>NC_071988.2:186855000-188105000 GCF_028885655.2 Pongo abelii | reverse complement strand
GAGCTACAGTTTATGACACAAACTACAAATGTCTCTTCTCAGCCACAGAAAACTCTCTGAGAAGCAAAATTGTGACGTCTATAATATAATAAGAGTTAATATGCTTGGCATAGGAAGCCAGTTACCAACATGTACCTAACAGTTTACACTACTGGCTTAGCAACAAAACAAAAACAAAACACACAAACACACAACATGTACACCCACAATTAGTTTTTTTAAAATCAAAAACTGATTCTTAAAGCAAAAATACAGAAACACTGTGAGGAGTACTCATGATAGGCACAATATATGAGAAAGCTATTCTCAATCATTATGTTCAAATCCTAGTACCTACCTCATAACTCAAGCTAGCTCAAATGAATTAATCAGTCAATGTATTTATCCATTTGTCTTTGAGTATTTTTGGTATGGTTGAAAAAAGTATAACTAACATAAAAATAATGTTAGTCACACACATTTTTAACTCTAAGATGACTCTTGAGAGAATCGGTTGGTTATTTTAGACAGGACAGAATAGATACATAGCCACATAAGAGGGAAAAGATATCTTACCAAGGAGAGGTGATTTTCTCCAGTACCCGTCTCTTACTTCAATATAGTCATACCAGCACAAACTACTCTTGTATAGATCCATCGTTGTAAAATTTAAAACAATCTGCAAAATGGAGGTAAGCAATGCACAGAGTAAAAATGATTGTATCTACATATAGTGATTTGATTCCTAAAGGTAAGGAACCCTGGTCTACAGTAAAAATGCATGTACAGCTAATTATTTTTCTGTATTATAATTATCCTAATAGTTTTTTCTGAACCAAACCTTGAAACCATGTTTTCCCATTTTCTTTAACTATTTTACAATGTCAGGAGAAGTACAATATGAGTAGTTGAACAAACTAGATATTTTAGCAATTAACAAAAAGTTTCTGTAAAGTTAATCCAGACAACTGTAAAGTAAACAGAAATTTTTATTCAAATAGTTTATTTTGAATTTTCCCAAGATAAACATAGCTTGAACCATGAAGAATTCTATTTTTTTCATGAAAGTCTTTTTAAAAATAATTTATTTCAAAGATGACCAGTCAGACATCTATAATTATGTTAAAAATAACCACCATGTGCCACTTTCCCAGAACATATAATATCATTGTGCATGTTGAAATGTTTTAAATACAGTCCTAGAATTAGAATTTATTCATCTAATGATAATTAAAGGCAGATGTCACTATGTTTCTCTAGATCCAAAGATGTATATACAAAGAACTTTTAAGTTACAGCATCTTATACATGACCCTTATTCTGTGCTTTGTTTCAAAATGATGCTGTTGTGTAAAGATAACTCAAGAGACAATTCTAGGAAAGACAACTTTCTTACTGCTTTATAAAAGGACTTTACTTTTCAAACAACTCTTTTTTTCTTACTTGATTACGCCAAAAGTAAAGCCAAACTTATGTGAGAAATGTGCTTATCTGATGCAATTAAATTCATTTGGATTTTTTTTTTCACACTCAAAAACTCATTCTAACTCTATTCTGCTTAAAACATCTGAGATGCTTAAGGCTCACAGTAAGCCAGTTCTCTACTCTAGAAATTGTAATGGACTTTGGCCAAAAGCAACAAATTTTGAGTATTCAAAATGCTCCTACTACAAAACTTTAGTTTGTAGCAATATTCAAAAATCCCTTTTGTGAAAATACAAAAGGCTGAATGTGAAAGAAGTCTCAAGGAATAACAAAGGAAGGAAGAAAAAAAGAAGAAAGAAAGGGAGATAAGGAGATAGGAAGGAAAGAAAGAAGGAAAATAAAAACATAGTCAATACTGAATCCATATTCTAGAAAAGTATTAGCAATTCTGTGCTGGAAAGTATATGCTTCTCCCCTTTCTTGAACACAACATTTAACATCAAGGTAAGCACTAATTATTGCAAATCAATGCTGAATGAACTTACTGCTTTCCCAAATGACACAGGATAACTATAAATATTTCTCATGGCATCTCATATCTAGGTACCACAGTGATCAGTGATGAAACTGTACACCAGAGTTGGTTTCAAATATCCATATAGACTAACATGTACTTTCCTAGTAACAAAGACAGAAATCTGCCAAGGATAAGAAAATAGGGGTGTAACTTTTTAAAAATGTAGTACACTAAGTTGTGGAATAAGTTTTTTTTTCTTTTTTTTTTAATTGGAGACGGAGTTTCACTCTCATCACCCAGGCTGGAGTGCAGTGGAGCAGTATGAGCTCACTGCAACCGCTGCCTCCCGGGTTCAAGCGATTCTCATCTCTCAGCCTCCTGAGTAGCTGGGATTACAGGTGCCTGCCACCACGTCCAGCTAATTTTTGTATTTTTAGTAGAGACAGAGTTTCGCCATGTTGGCCAGGCTAGTTTTGAACTTCTGACCTCAGGTGATCCACCAGCCTTGGCCTCCCAAAGCTCTGGGATTGCAGGCATGAGCCACTGTGCCTGGCCATAAGTTGGTTTTAATAGAGTTGTTCATTTATTTTTATCTTCCCTCTTTGCAGTTTATCTTTTCTCTGTTTTTCTTCACCTCATTGTAAGGTTCTATTTTTTAAATGTTTACAAAAATTTCAAAATATCCAAAGGCAAAGCATTGATCATTTTTCCCAATAATCCTCAACCCTTGATTATCAAAATGCTTTAGTATCTAATTTATTTTTGTGAATTTCCCACAATATTTTCTCCTACATCTCTAAATACCAATGCAACATTAGACTATATTCAGGAAATAACTAGGAAATAATACCTGGTTTTTCCCTTTAACTTTATGTTTACTTTAAGTCTGCTCCAAATGGAGAATACTATCACTGCCTGATACTATGTTTCATTTTGCATTTATATTTTCCCTATAGCAACCACCAAGGTTTCAACTCTATATGATTATATAAGAACTCATTTATTATAGCAGAGACAGCAAAACTTGAATATAGACACAAACAGAGACTCCCCCAAGGCTCACGTTCTGGCTTCCCTCTTAGATTGAAAGGGCAGTTTTATAATGATATGCAAATAGCTTCTACTGCCTTCTTCGTGAGGAAAAAAAATAAAGCTAAATTAGAAGTATGTGTATTATCAATTTCATCCAAAATTAAAAAGTGTGTTTGGATTGCAAAGAAATAGTTAATATTTGATCTCTTGAAACACACACACACACACACGCACACACACACACAGTTGGATGGGGATAACTCTAAGCAGAAAATTTTTCTAACTTGTTTTTAATCTTCTAGTTTAAACACCAAGCACCATGGAGGAACGTAACTGGCCTGACATTAACATAAAACACAGAGTCCTTTAAAAGCAGAAAATGTAATAAAGATAGGTTTTCTAAAATTAAATCATAGGGCTCTGATTATAGACGTAAAATTCTGGCCTTTGACTGAGGTTGCTAGCAGGATTCGTACTTGAATAACAAATCAAATACACTTGGAAAATATCTGGTTGTTTTACATTATGTTATTTTATGTAAACATATTGCGTCTTTCCCCAAAGAATGATCAAATGAAAAATACAAAACACAACTATATAAATATTTTATTTTTGACGTAAGTATAAGTAACAACTCAAAATTAATTATAGCTCCCTTGGAGTATGAGATTGAGGGAACAATTTTAAGATTTCCTGTGATCTGTTAGGAGTCTAAGTTGCAACGTTGAATAGATGTCACTGCTGCCAATTGTGCTTATTAAAGACCTTGTTTTCCAATGCTGCAGAGTGAAGAATCCTAAAGAAAGGCAGATCAACAGTTCAAGGAACTGGATGTCTGCAAGTCTCCAGAGAAAGATATAATCAATGAACTTTTTTTCAGCACAATTAAGATATTACTGGCTACCTAAACAAATTCCATGAGCACCACAAAAAAGGCCAATTAGTGTAATATTTGCACCATACCTTATAAGGCTGAAGATAGAGAATGTACAAACCTTGCCAATTAGACTGAAAAAGCAGCAAGATAAACTAGATTGCTATGCTACAGCCAGAAGAAGCCTGGACAAGTCCAGTAAACTTTCTAGAGTGGCGATATTTTTTTTTCCTCAGAAATAAGGCTCAGAGAGAGTAAATCAGGGATCAGTAAACTATAACCCATGGATCAAATTCTGCCTGAAGCCTGTTTCTGTAAAAGTTCTGTCAGAACCATTCCTTTACCGCATGTTGTTAATGTCTGTTTCAATGCTACAGTGTTAGAAATCAGTATTTGTGACAAATACTGTATAGCCTGCAAAAACAAATGTATTTACTGTATGTTCCTTCCAGAAATGTTTGCCAGTCTCTGGAATAACTGTTCATTAAAGTTTTGTTCAGCTCTGAAATTGTATCATGTTATAGGAAAAAAAATACAACATTTTCTACATCTGGAAGCTCTTCTTGATTGGGAGTCAGGAGACCTGGGTTCAAGTTCTAACTTGTCAGTTCGCTGGTTTACTTAAACATTCTGAGGTTGAATGAATCTTACTGCTGTAAACGGGAGGTCACAATATCAGGCTTATCTCACCAGAATTAACTCGCAAGACTTTAATTGAATGATGTGGAGAAAAATACTCAGGTAATCCCAAAGCACTATTAAGATTCTTATGTATTATTATTTTCATGGTATATATTCAGACGTTCCTCACAATATAAACCCTGAAAAAAAATATATAAAATGAAGTATTACTCCATTTCTTTATTCCATCTATGCTCTGAAACATATAAACATCAGTTTGACGACAGGTGGAAACCAGGAGTTGAATTATTCTATTAAAATAATTTTTCTGCTTAAACTTATGTGATAACATCTGACTTTGAAATTTTGATGAATCATCACTCACTATTCATCAGAACATTTTTATACGTCTCGCTACGGTTTGAACGTGTATGTGCCTCCAGAATCCATATGTTGGAAATTAAATTCCAAAGTGATGGTATTAGGAAGTGACCACTGGAAGCTGATTAAGCCAGGAGGGTTCTGCCCTTAGAAATGAGATTAGTGCCCTTATAAAAGGGCTTGAGGAAACAAGTTGATCCTTTTATCCCTTTGTTCCTTCCAACCCTTCAGCCAAGTGAGAATGCAAGAAGAAGCAGAGAGTGAGAACTAACCAGACACCTGAATCTACAGGCACCTTGACCTTGGGCTTCTCAGCATCTACCTCTGTGAGTGAGAAATACATTTCTGTTGTCCATAAATTACTCAGTCTGAGGAGCTTTGTTACAGCGGCATTAATGGACTAAGACTTCTCTTTCCTAAATTCCCACTACACCCCTACATCTAGTTAACTGTCAAATTCTATAGATGATATTCTATAATATCCTTAAAAATACTCCTCTGCTTCTTTTTCCTTTTTCATGTCAATGCTGGCCGTACTTCTCTTCTGAATATAATGTAATAGTTTCACAAGATGTGCTTTGGCTTTTAATTTTACTCTTCTCCATTTCATCCTACACTTTATGGCCATAGTAATCTCAGTAGAGTTTGCTTCCCATCAAGGTTTTGGAATCAATGACTAGTCATAACCCAATTTTGCTGCCTCATCTTTCATTATCTCAAGCACACAAACTTCATCCCACTCATCCCTAACTTCTTGCTATTGTGCTCTGACAAAGTATTCCAATCTCAGCTCTATTCCCATTCCTTTACTTAAAGTGAACATAATTCTATATGGATTCTACTTTCCCCTTCCTTGTTCCTTGAAATTCTTCATATCACTCAAAATCTTTATTGAATGCCACCATCTCTTCAGTCACGCATGGATCTTCCAAAAAGATCTGAGCTTTCCTAAAGTCCATGACAAATTGTATTTTCTTTTTTCAGTTATTTTTCAAAGTTTAACCATTATATTACTAGGTTATAAGTTTATAATAGCAATAATTTATTTCACACATCAAAAGATACATCTATTTTAATAGAATAAAAATGTATTTATGTAGTAATTGCTAAATTTAAGCAATGTCTTTGGCAATATAAATACACTATTGTGAATTGACTCCATATGTGTAAATCATAGATGAGTGATTAAAAAGAAATATCTGCAAAAAATAGTCAATAGCTTCTAAATGGGTTATATAGGAAAATAGAAAATATTAAGTCTATTCAAGACATAAGCAATCTGCCCTTGTTTACAGGTTAGTCAATTCTAAGGGATGCAAGAATCAGTACCATGCGCTTCTATCAGCTCAACACAGCTACCCTCTTAGCTGCACATTTTGGATTGTTGCCAGCATGAACCATGTAACATCGAAGAATAGCCTTAGATTGAACAGAAATCCCTCTGTACCTTGGGTGGCTCAGTCTAATAAAGATATGCATGTGAACTGAAACGCTTATTTTTTAATTGTGGTATAATATGTGTGCACAATGTAAAAGTTACCATTTTAAGCATATTTATGTGTACAGTTCTGTGCATTAAGTACATTCACATTATTGTCCAATGATGACTGTATTTTTTAAAGAGAATATTTTTCTCTTGCCCAAAATAACATATGCTTATTGCAGATAATTTTTTAAAGGAACAAAGAAGACATAAAAACTATTTGCAAACTCAGCAGGTAGAAATAAGCATCATTTTGTTATATATTCTTCCATAAATTTGTCTCAATGTACATAATTTAAAATGCAGAACTTCTCATGCCACTAACTTTTGATTTGCCTTAAATATTTCATAATATATTGTAAACATTTTCTCAAATCAGAGTTTTAAGTTTTCAAAATTTATTTTGTTTCCAATTTTCACTATTATAATAAACAGTTACCTTTGCACACACTCAGGTAATTGTTCTAGGATAAATATCTGGGCAAAAGTGCAGGTACATTTTGTAAAGTGTAATACAAATTACCCAATGTGCTCCTAAAAGGTTATTTTAATTTCTACTTTGAGGAGTTGTATATCTTCATGATCACTTGATATTAACATTCAATTCTATCTTTACCAATATGACAGGTGAAATATGACAAATTACTGTTAGTTCAACTAGCATTTCTCTGATAAAAAATAAGATTAAAGAATTTCATATATTCATTGAATATCTACTTGCATTGATACTTCACTAAATTTTCTACTTTCTCAGGCATTTTCTGCTACGGGGTGAATCTTTAGTTACCAGTTTATAACAGCTCTTTACATATGAATGACCCAATGGTCCCTCATCCTTATGTGTTATAATAGTCTCCACTTTCATTTTTATTTGTGCTTTTTGTATTTTTATAAAAACAATTTTATGTGGATAATCTGAACAAGTTATTTTAAATTTTCTTATTTTCAACTCATGTATTCAACATATCTTTTTCAGAAAGAAAATAAAGCATTGTTTTCTTTAGAAAACTATGCAATATGAAGTAGAACTTGTTTAATTTTTTCACATATCCTTTAAAATGATTTAAGTATTAAATCATCTTAAAAATGATTTAAGAAAATCCATTTTTCCAATTTATTTGAAAAATGATCCTTACAAGTATATGACAGAAGTCTTCTATGCCCTCAGGCATAATTCTGGTCTTTTTAGTTTGTCCACTGATTCAGAAGACTTTTTGACATTGCCACAGAACTTGAATTACTGAGGCTTCATGTTTTTCTATCTTATAGTGCAACCCACTCCCCCATATTACCATTGTTTGTGAATTTGCCAACTATTTTATTTTTAAGATAAACTCTAGAAAAAATTGGTCTTGTACAAAACAAAAATCTATTGGAATTTAATTTGGAATTACTATTCATTAATTTGACAAGAACTGATAATTTATAATACTACACTTTTACATTTCGGTTCATGACGTTATTCCAGTTTATTTTAGTCCCACAGTAAAGTTTCTAGTTTTCTAAAATATGTTATATTTTAATACATTTGAATACCTCTAGTCTTGCTTAACTTTTGGTTGATTATTTTGATTTTAGAGAAAAGAAAACACATTCTCTATAAGTAAAGAAAAATTTAATAATTAGCTCTGGCAAATGTCAGATGCCACAAGTGTGATGTTAGATAAGTTACTCAATCCTTTCTCAACTTCAATTTCTTTGTAATATGAAGATAATTCTAGTACTAACCTCAGTAGGGTGCTGGGAAGATTAGAGAAGCTTGGCACAACACCTAGTATATATAGTGTAGGCACTCAAGAAATACTAGGTTTTTTCTATTTATTGTATTTTTAAAAAATTCCTTCTACTCCTATTTATTCAATTGTTTATCATTATATGTTGAATTCTAATTCATTCAGTATTTGTGGAAATTTTGAGACAGGATTTGTTAAATTTTGACCTATTACTTTTCAAATTAACATATTTTATAACATTGAAATACTCTCATATTATTGGAATCAAAAAAACTTAAGGCCAGGCATGGTGGCTCATGCCTGTAAGCCCAGAACTTTGGGAGGCTGAGGCAGGTGGATCACTTGAGCTCAAAAGCTCAAGACCACCCTGGGAAACATGGTGAAACCCTGTCCCTACTAAAAATACAAAAATTAGCCACGTGAGGTGGTGCATGCCTGTAATTCCAGCTACTCAAGAGGCTGAGGCACAAGAATTGCTTGAACTGAGAAGCAAAAGTTGCAGTGAGCCGAGATCACACTCACACCATTACACTCCAGCCTGGGCAACAGAGCAAGGCTCCATGTCAAAAAAAAAAAAAAAAAAAAAAAGACCTTGCAATTGCCATAATTTATAAAATTTATAAATGATACAGCTTGATTTAACTTATTTATATAACAGCCATGTGTTTATATTCATATAATGAGCTGTATATAGTTCTATTTTTTGGATTGTATGAGGTGTGCCTTTCAGAATTTTACTTGTTTAAAAAATAAATAAATAGACTTCACATTGACTTACAATACTTTTAAGATACATTTTATTACATGAGAGGTATCCAAGAATTTGGGAAAACTGCCTTGAGAAATCATCTTAAGCAGCTTCATTTTATGAGTAATTCTTTGTTCATTCATTTTATATGGGTATTAACTTATTAAATTTTTAGTGCTTGTTAAATCACTTTTGATAACTTTAATGTGAAAAATTGTACATTAAAAATGTTTGAAATAAAGGTATTTTTGCAAGCTTTTATTTAAAACAAAGGTAAATGTGCAGCCAACTATATCCAGTGAAACTATAGTTTTATAAATTCTTGTAAAAAATCCACATTTTCAAACAGAAAAAAACAAAAACGTTAATTTAAAAAATAATCTATAATGTAAGCTATAGGCAGGACCAAAATAAGCCATAATGAAAGTCAGAAACATGAGCAGGAATGCTGAATAAAAACATTTAGTAAATCTTTAACAAATGGTGTTGAAGAAACTGGATAGCCACGTGTACAAGAATGGTTTCAATTAACACAATATTGATTAAAGACCTAAATATAAGACTGTAAAACTATAGAACTCATAGAAGAAAACACGGGGTAAAAACTTCATGTCATTACATATGGCCATGATTTCTTCGCTATGACACCAAAAGCACAGGCAATAAAACTAGAAGCAGACAAGTGGTATGACATCAAACTTTATAATTTGTGTTCATCAGAAGACACAATCAACAGAGTGAAAATGCAACCTGTGAAAGAGGAGAAAATATGTGCAAATCATATCTCTAATCAGTGCTTAATAACCAGAATATATAAAAACTTCCACAGTTGAAAGACAAAATCAAATAATCTGATTTAAACATAGGCAAAAGACTTGAATAAACATTTCTACAAAGACGATATACAAATGGCCATTAAGTATACAAAAAGATGCCCAAGTTATCACTAGAAGATGTTCACTAGTCATCAGAAAAATTCAAATCAAAATCATAATGAGATATCACCTGACACCCAGTAGGATGGCTACTATCAAAACAATAGAAAATAACAAGTGTTGGTGAGGATGGAAAGAAATTGGAACCCTTTTGCAGTCTTAGCGAGGACTGTGAAATAATGCAACCACTATGGAAAAGAGTATAAAGGATATTTAAAAAATTAAACGTAGAACTACCATACAATCCAGCAACCTCACTTCTGGATAGATAACCAAAATAATTGAAAACAAGGTCTTTGAGAGATATTTGCAATCCCAGGTTCATATCAGCACTATTCACAATAGCCAAGAGGTAGAAGCAACCTAAATGTCTACCAATGAATGAAAGGATAAAGAAAATGTGGTGTATTCATACAATGGAATATTATTCAGGCATAAAAAATAAATCATGTCACTTGGATGAACCTTGAGGGCATTATGCTAAGTGAGATAATCCAGTCACAAAGGGACAAATACTCTATGCTTCCAATCATATGAGGTTTCTCAAATTCACTGAAACAGAAAGTAGAATGAGGACTGCCAGGCACAAAGGGATGGAGGGAAAAAGGATTTGTTGGGTTTAATGAGTATAGGGTTGCAGTTTTGCAAGATGAAAAAGTTCTGGAGATCTGTTTCACAACAAAGTGAATATACTTAACATACTGAACTGTACACCTAAAAATGGTTAAGATGGTAAATTTTATGCTATGTAGTTTTTACCACAATAATATTATAGTTTATTTTACCACAATAAATAATAAAAATCCATGGTAGCATTTGCACATGTAAAACTAATGTTAAGTGCAAAAGACAACAGTGTCTTACTTGTGTGATTAAAAAAAGGTATCAACAAATATGCAAAACAATATCTTATGAAAAGGGAATAATCTTATATGTTTTAAGATCCTTTTTTGAATTTGGATAAGATCCTTTTTTGAATTGGGAAGAGGCTAGAGATACAAATTAAATATAACTTGATTAAGAAAGAAAGCTGGTAGAGAGTACCAAATGATAGAGCATACATTTAAAACTTTCAAACCAGTAGAGAGAAAAATATGAAATAAGAAAAAAACAGAACATAATTCAATGCATAAGAAGGCAAAGGGGGAGAACAAAAAAAGGTATGTATTAAAATGCAAATAAGAAATAAAAACACACCAATAGTCACAATAAATAGAACCGCAATGAGCATTCTAACGAAAGACAAAACCTGCCATCATGGGTTAAACAAAAAATAAAATGGACTGTATACTGTCTAAAACACACCAATAGTCACAATAAATAGAATTAAAATAAGCACTATAATTACAGACAAAACCTGCCATCCACTGATTAAATAAAAATAAACTGAATTGGATACCTGAAACAAAAGGTTGGAAATTATTGAATGCCTAGATGTCTAGGAACAGGACAAAGATATACCTGGAAAATATATTAATCAAAATATAAGTGTAGCTTTACTAATAATAGACAAAATAGAGTTTTAACCTGAACCATCTCTAGAAATAAAGAAATTCATTATACAGTGATAATAGTTTAATACATCAGGGGGATAAAATATTGTAAACATGTGTATAAAATGATATAGCATAAACATATATAAAACAAAAATTAACAAGGCTATAAAGAACAATTAACGAATCTACCATAGTGACAAATATTTGTAAATATCTGATAAACAGACAAAACAATAATATCGAGAATCTATGAGCATCACAATTAAGATGATGCACTCAACCATTGCACAAAACATATTTTTAAAGCAAAGATTAGTCTTATGAATACTAGTCACTTCCAAGGTCATATCAGCCTGAAGCTATTGCAAAGACTGACACACAAACATAGTGCTTTACCTAAAGGTGACTCAAGGAGAGATAAATAGGAAAAGGATGATTGAGAAAACAATGTTTGCAAAGAAGAAAAACACATTACTGAAAAAATATGTGGGTTAAGAAGAAATAATAACAATAAAAAAAGTAGAATTGAAACATAACAAATTCTCTATTTTGAGCTGGTGGAATTCAGGTAAAGTAGTTCTGAGGGGACAATTACAGCCTTCAGTGTCTGCTTTGGAAAAGAAAAGATGCTTGAAATTAATGAGTTAAATTCCCAGCTCAAGAAGTAAGAAAAAAACCCCAGCAGAATGAAACCAAATATTAGGAGAAAGAAAATAAGAAAACAATAAAGACACAAGGATTATAATGAGTTAAAATTGTTCACTGGCTTCTTATAACACTCCACTTTATTTGCTAATCATCATAAATAATATTAAGAAAAATAATAGATGATAGATTTTTTTCTTCCTATTTACAACATTTTTGGAAATATAGTTTTATAGATAATCATACATACAAGAAAAATAAATTAACTCTAAATGCTAATGGTGAGAATTTTAGAATTGGACAAGAGAAATGTTTTTCCCAGATATTAACTTGCTGTTATGAAACAATTTAATTTGATTAATCCTGTTCCCTAACTTTTCATATTCTATGAGGTTTTCTTTTCAAAATCGTGTATACTTTAAACTTGTTCTCAAAATTTGTGTCTTTTAAAGTTCACTCTTCAGTGTTTTCATAAGAATGACCTTCATAATATATTTTCTGACTCTTATTTAAAGAACTTAAATAAAAATTGATCAACACCTATAACCATATTACAACGGACTTATAATTTTTAAATTAAAAATAACTGTCAAGAACTATGCATGCATTCATGTATTCCAAGTCAGTTGTAACTTTTTGCATCTAAAAATTATTTATGTTTCATGAGGGTTTCATTCAGAGTTTCCACTGCAAATATTATAAAAACCTGGACAACTCCATACCCATGATTATCTCCTAATACCATTTAGTTATCATCAAGAACATCAAACTGTTAAAAAAATTGCAATTGCATTCCCACCACAGCTAATGAGAGTATTTACGTTCTTCCAGGTAAATAAGAATCAGACAAAGTACAAACTACCCATAGGTCGTTTTTCAACCCATTCTCTCTTTTCAGGCTCCCCCATCTAGCAGTCTTCAGTGTCTATTTTTCCCATGTTTGTGTCTATGGGTGCTCAATGTTTAGCTCCCACTTACAAATGAGAACTTGTGGTATTTAAATTTCTGTCCCTGCATTGATTCACTTAGGTTTATGGCCTTTAGCTCCATCTATGTTGCTACAAGGACATGAGGTTATTCTTTTTTTATGGCTGCATAATATTCCATGGTATATATGTACCACATTTTCTTTATCCCATCCACCATCGATGGGCATCTAGCTTGATTCCATGTTTTTGCTGTTGTGGATACTTTTTAATTTCTTCTTGAATAAGAACTTAGTTGTAATATTTTATAGAAATTTGCCCATTTTACTCATTGTTTTTAAGTTATTGATATAATGTTCAAAAGATTCTTTTATTCTCATTTTGTTGTCTAAAGACTCTATGGTTCTAATAATCTTTTAAATTTTTTTCCCAAATGTTAGATAATTGCGCTTTCTCTATTATTCTTCATTTCTTGATCAGACATGTTTTCATCTATTTCCTTGGGGTTTGTTCTTTTTTTTTTTTTTGAGACAGAGTTTCGCTCTCATCGTCCAGGCTGGAGTGCATAGGCGCCATCTCGGCTCACCGCAACCTCCGCCTACTGGGTTCAAGCGATTCTCCTGCCTCATCCTCTCAAGAAGCTGGGATTACAGGCACATGCCAACACGCCCAGCTAATTTTTGTATTTTTTGTAGAGACGGGGCTTCACCATGTTGGCCAGGCTGGTCTCAAACTCCTAATCGCAGGTGATCCACCCTCCTCGGCCTCCCAAAGTGTTGGGATTACAGGCGTGAGCCACCGCGCCCGGCCTTGTTTTTGTTTTTGACAGAGTCTTGCTCTGTCACCCAGGCTGGAGTGAAGTGGTGGGATTTCAGCTCACTGCACTCTCCCTGTCCGGGTTCAAGTGATTCTCCTGCCTCAGCCCCCTGAATAGCTGGGATTACAGCTGTGTGCCACCGTGCCAGGCTAATTTTTGTATTTTTAGTAGAGATAGGGTTTCGTCATGTTGGCCAGTCTGGTCTCAAACTCCTGACCTCGAGTGATCCGCCCACCTTAGCCTCCCAAAGTGCTAGGATTACAGGCGTGAGCCACCTCGCCTGACCCATTTCCTTGTTTGTTTTTTTTAAAATCAATTCAAATTATCAACTTTTTCATACTTCCAATCGTATGTTATTTTCATGTTATTAATTTCATGTTTTACTATTTACTTTTAAAATATCTTTTATTTTATTGCTCTTTTTCTAACCTCTTCATATGGTCGTCTAGGCCCATTAGTGTGAGGTCTGAATTTCATATTTCCTAATGTAAGTATTTAAGTCTGTGAATTTTCTTTCAGCTAAGTACTATCCTATTTGCATTTTGCAGGGTTGGTATTCAATATTTTTCTGATATTATAGTTGAAAATAGTTTACAATTTTCATTATAATTTTTTCCTGGTTGAACTGGACATCTAGATGTATATTTTTAAATCTTAAAATATATGGGGATTTTTCTAAGCATCTTTCTGATACTGATTTTTACCACAATTTCATTTGTGTCTGAGAATATAATTTGTATTATTTCAACCCTCCTATTGCATTAAAAATTTTAAAATTATATCTTTCAAAAAAATTCCTGGAGTTTAAGCAATTCCCATTATGAATTTTCTGAACTTTTTAGTGTATTTGAAAACTCAAACAAGAATAAAGGATAAAGCAAATTTATATTTGAAGGATAATGAACTTTTGTACTTATATAAGCATAAAATAGTGGGCTTGATGATATAAACTACCTTCTCCCCTGGGGTCACAGAAACTCTCCAGATGCAGTGTGTGTAAGAAGGGTAGCCATTGGGAAATCCTGGAGAGGAAAGGTTGCCATTGGATTCTTGTAGAGTTTCTCCACATGCTGAAAGGAAAAAAATATATAAGATCATTGGTTAATTTGTATAAAATACATGAATATCATAAATAAAGCCATGAAGGGTTTTTTTGGTAGTAGACAAGACTAAATGTATTTTATAGAAGACGTTTCCTTTCTAAGTAAATTTCTTCTTATGTCCCTTACTGGAATTCCAGTATATTTAATGGCATCATTATGGCAAATCACCGAATAAGATTATAAGTTAAATAATGTGGCATTCATAAAATGAGAATGGAAACCTTTCTCATTCATTTCCAAGGAGCCAGTAGCCCCTCTAAAGCACACCCATGTTCAAATTCAGGCCAGTGATACCTGGACGATATGACTCTGGGACCACGTGAAACATTTCACTAATATGTTTGATTTAAATTGAGGCTAAGCTTAAGTGAATATCATATCAAGCTTAAAAAATGTTACATAATAACTAATGAGTAGTCAACAAAGGTAATATCAAAATGTCAAACAATAAACTTTTTTTCAAAATAAGAAAAAAATATATATGTATATAAACATCATGGAAGATTCAAATTTTCCAAAAAGATGTAAATATTTATTTACTTTTCTCAGTTGAGGTTAAGTAGAAATTGCTAAAAAAGCAATTTGTGTATTTTCCTCTTGCTAAGCTTGTCTAATTCCCTGGAACCAATTTTCAGTCATTTGAAATAGCAAATTATTAGCTGCACAGCATGAGGATCTGTGTTCACCCAAGGCTAGTTCTCAGCACCATTCTACAATGGGCTTCCCTGTTGCTCTTGCAAGACATGCTATGTGCCATGAACCTAGGCTGTTTGAAGTATCCTTAACTTAAGAATAATTCCTCCACTGCAGCTAGTCCTCTTTCTAACCTTCACTCAACAATTTGAAAGAACAGTTCCTTCTCTCTGAAGGACACTGCAATCAAAACAGAGCTATTATCATATTACAAGGCCTTAGCTACCAGCAGGTGAACCCTCATCTCATCAACTCCTCAATAAATTATAAATGGATCTTACAGCTTGTGTTAAATAAAGAAAGATAGTGAATACAAAAACAAAGCATACAGCTCTAAAAATAGTCAGATATGATATAAATGTTTATTCAGAAAAATAGGTATTATGTTTGTACAACACAATATATTTAAAGTAGGAGTAAATAATGTTTAGTCTGATGAACAGGCAGACAAAAGCAACTTTAGGACAAAGAAGCTCAAGGTCAAGAATACATAAATCAGTGCTGTTCTATAAATCATCCAGGGCACTTGATAAATGTAAGGTTAAAAGAGGTCTTAGAAAAATGAAAATGTATTAAGATTTTTATTGATGCAAACAATGTGCTTCTAAGTAGGATCAGTTAAATGCTAAACAATGATTTGGGAGTTGAGTGTGTTTCTATTAAAAAAAAAACAACCAAATCTATAATTAACAGCAGTTTAAAAATAAATTCTGTAATAATTTAAAACCCCACCAAGCCACAGAGAATGCCAGTACTGAATTTCCTCAAGTGCCATTAAATAAATTAAATATACTTAATCCATAAATGTATGCATACAATACTGTTCTGATTAAGAAGATAAATACATGCTAAACAAAATACAACATACACTAAAAATTAACAAGTCCAGATAATATAGTGTCTGATTATAATGCAAGAAGTAGAAACATGTATATTCAAGTTGTGGTAATTACTTGTGAATTTTCTTCAATAAATGTGATTGTCCCAGGCTAGCTGACCCCTACTACATAAGATGTTTCAGAATTTGTTGATTTATTCTCAGATATAAAAGTCAAACTTTATTATTTAAAAAACTAAAGGAAAATTAGTAAAACAAAAAAGTGGGCACTACTAAGTCCAAATACTTAGACTGTTCATTGACAGCAAGGTGAGTGGATGAGATGACATAAGTTTTTTATTTCACTTTGGGGAAAGATACTCAATCTGTCACCTAGGCTGGAGTGCAGTGGCTCAATCTCAGCTCACTGCAACCTCCACCTCCCAGGTTCAAGTGACTCTCTTGCCCCAGTCTCACAAATAGCTGGGATTGCAGGCGTGCACCAACACTCCCAGCTAATTTTTGTATTTTTAGTAGAGATGGGGGTTTCACCATGTTGGACAGGCTGGTCTCGAACTCCTGACCTCAGGTGATCCACCTGCCTCGGCCTCCCAAAGTGCTGGGGTTACAGGCGTGAGCCACTGTTCCTGGCCAAGATGACACATTTAAATGCTGTCATTGTCAGTTATTGATTACATCATCACATGCAAAGCTCAAAAGCTTTATCCCAGTTTTCTCTTCTGTAAAATGGCTATCATGATAATATAAACTTCACAATGGTGTTTCTTGTGAGAGTAATAATCTGTGAGCAATACAACTACTTCTGCAATAATATTAGGGAAAGTAAAAGCATAATTATTAATATAAAGAAGCATACCAATGTTCTAATCACAAGAAATTTAAAACAAAACAACTGAGAAGTTAAACTTACAAAACTTTTATCATGTGATCCATCTTACTTTTAAATTAGATAATCCATATGTATATTCCTTCTAGCATACAAAATTGTGTTTGAATTGTGTAAACACCACTTAGATTGTGCGTTGTTGAGGAATTATTATAATAAACTCTCATTCTTTTAATTACATGGTTACTTTTATGGCTGACTCCACATCCATCTGCAAATATTTTTGCTGTCTAATGTCCATAGCTCCCATCATATCTCAAAGGTTGAAAACTTCCCCTTCTCCATATTCTGTAGGAACACATTTATAATTTTACTAAGAGTAATGATAACATAAGTAGACACACAATAATTTGTATTAGGTTAGTCTCCAAAGAAACAGATAAACTTGGCCAGGCACAGTGGGCTCATGCCTGTAATCTCAGCACTTTGGGAGGCCAAGGCGGGCTGAATAAAATAAAAACACCTGAGGTCAGGAGTTCCAGACCAGCCTGGCCAACAGGTGAAACCCCGTCTCTACTAAAAATACAAAAACTAGCCAGACGTGGTGGCGGCAGGCACTTTTAATCCCAGCTTCTTGGGAGGCTGAGGCAGGAATCGCTTGAACCCGGGAGGCAGAGATTGCAGTAAACCCATATTGCATCACTGCACTCAAGCCTGGGTGACACAGCAATATTCCATCTCGAAAAAAAAAAAAAAGAAAAAGGAATCTTTAGGGCAAAGAAAGAAATAAAAATATGTTGAACCAACTTAGTAGTTGGTAAATTTAAACTATTCATAAATCCATAGTTCCTTTCCATTTTTAAATATCATAAATACAATTGTGGTTTAAAATTATGTTTAAATAAGGAATATTAAAAGAGATAAATTACTAGAACATTTAAAAATACATTTCCGTTATAACTGCATAGCCAAGCCCAAACTATCCTTTAAAATGAAGCACCAATATCAACTCCAGGAAGCTTTTCTCATCCAGTATGCAGCCCGCACAACAAGCAGCATAGCTGGAGAACAGATAGGATATAAAAATAAAGGCAAGAGGCCAACGGGAGGCCTGCGAGCTGTCCAGAAAAGAGAGGATGACACCTAGACAAGGGATTCACTACAGGAATGTGAGATACTAAGAGGGCAAAAATAGGCCAGGCGCGGTGGCTTATGCCTGTAATCCCAGCAGTTTGTGAGGCCGAGGCAGGTGGATCACGAGGTCAAGAGATTAAGACCATTCTGGCCAACATGGTGAAACCTCATGTCTACTAAAAATACAAAATTCAGCCGGGCATGATGGCACACACCGGTAGTCCCAGCTACTTGGGAGGCTGAGGCAGGAGAATTGCTTGAACCCAGGAGGCGGAGGTTGGCAGTGAGCCAAGATCACACCACTGCACTCCAGCCTGGTGACAGAGTGAGACTCTGTCTCAAAAAAAAAAAAGGTAAAAATAATAGTAATAACCCAGGAACTCATTGAGTATCAGGAGGGAAGCAGAGGGAGGAAGGAGGCAACAATGTTCCCCACAAGCCACAGTTCTGGCTTGGGCTGCTGGATGGCCCTGGCTACCATTCACTAAATGAGGGAATATCTGCTGGGTAGATGAATAAACATATCCATGAATAAATTAAAAGAAATAGCTAAACGCATTTTTTTGCATCTTGGCAATATAGTTTAGCCAAGAATCACATATACAAAAGCAGTTATATAAAATATATTCCATTCAGAATCTAGGAGAATTCTCTCAAAACATAAGTAACTATGATTTAAGTAATTGAAAAGAAGCTTTACTTCATTTTAACGCTAAATTAAGTGAAGCAACTGTTTAAAACAATGCATTCAAACTCCATGCGTGTTGAAACTGGCCTGCCATTCCTACAGCCTCCACATAAATGTGCATCCATAGATATGTACACTCTATATAAGCATTATTTGTTTATTAAAAGTAGAAACACTTGTATATTTGGGAACATAGGTTGTATGTATGTTCCTGTGAGAATAGGCAACATTTTACATAACAATAGAGATTCTAATCCTCAAAATCCCTTTATTTTTAGATTATCAATTTATGTTATACTTTTAAAAATTTCACTATGTTACTTGACATAATTAAGGAAGACTTACTGAGAGAATATTAGGGACAATAGTTGGTCTAAATACTAAACAGTTATAAGCAAAAGGTCATGAGATTATAGAAAAACTAAATTAAGATAAAATGCAGATAAAAGCAAAAGAATAGTTAAAGTAAGCATCTTAGTAATAAGAAGGGAAAGTAATGCTATGAGTAGGGTAAAGTGAAGGTCAATGCATTTAGAAAATGAGAATCACAGAAAAAGGGGACCCCAAAAGAGAGAAAATACGAGAACAAATCAATCATTTAAGACGAGAGAAAATACGTTACCACTCGTATACCTTAGAAATGATCTCCTTCACAAATAAACTGCTAATATTGGGTTACTGTGAAGATGAAGTGTTGTAATAATAACCTTTCTCCTCCCTATGTGGACATCTGTTGTCCTCACAGTATATGGAATGCAAAAGATTATAAGACAGGCAAGTAGCATTAGCTACTAGTTGTTCTTTAAAATGCCTTATGCTTGAAAGGCTTGGAATCCATCATAAAGACAAAGGATTTGCCTTTTGGAAGCAGTGTCCAGAAACCTATTCAACCCCAGTGTCGAGCAGCTCTACCTTCCTTTCCCACACCGCTTGTGGCTATGTGATGTGGCAATGAATGATGGTGTCTTATAGTAGTAGAGTGCCAGAGCTCTAAGGGATCATATTCTTTCTTAACACAGTAATGCATAAAGAGACTTTACTCTCCTGTCCCTAAAGCCAAGAGCAAGAAATGGCAATGAAAACAACTGCAAACTGAAGGAAACATATCCTCATACTATCCCCTTCCTAACTTTATTTCTGTATTGAGCTTTTTCATGATGAGTATGCATTGACTGTGTAATAACTAATAACTAATTGTGGTTTCATATGCCAACCTAATTTATATTTTTGGCATATATAAATAAATATAAGAATATATTACAAGGTATTTATCAGCTATAAATTTCATAAACTGATAGTATTATTTTAAGGAAAACTAAAATATATACATTTCAATGCCATCACTCTTCTGACACATTAAAAAATTTATATATCATTTAGTAGAGTTCAGCAGTATTTATAGCCTGCCTGTTAGAAACTTGCCCTCTTGGACTCAAGGCCCCACTTATCACAGACCATAAAACCCATAGTCTTGTATATACAACTATATTCTTTACCAGGTCAGTATTTTTTTAAGATTAACTTCTATAAAACAGTGCCATAAAATGCAGATCTAATAAAGCTGTGAGCAAAAACTGATGAGAAAAAAAGCTGGCATTAAAAGTAGCCAAATATATTTTATTGACTTCATTTGCCAGCATTTCTTTTATTTTTTAATTTCAACTTTTATTTTTAGGTACAAAGAGTACATGTATAAGATAGTTACATAGGCATATTGCACCCAGGTAGTGAGCATAGAACCTAACTGGTAATTTTTCAACCCTTGTCACGTCCCAGCCTCTCCCCTCTAGTAGTCCACAGTGTCTATTGTTTCCATGTTTATGTTCATGTGTGCTCAATATTTAGCTCCCACTTATAGGTGAGAACATGCAGTATTTGGTTTTCTATGCCTGTGTTAGTTGATTTAGGATTATGGCCTCCAGCTCCATCCATGCCACTAAAAAGGACATGATTTCATTCTTTTTTGTGACTGCCTAGTATTCCGGGTCTATAGGTACCACATTTTAAAAATCCAACCCACCATTGATGGACACCTAGATTCATTCCATGCCTTTGCTACTGTAAATAGTGCAGTGATGAACATGAGAATGCAGGTGCCCTTCTGGCAGAACAATTTATTTTGGTTTGGATATATACACAGTAATGGGATTGCTGGGTTGAGTAGTAGTTCTGTTTTAAGTTCTTTGAGAAATCTTCAAATTGCTTTCCACCATGGCTGAAGTAATTTAAATTCCCATCAACAGTGCATAAGTGTTCCCTTTACTCCACAGCCTCAGCAGCATCTGTCATTTTTCATCTTTTTCATAACAGCTATTCTGACTAGTGTGAGATGACATCTCATTGTAGTTTGGATTTGCATTTCTCTGATGTTTAGCAATGATGAGCATTTTTTCATATGTTTGTAGGCTGATTGTATGTCTTCTTTTGAGAAGTATCTGTTCATATCCTTTCCCCGTTTTTTAAATGGGGTTATTTGTTTTGTTTGTTGATTGGTTTAAGTTCTTTATAGATTCTGGATATTAGACCTTTGTCAGATGCATAGTTTGTGGATATTCTCTCTCATTGTGTAGGTTGTCTGTTTGCTTTGTTGATAGTTTCTTTTGTAGTGTAGAAGCCCTTTAGTTTAATTAAGTCCCACTTGTCAATTTTTATTTTCGTTGAATCGCTTTTGAGGACTTAGTCATAAATTATTTCCCAAGGCCGATGTCCAGAATAGTGATCCCTATGTTTTATTTAAGATTTCTTATAGTTTGAGGTCTCACATTTAAATCTGTAATTCATCTTGAGTTAATTTATGTATATGGTTATATATGGTAAAAGATAGAGTCCAGTTTCATTCTGCTGCACATGGCTAGCCAGGTATCCCAGTACCATTTGTTGAATAGGAAGTCCTTTCCCCATTGCTTGTTTTTGTCTGCCTTTCCACCAGGGATTTCTAACAAAAGAGTAAGAATAAAACAAACTCCAAAGGAATACTCAGCTTTATAACCCCCTCCTCTCTGTATGAAAACCAAACACAATCCGAACTCAATTTATAAACTCTTACTCTCTTCTGGGTCATTCACAGATAAGTCACCCTATTTAGACTTACATGTACAGTTATGAATCTTTAACTCTACTCCATTTATATACTTGCAGTTATTGGTAAACCTACTGCATCAGTGTAGCTTAATGTCATTTGGCTTGTGGGAAGTATTTTATGCCAATATCATTGTCCTTATCCTGATAAGTCATGAGTGTACTTCGTTTAAGGAAAAGAAGAACCTTAAACATATAACTATATGTAGGGCTCAAAGCTAACGATTTCAGAAAGAGAAAGAAGCAAAAAGGGAGACAGATATATCCACATGCACAGAGTGGCTGAAAGGGACAGAGAAAGAAACATAGAAAAAGAGAAGGAACAAGAGGAAGGGAGGGGGCTATTTGTTGAACATTTAAAAGTCTCGCTCATACCAATCAAAATAGCTGTTATTAAAAAAATGAAAAACAATAGACACTGGCAAGGCTGTAGAGAAAGAGAATGCTTACACACTGTTGTTAGGAATAAAAGCAGTTCAGCCATTGAGGAAAGCAGTTTGGAGATTTCTCAAAGAACTTAAAAGAGAATGAAAATTCAACCCTGCCATCTCATTACTAAGCATATATCCGAGGGAAAATAAATCGTACCCCCGAAAAGACACATGCACTGGTATGTTCATCGCAGCACTGTTCACAATAGCAAGGCCAAGGAATCAACCTGGATGTCCATCAATGGTGGATTGAATAAAGAAAGTGTGATACGTATATACCATGAAATACTATGCAGCTATAAAAGGAATGAAATCATGTTCTTTGTAGCCACATGAATGGAGCTGGAGGCCATAATCTGAAGTGAATTAACTTAGGAACAGAAGACCAAATACCACATATTCTCACTTATAAGTGGGAGCTGAACATAGAGTATACTTGGACATAAAGATAGGAACAATAGACAGTATGGACTACTAGAGGGGAGGGAGTGGGAGGCGGCAAGGGTTGAAAACTACCTGTTGGGTTCTATGCTTAGAACCTGGGTGACAGGATCATTCGCAGCCCAAAACTCAGCATCACACAACATTCCCATGTAACAAACCTGCACATATAGCCACTGAGTCAAAGATAAAAGTTGAAAAAAAGGCCAAGATAGAAGTCATTCCCAAAGATTTGGGGAACTAAAATTTAACACTAAAAGATATATATATAGATATAGATATAGATATAGATATCTATCTATATATGTATATTTATATATCTCTCTATATATGTATATTTATATATCTCTATATATGTATATTTATATATATCTCTCTATATGTATATTTATATATCTCTCTCTATATATGTATATTTATATATATCTCTCTCTATATATGTATATTTATATATCTCTATATATGTATATTTATATATCTCTATATATGTATATTTATATATCTCTCTATATATGTATATTTATATATCTCTATATATGTATATTTATATATCTCGCTATATATGTATATTTATATATCTCTATATATGTATATTTATATATCTCTCTATATATGTATATTTATATATCTCTCCCTCTATATATGTATATTTATATATCTCTATATATGTATATTTATATATATCTCTCTATATGTATATTTATATATCTCTCTCTATATATGTATATTTATATATATCTCTCTCTCTATATATGTATATTTATATATCTCTATATATGTATATTTATATATCTCTATATATGTATATTTATATATCTCTCTATATATGTATATTTATATATCTCTATATATGTATATTTATATATCTCTCTATATATGTATATTTATATATCTCTCCCTCTATATATGTATATTTATATATCTCTCTCTCTATATATATATATCTATATATGTATATTTATATATCTCTATATATGTATATTTATATATCTCTCTATATATGTATATTTATATATCTCTCCCTCTATATATGTGTATTTATATATCTCTCTCTATATATATTTATATATCTATATATGTATATTTATATATCTCTCTATATATTTATATATCTCTCTATATATGTATATTTATATATCTCTATATATTTATATATCTCTCTAGATATGTATATTTATATATCTCTCTATATATGTATATTTATATATCTATATATGTATATTTATATATCTCTATATATTTATATATCTCTCTATATATGTATATTTATATATCTCTCTATATATGTATATTTATATATCTATATATGTATTTTTTTTCTTTTATTATTATTATTATTATTATTATTATACTTTAGGTTTTATGGTACATGTGCCCAATGTGCAGGTAAGTTACATATGTATACATGTGCCATGCTGGTGCGCTGCACCCACCAACTCGTCATCTAGCATTAGGTATATCTCCCAATGCTATCCCTCCCCCCTCCCCCCAACCCACAACAGTCCCCGAAGTGTGATGTTCCCCTTCCTGTGTCCATGTGTTCTCACTGTTCAATTCCCACCTATGAGTGAGAATATGCGGTGTTTGATTTTTTGTTCTTGCGATAGTTTACTGAGAATGATGATTTCCCATTTCATCCATGTCCCTACAAAGGACATGAACTCATCATTTTTTATGGCTGCATAGTATTCCATGGTGTATATGTGCCATATTTTCTTAATCCAGTCTATCATTGTTGGACATTTGGGTTGGTTCCAAGTCTTTGCTATTGTGAATAATGCCGCAATAAACATACGTGTGCATGTGTCTTTATAGCAGCATGATTTATAGTCCTTTGGGTATATACCCAGTAATGAGATGGCTGGGTCGAATGGAATTTCTAGTTCTAGATCCCTAAGGAATCGCCACACTGACTTCCACAAGGGTTGAACTAGTTTACAGTCCCACCAACAGTGTAAAAGTGTTCCTATTTCTCCACATCCTCTCCAGCACCTGTTGTTTCCTGACTTTTTCATCATTGCCATTCTAACTGGTGTGAGATGGTATCTCATTGTGGTTTTGATTTGCATTTCTCTGATGGCCAGTGATGGTGAGCATTTTTCATGTGTTTTTTGGCTGCATAAATGTCTTCTTTTGAGAAGTGTCTGTTCATGTCCTTCGCCCACTTTTTGATGGGGTTGTTTGTTTTTTTCTTGTAAATTTGTTGGAGTTCATTGTAGATTCTGGATATTAGCCCTTTGTCAGATGAGTAGGTTGTGAAAATTTTCTCCCATTTTGTAGGTTGCCTGTTCACTCTGATGATAGTTTCCTTTGCTGTGCAGAAGCTCTTTAGTTTAATTAGATCCCATTTGTCAATTTTGGCTTTTGTTGCCATTGCTTTTGGTGTTTTAGACATGAAGTCCTTGCCCATGCCTATGTCCTGAATGGTATTGCCTAGGTTTTCTTCTAGGGTTTTTATGGTTTTAGGTCTAACATTTAAGTCTTTAATCCATCTTGATTTTTGTATAAGGTGTAAGGAAGGGATCCAGTTTCAGCTTTCTACATATGGCTAGCCAGTTTTCCCAGCACCATTTATTAAATAGGGAATCCTTTCCCCATTTCTTGTTTTTGTCAGGTTTGTCAAAGATCAGATGGTTGTAGATATGTGGCATTATTTCTGATGGCTCTGTTCTGTTCCATTGATCTATATCTCTGTTTTGGTACCAGTACCATGCTGTTTTGGTTACTGTAGCCTTGTAGTATAGTTTGAAGTCAGGTAGCGTGATGCCTCCAGCTTTGTTCTTTTGGCTTAGGATTGACTTGGCGATGCGGGCTCTTTTTTGGTTCCATATGAACTTTAAAGTAGTTTTTTCCAATTCTGTGAAGAAAGTAATTGGTAGCTTGATGGGGATGGCATTGAATCTGTAAATTACCTTGGGAAGGATGGCCATTTTCATGATATTGACTCTTCCTACCCATGAGCATGGAATGTTCTTCCATTTGTTTGTATCCTCTTTTATTTCCTAGAGCAGTGGTTTGTAGTTCTCCTTGAAGAGGTCTTTCACATCCCTTGTAAGTTGGATTCCTAGGTATTTTATTCTCTTTGAAGCAATTGTGAATGGGAGTTCACTCATTATTTGGCTCTCTGTCTGTTATTGATGTATAAGAATGCTTGTGATTTTTGCACATTGATTTTGTATCCTGAGACTTTGCTGAAGTTGCTTATCAGCTTAAGGAGATTTTGGGCTGAGACAATGGGGTTTTCTAGATATACTATCATGTCGTCTGCAAACAGGGACAATTTGACTTCCTCTTTTCCTAATTGAATACCCTTGATTTCCTTCTCCTGCCTAATTGCCCTGGCCAGAACTTCCAACACTATGTTGAATAGAAGTGGCGAGGGAGGGCATCCCTGTCTTGTGCCAGTTTTCAAAGGGAATGCTTCCAGCTTTTGCCCATTCAGTATGATATTGGCTGTGGGTTTGTCATAAATAGCTCTTATTATTTTGAGATATGTCCCATCAATTCCTAATTTATTGAGAGTTTTTAGCATGAAGGGTTGTTGAATTTTGTCAAAGGCCTTTTCTGCATCTATTGAGATAATCATGTGGTTTTTGTCTTTGGTTCTGTTTATATGCTGGATTACATTTATTGATTTGCGTATATTGAACCAGCCTTGCATCCCAGGGATGAAGCCCACTTCATCATGGTGGATAAGCTTTTTGATGTGCTGCTGGATTCTGTTTGCCAGTATTTTATTGAGGATTTTTGCATCAATGTTCATCAAGGATATTGGTCTAAAATTCTCTTTTTTTGTTGTGTCTCTGCCAGGCTTTGGTATCAGGATGATGCTGGCCTCATAAAATGAGTTAGGGAGGATTCCCTCTTTTTCTATTGATTGGAATAGTTTCAGAAGGAATGGTACCAGCTCCTCCTTGTACCTCTGGTAGAATTCGGCTGTGAACCCATCTGGTCCTGGACTTTTTTTGGTTGGTAAGCTATTGATTATTGCCACAATTTCAGCTCCTGTTATTGGTCTATTCAGAGATTCAACTTCTTCTTGGTTTAGTCTTGGGAGGGTGTATGTGTTGAGGAATTTATCCATTTCTTCTAGATTTTCTAGCTTATTTGCATAGAGGTGTTTGTAATATTCTCTGATGGTAGTTTGTATTTCTGTGGGATCGGTGGTGATATCCCCTTTATCATTTTTCATTGCATCTATTTGATTCTTCTCTCTTTTTTTCTTTATTAATCTTGCTAGCAGTCTATCAATTTTGTTGATCCTTTCAAAAAACCAGCTCCTGGATTCATTTATTTTTTGAAGGGTTTTTTGTGTCTCTATTTCCTTCAGTTCTGCTCTGATTTTAGTTATTTCTTGCCTTCTGCTAGCTTTTGAATGTGTTTGCTCTTGCTTTTCTAGTTCTTTTAATTGTGATGTTAGGGTGTCAATTTTGGATATTTCCTGCTTTCTCTTGTGGGCATTTAGTGCTATAAATTTCCCTCTACACACTGCTTTGAATGCATCCCAGAGATTCTGGTATGTTGTGTCTTGGTTCTCGTTGGTTTCAAAGAACATCTTTATTTCTGCCTTCATTTCGTTATGTACCCAGTAGTTATTCAGGAGCAGGTTGTTCAGTTTCCACGTAGTTGAGTGGTTTTGAGTGAGATTCTTAATCCTGAGTTCTAGCTTGATTGCACTGTGATCTGAGAGACAGTTTGTTACAATTTCTGTTCTTTTACATTTATTGAGGAGAGCTTTACTTCCAAGTATATGGTCAATTTTGGAATAGGTGTGGTGTGGTGCTGAAAAAAATGTATATTCTGTTGATTTGGGGTGGAGAGTTCTGTAGATGTCTATTAGGTCTGCTTGGTGCAGAGCTGAGTTCAATTCCTGGGTATCCTTGTTGACTTTCTGTCTCGTTGATCTGTCTAATGTTGACAGTGGGGTGTTAAAGTCTCCCATTATTAATGTGTGGGAGTCTAAGTCTCTTTGTAGGTCACTCAGGACTTGCTTTATGAATCTGGGTGCTCCTGTATTGGGTGCATATATATTTAGGATAGTTAGCTCTTCTTGTTGAATTAATCCCTTTACCATTATGTAATGGCCTTCTTTGTCTCTTTTGATCTTTGTTGGTTTAAAGTCTGTTTTATCAGAGACTAGGATTGCAACCCCTGCCTTTTTTTGTTTTCCATTTGCTTGGTAGATCTTCCTCCATCCTTTTATTTTGAGCCTATGTGTGTCTCTGCACGTGAGATGGGTTTCCTGAATACAGCACACTGATGGGTCTTGAGTCTTTATCCAATTTGCCAGTCTGTGTCTTTTAATTGGAGCATTTAGTCCATTTACATTTAAAGTTAATATTGTTATGTGTGAATTTGATCCTGTCATTATGATGTTAGCTGGATATTTTGCTCGTTAGTTGATGCAGTCTCTTCCTAGTCTCAATGGTCTTTACATTTCGGTATGATTTTGCAGTGGCTGGTACCGGTTGTGCCTTTCCATGTTTAGCGCTTCCTTCAAGAGCTCTTTTAGGGCAGGCCTGGTGGTGACAAAATCTCTCAGCATTTGCTTGTCTGTAAAGTATTTTATTTCTCCTTCACTTATGAAGCTTAGTTTGGCAGGATATGAAATTCTGGGTTGAAAATTCTTTTCTTTAAGAATGTTGAATATTGGCCCCCACTCTCTTCTGGCTTGTAGGGTTTCTGCCGAGAGATCCGCTGTTAGTCTGATGGGCTTCCCTTTCATGGTAACCCGTCCTTTCTCTCTGGCTGCCCTTAACATTTTTTCCTTCATTTCAACTTTGGTGAATCTGACAATTATGTGTCTTGGAGTTGCTCTTCTCGAGGAGTATCTTTGTGGCGTTCTCTGTATTTCCTGAATCTGAATGTTGGCCTGCCTTGCTAGATTGGGGAAGTTCTCCTGGATAATATCCTGCAGAGTGTTTTCCAACTTGTTTCCATTCTCCCCGTCACTTTCAGGTACACCAATCAGACGTAGATTTGGTCTTTTCACATAGTCCCACATTTCTTGGAGGCTTTGCTCGTTTCTTTTTATTCTTTTTTCTCTAAACTTCCCTTCTCACTTCATTTCATTCATTTCATTTTCCAGGGCTGATACCCTTTCTTCCATTTGATCGCATCAGCTCCTGAGGCTTCTGCATTCTTCATGTAGTTCTCGAGCCTTGGTTTTCAGCTCCATCAGCTCCTTTAAGCACTTCTCTGTATTGGTTATTCTAGTTATATATCTGTCTATATATGTATATTTATATATCTATATATGTATATTTATATATCTATATATGTATATTTATATATCTCTCTATATATGTATATTTATATATCTCTCTATATATGTATATTTATATATCTCTCTATATATGTATATTTATATATCTCTCTATATATGTATATTTATATATCTCTCTCTATATATGTATATTTATATATCTCTCTATATATGTATATTTATATATCTCTCTATATATATGTATATTTATATATCTCTCTCTATATATGTATATTTATATATCTCTCTCTCTATATATGTATATTTATATATCTCTCTCTCTATATATGTATATTTATATATCTCTTTTAGCTCTCCCTTACTCCAGGTACTTTATTAGCTGTAGTACAGTAATTTGCTTTTCATACTGTTTCAGATATACAAAATATCTTTTTCACAGATCATAGTGCTTTCTTCAATGTGGTTTTATTGTATTAAACAAAATAATGTACACATTATTTCTATATTTCAAGTAAGAAAATGGCCCATTAATGTATTTTACACAATTGAAATCTAAACTAGAAACTATACTTCTAATTATCTTCCTGTTTATAACTGAAATATCCAAGAATTGTAGGCTAAAAAATAAATTACAATATCATAAGGTTAGTTTTTTATTCTTCCTGACTTTCCTGCAGTTCAGTGTGCATACAAATCTCCAGTGTGCTTCTCAAATGCAATGTATCTAGACATACATTTAGAGATATAATCAAGATAGTTTTATACACAAAGTGTTCATTTATTTAGTTGCTGTTAATCAAATAATTTTCACTTTTTAAACGTTGAAAAGTATATGCCCAATGTTACTAGACATTAGTTAAGGATCATCCATATCTTTTGTCATAGCAGTATCATTCTCTTATAAATTCATTTTTTCCTGTGGAAATTTGAATTTAAAAAGTATACCACATATACATGTGTATCTTACATACATACATAAAACATTTTAAAGGGATTTATGTAAATATGAATGCAACTTAAGTAAACAGCATGAAGTAATAAATGAATGATTATTAAGTAGAAATGTCTTTTAGTACATGAAAAGTTAGGCAGACATATATTTATACGCAAAAAATTTTTGAAAACTCACTTTCATTATTGAATCATTATGATGTAAAAGATTTTACATACAGCTTTAAATTCCAAAAATATCAACTGGCCCTTTAAAAACTTAATAGTCCTAAGTTACAAGAAAACTAACAATTACAGTAAAATTGAAAAAAAACATAATTTCTTACAATTTTCCTTAGCAAAGCAGTATTAAGGAATAGGAAATCCCTTCTCTCAGCAGGAATGTCAACAGAATCCACTGGGTTGAATCAATGAATTAAGTACCATCACATACACAATTATGAACTTCCTGGGAAGTTTCCAGGTATTTCCTGGGATTATTCAACCAACTCACTTTTTCTTGCTTGCACTTGAGTTTTATCTGTCCAATAGAGGGTTCTATACCATATGTCAACGAGTACATATTAAATTTTTATGAATGAATTAGCTAGCCCTCTTCTACAGCCTAAAAGTTCCCTGGACTGACACCAGAAATCATAAAAATTTAACTAATACAATATTTTCCCAATAACTTAATATATAAATAAAGAACATAAGCAACTATCTATGTAAAACTCCAATGATTAAGATATCCATCATTTCTGATTTTCTGCAAACATTATCAGATTTGCAGCCAATTAAATCTTTTATAGTTATTGTTTTATTGTATCTGCAACCTTAAGTATCTAGAACAATATTTCCAAAAGTGAATTCTACAAGTAAGTATTAGGTAAAAGGAGGTTTCCTTGGACAAATAATTTGGAAAAGACTGTGTTATGCAAAGTTAAACATGTTTCTTTGCTGTAGGATATTTCAAATATTGTGAGTATACTGGAGGTGCATAGAATCTAGATTTCTAATGTGGAAAACAGAATCTTTTTCTTTCTCGGACGATTAAGGCATAGTGTTCTCTTGGAACATTAAGACCTTTCATGAATCTGCTTTTGAAACTTTATTTAGGGGCAAAACGCAGAGCAGTTCACTTGCAACTGGTTAGAACATTTTTTTTACAACAAAGTTATAAAATTTCTACTGATAAAATTGTAATTTATATGCCATTAACTATGGTACTTGCGAGAAAAGATCATCCAGGATCCAGTTCTGAAGTTCAAATAAAGGATATTCTTTTTATGTTAGAAAGGAAACTTAGCATTTGACTATGAAATGATGCAACTATTTAATTAATGACTATCAAGCAACCATTCTATTTTGCTCTTTCACTCATTAAATTAAAAGAAATAAAACATACTATCCCTGTGTTTGAACTTTGATTTCAACAACTTGTTTTTATTTACAGCAATTAGGTGTTCCAGAGTTCCCTCCCGCCTCATTTTATGATTACTGACTTTGAACTGTACACGTCACTTGCCAACAGGGAGGGAGACAAACAAACAGTTGAGTAAATCATGACTTATTCATCTGGAAGAGCACAATCAAGTACAATCATGCTCTTGTGTTTGTGTAGTGCAATACCTGGACATCTATACAGCTTTCTTGCCTGTGCGATATCTCCTTTGCTTAGACGGGTTCGTTGACCAATTGCAGGACGTATGCCATTATCATCACGGGAGGGGAGAATGGTATCCAGAAACATCCCCCTGAAAAAAAGCAGAAGCAAACCACACCTAAGTCACCAAATGAAAACTCATGAATTCCTTACATTTATAAGGTTATTTATTTCAAACTCAAGTCAATCAAAGGGGAACTACACCTTGTGTGCTTTAAGCAGTGTATCAGGCTTTCAAAACACTTTCATCAAAGTAGAAAAAAAAATGCATGTTAAATGTGTATGCCTAGTATAAACTGAATGATGACGTTCATTTTTTTCCTTGAAACATGTATGTTCTTAAAAATATGGAATACCTTATAATCCCCTACAAAGTACACCATGATATTTGTTTTGGTTTCCCAAGCAGATCTAAGAATTCCTTAGATTATCAGGTTATAAAACAATGATTCCTCATAGAGGTCTATTTCCCTAATAGCAAACTACAATAAATAATGTTGAAGTCACTAAAATTGTAAGAGTAAAATAAAATATACATAGGTTAATTTTTCTGAATTAAACTACTAATTTAACCTAAGTATTCTTAGAAGTCCAAGTATTACAGCATATGTTAAAAAAAAAAAGGAAGTAAAACAAAGAATGCCAAACCTTAGGGCAGTTTAAAGCAATTTTTTCAATTTTTCCATGGTAAAACTAGTAAATAAGAAAACCTAATCAATGCCCTAATAATGTTAAACTACTGTTAGTGAGTTGTTTGGGACTCAAGATTGTGGTAAAAGATTCACTAATTTTTCCTAATATGCGTGACCTAAAGTTCTGAATATAGCGCCCTAAAAATACTTTCTAATTTTTTTAATGTATGTCAAACATTTATAGCCCTAAAGAAGTGGGAGCTTAAAAGTTAAATGAACTGGGAGGCTATTCCAAGGGTTTGAGAAGTATGAGTTGTGTGTTTGTGGATTTACCAAAAACAAACAACAACAAAAAACCTTTCTATAAAAATATTTTAAATTAAGAAATAAAATTTTATAATATCTTTTAAATTGAGATAATGATGGAACACTTCTTTCCAAAAGTTATAAATGAATATAATGCATTTAAACTAACATTTGCATTAAAAGAACAGCATTTTCAGCTCTACTTAGCTTCCATTAGGAAATAGTTACTAGGTACTGTTCTAGGTCTGGATTTGTAGCAGTAAATAAAACAAACAGAAATTCCTTCCTTTATGATTCTAATATTCAAATGAGAGGAAAAAAACATTAAACAAACGATTAATAATCCAGGTAGTAATAGGTACTATGGAGAAAAATAAAGGTGAGAAGATGGGTATTGATTGTGCAGTGATGGGCTGCTTTTAAATAGAGTGATCAAAGTGAAACTCACTTGAAAATTGACATTTTAGTCACACATGAAGAAAGTGAAGATCAGAGAAATATGGGTAACTGGCAGTAGAGTCTTTCCAGACAGAAAGAACAAGAAACACAACAGCTCAGAAATGAGAGGACCCCTAAAGTGTCTGAGAACCAGCCAGATAATTTAACTTTTACTCTGAGGACAACTGTTAATCTGTAGGAAAATGGTAAGCAGAGGAGTAATATGATCTATGAGTAATTTTATTACTAACTTCCCTAGCTCCTAGGTAAGGGAAAGGGCACTGATCTATAGATACAACTAATTCAGATAGGGAGACTGGAACTCTTTACTACAAGATCTAAACATCTACAGAACTCCATATGTACATTGTCTGAAAAGAGAGTAGAGAAATAGAGCTAGTGATTTATGGGAATTGACCATCAAAAGTGAGATCTGTGCATATTTCATAAGAAACCACTCCAGGTAGGCCAGTGTAACTGAAAAAGAAATGAGTTACAAGGTAGCATTGAGAAAGGCCTTGTAACTTGAGGCATGAGTCAACAGATACATTAATTACATAAACCCAAATTAATGGAGTATTAAATTTCTGTAGTACTTCAGTACTAACAAAGTATTCACCATTTTCTTTTTCTATTTCTAAAAACAAACTTGTGGTCTCTGGGGTTCGATTTTTTCCTAACTTTCAAAAAAAGGTTCCATTTGAAAAGGTCAACAACATCTTGGAGAGAATATATTCAATTTCAGACAACAGAATTATGAATTTTGTTTCATTCTGTCTACTAAGGTAATCTCCCTTCCATTTCAAGGGAGTTAGTCACTCACTCTTTTCTTCTTTTTTTGTGGTCAGGAAGTTAGCAATTATTCTTCTCCATATCCTGACAAGTAAGCAATGCAAGATCTTACTGAACCTCCTCACTGAGCCACTATCAATAGGCAGAGACAGATCATATCATGGTTCACTTACTATTCTTGATTTGTTCTAACTACATTGAAAGAGCAAATCAGCTATACTTTTAACAAAAATTTGTAAAATTTTACAACTTTTTAAATGAAAAATAATCAGTCCACAGTTCAGAAGCATGTATATTACAAAATAGTCACTCATATAAAGACCCTACAGATACATTCCTATTCTTCCCATAAGTGATTTCCTAACTATATTGATGGGCAACATCATAAAAACAATTGGAACTTTTATAGACTCTGTGGGTTCAGAATTTTTAAAACTGAGAAACTTCAAATACCTACATTAACAGAATAAAGAACAAAAACCACATGATCATGTTAGTTGATATAGAAGAAGCACTTGACAGATCCAACACCCTTTCATAATAAACACACAAAAATCTAGGAATAGGAGGAAGCTACCTCAACATAATGAAAACTATATATAAAAATCCCACACCTAATGTCATAATCAATGGTGAAAACCTGAAATATTTTCTTTTAAGATAAACAAAGCAAGGATGCCCACCCTTGTCACTTATATTCAACACAGTACTGAAAGCCACAGCCAGGGCAACGAGAAAAAATAAAATAAAATAAAAGCCATCCAAATTGGACAGAAAGAAGTAAAATTCTCACTGTTTGGAAATGACTTGATCTTATACATAGAAAATTCTAACTGTTACACACACACACACACACACACAAAACCCTGTTAGAACCAGTCAACGAATTAAGCAAAGTCATGGGATATAAAATCAAAATGCAAAAATAACTGCATTTTTATGCATTTACAACAAACAATCCAAAAGGTAACTGATTCCATTTACAACAGCATTAAAAAAAGCTTAGAAATAAACTTAACCAAAGAAGCGAAAGATTTTACACTGAAAACTAAAGACACTGCTGAAAGAAATTAAAGAAGAGACAAAGATCCCTTGTTCCTGAATTGAAACACTTAACACTGTTAAGCTGTTAATACATCCAAAGTGATCTACAGATTCAATGCAATTTCTATCAGAATCCCAACAACTTTTTTTTGCTGAAATAGAAAAATTTATCCTAAAAATCCTATATGATCTCAAGATACACGAAATAGCTAAACAGTTTTGAAAAAGAAAAAATATTTGAAAAATTCACACTCCAACTTTGCAGAACTGATTTCAAAACATATTACAAAGCTACAGTAATCAAAACAGTGCAGTATTGGTATAAAGACAGACCTATAGACTGGTGAAATAAAAGAGAGAGCACAGAAATAAACCATCATGTACAAGATCATATTATCTTTGACAAGGGTGTCAAGACTCCTCAATTAGGAAATGACAGTTTTTTCAACAAATGCTACTGAGAAAACTGGATATCTACATATAGAATAATAAAATTGGGCTCTTTTTTAAAAAAACACTTCAAAAAATTAACTCAATGCATTAAATAAATAAACATAAGACCCAAACTATACAACTTCTGGAATAAAACACAAGGGGAAAGCTTCACGGTGCTGCATGTGACCAGGATTTCTTGGATATGTCACAAAAAGCACAGTCAATAAAACCAAAATAGACAAACAGGATGACATCAAACATACAGCATTGTGTACATCAAAGGATGCAGCCAACTGAACGAAAAGGCAACCTACGAAATGGGAAAAAAATTTCCAAATTTTATATACATATATATATATATACATATATATATGTATATATATGTATATAAAATAAGTGGTTTAATCAGAATATATAAAGAACTTCTACTACTCAACAACAAAATAATCAAATAACCTGATTTAGACATGGGCATAGGACTTAAATAAAGATTTCTTCAAAGATGATATACAAATGCCACCAAGCATATAAAAAGATGTTCACTAATCATCAGAGAAATGTAAACCAAAACCACGACGAGATATGACATCGCACTCGGAATGGCTACTATTCAAATAACAAAAATAACGTGCTGGAGAGATATTTGCACACCCATGTTCATATCAGCATTATTCACAAGAGGCAGAAGCTACACAAGTGCCCACTGATGGATGACAAGATAAACAAAATGTGATATATACTTACAACGGAATATTATTTGGCCTTAAAACTGAGAAAATACTTTCACATGCTACAACATAGATCAACCTTGAGGAAATAATGCTGAGTGAAATAAGCCAATCGCAAAAGAACAAATACTATATGTCTCCAGTTATGTACAATATCAAAAGTAGTCAAATATATAAACAGGAAGTAGAATGGTGATTGCAAGAGGCTGAGAAGAGGTAGAAAAGAGAAGTTGTTTAACAGGTATAGAGTTTATGTTTTGCAAGATGAATAAGTTATGGACATCTGTTTCACAATAATGTCAGTATACTTAAATAACACTACTAACTTGTATGCCTAAAATGGTTAGGACAGTAAATTTGATGTTTTGTGTTTTTCCATAATTAAAAAAAAAGAAATTTCAAAAACTTTGAGGGAGTAGCAGAATGAGACCTGTGTCAAATTTTTCTTTTCCTGAAAATCATTTAAATATAAGTTAATAAACAGCTTCTTTAAAGACTTAAAAAATAAAATAATGTGAATGAAACAATCAGGCTATCCTTCTAACAGGTGGATATGATCTCCTGTATTGTAGAAGTGTTGAGTTTATTTATGAAAAATGCATAGGATGGTTTTGAAACAACAGGATAAGTAATAAACAAAGGCTGATTGGCATTCAGCTCATAAGCAGGTGTGGGTGAGGTGGACTACGGGCAACAAGAGCAGATTAATTTATGGGAAAATACACAATGTAACATGGAAAAAAGTATAGAATAAGGGGAAACATACATTTAGAACTTTGCTAAAGATTTACCATCTGTGAAGGACAGAAAGCATAAATTGTTTTTCTCCACTCTCCAGTACCTTCTCTGTTCCAAGGAACCAAAACTCAGGTTAGTTCTAAATAATATAATTCAGTAGCAGAAGAGAGGCACTTTGACTGAACTGGAACCTATATACCCATTTGTTACATGTTTCATGGAAAACTCCATTCCAAGCATTTACCAGAAAATAAAATTCTGTAACTCTTTATGATTAATTTCAGGTCAAATTACTGGGTATGTATTTCTATCAAAACTTAAATTCATATTCTAGAAAAAATAAACATTTGGACAGTTAATTATATTTTAAGAAATGAATGCGTATGTCTACAAATAATGTACTTTAGAAAAGCGTAATTTTAAAAATACAATTAACACAAATTTTTTAAATAATAAACTTTGGTTTGGAAAAAATGGATAATTAATAAATGTGTCCAAGTATTAAGGTTTCATTTACACACCCTTCTCTACTTTTTACCAAGAAAGTTTTATAAAAGCAGCTTAATAAATTTGAATATTTTTCCCTTTTCCTGACCTTCCCTTCAGAAATAGATGTCAATGAACTGTGAAATGGACATGAGTGGGCCAAAAAAAAAAAAAGAGCTGAAATGACATATGAGCATAAAACGGGCATAAATGGAAAAAGGGGTGAATTCAATGGTTTAACAGTTCCAAATTCCTTACCTGGGAACTATTTTCTTGATGACATCATCTTGAGAATGAAGTAGATCAAAACCCAAATTTATTGCATTCTTTAAAAGTAGCTTTAAGTCATTAATGACGTAATTTTAGGGTTAATAAGTGATGAACTATAATTCTAAATTATATGAGGTAAAATATCTTTCTAATCTGTTATTTGACAATTCATTTAGTAATATCAATTTTTGAGTGTAAGTTGTACTTGAGGAGTAGAAAATACACAGTATAAAGCACAAGTCGCCTAGATTGTGACATTTTAACTGAACTGCTAAATAACCTATTTAGCTTATGAATATCCAATTTTCATTAAACAATGCTTTGCCAATTTAACATGCTGATTGGTTTGGTAATGCTTTCAATTCAACTTTTTAATGATTTAGGAATATAAAACTGTTTACATAATTTATACCATCTTATCACTTTAAATTCATATATTTGGTAGAGAATGTAAAAATATATTTTTAAAATGCCTTTTAAATTCTTGCTCTTGTCTATAAATGTTCATGAATTATTTTTCTACTTTCTGCAGTGAGGTAGCAATATTTGAAAGTAATTCTAGTTCTAATGTCAGGCATAGCTTTGTGAGGAGCCACATGGAGGAAAGGAATTAAAAGTCAAAAGGTATAACCTGAGACTCCAACCTTGAGAAGGTGTTCCTGGCATAGTGCATGATACTGTCAAAATCATATCTTTCTCCAAGTGAGTTTACTTCTCCAGGCTCCATCTTCAGAAAATTGTACTCTTGACCTAAGAACCAGGGATAAACAAAATCTCAGAAGCCTTTTAACTGACAGAAAATAGACCAGAAGGCCTTTCCTACACCTGCATCTGTTCTTTGTGAAATGACCGATCTTGCTGATCGAATTTACATACAAAACACACAGGCACATGCAGAAAGCATCTGTCTTCACTCTACCATCATATTGAAAAGCAATATTGAATTGGAACAAAGTGTTAATTTCTGCAAAAAGGTGAACTACCAAAAAGCATACTTTGTTTTATATGTATGCTCTTTTACCACCTCATAATATTTATTTCTTTAAAATCTTACTGCACTTTTGGTAATGTACAAATAACAAAAAGTTATGTTTTTATCTAATGAGTTTCCCATTTTTATGACTAGGTTTGCCAGGTCACACAAAAATTATCTTCCTATTTGGTTTAGATCCTTTCTATGAAACAATGGGAGAAGATATAAAAGCAATATTAGTTAAACAGAGCTCTGCAGGCTTTAGCTCCACGATTTCACCACTCAAGATAGAACAATAACAGCAAATTCTCTACTTTCATTTAAAAATGAAACAAGTTATTCTTGATGAAAAGGCAGTTCTCCTTTGAGATTAAGAAGAACATGCTTCAGAACGTAAATGCTTTCTTAAATTTCCACATCTGTTAGTTTAACTTCTGGACATCTTCATTTTTATTAGATTTTTCAATTGCCTGTTTGTATCTGTATTGTAGTATTATTTCTCGAAATTTGAAAAGAACACAGACTTAAATTCAATGATTCCAGAAAGAAACATTTCTTAAAACAGAATTTAAACTTTGGTGACTCAGTTTCCACAATTTAAGTACCCAAAGATTTTACAAATCATATCACTTACGTAACAAAAAGCTTTGAAACATCAAAGTACAAAGAAAGATGAGCTACAGGAATTCTAAATTCACTTTTGGAGCTAAAAATGGAACTATTATGCCATTCATCTACTTAGGTTTTTAATTCCAATTGCCATATTTCAATCAAATATAAAAAGATCCCATTAATACAGAGTTTTCTAAAGGCAATAAAGAAATTGAGTTATGTCTCTCCAATATGTGATAAAGGAAATCTGGGGTATTCACTTGAGAATTAAGAATGAAGAATCAACCTGGAGTTACAGAACCCAAGTCCCAGACCAAAGTATTTTAGTCTGTCTTTGAATGAATTTATACAATACATAATTTAAAATTAACTAACCAGACCTTATAATGAAATATGTGCTCCACAAATCTCTGAGAGGTCTATTTATGTTATAACCATTCTTGGGAAATATTCAACATTCTCTTCAACCCATGATAGAGGCAACTGTTAAAACACTTGTCTCATAAGGAATCTGAAGTCTAATATAACAAATCTATTATCAGATTTTCAAAAAGCTATGGATCTAATTTTATACTTATTAACCTGTAAGATTTCAATTTAGAACTTAATATGGGACCAGATTCTCTAACTAAAGCAAAATATTCCATAAAAATATCTGAAAGTAGAACATTACGCAACTTCAGCAATACATTTTAATGCATCTAACTTGAGAACTTAAAGTGTATATGAAACAATAATTCTTGTTAGTTCAAAACAGCATAGCCATGCACAACCCAAATAACAGAAAAGTAGACTTATTACATGAAAGGAAAGAGAAGCAGAATACATAGCACTAAGAGAAATCACATTTGACAATTTTAAAAATGGCAAGCCTCCTTCTTGAAATCATATTCTAACATGGATTAGAGTAACCCAATCCTTATACCAATTTGGTTCCTATCATAATCACTGATTTTGCATGTAAATGCGAAGCCAAAGTTTGTGCTTATTAGACATCAGCCTTGACTAAGACTTGATCTTAAGTTTCTGAGTGACAGCAAATCATAAATTCGTTGAAGATTAATCTTCAACATGAACACTTTTATACTGGAATTGCTCTGTTACAGTGGTTCCCATCATTCAGGAAATCTCACCCAATAGATTATTTTTTTCTGTTGGCCATAATGTTTAGTCAAAAGAAAATATTACAAACCATAATTTCCTTAGCACTGTTTTAGGATTGTACATTTATTTATACCTATATTTATATATAGGATTGTACGTTTATTTATAATGTTTTAGGATTGTACGTACATTTATAAATAAATATATATTTATTTATATATATACGTTTATTTATCCTAAATAAATAAATAATATTTATTTATTTAGGATTGTACGTTATATTTATATATAGTATATTATATATACTTCTCCTTGTTTTAGGTACATATTTATATTGAAACAGGATCCTATTTTTAAGAGTAAAAACCATTTTTGAAAGTTACATCTTTTATAAATTTTTTCCACTTAATAAAATGTTTGGCAAATAGAAGACACTAATAACTCTTGTTAACAGCAAAGTTCTCATTTATGTGGTAGTTGAAATAATTTTCAGATTTATTTCCTCTTTATTTCCCTCCTAGTGATATATAGGACGAATCTTGATAGTCGGCTCGTTCATTAGAGTCTTCTATATAGCGGAGAATACTTGTTTTTAACTTATTTTGATATCTAACCCTACAGATCACTTCGCCATCCTTCAAATTATTTATTTCCTTGGCTTCCAGGACACCACAATCCACTGATTTTTCTCTTACCTTTTAGGCAATACCTTCTTAGTCTTTTAGGACATACTCTACTAAGTATTGCTTAAATATTGTTTTTACCCATTTTATAGTCTCAACCTTTTTTTCTTCTCCATCCAGTTTTTCCCTAATTAGTCAAATCTATGTCAAATTTTTATCTTTAGATACATACTGAAGTCCAGACTCACCTTTCCTTTCTCTACAAAATAAGGATCATACAAAGCCTTTTTAAATTCAAGGATATGCTAAATTGAATCATTGTTTGTCCTTCTCTTTCTCAAAAACATGCTGTTTTATCAATATTTCAATATTTCAAATGTTTCATGTGATAGTACCAACATTCATCTTGTTGCCTAAAAAGAAAACTTTTGAAGATTTCCCCTCACATGATGATATTCCTCTTAAAATATTTTTGAAAGATTATTTCCTCTTCTTCCTCTTGATGTGTACTACCCTAAGAACTTAGTCACCTCTCATACCTACTTATTTAGATTTCTATTAGGTTTCCTGGACTTCAGGCACATCCCCCCCAACACCCAGTTAACGATCGCCATAAGTCTGACTGGGAAAATGAGTTCTCTTTATTTTAATCTGAACTTTTCCTGCTTATAATCCTTTAATTATTCCCCACTAGCTAGAGAATAAAACCTGAATTTCCTCCCTAGGTTTACATCATACAGAATCTTTTCTAAGTAAAGGATAAGATACCAACTAATCTCCCACTTGTAACTTACCATCAACCAAAATGGTCACATAAAAATAATTCAATTTTCTGTAATTGTAGCTTTGCTCATGAAGTTCTTTTCGCTTGAAATTTAATCACTCTTCTGTCCGTCTGAAATACTTCTACTTTACTTCTAAATTTCCATTCCTTTACAACTCCCTTGACTCACTAAGGCACTTTTCGTCACGCCTTGCTTGGACTCTACGGTATTCTCAACATATATTACTAACTACTGTCACTTTTCTCGCTCACTTGCAATCATTTATATATATGCACATATCCCACACTAAACTTTGTATTTTCCATGACAGTATCTTCAACGCCTAACATTGGCTTAATAAATAATTGGCATCAAATATATAATGAGCATATAAAGAGATCAGTTCTGTTAATTACAGAAGGAATTCAATGTTTGTAACAAAACTGATCATGAATAAGAAAATAAAAACACATTTTTACTTTGCTTATGCTTAAAATACATGCTTAAAATACCTTACAAGAAAATTCCAAACAACAGAATATTTTTTGGCAACTGAAATACACTGATCTTTATGCACGTAAAAGTTAAATAAAAAGTCTTACATTGAGGCCATTATCAAATATCAACTATCGGAGAAAAATAGGTTTTAAGTAGAAATTATATTTCAATTACTGAAAATTTTCCTAAGAATTTGTCTTCAGGGTAGTCAAGTTTAAGAGGAAAATCTCGGAAAAAACTATTTATATTAGCTTGGAAATGACTCATTTCACTGGATTTTCTCCAGAAATTGTACCTGGTATAACACAGATTCCTATGGTAGCAGCACATTTTATGGCAAACCCCGGGCCCTTTTAAAATCGTTATAGCATAAATTATAGAACTAAGTACAAAAAATGCTTCAGTAAAAAAGAAACATTTAATAATATTAATTTATGGCTCAATAGTTCACACCCATTCTTGGAAAGCACCAAAGTTTAGAAATAAAACAGCTAAATCTTAAAAAAGAAAGCAAGTCTAAAAAATGCATGAAATTCACACAGACTCCAGGAAAAAAAAATTAAAGTATAAAATCATCATGGGTAATTTTTAATCAAGCAAAATGTTACTCTATCATATCAAAAATATAAGTTTACGTTTTTGGGAAAGTGAAATAATAAACTGCATAAATACGATTCAAAGATACCCAGTCAGCCTTAAACCCAACACATTCTATGCCTCTCACCTGGCTGGATGTTTTCTCTTATGATAGTTACGTGGTTATCTCGATCTGGTCGTGTGTGTTCATGCCAAAAGCCTATCACATGACCCAATTCGTGAACGACAATCCCAAATTTATCACAGTTCTTGCCAATAGAGATTGCCTGAGGTCCATTTCCCCGCCGACCTACATAGGAGCAGCATCTGGAATAAAAGAGAAAGTGGAGATGGTGGTGGAAAGGTGGTGCTGGACAACTGACAATACGGTGAATTTTTTGTAAAGAATAGTGATGAGCTATAAAGTCCGACACATTCAGGAGCAGAACAACCTCTTATTGCTACATATGACTAGTTTCTGGTATCCTTTCAAATTTAAGTTCAACAAAAGTTTCCAAAGAATCAGTTCAAGTGCTTTTGTAATTATCTATATATTAGAAAATATGCTTACATCATTTTTAGAAGCATTCAGAAATACATCAGAAAATAATTATCATGACGATGATGTTGTATTTCTAAGACATATAGTTAAGCTGAAGACATCAATACACATTTATTTCTAATATAATTTTATCCTCAGAATTCATATTAATTACTTAGGTTACTACTTTGTCAGTGTGGTTATCTGACAATAATTCAATATTATTTCAGTATTAAATATAAAAGTAAAGAAAGTTTATTTTTCCTCTTTGAGAAAAAGAATTAAACTTATTTATGAAAGATGTTGGTTTATCAAAAAAAAGAAATTACTTTTTCTACTCATGGAAGAATTTTTTTAATAAAAGAAACGTTTCAAAGAAGAAGTTAATTAAAGAAAATTACTTTTGGCTGGTTGCAGTGGCTCATGCCTGTAATCCTAGCACTTCGGAAGGCCAACCTGGGAGGACTGTTTGAGGTCGGGAGTTTGAGACCAGCCTAGGAAACGTAGTAAGACCCCATCTCTACAAAAAATTCAAAAATTAGCTGGGCATAGTGGCGCAAACCTGTAATCCTAGCTATTTCAGAGGCTGAGGTGGAGGGATGACTTGAGCCCAAGAGTTTGAGTCTGCAGTGAGCTAGGATCGTACCACTGCGCTCCAGCCTGGGCAACAGAGTAAGATCCCGTCTCTTAAAAAAGAAAAAAAGAAAGAAAAGAACATTATTTTCAAAAGATGAATTAAGTAAGGTTAACAGTTAACTGGTGCTAGGAACTGAATATTATGTCCCCCCAAAATTCATATGTTGAAACCTGATCTTCATGGTGATAGTATTTGAAGGCAGAGCCCATGGAAAGTGATTTGAGGATCAGGAGGACTCTGCCTTTATAAAGAGATCACTGCCTTTATAAAAAGGCCCCAGAGAGCTCCCCTGACCCCATCTGCAATGTGAGAACACAGCAAAAACACATCTCACATCTGTCTACGCACCAGAGCAGGCCCTTACCAGACACCAATTCTGCAGTGCCCCGTCTCCAGAACTGTGAGAAATAAATGTTTGTTGTTTAAAAGCCACACAGTCTATGACATTTTGTTATAACAGCCTGATCAGACTAAGACAAGTAGTAAAGAAAAATCAACAACTGGGAGTAGTATAACGAATGATATTTATGATTTGTGTCAAATGAGCAGTCTAATAATTGAGATTGATTTTGTATTTCATCATCTGAAAGAATCTCCTGGACTGTCAAATAGAATGTGAAACATCCAGGAATGTCTTTCTGCAAATGTTCATCAACTGATTGATATTTATACATATTCAATGACATTTTTCTTTTTGTTTTTTTTTTGAGATGGAGTTTTGCTCTGTCACCCAGGCTGGTGTGCAGTGGCACAATCGGCCCACTACAACCTTTGCCTCCCAGGTTCAAGTGATTCTCCTGACAACCTCCGGAGTAGCTGGGATTACGTGCACCTGCCACCACACCCAGCTAATTTTTGTATTTTTAGTAGAGATGGGGTTTCACTGTGTTGCCCAGGCTGTTCTTGAACTCCTGACCTCAGGTGATCCACCTGCCTTGGTCTCTCAAAGTGCTGGGATTACAAGTGTGGGCCATTGTGGCCAGCCTCAGTGATGTTTTTCTATCCAAAATATAGAAGTTCCATCTAGTCATTGTGTGTGTGTGCAAGTGTAAGTGTGTGAGTGTGTGACAGTCTCAAATATTCTTGGGACACAGGGTGGGAAAGACTGAGCACACAGGATGCCCATTTTAAAATAAATTTTAAATGGCATAATATTATAGTAGCTACAATTATAAATACATCTAAAACTTAAATAATTAGAGTTTAAATTAAAATAACATCAATAGCACAGCAACAGAGGGCACTAAATAGTCGGCTTTGAATAGTTGGGATCATGATGCACCAGACATTGCCAAACACCTTTTCTGATATATTAAATTGGAAGAGAAAAATGCCAAAAACTAATTGACCGAATGATTAAGAGGAATTTCACTATTTCAGTTTCTGGGGTAAGTACATTTGACAGCCCTTTTGATTTTCCACAAATATAAATCCTTATCTCCCTCTCCCACTGCCCTTTTTTTCATTTTCAAATTGTTTCTGTAGGCTTTAAACGCCTAAGAATTTTCATCCATACTATGCCAGTTAGATGAATTAATTTGTACTCATCACTTATAAATTTATTATAGCAGTTAACTGAGTTTAATAAATCAGTAATAGAAAGAAGAAAGAGGTGACTGGTGGGTGAAAAGAGGAATCAATGAAATTTGTTTTTGCTCCAGGTAGTTTTTTTGTTTCAAATAATATGCTTTACTTCATATATAGGTGCTTATTATATATTTGAATATTATTACATGCCTAAAAACGTATTAGATGAAGAAAAAAACAAAAAAATTTCAAATTTTGGAGATATTTAAACTAAAATATTTGCTACCTTAAGTCAATAGTAAGGAAACTGAAGCATCTGATGATTATACAGCAACTAAATTACCCCTATTGAGTCATTCTTGCTGGCTTTACTCAGGGAATAAAGTTATTGCAAGTCAAAATGTGGGAGACAGTAAAGCAATGTGGTCAATTTATTTCATCTAAAACATCCTTTTTAGCATAATTGCTTTCATAGCAATTTCCTATAAGACGGGGTTTTATACTGGAAAGGAAAAATAGATTTCACACTGCCTTATTCAGAGGTATTATTTTACAATGGTCCTGTGAAAAAACAAAAATGTGGTGTTTTGATCCCCAACTAATTAAAGGTCTTGGGGACAGATGAATTCTAGACTCTCAGATTAAGAAAATAACTACATATATGCTTACACAAATATTAGTCATGGAAAGACAAGGGTAATATGTATTTTTAATGTGATTTTAAAATGTCTAAATATTATCTTAGTTTCTAATGTCATCCAGGTTTGATGCTGTTTTCTTGTATACAGCTGTTGGATTTTTGTTTCTCATTTGTGTGCCACTTTTAAAGTTTGGACATTTTAAGGTCTACCTGTAGCATTGAGCAAAACTTTCCCTATCAACAGAAAAGCCTCACCTCTCCATAAGTCATAGATGGTAATCAGGTAAATCAAAATCTGCTACTTCCTACTTTTGCCTTGGTTTGGTAGAACAAAACTCATTTGGAACATTATTTGGTAGACCAAACCCTTTTGGAACAAAACCCCTTTGGAAGCTAATCTATTAGATTATCCATGAAGGTGGAACTGGTTCTGCCTTTTCATGTGCTGTATTTGAAATAGTTTCAATTATTTAGGTTAATCACCATTTACCTTTTCATTAAAAAAACTCAGTTTCTTTTTTGTTTTGATTTAATAAGTTTTCCAGGGCTGAGCATGGTGGCTCATGCTTGTAATCCTAGAACTTTGGGAGGCTGAGGCAGGTGGATCAATTGAGCCCAGGAGTTTGAGACCAGCCTGGGCAACATGGTGAAACCTCATCTCTACAAAAAAAAAATACAAAAATTAGCAGGACTTTGTGGCTAATATGGTTTGACTGTGTCCCAACCCAAATCTCATCTCAAATTGTAATCCCCACGTGTCGAGGGACCGACCTGGTGGGAGGTGATTGGATCGGGGGGTGGTCTCCCCTACGCTGTTCTCGTGATAATAAGGGAGTTCTCACGAAATCTGATGGTCTAAAAGTGACAGTTTCCCCTGCACCCTTTCTCTCTCCTGCTGCCTTGTGGAGAAGGTACTTGCTTTCTCCTTTGCCTTCTACCATGATTGTAAGTTTCCTGAGGCCTACTCAGCCATGCAGAACTGTGAGGAAATTAAACCTTTTTTCTTTATAAATTACCCAGTCTCAGGTAGTTCTTTATAGCGATGTGAAAACAGACTAATACAAAAAATTGGTACTGGGAGTGGAGCACTGCTATAATGATACCTGAAAATGTGGAAGCAACTTTGGAACTGGGTAACGGGCAGTGGTTGGTACAGTTTGGAGGGATCAGAAGACAGAAAGATGTGGAAAAGTTTAGAACTTCCTAGAGACTTGTTGAATGGTTTTGATCAAAATGCTGATAGTTATATGGACAACAAAGTCCAGGCTGAGGTGGTCTCAAATGGAGACGAGGACCTTCTAATAAATCGTTTTTTCTGCTTAAGTTAGCCAGTCTCTGTCGCTTGCAAAGAAGAATCCTGGCTAGCGCACCCCCTCTGCCTAACTATATAACCTCCTTGAGGAGAGAAAACACCTTATGTTCAACTTTACATTCCCAAAACTTAGTATGTAAGTGGGACAAAATGAGAATTCAACAAGTATAGGATGAAAAAGTGTCTATCTTTTTTTTTTTTTTTTTAAGATGGAGTCTCGCTCTGTCCCCCATGCTGGAGTGCAGTGGTGTGATCTCGGCTTACTGCAAGCTCCACCTCCCGGGTTCACGCCATTCTCCTGCCTCAGCCTCCCGAGTAGCTGGGACTACAAGCACCGGCCACCACGCCCGGCTAACTTTTTTTGTTTCACCATGTTAGCCAGGATGGTCTCGATCTCCTGACCTCGTGATCCGCCCGCCTCGGCCTCCCAAAGTGCTGGGATTACAGGCGTGAGCCACCGCGCCCGGCTCAGAAGTGTCTACTTTTATAACCTGAATAATCAAATAGACCAAAGTTAAATATCATTTAATCATAAAGTTTAAAGATTAGTTAAACAGGTTAACTGTAATTTTTTTGTTTATTTACTTTTTTGGCAATCATTAAAGATAAGTAGATTAAAAAGTAAGACTGTTCCACAAAAATTATCTAATAAAAGAAGTCATATAAATAGAATATATTTAGCTATAAAAGTCTACGTAATAGACTGAGCTAATAAACATATAAATCTCTCACAAAGAATGAAATCAATCTCTATCATAAAATAATCTCACATTTTGCTAATAATAATCATCTTGCAAAATAAATAAATGCCACTGATGACAATAACTATTCACTGAAAAATACTTCATTGAAGAAAAAAAATAAGGAAAAGAAGAAATAAGAAGGCAGTTAGAGAACCTCCTCTCTTACCTGTCTCTATAAGGATAAGTAGCTGAGAAAGTCTGATGAGCAGCCTGCTAATCAGCTGCAACCAGAGTTCTCTCATACTGTTGTACTAAATGCAAATGTAAATAAAATACTTATAGCTCAGTTCAAATCTTTTACCAATATAAGGGTGAAGGTTAAAGCATGTCCCACTGAAGATGACTCAAAGAGATCATATATTTAGAAACATACATGTGCCTATATATACAAATATGTCTGCAGTCATACACAAACTATACTTATAACACAATTTAAGAAGAGGAAATGCACTGGAGCTAAGTGGCAAAAAGTTCTGACCTCCACCTTTTGTTTATTATACTTTATTATTTTCCCATCTACCAAAGGCCTGATATGGAAAATGTACCAATAAATGTTAATTGAATAAGAGCTGACTATAGTAGAATAAGGTGGGAAATAATAGTTAATGTTCTAAAAGACACAGGTAGTTTCATGTATAATAGACCTTCCTATAAATATGGGCAAGATTATTTTAGCTCTTATTTTAAAAAATCTCAAGAGTTAGCAGTTGCCTAATTTTGTGGGAGAGCTAAATGAAAGTGATAAAAGCGTTAAATGATAAGATGTGTTTCTTATCAGATTAAAGTTAGAAATAGAATTGATGTATGTTGCCATCAATATCAATGACACTACCTTGCAGGCTGTCAATTAACGATTACACTAGATATTGTTAAATGCTACACATTTATTGCCACATTGTTGTCTTTTTTTATGAGATGAAAGACCCAATATTGAAGCCCCATAGGAGTGCTAATGTGCTTGACTTGACAAGTATCTTATTCTAGTTGAGCTGAAGTACTTTGTGCACACCAACTACCAAGCTCTTTAATAATTTAAATGAATTTTTATGAGATTTAAGTGAAGCATTATCATAGAAAAATCATCATGAAATATGATGTTTTATGAAATTGTGTCAACAATGGTAATTCCAAATGAAGTTAGAATGATTATAATGCTTTGCCAGCCAGTGATCAATTCCTATACAAGTATCATCCTTCCTAGCACCAAAAACACAACACAGAGAAAAGTTTGAACTGTAAAATGAGTAGCAAGATAAATTACCAAAATTCAGCATTACTGCATTACTACTATAAAAATCACAAATATAGGTATATATTAATACACATGTATATGCATGTACAAATATATATTAATACATATCGCATTATATGAATTATATACATCTATATATAGATGTATATATTAATTAATACTATATATGTATATATTAATACTCAAGGGGCTAACTTCAGGAGTGCAACTACAGATTTAAGTTTCTTTGGGCAAGCCACATTTTAGTTTTCACATTTCTAAAATAATTGGAATACATGTCCTTAAATATCCCCTGAAAGTCTCACAATCTTGTAATGTAAAAGAAAAATTCTCAACATTCTTTTATTGTGTGTGAGGAATATGCACAATGTACTTACATAATGTTTGTTTGTTTGTTTATTTATTTATTTTGAGATGGAGTCTTCCTCTGTTGCACGGGCTGGAGTGCAGTGGCGTAATCTCGGCTCACTGCAACCTCTGCCTCCCAGGTTCCAGCTATTCTCCTGCCTTAGCCTCCCGATTACAGGTGTGCGCCAACACGCCTGGCTAATTTTTGTATTTTTAGTAGAGACAGGGTTTCACCATATTGGCCAGGCTGGTCTCGAACTCGTGACCTCAAGTGATCCACCTGCCTCGGTGGATTACAGTGCTGGGATTACAGGCGTGAGCCACCGTGCCCGGCTCCTTAGTTGATGTTTAAATTGTCAGTACTTTCTTGATCGCCTACATGTAAAATAGTGGGCTGGGTGTCATGAGGGACACAGAGGTAAGTTACCCATCCTCATCATTGAGAAAGACAGACATTTGGATAAACTGTGGTAATATTACGATTACAGCTATGGGTAGAGCAAAATCCCAATGTGGGCAGCTCAGGAATGGGTGAGAATGAAAGATGTGAAAGATTTCCACTGATAAGAAAAGGAAGGGACAGGCATTCCAAGCAGCAAAACTATCATGAGCAAAAACATGAAGATGTGATAGTGAATGAGGAAAAACAGTTTGGCAGGATAAAACAAGTGAAATAGGAAATTATAAAAAAAGATAATTTATATAAATATAAATTTATTACAAACAGATATTAGGCAATAAAATAATAAGTGATCAGAACTTTGGATGTGTTTTACAAAACTGATATGTGGGAAGGAGGAAAGATGTATTGATCTGAATAGATTATGGATTTAGAAATATGCAAGATGAGTTTATATCCTTTCCTATTAGATAACCAGAAAGATACAAGGATAGCCTAGATCTGGATCTCTTAAATATTAAATAGATAAGATGGAGGAAGTATTTCAAATGTAACCAAAACATATCAAGCCAAAGTTAATTTAGAAGGAAACATTGCTGAATAAGTCATAACTAAAAATTTATGGAACTATCCAAAAATATCTAGGTTAATGATGTATAAACAGGCCAGGTGTGAGATGATAAATACATGAATGAACTAGGGCATTGACATGGAATAGAAGTTGAAATCAAAAGATACAGTGACTATCAATAAAAACTTACTGCACTATTTTAGAGGCAGCACAAGAGAATCCCTAGTTGACTATACCGAAGTTTCTAGCTCAGGTGAGTGGGATGTTGGTAATGTCATTGTTAGAAAGTAACTGAGGTGGTAGAAAAGAATACACTTGCAGTAGATGCACAGAGGACTGTGATCAAAGAATACACATACCTAGTATATAATATTTTTACGTAAAATCCAGACTTTCTCATGGCCAAAATACAAAGCAAATCTTAAGAAATAAATCTTACCTATGGACATTTAATTGCTTTCCTTTCCATTTTTTTTTTCCTTAAGTCAGTCCCTAGTTCTACTTACCCACAAGGCCTATAGGTGAATACAATGTAACTCTCTTCATCACTTCTTTCTATGAAAGTCACACATGTGTGCTTTTCCCAGTGCCTCATGGCCTGCTTGAACATGGCTCTCTGGCTGCCTAGAAAAAATGTGTGATGTTAACGAAAAGGTGGCTGCCCCAGGAAGAATGCTTCTTGCTGGATCCTCTACCCTAAGTCTGGCTGAGCAGTGCAGAATGCCACCTCTATCATCAACCAAAGAATACTAGTTTATGGCACCACAAATGAGTCATTGTTAAGAACGGACACTCACTTTATAATCAGAGGGCTAAAGCTCACTATCTCTACAAATATGTGTCTACAAGGCTCTATAAACGAGGCATACATTCTTCCTGTCAGTTGAAAGAGATCAGCTTCCAAATTTAATAGGCACATCTGAAACTCTGTTTAAAAACCAGAACAGTGCTTTAAACTCTTAGAACACAATACCAAAGATATGTTTTCAATTTCAAAGACACTCTACACTAATAACCTAAGTTAATGAAGTAGTTTTCCAACCTTGACTTAATACTATGTATCCTGTGTTAATATTCTATAAAAATAGACACTTAATCTGTATGATAGTTTTTATTTCTTTTTGAAAACAGATATGCTGGGAGTATCTTACCAGTGAAGTTGCCTCCTATAACATAAGGAATAACGCCTCCAGGCCATATTCTTTCCGTTCTTGACGTAGCGGCTCTGGGAACTCGATTTTTCTCATTTTGCCCTGAGAATTGTAGAGGTACTTTTCCCTTAACTGTGTTGTTTTGCTCCAAGCCTGCAGTGACATTTAAAACATTCTGTGAAACAGAAGTTCTTGGTCAGGGAATCATTTACCTCTTAAAGGACAAAAGTTAAAATGTCTTATTTACATATTTTTTGTATAAATGCCAGAAGTCAAAATGCATTAAAGAAAAACTTCAGTTATATTACACACTTGAACAAAAGCATTAAAATATTGAAGTCTTTCATGTCAAAATACTATTTTTTAATGTTCTGTGAGTGAATTTTGATGGCTATCCATACAACAGCCTAAAGTGGATAGAAGTCAGTCAGGCTTACGGGCCACAGAAAATTTGTTTTCTGTTTCCTGTCTTGCTAGTCACTACCAATTCACCAACAGTTAAAACAGATATTGTTTAATAAAGTCCCATGATATTTAAGATTCTTGTTACTCCTGCTAGTTTCCTAATCCTTCAAATCTGAACTGATATTCTATAGTACAGTCTAAAATTAAGAATACGATATCATACAGGTAGTAAATGAAGTAACATTAAGACAAATATGGTCTCAGCCTCCTGTATAAGCTATCTCCATTCCAGTTTCCTCAGGATTCATATTAAGGAATGCAGCATGATTTAGACGTCAGTAAACAACACGAACAAAATGCATTCTATTCTGGAGCAGCTTTCGACTCTATAGTCTTTTCCTTTTCTTAATGGCCTTTCATAATATTTTTGTTGCTGTTTTTGTTTCTCCTAAATTTACATGATTATTCTTTCTTATCTATCACTGTCAATATGAATATCCTGCCACTTGTATATACTTTGACACAACAAATAGGGACTCTGTCTCTAACATGTCTGTCTTTTCAATAGCCTGGAGCAAAGCATCATTGCTTGGGAAAATTATTCCTTGGAAATACGTACTTCAAGCATTTAATTAATAATCCATCAATTTAAGGAACGTTAGAATATGAGATATGCATATGGGATTTTAAACAAACCTCTAAAATCTACAAATAGTTTTTAATACATTCAATACTGTAAATATTAACTAATTATGAGTCAGAGGCAGTTTTTCTGAATGTTTATATATATTTATAACTATTTGCTATTTTTTGAATGGTCAAAACATTTTAACTTTTTTAATCCAATAATGTTTTTCATTTTACTTTAAGTAGATTTATTTCAAAACAAATAACCATGATATTTTTTCACTTGATTAAAATTGATATAACTCCAGGCTTTATAAAAATACCTTGGTGTGATGCTGAATTGCCTGGAAATAAGTATCAATAATAAAATAAACACCTGATACATGTTTTAATAAAGAGAAGCTTAAAATAAATTAAAGGAACATTTCAAATTATTCCAAATGAGTTCTAAAAGGCTTTGATCAGATGTGAGCTAGCAAAATAAAAATTTTTACAACATATCATTTACATACTTCACATCATAATGGCACACTGATTTTAATAAACTGAACTGCTATGAGTATAATATTTACTGTACATCAAGTCAAGCGTCTGCAACTTTAAACATTGATATACCAAAGCCAATTCTTCTTATCCTGTCTATAAGTTGGTAGAGGGCCCCTCGCTTCTTTGACATAGCATGGTCTCCAAGTCCACCTTAAAGAATAAAAGGAAACAAGTTAAACTCAAAATATGTCAAAGTTCTTGCAAATAAAAAACAGTCATAGGCAACAATGATTTCTCTTTGGTCATTTTTTATGTGGTCTTAAAGTGTTGAAATTATGAATATCCATGAATCTTTGAAGGGGTAAAAACTCTACAGCAACCAATGTTGGTAACTAAAATAAGGGGAAGGGGAGACTCAGAGAGCAATGTAAATGACTTTATTTGGACATCATGACAATTGAGTCATCTATTGATAATTTGAAACATTTTTCTTTACTGTGTGACCTTGACATCACATAGTGCTATATAGAATGACAGCAAGTTGTTCTGCCCTGTTGATTGCATGCCAGCTATTTCCCCAGTGCAAACTGAATATTTTCAGAGGCCAAATCAGCAAATGGAAATACAAACATTAGAAGAGCAAATGTGTAATGCACGTTTTCTTCCAAAGCTTCCATGAATTTCAAAAACTTTTTAAAGCATATCACATTTTAACAATATATTCAACTACATTTTGAAAATTTAGTTGAATTTATAGAAATCAAAACATAATTTGGAAAAAGCCACAGGAATCCAAACGAATGTTCAGCTGCAAAATATATTCTGTTACACTGTGTAATTTGAAAAATTTATAAAAAACGGAGTGTAAAAAAAGTCTGTAGTGCAAAAGGAATAGGAAACAGTAGGAATAAGGAAATATGTGTTCTTGCAATTTTACCAACAAAACCTAGAAAAGGTAGATTCCTGTCATAAGTCAGAAAGCAGAGCATTTGGCAAAAATTCAAGTCTCCAGATTTTCATTCCAGGGCTTTTATAAAATGCTACTCTTAGTTTTGTCACCTATTTTCTCTATTCTCCTTGAATTTTTATTAGACAAATAGGAAAAAGTTATCATTCAGCAAACAACCAATATAACTACTAATGACATCTTAACAAGTGCCTATGAATTTGTAGTAACATGGAGTATCTATGGTTCATAGAGCATCTTTGGGCTAAGACAAAGAAAGCCGTAATTCCACGATGACAACTTGAACTATTCACAAATCACTTGAACTATTTCCTTCCAATATCTATTTTTTTATTTAAAATTGTGCTGAACCTAATTACCTAGACTGAAGCTAAAAAATAATGATACACTCTATTGCTATATAAGCCTCTTAAGGGAAAAATCAAGTAAGTCCTTATAAGGCAAATAAGTTAGAGTGCTTGTTCACTGACTAATAATCTACTTAATTACTTGCATTACATAGCCACATTTTTGCTGTGCATCTTGAGAAACATTTTTGAAATTTTTTCATTGCACATTTTAGAAAGATGAGGTCATACTTAAATACATTCATTCCTAAGCAATTAGGAGAAACATTTTAAAAGTATGGCATCAATGATGTTTGAAATGACCATTATGTAACAACTATATTTATATTACATTGTTTGCAATTCAGCTGAATAGCGCAAGTTACTGTTGAACTTTCAAACATGTACCTTCAACAGAAAAATTTAGAATAAGTGTTTTTATTATTATCAGTATGATCTGTTTTATTCTATGTCTAAAATAACACTATTTTTCTTCCAATTATTATGGTCTCAGAGTTTAACAATAAATAAAATTAAATTAAATAACAACATTTTAAAAATTTAAAATCATAGAAAATTAATGCCTTCAAAATAATGGGAGAAGGGAGGTCAAAGAAGTGATCTAAAGCTTAGAACTAATGAAAATTTTAATAAAAGTTGGAAATGCAACTTAGAATAACTCTAGCATTTTATTGTTGTATCATTGCTCTACTGTCCGGAATGCGTTGCCTCCATGACAGTGTTACAGGTGATACAGCAACTGGAGATTTGGCCAAGAAACATAATCTACAGGGACACATTATCTGTGATGACACTGCACAGCAATATTAGCACCCATATTGGTATATGTTTTAGAAAAGATTGTCACTATGCATAACAAACACCAAAGCACACTATTTTTAAATAGTAAGTGTTATTATTTTAAATGAATTCCTTAAGCTTTCTCTTATATACTTCCTACTTTAAATAAATTTTTATATCTGATAATGGTATTTTGATTATATAGAATAATATCCTTATTCTTACGAAGTACATGCTAGACTACCTAATAATATTAAAGTGCGTTTTCTGCAGTTGACTTCAAATTTGTTTTAAACACACTTATGCATGTATGCACACACACACAACACACACACACATTCAGTGAAAATGATAAACTGTTAAAAACTGCTGAATCTAACAAGTAAGAATACCACTATTCTACAATCTAATAGGTAGAAATATTTCGATATATTTAAAACTGGTCATAGTAAAAAGTTGTAAAAAAAGTAAATTGGGCAAAGTAAAAAGTCACAGTAAAAAGTCTTAAGTCCATAACATATATGTGCATTTGATACCAGAAATGACTACATATTGTATTTCCACAGAATAGGAGAAAATAAAAATACTAAAAAGGGAGAATGCAATGAAATCAAAAGCATGACATGAAATAAATATTTTAGCTATTAATATAATTACAGAAAGAGATTTTAACTTTGTAACCTTGCAATTTTCTCCAAAATAATACACAGATGAAAATTTTACCAAGATACTATAAAGAATTTTGAAATTTTAATTTAAAAAATTGTTAAATGAGAACTGAAATAATCTTTTACATATATCAAGTTTCTTACAGGCATAATTCAAACATGTTTAAATCAACTAAAATTAAAATTGCCTTCTGGGGTTTTTACAAAAATTATATAGATATATAAATTTTCCAAATATTATTCCTATATAATTTGAAATATATTTCCTGTACAATTTCTCTAAGAATAATTTACATTTTCCAACTCAATATCCAAATGAGAGGCAACTTAATATAATACTCAAGAGGACGAAATCAAGCTTTTTTCAGAATTGAATTCTGGTTCTGACATGGTCACTTCCTGATGATGTGACAATAAGAAAGCTGTATAGCCTTCTAAATCTCAATCTGCTGATTTCTAAAATCACAGTAATATTAGTAACTACCCTGAGGGGGTTGTTATGAATATTCAGACAGTTAATATCTGCAAAGCACTTAAACCAGACCTAGTATGTAGCAAATACTACAACCTGTTTGGTAAAAAAGTAAATTAATAAAATGAAAACTATGAATAAAACCTGCATTTCTAAATATGTATATTTGTGTATAGGAAGTCAAAGTTGATCAACAGGAGATGAAAAATGATCCAAAAATATTTATAGCACTTCAAGAGTATATTTTCTCCAAAATAAAGACAAATTTTCTGAAACAATCAACCATACCTGTGGTATGTCCAAGGTTTCCAAAGGGGTTCTGCGTAAGGTCAATTGTCCTATCTATTTGAAAGATATTTAAGTCTTCATCATCTAAGGCAATATCGCCCCAAAATACAGCTAAAAAAAGAAAAGTTGAATTAAAATGTAAAATATTTCCGTGAAATCAATACAAACAAAGCTAATTAGAAAAGCATTGTTAAAAATATGGAAACGTGGTCTGGATAGAGACAGATCTTTCAGAAAGTAATCATAACTGAATGCACTGGACCTGTTACAGGACAAATATTAGCCACTTGTAAAAGGGCATAACTCCATTTTTTTACATTGTTGCTTGTGGAGAGGGAGAAAGTAGTTTCCTTGAATAAGAAGGTTACTGATTATGGAGATTCTAAATAAACAGAAATAGGCAGTCATGAGCTAATTCACAAACATCTGAAAATCGGATAAGAACGTCTGCATCTTCTGTGGATTCTTATGACCAGCAGCAGGTCTTCATTGAGAGGAAAAAGGAAAAGCAGTAACGACTAAACCATGTGATATTTTATAAACTAAGATAATTTTATAACGCAAGGTGCAATCAAGACAAAAGAATATAGTGCTATTGTAGCAATTCATTCACCACATTTCATACAATTCATAACACACTTTATCTAAAGATGGCATTGCCTCTGAGTCTCTGTAAAATGGATATATAACTATCAAAAGTAATACTTAAGTCAATATTTATTTAGGCAACAACTAGATGCCAGATTTTTTATCTTTAATGACAAATATAACATGGTCCATATTTTCAAGAGCCACCAAGTCATTACCCTAAAACCTGAAAACACTCTGACTCTATTATTATTATTTTTATTATTTTTGAGTTAGGGTGTCTCTGATACCCAGGCTGGAGAGTGCAGTGGTGTGATCACAGCTCACTGTAGCCTTAACCTGAACCTCCCAGACTCTAGTAGTCCTCCTACCTCAGCTTCCCAAGTAGCTGCGACTACAGACACACTCCACTGCGCTGGGCTAATTTTTGTAATGCCTGTTAATTTTTGTATTTTTTGTACAGAAAGGGTTTTGCCATGTTGCCCAGGCTGATAACGAACTCCTGGCCTCCAGCAATACTCCTGCCTCAGCCTCCCAAAATGCTGGGATTACAGGAGTGAGCAACTGCTCCCAGTCTGACTCTATCTTTTTTACCTAGTGTATTATGCTACTTAATAAAGCAAAGCTCTATAAACCATTGTGAAACCATGGGAGACTTCATTGATAACTAGTATGTGAATTTCTCTTTTAAAGTTAATCATATATATTAGTGTAACAATAAAATAGTCTCCCTGTTTATCTGAATACAAGCTACACCAACCAATCCCTTAGTACTGCCAGAGTCAAAGCATAGTAACTTTAGGAAGCACAAAAAACTTGAGAAATAATGAATTAATCATAAGACAGTAGAACACTGAAAAATGCCTAGAAATACAGGGATATTTGTTTTTTACAGGTTTACCAATTTTCTTTATTTTTAAAACTTTCCTCAGACTTTCTTCTGTGAAACCAAAAGGAAAAGAAAGAAAATACATTAAAATCGTAGAAAGTGACAAAATCCATGCTTTTCAAATTACTGCCTTTCATTGGATTTAAATCTTAATATTTATGAAGTTTTCCACTATAGAAAATTAGTTATTTATGAAGTTTAAACTTCAGTCCTAAAAGCTGTGCAATGTCTTAGGCTTTGATCAAAGGTTTATCATATAAAATTATTCACCCAGTGCAAAACTGACATGAGATAAGAAGGAAGGGGTTAGATTTATGTGTGAATCTAGAAAGGAATAAAATAGAAATTAGTAAAATATAGGTTATCACTTCAACATATGGAAAAATCTTTACTATAATTAGATTTCTCTCTTAAACCCCTCACTGGCCCTATTTCCAATGGAAAGGCAGTCCAAAGAAGCAAAAAAATGCTTACTTTCGTTTACTCTCATAGCAGCAAAGCCACAAAGAGTGTACAGAATAGTTTATAACACTAGCTAAGAGGGTGGTTTTGATGCCTGAAATTGAATCGAGATTCTAATCAGCTTCGTACAGATGCAGCAGAAAACACTAATGCTCCAGCGTCCCTAAAGCCAGACCCCCTCAAGAAACTTACCCAAGTTAAATATTTTGCCAATTATAATATAAGGCTTGTTGGTTTTCATAAAAATACATTTTACACTTTTTAAGACTGTAAGGTAAATCCAAGTTGACTAGTTATTTGAAACTTCCATCAGGTGCGTTTACAATGCAAATAGCTGTGATCATCCACTGTCAGGGACTCAGCCTGTCTCCTCCTTTCTTAGTGCTGGTAGTGTGGTGGCCACTAGACACTGAAGCAGTGCTTCACTAACTTTAATTTGCATAAGAATCATAGCGAATCTGGCCAAAGTGCAGACTCCGATTTGGTAGGTCTGGAGAGGAGCCTCAGATTCTACATTTTTAACAAGCTCCCAATCACTACAAATGATTATCATTGTCATCATCTTTATTAGTATTAACATTTTTCTGCAAGAATAAATTCCCACTCTCCTTTTAGTCAGATGGTTGACTTGAAAACTGAGGCACTCAACTAAGCAAAATGAACTTTGTCAATACTACATTTCAGATAAAAGCAGTACACATAAAATAAAATTCAAATGTGTTTTAGATTTTATTTTTTTATAATGGCTTTTTATATGCAGTAGGATCCATGTCTTGATGGATTACATCGAACACAGATCAACAGTCCAAGGATAAATCACTTCACAGAAGCAAAAACATTACTTTTGGGGAGAAGAAAGGGCACCAGGCTAGATGATACTTAAAAGGAGAAAAAACAGTTCTGGAGGACATAAGCCCATTTACTTATCGTTATATTTTCTAAACTAATAACTTCAGAATAGTTTGGCAGTGATGAATACACCATAAATTGCTTCAGGAGAAAACCAAATATTTCTTTGAAAGAAAGCAATAGTGAGTGAATAAGCCAATTCATTTACGGCCAGACTTGACGCACTGTAGCCCATATACATCTTTAAATCTTGATATTCTCAACAGAAAAAAAAGGGACGTTAGAACTTTCAACCTGTCATATAGTTTAAAATGCATTTCTTTCTTTATATTGCACACATTTGAAGATTTCCTTAATTCGTCTTCTATTTAAATCTATGTCCTATTTCTGTATACTAAAATATTTTACTTATACATTGGCACAGTAAGTTGGACCATGACAATTTATACTCATATGTATTAGGATGCATTATAATCTAATATATATTTGATACTTAGGTGCAAAAATACATACGAAATTGTGGAATCCACTTTGGAATTTTGTTTTCGTCTTTATGTGGTATTTTCTATTTATTTTATCTCAAAAAACAAAGTTGGAGATAAACAGTCTTAAAAGTATGAATTATCGTTCATTTGGCCCATTTAATACATGATTTGAGGTTAGTGAGATCAGAACTGAAAAAAAAAATGGGAAAATGGTTATTGGGACGATACTAGGAAAATGCTCAAGTGCAATTAGAATATTTACTATCTGTTTGGAATTCTGCTTGGATTCTTATGGTCAAATAGGGGGTTGGAGCTAACCAGTAAGCCAAAATTAAATGTCAGAGAGAACAATTTTTAAGCTACATGGAAAACCACAGGTTTTGTTTTTCTCCTAAAGGTTATTTGCTGTTAATGCACAACAAACATTTTTTTAATCACAGACTAAAACAGAAAGACTGCTTTTATTATAGTATGCAGAATAAGTGCATTTTATAAAGTAATGTATGATGAGAATAAGCAATTCAAGATTGTGATTCCCTAGGCCTTAACTTTAAAAAATGCCACTTCCACCCATGTCCCCAATTCCTCAGTGAGTTCTAACTCTTCAGTCTGAAGCTGAGGCCATCAGCTTTAAGGAGGCTTTAAGTTCGTGATTTCGGAAAAACTACAGGCAAAAATATGTACAAATTTATAAACACAAACACCATCTATTTTTCTGGGACAAGTCCACAGTAGATTGTCAAAAAGGGTCACACAAAGTAAAGAACCACTACTTTTGCCAAGGGTGAAGTCTTTCTGTCCACTCAGGAGAAAATACTTGGAAACCAAATATCCTCAAGAAAATGAATACATTTATTTGAATTAACACTAAGATATCTGATAGCTGGTTACCAGTCGAGAACACACTGACAAGAAAATTGAGTCTCCTTAGGCCTTCCCAGAAAAACCTTCCCAGAAACCTGCTCTTCCCATTTGCCCTAATTTAATGTCTCTACTTTCATGTCCTGACTGTGCTTCTGCCAATAATAAGGCAACACACAAGATTTCATAATTGTTTTCAGCCTGCTTCCTCAATCTAATTTTGAAAATACTGACAACAGGAAGTATGTATTGCTCACCTTAATATCCTTAATGCCATAGTACCAGAAATAAATAGGTCTTCAATATACACATTTTGAGGCACAAAAATGTGAATGAGAATATACCATGAATTGGGGTATAAGTTGTGTATAACAAAAGAGTCCATATTAGAGTTTATGAGGCTGCTTGTGCTACCTATTTGACAAATTTGCTTTAAGAACCAAAATACTAAATATTTAACTACTCCAAGAATAAATATTTACAAGCCCCTCAATCTCTAGTGGTTACTGTTATAAACATTTTTAAAGTAATTAAAAGACAGCTGCCTTTCTTTTTTATTTTAGTGGCATATATTATTAAATGTAATTATGGGAATTATGTCCCCTTTTCTCCTAACACCACACTTATATGCCCAGGAAATACATGATTGAGCTAGAAGATTCATTATCTTGAGATTTATGGGATTGGAAGAGATAGCTCAAAGATTCAACAATAGCCAACAGCATTTGTTCATTACACTTTTTCCATATACAGTTTAAGCTTTCTGCTTTTATTGATATTGGATTTAGGGAGGAAAGATGATGTCATGTGAAGGTCTGAGAAGGCTGCTCTGACTGTTCTTGCTCACAATGAAGGCATAATGAAAATTTTCTCAGACAAAGGCAACAGTGAAGTCTCAAAAGTCAACTATTTTTACATGATTGACAACCACTGAGCAAATTCCCAAGGAAAAGTAAGACTTGGCAAAAGTTCTAAGACATACATTTTAGCTAGAGTTACACCAGTTAAAAGAGAAAATAATTTTCTGGTAGCATTTCATATGCATAGAATAAATCTGCCCCAACATGACACACAAAGTTATTATAAATTCCAAATTTGAGAAACAATTATCAAAAATTTTAAAAGCTCTTGATACAATAGAAAAATAAATACAAAAATATTTTATATAGAATCAGAAATATTCTTCAGAAAAAGACATGTTTTAAGGTAGTATGTGTCTTTGTTAAATTTCTAATAATAGAAAAGAAAGTGTTTGCAGTCCATTATTTTAGTGTTTGTTCATACAAAGGCATCCTATGCAATGTTTTATTTAAAACATTATCATTTTTTTCAAAATCTACTTTTCCACTTTTACCATACACTACCATATAAAATCAACAAAATCATCTAATCTACAATTAAAAAGTGTGCTTGCAGTAAAGTACTATTAATGAGTTAAATAAAATTGTTCACTCATCCTTTCCTCGCACACTGGATTGGAAGGTGCATCTAGGTAACCTGATTTTTACCTGGCCATTTGAAAACAATATGTCTTTACTCAGTGTAGATTTTTTGAAAGATGGTAGGAGTACCATATAAGAAAGCTAGACTTTGGATAATTGACTCTAGGAAGAAAAAAATAAAGAAAGAAACTGTCCAAACATACTTCAAATTTAGAAGTTCCTTCAAAAAGCATAGAACTTCTCCTCAAGTTAAACACAGTCTTCTTCAATTACTTTTTAAATCAGGAAATAGAATATAATCTCAATACACAATCAGATGTGAATCTGAAGTGTAAGACAAACAAATCTATATACATATACAGATACAGACACATTCTGTTAGTACAAGGACTGTTCCGCCAGAATATGAAAATATTTGATAATAAAGACATTTTTCATGATATTTATTAGTTTCAAGATGAATCAGAATTGATCAATCCATTCTGAACTTAGACACAAGCAGCATGTTGCCTTTTTCAATCCTTTTCTGTTTTAACGTAATTTTACATTATGGAAATGATTAAATGCTAAATTTCCAAATAAACATATCTTTCTATTTAGGTCAGAAAACAAAATTGTTCCCCTAACAAAAGATCCATTGAAATATCATATCAATCTGCATTTATAGCCCACAATGTCTGCGGATAGGATTTCTCAGGACATTTTTAAAATATCATCCATACCACAAATATTCATTCTGAACTCTTTGTCTCAAAAGAGAAAACACTGACAGAAAAGTGCTTTGATCCAGAAACATAAAAGTAAATATTGAAACTTTTTTGTGTGTATGGCCTAATATTTTCTCTCCTGAGCTTTAAGAAAATAAATTATTGTAGTTCAGAAGTTTTAAAAAAACTTCCATTCTTACACTGCTCAAATATTAAGTATACAATCAACCACTAGCAAGATTTGGTTTATTTATATTTCCCACATCATACATTTTATAAGGACAGGGCAAACATTTGTTTTTTCTTCCCTTATGCCTGTAATTGTTTACGTTTGTGGCCAGGGTGGCAGTCAACCCTGATACGTCTTTTTGAATTAAGTTTCCTTATTTTCTAAATATTGACACTAGGTCTCGGAGTAAATCTTGATCTCTTTCTGGAAGTAAGACAGTTCATGCAAATTTGCTTTTTTTTTTTTACATACATTGCTCTATGGTTTACCCACTGGATGGTCATTTCTTCACACAAACACAAGAAACTTTTTTCCCCCTTTTCTGCATTTTTATTTAGTCTATTTTTACGATAGGTTGAGAAAAACTGTACTACAACCTTTCTGGTTATTATTATTCTTTGTAAAAGACTTCCCTTTCGGCACAAATCAAAGTCTGGAGTCCTTTCTCTTTGGTTAATACCTCACACCGCACAGCCATAAAACAACATGGCCTCAGCGAAATAAACTTCCCAAAATTTAAAAACTCACTGACTCTCTGAAACTTGACTTAATATATTGATTTCTATTTCTTCTTTTCATAGTCTTAGAGACCTTAAACAATGGGAAGAATATCTAAAGATAATTTTACTCACTCTAAAACAAGCACAAAATTGAAGATCTATGAAATATTCCTCTCAATATTATTTGTAATGTTTTACAGCTTTACTTTAGAAGTTTCATAGTGTCAGTAACACATATTGCTATTAAATGCATGATGCTTAATATTAATAAGGCACCCTCCCTGACATTATTCTATTTGAGCCACAGATAATTAAGTGATATTGATTAATACTATTAACTTGCTGATATAATTTACATTTGAAAAAATTTCCCATTCTCTTATTGTCTATCAATCATATTATTGGTGTCTACACTTTGCTTAATACAGCAGAGTCTGTTAGCACTGATAACAGACAGGTCATTTCTTAAAGCAAAATTATTCCGAGTCAGAAACATCGTTTGTCTAAGAGTTTCCCTTTGAAATCATGCTGACGATCCATCTTAACCACCGCAAAGTCTCATATAGGGAATGAAGAAATAGATGATTCTTTTATTTTTGGGTTTGCAGAAACAGGGATGGTGCCTGCAATGGCACACAGAGATGATACACTTTATTGAAAAATGAAAGCAATCTGCAAAGAAAACATTTACTAAAGGAAAATGGAGTTCATCATAATTTGCATCCTGGTAGCAACAAAACCACCTAGGGCTATGCCCATGTTCTAGGTGTAATTTCAATGTTAAGTAATCCGCCAGTGTTGTTTCAAAGCTTGTTTGAGATAATAAGGGAAAAGATGTTGGAATCCATATACACATGAATACTAAGTAAATAAAATCTTTATAAATAATTGCAAATCACAGTCCTTGGTATGTCCTTTTAAAATTTACATATTTAGAACTGACATAAGTTTTAGCTAGTAGATATAAATTGGAAATTTGGCCCATCCAAACCTCCAATCTCCCTGCAGCATTACTGATTAACTAATTTAAAATGCATACTTTGACTCAAAGCTTATCAACTCTGTAAATCTTGGACTCAAGATAGAACTGTAATTTTCCACTTAAATTATTCACAGCAAAAAATTGTTGAAGGAATTCTTTTGTAATCTTTGGAAAACAAAAAAAAATCCACAGGTTTCTATGCATTTTATTTTGCTTGTAGCAATATAACATCCAAAACATTTCAGTAATCACTGTCTCTTCGGGAGTGAGTGTCAAAATCTATTGAACTATCTGGTTAACTGAAAGATAACCTCCTTTTCAGTAAAATAGGAAGAATCATGGGGGAAAAAAACTCTATAGAGGATGAAGGCAATTATCACCTGCTGCTATTAACTGAGTTTCAGGTAATTACATTGGTTACTCTCTCATGTGCAAAATTTTAGAAATACAGTAGTTTACCAATTGGGCCTAAAATTTTGTAAAGAGCTCATTTATATTAAGTCACTTTAATGAAGCCATGGAGGCTTACAGAACAAACCAACGTCTAAAATGAAGCCCTCCAAAAAGCATAGAATTTTTAAAAAACTGTTTAAAACATTTTATTTTACTCAGACATTGAGACAATATAATTATCATTATAATGTATTGAACTTATATTTTGTGTCTGATATTGTGCTAGGCAACAGGAATTCAAAAATAAGGCAATGTCCCTTGGAGATTAATAACCTAGAATATCAAGTAGGCTCTCTTAACAACTTCAAGTCCATTTTAAATTGACTATTTTGCCTTCTATTTACCATTTAAAAAATTCCAGTAGGCTTAGGTATTTGAAGGCTACTTTGAATATTAAAAATAGACTTCTCTGCCAAAATTAATCATATTACCATAGCAACTGCTCACAAGGTGTCTAGTTTTATCAGTTCTGTACATTTGGTGCTAACTACACACAATCCTGAGTTATTTCTGAATGACAGCTTATCACTACAAGTGGCTGCACGTTTGAATTACTTTATTTTCTTAGGCTGTCCCTGCAACAGCCATTAATTTTCTACTTCACAAGAGACTACTAACTTAAATTCAAGAAGAATACGCTATAGAGAATAGAAGGATGTTTCCAGGGATATGCAAACTTTTGATGAATTTGCTTGAATTTAAGGTCTGGGTTGAGACTTGCAGAGTCAGAAACTTGGTCTTGTCCATGTTCCGGGATCCATTACACTTGGAAATACAGACATCCCTGAGACAGCGCATATGAGATTGCTATCATGAAAATAAAGTGCCAGCTCACTGTAAGAACTATAAAGGGGATTGGACACTCAGAGTGTCTGCCCAACATATTCTCAATGGAAATAAAAATATGTGAAGAAAAACCATGCTCGGAAGAGTGCTTGTTAAACATGGAGCCAGTACAAGGAAGATTACTTATATGCTTCCAATGTTTAATGATAACATGGATATGGTTTGGATAGGTACTTTCAACATTTGCCTCTGAAACTGTCTTTTTATCTTGGTTTTCACATCTAACTAAAACCTTTCTGATTGTCACGTTCATTATCCATGTTAATACAGTCAGACAACCAGGCTGATTCTCCCTCTCTATTTAGAAATCATGATGTATTTCAACTGTAGAGAAAAGCAAGTTCACCACAGAGTTTTGTAAAAATCTGAACAGCTTGCAAAATTTGCCTCAAATCTTTATTTATTTGTTCATTTATGTAGAGACGGGGTTTAGCCTTGCCACCCAGGCTTGATTACAACGGTGCAATCATAGCTCACTGAAAGCCTCAAATTCCCGGGCTCAAGGAATTCTCCTGCCTCAGCCTCCTGAGCAACTAGAAGTACAGGCGCACACCACCATGCCTGGCAAATTTTTTATTTCAGATCTTTATTATTAGAATAGTTCTTATACTATCTATGTTTCCCTTCTAATTACCATGACCCCATGTTCTCTCAGAGTAACCAGTATCACAAATACAGTATTTGTCACTCCCGTACATGTTTCTATTCTTCCAAACTCATATGTATCTGTGGAAAAGTATAGTACTTCTTTTTGCTTAATAATTTTAAGTATTATATAAATATCATTAAACTCTATGCTTTCTTTTTCATCTGTATGATTTTGTGCAATATTGAATATATAATGTTTGTTATACACATTTGACTATAGTTTTTCTTAACTTTTAAGTTAGTCTTTTATATGAATATAACATTTATTTGTATCTTTTTCTATTAATATAAATTTACGTAGCATCAAACTTTTCCCTAATACAAACAATGCTCTAGTAAACACCATGTATTGCACAAGACTTGTCTAGGATATATATATCCTAGGTAGTCAATCAGTGGGTCATAGGATATGCATGTATACACCTTTTTTAGAAATTGCCTAGAATTTGAATATAGAGTAATAATGGCAGCAGCAATAGCCACATAATAATGGAATATTCACTGATCCTGCTATAAAAACACAGAACAACCAGTTCAAAAAAACCCCAAAGACCCTTGGACAATATATAGCATAGATCTAGGTTACAAAGTATCACCTCAAACTTTCAAATACAAGTGGATGGGAACAAACTATTTTACAACTCTTCTGCTGTGAAAACAGCTACAAGAACCACACAGTAACCAGCACATGAGTAAGGAAAAAAAAGATGACAACTAGGTTTCTGATGGGCCTGGGGACAGGAATATGTCAAAATCACTGAGAAGATATTCATTGGAAAGCACAGCAGACCAACCTGAGAACAGCTAAAATTGGGAGAGAGTTTTGCAGAATCCAATTTACAACTTAATGCAAAGAAACAAATGAACGTATGCACATATTTGGTGGCATAGCCACAAAGACAGAAACCATTCAAAGTTCTTTGGAAACAAACAAACGAAAACAAAAAACAGCAACTTAAATATATATATCCTCATTGAAATGTATCCTAAAAGCAAAAGAATTTTAAAAAGTAAACTTTTCAATAATCATATTATTGGTGGTAGGCAGTGATGGTGATATTATTTTGAGATTGTGTATGTGTGATAAGATAAAGTGTAAAAAGCAAAAACTGTTATCTTTAAGAACCCACATTTTTACTGTTTGAAGAAGGCTGATTCTGAAATTGGGGAGGTTAATTAAAAGCTTTGGACCCCAAAAATGAACTGGAATTATCTATATAAAATTATGATTAATTTCATAACTAAGAATTGTATGTACATATATTTCCTCTTTCTCACTAATAAAAAAAACCTGGAAACAATGAACAACCAACACAGTGGTAATAAAAACCACTGGCACCCAAAAAACTCCCCAATAAAAGAATCAGAGCTTTTTGGAAAAAAATGATTTCAGGGTTGAGGCAGAATCTGAGTAAAATAAGCCTTGGCTATTGTAATACCAGAAAGCAATAAGGCTTCTAAATATGAAAGTGTTCTGTTAAAAGAATTAGGAAAAATTGTGTAAGCTCCTGCTGGCCTAAATTAGGATAACATGAATATCAATAGAGAATAATTGATTGGATTGAAACACATTATCAAATATGTTTAAACCCATTAGTTCATAGTAACACTAAAAATACAATTAGAGGATGCTAGGAAATCAACTCATCTATTTTGCAAACATATATAGAGAGAAATGTATTTTAAACAACACATTACCTCATAACTAGTGAGAAGGACATTTGTATTTACGTTTTTGGAATCCTTCCTCTTTTGTGAATGACCTATTCCTTTCCTTTGGGATGTATTTTCTTTGTAAGATTTGTCTTATGCTTATTGATTACAAGTATTGCTAGATACTAATTTTCTCTCATTGAAGAAGCTTTTCCCAGTACAGGTTTTGGGTTACACTGGATGTAGTTTATTTAGTGCATTCAACTTAAATAAATGCATTTAATTTAGTGCAATCAATTTTATAACCATTCTCCTTTATATTTTGGGCTTCTGAGTCCCATTTAAGCAACATATCTTTTCCTGAGACCATAAAAATAGTTTACTATTCTATTAATCCATTTTCACACTGCTATAAAGAAATATTCATGACTGGGTAATTTTTAAAGGAAAGAGGTTTGATTGACTCACTAATCCACACGGTTGGAGAGGCCTCAGGAAACTTACAATCATGGTGGAAGGGAAAGCAAGCACATCTTATATGGAGGCCGGCGAGAGAGCGTGTGCAGGAGAAACTGTCAAACATTTATAAAACCATCAGATCTCATGAGAACTAACTCACTCTCACAAGAACTCACTCAGTAAACTTTCAGCATGGGGGAAACTGCTCCCCATGATCCAATCACCTCCCACCAGGTTCTGCCCTCGACATGTGGGGATTGTGGAGATGACAATTCAAGATGAGATTTGGTTGGGGACACAGAGCCAATCATATCGCCTATATTTCCTAAAACTTCTAAAATCTAACTTTTAACATTTATGTCTTTAGTCCACATTAACCTATTTTTTCTTTTGTTATAGTTAAAGACTAAATATCTTTTCATTCAGGGGTATCCAATCTTTTGGCTTCCCTGGGCCACACTGGAAGAAGTGTCTTGGGTCACACATAAAATACGCTAACACTAACTATAGATGATGAGCTAAAGAGAAGAAAAATGCAAAAAAACCGCATAATGTTTTTAAAAAGTATAGGATTTTGTGTTGGGCTGCATCCAAAGCCATCTCGGGCTGCACACAGCCCACAGGCCATGGGTTGGACATGCTTGATCTACATGGATAACTAACTGTCTCAGTTCCATGTAAAGAACCTCTATCCCTTTTCCAAATATTTTAAATACTCTCTCTGTCATATATCTAAGCCTTTTATTCTGTTTCATTGGTGTATAGCTTTAATACCCTACTATATTGGTAGCAATCACTTTATATGAATCTTTATATCTAATAGAATTAGTCCCATACCTATGTTATCAAATTTTCTCGTTTTCTTAGCAATATGATTTTCTATATAAATTTTAGAAGCAGACAGTCAAGCTACAAGAAATACCTAATGAGACCTTGATTAGAATTGCATTGTCTATGTAAATTAATATAAGAATAATTGTCATTTTAAAGATCATAGTTCAACTTATTTTGGTTTTATTTACATCTTCCCATAAAGGGAATGTAAGTTTCTTCCTAATGTATGTCTTGTTAAGTTTATTTCTAGGTAAACTTTCAGACTGTATTTCTTTAACAAATATTGACATTTTAAATTATATTTTCTAAGTGTTTCTTGTATATAATAAAAGAATTGTTATACTTTGATCCTGTATTCATCAGATATCCTGAACATTTCCATTGGCTCCAATAGATCTCTTGCATTTCCTGTGAAGTCACTTTTACCATCTGAAAGCAGTGTCATATTCATTCTTTTCAGTTGCTCAGTGTGTGTATGTATGTTTTAGCTAAATGCTAGAATCCAAACCATAATACTGAATATAAGTAGTGATGGCAGGAATACTTGCCTTATAATCTTTTTTTTTTTTTTTTTTTTTTTTTTTTTTAGATGGAGTCTCACTCTGTTACCCAGGCTGTGCAGTATTATGTTCTGGGCTTACTGCAACTTCTACCTCCCGGGTTCCAGCAATTCTCTTGTCTCAGCCTCCCGAGTAGCTGGGATTACAGGCACACACTACCACGCCCAGCTAAGTTTTGTATTTTTAGTAGGGACGGGGTTTCAGCATATTGGCCAGGCTGGTCTCGAACTCCTGACCTCATGTGATCCACCTGCCTCAGCCTCCCAAAGTGCTGAGATTACAGGCATGAGCCACCATGCCCAGCCATCTTATAACCTTTAAAGAGGCTTCTAATAGTTTCCCATTGACTATGGTTTTAGCTAAAAGATTCTGGCAGTTACTTTATCAAGTCAAATAAACCCCTTAGTTCCCATTTTGGATTTTAGCATTTAGCTTTATAAGAGATCTAACCCATAATATTTTTTCTTTTATTTTCATTGTCCAGTTATAGTATCAAAGTTATATTCACCTTATAAAATGAGCTGGAAGACATTATTTCTTTTTTAGTCATTCAGACAATTTGTATAAGTTAGAATTATTTTTTCCTTAAACAGCTGGCAGAAATTGTTAGTAAATGTATCTAGGCATAGCATTATATATAAGGGCAGATTTCTTTTCCTATACAGTATCTTAGATGTTCCCTGCCTCTACTGCCCCTATAAATATGGAGAGGGGTTGGGTGGGGTGGGGGAGGGGGAAGGGGTACTACTACTAGAGTTTTTTCCATGGTGTTTTTTAGAGGATGCTTTGATGGTCTGCCCAGTTCCAACCTCAAGACTGAATAATTTATTCCCAGATTCTGGGAAGGCTGTTGACTGAAAGACTTCAGCTGTCAGCTCTCTTGGCTGAAAAGCTGCCTCATCCAACGCCAAACCCACTTCCTGTGGGTAGCCAGCATCTAATGACTGGTCTAGAAGGGTATATAAGGGCGTAGCTCCTTCCAACCAACATGAGACATCTCTGATGGGTCATCCTAGCATCAGGGTTTCAGATTTGTCTAAGACCCACACTGAAACTACATTGAATCCCAATAAACTCCTCACACCTGCTTCCTCCCCTTCCTTTTCACAAGTGGTGATCCTGAGAACTGTTCCTGAGAACCCCCGACATAATAATCTCTATCACAGGGTCTGCCTCCTAAGCAACGCAACCTGTGACAGTTGGTGCCAATACTGGTCCACATAAGCAGGCACTGCAATGGTATTTTGGCAATGGAGATTTGGAGCTGGCAATGAGAATCCCATCCTGGGTTGTTGGAGCTTGAGCAAAAAATAGCCTCTGGGATATAATATCAGTATAATTATTACATCTTTCTCTTGTACTGATGGTAAATTGTAAAAATAAATGCTGGTGTTATATATCTGGTGTTTGTGCAATACAGGGAAAATAGTAACTCTAAGGATAGTAAATTGGGTAGCTAATGCTAAACTCCATTAATGCTTGTTAAATGTTAACAAAAGATTGGTCACAATTAATGAATAATTAAAAGCTATGAGTGAAAGGCAGATAACCTTCTCGGTAATATACAAAAATACTGTCATCTCTTACAGCTTGATAGCAGAGAAAACTAAAGATGAGGTCCAGGACTTAATCCTAAGAGTTACAGAGTGCGGTTGGCCTCTCGATCTCAGCAGGTCAGCTATGCCAGGGTACAGTTCTACTTTGAAACCCAGACACATGGGATGAAAAAATATAATCTTGAAACTCCAGACTTCTCTGATCCTATTAAGAACTAACGCTGGTTGGGCACAGTGGCTCATGCCTGTAATCCCAGCACTTCGGGAGGCCGAGGCAGGCGGATCACCTGAGATCAGGAGTTTGAAACCAGCCTGACCAATATGGTGAAACCCCATCTCTATTAAAAATACAAAAATTAGCTGGGCGTGGTGGCTCACACCTGTATTTCCAGTTGCTTGGGAGGCTGAGAAAAGAGAATTACTTGTATCTGGGAGGTGGAGATTGCAGGGAGCTGAGATTTTACCACTGCACTCCAGTGTTGGGCAACACAGCAAGACTCCATCTCAAAAAAGAAAAAAATAAAAGAACTAATGCTTACTCCCTTGTTAAGGACAGTGCTGCAATATTTTCTCCCCTGAAAGACAAAATGCACCCCTCAAGATCTGCCCTTACCTCCCCTTTCCAGCCACTAAACCAATAAAAGGGTTAAATCACAACATAACCCAAGCAGAATGAATTGCGCCTAAAACAGGAAGCAAGGGACTGTAGCCAAAAGGATCTACAAAACCTTGCCTACTTGTAGCCCAGAGAATACTCAAGGACTCAATTCCAAAGGTAGAACATGAAGTTGTATAAGATAGCTTATTTATTTGATAGCACCATCCTGGGATACAGGATTTGATGCTCTTAAAAGAAGACTGAAAGACAATGTAAACATGCTTTAAGATGGTGAAGACTGCACTATCAGCTTCCCTTCTTTGAGGCTTTTGGACTCAGACTGAGCCACTACTGGCTTCTTTCATTCCTAGCTTGCAGATGGCCTATCGTGGGACTTCAGCTTTTGATAGTGTGAGCCAATTCTCTGTAATAAACTCCCTTTCATATATATATATATCCTATTAGTTCTGTCCCTCTGGAGAACCCTGACTAATACAGACGGCTCCTGGAAGAAATACTAAAGCACGGACCTGCATTAAGTAATAGAGAAATGCCAGGGAGATTAAAAGGCTCAGAGAAGTAAGCATGCTTGAACAAATATACTATTCTCAGCCAGAATGCCCATCAGATGACTATACTTCATACGAAGGCCCTAAAGATAGACCATTTACCAAGGCTACAAGGAACACACTGGTGAAAGGAAAAACAACATCACTAAGAAGTTCAGACTTGATGTTCCTCTGAAGGCCAAGACTGATGGTAGAAGGTGGTGTTATGGAATGGGCTTACTGACAACAATGGACATGATGGAATCCTGAAAAGACAGATAGGGTAATATCCAATTATTATAAGCCAGGTAGAGGTAATTATAATGTTTGTCAAGGTTTTAGTCACATGTAGGAACACTGACCCTTAGAGCGTTATGAGATAGTTAATAGAACATGGTGTCCAAGGAGCAAAATAGATAGACAGTCAACCAAGAGTATTATTCAGGGTATACGATCAAAAGAATGGATACTGGATGATCAGAAGATAGAGTGTGTTTACTCCCCACCCCACCACGTACCATCCAAAAATATCTTACTGAGATTCAGGATATGAGCCAGTTTTCAAACCTGGAACCCATATGCTGAAATGAAAAAACAGATTTCCAGGAGGAACAACCATGTAGCATCATGAAAAGAATACATGATAATGATTCTAAAGTCCTTCCACAAAGGTGCCAACAGTCATATCTTTGGATAACCATATACAGGCATTTTAAGGACTGTTGGAAACAGGATCATTGACACCGATATGTGCAAAATCAAAGAGCTTTCATGGGCTTTTCTGGAACTAATAAATTGAGTCTTGTCCCAGGTTTGACTCATAGTCTGTCCACTATGTCTGTGATCTACCTAATGTTTTCCAGGTCATAAAATATATATGATTCACACAGGTGGCTGGCACAACTTCCAGAGTGCTTCCTTAGCTCAAGCAATCTGTCCTACAGGGAAAGCCTCTTGGACTGCAATCCACATTCCCCACCCCAGGCAAGATATCAACTTAAAAACAATTATCCTGATGGTTCTACTTATACGTAGGCTACACAAAGCTGGAAGAGAATGTTGCTGTCACTCTAACCCTGTAAATAAAAAATAAAAAACAGATCACTGACAAAACTGTAATTTTTCTGGAACCCAGAGAGCTAACATTACAAAGACCTGTTGAATTCCATCTAGTGGCAAGCCCCTCCAAAAAGAGACGGGACACAGCAACTATTTCGCCTCCGGCAGAGCTTGAGAGGAAGAGGCAGCACCCTAAAAGTGGATAAGAAGAAAACATCTAAAATTTTTAAAAAATTTTAAAAGGCTGAGTGTAGACTTGCATTAGAATAAAAAGCCAAAGGGAAAAGCCAGCACTCCCAGTGACCCACTGAGAAATTTGGGCTTCTCATCCCCCACACTTCTGGACTCTCAGCATTCAGAGATCCTGATTCACAGAAAAGCAGTTTTCTACCAGAAGCCATGGCAAGAATGCCACTGAATTTTAAGCTAATCCTGGGCACTTTGGGATCTTTTTGTAAAACAATCAGCAGGCAAGATAAGGAGTCGCCGTCTTGGCAGGATCCTTTAACCTGATCATCGGAGGATTTGGGGTGCTGTCACACAACAATGGGAATGGAGTAATATGTCTGGCATCAAATGAAGCCCTTGGGCACCCTCATGATATTCTTGATCAATTTTTATTGTAGATGCAGCACCTACGGCCACATCTACAAGGGGCATGGCAAGCAGTGGCTTAGAGACCTTAGGGACGTGAATGGGGGTGATATCACTAGCTAAGCTGCCTGGACTGGCCAAGGGAAATCTAATACTGACAACACACACTGAATAATCTTAGGTGGGAAAACCCCCATGAATTCCAATTCCTGTTGTGCATGATAGAATACCAGTGAAGAATAATTATAATCACTTAAATAATTTATTTAATTATTTACATATAAGTAGAACCATCAAGATAATTGTTTTTAAGTTGATATCTTGCCTGGGGTGGGGAATGTGGATTGCAGTCCAAGAGGCCTTCCCTCTAGGACAGATTGCTTGAGCTAAGGAAGCACTCTGGAAGTTGTGCCAGCCACCTGTGTGAATCATATATATTTTATGACCTGGAAAATAACCATTAGGTAGATCACAGACATAGTGGACAGACTATGAGTCAAACCTGGGACAAGACTCAATTTATTAGTTCCAGAAAAGCCCATGAAAGCTCTTTGATTTTGCACATATCAGTGTCAATGACCCTGTTTCCAACAGTCCTTAAAATGCCTGTATATGGTTATCCAAAGATATGACTGTTGGCACCTTTGTGGAAGGACTTTAGAATCATTATCATGTATTATTTATTATTAAATAATAATTTATTTGTTTATTTTAGAGTATGCGGAAAATTTGAATAGGTTAAAAAAGTAAAGGGAAAGACTCTTAGAGTCCAGTCCTACATGGTCAAAAGAATAATGTCTATTTTAAATGCCGGCATTCTTATGCCTCCTGTGAAGAAAAAAGGTTCTACCCCAACCTCCTCCTCCACTTTCACTTGCCAGGAGAAAATAAATATCAAGTATGGGAATTAACATTCTCAAATAGAGTTTAAATGTCTCAAACAATTCACCTGCTTTATGTAGTCATATTTCAGTTAAACACTCTGTTGTGGTAGATTCCCACTAGTTCATTTCCAAAACCACTGTGAATGTTTATGTTTATATTCCTTCCTGATTTTGTTAGAAATCAAAGAAAAAAAGGTTCCACAAGAAAACAGCAATGTTTACAATATTTTAAAATATGTTTAAATAGAATAGAGCATCTCTAATCACAAAAGTAAATAATAAACATAAATATCGTCTGATTAATTATAAACATTAACAGACAAAAGCAAAGACTAAAACATTCTTAACAAATTTAATTCAAAAAAGAGGTCTTCTACAGCCTTAGAACACTCATTAAAGCTCAATTTTTACATCTTATAAAGTAATGAGACTTATTTAGCATCCTTTGTAGCTTGTGTATTTCAGGCTAATGAATTTCCTTAGAGTTACACAGGATGAGAAAATCCGTGTAGGAACTACAGATTTCTGTAAAATTATACATACAACATTACACAGATTAGGACCCTACCTAGGAGTAACAACTTCTAATATACTTGATATGATAAGAATGTGTCCAAGTGAGAATACATACAAGATTCTTCAAAGGACAAGTTAAACTTTAATAAGTTAATAAAAATTAATAAGTTAACATTTTAATAAGAAAAAGTCCATTCAAGTACAGTAATTAATAACTCCAACCTTGTGTTCTATTTTCATGACATCAAGAATGCTACAGATCCCTCAAGGGAGAAAAAAGCAGGCCCTGAATAATGTGCGTTAGGTTATCTCTAAAATAATAACCAAAAAACCCCACAACCAATTTATGACATTCTCTGCTATCACAACTTTTATTGGTTTGAAGAAAGAGAAGACATTTTTCATATATTTTTCTCAGAACTTGGTTTAAAGCTAGACACTGGAAACCATTCAAATATAAACAACATATATGCAGCATTTTTCAAAAATATGTGTACATATAAATACTTATAATGTTATGTACTCCACCTCCATCAAATAAAAGATACAGCAATCCTGATGCTTAATGGCATAGAGTTGTAAACTCTTTCTAAATGAATGTCTACTGAAATATATAAAGGTAAAACTACATTTATAATGATAAGATAGACTACTTAAGCATTTCAATAAAATTAAATACAAACATAAAATGAATGACTGAAGATATCTGGTCAACCATCAGGAAACAAATTAAAAATTGTAAACTGATCTCAGGCTTTCTGGAATAGAATACAATTTAATATTGGCAAGAAAAAATTTCCAGGTTCAAAGAAAAACGTCCCACGGTTATCAAAAATCTCTCATAACATGTTGGAAATAACTCAGAAACAAAAATAATATTACTTAAAATACTCAGAGGTATAAACTTAAGGGAGAAAGAAGTTTTCAAAATATGTTTTGAGTTTTGCTAAATGCAAAGCATCTCAGTGTGAAATTCAATTTTTCCCAGCTCAAAACACTTCCAGGTTCTACAAGGCTTAACACATACACATTTACATTCTTTCTTTTCACCACTCAGGCAGCAATAAAAGTAGCTTTCTAAACCACAATCAATATTTCTTTGACTCAAAGTAACACAGTTCTCTATGTAGGTCATCATAACTATTGCTACAATCACAGAATGGGAGAAACTCTGACTTTTAATTTAAAAGATGAACTACTACAACAATTCTATCTCACAGATAGAAAAAAATGACATTTTGGTAGAAAACATTATGATTGAAATAGTTTTCTTTAAAAGAAATTGACATGACAAAACTTATCATCTCCCCCTTTTAGGCCATTGAATGTGGTAAAATGGACTTAGATTGTTCTCTGGGAAAAAGTCAATACTTCCACATTCAGTTAAATATTCATGTACCTAACTATTTTGGCAAAAATAGTCCTTAGCCCAAAAAGAATAAGGATTGAACATTAAACAGATAACCTTACTCTATAGAATAGTGGGGAAAAAAGTGTTTTCACCAATCACTTGCTTAGTCTGTATTCCTATGCAGAGAATTGATAAATTAGGAATCAGGGATAAGAATTCAGAATTGGCAATAGGAACAGAAAAAGTGTATTCTGAAATCCTTTGGACGACAAGCAGTTTGTTTACTATTACAAGAATGGCAGTCCTTTAGGTATACCATATGATGGCTACTAATGTAATATTTCTTCAAAAATAGTCAAAACAACCTCCGAAATTTAGATATTTACTTCTTGTTTAGAAATGTTATGTTGTAAAAGAAAAAGACATGTAAACATAAAACTTGTTCAGGGAACAAAATTTGGACACCAAAGACAGGTAAAACGCTCATAGAAAGTTTTCTGTGATGTTTACAACTTAGAGAAGGGATGAAAAACCACACTGTATGTGCACTTATTTTTCTTAACAACTCTGTGTGGATGGTTCGCCCCTCGTAAAGATAACTGAAGTTCAGTGCCGTGAAGAAACTTGTCTAAGTTAGAAAGTGGAATTCAAACCTAGGCATCGTATCATTGTTATGTAAACATCCAAATAAACCTTAAATAGGCTGATCATGACCAGATAAAGGATACACTCAATATAAAGTCTATCTATTGCCTTAAAATTGTTTTCCTTTCCAGTTATATCTCAGTACATCAGCTTTGCATTGCTCTACTCCTCTTCTGTACCCAATATTCAGTGTGAATCATCAAATTCCACTGACTCTGCCCTTTACACACCCCTAGTAACTTTTCTGCCCTTCTAATGTTCCTGTCAGCATGTCCCATCATGCTCTCACCACCTCTGAGGTGAACTAATTAGTAGCTTTCATATTGGCCTCTGGCATGCCACTCAACCAGATTAATCTTCCTGGAATGCTTTTAACATCATTCTTTTGCAAAATCGCCAACAAATATTTCCGTCTTTGTTGTGGGCAGTCAGGAACCCCGAACGGAGGGACCGGCCAAAGCCATGGCAGAAGAACATAAATTGTGAGTTCCCCAAGTTAATACTTTTATAATTTCTAATGCCTGTCTTTATTGCAATCTCTGAACATAAATTGTGAAGATTTCATGGACATTTGTCACTTCCCCAATCAATGCTCTTATAATTTCCTAGGCCTGTCTTTAATCTCTTAATCCTCTTCATAAGCTGAGGATGTATGTCACCTCAGGATCCTGCAATGATTGTGTTTTGATGTATGTCACCTCAGGATCCTGCAATGATTGTGTTATCTGCACAAATTGTTTGTAGAACATGTGTGTTTGAACAATATGAAATCTGGGCATCCAAAAGGAACCGGATGGCTGCAATTTTCAGGGAACGAGGGAGATAACCATTGGGCCTGACTGCCTGAGGGGCCAGACAGAACAGAGTCATATTTCTTTTCTTACAAAAGCGAATAGAAGAAATATCGCTGAATTCTTTTTCTCAGCAAGGAACAGCCCTGAGAAAAAGAATGCATTCCTAGGGGGAAGTATCTAAAATGGCTGCTCTGGGAATGTCTGTCTTATACGGTTGCAGATAAGGGATGAAATAAGCCCTGGTCTCCTGTAGTGCCCCCAGGCCTGTTAGGACTAGGAAATTCCTGCCTAGTAAATTTTAGTCAGGCAGGTTGTCTGCTCTCGAACCCTGTCTCCTGATAAGATGTTATCAATGACAATGTGTGCCCAGTGGGACATAAAACTTCATCAGCAAATTCTAATTTCACCCTGGTCCTGTGATTTCGCTCTGCCCCCATTTGCCTTGTGATATTTTACTGCCCTTGAAGCACGTGATCTCTGTGACGCATACCCTATTCATACACCCCTCCCCTTTCGAAATCCATCATAAAAACTTGCTGGTTTTGCAGCTCAAGGGACATCATGGAACCTGCCAACATGTGATGTCTCCCCCAGACACCCAGCTTCAAAATTTCTCTTTTGTACTCTTTCCCTTTATTTCTCAGACCAGCCAACAAGTAGGGAAAATAGAAAAGAACCTACGTTGAAATATCGGGGGCTGGTCCCCCCGATACATCTTCCCTGGTAAGATTTCTCAGAGTGTGAACATTAGAATTAATTGGAAAGTTAGAAAAAAATGTTGATTCCTGAGCCTAACCTGTTGCCACTGGAACATATGTCTGACGACAGAATCCATAAATCTGCATTTTAACTGGAATGCTGGGTGATTTCCATAAGCCATAAAGTTAAGAGGTCCCCACCCCTCAAAGTCTGGTTTGATCCTTTGCTCCAGTCTTGTCAGCTTTCCAATCGTCTACTGATCATGGCTTTGTTCTACCCTCTTGTCTTTATTCAGGTGGTTTGCTAGTGCTCCCTGTCCTCTAATCCTTCTTTTTTTTTTTTTTGAGATGGAGTCTCGCTCTATTGTCCAGGCTGGAGTGCAGTGACACAATCTCGGCTCACTGCAACCTCCACCTCCCAGGTTCAAGCAATTCTCTGCCTCAGCCTCCCAAGTAGCTGGGATTACAGGCACCCACCACCACACCCGGCTAATTTTTGTATTTTTAGTAGAGACAGGGTTTTGCCATCTTGGCCAGGCTGGTCTTGAACTCCTGACCTCGTGATCCACCCACCTCAGCCTCCCAAAGTGCTGGGATTACAGGCATGAGCAACCATGCCCAGCCTAGTCCTTGTATTTTCTAAGTTCAACTCAATGTCCTTCATGCTACCACTCTTAATACTATGATGTGCTCTAGTATTTCAAGTAAGTGAGCATTCCATATCAAATTCTTAGATGGCAATATAGTAAAGTATGAATAGAAGATACATGTGCCTGTCTTCGTAAATAGTGGTTAACATTCTTTCTCAGTGACTCATTGTAGGCAATGTGAACGTTATTGGAAACTGCAGGAATACATATCTATGTTGACATGAAGGTGCCTATTTCCTCCTCTGATCATGTAGGGTACTTCTCTCCAGCCATCGCTATTTACCTCCAAAACCTTTTCTCAGTCCTTCTCTAGTTCTCAGACTCAATATGCTGTGGGTTAATACAGCTGATAAGTAAGCTTATTAAAAATAGTATGCTAAGAAAGAATAAATAAGACTCTGATAGAAAATCCAAGAAATAAAGTGCCCAATTTAACACAGGGTTTTGTGACACAGATTTGTGTTGAATATTGGAGTCCTACATTTATTGCAAAATTCAAAGCTGTGCTCCATAGGGTTGAAATAGCTCTAAATCTGACTTTAGAGTAAAGGGGTGTTGAAATAAAATCTTTTGCAAAGAGATTTTTGTACGTAGGGTTTTTAAAGTAAATAAACCCTCATCAAAAATTATCTAAACTTATCTACAAAGAAACATATTATGTCTTTTCAGAGTCTAAATACTATCCCAACATGATATACCTATATTTAGAATTTAATTATTCTAATTTAACATAGAAACAAAGTCAAGGACAGACTAAAAATGCAGTTTTAGAAATCTAAATGATTTGAACATGACCAGATAACATCAATCAATATAATTTCATATATTAAAAATAAAAATATATAAATGCTTAAAATTATACACTGGTAATTAAGATAGATGGATCTACTTATTTTTATTGCATTTATTTATTTATTTATTTTTGAGACAGGGTCTTGCTCTGTCACTCAGTCTGGAGTGCTGTGGTGTGATCATGGCTCACTCTAACCTCTAACACCTGGGCTTAAGCAATCCTCCCACCACAGCCGCCTCAATAGCTAGGACTACTGTCATGCACCACCATGCCCAGCTAATTGTTGTCAGTGATTTTTGTTTCTGTAGAGACAAGGTCTCTTATTGTTTCCCAGGCTAGTCTTGAACTCCCGGCTCCTGGCCTCAAGCTAGCCTCCCACCTCAGCCACTAAACATGCTGGGATTACAGGTATGAGTTGTCACACCTCGCCTTGACTGTACTTTTGGAAAGTATCTTGAATACTCATACAACAACCCTCAGAGGTAGGAATTGCAACGTGTGAGACTAAATATAAGAGAGATTTAATGACTCTCCAGAGTTACATCTCAAACATCAAGGCTGGAGGAGCCCAGATCTGCGTGACAAATTTAAAGTCAAAGCTCTTAGGTGCAACATGCCCAAACATATGCAGTCACAGACAAACATACCTAGGGGCATTAAGTTTTGATACCTTATAGCTTGTACATTACAATGTTGCTCTCATAACATTTTATGCACAATTATCCTCATAACTAGCTTACTATGTGTAACTAGCACCAAAGTTAGTATGGTGAACGTAATTTTACACAACAGCCTATTAAATCATACAGTTATTTTCCCCTGATTTTGAAAAACTGTTGAAGATATTGAAAATCAGAAATTCAGCCAGTAAATCACAGAACAGATTCAAACCCAGAGAGTCTGATTCCAGAGCCCAAGTATTTAACCATGACGACTTTCCTAGTATCTTTCTTTTGTAGCACTTAATTCATTTTAATGTATATGCTAAGATTTATCCCCCAATTAGGTAGTAAAATTTTAATGAAACTCTGCCAAATGTAGCCTAAAATTTTGAGATTCTAGTATACAGCATGGCAGATGGGAGATTTGCAGTAGGAGATAATGAAACACACCTCTCATAAAGATATGGTTTAACACATGTTATTTCAGTAATTTCTGAAATTTTTAATAATGTACAGCTGGACTTATATCTCCATGTCTTCCATTCTTCCATTTCTCCCCAACCACACATTTTCACTTCATCAGGTCCATACTGAGCCAAGCACAGCTGCTCCCAATCTGTAAACCTGAGCACTGTCACTGTGGAAACATGTTCTCTTCTATCCTACCAGGTGAAGATAGAGTGTGTTATCTATTGAGCATCACTTGTATTCCTTACAATTTATGATAAATTATAGACAATTATGATCCTTTCAGTCTTCCAAAAATTCTGTGTATTTCTTTCCTTCCCTGGATTACCTTTTCTTGTTAATTTATTATTCTTCAATTCTCAATTTAAAAATCTTAAAATTACAACATTTAAGTTCAACATATCTGAGCTGTAAGGAGAATATAACCTCCCCCACTTACCTGATAAAGAGAGAAAAAAATGATATATGAAAAAGCATAAAGTACTGAAAATGCCATCATGAAAAGAAACTATAATCCAAATATTTGCTCATTTCAGCATTTGTTCAAGAATATGGAATCTTAAAAACCTAGATTCTCCAACTCAACAGTTCTTTTCTTTTTTTGTTCAACTTTTATTTTAGATTCTGGCTGGAGGATGGGGGTACATGTGCAGGTTTGTTACAAAAGTATATTGAATGATTCTGAGGTTTAAAGTACGACAGAACACCCAGGCATTTGGCATAGTACCCAATAGACAGTTTTCTATTCCTTGCCTGTCTTGCCTATCTCTTTCCCTCTCCCTCTTGTATTCCGCAGTATTTATCTATTGATCTATTGTTCCCATCTTTACATTCATGAGTACCTAATGTTTAGCTACCGCTTTTTGTTTTTTGTTTTTTTTTTTTTGAGACAGAGTCTCGCTCTGTCACCCAGACTGGAGTGCAATGGCACGATCTCAGCTCACTACAACCTCTGCCTCCTGGGTTCAAGTGATTCTTGTGCCTCAGTCTCCCTAGTAGCTGGGATTACAGGCACGTGCCACCATGCCTAGCTAAGTTTTGTACTTTTAGGGAGACATGGTTTCACCATGTTGGCCAGGCTGGTCTCAAACTCCTGACCTCAAATGAGAGCATTTGGTATTTGGTTTTCTGTTCTTGTGATTGTTCCCTTAGGATAATTGCCTCCAGCTGCATCCATGTTGCTGCAAAGAACATGATTTCTTTCTTTTCTTTATGACTGTGTTGTATTCCATGGTGTATATGTACCACATTTTCTTTATCCAGTCCACCATTGATGAGCACCTGGGTTACCTTGCTACTGTAAATAGTGCTGCAATTATCATGCGGATGCTTATATCTGGTAGATCAATTTATTTTCCTTTGGGTATATACCCAGTAATAAGAGTGCTGGGTTACATGGTAATTTGACTCTCAGTTCTTTGAGAAATCTCCAAACTGCTCTCCACAGTGGCTGAAGTAATACATTCCCACCAACAGTGTGTAAGGGTTTCATTCTCTCTGCCAGCCCTGCCAACATCTGTTATTTGACTTTTTAACAAAAGCCATTCTGACTGGTGTAAGATGGTGTCTCACTGTAGTTTTGATTTCCCATTTCTAATGATTAGTGATGTTGAGAATTTTTTAATGTTTTTTCACCACTTGTATGTCTTCTTTTGAGAAGTGTCTGTTAATGTCTTTGCCCGCATATTAATGGAGTTATTTATTTTTTGTTTATGGATTTAAGCTCCTTGTGCATTCTGGATATTAGGTCCTTTTTAGATGAACAGTTTGAAAATATTTTCTCCCACTCCATAAGCTTCTTGTTTACTCTGTTGACAGTTTCTCTTTTTGTTCAGAAGCTCTTCAATTTGATTAGATCCCACTTGTTAATCTTTGTTTCTATTGCAATTTTTTTTAGAACATAGCCATAAATTTTTTGCCAATGTCAAGAAGAACATTTCTTAGTTTTTCTTCCAGGATTTTTGTATTTTGAGGTCATGTTCCTTCGATGTCTAGTTTTTGAGGGTTTTTATCCTGAAGGGAGGCAGGATTATATCAAAAGCTTTTTCTGCATCTATTGAGATGATCATATATATTTTTAAATTGTGTTTACACTTAATTCTTTAATCCATCTTGAGTTAATTTCTGTATATGGTGACAGGTAGAGGTTGAGTTTCATTCTTCTGCATATGGCTAGCCAGTTATCCACACACCACTTATTTAATAAGGTGTCCTTTCCCCTCTGCTTATTTTTGCCAAGTTTGTTGAAGATCAGATGGTTGAAGGTATGCAGCTTTGTTTCTAGGTTCTCTGCTCTATTCCATTGGTCTTTGTGTCTGTTTTTGTACCAGTACCATGCTATTTTGGTTACTGTAGCCTTGCAGTATAGTTCAAAGTCAGGTAATGTGATGCCTCTGGCTCTGTTCTTTTTGGATAGGATTACTTTAACTATTTAGGCTCTTTTGGGGTTCCATATGAATTTTAGAATAGTTTTTTTTCTAATCCAGTGAAAAATGACATTGGTAGTTTGACAGGAATCATGCTGAATCTGTAAATTACTTTGGGCAGTATGGCCATTTTAAGAATACTGATTCTTCCAATCATGAGCACAGAAGGTTTTTCCATTCGTTTGTGACATTTCTGATTTCTTTCAGCTGTGTTTTGTAGTTCTCCTTGTAGAGATCTTTCACCTCCTTTGTAAGGTGTATTTCTAGATATTTTATTCTTTCTGTGGCTAATGTAAATGGGACCGTGTTCTTGACTTAGTTCTCAGCTTGAACATTGTTAGTGTATAAAAATGCTACTGATTTTTTTATGGTGATTTTGTATCCTGAAACTTTACTGAAGTTGTTTATCAGTTCTAGGAGCCATTTGGTGGGATCTTCAGGGTCTTCTAGGTATTGAATCATATTGCCAGTGAAGAGACATAGTTTGACTTCATTTCCTACTTAGATGCCTGTTATTTCTTTCTCTTGCCTGATTACTCCAGGTAGAACCTCAAGTACCATGTTCAAGTAGGAATGGTGAGAGTAGGCATGCTTGTCTTGTTCCAGTTCTCAAGGGAATGGCTTCCAGTATTCCTGTTCAGTATGGCCTGTTCAGTATGATGTTGGCTCTGGGTTTGTCAGAGTTGGCTCTTATTATTCTGAGACATGTTTCTTAGATGCCTAGTTTGTTGAGGGTTTTTATCCTGAAGGGCGGCTGGATTATATCAAAAGCTTTTTCTGCATCTATTGAGATGATCATATATATTTTTAAATTGTGTTTATGTGGTGAATCACATTTATTGATTTGAAAGTGTTGAAACCACCTTGCATCCCAGGAATAAAACCTACTTGATTGTGGTGAATTAAATTTTTGATATGTTGCTGGATTTGGTTTGCTAGTATTTTGTTGAGAATTTTTGCATCTATGTTCATCAGGAATGCAAGTCTTCTTTTTTCGTTGTGTCTCTGCCAGATTTTGGTATCAGGATAATGCTGGCTTCCTAGAATGAGTTAGGGAGGAGTCCCTCCTCCTTCACTTTTGGAATAGTTTCAGTAGAACTGGTACCAGTTATTTGTACATCTGGTAGAATTTGGCTGTAAATACATCTATTCCAGGGTTTTTGTTTGCTTGTTTACAGTTTTTTTGCTATTAATTCAATTTCACAACTCATTATTGGTCTGTTCAGGGTTTCAATTTCTTTCTGGTTTAATCTTGGGAGGTTGTGTGTTTCCACTACATTTTCTAGTTTGTGAACATAGAGGTTTCATAATAGTCTCTGAGGAATTTTTTGTTTATCCTTAGGATCTGCTGTAATATCATCTTTGTCATTTCTAATTGGGCTATTTTGGATCTTCTTTCTATTTGTTAATCTAACTAGTGATCTACCAATCTTGTTTATTCTTTCAAACAACCAACTTTGATTTTGTTGAACTTCTGTATGGATTTTTGGGTCTGATTTCATTCAGCTCTGCTCGAATTTAGTCATTTCTTTTCTTCTGTTGCCTTTTGGGTTAGTTTGTTCTTGTTTCTCTGGTTCCTTTGGTGTGATATTTGATCATTAATTTGAGATATTTGTAATTTCTTGAGGTAGGTGTTTAGCACTATAAGCTTTCCTATTAACACAGCTTTTGCTGCATCCCAAAGATTTAGGTATGTTGTGTCTCTGTTTTCATTAATTTCAAATAACTTTTTTATTTCTGCCTTAATTGTGTGTTTCATCCAAGTCATTCAGGAGCAAGTTGTTTAATTTCCATGCAGTAGTGTGGTTTTGAAAGATATTCCTGTTATTTGTTTCTATTTTTATTGCACTGTGGTCCAAGAGTATGCTAGATATTATTTCAACTTTTTCAAATTTATTGAGACTTGTTTTATGGCCAAGCATGTGGTTGATCTTCAAGTATGTTCCATGTGGAGATGAGAAGAATGTATATTCTTTAGTTGTTGGGAGGAATATTCTATAGATGTCTATTAGGTGCAACTGGCCAAGTGTTGAGTTAAAATCCAGAATTTCTTTGTTGGTATTCTGCCTCAATGATCTGTCTAAAGCTGTTAGTGGAGTGCTGAAGTTCCCCCACTATTATTGTGTGGCTACATTTTTTCATAGGTCTAGAAGTGCTTGTTTTATGAGTCTGGGTGCTCTAACATTGGATGCCTATATATTTAGGATAGTAAAGTTTTCTTGTGAATTGAATCCTTTACCACTATGTAATGCCCTCTTTGTCCTTACTGACTATTGTTGGTTTAAAGTCATTTTATCTAATGTAAGAATAACAACCCCTGCTCTTTTTAATTTCCAATTGCTTGATAGATCTTTCTCATTCTCTTTACTTTGAGCCTGTGGGTATCATGACATCTGAGATGGGTCTCTTGAAGACAGCAATTGGCTGGGTCTTATTTTTTTTGTCTAACTTGCCACTCTGTGCCTTTTAAGTGGGGTGTTTAGATTGTTTACATTTAAGGTTAATACTGATATTTGAGGTTTTGTTCCTGTCTGTTGTTAGCTGGTTGTTTTGTAGATGCGATTGTGAAGCTGCTTTATAGGGTCTGTGGGCTATGTATGTACTTTAGTGTGTTTTTGTGGTATCAGGTGTTGCGGGAAGTCAGGGACCCCAAACAGAGGGACTGGCTGGAGCCGCAGCAGAGGAACATAAATTGTGAAGATTTCATGGACATTTATCAGTTCCCAAATAATACTTTTATAATTTCTTATGCCTATCTTTACTTTAATCTCTTAATCCTGATATCTTTGTAAGCTGAGGATGTACATCACCTCAGGACCACTGTGATAATTGTGTTGGCTGTACAAATTGATTGTAAAACATGTGTGTTTGAGCAATATGAAATCAGTGCACCTTGAAAAAGAACAGAATAACAGTGATTTTTAGGGAACAAGGGAAGACAACCATAAGGTCTGACTGCCTGCGAGGTCAGGCAAAAAGAGTCATATTTTTCTTCTTGCAGAGAGCCTATAAATGGATGTGCAAGTAGGAGAGATATTGCTAAATTATTTTCCTAGCAAGGAATATTAACATTAATACCTTGGGAAAGGAATGCATTCCTGGGGGGAGGTCTATAAACAGCTGCTCTGGGAATGTCTGTCTTACGTGGTTGAGATAAGGACTGAGATACACCCTGGTCTCCTGCAGTACCCTCAGGCTTATTAGGGTGGGGAAAAACTCCGCCCTGGTAAATTTGTGGTTAGATCGGTTCTCTGCTCTCAAATCCTGTTTTCTATTGTTTAAGATGTTTATCAAGACAATACATGCACCGCTGAACATAGACCCTTATCGGTAGTTCTGCTTTTGCCCTTTGCCTTGTGATCTTTGTTGGACCCTTGTCAGTAGTTCTGCTTTTGCCATTTGTCCTGTTCCCTCAGAAGCATGTGATCTTTGTTCTGCTTTTTGCCCTTTGAAGCATGTGATCTTTGTATCTACTCCCTGTTTTACACCCCCTCACCTTTAGAAACTCTTAATAAAAAACTCGCTGGTTTGAGGTTCAGGTGGGCATCACGGTCCTACTGATACGTGATGTCACCCCCAGTGGCTCAACTGTAAAATTCCTCCCTTGGTACCCTTTCTCTTTATTTCTCAGCTGGCCAACACTTATGGAAAATAGAAAGAACTTACATTGAAATATTGGGGGCAGGTTACCCTGATAATCAGGTAGTGTTCTTTCATTTCCATGTTTAGAATTCCTTTAAAGACCTCTTGTAAGGCTGGTCTAATGGTATCAACTTCCCATAGCATTGCTTTTCTGGAAAGGATTTTATTTTTCCTTCACTTATGAAACTTAGTTTGGCAGCATATGAAACTCTTGGTTAAAATTTCTTTCAATAAAGATGCTGAATATAGGTCCCCAGTCTCTTCTAGCTTGTAGCCTTTCTGCTAAGTCTGCTGTTAGCCTTATGGGTTTCCCTTTGTAAATGACCTGCCCCTTTTCTCTAGCTTCCTTTAAGAATTTTTCCTTTCTCATTGACGTTGGAGAATCTGATGACTATGTGTCTTTAAATTAATCATTTTATGCAATATCTCCCAGGAGTTTTCTGAATTTACTGAATTTTCATGTTGCCCTCTCTAGTGAGACTAGGGAAATTTTCATGGACTATATCGTCAAATACCATTTTCCAAATTGCTTACTCTCTCTTATCTCTCAGGAATGCCAATAAGTCATAGGTTTGGGCTCTTTATATCTTATATTTCTTGGAGATTTTGTTCATTTTTTAATTTCTTTTTTCTTTCTTTTTGTTTTTATTTTAATTTTTTGGTCTGATTGGGTTGATTTGAAGGACTGGTCTGCAAGCTCCAAGATTCTTTTCTCAGCTTGCTCTATTCTGTTGTTACTGATTCCACCTCTATTATGAAATCCCTGCAATGAAATTTTCAATCCCAGAGTTCAACTGGTTTTTTCTTAAGATGGCTATGTTGTCTTTCAACTCCTGTATCATGTTACTGGCTTACATGGATTGTGTTTCAACTTTCTCCTGAATCTTAATTCTGTCTATCATTTCAGCCATTTCAGTCTGGTTAGGAACCATTGCTGGGGAGCTAGTGTGAAAGCTTGGAGGTAAGGAGACACTCTTACATTTTGAATTGCCATTGCCAGAGTTCTTGCATTCATTATTTCTCATCTGAGAGGGCTGATGTTCCTTTATCTTTATGAAGTTGCTGTCAATTGGATGGGGTTTTTTGTTTCTATATTCCTTATTTCTCTTGGGGTTTGACCATAGTTTATATTGAGTGTAGTCAATTGCCTTTGTTTCTGGGTGCTTTCAGAGAGCCAAGGCTCTGTATGGGATATTTATTTCCAGCTAGATTCCTGACTTGGTTTTCATAGGCAATGTGTGCATTTTCTGGTTTCCAGGGTGTCCTGACATCTTAGCTGTGGCTCTCCCAATACCTGCAGGTCACAGGGCAAGAGAGGTCTGGCAAAGTTACATAGGCATCCAAAAGCAGAGGACACAGAGCCATGAAGAAGAACCCAGAATCCAGTTCTTTTCTTTCTTTTGCTCTCACACTCCTAATGCTGTGCTTTACTGTGTTTTTCCCCCAGTATTATTATTAAGTTTGTGGTCATAATTTTTTCCATTTATCTTTTTATAAGCCCATCAATATTTTCTTGAATCATAAAAAATCTTCATTTTGGAGAACCTACTTACTCCTTCTAAGTGTATTTATCCCTTCCACTCCTCTCAAGTGTGTATGTGTTCTGGGTATTTCAGACAAATAGTCAATTTCACCCAAAAACATTCTTAAAATCCTCTTCTCCCCATATCCTTTTGTTTCCCTTCTTATTATTGGGTAATGTTGTATAGCCGTTGGCAATATTCTGATATACAGCCAATTAGTGAATATTTGAATGAAGCCAGCCATTATTTGAGGAGTTAAATAAAGATCTCAAAAAAGACATAATAAAAGTAAATCTTGAGTTTAAAAGTAAAAACAGTAAGATAATATCCAAATTAGGAATTCAGCCATCAGAGTAAAGTTGAAAAGAAATAAATAAATTAGGTGAGCACCAATGTTTGAAAACAAAGATCACTTTTGAAAAGTAAAAATATAAGAAAATATTATCACTCCTTATTACAAGAAATTTTGCCACAGGATCCCTTCTTGGGCTTAGAACCTTATATTTCCAATGTAATTATAATTTCAATTATAAAATGCTAACATTCACATAATTCCATTTCAGAAATCCCTTCTCCCTTAAAAAGCTGCAAAAGGAGATTTAAAGAAAATTACACTCCAGTGTTAAATAAAGAGGTGTGTAAATGGCATTTTGTCCTTGACTAGACTGAGTGAAATTCACTCTCTTCATTTGTACATAATATTTATATATATATATGACAGAGCAAATAGATGACCTATCTCGAAGGTGTTTCTTTGTTTCTTTTTTTTTTTTTCTAAATGAAAAAGAAATACCACTGCAGTTAACATCTCTGCAAATGGAAAGCAACAACAACAAAACCAGCTGGGTGCTGCAGCATGAGGTGATATATAAATAGATGCTCCGTCAAGAGAACATAGCTGAGGAGAGGCAGGTAGAAATTAGCTCCTGGTGCTGCAGTGTTGGCAAAGTCCACCAGACTCCAGATGGAGAGGGAAGCATGGGGGAGCTGCAGCATGTGAAAGCACAGGCTGTCCATCTGGCGGTACCTCACGGTTCCTGAAAACTGCAAGTTGGGCAACAACCCGAACAACAACAATAAATACCAAAGGACAAATACTATATACACTCACTTGGACCCGCCTCCCACACATGACCTAAAGCTATAGTTTAGTTTCAACATGTAGAAGTCACTCATCCTTTCACCGTGGCACTCTGATCATCATGATGTCAAACCTAATACTTTTTGTATTATGCCTTCAACAAGACAACAACTGCTTTTAACATCTTATTCTGACCTTCATTTTGATTTGATATCTTTAGACTTGTTTTGTGTCTGAAAACATCTGCCAAAAAAAGTTTGAATCCACCAAGGTTAGAAGTAAGTAAATGTACACAGTGACGTTGGAAATTGAAGCAAAAAATGTCAGCAATGAAATCTAGATAACACCTCAAGTTTTCTGTTTCTTTTTAAACTCATTCTTGCTCTTTAGTGGGGGGATGCTTTGTCCATTATAATTTGAAGGAAAAATGACATTTTTTCTTTAAATTTTTTGATTTTTTTGACTTCTGAAAACATTGATTACCCCCCCAGCCACCAATAATATGAAATATAATGAATGAATGTTTTGGCGGTGTCAATTTTATCATGCCTTCCACTGACTACTAATACATTAGAATCATGAAAACAATAACTGTTGGTGTCCTTAGAAGGTGTACACTATTCTGGGACTATAACTTCATGTCTTTATTTATATTTTCAAAACTTTGAATTCATCCATTCTCATCAGTCTTAAAAATAAATCTGTGAGATGCAAGGGAAATTATTAAGTGAGGGGTCCCAGTTCATAAACTGAAAATCAATATTTAAAACCCACTATTTCCTTCCCTGTCTACTTCATCCCATAACTATTCAAACCATTGTTTAAAATATTCAAGTTAATTCACAATTTAGAATTAACTCCCAAGCAAGTTTTCTTCAAAACCAGAATACAATATAATTTAATGTTCCAAATGCTTTCTGGAAGCTGTACAAAAATGTTTAAAAGTTATATTGAATCCATATCATTTTGTAGTTTTAATAGGTCAACAATATGGACAAGGAACTATAAAGTACTGTAGAAATTTAGTATAATCCTTTAGTATTTTTCAGATTTAGAAGAGTATCATTTCATATTTTCCTTGACTTGGCCAAAATTGTGGAGTTTGTAAGAATAATTTGGTGAGCAGGAAATTCTCCATTTTTAATCACATGGGAAATATTTGTACCACAAGTACTATTTGTAATTTTGAAAAGTCAACTTTTTATTTCTATCTCTTAAGAGCTACATTAACATAAAACATAACAGAGAAGTTTTTCAGATTTATAACAAAAGGGTAAAAATAAGTACAATGCCACATAAAGTATGGTACAAAGTAGATTAGTAGTGCTCTAGCACCGTGCTTTCTTTTAAGATCAACAACATTGCTATAAAAAGAAAAAAAAGTACCAACAACTAGAATTAGATTAACTTGGTAATAGTGGATCGATTATTATAATAGAGTTCTGGAATATAGCAAGATGTTTATATTCATCACCTGGAAAACTTCACTCCAGTGTAGAACACAGTGGCTGAGTAGGGAACTTATGAAAGCACTCAGGCCCACAGGAACTGTCTCCACTACCAGTAGCACCAAGACCTGAAGTCATACACAGCTTAGTCAAATTCTTCTCCTCCACATAAGTACTATGTCACTAGGGTAACAAACCTAATATAGCTCTTTCTTTTTAACATGACTCAGTGTCCTCTTGAGACTCTTTCTCTTCTTGAAAGATCACCTAGACCTTGAATGTAGCCACTAATCACATTCTCTTCCCATGTCATTCACTGTTTATATGAGGATAATAACTGGCATTAGCTGTGCATGGGCCAATTGTGACCAAGACAGACTTTTTGTTAGGGGTTCCATTCCATTCCTGCCAGCAGTCTGAGTCTAAGATTCCTCTGTGTTTCAGCACTACACCACAGACTGCCCAGACCTCATCTGGCCATTATTTTTCTCACTCGAATTCCTTACACTAATCCCAGTCCTCCTGCATCTGACATTTTCTCTGTTTGTAATTCAATTTATTTAATAGGTGTAGGCTATTCAGGTTATCATTTCTTTATGGGTAAGGTTTTGTAGTTTACATCTTTCAAATAATTTGTTTATTTCATCTAGTCTGTCAAATTTATGTGCATAGAACTTTCATAGTTTTCCATTTTTTGTGATGCTAATATCAGTAATTACATCCCCTCTTTTCATTCCTGGTATTTGTAATTTGTGCATTATTTTTCACTTGGTCAGTCTGGCTAGAAATTTGTCAATGTTATTGATTTTGTTCCCAAAGAATCAGCTTTTGGTTTCATTGATTTTTCTCTAATGTCTGTCTCTTTCAAGCTTAAATGACTTTTGCTTTGATCTTTATGATTTCCTTCCTTGTGCTTGCTTTAGGTTTTCTGTTCTTTTTCCAGATTCTGTAGGTAGAAGCTAAAATTATTGATCTGAGAACTTTTAAATATAAGCATTTAATGCTATAAATTCTCCCCTAAGAACAGTTTTAGCAACATCACAAATATATTGATGTTGCATATATATTTTCTTTCAGTTCAGAATATTTCCTCACTTCCTTTGATATTTCTTCTTTGACCTTTTGAGTATTTATTGATATATTATATACATTATTTAATATTTCCAAATATGTGAGATTTTTAACATATCCTTCTGTTGTCAATTTCTACTTTAATTCTATTATTGTAAAAGTTGAATAATTTCGATTTTTTAACTTAGATATTTTTTTACAAACAATGTTGTCTATCTTGGTGAATGTTCCATGCATACTTGAAGGAATCTCTATTCTGCTGTTGCTGGGTAAAATGTTCTATAAATATCAACTGGGTCATGTTGAATGGTGATGATGCTCAGGTTTTCCAAATATATTTGCACATTTATCGTCTATTTGTTCTACCAATAAGTGACAAAGGGAATGCTAAAGTCTCCAAATGCAATTGTGTATTTCTCTCTCTTTTCAGTTCTTGCTTCATATCTTGTGATAATTTGTGGTAAAAATAAATAAATAAAACAACAAACAAACAAACAAAAAATCTACATAAATAGTTCTGACTTGCTAAGTTGACCCTTTTTACATAATATTCCTTCTTCTCCCTGGTAATTACCCTGGTTCTGAAGTCTTCTTTATTTGATATTAATATTGACACTCTAGCTTTTGTTTTAATTTGAGTTTGTGTGGTATATTTTTTCCATCCTTCTATTTTTAACTTAATAGTATAATGATAGTTAAGTTTCCAGTAGAAAGCATACAATTGGGCCTTTCTTTTATATCCAATCTGATTGTCTCTGCCTTTTAATGGTGTGGTTAGATCATTTACATTTAATGTGGTTATTACTATGTTTGGATTTATGCCTGCCATTTTGTTATTATTTTTCTACTTGTCATTTACGTTTTGTTGTTGATATAATTTGGCTGTTTCCCCACCCAAATCTCACTTTGAATTGTATCTGCCATAATTCCCACATATTGTGGGAGGGACCTGGTGGGAGATAATGGAATTATGGCAGTGGTTTCCCCCATGCTGTTCTTGTGGTAGTGAATAAGTACCATGAGACTATATTGGTTTCACAAGAAGAAACCCCTTTTGCTTGACTCTCACTGTTCTCTTGTCTGCCACCATGTGAGATGTACCTTTCACCTTCTGCCATGATTGTGAGGCTTCCCCAGCCATGTGGAACTGTAAGTCCAATAAATCTCTTTCTTTTGTAAATTGCTCAGTCTTGAGTATGTCTTTATCAGCAGCATGAAAACAGACTAATACAGTTGTATGAGTTTTCTATCACTGCTGTAGCAAATTAGCAGAGTGGCTTAAAACAATATTCATTTATTATTTCATAGTTTCTGTTGGTCAGAAGTCTGGAGACAGTGTGGCTCAGTTAGTGTCTCTGTTTAGAGCTTCATAAGGCTGAAATCAAGGTGTTAGTAGGGCTACATTTTTTTGTGAAGGTTCTGAGAAAAATCAGCGTCTAATCTCACTCAAGTGAATTCGAAAAATTCAGTTCCTTGCATTAACAGAGTGGAGGTGCCTATTTCTTCACTGGCTATTAGTTGGGAACATTTCTCAAATCTTTATATTACCTGCATTTCTTTTTTTATTTTTTATAGATGTTAACATTTTTATATGCACAGGAGCTTTACAGAAAATAAGTGAAAACAAAGAATTAGTTAAACTTGGGAACCTATATACCATTTTAACCAAGGGCAATACATTGTGGAGAAGTACCTAGACAAAGGAAAGAGGGTTTGGACTTCTAGGGCTGTATATTACCTGCATTTCTCCTCACCTTGCCCTCCAGTAAAAGTGGGTTGGGTCTTTCTCACGTTCCCAGTCTCTCTTACTTCCCTTTTGATGAATTTTTCTAACTCTTTGCCTTGCTTTTCTATTTTTAACAGATCATTTAATTACAGTGGGTCCATTCAGATAATCCAGGATAATCTTCCTATTTTAATATCAGCTGATTACATCTTAATTATATCTGAAAATTCCCTTCACAGCTATACCTGTATTATCACTTGATTGAATAACCAGAAGAGAGGAAGCCTGAGGAAATATCTTTAGAATTATGTCTACCACAGTCTTCCCTCTAGCCCCCAAAGATTCAAGACCCTCCCAAATGCAAAATACCTTCATACTTCTTTCAGTGTTTCCAAGAGTATTGCTATGCTTTGAATGTTTGTCCCCCCCAAAACCCTTATTGAAATTTAATCACCAATGTGGCAGTATTGAGAGGTGGGGACTTTAAGAGGAAGAGCCCTTATGAATAGATTAATCCATTCATGGATTAATGCATTAATGGATTATCACAAAACTGGGACAGGAAGAGAAGCCTGGGCTAGCATAATCAGCCCCCTCACCATGTAAGGCCCTGCACTGCCTGTGACTCTGCAGAGTCTCCATCAGCAAGAAAGCCTTCATCACTTGTAGCTCATCAACCTTGGGTTTCTCAGCCTCCATAACTGTAAGAAGCAAATTCTTTTTCTTTATAAATTCCTTAGTTTCAGGTGTTCTGTTATAAGAAACAGAAAGTGGACTAAGACAAATCTCATTCCATTACAGCAACAACTCAAAGCAGAAGAATCTCATTTAAATCTCATTTGCTCAAAAATCCAAAATCTCCCAACTAAATCTAGTTTAGTTGAATAATCCATTGGGTATCACTCCTGAGAACAATTTCTGTCCATCTGTGGACCTGTGAAATTAAAGACACAAGTTATCTGCTCCTAACATACAATTGTGAGACAGGCATTGGATGTCAGTTATAAATAACACCAGTTCCAACAGGGGGAACACGGATGGTAGAACAAGCTGACAGGTACAAAGCAGTATCCATGTACAGGTCAGCAAAATACATTAGGTTTCTAGGCCTGGGAAAACTCCTCTGTGGATCACAGCTCCATCCTTTAGGCTCAAAATTCCACGATTTGGGCAAGCTACTCTGCCCTCTGAGTCATCTTTTTTCCTAAAAGGTAGCACGTGTTGGCAGCTAAGAGTTTCATCAGTAGTTTTATTTACCAGTAGAATTTGAGGGTTCAAACAGCCTTATTTCATTTTATAGCCTTTGTCCCTTTCTGTCCATGCTGGCAGTGTTTTACTGGTATACAATTCTCAACAATCTTGTGAGTTTGGCTTTAATTTAACAGGGGTTCACTCCATTAGACAAGATGCCTTCCTGCAGATTTTTCCTAGATAATCTTTCTTGTTTGGCATCTGCAGACATGGATAAGTGACAACACCCTTCAGATTTCTAGAAGCACCCTGGTTTGAATGAGGGGATTCTGCAAGTCACACCCCTAATCTCTTTAAAGAGTCTTTTATGTAACTAAATACTCTGATCTTTTAATCTCTCTGAGATTTCAGGGAAGAATCATACAATCATATCGTTAGCCTTTTCTCCAGTGCATTCTTTGCTGACAATGAATCTCTTAATTTTAGTCTTTTGCTGGGTAAAGTGAAAATTTCTAAAATCATTAAGTCTTGCTCCTTTTTGTTTGACAGTTTTTCCCCTCAGTTTATCTCTTTCCTCTCACGTTTCTATAAGCTGCAAGAAGAAGCCAGGTGTAACGGACTGAATATTTGTGCCTCTTCCTCCATGCCCCCAGCCAAGGAAAGTGATATGTTGAAGCCCTAATCTCCAGTGTGGCTGTATCTGGAGTAAGAAAGTAATTAAGGTTAAGTGAAGTCTTAAGGATGGGGTCCTGATTTGATAGTATTAGCGTCCTCAAAAGAAGAAACATCAGGGAGCCCCCCATCCCCACCAGCTCACACAAAGAAAAGGTCATATGTATACATGGTAAGATGATGGCCACCCGCATGCCAAGACAGCAGCCTCAGAATGAACCTACTTTGCCTAAATGATCTTGGACTTCCCAGCCTCCAGAACTGTGAAGAATAAATTTGTTTTTATTCCACCCAGTCTGTGACATCTTGTTATGGCAGCCCTAGCAGACAAATACAGTAGGTAATACTCTCAGTATTTTGCTTGGAAATCTTAATATCCAAGTTCATCACTTAAAAGTTCTGCTTGCAACATAACTACAAGACATAATTTTGCCAATCTCTCTTCATCTTATAGCAATAGTCCCTCTTTCTCCAGTTTCCAATCACATGTTCCTCATTCCCTTTTAAGTCCTCATCAGGATTCTAAATTTCTACTATTGTCCTGTTTAAGGTAATCTAGGCTTTTTCTATAATGTTCCTCAAAATTCTTCCAGTCTCTTCCCATAGTCTGATTCCAAAGCCACTCATGCATTTTTAGGTATTTGTTGCTGAAGCACCCTACTTCAGAAACAAAAATCTGCATTTGTTTTTATTACTGCCTTAATAAAGAATGACAAATTTTTATGGGCACCATGGGTCATGCCTATAATTCACGCACTTTGGTTGAATGAGGTGGGCTGATTGCTTGAGCTCAGGAGTTCCAGACCAGCTTGGGCAATATGGGAAAACCTCGTCTCTACAAAAAAAAAAAAAAAAATTAGCTGGGTATGCTGCCATGTGCCTGTAGTCCCAGCTACTTGGGAGGTTGAGGTGGGAGGACTTGAGCCTGGGAGGTCAAGGCTGCAGTGAGCTATGATCATGCCACTGCAATGAAGCATGGACGACAGTGTGGGACCCTGTCTCAAAAAAAAAAAAAAAAGGAATGACAAATTTGGTGGCTTAACACATTATTTATCTCACAACTCCTGTCGGTCTTGGCTCAGCTGTTTTCATTGCTTAGAGTCTTACAAGGCTGATCTTGAGGTATCAGCAGAGCTGCATTCCGTTCTGGAGGCTCTGGAAAAGGCTCAGCTCCCAAGCTCATTCAGTGTTGGCAGAATTCAGTTCCCTGCAGTTAGAGAGTGAAGTCCCAGTTCTTTGGCTGTCATCTGGGAACCTCTCTCAGCTCCTTAAGGCCATGTGCATTCCTCCTCAGCTTGCCACTCCAGCAACAGCAAGTTGAGATCTTCTCGGGCTTCAGTTCTCTCTGATTTCCCTCCTCTTCTGCTACATCTTTCCAACCGACTCTTCTGTTTTCTTATGCTTTTAAGAGCTTTATGTGATTACAGTGGGCTCACCTGAAAAATCTAGGATAATCCCTCAATTTTAACGTGTGCTGTTTAGCAAACTTAATTCCACCTGCAGAGTCCCTTCAGAGCAGTACTGTACCTGGATTAGCTTGACTGAACAGCCTGTGGACAAGTATCTTGGGGCGGAGGTGGGAAGACATCTTTCGAATCTGCCTAACCATTTATGTTCTTGTTTTTCATTCCCTGCCCTTTTTTGAGACATATGAATATATTTTACATTTCCATTTTAATTTTTCTCTTGGCTTTTTTATTACAATCACTTATACAGTTCTTTATATAATCTTTTTAGTTGTTCTAGTGTTTACAATATACAATTCATACTTCATATCACCTATTTAGAATAACTTTATCATTTCAAATTTTAAAAAATGACAAGTACATAGCTCCCTTACCCTCTCTCACTATGATGTTGTCATATACATCACACTGAAAGTCCTACCATTATCTCTGCTCTCTGATGAATCACCAACCATTCTCTCTCTACTAGACAACTTCTGTCAACATATAAATTGCTCCAATATGTATCATTCTTTTTAAAGTCATCCCCTGATCCCAAATGTCCCTAATACTTCTATACCATTATCTGCTAATCATTCAGATAAATTTTTGAAAATTGTCTAGATATGCTGCTGTTAGATCCTCCTCTCCTACTTAATAAATCCTACTCAATTTTTGTCCCACTCACATCACTAAAACTTATCTTGCCAAGATTTGTAATATTTCAGTGGCATCAGGCAAGGCTGACCACTCATTCTCAGTCCTCACAATTCAACTTTTTCTCCCATATCATCAGCTATTCCTCATCAGTCTATTTGCTGACTCTGCAAAATTCTATTTCCTAAATGTTTGAATTTCTCAAGCTTTATCCCTGGGCTTGCTTCCTTCTCAATACTGCCTCCCAGATTATTATACCCATGTCTGTGTATTTGAATAATAGTGATATATCAAAGATTACCAAAGATTGAATTAAAACCTCTTTTCTGAGTTACCAACTCACATATCCACTGCCTAATTGATATCTCTACTTGGATGTCTCAGACATCTTCCACATAGCATATCTAAAATCTTTTGATCTACTACCCCTAATGTGTAGCCTTAATGCCAGAATTACACATCTGCAGAAATCTCACAGATTTTATCTTCTCCCAGTTTCAATCTTATTTTTTTCCACTAACCACCACCACAAGAGTCACCGTCTTCTTCCCTGGATACTGTACAAGCCTCCTACTGGGTTTTTCCTGGTTTCATTCTTGCCCACATCTAAACCAGTCTCCAAGAACAGCAAATTTAAACACTCTAAAATTCACTTTGTCATCTCCTGCTTAAAACCCCATAATTATTTCTCCTTATACTGTGAAAGAAATCCAATTTTTAAAAAATATGGCCTTAAGTCCCTGATAAAGTTGATAATCTCACCTCATGCCATAGTCCTGCCACCCATTATGCTCCAGACACACTGGTCTTCCTTCAGGTCCAGGAACACATCACGCTTCTTCCTGCCTCAGGAACTTTGCATAAGATGTTATTTATGTGTGAAGGAATATACTCTTAACCACTCATTCTTTCTTTTTCTTACATTGTTTGAGTATAAATCATGTGCTAATCACTGTGTTAGATGCATAGACTGCTGTTAAAAATACACATAAATTCCAGGTCTTCAAAGTCTACCATGTAGGTCAGAGAAGACAAATAATTTAGGCTCTGTTGCTTAAAAGAGCAATAGAGTGACAAAATTTGATGTACAAAAATAACTTTAATACAGTATGTTTTAAAAAATCTTTTCATCAGACATAGCTTAAAACCAGCTGTTGGAAGTACCAATAATAAAAGCATCTTCAAATGCTACATGTACCTCCAAAGGGGCATTTCATTATTTTATTATAAAGATATATCAGAAGACGGCTTATTCTCAAATAGCTGAGCCCATAAAGCATAAAACAAGACTTTATTTGAAACTACTAAAAATGTGTATGTACAACCACAAAGAGGTCAATTCCCAAAAGGAAAGTGGAATAGGAAAACCTAATAATACCATGATGAGCAGAAGCCAATATACGCTGTACACATGTAGCAGCAATCAAATATCCTAACCATAAATGATCAATTCCCAATAAAATATAGAGCAAGAAGTCAGAAATAAAAAATAACTCCAATCTAATTTAGCAGCTTTATTTATATAGTAGATGCATTTTTTTTCATGGCTTTAAGTGATGAGGTCAGTAATAAGTATTTTGCTTCACATTTTCCAAATGTGGCTTAGGAAGACGATAGGAAACAATTTCCAAATAACCACAGCTAGAACTCAGACTCATGATTTACTTAATATTCCCTGGCATGAGTATTTCAAAGGTTCAATTTTTAAGGAGATAAGCAGTTTTATTTCAAGGAAGCATTCTCTTTTACGCGCATTTAATCTATGCTTAAGAAAAATCATAATGAAGAGTATAAGAAAGAAATAAAAAATATAAAATATTACCAAGCAGGAAAAACTTCTGATCTTTTAAAATTTGGAACTCACAAGGCTCTCTAAGAAGGTTTATAAGAGCATAGATAAAATTAACATTACAGTACATACAAATAATGAAGAGAGTTTTTCTATCTTATCATGGAGATGACACTTAAGAAATTAAACATTTTGCTTTTTTGCATGAAAGCTTAAAATTTTCTGTTTTGAATACAGGTTTTAAAACCACTAAATAACTAGACTGCAAAGAAGAAAAATCCATTTAAGCAATGATTCTATTTGAATGAGCGAGCAGTCTTTACTTATATGCTGAGTAAAGGAAATGAATAATGGAGTTAATCTCGCAATGCAATTAATTTTGATTTAAGGTACCTAGAAAAATGTTGCAAATTTAAAGGCGAATAAAGGGAACTTGAACGTCCTATTCACCTTTGGTAACTGAAGAATTATTTTCTGCTCTTTTCAACAATTAACTGAAATATTCTCAGTGAAAATATCTGACATGAAAATAAATGGTGCCCATGATCCAGGACCAGTGATAAACTACACATTTTGGTTTCCTGAGAAAGTGTCCATATGTGATTACGTGAAAAGTCTCCATATAATCTAAGACACTAACAATGATCATAAAAACAGCTCTCACTTATTAAGTAAGCATTCTAATGGCATGTATGCACTTAACATATATTAACTTTATTCTCACAGTTATCCCGTGAGGTTGGAATAGTATTGAACCCATTTGTACAATGGAAGAAGCAGAAGCTAAAAATAAATAATTTGTTCAAATTCTACAGCTTATAATTAATATATATAGTATATATATAATTATGTAAAATATATATACACACATAAAAACACACACATTCTGCTCTCAATTACTTCCCTACTACTTTATACTGGAAGGTATTCAGTTAGATTATATTCTAGTGATACAAATACAGATAGGAGGTTACTTTTGCCTCAACTCAATCATGGCGATAGACAAAACAGTAACTGCAATGCAAAATGAAAAGATAAAACATGAAGAATGACATAGGAGCCCACATTATTGTTTTTAGCTCAGCCTAAGGTGGACAGAGAAGGAAGGCTTCCTGCTGTAAGTGATGCTGTTGTTCAAACTGAGTCTTGGCAGAGGATGGAGGGTTAGCTAGGAAAAAAAATAAGGAGGGTGGTGGGAAATATCTTGGAGGCAAGTGCATGAGAAAGCCATGCAGGTATGAAATGGCTCATTTCTTCCAGCAACTGCAAATGCCAGTGTTGTTGGGAGCATAATGCTTCTGGAGAGAAATGGCCAAAAAATAAAAATATACCAGCAAAATGTTCCTGATGAAGAAACCATGATTTGAGTTCTTCTGGGAAAGCAACTTAATCTTTCTCTGAGTGCCCATTTCCATCTGTAAAATGGGTTAATAATATATAGAGTTTCTGTGAGGAATAAAGGAGTTAATATCCAAAAATTAAAACACAAGAATGACTAGGACACCTTACACATTGAATCATTTGCTATTATTAATAGAAGAAAAGTAACTGGGTCCAGACCATACAGCTAGTAAGTGTACTAGCCAAGACCTAAAATCAGATTGAAGGAACCCTAAAGTCATTGATTATCACACTACCTGAAGCCTAGTGGCCTACGAAATGCTGTAATTATGTTTTATAATCTAGAAAAATAAACACTAATAAACAGCTATTGGTTATAGGATTTAGTCCTTGTATGTGAGAGTGCTTTGTTTAGACAATTATTTCCTACATTTAGATTAATTTTAAGTTTTTTTTCAAATGAATATACTTCAAATCAGGTACATTTTTATGTTGACACTGGGCGTTAAATATCCAAACAATTTGTTAAGGAGTAATGCCAAATTAAATCAATTACTAAATCTCAGCAACAATGAATTACAAACTATATTAGTTTTATCATCCATTCAACAAGCTTGTCCTCTCTCTCTAACCTTCTGTATAAATTCTACGCTATGCTATAATGGTTTGCACTTTTGGGTCATCCATTCATGGTACACGTTATCTATGCTTTCAAATGATTTCTTCTCTTCCACTTAACTCTAGACTCTTTCCTAAAATGGGATTCTTGCCTCATCATTACAACAAGTTCAATTTATTCTGTAGGACATCAGAAAAATTACCCCTTCTCAAAGTCTCTCTTTTATAAACTGATAAATAAGGAGTAGAAATCATCTCTGCATCATCACACAGCAAGGACCCATTAAGTAAATTCTTTATGTTCAGAAGTAAAGGCAATAGTGCGAGTCATAAACAAACAAATCATGTCTTTCAAACTTACACACCAAGAAGGCATCCATTTTAAGTTTTATATGAGCTTGACACAATTACGAAGACCTGAAGAGAGAGAAAACCTATCTGTCTCAGGTCTAAATGTTGTAAAATGATCATAAAATCTCTGATATAACAGAATTATGTTAAATTCAGAGTTATTCTGTACAAATAATAAAATAAGCAATCTAAGAGACAGAGTTGAGCAAATATATGACATTTTCAGCTAAATGGCAGAATGTAGAATAGCCTAGGAAGAAATAACCCCCGAAATGGTGAAGGCTTACCAAAGAAAGCAAGTCTGGCTCTGCCCAATATCATATTCAGTCCAGAAATTAAATAACAAAGGTTGGCAGTGTACATTCTGCTCTCTAATAAAATTGATGGTATAAGGAAAAAGTCACATATCCTCATCATATCTTTCCTAACAATAACATAGGAAGGAATATCTAGGAGGAAAAAATCTCATGGTATTTTGCTTGGAACCGTTTCTACTTTGCATATGTGCATATTAATGAGAAACTTTATTTTTTTGAACAATTAAGAAATAAATTTCTCCTTTTCATATAATGAATTCAGCCACCATAAAATTACCAACCTCTTTGATGAATTTTATGCCTAATGAATGTATATATGTATCAGTGTGTGTGTGTGTTGAATTTAATATAAATACATGTATGTATTTTTAAGTTCTTAGAAATTCCAACTTCCTTACATCAGTTTTATGAAATTTACACTCAGTAGATTTCTTTAGTATATGAATGTGTACTGTATAGCTCTTATTAGAATAAAGAAAAACATAGTTCAAATTGGATTCAAGCAGCAGTGATGGAATGGAAACATTGAGTGCAATCACATACAATTTTGAAGAATGAACCAAACAGATTGATTTAATTGCCAATTAAATACATAAAGTGTAGTTAAAGGTAATTCCAAAATGTCAAGCCTAATTACATAGAAAAATTGTGCTGTAATGAAAACAGAAAAATAACATAAATGAAAATGTCCAGAAAGAAGATAGAAAAGTGGAATTTTAGTTAGGTCAGTGCTAGATGTGATAGTAAAAGTGATCACTGATGAAAAGACAGAAGAGGGACAATAATAAAAATCTGAATTGTATCCCTGTATAAGAGGTAGAATAGATAAAAAGTAGCACCATAAAAATAGACAAAAGAGAATGCAAAATTTAAAAGAGAGTAATGAAAATCAAAGGAAAGAAAATTCTAGCAAGAAAAATAAGTGTGTCGAATGCTGCAAAAGACTGCAGTTTATGTACAAGAAGTCCATAGGAATATTTAAGTAAATAGCTGCTGTAGACTTCCCATTTCAAGATTGATGTGAAGACACTTCCATACCTTTCTACTCTCAAAAACCTCCCTTAAGCAATAAATAAAACAAGAAACCAAAATCTAGACACTATCTTAAATGAAACTAAAAAATACCTGTGACTCAAAGAAAGAGTAGATAGAGAATTAGTGGCCTAGTAGAGGTGAAGAATGAACCTTGCAGTAATAATGAAGAAGAAACAAACCAATTTGCCCTGTAGAACTCTAGAAAGCTTCAATAGCTTGAGGATCCAATGGTAATGGAAGGCTGAGATGAGGCTGGCTCTGAAAAATAGTGGGTCATTTCAAAATCTGTTGAAAAAAAATGTCGTATGCCCAGATTTTACTCTATTCAGATCTATTAAGTTACATAGAATAAAGAAGTTTTATAGATATCAGAGGAAACGCACTAGTCAGATGCAAGATATAGGAACACTAAGTATATAATAAAACTGCATGAGGCATAAAAGTCACAACAAGAGGGTTAAGTGGTATTCTGCATAGTCATCAGTAAGATTCAAAGCCCCCTTTTCCTGCCCCATATCAAGAAGATTGGCAGCTTATATAATCAAGAAGGACATTGGTGGCTATTTCTCTGAAAGTAGAAAACCACACCAAGAAAAACATTTACAGATAATTTGAGGGTCACCAATCAGTGACCAGCTAGTTGTTCAATCACTCTACAATGAAGCCTCAAAGTTTGCAAGATCCACCCATGCACATAGAGCTTCTGATCAGATTTTCTGCACTTCAAACTTAATATCATTACATCATTAAGAACCAACAGATAGCTGAGAAACATATTCAACTTAAAAAAAAAGGCAAAACAAAGAGAGAAAAAGAATTCTGAAGAAATACGAAAACAATCTTCCAGGAAATCATAATTAATATTCACAAAGAGATACAATGACATTGCAACCATGAAGCAAGAATAGATGTTTAAAAAGGTTTAAATGTAACTTAAAGTAAAATACTTATTAGAAAGGTAGTTTTAAAACATTATCTACAGGTTGAGGAAACCTACAGAAAGGAGTACCAAAAAAAAAAGATTTTAAGGGGAAATTCTAGGAACAGAAAGCAGTGGTTGGCAGGAGCCAAAGGTAGGGAAAGGGACTGGCTGCAAATAAGCAGAGGGCATTTTTGCAATGACTGTGGGGCAGTTAAATGACTGTAATTTGTCAACATATAAAACTGAATACTTAAAAAGGGTGATTATACTTTTAAAAAAGGTGTCAAGATGGAAAGTAGAAAAACAAAGACAAAAATAATTAGAAAATTCATCCAGAAGACCAAGCATTCAACTAATGAGTTGTAAAATAAGAAAATTAAGGAAAGGAAGAGAAAATTTCACAGAAATAATGGAAGAAAATTTCTCAAGCGGAAGCACCAGACTCTCTAGATAAATATGGTTCACCTAGTGCCTAGTCCATTGAAAGAATGAAGACCTGCACTAAGGCACCTGTTTGAGAAATTGCAGAACACTGGGAATAAAATCAAGATCATGAAGGCTCACCAAAAAGAATCAGAAATAAAAGAGAAACATACAATAAAACACGACTCAGAATGGCTTCTGAAGTTTTACGTAAGACACTAAAAAGCAGTGGGATGGTACTTTCAAAATAATTAAAGAAAAACACATCCACTCTATTATCCAGGCCCTGAAGGGAACCAAGCAAACACTAAAACAATAATTCAAAGACATCAATCCTCTTTATCTTGATCCCAATAAAAAAAAAAAAGTTGTTTTGTTCATTTTAAAAAAATAATAATAATAATAATTCAAAAAAATTTTTTCTAACGTATATATCAAATTGTGTATCCAAAGAGCACATGGTGTACCTGAAAGTATCAACCCATATGCCAACATCAATACATAATCTAGGAAATGCTGAAATTTTTTAAAATAAAATTTAAATTTTCTTTAAATTTAAATGAAAATTCTTTAAAGAAAGAGAAAATAATCCTATGGGTATCTAGATAAAAGGAGCATATGACATAAAAAGGAAAAAAGAAATAATTTTCTTTGAGAGCAATGCTTTTTTTGGGGGGGAAACAAACCAGAAAGTATAATTAAGATGCCCAGAAAAATAAAAATGTGAGTCAAAGATTTTATACCAAGTAAAACAGCCTTCAATATAAAGGACAAAAACTGCTCATAACATTAAGTAGATCCGAAAATGTGGTTGCTATTAGTCCTTAAGAAAGCTACTGGAGAGCCATGCGCGGTGGCTCACGCCTGTAATCCCAGCACTTTGGGAGGCCGAGGTGGGCGGATCACTTGAGGTCAGGAGTTCAAGACCATCCTGGCTAACAAGGTGAAACCCCATGTCTACTAAAAATACAAAAAATTAGCCAGGCGCGGTGGCGGGCGCCTGTAGTCCCAGCTACTCGGGAGGCTGAGGCAGGAGAATGGCGTGAACCCCGGGGAGCGGAGCCTGCAGTGAGCCGAGATTGTGCCACTGCACTCCAGCCTGGGCAACAGCGAGACTCCGTCTCAAAAAAAAAAAAAAAGAAAAGAAATCTACTGGAGAACAAATTTCAAAAAATTAAAATAAATTGCATAGAAAAACATCAAAATGACAACAGGAAGATCAACAGAAGAAACTGTGCAGAGCATTAAATTAAAAAATCACTTGCAGAACAAAAATAAATGAGGGTTAGAGAGAATATTGTATGTGACAGCTATAAGCTCTGACAATTAAAAAGTAGTAGGTAATAGATGTAGCATATGCAAAGTCATTTTGTTTTGTTGTTTTCAGTAATCAGAATTGGTAGTAATAGTACTAGTATAGTTATTCTGAGAATGTGTATGTGAAATGTGGATAGAATCATTATGGAATATTCTAATTCTAATGTCCCCTGTCCTTGAAAGCCAAAGTGAAATAAAGAGAATAACTAAAAACCCAGTCATCCAAAATTGGAATCGGACATATTTGAACAAACACATCAGGTTTTTTTATTGTTAAAAATAAATAGATGTGTCCTAGTTCTTCCAGAATAGACTAAGAAACAGTAATAAATGATAAATGAAGGGATCTTGGAGCATGAATAAGGAAGAAAGAGGAACAGAAGTAGCAGAAATTTGGGGTTACCTAATAGTCTATTCTTTTCCTGAGTTTTATAAATCATATTGAATAATTGAAACAAAACTTATAACACCATCTCTGATACTCAAGATAATGACATTTAAAAGTAGAGACAATAAAGAGACCTAAGTGGAAGTAAGGTTTCTACATTTCTGGGTGTTTTTCATTTTTGTTTTTTGTTTGAGATGGAGGCTTGCTCTGTTACTCAGGCTGGGGTGCAGTGGGGCCATCTCAGCTCACAGCAATCTCTGCCTCCTGTGTTCAAGCTATTCTCCTGCTTCAGCCTCCCGAGTAGCTGGGATTACAGGCACCTGCCACCATGCCCAGCCAATTTTTTAAAATTATTTTTAGTAGAGACAAGGTTTCACCATGTTGGCCAGGCTGGTCTTGAACTGCTGACCTCAGGTGATCCACCCACCTCAGCCTTTCAAAGTGCTGGGATTACACCACCACGACCGGCAGATTTCTACATTTCATTCAATGTTGTAAAATGTCGATACCAGTAGACTGTGTATACAGTTACATATGTATACTGTAATTGCTCTGGGCATTATAACTATGCAAACAAATACAATCAAATTGTACAAACAAATACAATAAAAAAGTATAAACAGGCCGGGAGGAGCTGTAATCCTAGCACTTTAGGAGGACGAGGAAGGCGGATCACTTGAGGTCAGGAGTTCAAGACCAGCGTGGCCAACATGACGAAACCCCGTCTCTACTAAAAATACAAAAATTAGCCAGACATGGTGGCGCATGCCTGTAATTCCAGCTATTTGGGAGGCTGGGGCAGGAGAATCACTTGAACCCAGGAGGTGGAGGTTGCAGTGAGCTGAGATCACATCACTGCACTCCAGCCCGGGCAACAGAGTGTGACTCCATCTCAAAAAAAAGAAAAAAAAAGAAAAAAGAAAAAAATATATATATATATGAAGCAAAATGAATTTCTAATTATTTTAATTATAGTGGGCTAGAACACATCAAATATTTAAAATTATATAAATTAAAAAGAATGATAGAGTATCATCATTTTGCAACTCTCAAGGAATCAACAATCTTTCTAATCATTAAGAATCAACAGCTGCTGACATGAAAAAAAAAAAAGTTAAAACCAGACATTATGTGTGTCCTGATAAAAGAACACACCACCACTCAAGAGATTAACTCAAATCTGATTACATCTCTGTATCCAACTGCCAATTGCTGGAAATATAAAAGAGGAACAGGTTGAATGCATTATAAGTATCCAAGTCAGCAACGCCTTGATTAAGGTAAATTATACTAGTTAAAGGGTGCAAGTACAAATTCTCCCTCAGATAGATTATCAGGAAAAGAGACTGAAGAAGAACCTGAAGATTAAAAGACTTAAAAGACATCAGATTTCTAAAATGGGCCAGACTAAACTATAGTGTGTAGGAATGCACTTTTAGCTGATACAACCATAGAGAAAAGTGGTTATTATAAAAATCAAGATTGCAGTTACATTTGAAGAATGGAAAAGGCCTGTGATCATGAAGGGCACATGGATAGCTTTTGCAGCCAGTGGAAATGTTCTATTTCTTGACTTGGGTGGTAGTTAATGGGTATTCAGCTTGTAATTCGCTAAGCTGTATGTTTTTTATTTCTGTCTGTTTTCCTCCATCTGAGTTTTGTTTTATAATACTAAGGTCTAAAAAGGTTAAACATAGATCATGTGCATTAAATTAGTACTACATTAAATTTAAATACTGCTAGAGCAAAAGAGACAGATGCCAGACAGGTAATACTGACTCTTTCAGCATAACTTCCCAAGTGTGTTCCTAAGGTAACTAAGCATTAAGCATTATTTATTTCTCACAAGGTTTTCTGTCACAGAGGTATTTCCAGCATGATTTATTTACTGAGGCTTATTAACTTGAAAAGACATAGATGTTGATCTTAAACAGGTCTAAATATTAATCCCAACTCCACTTCCTTTTAGTTTTGCGACTTAGCCTTTCTGATTTTCCATCTCCTTATGTGCAAAATGAGAGTAACTACTGCATATTATTATTGTTTTAAAAACATTTTATATAAAGTGCCTAGAAATAGTTAAGGCACTCGGGAAATATTATCTGCTATTCTGATTACAGAAATTCCTTTTATAATCCCAGTATTCGCTGTAACAAAATAACAAACCCCAAAATACTGACTCTCCCCAGCAGTATTCTATAACAAAGAAAACAGATCTTTGGTTCAGGTTAATTAATTTTAACATTTTTACTCCAATTTCTATGACTGGCTTACAGGTATTTTTAATCAGTAAGAAATATTACAGTTATCTTTTTATTATGGAATCCTAGGGCCATTGTGACAAACATGTTAAAATGTATCAGTTTCCTGGAGTCACTAAGGAGCCACAAAGGCCAGCCACCAGGAGATGGGTTACAGGTGATCCAGGGAGTCTGTTGGAATCAAATCAACCCAGGTGTTAAAGAAAGAACGTGGTACAGAATAAAAAGAAAATCTGTTCCTTTACCTCTGCCCTTTTCTCTTTAAGTGAACCTCTTCCTCACTGCCATCAGCACACTGGGACACTTCCCTAAAGGGGGATGTCAGGTCTTGTGTCTGATTTGTAAACACCACTTTTTGTCATCTTTACAAGGTATTTTATCACCACTTGACACAGAGGCCTCATCTTCCAACTTCTAGTTGTCAGGATAAATGTAGTCAGTTTAAGTCGCATATGAAAGGCAAGAGATTGATATTTTAAAACACCATTGTATTTTTTTTTCATTTCTTCTATTATAAAAAGTGTTTCCCAGAAGGCACTGTGCGCTTAGAAAGGGAGGATGAGGCCGGGCGTGGTGGCTCATGCCTGTAATCCCAGCACTCTGGGAGGCCGAGGCGGGTGGATCACCTGAGGTCAGGAGTTTGAAACCAGCCTGGCCAACATGGTGAAACCCTGTCTCTATTAAAAAAAAAAAAAAAAAAAAAAGAAATACAAAAATTAGCTGGGCGTGGTGGCAGCCACCTGTAATCCCAACTACTCTGGAGGCTGAGGCAGGGGAATCGCTTGAACCCAGGAGGCAGAGGTTGCAGTGTGCCAAGGTCGTGCCATTGCACTCTAGCCTGGGCAATAAGAGGGAAACCCCATTTCAAAAAAAAAAAAAAAAAAAAAAAGAAAGGGAGGATGAATGTCACCAATGGAAGGTGGATGAGACACAGAGGAATTTCCATCAAAACAGAAAGGAGAACTAAAAGGAGCTCATCACAATTTGAGGGATAAGAGGAGCAGCAGAGGACTCATTCAAATGTGTTCCAGCTCCCATATCATGTGTTGAAATGGCAAAGGTTGCAGCGGAGGAGAGGTGCTCAGACACGCTGGAAGAAAAACAGAAGTGGAGAGCGCTTGAAAATCTGGGAGGGAAGTGTCTGTGGAGCGGACCTGCTCTGAGGTGGTGTGGTCATATCAGAATAAAAAGACAGGGCTACTGTTGTAGGTAAGAAGCCATCCAAGTTAGCACTCCCAGGCCCTCCTCAACTCCCATGGGCAGGATGACATTTGGGATACTTCTCCAAGCCCTGTGCAGGAGGCAGAAGGTAGCCGATATGGCTGGATAAAATTTCCAAGGATGGTCACTGCAACAGAGTCAAAGTGGTTCTGAAATTAATAGCTGACGGACAGGCTGCCAGGATGGAATGCACTGCAGACCTCGAGATGCGCCATGATGATGACAGTCTGTGCAGTCTGCCTCAGCTGGGACACACACCCATCATCCCTGATTTCCATGGTGAACTGTATGGACACAACACCGGAATCATTGCCTCCCAGGGGAGGCCAGAGAGAACCTGGGGAACAACACTCAGATCTGAGGTGTCTTCTCCCCACAAGACCATGATGTCACAGGACAACACTGGGCTCTATGTACCCAGATAACATCTCAGGGAGTGTATGAGGGGAAATTGATCTGACAGGGAATTGAACCCACTGAACAATTATGCAAAATGAGGCAGAGATAACTTGATGCTTTAAGTATCCATTACTGCAATCAACACCACCAGCAGCAAAGTAGGCTTGAAAAATACATGTGATAGGCTAGAGTATTGGTTTCGCACATATACTACAGTATAAAATTGTGATGTCTCATACAAGAATATTTTGAGAAAGTTCATATACTTAAAGATGTTTTAACTTTCTAATCAGAAGCTGTAAATGTACCCAGGTAACATAAATGTCTTATGTATAGTTGATGAGAGTGGTATTATATCCAACTGGAATTTACAATGCAGCTTTAACAGCTCTTTTCCGTACATTGAACAATTCAATATCACAATTTATTCCACAGTTCAGCAGGTTTATTGTCTCGGAGGAAGTTTAAATGGTCAAATCAATGCATACAAAATAGAAGGCCTTTTTTGCAGAGTCAAGGAAACAAGGAATGCAACTGACTTTAAGTGACGTTTTAAAACACTTTTCTGACAAGTAATTCCAAATCTCTTCAATAACAACAGATTACAAACAAACTCTAAAAAAAAAAAAGAAGGAAATCTGAAGCTTAAATATCAGAACATCCAGTTAAAAGCAGTACTAACTTCCCATTCTGTCTTCATTTCTAGCCCCATGACTGAGCTCCATCCTCAGTTATGCAGTTATTGCAGATGCTGATAGGCATTCCCAATCTGGAAGATTTATAAGTCATCCTTATTCACTAGCCTGCCTTTTGCCTTGATGTAGACAGTTGTAGTGGTAGAACTTTGCAAAAATGGTATTAACCAGGAATGAGGAATACTTTCTATTAGAAATACTTCCTATTCACACAACATTTTTTAATCAACTGAGAAACACTCAGTATAAAGAAACAACCTGGAAGAGATGGTGCTATGTGGAACAAGTCAAACAGCGTTTTCAGAGTTAAAAGCATATAATACATGTCAAATAGCTGAAACAGCAGTGCTTGGGTCCAAAAAAGCAGAGTAGGGTGAATCTCGTAAGTGTGGACTGCCTAACTAGGAGATCTTCTGATTTTGAATGTCTCTGGTGGTGTTTCTTACCTTTGCTTCTCACCTCTTTTTATTGTATCCTTTGTGCTTTCTCAAGACAAATTCCAGAGTACGTGAAGAAGTGGTGTGACATACGGAACTGCAAACATCTGCTCATCACCTACTCCCAAATGTCCAACAATCACCTGGCTTTCCAGCAAAGGAAAGTCCCCACTAGGGCTTCTACTCACAACCAAATTCCGAGTCACTCGCCTGACCTCCTTGGTAATCAACTTAGTGTAGCTTCTACTTTACTACTAAATGCCATACATCTGCTTATCGATTATCAAGCCACCTGCTAAGAATTTGTCTTTGCCTCAGGGCACTTCCTCTTAGTGCAAGTGTGGTATCGTGAAATGAGCTGCTCAATGGAGAACTACCGTGTGCAGTATCTGAAGTTAATCATTGCAATTTTTTTTTTTTTTTTTTGAGACAGTCTTACTCTGTCGCCCAGGCTGGAGTGCAGTGGTGCAGTCTCAGCTCACCACAAGCTCCATCTCCGTGGTTCACGCCACTCTCCTGCCTCAGCCTCCCAAGTAGCTGTGACTACAGGCGCCCACCACCACACCCGGCTAATTTTTTTTGTATTTTTAGTAGAGACGGGGTTTCACCGTGTTAGCCAGGATGGTCTCAATCTCCTGACCTCGTGATCCGCCTGCCTTGGCCTCCCAAAGTGCTGGGATTACAGGCGTGAACCACCGTGCCTGGCCAATCACTGCAATTTCTAATCACATCTGAATGTTTTTAACTTTAAAGGATGAGAAAAGTAAACCCAAAAGAAACCTAACTGTATAAGGTTAAATTAGGCATAGAAGAAGCTTGAGAAAATTAAATTAAGCTCAGAACTGAAAACTATCAAATTCCTATTCAAGATAACACTCCTATGCTATTAAAATTATTCTCTATCATTTTTAATGCTTTAATTATGGAATATAGTCAATGCCTTGGCTTTATGATCTCAATAAATATAATTTTTGTTGTGTCCATAACCTATGAAATAAATTACAAATGATATTTTATTAGTTGTTTTTCTTACCTATCATATTCTTCAACTTTATTTACAACAACAAAACACATAATCTATGAAAGAGAGATAGGAATTATCCTACTTTAAATGGTTGCTGAAAAAAGAAACGTAAAAGTACTTAGAACAGTGCTTGACACCCAAGGAGCACTTTAGAAGCATTTGCTATTGTTATTGTTATTTATTCATTTCCCTAACACAACCAATAACATACTATTCAAGATCACTTTACAGTCACTATACTACATATAGGCATATGCTTTTTTCTGGAGTGCTTATAAATCATAAGAAGTGTTTCTTTTGACATTATTTAAACAATTGCATTGTAAAAGAATTTCTCAAGTATTATAAAGCAAATACAATGAGAAAAACGTATTTGTTATCACTTTTTCAAAACAAGAATTTCATTTGTCTAGGTGAATAATGACCCTGAGAGAACTGATCTCAATTGCAGAAATTCATTTTTGTTTTTAAAAGGTGTTTATTTAATGCAGGAGTCAGTAAACTTTCTCTGTAAAGAGCCAGATAGTACATATTTTATTGTAGTCTTTGTGGACCATAAATTCTCGGTTGGAGGTACTTCACTCTGCCTTTGTGGCACAAAAGTACAGTAAATTTTACTGTGTTTCAGTAAAATTTTAGCTATCCCTGCTCTAAAACATGCAGTATATGATTACTCATTTAGAAAGCAAAATCTAACAGAATAAAAGAACGTAAGTTATCACATATTATATAGTGAATAGTCTTTAAGAACTCAGAATACTTTAAATTCTCCTATATCATACTTAAGATTGATCATCCATTAATTGTTCATTATAACCCCTCTACTACTACCACCAAAGGTCTATACACATACCAGAGGAAAAAGTGTTGTCTGCTATGCGTATATTTATACCTCCCCGTCCTCTCACCAGGCTAATAAAGCCAGCTGAGCTCCAGCGATTTCTGGGAGAATGCACCCAGACCTTGATTTCTGAACATTCCCCCTTAGCTCAATCCAGATTAAAAAGTATGGGCTTAACTTAGTGGCCAAATCAGTAAAGCTTTACTGATTCAACTCCAGCCAAGTCTGCTCTTTCTGGGATATTTATTAGGTTAAGTGAAGTTGTGACAAATTCATAGCGAGCAGTGAGTTAATCATGAATTTTAGTTTCTGGTGGGAAAAAAAAAGAGTTTACCAAACGTCAGACTACTTCAAACTTAATCATATAAACAAGGAATGAGCTGATATCAAGAGTGGAAAAATACTTTGTGTGATAGAACCTTTTTCTTCTCACATAGTCTGCAGACATTACTTCGGAAGTACAGAGCAACCAACAGCAGGTATTATTAGATTGATTTCTAGAAAGAATCGCGGACATCAAGGAATAATGTGCCACAAAAAGTCATCTGCTAGTCTGGAAATAGAAGTCAGATTTCCTGAACTTTCTTTAAGTCACAGTGATATCTACTACAAAACTTCTTTTTATATCTGGATATTTCTAAAGGAAACCAACAGAGCTATTCCACTTAAACTCCCTTCTCCTGAGAAAAGTCAGATTTGCTGAGGGAAAACTCAGGCAAAATTTATCTACTTTTTTTTTTTTTTTGAGATGGAGTCTTGCTTTGTCACCAGGCTGGAGTGCAGTGGCACAATCTTGGCTCACTGTAACCTCTGCCTCCTGGGTTCAAGCGATTCTCCTGCCTCAGCCTCCTGAGTAGCTGGGATTACAGGCATGTGCCACCACCTCCAGCTACTTTTCTTTGTATTTTCAGTAGAGACAAGGTTTCATCATGGTGGCCAGGATGGTCTCGATCTCTTGACCTCGTGATCCGCCCACCTTGGCCTCCCTCTACTTCTTTAAACAACAGAAAGATGAGTTTCCCTCAGAATACACCGTTTCCTTTTGTGACATTATCTAAGCTGACTTTCATGGCTACCAAAGAAAATCGTGTTGGTGGCTTAGTTTACACTAAGAACCTGTTGTTAAACAATGCTGAGCAGCATTTGATTGCCCGAAGCCAAAAATTAGTGCTGCCTGTCATCAGATTGTGCCAGAAGTCTTGGCACTATTTCTGCCATCAACTTCTCCACTTAGTGTAGAAGGGCTCAATGGGATGGCCCGACACTTGCTTCTCCTGAGTTTGTGAATTAAATCAGCATTTTTAATTACCCAAATCCACTGCCCCAAGGGGGCTATTAAAATTCAAAAGTACTTCAAGAGAATTTGATGAGGAAAAAAAATCAGACACTTTTTTAAAAATTGGATTTGTTGTACTTGAACTTGTCTGCATCACAAGTCCCAGTATAAACAATGAGGCGCAAATTAAGACAAGCAAAGTAGGAGAATGAAGTCCGAAGGAATCTCGGGACTGTAACTGAGGCTGTTTGTGCTTGTGATGCACACACTGTAGAGGAGTGAACAGCTAAAGTCTAAGAGCAATGGCTAGATGGGAATATTTATTTTTCCTGGCTTTAGATTCTTTTGGAAATTTTTGATATGTTAAAGCAATACAAAAAGAATATTTTTATTCAGTGATCTTCATGTTCCAGACATACAGAAGCTTTCAACATTCCAGAACATCCCAGGGCTTTTTGTAATTCTAAGTTTTTGCTTTTGCTGTTCCTTTTGCCTGAAATGCTCTTCCTCTTTTTCTCCTGGCAAATCCCTACTCTCCTCCAACAGCCAATTCAAATTCCATCCTCTCTCAGAGGACCTACCCAACTCTCCTATAGATAGTGGCTTTCTTATTCTGTTCTACTGTAGAACTTTCATTAGAACTATTATAACAATGTATGGTTACTTCTGTTTATATGCCTGCCATCTCCCCAACTAGATTCAGGCATTTACAAATCAGGAACTATGTCTTCTGTATCATATGAATCTTAGAGCACATTGTTAGACAAAATGGGTGCTCAAGTCCGGTTGAGTCAATGATTTCACCAAGTTAGTCTGAATGTGTTGCTCTAAAAGAAACCTTAGATCTCATTTAATTCTGATTTTTAGAAACAAAGAATTGAAAGCATGAGTGACATGCCCAAGGTTATATAGTTACAATGCATGGCTTTTGACACCCTTTCCACTCTGTACAAAACCACACCCTGAGAAATCACTCTGAAAAGATTACATTTAGCATAAAACAGAGAGACGCTTACTCATCTCCATACCTTAGTCATCTCCATACCAAGTGACAAACATACCTATTTAACTAAGAGGAAGAGAAAAAGAAAGAAAGGAAAGGAAGGAAAGGAAAAGGAGATAAAGAAGAAACCAAACTGGAAATATTCCTAGAACAAAGGGGTCTCAACCTCAGCCCTACTGTAATTTTGGACAAGATAATTCTTTGTCGTGGAGGGCTTTCCTTTGCATTGTGGGTTATTTAGCCACATCTCCGGCCTCTACTCCCTAGATGCCGGTATCAACACACTCCACCCCCAAATGTGACAACCAAAAATGTCTCCAGACATTGCTTTATGTCCCCTGGAGGCAAAATTGCTCCTGGTTGGGAATAACTGCCCTAGATGAACAATCTTAGAGGAGATAATCTTCTACATTATTACTTCAAGCAAAGTAGCATCAATTAGCATGTATGGCACACTGGCTTCAAACCAATACTCTCATATTAAGCATAGAAGCCAGAACCTGAAATGCTTAATCCTCTTACATTTTTATTAATCCGTTTTATTAAAAACAACGATGTTGTCACTTGGTCTATGGCTGCTAATGCAACAGCTAAAGGGAAAAAAACTAAAACTTCCAGTTCATAAAAATTTAAACACATTTACCAAGTTCTAAAGATAATCTTAATAATTTTTACTTTAGCTTGACATTAAACTTACTTAAAGTTCCTTGCTCAGTATTAAACATAAGAACCACCAATTCAGTATTACCACACAACATCGCCTAAGGAAATAAAATTACTAAGAGAGTAATTGAATGTCCTTCATTTGCTTTTAGTATATATCCTCCAAAAACTATCTATTCTTTTGTGGTATGTAAAGCTTTCTAATGGAGATTTTTATACATACTTGTGCATTTTAGGAATTTGGGATTTCCTCTCTTTAACCCTTAAAGTTGCTTCATAGTTTGCAGAGTTCTACTCTAGTTTCTAAATATGCAGCATAACATCAAATTCACATTTCAGGACTGTAGGAACAAACATAAATAGTCAATGGCCAGAGCTAGTACTTTTTATTTTTGAAAAAGAAGCCGAGACTGTTTTTTGAAAAAAGGAGTAACATTAACCTAGTATATTTTATCCATCTAGTGCAATAAAACTTCATCATTACAAGTAGATACAGTCCAAAACCACCGTTGTTGAATTGCACAAACCAGGAGCTTCCATTACTGCAAAGTTAATGAAACGACAGAGTTGCCAGTAAAGCTAGCTGGCTGGGAATTCTTGGAGTCTGGCTTCTAGCTCCTGACTGGTACAGAACCACTGGGTAGCAACTGTCCACTCTGGCTTAAATATCAATAAACACGATACCTGGCACTAATGCCAGCTTTGATGTCCAAGACAGCAGCAGGGATACATGGAACTCGAGTGATTTTATCACCAGATTGTGCAAATTAGACCCAAAAGATACTTAAGACAGAGGACTCGCCCCTCTGCCTTCTGCTTCCTGAGACAGAGCAGTATCCCATTTCCTATCTGCATCACCCTCCTCTGTGGAATTCCTGTCCCCACAAGATAAGAACTTTTACCAGAGATAAGAACAAACTGAAAATCATACTATATCCAAATTCTAGTTCTCGTGCAAATTTTAACAGTCACTCGCGTGTTTAAAATGCATTTAAGTATCAAGACTTCAAGTGTGAAGTTTTTAACCAGAAATCTTCCCCATCCTAGTTTCTACCTCCTCTGTATTGTCTTAAAACTGTATGAATGTGTCAAAAAATAGATAGATGGACAGAAGCATTATCTGGTATAGTACTTCTATTTCAATATATACTTTCCGAAATGTCAATCTTTCATTTAAATTGAATTGCTTTCCTAGCCCCAAATCTCATTAAGTACCATAGAAACAATTCTTATACAGGCATACCTTGGAGATATTGCAGGTTTGATTCCAGACTACCGCAATAAAGTGAATGTCACAATAAAGTGAGTCACACAAACCTTTTTGTTTCCCAGTGCATATAAAAGTTATATTTATACTATGCTGTAGTCTATTAAGTGTGCAATAGCATTATCTCTAAAAAAAAGTATATGCCTTACTCTAAAATTACTATATTGCTAAAAATGGCTAACAGTCATTTGAGCCTTCAGTAAACAGTAATCTTTTTGCTGGTGGAGGGTCCTGCATCAGTGTTTATAGCTGCTGACTAATCAAGGTGGTGGTTGCTGAAGGTTGGGGTAGTTGTGACAATTTCCTAAAATAAGACATGGAATTTGTCACATCAATTGACTCTTTCACAAGGAATTTCTCTGTATCGTGCTATTCTGTTTGGTAGCATTTTACCCACAATAGAACTTCTTTGAAACTTGAAGTCAGTCTTCTCAAACCCTGCCACTGCTTTATCAAGTAAGTTTATGTAATATTCTAAATTTTCTGTTGTCATGTCAACAATGCTCAAAGCATCTTCACCTGGGGTATATTCTCTCTCAAGAAACCCCTTTCTTTGCTCATCCATAAGAAACAACTCTTTATCCACTCAAGTTTTATCATGTGATTGCAGCAAATCAGTCACACCTTCAGGTTTTCCTTCTAATTCTAGTTCTCTAACTATTTCCATCACATCTGCAATTACTTCCTCCACTAAAAATCCTGAACCCCTCAAAGTAATTCATATGAGTTGGAATCAACTTCTTCCGAATCCTGTTGGTGTTGATATTTGGATCTCCTCCCATGAATCTCATTATTCCTAATGGCATCTGGAATGGTGAATTCTTTTCAGAAGGTTTATGATTTACTTTGCTCAGACCCAAATCCATCAGAGGAATCACTATGGCAACCATAGCCATACAAAATGTATTTCTTAACCAATAACACTTGAAAGCCAAAATTGCTCCTCTGTGAGATGTAGAATGGATGTTGTGTTAGCAGGCATGAAAACAACATTAATCTCCATGAACATTTCTTTTGGAACTCTTGAGTGACCAGGTACATTGCCAATGAGCAGTCATATTTTGAAAAGAATCTTTTTTTTTGGAGCAGTAGGTCTCCACAGTGGACTTAAATATTCAATAAACCATGCTGTAAACAGATGTTCTGTAATACAGGGTTTGTTGTTCCATATACAGAACACAGGCAGAGCAGATTTAGCATAATTCCTAAGGGCTTAGAATTTTCAGAATGGTAAATAAGCGTTGGCTTTAACTTAAAGTCATCAGCTGCATTAGTTCCTAACAAAAGAGTCAGCCTGTTCTTTGAAGCTTCGAAGTCATGCATTGACTTCTCCTCTCTAACTATGAAAGTCCTAGATGGCATCTTCTTCCAATAGACGGATGCTCCATCTCCATTGAAAATCTGTTGCTTAGTGTAGCCACCTTCATCAATGATCTTAGCTAGATTTTCTGAATAACTTGCTGCAGCATCTACAAAAGCACTTTCTGCTTCACTTTGCACTTTTAGGTTACGGAGAAGGCTTCTTTCCTTAATCCTGCTGAGCTAACCTCTGCTAGCCTCCAACATTTCCTCTGCAGCTTCCTCACCTCACTCAGCCTTCGTAGCCTTGAATAGAGTTAGAGCCTTGTTCTGGATTAGGCTTTGGCTTAAGGGAATGTTGTGGTTGACTGATCTATCCAGACCACTTAAATTTTCTCCATATCAGAAATAAAGCTGTTTTGCTTTCTTATCATTCATGTGTTCACCAGAGTTGCACTTTTAATGTCCTTCAAGCACTTTTCCTTTGCATTCAAAACTTGGCTAACTCTGTGGCCCAAGAAAGCTCGCTCTTGGCCTACCTCGGCTTTGGACATACTATCCTCAGTCAGCTTTATCATTTCTAGCTTTTCATTTAAAGTGAGAGATGTGAAACTCTTGTTTTCACTTGAACATATAGGGGCCACTGTAGGGTTATTAACTGGCCTAATTTCAATATTGTTGTGTCTCATGGAATAGAAAGACCCAAGAAAATGGAGAGATACTGGAAAATGGTTGGTAAGTGGAACAGTCAGAAGACACACACAACATTGATAAAGTTCTCTGTCTTATATAGGCATGGTTCATGGTGCTCCAAAACAATTCCAAGAATAGCATCAAAGATCATCAATCTCAGATCACCATAACAGATATAATAATGATGAAAAAGTCTGAAATATTGTGAGAATTACCAAAATGTGACACAGAGACATGAAGTGAGCTCATATTGCTAGAAAAATGGCATTGGCACAGGGTTGCCACAAACATTAAATTTTGTTTAAAAAAATGCAGTATCTGTGAAGCATCATAAAGCAAAGTGCAATAAAACCAGGTATACCAGCCAGGTGCGGTGGCTCACGCCTGTAATCCTAGCACTTTGGGAGGCCAAGGCTGGTGGATCACAAGGTCAGGAAATCGAGACCATCCTCACTAATACGGTGAAACCCCGCCTCTACTAAAAATACAAAAAAAATTAGTGGAGCATGGTGGCGGGCGCCTGTAGTCCCAGCTACTCAGGACAGGAGGCTGAGGCAGGAGAATGGCGTGAACCCGGGAGGCGGAGCTTGCAGTGAGCCGAGATCGCACCACTGCACTCCAGCCTGGGCAACAGAGCAAGACACTGTCTCAAAAAAAAAACAAAAAAAAACAGGTATACCTATATTTCCGATGCACTTTCCTATTTATATCATATTACTACAATATTACTTTATTTAAAACTTTGGATATTTGACAGATAAAATGTTGATAATCTCTTACTTACAAAAGTCAGCAATGTCTGATTATTGACTAAGACTGAAAAAAATTTTGCTGTGGTTTGAACACTTGATGATTTATAAAGCACCATCATTTTTAGAGAAAAAAAAATCACATTTTCCCTAGGGATTACTGCATATGATTGTACTGTTTATTTATGTGCAGAAGTTCCTGGGTGGCATGAGGGGCCTAAACTCAGCCCAATTTCAATGCCAAGCCAAACTGAAAAGTGGTTTATAATTCTTTGGCTCAGAAGGGGCACTTTTTTTGTAATGTTTCCAAGACAAGTACAAGCCAGCTAATGATATCCCTACTTGAAAGACAGAAGTACACTACAGCAGCTCAATAACCACTCAAATGCAGAAACCAGGTAAAGGAAGAAATCTCGAGGAATCAGAGACTGATTTTCCCAAATCCTGTGCTGGCTACCAGATAGTAACCCTCGTAAGATTAGGCTCTATCTAAATATCATAGTCCAAAATTTCCAGTGTTTACATACATATAAATTCTGAGAATCATAAGCTAATGCTCAAAAATAGCCCAAATTTCTGAATATTCTGTTTTTAACTTTTATGTTTTTCTCAAATACTAGTCTCTTTTCACACTAGGGAAAATTTGAGAATTCAAAGTGGCACATTAATCTTCTTTGAGTTGATATTACTTATGATTGATATGCCTGAAGAAAAATATTTCTGAGATTTGACAGTGTCATGTAAAGACTTGTAAGTCTGAACAAATCATTCTAAAATTTTGGAGTAGGGGAACAGAAAACAAGTAAGCAAAGGAAGAACAAAGAGACATGGGAAGAAAGGCAGGGAAGAAAAAGGATGATTATATTAAAGAAACGGAGGAAGAAGAATAATAGAGAAGAAGCAACCCCAATTTTCTGCCTTAGGGTAATAACAGGATGGCAAACCATAGCTATGGAAATATTGAGCTTTCTAAACCACTCTTTCAACCAGAGGTTTCAAAAACAGCCAACCAATAACAAAGAATCATAGCAAGCATTTGATGCTAATAAGTTTCAATAGTTTCAAAACAGATACTCCTCTTAAGTTTATGCTGTTTAAACTATGAATGCCAGAATAAATGAGTCCTTACCTTCTGTTACCCATTCACTTCTGGCTTTTTCTCCCTTCCCAGTGTTCTCGGCATAGGTCAACTGGGGAGCACTGATTCCCTGGGTTCCAGAGCCCTAGTCAGCTTTTCTGAAATAAGCCCTGAAAAGCTAGAGCAATCCTGGTAAAATCAGTTTTCTTTTCTTTCTCTCTCATCCAAGTCTTCCCCTCATCTCCCAACCTAAAATTCACCTTTGCTCTTTTCATTATATAATTCAGGTTTCTCTGTATTTCTTCTCATGCTCTGTTTACTTTCCTTTGTATGCATTACTTTTCTACGTTTCTGCTCTGAGTTACTTTATTCTAAACATGCAGTGATGCAATGTTTAAACTTTTAAAAAAAAAAAACTGTAAATGGTATGACAGATACAGCTAAAGAGTTTCAAACCACAGAACAGTCTCAGCTGAAGTGTGACTATACACACCTGTCAACACTACCTGTAGTTTTATCACTCCTTGGGGACCAAACACTGCTTTTCCTGTTTCTGGTCCAGCGGCTTAGAACGTCACCTTGTCTAACTATAAGACATCAAGGGAAGGGTGTCAAAAATGCCTTATACAAAATCTGCCAGAATAACTAAGTGATATAACACTTTGAAAGAAGGGTCCCCGGGGTATAAAGCTTATGGTCAGGAGATAAACAGAAAAGTCTTTTCAATTTTGGAAGAAATAGTGTTGAGAAAGAAAGAGAAGGAAGGAGGAGAAGTTAAAGAAAGGGAGACAGGGAACTAATAAAAACAGTTTGATTCCAGAATATGCCATGGTAACTGAAGCTATTTTGCATTTTGATGTTGCTGTGCCATGCATTTTAGCCTATTCTATATTAATTACTTTGTTTCTTGCTTTAACCAAAATACACATATAAAAAAGACAACCATCTCTAAGGTTGTTGGATAAAATATCCTAAGTTTTGTGAAAGTTTTGTTCTAAATGCTGCATCCAAAAGAATAACGAATTTTATATAGCTTGTTATACTTAGCAAGGAACTTTCGCATATGCCATATGTCGTCTCATTTGGGCCCCATAACAAACCAGGAGGGTAGGCAGGACAGGTTATCAGGTCTGATGCTGAGAGAACTTAAATGACACTGTAGTAAACAGGGGTGTCTGAACTTAGAGTATACCTGAAGCTTTTGAACTGTATGTTCCATGCTCTTCCCAATACATGTGATTTTAATGTGTTACAGGATAGATTCAATTAAGGAAAGTACTATTTGTAAAACATTTGTTTGTATGATATTCGTTGCTCAAATTTATCTAACTTGGATCTAAGCCATGAAAAAGGAAAAAAAAAATAAGCTAATTTGAACCTTTACTTATTGTAGACCTTTGCTTTCCCTCCTATTCAAATTATTATAATTTTATGCAAAATGTTCTAAAGTTGAACTGTACTAGATAAATGATCTTCACACGATCTCCAAACACCATTACTATATAACTTATAAACAAAAAGAATATTTGAAAACAGATTTATATCCTCGGGATTTGATGAGAATGAAACTTGATGGGATTGTAATATTTTCTATTCTTTCATCACTTTCTCATCTATCTCGGTTTTTAATGAAAATTCCATCATAATACAAGCATCAAATTAGGTTGCCTTATAGGAGAAACCTAATTCTATTCCCCTACAATTTCTCACAAATAAACATTATTTCTACCATTTCTATTGTCCATTTGTGTACATGGCAAGTATTTTCTGATACAATTTACTGAACTGTTACTTTTAAGAATTGTTACATGATTGGGAGTTCCTGAAGCAACATCATTGAAATGATATAAAGCTGTATTAACCAACAATACTCAACAACAATTCTCTAACTCTAGCAAAATTAAAACTATTCTCAAAGTTATAAATGTTTCACCTTTGCCCACATATGCCTTTCTGCCTGACAAATAAAGCTCTCTACTTAGCTATAAAGTCCAAGAAATTTTTAAATTAGACTTTCTAAGTTTTCTCTTAATTGATGCCAACATGCAAAGCAACTCCAATGTCCTCAAAGTAGTATTTTCATGGAATTGAAAATATCAATGGATAACTCTAGGGAAATGATGCTTTTCACAGGAGACGCATGGCATTTATTACTTGAGAAACACTTCTAAAGTTTTATTTTAGGTCAATGGCAGTATTTTGGGGTATGATGCTGACATAAAACACATTGGAAATAGCTATTTATATGGCTGACTTCATACAGACCTCAATCACTGAAGGGATTTAGCCCCCCAAATTAGGAAGTCACTTACATTGACTCTGACCTCCCCTCATGAGAAGTCCAGGTGCTTCTTCTTGAACTTCAAGGGCTCGGGCAGCCCAGGCATTGCCCCAACACTGCTTAGAGCAGTGGTCAGTCTGGAAGTAAAGAAGCACAGTAGTATCCCAGAGTGAGTGTTTTAAACAAGGCCTGCAAGAGGCACTAATACTGCATCCACGTCTGGCCACATGCCATTTCAGACTACAACATTATCCCGCCACAGCAAGAAATGGGGATGAAAGCCTAGAATAAGCTGTATTTATCCAAAGAATGTATCATAAGTGAGTTACAAACACATTTCTCCATATTGCCATTCATTTGGAGGTTAGCCTTGATGGCGTGATAATATTACAACTCCATATTCCAAATAATTATGGAATACACAGCAAGTCAGTTAATTATATATATACTATATGAATTATATTGTCTACAAATAAGAACAAAATTATAATAATATCATAAAATAGGTAAAATTATTTTAATTAAGTAATTAAGTTCCAATTACAAAATAATAATGATTTTTGTTTATACTTCTTTTTTTTTTTCCTTTTTTTTTTTGAGGCAGGGTCTCATTCTGTCACCCAGGCTGGAGTGCAGTGGTGTGATCACCACTCACTGCAGCTTTGACCTCCCAGGCTGAAGTGATCCTCCTGCTTCAGCCTCCAAAGTAGTTGGGACTACAGGTGCACACCAACACACCTGGCTAATTTTTTATTATTTTTGTAGAGGTGGGGTCTCCCTATGTTGCCCAGGCTAGTCTCAAACTCCTGGGCTCCAGTGATCTTCCTCCCTTGGTCTTCCAAACTGCTGGGATTACAGGTGTGAGCCACCACGCCTGGCCTATTCTTCCATCTTTTCAAAAAACCTAATATATGCCCAAAACTGAAACTATTCTATTACACGTATATTCCATTATTACTGAATAAAGTACAATATAATTTTATTAATACATAGTGCATAAGATTTAGCGTAACCAACTAGAAATTCCACAGGGTTTTCTCCTGACCACAGAAGAACTCTATTTACAGAGCAGTTTGACTAGTCCAGTTGAGGTACACTGGAGCTACGCCAGGGTCTTCATTTACTCTCCAGTGTTTCAGGAAATCCAAATGGATGATTCATCTGGGGTCATCCACCAAAACCAGGCTTAGCTACAGGTGTAGGTCCTACCCCAATGGTTTTGGGGACCCTCACAAACTCAAAATAAAAAACACAAACTAGAGGAAATGAAAATGATAGCATCGTGGGAGAGGGGAGAAACCATTGTGTAAGAGGAGACCAAGATGCTATTTCAATTCTAAAGATAAATAGCTCTATGACTTTACCAAGATTTACAGCAGTGATCTGTTTCCTCTTGAAACAGTGGAAAAGAAAAAAAAACCCAGAAAATGTTTTTTATAATTGATATCATGGTAGGATCACCAGGTGAGCTTTTAAAAACTAGGAATATTCAGGACCCCTCACAGAGATTCTAATTTCATGCATCTGGGATACAACCTAAATATTAGTATTTTTAAGACTCCCCCAAATAATTTTAATGTGAAGCAAGAGTTAAAAACCACAAATCTGAAATTCCAAATGAGCTCAAAGCATCTTCCTTGACTCCAGAGATTCTTAGCTTGTAAGTGTTCTATGACTGTGTGCCTCCAAATTCTATGATACTGTACCTTAAGCTCATTCTGTCACCCGTAAATCTAAGAAGTATCACATTATTTTAAAAAAGGATTTCAAATGATGGACCAAAAAAAGCATTACACAACTATTGAAATGTAATAAATATAACCTCGACAATTTTTCCTTCAAATGGTATACTATTACCTTATATGTATATTACTTACTATACTATCATCTTATGCATGTGTATATGTATGCTGTGGGGGGCAAGATATGTATCTAATAATCTTCCAACTAAAATTTCCATTTGTCTAAAATTACATCTTCAAATAACACCAATATTTTTATCAACTTAATAAGAAAGAGTAGCATCTCTGCACTGCAATTTTTTAAAGTTACGCTAATGATAAAAAATTTAATTACTTACTAATTTGGCCTTATCCATTTCCCACAATTTGACTGATGCAAGGCTACAATTCTATAATTCTTACATTTTGGATTCTAGGGAGGAAACTGAAAAGCAGTAATCAATGCCAAAATTTAAGATGGCCAAAAGAGTCATTTAAAGGACAACAGAATTGAGAAATAAATATGCCCAATCCTAACTAAAATGTGCTTTGTAGATGACTCATGCTTTCGGGTAAACAACTGTAAGAGTGAACACTGCACAGGCAAGATGTAAATCCTGTAAATATGCAGAAGCACAATCCCATGTAGAGGTGAATATCAACAATAAATAAAAATAAGATAATAAAATAAAATACGAAAATATAAATAGATGTTATAAGTACAAATATAATATGACAAAGATATGTCATTCACTAGCAAAGTCTAAGTTTACTACTAATAAAAGTTACACCTGATACATATTAAATACTAAGAGCCATAGGATACTAGTATTATTCCCATTTTATACCCAAGGAAAAAAAGGCTCAAAGAAGTTTTGTAACTTCCCCATGTTCTCACATCTGGAAATACCATAACCAGAATTCAAACCTAAGGTAGGCTTGACTCCAGAGATTCTTACCCTGTAAGTGTTCTAGAACAGTACAAGAGTAATGGAGAAATCACTTTTAGGTTGTCCTTTACCATGACATGCTAGTCAAACACTAGAAGCAAGGCGATTTTTTTTTAATTTCAGAAAAGACATCAAAATAATCTGTAGAACGTTCATGGACCTTTTCTAAGATGTTACCGTCATTTCTGTACTTTCAAAGGAAGATATTCTTCATAAAATACGATGCATTTATGTAGTTGTGAATTGAAAACAATGAAAATTTAAGCCATAAATATTATATAATATAGAAATTCACAATAAACTCTAATGTATTAAACTAGAAGCAGCACAAAAATTGCCTCAATGTTACCAGAATAAAAATTAACAAATGAGCATGAGAAGATAGCATCATGAAAGTAAGAGTTCCAATAACCCTGCAAAATGCCTTTTTTCATCATTAATAATACTATTATTTCATCAAAAATACATGATTTTTCTGGCATTCATGCAAAAATTCTTGGGCAAATGCTCAAATCGGAATGTATAGACAGGCAGAAGAACCAGTTCTCTGAAGATTTTTTGGTACTAGATGCTACTCTGCCAATGATTTAATCATATTCTCCCTGAGCATCACTTTCCTTATTTACAAAAATGAGAGGGCTAAACTATATTGGTGAGTTTTTTCCCATATAATATTTTAAGAAAGTTTTCAATCATGCAGCGAAGTTGAAAGAATCATACAATAAGCACCCCTACATATATCCTTTATCTACCTTCTACCATTACTATGTTACTATACTCGCTTCATTGTGTATCCACCTTATATCCATCCATCAATGCACCTTATTTCTGGTTCACTTCAAAGTAATTCACAGACACTGATGTACACCTCCCCCTAAATATTTCCGCATGCCATAATTGAGTTCAGTAATTTTTTCATCTTTTTACATAAAATTTACAAATCTTAAGTGTGCACTCAATTAGTTTTAATAAATGCATGCACCCAACGCCTGTCAAAATATAAAATACTGTACTAGTGTGTTTTAAAATATGTTTTCTAAGTAACAGAGACCAAGATATAAAACAGGTATAAGTAAAATGGCTTTATAAGAAATAAGTAAGAGTGAAGATCTTCACCCTCAGCGGGTCCCTCTACCCTACCTCAGGGGTTCCAAGAGCTCGCAGTTCTTCAAACGGGTGAAAATCATCTGATCAGATGCTCTCAAAGATCCCTTCCAGCTCTCTATGGAAATGCCTCTGACCACAGATGAAAGTGATTAAACCACTCTGCCTTTCACCAAACATGAAACAAGGCCAACTTCTCAAAGCTTGCAAGTTTCACTGGTAAGTTATAATTGGTTTAATTATTTGTTTATTATGCTTAAGGCAACCCTGGGTTTGCATCTTGGATAGTCATCTTTTTTTAAGTGATTTTGAATGGTAATTAATATTTTTCTGTACTAGGGCCAAGCTCTAGTCACAAACTGGAAGGAGCTTTCATACATTATGGCCAGTTACCAAAAACAATACTACTATGGGTTGGTATTTACAGTGAAGAGTGGAGTTTACTATACATAGAGGAATTACAATTCCTGCTGAGATCAATCAGTCTTGGGAGCATGCACGCTCCTTCTGTCTCTCTGACCTTAACATAAGCTGTACCCTTTGAATAAGCAAAGCCCCTCCAGGGAAATGTGAGAGGCTAGCCCTGCTCCTCCCTCACATGTAACTTTAGGCAAGTCTCCCAGCCGTCTTGGGCCTCAGTTTTCTGGTTGGTAACACTGAGGGAGGGGTGACTAAATAATCCTCGGCATTAATAACTTCAATCATATGAACAGTGAACACAAAATTCACTTCAAAAAAGCTAGCCCCCTGCAGACAATTAAATACCCAGAAAAGAAAGCTATAAACCTGTAATTCATCAGATCACTCAATCGTCATAAACATTCAGTCCTAACCACAGATTTGACTCAGACTGCAGGAAGACTTAATCCTGTTCTCAGTATTTATATAGATCTTTTTAAATAGCTGATTCTTGTTTCTCCAACATAAAACTTTCTTTTTTTTTCCCAGACTATCTTCCTTAAAAAGAATTCCAGTTTGAGCTATCAGTATTTAATGAATTTTCTAGAACTTCAAAAAGGTCAGTATTACTTATAGTACATATGTATGAAATGGGGCCAAATCAATGATGAGCTCTCCTCTGTACTTCTTGTTATTTATGTTTTAGCCAGTCTATTGATCATCAATAATGCCTATGACAAAGGTAATATAAAAAGACCCACTCCATGGGTAACTCAAGTAAATCAGAATTAGTAGAGTGGGGAGACAGTTCTGGTGGGAAGAGTTTGAACCATGAGCATATTCACTGCTCAGGACTGTTGGCAGACAATTCTCCATGGATCTCTTGGGTTTCTGCACATCTTGTCAGCAGAAGTACCGATCTGATGTCCTTTGTTCTAGATTATATTTTTAAACATTTTTGTATAGAGACAAACTACCCAGATACAGCAGAGGGCAGGTTTGTTTGCTGATCAGTATAACATCTCTCTCTGGGGAAAATCTTGGACAGGTTTGCTTCCAGCCTATTATAAAAGAGTTCCCTAAGTTCAGGGTCCTCAGTTGTGACAAGGGTACTCTGCATTCATGGTATCCACCTTCCCACTCCATGTCACCCCCAAGGGAATTAGGGTGCAAGAGGAACTCATCACAGAAATGAATTTCATACCGTTTGCTATGCTAGACATAATAAAAGTCTTTATCTCTGAAGAAAGAGCCACTGTGAGCATCTATGAAATTGTGGCAGCCTAACAAGTTAAATGTCACAGTTCTTCACAAGGACATTGTCATTATCCATGCTTGCTATCTGGGTGCAATCTCTGTTGATCTGAAGAATCACTCAGTCTCTCAGGTAACACTGAACTGGCTTAAACATCATGCCACTACATAACTTTCCTGACAGACAAATTGCAGTTCATAGAATCAAAAAATTATTAATGTTTATTTAGAAAACAAATTCTGGGGAAAAAATAGCATTAGTAAGTTCAAGACTTCTTCATATCTATATAAACATAACATTTTTAGTAGAGACTATTGTTTTCTGGGATAGTGATGGATAAACAAAACATATGAATATTTTTAACATGGTAATAGAAAATAAGCCAAACAAGAAATACTATCTAATGAAGGTAATGATTGTGAAAAATGGGTAAGCATTCCTGAAAAGAGTTTAAACATCATTTCTTGATGGTACTAGAAGCAACCAAAGAAGGCAAAGAATGAGAGGATTCTAGAGATTTACTACATTGGCTTCTCTTTTTTTTTTGGAGACAGGGTCTCACTCTGTCACCCAGGCATCCAGGCTGGAGCGAAGGGGCCATCATGGCTCACTACAACCTAGACCTCTCCGGCTCAAGAGATTCTCTCACCTAAGCCTCCTGGGTAGCTAGGACTACAGGCACACACCACCCACACTCAGGTCATTTTTTGTATTTTTTGTAGAGATAGGGTTTCACCATGTTGCCAAGGCTGGTCGCGAACCCCTGGTCTCAAGCAGTCCACCTGTGTTAGCCTCCCAAAGTGCTGGGATTACAGGTGTGAACCACGGTGCCCAGCCTACACTGCCTTCTTGTAGTACCTAAACTTCCCCAGTGGATGCTATAAATAATTATAAACTAAAATATAACTGTCTTACATAGTATCTCAGTTTAAATGGCTATTAAGAGACAGCTGTTAAATTGTATGACAGCAAATTAAAGGCAAGATACAGAATGGGAAGGCTCAGTGATACAGTATTCTGTTTTGCAACACAGCACTTGCATATTTTCAACTAGACCTTCATACCTAAAAAGGATCAGCTTTGCCCTGAATTTCTCAAGTGAGTAAGCTACATATCATTGATTTGCTTTAAGGAGTTCTTTCTAATTAAGCCATATTTCAAAAACTAACATATATATGCTTTCTCTGAGTGAGATACCAAACAGTGTGAGATACCAAACAAAAACACTCAGCTCTAAAAAGGCCTTCTCTCACAATAAAAATAGAAAACATTCAGCAACATGAGGACATAAACTATGTTTCTAGAACCTATTAAGATTCTTAGAATTTCAGAGACATGTATTAAAGATTCATTGAGTTAATAAGCATAAATAATTTCATTTTCACAGAAGACTTTAATCATAACAAACTATCACGTACTAAGGGAGTTTCATTGGTGTTTTTTTAAGTCAATGATCTGGACTTGTTATTTAAATAAGAAAAGTATCCATTGGGAAATTGGCCGAAATCTCTTATTTCAAAAACTGCTTGGAATAAACACGTAATTGCTTCAGAGTTCATGTGGCATGGTGATGATTTTTTCAAATATTTGCTCGTGAACTCCAATGCATAATTAAGGTATTTTATATTTGATTAAAGAAGAAAAATGAGAAAAAGAAAAGAACTCAATCCAAAAGCTTTTTTTTCATTCTATGGTAAGATAAGCACCTCTATGGGAAATGTAATTTCAAATGTAATTTTCTATGATGTGTTTACACAACAGTAAGTATAAACAGACACTTTTTTTTAAAGGAATAGAATGCAGTCTTGTTATAATTATCTCTCAATAGAAAAGTTCCTAATCAAGACATCCTGACAGAATGATACCTGAGTCCCTAACTTCTCACATTCTATCGATCAACTATGGAACAAGGAGGAAATCTACTTGGAACCTGCTTCCAGTAAAGCTATCACATGGGCAGGGATTCTAATCAGACTGTGCCTGAAAGCGCTCTTTTCAATATATATTTCCAGATTCCAATCCAAGCAACTGGTTTTGCACTTCTGATGTGTACTTTAGAGTCTTTAATTTTAAGAAATTTCTCCAGGTGCCTCTAATACTGTGGCAGGTTTGAGAGCTGTTCACATGGGTCACAGACACTGAGTAGGAAACCAGAACAGTAAGCAAACCAAATCAAGTTTTAGAATGAAAAGTAGGAAGCAACTAAGGAGTGGATCAGATCTGAGAGGGCTCCATGGCTGACAATGAAGACAGAAGTGGAAGTCAGATACTCAAGCTGGACATCTGAATAACACAGTGTGTTAAGACCAGGAACACAGTCAGGAAACTAGGTGTATGGGCCCCTAGATTGTTAAACAAGGCAACAGTGCTTCCAATAGAAAGACTATCATCTTATTTTCTGGCTCCAGGGACAATACCATGTTTAAGAACACCATTACTTTGGGAGGCCAAGGCAGGCGGATCATGAGGTCAGGAGATCAAGATCATCCTGGCTAACATGGTGAAACCTCGTCTCTACTAAAAATACAAAAAATTAGCCAGGCATGGTGGTGGGTGCCTGTAGTCCCAGCTATTCGGGAGGCTGAGACAAGAGAATGGCGTGAACCCGGGAGGCAGAGCTTGCAGTGAGCCAAGATTGTGCCACTGCACTCCAACCTAGGCAACAGAGCGAGACTCTGTCTCAAAAAACAAAACAAAACAAAAAAACACCATTGACTTAATTTTTCCTGTAGCACTAAGAAATACTGTCACATTAAGCAGACCCATTAATTACAAGACATTTGGGTTTCAGAAACATTCAAGCTGGGGCAATGCATTTTATGAATGAAATACATGAAGGTAGGGTTATATCAATCTGAGACACAGGAAGAACATTGAGCAGTTTACTTAGTTAACTAAAAAAGTTAACTTGAAAATTAAAAAGAGTGGGTTCAGAAATGAGAGCACGTGACAAAAATCAAGCAGATTCTTGTTTCTCTCTTTGTAAACCAAAATAAATCACTGCTTTCCTATATCAAGGAAGTCGTTTACCACCAAAAAGACTGAGACAGCAGATGTATTTAGTGATTATGATTTTAGGCTTAGACTAGTCTCATCATCAAAGATATGAATCAACCTAAGTGTTCCTTAATGCATGAATGGATAAGGAAAATATGGTATATATACACAATGAAATACTATTCAGCCATAAAAAAGAATGAAATCACATCATTTGCAGCAACATGGATGGAACTGGAGATCGTTATGTTAAGTGTAATAAGTCCAGCACAGAAAGACAAATATTGCATGTACTCACTCACATGCGGGAGCTAAAAAAGAGGTAGAGAGTAGAATAATAATTATCAGAGACTGGGAAGAACGTGGGTGTGAGAGGGATGAATAGAGATTGGTTAATGGGTAACAAAACACAGTTAGATAGAGGGAATAAGTTCTAGTGTTTGATAGTAGAGTAGGGTGACTATAGATAATAATAACACATTATATATCGCAAAATAGCTAGAAATGAGGACTTGAAATGCTCTCCACACATAGAAATGATAATTGCTCCAAGTGATGGATATCCTAAATGCCCCAGCTTGATCACTACACATTCTATTCATGTAACAAAATATCACATGTACCCCACAAATATGTACCAATATTATGTGTCTATCAGTAAAAAAAATATTTTAGGCATAGCACTCAGGCTTGGGTTTCATCACTTAGCAGCTATGTAATCATGGGCATGTTACTTAATCTTGATAAGCCCCAGTGTTCTCATGTGTAAAATTGGATAATGGGCTATAATAACATTAACTAATTCAAGTGTTGGGCATAGTTATTTGACGTAATGCATTGTTTTATTAAATTACTTAGTACTGGTACAAATTCCAATTTTAGCCTTATAGTGTTATCAGAGCATTTCAGTTAACTGATTTTCATGAAAACATCAGTGCAAAGATTGTCTTCTATACACTAGTTACAAAAGGGCCCCACATCTTGAAATGTATGGCTCTAATAGAAGACAAGATGCCAGAGATGGAATTGGTTTTAGGGACTCTTGAAAATTCCCTAATTTTATAGCAGAAGAAATTAAGATTTAGAAATCAATGGATATGAGCCACATTTTTCTACTGGTGTCTAGAAATTGCTTAATTGAATTTTGTCTTACAGTTTTTCCCATTTTCAATTTTTGATGAAACTAAAAAAAGTAGCACACATACACATTATTAATAATTCAAATAATAATGAAGAGGAAAGTAAAAAAACCTCCATTTGTTGCCCCCTCTAAGCTCATCTGCTCCCAAGAAGTTACTCCTGGATCTAGGCGTCCTCCCAGACCTTTTTAATGAGCTTACAAATCCATCCTGTAAGAAAGTCATGTTCTCAGAAACACACTAAGCCTTAAGAAACTGGCTTCCAGGCTTTCTGAAAGTGAAACAGCTGGGACTGGTATCCAAGTTTCCTGATTCTCAGCTAGTGCTTTTCACCACACCGTGATTCCTCCTGTCCTTGTAGATGATGCTTCTGTTTCGGTTCCAAGTGTTCTCCTATTTTCCTTAATGGCAGCTCTTTTTTCTAGTTTGTTCTGGCCTCTGTTTCCTGCTTATAAAATATATCACTGCAGAAATTTATAAAGAACTTTGTCAGTAGGTATTTGGGGAAAAAAACTGTGCTACTATTACTTGCAAAACTACATGTAACCCTCTCACCTCTAGTCTCAGTTTCTTTATGTTAAAAATGAGGATAATGATCCCTGTTACTTCTCACTCTGCTGTTATGAGAACTAAATAACGGCTTAATCCCTTAAATAAAAATGTTTGATCGCTATGGTGTTTTATTATGGACTTTGCTTGAACAATTCAATGCCTATCATACCATGAGGCCCACAGCATGGTCTATAGACAAAACTCACTAAGTTGCTTTGAAGTTATGTTTCAACAAACCCTTATAGCTTTTCCCACATTCAGTGGCCTCACTTCAGCTCATTCTAAAGCAACTGCATTAGTATCAGGCTCCTTATTGGTTCCTCCTCATCTCCAACAACTCAAAACGCTGAAATGTCCCAGACCTAAGTCCTTGGAACTCTTTTCTTTATCTACAATCATTCCCCTAGTGATGCTACCTAATCTTACCACTACAAATATCACCTGCATTCTGACAGCTTCTAAATTCATGACTCTCCTCTGAACTTTAAATCTGTGTCCACTTGCCTACTTGAACTTACCGTTTGAATGTTTAATTGGCATCTCAACTCTACGTGTCTAACTCAACCCTGGCCTCCTCATTTCTCAGTTGTTTCCCATCTCATTCAACCATAATTTTATACTTCCAGTTGCTCAAGTTTTAAACTTTGGAGCCGTTCTTTTCTTTTTTCTTTTTTTTTTTTTTGAGACGGAGTCTTACTCTGTTACCCAGACTGCAGTGCAGTGGCGCGACCTCTGCTCACTGAAACCTCTGCCTTCTGGGTTCAAGTGATTCTCCTGCCTCAGCCTCCCAAGTAGCTGGGATTATAGGCACGTGCCACCACACCCAGCTAATCTTTGTATTCTTAGTAGAGATGGGGTTTCACCATGTTGGCCAGGTTGGTTTCAAACTCCTGACCTCAAGTGATCCGCCCACCTCGGCCTCCTAAAGTGCTGGGATTACAGGCATGAGCCATTCTTGATTCCTCCTCTTCAAGCCCTACAATCAGTTCATCAACATATCCAGTTGGCTCTACCTTCAAAATACATCCAGAATCCATACACTTCCCTCCAACTCCATAACTAACCCTTTGGTCCATGCCACAACCATGCCTGGCCTGGATTACTGCAAGGGTCTACTCACAGTCTCTCCTGCCTCTGTGCTTGACCTACCCCTTCCCATCGCAGGTATTTTCTCAGCCATTTAAAAAGCTAAAAAACTGAGTCCCTCTCTGCCTCTGTATCTCCAACCTCTTTTACCTGAATTCCATGCAGACTGCTATTAGTTTAGTGCTTTCCACGCTTCCTTTTTTTTTTTTTTTTTTTGGGGACAGGGTCTCACTGTGTCACCCAGGCTGCTGGAGTACAGCACGACCATGGCTCACTATAGCCTTTCACTCCCAGGCTCAGGTGATCCTCTCACCTCAGTCTCCTGAGTAGCTGGGACTATAGGCACATGTCACCACACCTGGATAATTTTTAGTACAGATAGGGTTTCTGCCATGTTGCCCAGGCTGGTCTTGAACTCCTGGGCTCAAGTGATCCTCCTGCCTTGGCCTCCCAAAGTGCTGGGATTACAGGCATGAGCTACCGTGCCTGACCCATCCTTCTATTTAAGGGGTGTTACAATGCAAAACTTAGATGATTTGGAGTTGGAAGACCGGGGTATAAGTAGAACCTCCACCACTTACCAGCTGTGTAAGCAAGTCATTTAACTCTTCTAAATGTCAAATTATTTTTAAAATGAGAATAACAATTACTACTTATTCTATCAAGTTGCTATAAAATCAAATTACATATTTGAAATTGCTTCAAAAAACATCAAGTGCCAGAGAAATATTTAGTATTCATTGTAATCTCATCCTTCCTGTCTACTCAAAACCCAGCTCACACCTATTGTGAAGCACTTCCATGGTGAACTGGTAAAGAGTATCTCTTCCTTTACAGGCCTATAGCACTGTTTGTTGGAAACATTTGTTATACTTTGTATCAATTGCTATAATTGTGCTGAACAGGTATTTCAATATTAGAATGCTGCTTATCAGAAGTTTATAAAAGTGTCTCAGAAAGCCAGGAGTGGTGGCTCAAGCCTGTAATCCCAGCACTTTGGGAGGCCAAGGCGGGTGGATCACTTGAGGTCGGGAGTTCAAGACTGGCCTGGCCAACATGGTGAAAACCTGTCTCTACTAAAAACACAAAATTAGCCAGGCATGGTGGTGCGTGCCTGTAATCCCAGCTACTCGGGAGGCTGAGACAGGAGAATCGTTTGAACCCAGGAGGCAGAGATTGCAGTGAGCCAAGATCGTGCCATTGCACTCCAGCCTGGGCAACAAGATCAAAACTCCGCCTCAAAAAAAAAAAAAAAAAAAAAAGTCTTGCATTAAATTAATCTTACTCTGCATTTTATTAAACTAATCTGTATACTTATTGTGTTACTCCTGACCAGACATACTCTCTTTGCAGGACAAGATGCCTTCTACAAGTTACCCTTTTAATTCCTCAATATTCCACACATACCTAGTAAAATAAAATACACACATTTCTATAGCCATTGTGGCTATTTGAATTCAATGAACAGGCTATTTGGATTCAGTGTATCATGATGAGCAAAATCATGCTTCCTGTGTTAAAAGAAATGTCTACTGTGGCCCTAAAAAACAAAAAAAAAAATATGGCTTGAGTCCAAAGACAGTCTTTTAACAAAAACATTACTATGACATACTCTTAAATATTTGTTCATGCTAAACTGGGGTCACAAGTGTAATCTTCATGAGGACAAACACAAAACTGTATGTTCTTAATTTTTAAACTATTTTGAGACCATTGATATATGTACGTCAAAAACACAAACTGAAGTTTCAAGAAAAATAAGCAAGCTGTCAGAATCTCTTGAGCCTGTTTTGTTTCACATGTTTTAGTTGCAAACAATTACTGAAATAAATGCTGACTGATTTCTCTATTACAATGATGCAGTAAATATAAAACAGGTTTAAAGAAAAATCAAAGTTATGAAACTAAAAATTTGGAAATGATTCTGATTCCTTGGTGGAACAGTTCCTTGGATATGACACTGAACCAAAAAAAAAAAAAAAAAAAAAAACTGGAGAAATAAGCTGACAAAAGGATCTGTAGTCTACTATCCTATAAAATCACTATACTAAGATACAAGCCTAATTCAAAGAGACAATTTACTAAGAGTGAATAAAACCAAATTTGAAAAGAATTGTCTACTCACAATTCTTTCATGGATGAGCTTGAAAAACTGCAGTAATTAATCTAAAACTAATTAAATATATCTTATCTCCTTTCTTATAATTTAAATATTTCCGAGATTTTCACTAAACTGGTTGGTTGTATATTATAATTTCACTGTTTATTAAAATAGCTTGTATTTCCTCTATTTCTCCAAATGGAGCAGCAGTACAAGAAGCTATTAAAAGCCCAGGCTTGGAGTCAAGCCACTTTTGTTCAAATCCTAGCCCTTGTATTTCTTAACTTTGTGACAGGGAAGATTAACCTTTTTGTGTCTCAGTTTCCTCATGTGTTAAATTGGTATTGGAACAATATCTACCTTATAAGGTTATTAAGAGTATTAGAACTAAGATTTTTACTTAATATACAACAAAAACCTGGCACGTAGTGCATACTATGTGTTTGTTATTATTAATTTTAATTAACTATAGAGGTTAACACGCATTTTCTTAAAGGGCCGAAAAATAAATACTTTAGGCTTTCTAGAGGCTCACACTATCTATAGTGGCTGCACCTACTCAAATGTGCTGTTGTAGCATAAAAGTAGCCATAGACAATACAAAATAGAATGAGCACAGCTATGTTCCAATAAAACCTTTTTTAATGAAACTTTTATTTGCCAAAACAGGCAGCGGGCCTTAGTTTGCTGACTCCTGAATTATAATGTATACAAAACTGCTCCTATCCTAGAAATGAACTATGCCATTATGACTCTCAAAAGGCAAGCAGAATCATTCCTAGAATGTAATGATGTTATCTGCCTCACCAGACATTTGTGGGGTGTCTCACTGGTGAGGGACTGGGAAATGAGTCAGAAAACCAACCGATGATGCTTTTCAAAAATAGATTAGGAATCCTAATGTTTGTTTTAACACATTCAGACACTTTCTCTTCACTTCAACCCCTAATCCTAACCAGTTCCAACATTATCACTCTTAATTGTTCTATGCTCACTTCAAAGTTGTATGTGATGCTAATTTCAACCAAATTTCACCTCTATAAAAGTAGGAGTGTGTGTAATTCCAGGGAGGAGGTGCAAGCAGGGCATGCCAGTAAACAGGAAGACAACAGGAGGAGAACATGATGAGGTGAACAAGGCCCAGGAGATAAAATCTAAACAGGAGTCAACAGAACATCACAATAACCAGGAAGAATTTAGTACACGAAATCCTTTGTGAATCAAGACATTATAATACAGGGCTAAAGGAAAATTTAATATGAGTTTAATCTGATGAGGGAAATATTTAAATTTTTGTTCAATTAAAATCCAACGTAAGTTGAATTTCAATCTTAACAGCTTTATTGAATAAAATCAACATAAAATAATCCACATTCTAAAGTGTACGTTTTGTTTACTCATTCACCTAAGGGTGGACATTTTGGTTGTTTCCAATTTGGGACTATTAGGTATAAAATTATTGTGAATAAAGGTTTGTAGGGACATATGCTTTCATTTCTCTTTGGTAAATGTATATGAATGGGATAGCTGGATCGCATAGCAGGTGTAAGTTTAAATTCTTTAGGAATTGCCAAATAGTCTTCCGAAATTGTATTGTTTTACACTCCCACAGTATTATATGAGCACTGCAGTTACTTCACTAACACTTGATATTTATTGTGAGGCATTTTGAGGGGTACTGGTCTAGTATTTTGTAAATTGCCCTTCATTTGCCTAATGGTCTGTCTATTTGAGATGTTCTAATAGGTTAAAGAAGTATCTCACTGTGGCTTTAATTTACATTTTCCTCATGGCTGATGTTAAGCTTATTTCCACGTGCTTATTTTCCATCCAATTTCTCTTTTTGATGAAGTATATTTGGTAAAGCATTTAAATACATTGCTTATTTTTTATTAAGTTGCTAGTTTTCTTATTAGATTTTGCGAATTCTTTATAGGTTGCATATGCAAGTCTTCATCAAAGATGTGAATTGAAAAGATTTTCTTAAACCCATGGCTTACATTTTCATTTATTGAAATAATTTGTGAAATTAGAAAATATTTGTTATTACACAGGAAAACAAAACATGGTGCTTTTGTGAATTAAGAAGTAATTAATTAGGTGGTAGATAAATCTACATATCAGAAAATATTCTACAAATTATAATTTATCATAGAATTATCTAACGGTTCAAATAATTGACACCTTCATTCTGTCTCCTCTAATTCCTCCTTCCTCCCTGCATGCTTATAAGGGGTACACACTTTGGGCCAAATATCCTGCCCATCGTATCGATAAAGTTTATCAACTTCACCTTCACAGAACTAAGAACAAATGCCAAGAGAGCTAGTGTAATACCAAGACTGAACTAGTCAAACAAACAGGGACAGAAACCAAATTAGAAACCAAGAGACCTGGACACAGGTAGGAATGGATGAATGAGAAAACATGGCATTTTTCCAGGAATCACGAGGTAATAATCTTATTAGACTTCAGAGCAAGTAGTTGGCTGAGTAATCGATATAAGATTGTATTCATAGGCAAGTTCTTCCATTTTCTAGGAAACATTTCATGGATTTTAACTGTTCTAGACTCCAGAGCATAGAGAATGAAGGAAAACTCGACTGTAACATTAATACAGACTTTTTTGAAAAAGATGCCATATAGAAAAAAATCACAAAATAACGAAAGAAACATGCAAAATTCTAACATATTAGCAACAAGAAACTAGCGTTTGTTAAATGTATAATATAAAAAGACTAAATGAGATTTTTTTCCTGAAATATAATGGTGGTAAATGTGTTTTATTTACTTTTATACAAAAAAAACCTATATATTTTATGTATACCCCTTGATGAATCTGGAAGTAAGCATCCACCCATGAAACCTAAGCCATAGATTATACCACAATATGTGCCATAAACCTCTTGTCATCACCAAGTGTCTTTCTGCCTTATTATTTATCATTATTATTATTTGTGTGTGTGTGTGTGTGTGTGTGTGTGATAAGAACTTAAGATCTAACCTCTGCTGGGCGTGGTGGCTTTCGACAGTAATTCCAGCACTTTGGGAGGCCGAGGCAGTCAGATCAAAAGGTCAGAAGTTTGAGACCAGCCTGATCAATATGGTGAAACCCCGTCTCTACTAAAAATACAAAAATTAGTCGGGCATGGTGGCGCACACCTGTAGTCCCAGCTACTAAGGTGGCTAAGGCAGGAGAATTGCTTGAACCCAGGAGGCACAGGTTGCAGTGAGCCAAGATTGTGCCACTGCACCCCAGCCTGGGTGACAGAGTGACACTCCGTCTCAAAAAAAAAAAAAAAAAGAAAAACGAAAAAAAGATCTATCCTTTTAGAAAAATTTTTAGTATACAATACAGTATTGTCACTTTCTTTGTTTTGTTTTGTTTTTGAGATGGAGTCTCGCTCTGTTGTCCAGGCAGGAGTGCAATGGCGTGATCTTGGCTCACTGCAACCTCCACCTCCTGGGTTCAAGCCATTCTCCTGCCTCAGCCTCCTGAGTAGCTGAGACCACGGGTATGCACCACCACACCCGGCTAATTTTTGTATTTTACTAGAGATGGGGTTTCCCCATGTTGGCCAGGCTGGCTCCGAACTCCTGACCTCAGGTGATCTGTGTGCCTCAGCCTCCCACAGTGCTGGGATTACAGGTGTGAGCCACCGCACCCAGCCTATTGTCACTTTCTTAAAAGTATCTTTTGATGAGCAGAACTTATTAATTTTGATGAAGTATAATTTATCAATTATGCACAGTGTTGTTGGTATCTTAAATCTTTGCCCAACTGAAAGTCACAAACATTTTCTCCAATATTTTCTTAAACAAGTTTTAGAACTTTAGGTTTTACATCTAAGTCTTTGATTCATTTTGAATTAATGTTTTATATGGTGCTGTATATGTATCAACATTTTGGGGGTGGGTTTTACACATAGATATCCAATTGTTCCAGCCTCATTTGTTGAAAAGACTATACTTGGTGTGTGGCTAGGAAGATGGCCTAATAGGAACAGCTCCAGTCTGCAGCTGCCAGCAAGATCAATGCAGATGGTGGGTGATTTCTGCATTTCCAACTGAGGTACCCAGCTCATCTCATCTGCAGTCCATGGAGGGTGAGCCAAAGCAGGGTGGGGAGTCGCCTCACCCAGGAAGCAGAAGGAGTCAGGGAACTCCCTCCCCTAGCCAAGGGAAGTCATGAAGGACCATGAGGTGAGGAACAGTGCATTCTGGCTCAAATACTGTGCTTTTCCCACAGTCTTTGCCTACCTGCAGATCAGGAGATTCCCTCAGGTGCCTACACCACTAGGGCCCTGGGTTTCAAGCACAAAACTGGGCAGCCATTTGAGCAGACACCAAGCTAGCTGCAGGAGTTTTTGTTTTTGTTTTTGTTTTTTTTTATAACCCAGTGGCACCTGGAAAGCCAGTGAGACAGAACTGTTCACTCCCCTGGGAAGGGGGCTGAAGCGAGGGACCCAAGTGGTCTAGCTCAGCAGATATACCCACATGGAGCACAGCAAGCTAAAATCCACTGGCTTGAAATTCTTGCTGCCAGCACAGCAGTCTAAAGTCAACCTGGGACACTCAAGCTTGGTGGGGGGGAGGGGCATCCACCATTACTGAGGCTTGAGTAGTTGGTTTTCCCCTCACAGTGTAAACAAACATGCCCAGAAGTTCAAACTGGGCAGAACCCACCCCAGCTCGGCAAAGCCACTGTAACCAGACTGCCTCTCTAGATTCCTTCGCTCTGGGCAGGGCATCTTTGAAAGAAAGGCAGCAGCCCCAGTCAGGGGCTTATAGATAAAACTCCCATCTCCCTGGGACAGAGCACCTGGGGGAAGGGGTGGCTGTGGGCGCAGCTTCAGCAGACTTAAATGTTCCTGTCCACCAGCTCTGAATAGAGCCATGGATCTCCCAGAACAGCACTCCAGCTCTGCTAAGGAACAGACTGCCTTCTCAAGTGGGTCCCTGACCACTGTGCCTGCTTACTGGAGTCACCTCCCAGCAGGGGTCAACAGACACCTCATACAGGAGAGCTCCAGCTGGTATCTGGCTGGTGCCCCTCTGGGACGAAGCTTCCAGAGGAAGGAACAGGCAGCAATCTTTGCTGTTCTGCAGCCTCCGCTAGTGATACTCAGGCAAACAGGGTCTGGAGTGGACCTCCAGCAAAATCTAGCAGACATCCAGCAGAGGGGCCTGACTACTAGAAGGAAAACTAACAAACAGAAAGGATTAGCATCAACATCAACCAAAAGGACATCCACACAAAAACCCCATCCGAAGGTCACCAACATCAAAGACCAAAGGTGGATAAATCCATGAAGATGAGGAAAATCCAGGGGAAAAAGTTGAAAATTCCCAAAACAAGAACATCTCTTCTCCTCCTCCAAAGGATCACAACTCCTCACCAGCAAGGGAACAAAACTGGGCAGAGAATGAGTTTGATGAATTGACAGAAGTAGGCTTCAGAAGGTGGGTAATAACAAATTCCTCTGAGCTAAAGGAGGATGTTCTAACCCAATGCAAGGAAGCTAAGAACTTTGAAAAAAGGTTAGAGGAATTGTTAACTAGACTAACCAGTTTAGAGAAGAACATAAATGACCTGATGGAGCTAAAAAACACAGCACAAGAACTTCGTGAAGCAAACACAAGTATCAATAGCTGAATCAACAAAGCAGAAGAAAAAATATCAGAGGTTGAAGATCAACTTAATGAAATAAAGCATGAAGACAAGATTAGAGAAAGAATAATGAAAAAGAATGAACAAAGCCTCCAAGAAATATGGGACCATGTGAAAAGACCAAATCTATGTTTGATTGCTGTACCTGAAAGTGATGGGGAGAATGGAACCAAGTTGGAAAACACTCTTCAGGATATGATCTAGGAGAACTTCCCCAACCTGGAAAGACAGGCCAACATTCAAATTCAGGAAATACAGAGAACACCACAAAGATACTCCTTGAAAATAGCAAACCAAATACACATAATTGTCAGATTTACCAAGGTTGAAATGAAGGAAAAAATGTTAAGGGAAGCAAGAGAGAAAGATCAGGGTATCTGCAAAGGGAAGTCCATCAGAATAACAGAGGATCTCTCTGCAGAAACCCTACAAGCCAGAAAAGAGTAGGGGCCAATATTCAACATTCTTAAAAAAAAGAATTTTCAACCCAGAATTTCACATCCAGCCAAACTAAGCTTCATAAGCAAAGGAGAAATAAAATCCTTTACAGACAAGCAAATGCTGAGAGATTTTGTCACCACCAGGCTTGCCTTACAAGAGCTCCTGAAGGAAGCACTAAATATGGAAAGGAAAAACTGGTACCAGCCACTGCAAAAACATACCAAATTGTAAAGACCATTGACACTATGAAGAAACTGTATCAACTAACGGGCAAAATAACCGGCTATCATTATAATGACAGGATCAAATTCACACATAACAATATTAACTTTAAATGTAAACAGGCTAAATGCCCCAATTAAAAGACACAGACTGGCAAATCAGATAAAGAGTCAAGACCCATCAGCGTGCTGTATTCAGGAGACCCATCTCACAAGCAAAGACACACATGGGCTCAAAAGAAAGGGATGGAGGAATATTTACCAAGCAAATAGAAACCAAAAAAAAAAAAAAAAAAATCAGGGGAAGCAGGGGTTACAATCCTAGTACCTGATAAAACAGACTTTAAACCAAAAAAGATCAAAAGAGACAAAGAAGGGCATTACATAATGGTAAAGGGATCAATGCAACAAAAAGAGCTAACTATCCTAAATATATATGCACCCAATACAGTAGCACCCAGATTCATAAAGTTCTTAGAGACCTACAAAGAGACTTAGACTCCTACACAATAACAGTGGGAGACTTTAACACCCACTGTCAATATTAGACAGATCAACAAGACAGAAAATTATCAAGGATATTCAGGACTTTAACTCAGCTCTGGACCAAGTGGACCTGATAGACATCTACAGAACTCTCCACCCCAGATCAACAGAATATGCATTCTTCTCAGCACCACGTCACACTTATTCTAAAATTGACCACAGAATTGGAAATAAAGCACTCCTCAGCAAATGCAAAAGAACGGAAATCATAACAAACAGTCTCTCAGACCACAGTGCAATCAAATTAGAACTCAGGATTAAGAAACTCATTCAAAACCACACAAATACATGGAAACAGAACAACCTGCTCCTGAATGACTACTGGGTAAATAACGAAATTAAGGCAGAAATAAATCAGTTCTTTGAAACCAATGAGAACAAAGAAACAACATACCAGAATCTCCAAGATACAGCTAAAGCAGTGTTTAGAGGGAAATTTATAGCACTAAATGCACACAGGAGAAAGCGGGAAAGATCTAAAATCGACACCCTAACATCACAATTAAAAGAAGTAGAGAAGCAAGAGCAAACAAATTCAAAAGCTAGCAGAAGACAAAAAAAGTAACTAAGATCAGGGCAGAGCTGAAGGAAATAGAGACACAAAAACCCTTCAAAATATCAATGAATCCAGGAGCTGGTTGTTTGAAAAGATAAACAAAATAGATAGACCACCAGCCAGACAAAAGACAGAAGAATCAAATAGACACAGTAAAAAAAAAGACAAAAGGGATATTACCACTGATCCCACAGAAATACAAACTACCATCAGAGAATACTATAAACACCTCTATGCAAATAAACTATAAAATCTAGAAGAAATGAATAAATTCCTGGACACATACACCCTCCCAAGACAAAACCAAAAGGAAGTTGAATCTCTGAATAGACCAATAACAAGTTCTGAAATTGAGGCAGTAATTAATAGTCTGCCAACCAAAAAAAGCCCAGGACCAGATGATTCACAGCCAAATTCTACCAGAGGTACAAAGAGGAGCTGGTACCATTCCTTCTGAAACTATCCCAAACAATAGAAAAAGAGGGATTCCTCCCTAACTCATTTTATGAGGCCAGCATCATCCTGACACCAAAACCTGGCAGGGACACACAAAAAAATGGAAAAATTCAGGCCAATATCCCTGATGAACATCAATGCAAAATCCTTAATAAAATACTGGCAAGCCAAATTCAGCAGCACATCAAAAAGCTCATCCACCGTGATCAAGTGGGCTTCATCCCTGGGATGCAAGGCTGGTTCAACATATGCAAATCAATAAACATAATCCATCACATAAACAGAACCATTGACAAAAACCGCATGATTATCTCAACAGATGCAGAAAAGGCCTTCAATAAAATTCAACAGCCCTTCATGCTAAAAACTCTCAATAAACTAGGTATTGATGGAATGTATCTCAAAATAATAAGAGCTATTTATGACAAACCCACAGCCAATATCATACTGAATGGGCAAAAACTAGAAGCATTCCCTTTGAAAACCAGCACAAGACAAGGATGCCCTCTCTCACCACTCCTATTCAACATAGTATTGGAAATTCTGGCCAGGGTAATCAGGCAAGAGAAAGAAATATAGCATATTCAGATATGAAGAGACGAAGTCAAATTGTCTCTGTTTGCAGATGACATGACTGTATATTTAGAAAACCCCATAGTCTCAGCTCAAAATCTTGTTAAGCTGATAAGCAACTTCAGCAAAGTCTCAGGATACAAAATCAATGTGCAAAAATCACAAGCATTCCTATACACCAATAATAGACAAACAGAGAGCCAAATCATGAGTGAACTCCCATTCATAATTGCTACAAACAGAACAAAATATCTAGGAATACAACTTACAAGGGATGTGAAGGACCTCTTCAAGGAGAACTACAAACCACTGATCAAGGGAAAAAAAGAGGACACAATCAAATGGAAAAACATTCCATGCTCATGGGTAGGAAAAATCAACATCATGAAAATGGCCATACTGCCCAAAGTAATTTATAGATTCAATGCTATCCCCATCCAGCTACCATTGACTTTCTTCACAGAATTAGAAAAAACTACTTTAAATTTCATATGAAACCAAAAAAGGGCCCATATAGCCAAGACAATCCTAAGCAAAAAAACAACAACAAAAAAAAACAAAGCTGGAGGCATCACACTACCTGACTTCAAACTATACTATAAGGCTACAGTAACCTAAACAGCATGGTACTGGTACTGAAACAGATATATAACCAATGGAACAGAACAGAGGCCTCAGAAATAATGCCACATATCTACAACCATCTGATCTCTGACAAACCTGACAACAACAAGCACTGGGGAAAAGATTCCCTATTTAATAAATGGTGCTGGCTAGCCATATGCAGAACACTGAAACTGGACCACTTCCTTACACCTTATACAAAACTTGACTCAACATGGATTAAAGACTTAAATGTAAAACCTAATCCATAAAAACCCTAGAAGAAAACCTAAGCAATACCATTCGGGACATAGGCATGAGGAAAGACTTCATGACTAAAACACCAAAAGCAATGGCAACAAAAGCCAAAATTGACAAATGGGATCTAATTAAACTAGAGTTTCTACACAGCAACATCAGAGGGAACAGGCAACCTACAGAATGGGAGAAAATTTTTGCAATCTGTCCATCTGACAAAGGGCTAATATTCAGCATCTACAAGCAACTTAAACAAGTTTACAAGAAAAAAAAATCAAAAAGTGGGTGAAGGATATGAAAATTTCTCAAAAGAAGACATTTATGTGGCCAAGAAACATATGAAAAATGGCTCATCATCACTGGTCATTAGAGGAGATGCAAATGAAAACCACAATGAGATACCATCTCACATCAATTAGAATAGTGATAGTTAAAAAGTCAGGAAGCAACAGATGCTGGAGAGGATGTGGAAAAATAGGGATGCTTTTACACTTTTGGTGGGAGTGTAAATTATTTCAACCATTGTGAAAGACAGTGTGGCGATTCGTCAAGGATCTAGAACCAGAAATACCATTTGACAGCTGGGTGCGGTGGCTCACGCCTGTAATCCCAACACTTTGGGAGGCCTAGGTGGGCAGATCATGAGGTCAGGAGATCCAGACCATCCTGGCTAACACAGTGAAACCCCATCTCTACTAAAAATACAAAAAAATTAGCCAGGCGTGGTGGTGGGTGCCTGTAATCCCATCTACTTGGGAGGCTGAGGCAGGAGAATGGTGTGAACCCAGGAGGCGGAGCTTGCAGTGAGTCAAGATCATGCCACTGCACTCCAGCCTGGGTGACAGAGCGAGACTCGGTCTGAAAAAAAAAAAAAAAAGAAATACCATTTGACCCAGCAATCTCGTTACTGGGTATATACCCAAAGGATTATAAATCATTCTACTATAAAGACACATGCACATGTATGTTTATTGCAGCACTATTCACAGTAGCAAAGCCTTGGAACCAACCCAAATGCCCATCGATGATCGACTGGATAAACAAAATGTGGCACATATACACCATGGAATAATATGCAGCCATAAAAAATGATGAGTTCGTGTGCTTTGCAGGGACATGGATGAAGCGGGAAACCATCATTCTCAGCAAACTAACACAGGAACAGAAAACCAACCACTACACGTTCTCACTCATAAGCTGGAACTGAACAACGAGAACATGCAGACACAGGGAGGGGAACATCACACACGGGCGCCTGCTGGGGGTAGGAGGTTAGAGGAGGGATAGCATTCAGAGAAATACCTAATATAGATGATGGGTTGATGGGTGCAGCAAACCACCATGGCACGTGTATACCTATGTAACAAACCCGCAGGTTCTGCACATGTATCCCAGAAATTAAAATATAATAATAATAAAAAAAGAAAAGACTATACTTTCTCTGCCGAATTGTCTTTGCAACTTTATCAGAAAGCAACAGAAATGGAAGTATACACCTATTTCTGCATTCTCTGTTTCATTCTATTTACGTATCTGTCGCTCTTGATGCCAAAACATGCCCTGTCTTGAGTACTGTAGCTGTAAAATAAGTCTTGAAGGCAAGAGCTATAAGTCCTCCAACCTTTTTCTTCTTTTATAAGATTATTTTGTCTATCCTAGGTTCCTTGCATTTCTGTATGAATTTTAGAATTACAGTGTCTTTTTTTTTTTTACAAAAAGTCTTACTGAGTTTTTTGGGGGATTGTGTTGAATCTGTAGATCAAGTTAGAGAACACTGTCTCTAACATCTTAACAATATTGAGTCTTCCAACTGATGAGCAAAGTGTATCTTCCCATTTACTTAGGTTTTCTTTAAAATCTCTCAGCAATATTTTGCAGTTTTCAGTGTACTGACCTTGCACATACTTTGAAAGATTTATCCTTAAAATCACATATTTTAATACAATCGTCAATGGCAATTTTGGCAGTTTCAATTTCTGATTGATCACTCCTATTATATAGAAGTGAAACCAATTTTTGTATGTGATCATATATCCTGCAATCTTAATAAACTCACATAGCAGTTTATAAGAACTGCTCTATTGGGAGTTCCATTGGATTTCCACATAGACAATCATACTGACTGCCAACAGAGTTTTACTTTATCCTTTCCAATCTGTATTCCTTTGATTTCTTATTCTTGGCTTACTGCATTAACTAGAACTTGACTTATTGCATTGACAAGATCAGGTGTGGTTCTACCCAGGAATGCAAGCAGTCCCCAACAAATTAATATGTGAAAATCAATCAGTGTAATTTATCTCATTAATAGATTACATATAAAACACGTAAATGTGGTAAGTTATACTGAATGATGGTCACACAATCTGTTTATTATATAATTTTAAGATTATATAGTCAATTTTTACAAAAAGCGTGTGCATGTATACACATTTTACATTTAAGCTGTTAATGTCACACACACACAACACACACACACACACACACTCATCATTTGACAAAATCTAGCATTCCTAATTAAAAACTCCAGAGAGGTAGTAACAGAAAGGAACATCCTCAACCTGATAAAGGTCACCCATGAAAAATCTCCAGCTAATACCACACTTAGTGATGAAAGACTGAATGCGTTTTCCCTAAAGATAAGGAAAAAATAATAATGTCTGCTCTCACAACTTCTATTCAACAATAAACATGGTTCTAATCTATTTCACATCTACATTAATCTGTTATTTGCCACAACTTAAGGGACTTCTTTTAACATTTCTCATAGGTTAAGTTGGATGGCAATGAAGTCTTTCAGATTTTGCATAACTAGAAAAGTATTTATTTCACTTTCATTCATGAAAGATATTTTTGCTGGGTAGAGAATTCTAAGCTGACAGTGCATTTCTTTCATTATTTAAAGATGTTACTCCACTATGTACCAGTTTGCATTGCTTACAATAAGAAATCTGCTGTCATTCTTATTCTCCAAGAGTAACTCCTCTGTATGTTCCCCTGTAGTGTGTTCTTCCCTCTGGCTTCTTCTAATATTTTCTCTTTATCACTGAATTTAATCAACTTGATTGTAATGTGACATGGTGCAGTTTTCTTCATGTTCCTTGTGCTTGGGGATTGGTTGAGATCATTAGATCACACAGATCTACTGTTTTCACTAAATTTAGGAATTTTTGGCCATTATCTCTTCAGACATTTTTCTATACTTTGTCCTCCCCTGCTCCAATCTATCTCCTCTCCAGCAACTCTGATTACTTCAGTGTTATAATATAAGATATTCTAGCCACCATTTGTCTAATGATAAACATTTCTATTGTTTCCAGGATTTTTTGACTCTTAAAATAATGCTGTAATACTAATTGGGTGCAAGACAACAATGATTGAATTTCAATTTGTTGGTTGCTGGAAATGTTTATATTTCAATAATCTTCTTGAATTTTATCCTAGGAAGCAGTAAAGTTGCTTGGATCCCTTCTGTATTTTTTTCTAGCTTTTTTAGGTGGGACCAGAGTGTTTAAATCAGGGCTAAGATCTCCTCATTAACTGTGGCAAACTCTTCTCAATATTCTACATGATGCTCAATAAATTATGAAGTTGTACAAATGTACTGCATGAGAACAGGTACCATTACCTGCTCTGGGTGAGCCCCAAGGAATTTTTTTTCTTTTTTCTTTTGGTAGGTATTTCCTCAGCCATAGGGAGTGTTCTCCCATGCATGTACTAATCAGTAGTGAGGTAAATCTTTGGGTTGGATATTCTGAATACAAGGTAGGGATTCTCTGCATGTCTCCAGAGTTCTTTCTCTATGCAGCTTTCTCCACTCTGACACTTCACGCTGGAAATTCTAGCTGCATTGGATTCTTTGAATTTCCAGCTCCACCTCTTCAACAGAAGGAGACTGGTCTCTGCCTGGATTCCTCAACGCTGTTGTATAGACAGTAAACTGAGGCAAACACAGGGCTCACTTTATTTCTTTTCCATCTCCCAGCAATAACTTTTCTTTGCTGCCTGATGCCCAGTGTCTTGAGAACTATTGCTCCATATATTTTGTCCAGTTTCTTAGTTTATCAGTTACAATGATAAATGTAGTCCCTGTTACTCCATCCTGTACAGAAGCAGAAGTTCACATTGCTTGGGTTTATTAAGATTTTATGTAGTCCTATATCAAGAAATATAATAACTCAATTTGGACCAAATATCTTTAAAAAGCAAATACTCAATTACAAATCCTCATTAAAGATAGAGTTTAAAAATTATCATCATTCTTTGGGAGCTAATGTGCCTATAGAGTGATAGTCTCACTCAAATGCTCAGTGCTGAGTTACATGCAGTCATTAATGACTCAGTGCAAGCACAATTTGGATTTCTGTCAAAGAATGGCATTGAGGGAAATAGCTACCATCTTGAAAATGAAATCCAATATAAGGTCAGAATAATTTCTTTACAGAAAAAAAAATCTGTAACCAGATAAAGGCTAACAAAGAATGAACATAATGCAAAGCCTTCAATATAAGGAATGCAAGAGTTTAAAGGGTAAGAGAGTCACTGAGGTGCTCAGACTATAAGCTGTCCCAAAACAAACATGTGAAGTAGTTTAGAATAACTCTCAGGGTTGCTTTCCTGCCTTCCTAGTGAATACGTTCTTAGCACATTTATGAAATGGGCCTGATCTTTCACATTCCTGATTTTCAGGTTAATGACTTAATAGTTATTCAGAAAAGAGTATTTGAATTTTATAAGAAAAGAGGCATGAAGGGATCAATGCTTAACTCAAAAAAATCATTAATGGCATATTTTCAGGAAGCCACAATTAATTAGTGAATGGCACCTTGTAGGGCATCTCTATTCATACATACAAGTCAAGCATGATAACTGGAATTGGCTTATGACTTCAGAATAGCATTGTGGTGCCTCTTACATGAGGAATTTGGGGTTATAATCTCTACCAGTCCATTAGAAGGTACACTGCCATAAATTGAAGCATAAGATTTCCTTTGAGGCCCTGTAACTGAAAGTTATTAGAGGAAATTTTGAATGAGTGTTGACATGGTTTGGCTGTGTCCCCACCGAAATCTCATCTTGAATTGTTGTTCTCATAATCCCCATGTGTCATTGCAGGGACTGGTGGGAAGTAGTTGAATCATGGGAGCAGTAACATCCATGCTGTTCTCATGATAATGAGTTCTCATGAGCTGTGATAGTTTTATAAGGGGCTGGGGTTCCCCCTGCTTCACTCTGCACTTCTCCGTGCTGCTGCTATTTGAAGAAGGATGTGTTTGCTTCCCGTTCCACCATGATTGTAAGCTTCCTGAGGCTTCCTCAGCCATGCTGAACTGTGAGTCAATTAAACCTCTTTCCTTTACAAATTACCTGGTCTCACGTATGTCTTTATTAGCAGCATGAGGACTTATACAGTAAATTGGTACTTGTAGAGTGGGGTACTGCTGTAAAGATACTGGAAATGTGGAAACAACTTTGGAACTGGCTAACTGGCAGAGGTTGGAAGGCTCAGAAGAAGATAGGAAAATGTGGGAAAATTTAGAAACTCTTAGAGACTTGGAGGGCTCAGAAGACAGGAAGATGTGGGAAAGTTTGGAATTGCCTAGAGACTTGTTGAATGGTTTTGACCAAAATACTCATAGTCATATGGACAATGAAGTCCAGGCTGAGCTAGTCTCATCAGATGGAGATGAGAAACTTATTGGGCTGGAGCGAAGGTGATTATTGCTATGCTATAACAAGGAGGCTGGTGGCATTTTGCCCCCAGCCTAGAGATCTGTGGAACTTTGAACCTCAGAGAAATGATTTAGAGTATCTGATGGAAGAAATTTCTAAGCAGCAAAGCATTCAAGAAGTGACTTGAGTGCTCTTAAAAGCATTCAGTTTTATTCATTCACAAAGCTTGGAATTGGAACTTATGTTTAAAACAAAAGCAGAGCATAAAAGTTTGGAGAATTTATGGCCTGATGATGATATAGAAAAAGAAAACCCACTTTCTGAGGAGAAATTCAAGCCAGCTGTAGAAATTTGCATAAGTAACAAGGAGCCAAATGTCAATCTCCAAGACAATGGGGAAAATGTCTCCAGGGCATGTCAGAGGTCTTCATGGCAGCCCCTCCCATCACAAGCCAGAAGGCTTGGGAGGAAAAAATGGTTTCATAGGCCAGGCCCTGGGCCTTCCTGCTCTGTGCATCTCAACACTTAGTGACTTGCATCTGAACCATGGCTAAAAGGGAAAAATATGCAGCTCAGGCCATTGCTTCAGAGGGTGCGACCTCCAAGATTTGGCGGCTTATATGTGGTGGTGTGCCTGGGGGTGCACAGAAGTCAAGAACTGAGGTCTGGGAACCTCTACCTAGATTTCAGAGATGTATGGAAATGCCTGGATGTCCAGGCAGAGGTGTGCTGCAGGGGCAGAGCCCTCATGGAGAACCTCTGCTGGGGCAGTATGGAAGGAAAATGTGGGGTAAGAACCCCCACACAGAGTCCCCACTGGGGCACTGCCTAGTGGAACTGTGAGAAGAGAGTCCCCAGACCCCAGAATGGTAAATCCACTGACAGCTTTCGCCTTGTGCCTAGAAAAGGTGCAGACACTCAATGCCAGCCCATTAAGGCAGCCAGGAGAGAAGCTGAACCCAGCAAAGCCACAGAGGCAGAGCTGCCCAAGGCCATGGGAGCCCACCTCTTGTATCAGTGTGACTTGGATGTGAGACAGGTAGTCAAAGGAGATCATTTCGGAGCTTTAAGATTCGACTGCCCCACTTGATTTCAGACTTGCATGGGGCATGTAGCCCCTATGTTTTGGCTAATTTCTCCCATTTGGAAGTGGTGTATTCACTCAATGCCTGAGCCCTCACCATATTTGGGAAGTAACTAACTTGCTTTTGATTTCACAGGCTGATAGGCAGAAGGGACTTATCTCAGGTAAGACTTTGGAATGTGGACTTTTGAGTTAATGATGGAATGAGTTAAGACTTTGGGGGACTATTAGGAAAGCATGATTGTGTTTTGAAATGTGAAGATGAGATTTGGGAGGGGCCAGTGGCAGAATGATATGGTTTGGCTGTGTCCACACCCAAATCTCATCTTGAATTGTAGTTCTCATAATCCCCACATGTCATGAGAGGGACCTGGTGAGAGTTAATTGAATCATGGGGGCAGTTACCTCTGTGCTGTTCTCATGATAGTAAGTTCTCATGAGATCTAATGGTTTTATAAGGGGCCTTCTCCCTTTTGCTCTGGACTTCTCCTTGCTGCTGCCATGTGAAGAAGGATGTGTTTGCTTCCCCTTCTGCCATGACTGTTAGTGTTCTGAGGCCTCCCCAGCCATACTGAATGAACTGTGAGTCAATTAAACCTCTTTCCTTTATAAGTTATTCAGTCTCGGGTAGGTCTTTATTAGCAGCATGAGAACAGACTAATAGAGTGTAAACATTAATTGAGGTCAAAGTTGTATTATTAAAAGTCTTAATAACCATACAACAAGGTAAATCAATTCAACTTATTTTAAATAAAGAAAAATGGAAACCTTATTAATTGTTTTCAAAAAACTGAAATGACTGATGATGGTGAGCTGCTTCTCTATTAATATCAATAAAACAGAATGCAATAAGTATCAAATAAGCATCAAAAGATGCAGAAACATATTTCCAATCCACCTCACTGACAAAGAAAAGCATAATCCTACTTAGCTGTTCTACAAAGTTAAAGAATAATCAAATTTGCCTGAAGGCAGCAAGTCAGTACAGGTAACTTGTGATACAACTTTATGCAAACACTGTCTTTCCTTTGCAAATCACAATGGGTAGTTTGAGTTACATTTGGATGTTCTTCTCCCAAGAAATTTGAATTGAATCTTTTCAAGTGAAAGGTACAAAAATTTTTACCCTTACAATGAAATGTTCACAAATAATTCAAGGAACTTCTGGATTTATCACACATACACAGGACTGAATGAATATCCTCAAAAGTCAGCTTAAACAAATAGTAGTTTGATTATTATAAAATCCGCATGTTAAGCAAATTAGATATACGATATATTTTCATAGAGGACCTTAGGGTTATATTTGATATATAATGATAAATGATTTTCAAATAAAGCCATTTAATCATCATAACATCTAAGTTCTGTAACAAAATGCCCTGAAGATGTTTAACATTTAAAAGTCCATGTTAATGACTGCTGTTTCTGTCACAATGACAGACTAGGTACTGGCGCTGAGCTTCCTGCATAACTCAATATGCTAGATAAAGTATTTTTTAAAACCCTGAGTGTATCAATAGATGACAGAAGAGTGAAATATATTAATCGCTGAGTGAATGAGAGAATCCAGAGAGATAAACAGAAGACTAAAACCAGCTTTCATCTGAGGGCATTTGCCAAAATTTGTTGGCATGACCATTAAATTTTGATGTCTCATAGGGCTTTAAGGATAGAAGACATAGTGCAAGGCCCACCCAGGCTGGAAAGTGTAATACAATAATCCCCCCAAAATCAGGGATTCCCGCATCTGGGGCTTCTAAGTATAAGGAAGAATGAAAATTAAACTCATACCACCCCAGGTACTTGCACACAAGAATTTTCTGGAAGCTTGAAACTAAGTAGAGGGGAGAAAAACAAATATCTTCTGAGATCACATAAGCAAGAACCATACCCAAAATAGGTAATAGGTCTGCATTCTGAATTGACATTATGACAGAAGCCTAATACACTCAAGCAGAGAATTTAGTTTAAAGTGATCTTGTGCTGTTACAGAGGCAAAAAAAAAAAATATTTTCAAATGTATTAAAGGAACAAATAAAACCCAACAGGAAGAGTAGAATGAGGAGAGTTTTAAGTCAGTTAAACTGATAAACACAGAAACAAAGTAACAATAAACTGAATCCAGAGATGTAAAAAAAGGAATAGATTATGCCTAAATTGTCTTCATCCCAGGAATGCAAGGTAGGTTAATATTAGTAAATTAATTATTCTAATTTACTACTTTAAATGGTGAAATAAGGATAATTATATCATTTTTAGTAAACACAGAATTCCTAATTTGATAAAAAGTGCCTATGTTTAAAAAAATACCAAATAGAATAATTGGTAAATAATTGAAAGCATTCCCTTTAAAATTAAGAACAGAGCAAGCTAGCCCTCAGTCAGCACTTCTGTGCAACACTGGGAGGCTGTCAGCACAGCAAAAAAATAATTAAATTAAATTAAAAACAGAGGGACTATAAAGGAAGAAATAAAACCACGTTTATTTGCAGATAATCTGATTGCCTATAGGAAGAATATACAAATAAATTATTAAAACATACAAGACTGTCAAGAATGTTGGAAAAAAGTAAAAATATAAAAAAATCAAACACATTTCTGCATAATAGCAACAACTGGCCTTAACAATAATTTTTTAAAGCTACATTATATCATCAAAAAATAAAAATATATGAATAAATCTATATCAAAAGCATGCACAAATTACAGATAAAAATATTAAATATTAAACAGTATTTAAGGAGGCCTAAACAAATACAGATATATACCATGTTCATGGATTAGAAGGTTCAATACTATAAAAATAATTCTCTTTAAAATAACCCATAGATTCAATGCCATGGCAATCAAAATGTAAATGTTGAGGCTTGACAAGTTGATTTCAAAGTTAATATGGCATACAAAGTCCAAATTTAACCAATATATGCCTGAAAAACAACAACATGAGGGGATCTGTGATACCAAATAAAGGATTATATGCAAGTCAAAGGGTTCTCAAAACCAAATTCAATTGCTTTACAAAACACAAACTTAGTTTTTTATTGTTTTATACTTTGCTCATCTGTATCACTGTCTATCCAGTCACTAAAGTATGAAGCCATGAAATCATCTTTGACTCCTCCTTTTCTTTTCTTTTACTTTCTTGACCTTCACCCCAAGGCCATCCAGCTGGTCACTGGTCTCTTACCTCCAATCCCTCTTTTCTGTGGCTACTGACACGGTGCAAACGCAAGCACTCATCTAGTGCTTGCCTCTACTTCTACTATAACCTAACAAGCCTCCCTCCTCCCACTTTCTCATTACTTCTTCCACCAACTACACCAGCTCACTCTTTACCTCCTAACATATCTTTATAACATATGACTATAATCAAGCCAATGATCTGCTTTAAATTTTCAGTAAGCTCACTTCTCACTGCCAACAGGATCAAGGTCACACCCTGGCCTTTAAAGATCCCTTTACACTATTTTTCAGAATCATTTATTGCCAAAGCATTAACTCTTACACATCCTTTGCTCTGTCCACATTAGACCATTTGCCACTTCCTGTATTTTCATAAAATTCAAGAACTTTCACAGCTTCAACTTATATCTTAGTTATTTGACTCTAAAGTTTTGCCCCATCTTTTCTCCAGGAAGAAAATTACAGGACTTCAAGATCCAGCTTAAATGTCACCTTCCCTGAGATGCATAATTAATGCATTCCCTCCTCTGTGCTACCATAGAACAGTCAGCCCTGCATATCCACAGATTCAACCAACTACAGATGGAAAATATTCCAAAATAAATAAATAAATGCAATGGTTAAAAAATATGAATTTTAAAAATACAGTATTACTATTCCCATAGCATTTATATTGTTTTAAGTGTTATATGGAATCTAGGGATGATTTCAAATATATGAGAGGATTGAATGGTTTATATTCAAATACTATGCCATTTTATATATGGGACTAGTGCATTCTCAGATTTTGCTACCTGGAGGGGTGCTGGAACTAATCTCCCATGAATACCAAGGGAGACTGTACCTTGTTTACTACATTTTTATATTGATAGTTATTGTTACTTTTTTTCTAGTAGATTTTGAAATCTTTTTAGGAAGAGAACATCTTATTTGTGTACCCCCCAAGCATATTCTTGAAACATATCATACACAAAATAGTGCTTGTATTAATTTAAATCTGTACAGTGCATCATAGTTTACCAAGACCTTACACATGTAATCATTACATGTTTCATAGACTAGGGATCACTATCCCCACATTACAAATGTGTGAACTTAAGCTCTGAAGCTTTGTGTAGGTAGACCAAGATAATATAATTAAATAAAACAGCCAACACTTGCACCTAAGTCTCCTACAGAATATCCAGTGCTCTTCTAATTCAATTACCCTACCTAGATTCATGTTATTGATTTCTACTGGACTTCCTTCTTACTATTATAAAAGCCACAAAAGTGAAACTTGCTTTGGCGATGATTTGAAAATTTAAACTCATCAAAAAAATATACATAAAATGAGATAACAAGAATGGTTCCTTACTAGACTCTTTAAGAAAAATTAAAGGTTTGTGGAGCTGAATTTTATGAAGATAAATAACAATCCAATTGTGCCAAGCAGAAGTATATTTTCAAGGATATATTCAAGTAATTAATTAATATAAGGATATATCTGTTAACATGTCATGTACTTGGTAAAATGCTTTCAGCTGGAACAATTTTCCTGCAGTTTTGTTGCCTATAGTTCTTGTTCTCTCCATTATGAACACTGACCTCAAACTTGACAGAACAGGCTTTCCCTCATCCCAATATACCAATCCATTTTTTTCCTGTGAAAAAGATCCAACTGAACAACCTTCAATTCTGACGGTAATGTGACACTAACATGCTCTGATACACACGTAAGATATCTGCTATTCTCACACACCTTGCTACTGTTTGGTAGTTTTTTTGTTTGTTTGTTTGTTTTCAGAAGTAATGAGATAGGAAGAGGGAGGGAAATTTAGGCATAGATTGCTTTCGGGGCTAATTCTGGCAGACAAGTCATGAAATTGCATGGCCTACTTCAGGGCCTATAGTGGCTGCCATGATATGAACAAAACTGTCAGAAACCTGAGGGTTTATCAAGAGTGACCCCAGGAGAGGTGTGAACACCTTCCCCTTCCTCTCGGTGTACAGCGTATGCCCCCTGGCACTGCAACTTCTTGGTACCACTTGAGAGGAGCTCTTGCTTCCAACGTCAGAGACACCAGGATTCAGATTGCTTTAGGCCTCGAACAGCCTTAGAGATTTCCAAGCCTCAGAGGCTGAGGCCCAGGAAAACCAAAGGATGTCCTGAGGGCAACACAAATACAGCCATAGAGCCAGTACTGGAGTTTCCATTTCTTGACTGCCAATCTAGTTTGTTTTCCAGTTTTCATACCACTACCCAGATACGATTATTTTTTAAAAAGCAAAACTTATATTTACTTTTCAAAATCACAGTAGAACAGGAGAAGTAAAAAGAATAAACATTCACTTCATTCATTTTACTGTTTATTTTTGCTTGTACTGACCTATAAATGTAAAAAAAGTGAACCCGGTAACTTCAAATGTATTTAAGAGTAAGGATACAGTGTGAAGAACAGAATTGTGCTCTACCAAATAATGGGGGAGAACACGAGAAACAAGTTGAAATTGTATTTATTTTATTTTATTTTATTATTATTATTATTTGAGACAGAGTCTCACTCTGTCACCCAGACTGTAGTGCAGTGACGCAATCTCGGTTCACTGCAACCTCCACCTCCCAGGTTCAAGCAATTCTCCTGCATCAGCCTCCAGAGTAGCTGGGATTACAGACACTCGCCACCACGCCTGGCTAATTTTTGTACTTTTAGTAGAGACAGAGTTTCACCATGTTGGCCAGGCTGGTCTCAAACTCTTGGCCTCAGGTGATCCACCTGCCTCGGCCTCCCAAAGTGTTGGGATTACAGGCATGAGCCACCGCGCCCGGCCACAAGTTGAAATTTTAAAATCAAGTTGTGTGATTTTAAAACCAAGCTGCTTACACAGACTACTTCCAAATATCTGTATAAGCAATTATTGGTTACATTGTACTAGTCCACTGCCAAATAACAAAGCCTACAAAGTACTTACTTAAAAGTTGCAGTGCTCCCCACAAAGCATTATATTAATATTATATTAATCTTCATTTATGTTGAGTAAAGAAAAATCCAGCAAAAATGTATAAGAACACATATTCAGATTATCATAATTTATAATAGTATCTATTTTCAAATGCTAAATTAAAATAACTTAGCATGCAATTATGTGATTAATACATAAACAACTATTTACACATGAGCAATCATCTACCTGCAAATGGCAATGTGAAGACTATACTAGGTGAGGCATACTTCTGTAAACCCCAAGGATAAATCTATGTTTCCTTCATAAGAATGTTCAAAAAATGTTTAATGAATTAACGAATATTTGTAGTTTGGAGCCATGTGCTCAAACTTAGCTCTGTGTAAACATAGATTGTGAATATCTAAGCTCTTCAAATTGATCCAGATGGCAAACAAAATCTGAACCAGAAATTACCGAAAGACTATATATATAGCCAAGACTCTATTCACACTTTAGTCAACGTGAATTGAAAATTGTCAATATATTTTGAGTGTATTAGGCATATGAGCAAATAGCCAAGAGAACAACATACGGAAAATGTTTCTATCGGTTGCCTCTGGTATCTTTTAAAACAAGGTCTATTTGGGGGATTTATCTTCTCAATTGAAAAGTTCAGAGGACTTGAGATAACAAAATGTTTTTATGCATGGAAAGAAACAAAGACATTTATCCCACAAATGATTTCATAAAGATCATCTCTCCACAAATAAGTAGTTGTGATTAAAAATCCTCCACATCTCATATATTTATACTACTGTGAATAAAATAATACAGTGTTTGTTATGTTCCAGAAAAAGCGATGTGTACTTTACAACTAATTCTTATAACAACATCATGAGGATTATAATATCACCTTTATTTTATAGCTCAGAAAACAGAAATGTAATGAGGTTAAATAACTTGCTGAAAGCCACACATGGTTATTATGTGGGGGGTTTAGTATTAGAACTCATGGCCCTCTCACTCCAAAGCCCACATTTTTAATAGATCGTTATTCTGTCTCCTTGAAACCTGAAAAAATAATTTTTAAACCAACTCCAATTTGCAAAAAAGTACCCACATAAAAAAAGAAAGAAAATGAAAGGCAGACCATGGCAGCTCATGGAGTCCAGAGTTTTGAATTCAAAATCTGATTCTGTCACTGGGAGATATAAACCAAGTTAAGTTAAAACACTCAGCTACAAGTGCCATTCAATACAAGAACAAGATTTAATATAGGACACTCGTTTTTGAAGCATACGGTTTTGTGTATGAAGCCCCATGCTACTTCTGAGTTCCATTGTAAATGCCAGAGATCTGTTCTTACTACAACTATTTTCATCCTGGAACAAACTGGAAGTATATCCTATAATCAATATCTTCTTTCTGTGCGTTAACTCTTGGTCACTAGTTCATCTGTTCTTACTGTAACTATTTTCATCCTTGAGCACGTATCTTCTTTCTGTGTGTTAACTCTTGGTCAGGAGTTCACCCAGCAAACTGCTCACAAATCTCTTTCCAAATAGAAGCTGAGGCAGGCAGATCACCTGAGGTCGGGAGTTCGAGACCAGCCTGACCAATATGGAGAAACCCCGTCTCTATTAAAAATATAAAATCAGCTGGGCTTGGTGGCGCATGCCTGTAATCCCAGCTACTCAGGAAGCTGAGGCAGGAGAATCCCTTGAACCTGGGGGGCGGAGGTTGCAGTGAGCTGAGATCACACCACTGCACTCCAGCCTGGGCAACAAGAGCAAAACCCGTCTCAAAAAAAATGAAAGAAACATAAAGCAACACAGAGGCCCTGATTTAGGTCATTATTTCCTTTACCCGTTCCAGATACCAAAACCCAATTATTCTGACCCTGGTGACTGCCTGCCAGCTACACTGCATTCAGGTTTAGTTATATACTATTTCTTCTCTTGGGACTAAAGAATATACATATATAAAAGAAAATTTTCCACTAGGTCTTAGGTAGAAAAGAAGGAGGCAAGAAAAAAATGAGAAGCCTGTTTTACCAGATTTTGTTCTACCACTTGTTAGGAAACAAGTACAAGCAGGAATTCTTCATCCTAGAAAACATGATAATTTTCTAAATAATAATATGTTTTCTTCAAAAAAATTATAATACCCATATAGTAAATATTACATATGATATATATTTTGAATTTGCCAGACTTCCTCCTCTTAGGAAACCAGGCCAGAGTTCCAAGAAGTTTATTTGATCCTATTATCTCTAGGAGTTTTCAAGCATTTGACCTTAGGCTTTTAGACAAGTTAGGATTGAAAAAGGTGAAGTTATTTAAGTAACTTCACACAGCATATTTGTTTTCTCAAAGGCATTCACACATAATTTACATACATAGTGTACACTGTAAACCACTTTCCTGAATTTTTTTCACCTGCATTTGAAAGGATGTTCTTGCACTCTGTATGGGCTCATAATCATGAATTCAAGGAATACTCAGAGTAAATTTAAAGCGTGAAACAACATCTTACCACACAAAATGTCAGAGCCTGTGCCAGCAGCAGGGCACTCATGACTAAATTCTACCCACATCCAACCCAGCCCCTGTCTTAATGGACATGGAAAGCCTGCTGTCACAATGCATATACTTGAGGCTACACACAGCATTGTCTCCCCTACACTATTCACCCTCAAACATGTCTCTAATCCTATTAAAATTAGTCATTTGCATTTTTGTTTGTTTCATCCATAAGTAGGTATTTCATTCGTAACTTCTCACACTAAGAGAATGCTCTCAAGAGGGAGGAGGCCCTGCACTAAACTCCATGTGATTATAAAATACTGGTCTTACTCTGACAATACAATACGTGGCTTATAAAAATGCAAGAACACTAAAAGCAAGAGGCATTCTCAACAAAGAAATCACAAAGGATGGATGTCCACCACCATGTAAATTGACAGTCTCACTACATTTGTGCTGGCTGCAGAGCCAAGTGTGAGAAATTTGAAAAAGGAAAGTCATCAGAAATATAGAAACTCAGGTTCAAGCCCTCACCACTTGCCTGTTTTCCTCACGTATCCAGAAGGAGTGATAATGATAATTGATGGGGATATGGTGAAGACAGGAGGCTCTAGATTTTTTTAATGCAAAAATGTAAACTATGTTATGATGTGAGCCATGAAGAGACTTCCTAGATATGCGAGGTACTTGAGATAGGTGAGGACTCATTCCCTTCTTTAATATTCTCCATTTGGTGTTTCCTAATTATTCATGGTGTTCCTCCCGGGGATATTTGAAAGATATTAACTTCCATGCAATGAGGCATATACTTAATTATCTTTAATCTGAATACAAAACACAAAATACCATAAGCCTCAAATATTAGGTATTTGTGCTCTGAAAAGAATAGGGCAGAGGAACAAAGTTCCATCTTTTCTGGATGGTCAGTCAACTGAGCTAATGCCAAGGTGGTTTCCAACACTTTACAAGAAACTGAGATTATCCCAATAAACTCTTCAAATACACTCAGAGCCAAAGAAGAGAACTCAGAAGACACTTACAGCAGCAACCCGGCCAGGAGCTACCAGAGGTGACTCTGTGGTACACAATCCATGTGCTGACAGTTTAACATAGATGAGAAATGTAAGGAATGAGGGAACTATTCCACCCTTTTACCCCTCCATCTCTGCCTCCCTCATCACACAAATTAAATGTCGTCAACGGAAAGCTCAACAACACAGAATATTTAAAACGCTGAGAGTAAATATATGGCTTTTATCTCCACCTCCGTAACAACTCCCCTGACTTGTAAAATGGTACGGTGTGTTAAAAACTGTTGAAGTCTTTTTTAAACACTGAGTTGAATGCTTCAAGTAGCATACCAATACATAAAACTAGATTTTGGCTGGGAAAAAATAATATATTTAGAGCACTTCTGACCCATTTAATATATGGTTTCAACTTTTTAGAATTATTATCATTCAAGTAAGTTCTTTTAAAAAATATAATGGATAGCATTTGTTTTAGCTTAAACTCTAAACGTAAGTGGCAGGAGAAGAGCTGAGTAAGATAAACACCACCTTGCTTCACTTTCTGGATTTCAATTAACACCTAATTTACTAGACTTCTTAATACAAAATATGTAGTTGAGCTCTTTAGAACAGCGTGGCAGGATTAGCACACATTCTATAAAGAGTTGACAAAACTAGCAGTCCATTAGCCAGCCCACAATATCTCAAAGTCCAATAGTCAGTATTCCATTTTTAGGGCTCACAATGACAAGAATGAAATAAATAAGCAAGGGATTCCCTCCTCCTGCTTTCTGGAAAAGAACACAATCTATGTCATTCATTCCATAGCTTTGAGGTTATATATTTTTTAAGTTTTCCTCCCCAAGTGTTAGTATTCAATAGATAATTAAAGACAAAAACCACTAAAGCCATATTGCTAAATCATTCTGCCATATCCAGGGTTGGGGAGAGGACTCTGCACTCCTCAATTTAGGAGGATAAGTCCACAATTAATTCCAGATCCTGGAATATGAAAGAACTGTAAGAGGTTTCCAAACTCCCCTCATCCTGAGGATGAGGAAATCCTACATCCTCAGGAACCTTGCCAGGCCCCTGAGTCCTGGCCTAAGTCTGAGCTCAAGATGCTGCAGGGCGGAGTTCTCACAGTTCAGGGGAGCAACATGGCTCCCCCACCCCCACCACTTCCCTAGACACCAGATGGCCTCAGCAGGATGTGCAATGCCTCATTTTAAATGGATTATTTGCCTCTGTCTTCCCTAAGCATTCTTAGAAAAGCTTAAGGAGGGTCCTAGTTTTAAGTATTTTAAGCAGATGGGTCTAAGGAACTATTAGAATAAGTAATATTCTAAAATGAATGATAGTAAATTATCAGCATTTGATACTACCTACCTGAGTTCCAGAAGAATTTAAAGGCTAACCTCTTTTCTGTAAGCGATCATACCAAGGCCTCAATAATCGAAAGGTCTGAAGGATGATTAAGGTGGCTAATAGCCATAAGAAGGTTTGCAAAGAATATGGTTTTAACTATTGGCAAGTAAGTCTCAATTTCACATGAGAGAAATTTGCTAAGATATTCAAAAATAGGATTCTTGCATACACAATAGAGGAAGACAATATGGTTTCTGATGGAGGAACCATACATGGCTTATATTAGGTTTTCATAGAAAAGGAAACTGTCAGCTGGGTGCTCATGCCTGTAATGCCAGCACTTTGGGAAGTTGAGGCAGGAGAATCACTTGGTTCAGGAGTTCAAGACCAGCCTAGGCAACATGGTGAAACCCTGTCTCTACAAAAAAAAAAATTAAATTAAAATAATAAAATTAGCTGGGCATGGTGGTATGCACCTGTAGTCCCAGCAGCTACGGAGGCTGAGGTAGGAGGATTGCTTGAGCCTAGGAGGTCGAGGCTGTGAGCCAAGATCGTGCCACTGCACTCCAGCCTAGTGACAGAGTGAGATCTTGTCTCAGAAAAAAAAAAAAAAAAAAAAAGGAAGCCATCATCAGGGTAAGAGGGAAAGCTGTGGAATTATGTTAACTTTTTCAAAAAGCCTTTTCTAGGCTCTACACATATGAACTGTTTCACCTTGGTCTAAGGAGGCCTACACTGAGTCAAGTAGAGTTGACGGGGCACCTACTTGAATTAAGAATTCTATGCATTATTACACCAACTAGCTAAGAGAAGAGGTTCCACTTAGGTTTTGAATTTGTGAATGACACTACCCAGAAGCAAAACGTGGGAGGATCTCAGGAGACTATGTAAACAAACAAAAAGGAAAAGAAAAGAAGAGCTTTTGACCTTGCTCAGTATGAGGGAATATATTTAGGAAAAAAAAATCTATCTTTTTCACACCTAACAACAGTAACTGCCGTTGTGGACCAAATATGAATGTGGACCCTCAAGACAAGGACTAAGGAATTACTACTGACAAGCCAGGAGCAGAATTCAAGTGTATGGAATATAATGCCTTATCCATCCCTTCTGCAAACACTGTATTTTGGCCACTTCTGAGTTGGCACCCAAGGCAAGAAGAGAAAAAAAAAATCAAGATCTGAGGAAATGAAAACTAAAACAGAAGAAACGGATTAGGAGAAGCAGCTCTATGAAATGCATTTTTAAATGAGAGTGCAGCAGTCTAGAGAGGCACTGACTAAGAAATAAATGTTTGGATATCTAAAATTATGATGGAATAAAGATATGGAAAAGAACATCAAATTCAAAAATGGCCAGTTCAGCTAGAAAGTACAACACTGAGGGCCAAAAGAATGAGGCAATGTTACCTAGAAATTATGAACTGAGGAAAATTATCACAAGGCCTAGCATACTAGGACACTGGGGCACCGACTATAAAGAAAAGCAGGAAGAGTTTTCTAAAATGCCAAAAGCCTATTTCTACATAGACAGGCTTGCAGATGCTCCTCTATAGGCAAATTTCACCTTGCAAGGCACTGACCTTTAATCATGCTTGGGTTTTTTTTTTTTCCAAGATTAGGAGTCATTTACTCAGGAGCTTCTAGGTAGAAAGTCTTTTGTCAGGTGTTCACAAATGTCTACAGAGAATAAGGATATTGTTCTGCAAAAACATCTTACTCCACCAATTCTATACCCCTCTACCCAAAATTAAAAGTACTAATTTCTTCAGTTTCTCCTATTAGATATTCTATTTACAGTTGCCTGAGCTTTCTTAATATTCCCATAAATACAAAAAAAAAAAAAAGAAAGAAGAAGGGAAAGAAGGGAAGGAAGTAAAAAAGCAAGGAATGGAAGGGAGGGAAGAAGAGAAGGAGAGAAAAGAAGGAAGGGTATGTGTTAATACACAGTTAGTTCATCAGGTATCTGCTTTTCCATGTAATCTGTACACATATTTGGCAGAAGATTAACTTACAAACTAAATTTGCCTAGGCTCTTCACAGATATTAATACTCAGATTAACACTTATTTCTATAGTACAACAATGAAACAGGACACCTCCGTCTCTGCTCTGGAATGAGCTCTTGCAGCATCAGCTTCCCAATGTCCCTTGGGAGCCTCCTGACCTAGAGAGTAAGAGAAACCTGATTGTATATTCAGATGATTGTGCACTGCACTGTTGAAAGACAGACAGATATTCATTTGAATTATCTGTATCTTTGTGTATATCTACTTATATAGAGAAATAAAGTACCTATATTTTGTCCTAAAGGATTTGGCTATATAAATATGTCCGCAGCTGTGCTGCACTGACTCACCTACTATCACTTATACCTACAATGTCTTTCTGAGTAAAAATCCTATCAAATTAACACAAGGATTCGTTTCTACCCTATAGTTTCATGAACTTGAAATCAGAGTTCTGATAGGTAAACAAATTGTATTCTATTTCACAAATGTGTTGAGGATAGTGTAATTTTTAAAGTTGTAATTCAGAAACAAATCTTATTGGGTAACATACATTTGATCTTGTTTAGAAAAAAAGTTTGTAAATGGCAGTATCAACAGTCTATAGATATCGAGAAGGTATTGAGAACATATTAAATTCCTAACAGTAGTAATCCATCCCTGTGATAAACATTAAAAACCAGTTATGATCTCTGTCCTCAAGGATTTGAGTTTCAAAAAAATGAAGCTATGTTCTTCGCTTCACCTATATCAGATATGCAAGTAATTGCATCTCTATTAGTCTGGACTCCTGGTAAACCTAGACTAATTTCTATTGTTATCATCTCAATGAAAACCTCCAAAAGGCCAACTAAAAATGCAGTGTAATTGTCAAATACAGCTAGACTTTTCAGCCAGGAAACTTGGAATCAAGTTCTGAGTAATCCTGACAAAGACATGTAACCTCACTGGGACTCTGTTTTCCTATCTGTAAAATGGGAAGAGTAACAAACTCTACCATATTGAGCTGTTGTGAACACCAGCACTCAAAAGTGCTTTAAAACCACAAAGCCATGATTGTCATTGTGATATCAAGCCTCTGTGTACTTTGAGGAATATGAAGACCCTGTTAGAGAAGCTCAGAAAGGGCCTTTTATTTCATGGGCCATGCTCTCCAATCTGTTATTTGGAAAGGGAAGATTAAAGGTGCCCCAAGTGTCTGGAAAGTACCTTCTCTTTTGCTTTTGCCTGGCTTTCTTTCACAGACCCGTCCCCATCTTCCTTATTTCAGTGATTTTTTTTTTTTTTGACTCTTGCTTGGGATTTCAATGTATTATTTCATCTTTTTCCTGTTATTGGAACTTTGATTTGACTTTCCCAGCGATAAAAAGGAGGCACTAAAATTTTGCCTGTCTTGAGCCAAGATGGTAAATTAAAGCCTAAATTCAAAAGCAGGGTGGATAATTTTAAAAGGGATCCACATTCTGTGCATACTTCTTAGCCCTCCACTTGGGCCATTCTTATTTCTCTCTCATTACACACACACATGCATGCGTGTGAACACACACACAGGTGTGCACTGGTATGCCTCTTCTCAAAAACAGAGAAGAAATAAGATTAGGGTAATAATCCGTTCAACGTTGGTTTTGTTGTTGCTTTACTTTCAACAACTATATTAAAAAATAAACCAGTATCAAAAGGGAAACAAAAGTAAATGCTATTAAAGTTTCTTTTTCCTTGCCTAGATGTTTATTTGCCGAGGAAACTAAACGTTAATGTCTGAGGTGTGTTTCAATACACATGGTGCAAATACTTATCTGCTTGAATCTTTCACACAACAGGGTATCAAAGTAGCTGTTTTCCTAGACAATCTTTTGAAATAATGTACTTCATCTCTACCTTACCACAAACAAGAAAACGCACAATTTTCAGCAAGTTACAACATTATTCAAAAGAAATTTCTTAGCAAAAAGTACATTTAAGGAGTTGCAGAGAACAGATTCTGAATGCCCAGCCACTAGTCACCCACCACAGCAATCAGCATCTCCTTGTCCAAACCATCCCGGGCGGCCCAAGAAACTTTCAGTGGGAAAATAGATACAGTTATTAAAAGTGACAGCAGGGAACTTATCAGCAAAACTGAATTAAATCAGAATTCTGAGTTCCAGCCTGACAGGCTCCTGCTAAGCTACTCTGAGTTTTGAATAAGTACCTGCATTTAAGGATGCACCGAGAAAGACGTGATAATGTGAACACAACACACATACCCTTTTTGTCAGAACAATGGGTCATCAAAGGTAAAAATTAACTAGGGAATTTCCAGCATTTTTCTTCATTGTGTACACCTCTCCTTCCTCCAGGCCCAAGAGAGGGTGAATAATGCTTATCTAGTTACGAAAGGGAAGAAAACCTAGTCACAGAGCAACCTCGCACAGAATCCGGAGAACCCTAGATATATTTGACTTTGTCCACTCCCTTCCTCCACGCTTCGCTAAAGCCCACACCTCTTGGGATGGAACCCAACTTGCCTTCCGCTTACAAACCGCTCTACTAGGTTAGCCCCAACCACCATGCAACCTTTAGGAAGTTTCTCGTGCGTCCACACTGAGCGCGGATCCCTCAGCCACAGCCCAACAGAGCAAGGAACCAGGAGCTCCCGAAGCCCGGACAGGAGCCGCGGCCGGTGCTGGGCGCCCTCAGGCGCTGCGCTCACGTGGTAGCGGCCCCGGGCACGTGCGTCTCAGACCTTAGGCGGCGAGAGGGAAGCGCCGCCCCGCGCGCGAGAGAGGCTGGCAGCGGCGCCAGAGGCGTAGAAGGGAGGGGAAGGACCTGGGACATTCAGGGACCCTGCGAGGCGAGAACCTGAGCTTCAGGCAGTGCCGGTCCGACTGAATTTCCCTGGGGTGTTAGCAGGAAGGAAGACTCAAATTCGAATGGGGTAGCAACTTAAAAACATTTTCCTTTTCAGTTTATTTTAAATGGGCAAATGCATCAGAATCCCATCTAGAAGTGAGTTCTTCCGAGATTGTCACAATCCCTTTCTAGCCTGGAACCCACACTGGAAATTCCTGGTAAAAGAGGGAGCCCAGGTGTCTCGAGGTAGCAATGCCATCCTCCTGTATCTTTTGGGGAACCCTGCCAACTCGCTCTCGAACAAGCGCTGGGAAACCACGCCCTGGGGGGGGAAAAAGAAGACGGTGTCCCTTCCAGATGCATAAAGCCCGCTGAGTGTTGGAATTTAAAACGAACAGCAGCCAGCTATATTTACGACTTGTTTCGTTTTGCTGGGGGAGGGGAGAGGGATCAGAAACTCTAGGACCTTATTCGCAGACTGGGAGATGGGAGCTTGGCAGTGGATCCCACTAGCACAGAACTCTAGTCAACTGGGGCCGCAGCGGCTGCCACTTGCGGGTGGGGAAGGGAAGGAAAAGGAGGGGGAGAGAAGGAGGGGCGGCGGAGGGGCTGACGCGGGAGGGAAGGAAACAGGTGAGCTCCCACCGCCACCCATCGGAAACCCAGCGCAGCGGCCCCCGGCGCGCCACCGTCCCAACCTGGAGAGCCACTTACCGGCTTTACACGGGTCCTTGTAATCTATAGTCTCTGTTTTATCCTCTTCGTTCCCATCAAAAGTGTAATCATAATCGAGGCCAGCGCAGACCCATAGCTCCCCGTAGAAAACAATCCCCGAGGCCACCAGCCACACGAGCATCCTCGGGGAAAGCGTTCCCAACCCCATCCTCCTCCCCTGGAGGAAAAGGAGGGGACGGGACCCAGAGGTTAGGCAGCCGCGGTCCGCGCTGATGTGCGGGGCTACGGGCACCGGTGCTCTTCTCCCCACCCGGAGGCTTCTCGGCGGGACGGGGATGCTCAGGTGTCCGGAGACATGTGGATGCCGCCGGGACAGTAGAGAGGGCAAGCACTGCCTGTTACCCCCAGTCGCAGGGAGAAGTTGGCTAGGGGCCCGCGGGTGGGCGGAGGGCAGGTAAGGAACTCTGCACTCGGAGGCGGGGAGGGCGCAGGCAAGCTCGGCTCTGGCGGCGCTGGCGCTCGCAGCCTGCCAGGTCGTCCTTCTGGCTGCCGAACTTCCCGCGGCCGCGGCTCGGCGAGCGGCGCCCCGCGGGCTCAGCTGCCACCAGAGCTCGGACTCCCGCGCCGCGTCCCCGCTGCTGCCAGGACTCCGCGGCCGAGCGCGAGCCGCCGCCGCCTGAGCCCAAAGCCGCCGCCGCAGCTCCGAGAAGATGAATCCGGTCTGCACATCAGCACATCTGAATTGAAAGGGGAGACCGAGGAAGGGGGTGGGGGCCAGGCATTTCTACGCCGCGAGACCTTAAAAGCCTGCAGAAGCCAGCAAAGCAACTGACTGCGAGAGAGCAAAAGTGTGAGGATTTGGGGATGCACTGTTTGCCTTCCCCCCGCCAGCCTGTCTTTTTACCCTCTTCCTAACTTGAAAAAAAAAAAAATATTCGCACCATCTAACCCAATCACTTGCATCCTGCTTACTTATTCATACAATCAGGGTCAGGATCCGGGCCACAGCCTCCTCTCTTGACTTCTTTTGATAGCCTTAGACAAACAAACAGACAGGAGCGCGCTGACAATTCCATTTATATTTTACCAGAGATAAAAATGAATATATTATGTATCTGTGTACGCAAACAGCAATTAATAGATGATGTACGTGTCAGTTGAGAGTGCCAGACCGTGGGTGGAGCGAAGGATCGTGATAACTTAGCTGCAAATCCATATTTCCCCTCCCCCCAAATAAACAGCGAGTGTGTATTGCTTTCCTTTGCTGCTGTTTAACCTTAGAGCAGCGCAGGAATGGAGGAAAAGTGTGCGAGTCTTCACGATTTTGGTAAGAAAATAAACAGACTACTGTAAAAGTCTCCTAACCAACAAAGTTTTGCTAAGAACTAAGATCCTCAGAACTGCAATTAAAAAAAAAAATCCAAAATCGAGTTACAGATTGCAGCAGCAGGAAACGCTGAGACCTTGCCGATGGGCTGGCGCTATGGCTCACGTGGGCGCAGGAAGGGAAGCTGGATGGAATACTCGGGAAGCAAATTTTCTGTGACAGTTCTGGCGCCCATGAGCAGAGTTGCTCAGTATCCTTCGGCTTCAGTAATGTTTTACTTCTTCAGAGGAGAGGGTGTAAAACCTGGCAGGAGGGTCAGCGAGGTAAACCACATGTCAGCCGAGCAGACTCAAGACAAACACAGGTTGTGGGAAATTGGGGAGGAAAAAAATCAGAGGAAATCTCTGCAAAACCCCTGTTGTGAGCAATTCCGAGGTTTCCCCACATCTGCAAGTAGTTTCCAAAATAGGTGAGATGACTTCTCCCCCAACAAGCTTCCAAGGGACTGGTGATTGGGAGCTTTCCTTTTCCAACTAAATCTTTAAAACTGTCACTTTAGCAAGGACTTGTTAAAAAAAAAAAAAAAAAAAAAAAAAAAAAAAAAAAAAAAGCCTTACATCTTATTTGACTAGTGTTCCCCCCATCCAAGCTATCATCTAGAGGAATGTGTGAAGGTAAACACACAAACACACACACACAACTTTGACAGATAAAGTCATCTTTGGTTTGGAGATTTTACTAGGTTTTATTCATGTTCGTTAGAGAAAAGTAAGAAGCCAATCTTGAAAAAGTACCAAGTATTTTCAACTTAAACTAAAAGTATAGGAAGGCTAGGTGGAACTGAACTGACCAAATGTTCTTTGCAAAACTGGGTCTTTCTCAGAGGCCACTGCAATGATGGAGCTTCCATTCCATAGATCTTAAGCTTTTAATGCCCAGGATACAGAGCAGAAGTAGATTTTTAAAAAGAACATGTTCAACAAGCAGGTAGAGGCGTTTGATTTTGAAATCTCTTGCTGAGTCATTCTCAAATTCTTTTACCCATCCAAAAAAAAAAAGTTTGCATAATTAATAATAGTGTTGCCCTAGTGCAGAGCTCAACAAGAATATGTCCTGCTTAGCCCATCTGAAAGCCTAGAGAATTCAAATGTCATCTAGAGGATTCCTGCTCTTGAGCTGCTGACAGTGTTCCCATTCCCTATCCCAAACCTTAAAAATATCCCTTGTTAATCTAAATGCCTGCAAACATCTCCTTAGACTATTTTATCATGTGTAAATTTGCAAGAAGTTTTACCTGTGGTTTGCCTAAACATCACTTACTTTGCAGGAATAAATATGTTTTATTCATTTGTTCTGGGAGAAAAAGTACTGTATAGGGATAATAGCCTCATTATTTATAATGACACCAATTACTTTCAACATGTTTTTCATTATTTGGTTTTAAAATGTTATGAATTTGTAGTCCAGAGAGTTAAAATGATTATCATAGTAGAACTTCAAGTCAAAATACAGGAATGTTTCTTTACAGCTAATATACTTGCAGAGAATACCTGCATCACAATACCCAGGCTTAATCCCTGATTTATTTTTAAATATTAAATCTAACTCTAGGTTTATAATAAGAAAATTCATTTTTTTAAACTAATTTTGTCTCTGTAGTTGTTATGATTACAAACTAAAAATAGATTTTTCCTTGTCCATGAAAGAAACATAAATTTGCAAGAATATGTATGTGAGTAAGGGAGTTGATTGCTCTGTCATAGTATAGCTGCAGACACGCAGTAGGTGAATTCAATCTCCTCAAGAAGACAAAAAGGAGAAATTGATTCCCTTAGTAAGACATGTGCTGATGTTGCCCTGGCTTCTAGCTGACAAGCTCTCTTGATCACCATTGCCACCTGCAACAGGACCCCATCACTCTCAGCAATAATAGGGAATGAAGCCAAGAGTGCTGCAAAAGGCAAGCTCTATGCCAATTAGTATATCACGTTGGAAATACCAATTAAAATAAATTTCCCTTGTGGAAAATATCAGTTAGACATGTATACTTTCTAATCTAGATTTGGGCAAAGCTAGATGTGATCACTTTGTGTTATAAAACCAAGTAATACATGAATGAATATATTTCCCTTTTGTCCCTTGTGAAAAAAAAATAATTCAGACATATGTGAAATAAAATGTGAGTTTTCCTCTTCCCTCTGGTCTCACTCCCTCCTCCAAACTAAAAACTGCTAACTTGTTAAACAAATAGCATGTATATAGATTGACTTCTCAAAAACAGCAAATATTGGCAATTTCATATTACTTTAAACCTTTAAAAAGTCCTTCTTTGTGTTAATGCTACTGTTATTCTGAATGAATCTATATGCAACTCAGTCAAATACTTTTAAGTGAAGAAATGATTCTTAGAGCCTTGGTGGACTGTGACTTCCACATTTTCTGTTTTTAAAATCTTACATTATATGGTTTTTATATTGCATTATTTTATATATATATATATATCACCACTGATGAATGCTCCCAACTCTTCAGAATTAGGATGATCCCACAGTAATCAAAATCTGCCCTTATTGCTATTTCCTAAAGAACAAATACAGTATCTGAGAAAAAATGAAAGAAGTAATCAGAGGGCCATATTTGCATCATTCACAAAGGTGTGGAAGAAAGTTTTGTTTGTTAAGAAAAAGACATACACCTGCCCCGGGGGATAAAAGGAGCTTTCATTCTGCAATGGATTCTGGATTCTAATCTGAATAGGGGCCCCTAAACTGAATCTCTGGTTATTCTTTAATAGTTTACTGTACTAGTCTTTCTCTCTACCATGCCCTCACTGGCCCTCACTGTGGGGAACAGAGATGTCCTTTGTTTTTATGGCTTTTAGCTACTCCAGACCATTTAACTCTTATTTTCACCCCATTCTGATGTGACCCTCTACTGGATACACACAGCTTTATTGCATGAGCTTTCTTTCAGTTCTACATGGCATCTCCTAATTCTAGAGTTCAGTGTCCCAAAGTGTGGTACTTAAATTGCTGCGAGTACATGAAGTGATTTTAGGTAATGTAGTAATAAACTACATATAGATGTGTATATGTATCAGAAAAAAATAGTTATTAAATTTGCCATTGCATGTATAGTTCTTACAATCATGCTTAAGCTAAAAACCAAGGCACTTGCTTTGTGAAATTAAGCCAGTGATGAAGGTAGCAGGTGAAGGTTGACTAATGTTTGATAAACACTGATCTAGTCCAACTCCTGTCCTCTGCTACACCACACTGCCTGTGGGTTCCTGCCATTTGCCTCTTCCATCACACCTGTCCCACAGTTGCTTCCTTCTTGTGCCTGCTTATCACTCATTTTCACTTCCAGTCCTTCAATACAAAAGGTCTGAGTCTGGACAGGGAAGCTGCATGTATTCATTGTTGGCACTTTGGATTTGTTTGCTGTTTTAGGCATCGCTTGCTGTATCACTCTTTAGAATATCCACTGACTTGTGTATTAAAAAATCATATATATTTGCTTAATGACATCCAGAAATGATTGCATTCTTCCTTTGGGCAACAGCTTGGCCAAAGTGAAATGGGGGCAAAGGAATGGAATAAGAAGGAGGTCTTCCTATTTCCAACCTAATGGGACTCAAAGGCTTCAGTCCACTAGTAGGTTTCCAATTATGTAACTTCTGCTCCTTTACTGAATCCTCACTGTTGTCCCCTGAACACCTAATTAAGGAGGCACAAGAGTATGGAGCTTGGAAACAGTCCCTCAGTGCAATTTCCAGCTCTCTACTTCCTAGCTTGGTAACTTTGTACCTGCTTTTGTAACCTCAAGTGTCCTCAGTTTTCTCATTCATAAAACACAGACAATTTTAGGGATAGTGATATTTCGTAGAGTTGTTACAAAGAGTAAGTTAATCAATGTATGTGATACTTTTTATAGTTCCTCGTATATAGAAACTATGTGTATACTGGTTCCTAGTACATAAGAACTTTTGGTAACTATTTGTTATTATTATCATCTTCAGCGAGTTCTAAAAAGTCCAACTATTTCCAGTCCCTCTAACTACATTATTTGAAAAGAGACTTCTCTTTCTTCACTTGACCTAAAGCAGAATAACTTACTCAAAGTGATGCTGGAGAGAAGCAATGAACAAATCGGTTAAGAGCACAGAATTCAGCCACAGAAAACACAGACTTAATACTGACTTTCCCATTTAGTAGCTATTTTGCCTTGAACAAGTTACTTCCCTAGCTACACTCTCCTGGTTTTTGAAACAGAAATGAAATACCTAATAGGGTTAAACTGAGAACTAGATAAAATTATGCATGTAATGTACTCCCTAGCAGATGTAAGCTAGCAACATTTAAAAAGTTGGTTGTTATTATTAATTGGTATTTTTCTAGTGATCGGCAAAATCTATACATAGTTTTTCCACTGGCAGGCAAGAAATTCAGCATGCATGCACACACACACACACACACACACACACACACACACAAATCTGGCTACAGATTAAATAAAACTAGGACAATTTTCTTTGAAAAATTCCATTAATAATACAAAACCCCTCAAGCTGAAATAAACACTACTGGTGTTCTTTATAAACTCCCCAATAATATAGTAACTGACATTAGAATGCCTCTCATCTGGCCATTTTCTGTCCCCTTTATTTAGCTAATATAGTACTGTTTTCATATTTTTATATTATGAGCATAAAGTATGTCTCCCAAGATTTCCTAAGCAATTTCCCTATAAAATTAAATTTGTATTTTATTTTACTTACTTCATAGGTGATTAAAAAATAGACTCTGAAACCTTTGATGGATCGTATTATATACTTCCAACACAATGAGAATAATTTAGTTTTAAAACTATAATAATGGAGTATTATCAGCTTCTTGGAAGAAAGGAATACACTCAACTCCTTAAGGCACATTATCCAAGTCAATCACTTGCCAAAGTTTTTAGAGTCTTAAGCTATTTTAAAGATGAGGAAAGGGAGTTGAAATGAGTGAGTGATTCATGGACATATTACAGTTGCCTTATAACCCCTGACCCTCCACTGGCTCCTTTGGCTGGCCACTTTTTGGGAGCCTGCATTTCCACTAATCCTGCTAAACAGGTGCTGGGCAGTGGAGAGCTATATGCCGAACAATGGCCAATGACCTCCAACCCCAGCTAAAGCCCATTCTTCCTTCCAACCTGGCTGCATTGTATCGTTCCTGACTCCCCAGATGATAGTCTACAAGAAAGTCCCTCAACTCTGCCTTGCATTCAAGTTGTCCATCTCATAGAGGATAGGAGCCACATCTCTTCTATAAATGAATCCCACAGAATACTTTGTACATACAAGATGCAAAATAATTTTTTACGGACAAAAATAAAATTAACTCGATTTTATAATCAAAGTAGTATTCTAAAAGATTCCGTCACTGGAAACATTGAACACTAGAATACCAGTGAAAATTAATTTTAAAAATCTATACATTCAGTATAAAAGCAGGGTTTGGGATGGGAAAACGCGTTTAAGTCCTTGTTGCTCTCCTTGTTTGATGTCTTTGGACACTTATCCTTTCTTAGCTCAATTTTTCTCACCTTTAAAATAAAATAAAATAAAACGCTTACCTCATATGGTTATTTTGCAATGCAAACACATCAAGTACGTAAATCACTTCGCATGCAGCCTGGCACGTGACAGGACCCCGTAGCTATGAAGTCCTCACCTCTTCTGCCCACTGATACGGAATTCCAGAGCACCAGCAATCCAACCTGAAAGGAAATTTGTAATAAGTATTTATGAAACTTTTAATAAGTATTTATGAAACGGTTGAGAAAAGCAAGATTTTTCCTTGGTAGGTAATAAAAGATTATGAAGAAAGCAGTAAAGATAGTAGAAGGTTTAAATTTCTAACAGGACTCATTCACTTGAGGATTTCATCTCTCCTTTCCATTCCCACCCATAAGTAACTAAATGTCCAAACAATAGTAATACCCTATTGCTAACTTTATTAATTTACCTTCACAAAATAAACCTTGTGAAAATATGATAAAATAAATTTTGTTCTGGATCTATGAGAACAAACATCTTAATAGTCAGTAAATAAAAACACAGTGTGCTGAAATAAGTTAAACTGAAAAGGCTGACATTGTTTACTGACCTCTTGAATACGTTGTTGGGTAATTGATTGGCGTAAATTTAAAACTTGTGTGATTTCATTTTTTTATGATGCATTGTAAAATCACCAAGTTATTTTATAACTAATTTAACTCTATTCATAATATGCAGCTGCACTTGAACACTAGTTTTTCTGTATTTCTGAACTCCCCATTATGCTTTGCACTTAGTTCCGGGACCCAGCCAGATTTATTCTGTAAGCTGCACTGGGCTTTCAGGTGGCAATAATTAATGACCTTGGCCCTTATTTTCCAGCATTATAACTCACTTTGGGTGGCTTTTCCAACCACTAAAGCAATAGTTTTGCACTATAAAACCAGCCTCCAATCAATATAAAACATCTGAAGTGTGTTTATTTATATATTTATTGCTTTTCATCTCCAAAGCACTTTAACAACATTAACTAATGGTCCCTAAAATAGGTGAAGATGGTTTTCTCTAGGCTCACGACACCAACTCTAAAAGCCTGAGACACTGAAGTGGCTACAACTCAGAAGGAACAATTTCCTTCGTAGTTTTCTTCTTCCTCACCTCTTGGGGAAAGAATTCATTCATATTTACTCTGGGTCTGACAACCAAAAAAAAAAAAAAAAAAAAAAAAAAAAAGAAGAGGGAGAGAGAGAAAGAAAGAGATCTTGAAAACAGAGGCACAGTTGGGCCAGCAGCGATGTCAACCATCTTAACAGTGGATTCCCACTGTCTCGCAGGTCAGTGGATCACTAGCACATCCACAGTGCTTTTGCCAGGGTACACAGGAGACTGGGTTATCAAGAGCTAATTACTCAGACAGGGTTTTGATCCTCAATTATCTAGCTATTTCAGATGAAAACGGGTGTGGTGTTTTAATTTTTCCTAGCAAGAAAGTGCTGACATATCTGGATAATTTCCTCAGCTTTCTACTTTAGTTCACATGTATTCAACAGAAGGTTATACCGGTGCTTTGTAAATTATTACCACTCCTCTAAAAACACCACCACTTGTGAGTTGAGGTCACAGTTCATCTGTGAGTCTGAGCCTCATATCTCACACCTCACTATTAAGTATTCTGCTTGTAACATAAAAGCAGAGCGTTGCTATCTTTTTTTCTCTTGCACACTGCTCTTTAGAAGAATTTTTAAAAGTCTGCTCATTCATTTGGGTTCCAACGTCAACATCAAAAGTAATTAAATCCTTTGCTAGAATAATTTTTTACTACAGCTCTCATTTAAAAATAAAACACTTTAATAATTTCAAGGAATTAGATTGAAACATATCTAGAAAACCTGTAAAAATTAGTTGATTCTCCTTTGTTTTCTTGCTCTATAGTAATAATTGCTATCAGAAATGGAAATTGTCATGTGTTTGGCTATAAAATCAGTGCAAATTTTATGGCTTACTCTTTTAAAACCATGAGACCACATGCAGAGAACCTGAAGCTGTTGGCTCTTAATTACTAGTAAAACAGGAAAGCAATTATTAGAGCAATTAATTCAATATGTAATGGGACTTTTTATTAGCCATTTTTATTCTAACATAGTAAATAAACGCTTCCTTTCACAGGACATGCCCAGCAAAAATAAATAGAATTATCGTTAAATAAGAAGCACTTCATAAAATTGGCAAACATATCTGTTAATGATCTTAAATATGTAAAAAGCATGACACAGTAGATCAGTTTCTAACTTCGATTCTTCCAACACCCCAATTAAATTAAATTAAATTAAATTTAAATTAAATTAAATTAAAATTGCTCCTATCTAAATCAACATTTACTGCTTTGACCTTGGTATCTGACTCATTGCTAATAAATAATTTCCCAAAATCATAAACATGAAAGTGAATAATGGGATGATAAATTTTAATTTAGTGAAATAGAATGTATTTTATTGCAAAATTAATTGCTTCTTCTTTCAAATATCAAGCACTATAGGCTAAAGTAATGGTTGTATTTTAGAACTATAAGATTCCCTATGGTTTTTGAATTTCTATCAAAGGTGAAAATCTGTTTTTTCCTCAATTTTTATAATACACTTTTTCATAAGATTAATTATTTAACTATGTCACTCAGGGTAAGTTTTCAAAGTGATTTCTCTGTTGAAAAGTACTTTGTACTTTGATAATTTATCATTTCTACTTCCATATTTATAATTTATACTTCTATATCACAATTGTGAGGGATTTTTGTATGTGTTTTAAGCAATATTTTATTAATGTTCTAATTAATATGATGAGCAAAAAACCAAAAGTATGAGCTCCACATTAAAGTCTGAATATTGAAAGTACTGTATAAAATGAATCTTGAAAATTAAGATTACCAAAGGAATACTAATATTTGCATGTGGAACCTAAGTGTGTTAAGGACAGGACAATATTATTTCTTCTTCAAGCAAAATGATTAGAACTCTTAAAGAAATATTGATTTTGTAAGTGTTGAACTTATAACATTGAGAGTGATGCTAATTAAATGTCTCTAACACTCCCTAAGAAGGGAGAGAACATGACAATAATTAAGTCATCAGATAACCTTAACTAGATTGAAGCATTTGCTCTGGAGAATGTTATAACAATCCTTCAGATCCTGTTTTTCTACTAGGCCTTCAAAGGCTGCATGGCACTGAAACTCTGAATTTCAAAGAAACTGTTCAGGAGTCAGGACACTAATTGGCCCTAATGTGTTTTAGAGTATGGTGTTCTAATTGGCACGCTGTCGAGGCATTACCCAGATGTACAAAAAGGATGCTTTATGTAGACTAAGGTTGGCAGCTGTGTCCCTGTTGGCTGGTCAGTTTTTTGACATCCTGCGACCTCTAGTGAGAACCAGAAGTTGTCAGCCAACATAAATTTCCTTGCCCAGTCTGAGTTTCTATAGGAGCAGCAGATAAAGAAAAGCCCCTCAGCTAGGCTCATAGAATACTTTTGCTTTTTTCAGATCGCAGCATTTTTTCGGGTTTGAGAGGGTGAAACTATTTTCTTAAATACCTTTGAATTTTTTCCTCAAAATCTCTAGAAATTTTATTTCAGTCCTTCAATTACTATTTCAGTACCTTCAATTATTATTTCAGTACTTTCAATTACTACTCTAAAGTTAGTAAAAATAAAAAAGGGTGAAAAGTCCAATGAAAATATGAAGTAAGTCTTAAGGGTAAAAAAAAAATGTGTCTCAACTATATATTACAAATAAGTGAAAGTAGACTGTTATCTCACATATGTTTTTCAGTAAACATTTTTACAAATTATATGCTCAAATTTTAGAATGGTTCAATTATACAATATTTTTGATTAATCCTAAAAGCATAGTATTATTCACTGAAAATAAGATACAAAACAAGTGGATTTCAAAACAAAATAAGTACATAAGGTTAAATGAGACTGTCCTGACTTTAACTCCCAAAGCATGTATAGCATAGTACCCGATATATTGCTCATTCTGAAAAGTTTCCTTGCCATAGCTATAACTTTTATAAAGATGCCTAGTTGCTTAAAGGCAACGTGTATTTATTAACAATAAAATATGGGCACAGAAAGATGAATAACACATGACCAGCACCCAAACTGAACATACAATCTAATGGGTGGACGACAGACATAACTTCACAGAATGTGATAAATACCTGACATGAGGAATAAATGAAGAATTCTATATGTGCTATGAAAAATGATCATTGTCGGCCGGGCATAATCCCAGCACTTTGGGAGGTTGAGGTGGGTGGATCACCTGAGGTCGGGAGTTTGAAAGCAGCCTGACCAACATGGAGAAACCCCGTCTCTCCTAAAAGTACAAAATTAGCTGGGCATGGTGGCACATGCCTGTAATCCCAGCTACTCAGGAGGTTGAGGCAGGAGAATCGCTTGAACCCAGGAAGAGGAGGTTACAGTGAGCCAAGATTGCACCATTTCACTCCAGCCTGGGCAACAAGAGCGAAACTCCATCTCAAAAAAAAAAAAAAAGGAAAAAAACAAAGAAAGAAAAGTGATCATTTTCACTTTAGGAAATGAGGGAAAGATTTATATAGCAGGTGCTACATGACTTGGACCTAAATAGAGACTAAGGAGAATGAGGGAGAATGAAACAAGTGGCAGCAAGTACCTTTCTGCCTTCTTTGATGCTCTCTAAATTCTGTTCATCCTTTTCAGCCTTATTTTAGCCTCACTTAATCTGTGAGATAAATGTGGAAAATATACCTTGGATATTTTATATATTTTTCCCCAAATTTACCTAGACTTTCAACTTTCTGCATTTTCACTTTTCTGTTGTTAATAACAGTGAACATATTAATGCATTGTGTGCACCAGGACATTTGGTATAAATAATACTCATTGAAAATGGATTTTACACTTAAACACTTAAAAATAGTTTTTCAATGTTTCCGAACTACAGTTGCTATGGAAATTATAAATGTTATCTTCACTTAGAAAAACTGGAACACTTCATACCTATTCTTTAGTGCTATCACATTTAACAGCGTTCCAAAAACATGAGTTCAAAGATTTTTCCAGAAAAAAGGTAAGATTTCTTAGTCAAATAAACCTTGTCCTGGAAATTTGTAAGATATATATATTTAATATACATAGATATATATTTTATATTTAATATGTATTATATATATTAAATGTATTTAATTATCTCAAACTTTTTGACAATCTCTTAAAATTTCTGCTCCAGTGATCACTTTTGGGAAACATGCCTATAGATATTTATACACAGCAGTAATATTTTATATTCACATACACATATGACACAATATATTTATAATGTTCTGATATAATTATATAACTAAGTAAAAATAGATATGTATATGTATGTAGGTATGTAGTTATTACTGGAAATATAATTTTGCTTAGATTTCAGTATTGGGGATTTGAGCATGGGGATCTCATTATGTCCTGAAGATTCTACTAGATAAACTCTACCAATATAAGGACAAAATATTTTATCATTTAGTCAATCAATAGAATACAAAATTTATTGATTAAATTGGGCCATATTGTGACTTGCGTGCATTGTCTTTCTTTCTTCTTTCCTCCCTTTCTCCCTTTCTCCATCCTTCCCTCTCTTCCTTCTTTCCTTTCTCCTTTAGTTTTTTTTTTTTTTGGTAAGGAATTTAGTCTAAATAGTTCTAGAGATATTCTTTTGGCTCTAGCATTCTAAACTTTTTTAAAATTCATTTTTAAACTAAATAAGAATATTGTAAGAAACAGTAGAGATTTGCATTTGTTTTCTTTATAATATTTGGCAGTACTGAGCTAGTTTCCAATTTTGTAATTAGTAATTTTGAAAAGTAATTTCAATTAATCACCCAATATAATTCAACTAAACTACAATGTATGTAATGAGGGGACATAGAATCAAAAGTTATATTAAATTTAGAAACATTAGTTATTTGACTTTTTAAATAATTTTTTATCATGGATCATCAGAATCATAGCAATTAAAATGATCTTGTTCAACTCCCTCATTTCTAAAATGATTGAAATCCTGTTAATACCTTGTAGATCTGCAAGAGTGGCAGGTAGCCAGTAAAAATCTTAGCTATTTTCATGTTCTTTGGTTTTAGGCTCCATTTTTTCCTTTAAGTTTATAAGTCAGGATCTGAGCTAGACGACTGAGTCTTCATTCATCACAAGTTCTTTATAATGTACATGAATATTCGAAACTATTTGAGGCTCAATGCAGCCTGCCATAGGGAGCAACATTACTTAGCTATGTCTCCACATGCAAAAGGAGAGAGATAAAGATATTTTCTTTTATATGATTGATGAGGGACAACTGAGCAATGGCCTTATATTCTCTATTTCTCATGTTTATTAAGTCATCTTATGTCTGAAACAGAATTGGTCACTTGCAAGCTCTCTATGATGCAGAGAGAAATTGATAACAACTTTAATGCTATTCAAAGATTATATGGCATAATTTGTTCCTGCAGTTATTTTACTGCTCTATGAAGAAACTGACACATAAAGTAAACCAATACTGTGAAGTAAATTCAGTTTTATTTTATTTCCAACTCCAGTCAACCAGCACTTTGTTATGTACTCCAAGGAATAAAATAAAAAGGACATGGTTTCTGACCTAAAGAAAAGTACACTTTTATAACATAGAAATAGTCACCTAGTAGCTGATTATTTGACTGCCATGGAAATCCAAAATGGCTTCATCACCATAAAATGAAGAGTAAAAGGAAAAGTATGTTTTAAGTTTGATGTTTTCTATGTCTGTTTTAATTCATTCTTTCATGAACACAACACTAGGTAGAATAGGCTCTCTGTATTACTTCCTTTATAATTAAAGAATAGTTCATAAACATTATGCTACATAAATCACATGCTAGATATCCAATCTCCCTTCTAGAGTAATTTTATCATCTACTTTGTTGATTAGCTAAATTGAAAGGTGCACTCAATTTGACAATGTTGGAGAAAATATTTTGCTTCTATTAACCTGTCAAACAGTGTTTGCTCATAAGTATTAAACTGCTACAAGAAAAATAAAATGTTCAGCCTTTTTTTGATTGTTTGGATCATAGTTTTTATCACTTAAAATTATGGTTTTATTTGCTACCTTTGAGAAATATTTCTGAGTGCTAAGTGTACTAAGTGTCAAGGCTAGCAATATGGAATCTAAATAATTTAAAGACTTATCTCAGATGACTATTTTTTAATTTTTTCAGATTTTTTCATTTTGTACAGGGATTAAGAAGAGTGATTTTTCCACCAGTGGAAGTTCTTTTTTAGAAAGATGATGGTTTGTCATCTGAGATGCTTGGTTCTTTCATGGATATTTAGGTTTTCCCCATGTCTTGAATCAAGTTTGAAAATTTTATTTTTCTTAGAAAACTATGGACCCCATTTCATTTGTTTTATCAATGTTTTCAAATTTGTAAATACTTATGTGTACAGTGTTTTATCATTTCTCTGTTTTGGTACATCTCATGACTTTTTCGTTCCCAGTTTTATAAATTTCCTATTTTACTTTATTAAACTAGTCAAAAAATGTTCTTTTTCTAGTTAATTTACCTATTTCTTTGTTAATTCTTTTTAATTTCATGTTCATTTTATTGAAATTTTTTTAACATCTTAAGTCTTCAGTTCATTTATTTCCATTTCTTCAGGAATGAGCAGATTTATGATGATGTAGTATACATTTGGAGTTCAGTTGCAGGAAGCAAAAACTGTTCTATTTTAAGCAGAAGGAAATGTGATGGGATTGTACGCTTAGAAAGATCTTGGAAGGCCTGGAGAAACAGGCTTGATTCTGATTCAAGAATGACCCCAGAATAAGATCACAAACCTGGCCTGCCAAGGGAGGCACCCATTGGATAGACTCAGAGAAGGAAGAATTAAGCTATCACTGGAAAGGTTGACTTCAAGAACACATCCCTTTAGCTTTGAAGCAGAAAATCAGGAAGCTGTTATTACCGTCACATCTTCCTCTGAAGGAACTCTAGAGTACTGCTGCAGAAATAGTTTCTACCCTGAGAAACTGCCTCAGCACCAGGAAAACGCCTCCTTGACTTTCATCTTCTAGACCTCTGCTGCCCAACACAGCAGCCACTAACCACATGTGGCTACTGAGTACTGGAAATAGGACTAATCCAAATGGAGACATGCTCTAAGTTTAAAATACCACAAGATTTCAAAGTCATAATGGGGAAAAAGAAAGAGAGAAGGTAAAATATCTCAATTTTTAAATCTTGATGACATAATGAAATGAAAATATTTTGAAATGTATTCAATATTAAATATATTGGGTAAAATAAAATGCATTCTTAAAATTAATTTTGTCTGTTTTCTTTTTACCTTTTGTAATGTGACCACTAGAAGATTTAAAATTGTATAGGTGGCTCACACTATATTTCAATTGAGCAGTGCTGTTCTGGAACTCATAAGAACTCATCTCTCAGCCAAATCAATTTCACACCTAAAAATTTAGGTGCAACAAAGTCATGGAAAAGTAGATTTTAGCCTTCTAGTTTCTGTCATTCAGAAAAATCCCCCTAATTGGAAGCTGATAGATATTGAGTGTGCTAAGCCACTATATCTTCCACATGAAGTTTTTTTTTTTTTTTTTTTTTGAGACAGAGTCTCTCTCTGTCACCCAGGCTGGAGTGCAGTAGTGGACTTGGCTCACTGCAACCTCCGCCTCCCAGGGTTCACGCCATTCTCCTGCCTCAGCCTCCCAAGGCAGGAGAATGGGACTATAGGTCCCGAGCTGGGACTATAGGTGCCTGCCACCAAGCCCGGATAATTTTATTTTTATTTTTTTTAGTAGAGACGGGGTTTCACTATGTTGGTCAGGCTGGTCTTGAAATCCTGACCTCTTGATCCGCCCGCCTCGGCCTCCCAAAGTGCTGGGATTACAGGCATGAGCCACTGCACCCGGCCCACATGAAGTATTTTTTAGGAAAAAGTTCAGGCAATACTTCATGAGGTTTAAAACTTAGTTTTCTCATTGCAATGATCTTTGATACTATGTAGTTTTATTGTAATTTTATTTTATTTACCCAAAATTATTTAGAATATTTGTTTTTTAATCTTCCAGAGAGTTTATTTTTTTAACTTCCAAGAATTGCATTTAAAATTTTAAGTTTTCTTTACCAATTTATTATTAATTCTTATTTTATTATATTTTTGTGTTGTAATCAAATAAGGTAGTCTTGCACATTTTTTGTGTGTTTGGAATATATTCACATTTTCTTTGTAGTCAAAATACAACCAGCTTTTGCAGAAGCCCCATGGGCATGTGAATGGAACAGGTTTTTTCCTGCAGTAGCATAAAATACTGAATTTGTATGTGTGAATATCTTTATTTACATTAATCAAACTGTCAGCACCCTTGCTTTTGGTCTTGCTTTGTTGTTGTTTCATTTTGTTTTGTTTTGTTTTGGGCATGACAGATCTTTTAAAGACAGGGATATGTAAACGTCTCCAATTTTGCTAAAAATGACTTACAATTGGGAAACAAAGTAAAACATTTAGCATATGAGCAAAATATAGGCTGGTATGAGGTAAATCTAATTAAAAAGGTAATAATAGGAAACAAGAAAGTTTTGTAAAAAAAAATTTGTCTGTGAGGATTGGGAAAAGGCACCATATAGGACAAGATATTTTATGTGATTTAAAATAGGAGGATTTGAGATTACAGAAAAAGAAGAGTTACAGCCCATGAGAACAAATAACAATGGGCTTGTGACAATACAGTGAATGTTTGCCGAATCTAATGACCCAGGTTTTCTGGAATAGAATTGTATATTGGGAAAAACAGTAATGTTGAACGATGTTTTCTTTTATTTTTAAAATTTATTTTATTTTATTTTTTTGAGACGGAGTTTTGCTCTTTCACCCCGGAGTGCAGTGGCATGATCTCGGCTCACCGCAACCTCCGCCTTCTGGTTTCAAGATATTCTCCTGCCTCAGCCTCCCAAGTAGCTGGAATTACCGGCACCTGCCACCACCCTCAAAGTTTTCTTTTATTGATTGAACATTTGTATTAGTTCTCCTGGAAATGAGCTTTTTTTTAATAATCCTTGACTAGTTTTCAACTGAATTTTTTGGATTTTCCTTAAGGATTTGTACTTCTTACATAATCACTGCAAGTATTTTCCCCATGTTTGTTATTTTCTTTTTAATTTGTGTGACATATTTGTGACATACAGAAATTTTCATTTGTGATCTCAATTTAATTGCTCTTTACTTTGTGATTTCATTTGACTTCATGAAAGTAAAATGTTCATTGCTAAAGTTCAAATATTATTGCACTTTGCTTTCTGCATTCTCTGTGTTTTTCCTAATTTAATAAACTGGGAAATCAATTTTCCTAACACATTTTTATAAATATTCTTCCTTTCACTACAGTTTGTGACACTAAAATCTACTTTTCAACTATAGATCCTGTTCTTTGGAAGTACCTGCCCATATAATTCTGGATCTACATTGTTCTAATTATTTTGGCTTCATATTATATATGTTTAATATGGTATATAGGGCCAGGCGTGGTGGCTCACACCTGTAATCCCAGCATTTTGGGAGGTCGAGGTGGGCAGATCACCTGAAGTCAGGAGTTCCAGACCAGCCTGGCCAACATGGTGAAGCCCCATCTCTACTACAAATACAAAAATTAGCCGGGGGTGGTGGCGGACGCCTGTATTCCCAGCTACTGAGGAGGCTGAGGCAGGAGAATCACGTGAACCCGGGAGGTGGAGGTGGCAGTGAGCTGAGATCGCACCATTGCACTCCAACCTGGGGGACAGAGCGAGACTCCATCTGAAAAAAAAAAAATATATATATATATATATACACACATTTATATTTATATTTATATTTATCTATATATATAGGGAACTATATGTACACACATATATATAAATAAATATATATATAAAATATACATAGAGTCCCCAATCCCCTGGCTGTGGAGCAGTACCCGTCTGTGACCTGTTAGGAACCTGGCTGCACAGCACGAGGTAAGGTGAGAGCAAGTGAGATTACTGCCTGAGCTCCTCCTGTCAAATCAGCAGGGGTATTAGATTCTCACAGGGATACGAACCCTATTTTGTGAACTGCGCATGTGAGGAATCTAGGTTGCACACTCCTTATGAGACTCTAACTAACGCCTGATGATCTTAGGTGGAGCAGTTTCATCCAGAAACCAGCATCTCCACCCCATCTGTGGAAAAATTAACCAGTCTCTGGTGCCTAAAAGGTTGAGGACCACTGGTATATCAAATATATTATAGACTTTACATTTTATTCAGTATATAGTTATTTGCTAGCACTATTCTCTTTTTAATCTTCTTGTTAAAAATGCATTTAGCTGTTTTGTCCCTGAACTTCTAACAAGTTTAAGCTATTGAAGCATCCATGGAGTTTTTTTTTTTAATTATATAAAACTACAGTTAATTAGGAAATAATCAACATCCCTATTCTAATATTTTTATTCAGGAACATGTTTCTTGTATTCATTTAGGTGAGCTTTATTGTCTCTCAGAAAAATTTCATACTTTTTTTCATAGAGTCACTGAACTTTCTTGATTAAAGTTATTCTTAGGCATTTTTATTGCAAATAAGTGGGATATTTTCTAACAGAATTGCTGGTAGCATATTCAGCTTTAAATTACAATCTGTAGACTCTGATTTTTCATCATTGTCACAGCCTAATTTCTTCATGTGATTACGAGGCACTCAATAAATAATAAAACATATGATTTTTGCCTTCCTTTAGTTAATGCTTATTAAAAGGGTAGTGAGTTTTGCTTACACGCAAAAAAGTATTCTTTGGACCAAGGTCATGTTCTGCCTTAAGTTTCTCGAGACTAGTTCTATTACAATATTGAATTAAGAGGCAGTAGAGGAAAAGTTGGACAAGGGTAGTTTGTGCTTCTCCTTGGCCTCCAGTTACTTATTCTGGAACATTCTATCTTACTTCTCCCAGTGAGAAGACAATAACTCTCCTTCACTAGAAATACTACACAAATGTAGGAGAGAAAGGAAAAAACATATTTGTTTCTCATTATCTCTTTTACATATATCAGTTTGCGTCAGCAGATGGGTCCACAGCAATGGAGTTGTTCAGGTAGGCCCCACCCTTGACTATTAAAATATTGACAGTCAAACAATAATGTTACAATGTGAAGTTTATTGAAAGGATAACAAAAAGAGCATTTTCATTACAAATTAAATGTCATTTTAAATGTACCACATCAAACTTAATTTGTCTTGTTTTTATATATTGAGGTAGTTGTAATTTAAAGTATTAATGCCAGTCAGTAAAACATATACCAATTAAACTTGGATATTTGCATACATTCTCTGTAGGTGTCAGCATTGCTTTGTAATAGTCTTATGCACAGAACTGTGTTTTCATCATGTCATAGGATGTAACTTTCATGTTAAATTCTAGTTAAACACCAGAAGGGCCTCTCTAAGTCTCTAAGACATCTCCTGGATTATTCTGTATTTCTTAATCACAAATGTGACTGAATGATTAAATTTCATCTTGGAAAAAATGGATATTTATTGTCTTTCTTTAGGCATGGATAAGTACTTTCAAGGTTTTACGTGGCATTCTCTGGATATTAAAATAAGATGCTTTGAAAATATACAATACAGCATACATAGAACCTAATTCTATTTGGCATATTTAGAAATGACATTCATTATTTATTTTTGGGAGAACAGTTAACATAGCATTCTATGGAGTGATTTAGATTGCAGACACCACTGCATCACTGTGTTCACAGTTTGAACTAATTATACACAGACTTTTTATTGGATAAAGTTATTAGGATTCAATCTAGGGAGTGCTTATTTAAGAAGGAAAGACATATACAAATTTATGTTCACACTAGGAGGGTATCTATTCTTGGGGCAATTTTCTGATTCAGAGACTTAGAGGTGAATAAAATCCTAAAGTGGTAGAATCTGAATGCTTTGTGCATACGAACTTGCACCTGCAAGCTGTCCTGCTATGGACAGCCTCTGTCATGAGACCTGTATTCATTGTGTACATGGCTCTCATTCTCTTTTTTTTTTTTATTTGAGACGGAGTCTGGCTCTGTCACCCAGGCTGGAGTACAATGGCGCGATCTCAGCTCGCTCACTGAAACCTCTGCTTCCCGGATTCAAGCGACTCTCCTGCCTCAGCCTTCCAAGTAGCTGGGATTACAGGCACACACTGCCACGCCTGGCTAATTTTTTTTGTTTTTTTTTGTATTTTTAGTAGGGATGAGGTTTCACTATGTTGGCCAGGCTGGTCTCGAACTCCTGACTCTGTGATCTGCCTGCCTCAGCCTCCCAAAGTGCTAGGATTACAGGCATGAGCTGCCGCGCCCAGCCATGGCTCTCACTCTCTACAGGATGGTGGATAATAAAGCATGTTGGAATTACTATGGAGGCACAATGCTTACAAGAAACCCAACTTGCAAAACTAAGATTACAGGTATTTATAATTGTAAATGATTGTATATTATAAATTGTAAACGACTACTGTAATTAAAAATGTAACAGAGAAAAATCAAGGTCTCAGAAAGCACATAGCCAGGTGTAACTATTCAGTGCGGAAATCATTTTTAGTAAGGGACAATGAGCCTTTCTGTTCACCCAGTTTCTTTAAATGGTACTCTAGTAACTAGCAAAGTTACTAGCTGCCTTCTTCTATGTAATGGTGTGAGAAAATGTTAGTAAATACTATCCATTTTTCCTTCAGTAAATTATGCCAGGATAATTTTATAATCTATTTTGCAGCTCCTTCTGAGGTAGACATTCTTTGGAACATCTGCAATAGAGTAGTTTAGGTGTGAAAAAAATCAGGAGCAGTTTCTCTTTATATACCACACAACATATGGACTCTCACTTGTAGCTGGCAGAGATGCTTCTGCAAAGAAAAAAGAAATAGAAATTTCCTCCAAATTTCTCCAGAAATTGAATCCTTATGAACCAAATTTGATTATTTTCTCATATAAAAGTGAAATTTAAAAATGTGACATACAGAAACACAGTATTTAGATGATGCCACTCAGAGCAGCTGATTGCCAACATGAAGGTATTTGGAGGGAAACTATTAGAAAGGTATTATCATTCTAGGTTGGAAATCCAAATCAAAAAACTTTTTTTTCTAGTATTCATTTAAATACAGTTAACTTTTGATGCATTTTCACGAGAGCCATTTTCTGACTCATAAATGCTTACAAGGTAAGAGGATCATCTTCTAGAGACTAATGGTCAGATAACAGGAAAACAGTTTTGGTAGTTTGAATCACTGGGACAGAAAGTATACAATGTCAGAGCTGGAAAGGACCCAAGGGATAATCTAATCCAGTTCTTTCCTTCTTATAGGTTAGAAAACTAACTCTCAGAGAGACTTAACCATTCACCCACAGTTTCACAAGACTAGTTCCATCCAGCTAGGCCTCCTGGTTGTTATTTCAGTATTCTTTTCATTGATCCCAGAAACCTATCAATCATTTTTAGACTTGGAATGTCTAAACAGAGTCAGATTGTACCACTAGATACAACGGGTTTAGGTGTTTTAAATAATTTATTCAATTAAAACTCAAAGTAGATGTATGTATTTACTAGTTGTCCCTTAGATAGAATAAACTAACTTTGGAATATTTTAGTGAAATACCACAGTTTCACATAAAAGGAGACTTAAAAATTAAGGTAGCAATTGAAGGAATAAATAAATTGGGCCTATTCTTTGGTGGTTATGTGTATTTTAATACTATTTTTGACAGAAATTTCTTTTTTCCTAAATGATTTCTCAGTAGTTTTAATTATGACTACTGAATTCTCTGTACTGATTGTTAAATATCCTTCTACAAAACAGAAATATACTGGGATTTCTGTGTGGGGATCCATACACATATTTTATTGGAATTCCCACAATGTTCTGCAGGTCTTTAAAAACAAAAACTGCACCCGAGGAGAATTCTACTGACAGATCTATATTTACACCAACATGTTTTGTTATACTTGCAATTCATACAGGAGACTCCATTTCTGATACTTGTTAGATCATATTATCACTGTGCATTGAACATAACTTTTAAAACATTGTGGCTGAAACTTGGGTGAAAATAGATCACTTTTTTTTTTCCTGGCAACAAATCTCTATGTTCATCAAATTTGCCAGTTGAACTTATTTGTTGTTAGATTGTGTCACAAACTAGAACCTACTATCCAAATCCCAGAGGGCACATATGCTGTAATAACATCTTTTCTTCATCATGAATGTATTCCTAGGATGACTATGTAGTCTCACTTCCCATAGACAGTCTCGGTTTCTTCCTCTGCCTGCATAATAATAATAGCATCCCTGTCACTATCAAAAGATGATAATATATGATCAGTATAGTGATAATGCAAACAAGAAAAGTACAGTATATACAATCCTCCTATGTTCAAAAAGGTAAAACATGGAGGAGGTTCTGCTTAGAGTTTATGTGAGTCTGATGTTGCTGCTATAATTTAAAACAAAGCCTCTTGTCACTTCTGCCTATGTACTTTACTATTGTTCATAGTCATAATGAGGTTATTTTGGGGGTCAACATGTTATTTGTTCCACAAAAGCTTCAGTTTAGCCTAGGAATGATTACAGTGGATTGCAAGGTCAGTGTTGCTAATAATTTTTATCTTTTCTCTCTAAAAAGTTCTGACTCTTTTCCAAAAATCTACGTGCTATAGTTTCTGACCTTCCTTCATTACCACAGATACAAAGCTTTTCTTTCTCCTTTATTCCTTATCATAAAAGAACATCTGAGGGAGTTCTGAGTTAAAAGAGCTTTCAAACAGTGGCCAGCATCTTCAGACAGTACAGTTCGCACAAAGCATGGTAAAGATAGCTCATTTACATCAGCCTCTCTGTCAGGACTACTTTAAAATTAGTAATACATTAATTTTTATATATTATGTTACTTGAGCTTATAATCTTGAATTATTTAACTTGAGGTTTGGAGATGATTGAAGTTAATAGTAAAAGATAATTCATAGAACCATTTATAATTACACAGTTTAACTTGCAGTGTAGGAGAAAAAAATGATATCTCGATTGCTGCCGGTTGTTGTAAGATGGCTGATAATAATTACAATACTAATTTGCTAACTGGGCTCTGGCAAAGGGGCACTGTTTCTTCCCATGAAACTGTGTGGTGTGTCTTAGCAGTCACCGCAGTCCTGGCACAAAAAATCATGAATGAAAAATTCATTATCTTAGGGGCATTCCAAACATTCTTATACCTAGAATTCCTCCAGTTCATTACAGATTAATAGTGGCTTTCTGTGTGTGTGTGTGTGTGTGTGTGTGTGTGTGTGTGTGTGTGTGTGTAGTGTATGGCTATATGTGACAGTGTGTATATGGGAAAGAGAGAGGAAAAATAGCTTTTAACCACATTCACGTGCCTGGAATGGCTCTTGCCAACCTAACCACCATAGCAGCTCACAGAGTAAGAAATGATTTAAGAGGAAAAAAGGATTTCCGTTCCGAACTGCAAGATACAAAGGAAGATACAAATGACAGAAAAAATTAATACAATTAAAATGTTAATGTAAAGTAATAGTTTTGGTATAACATACCCTCAAATAAAAAAAGGAATCTATATGTAATTTTTCATATTGCTTAAAAAAATTCATGATAAAATATTTCATTTGACTGGTGCCACATCAATGTAACATAAGAGACTCAATTAGAGGACTGCATGATTTTTCAGAATTCAATTAGAAACCTGAAAAAATTAAATTCCTTATAGTTAATACTGAATTATAAAAAAAATATCAACTGTGTCAAGGAATTACAATATAATCAAGTCATACACTGGCAAGACCATTTGATTAATTAAACTTAAGGCTAATATGAGGATATACACTTGTAGGACCTCGCATTTCAAAGAGATAATACTGGGATTCAGCTTCCCTAAGTGCAGAGAGGAGAAGCAAAGCTATATACTTGAATGGCCTGTGACACTGCCTTCATTGCTTGGCCCAGAAATTACAGCATCAAGCAAATGACCTGGCCTCTTTTAAGTGTATTCTTTTCTTAGATTGTTGCCCAATATTGAGCCTGCATGACTTTCAGTATTCTTCAACCCTCATTAAGTTATTAAAACTCTAAGCTGAATTATGAAAATGAATACTAATAATAAAGAGAAAATTCTAATCTGGCGAAGTATCCAGATTAGGTAAAGCACAAAAAAAAACAAGAAAAGATGAGTACAGCGATATCTAAGAGATTACTGAATAGAAGCTATATAGTTAAATTATCTTGATGCCTTCTTTAAGATTTTAATTATTATTTTAACTTATTTTTTAAATCTGTGCACACTTGGTCTTCCCTTTAAGGCTCCTTGTGGTCCTCTTGGGAGCCAGATAGTCCTGACACACTTGGGTGCAACCAACACGGTGATATGGTTTGGCTCTGTGCCCCATAGAAATCTCATTTTGAATTGTAATCCCCAGTGTTGGAGGTAAGGCCTGGTGGGAGATGATTAAATCATGAGGGAAGATTTCCCCCTTGCTGTTCTCAGGATAGTGAGTGAGTTCTCATGAGATGTAGTTGTTTAAAAGTGTGTGGCACCTCCCCCCTCACTCTCTTCCTCCTGTTCCAGTCATGTAAGACGTGCCTGCTTCCCCTTCGCCTTCCGCCATGATTGAAGGCTTCCTGAGGCCTCCCTACCCATGCTTCCTGTACAGCCTGTGGGACTGTGAGCCAATTAAATCTCCTTTCTTTATAAATTATTCAGTCTCAGGTAGCTCCCTATAGCAGTGTGAGAATGGACTAAGACAATTGGCCTTCGCCTTAAGTTCCTAAATTCATGTGGGTGTACCTGCTCCCTGGATCTACATCTTTTTGGTCTGGGCTCTGAACCTTCTCAATGGTGTGCCCTAGGCTTTGATCCAGGCCACAGGGAGAAATCCTGGCATCATTTTTCCCTTCCACTGCTTTCCAACTCACTGCTTAGCTAAGGAGAGGTAGATACTATGAACTTGGGAGTTGATAAGGTGGACACTTTGGGCTTAAGTTTTCTAGAAAATTAGGCAATCATAGTTGTAATGTTCCATATGTCCATAAGCATCAAACAACTCTGCTGCAAACAAAATGAATAATCTTTTTCTTGAAGTCTAGTAAGGAAGGGTTAGAGAGCTTCTTCTGATATTTCAAAGTAGGAATTTTCCTATCATATAAACCTTGATTATATTAATATGTACATCAACATGTATTATATTAATTGTATGTGCACACTATATTAAATGTATATCGATATAGTATTTATTTGTACATTTATATATTAACAAAAATTATGTTTGAGAATGTGTTGTAAGTTAGCCTAACATAAGAGAAGTGACCTTGTTTTAATTTAACTTAATGAACATGGGAAAATCTGTTCTATGTAAAATAAAACATGCCTGTAATCCCAGCGCTTTGAGAGGCAGAGACACGAGGATCACTTGAGCTCGGGAGTTCGAGACCAGCCTGGGCAAGATAGTGAGAAGTATCTCTACAAAAAATAAAAATAAAATATTAGCCAACTGTGGTGGCATGTGCTTGTAGTCCTAGCTATTCAGGTAGCTGGGGCAGGAGAATCGCTTGAGCCCAGGACTCCAAGGCTGCAGAGAGCCAGGATGGTACCACTGCACTCCAGCCAGGGTGACAGAACAAGACTTTGTCTCTAAAAAAACATACAAGCAAGCAAACAAACAAAAACCTACTAAATTAGAATATTCAACAAGGTAGTTGTTTTTCTCTGTGCTTTTAAGTTCCGGCTAGTCCATTCTGGAAAGACAGGGACTCTTTCAATTAACACACTCTGCATGGCTAAGTTTTCACTAAGAAAATAATTCTAGATCTAATTAATGTAAATATCTAATAGCAAATCGTAATCCATCTTCACAATCTGTAAAATGTTTTAGACTATGCTGAGAACACACTATTTTCTAGCCTTCAACATCAGCTAATTATCTGTTGGAAAAACTGAGACTAATAATTGCTCCAAAGTTGGCAAATTTGAAGCCAGAAGCTTCTGACCTAGTTAAAGATAATGACAAATTTATTGTAAATATTTTTCTCTACATACATTTATTTATTTATTCATAGAGTTGTGGTATAATAGAAACATATTTTCAAAACTGTTACTTTATTTGTACCCATGAGAACAGAAGACTTATAAATTGATTTAAAAAATTTGAGATTTTCTTTAAAAGGCAAGGTATTACAATTCTAAATTGAAATTCCTCCGGCAAAACATTTCCTGTTGATGCATAATGATGATCATATGTATTTATGGGGTAGATGTGATTTGAAAAATGCATACAATGTATACAATGTATAATGATGAAATCAGGGTAATTAGAATTCAAACATTTATCATTTCCTGTGTTGACAACATTCCACCTCTTCTCTTCCAGCTATTTTGAAATATAGAATGCATTATTGATATCTATAGGTACCTTACTGTGCTATGAAACACCAGAAATTATTTCTTCTATCTAACTGTATTTTTTGTACTATTAACCAGCCTCTCTTCATTGCCCGCTTCCCAGCCTCTGGTAACCACCATTCTATTTGCTACTGCCATGAGATCAACTTTTTTAGACTAAGTAGGATTTTTTGAGTGAATATTATTTTGTTTATTTTTGTTTGTTTATGATACTTTTAAAGGTTTTCTTGAGGAACCACAGCCTGAAGAAAAGCAATTTGCAATAATGCCATGTCCTCAGTAGGTACTTGATAAATTCTCAGTGATGATAATTAATCCACATCATACACAACCAAGACTCCAGCACCTCACACTGAATTTGGTTGAATTGCTGAAAGAAGAATGTCAAGTACACTTCTTTCCTGTTTTATTTTGTTATCTAATCTATTTAATTGACAGGTCTTTTAAGGAATAATAGCAAGCCTAACTTTTCAAATGTCCATATAGGGAAGCAGATTGTGCGTACGTGTGTGTGCGTGTGTGATCTACATGACATATAAACAGATTCCCATGGCTAGGCATCCCTATGGTTTTGCAAGTGTGTGCACTCTTGTGATTGTTCATGCAAGTGTGTACGTGCATAAGTTACAAAGAGAAGACTTATCAACAGTCATGTGTGGTTCACATGGAGGAGCCAGCCAGATATTCTTCAGGCAGTTTTCACTAGCTTGCCTACAGTCTTCTAGAGTTTTCAAGAGGGTATTATTGTTCTAAGATCAATTATTACATTTTGGCTCAAGAAGATCTGATAATAAAACAGGATCAAAATGGATGTACATCCTTTATAAAAATGTTTTGCAAAGTGTATTGAATTCACTTTCTTATTCTTTCCTCAAGTAGTCAAAACCCACAAATGATTGAAGCCAGAAGATAAAATCTGAGTGCGTATTGGCCCCAGATGAAAATACTGAGTTTTGAAAATACTGAGTTCATGCTGTGAACACAGCCACTGATAGAAGACCTAGGTCAGGCATGAGAGAAGGCAAATGATAAGAGCCACGGAGATTGGCACTTGAAAATCTTTTTTTTTTAGAGATGGAGTCTCGCTGTGTCACCCAGGCTGGAGTGCAATGGTGCGATCTCAGCTCACAGCAACCTCTGCCTCCTGGGTTCAAGCCATTCTCCTGCGTCAGCCTCCCGAGTAGCTGGGATTACAGGCATGCACCACCACGCCTGGCTAATTTTGTATTTTTAGTAGAGACAGAGTTTCACTGTGTTTATCAGGCTGGTCTCGAATTCCCGACCTCAGGTTATCTGCCCGCCTTGGCCTCTCAAAGTCCTGGGATTACAGGCGTGAGCCACCGCGCCCGGCTGACGCTTGAAAATCTTAAATGTCAGTTATGTCCACTCTTCCTCACCTCCACTCAGAAAACATTTTTTCTTCAAAAAAATTGGACTTTAATATTGTCGAGGCCTGAACAGTATTGCATCAAGGAAATGGATTTTTTCCCAAATGTGATTGGAGGCCTAAAGTCCAGATGCAGGTGGAGATGACACCACGGAGGACAATTTCCTGATGCTATTGGAAAGAAAAGTGACTAATTTAAAGGTATTTTTAATCTTATTATCTATGCCAAAATGTCAAGTTTTATCAAATGTTAAATGTTGCTTCTTCAAATCCACGATCTTGAGTTGTTGTTGTTTTATTAAAGATTTTCAGTCTGACCTATATTAGTGATATGAGTTAATTATTTCACAGTATGATTTGACAAGTACCTCTATGTCTTATTGCTTAAGAAAAATAAAACCTGTTTAAATATCTCTTTTATTAGAATGAAAATATTAATGATGGCAGTAATTCATGCAGAGTATGAATGTTTTATTGATCAGTAACAGATTCTTTAAAGTACAAGCCTTTCCTTTTAGGTTGACAGTATGGACCAATTTTTAAAATATATAAAACCTAGTACTTCGTTTTCTTTTTATTTATTACTTTTTATAAATGACCATTCCTGAGTTAATAGTTTACATCTCAATGTGTTATTTAGTTTCTAGCTACAATATCTGGAATTTCCGAAAGAGATAGTGAATTAAACTTATTATGGAAGATAGAATTTGGAGTTCCTAATGTCTCCGAATTTGAATACAATTTAAAATATACCTCTTGATTGTACTTAAGTTTCAGAACTCTGGCTAATGGTTAAGAAAGCAGGGGAGGAAGAAGTTAAGTACTAAAAAATTTTGTTGCTTAGGACTTCAAAATAAGTAAATTCTTGCCATGTTTCTTGAGTTTACACACTGAAATTTAGGATAAATTTTAGTTAGGTCATTCTCTTTTTTGTCCTGTTGTTTCTGCTTGAAATAGAACAAGTTATTTTTATCATTTTATAATTAAATGCTATATTTTGATATTTTAAAACCTTAAATTTGATACTCCAGAGACAGAAGGATTTTGGAAAACAGTGAGAATAAATAAGAAAAGACTCATTTCAAATCTTTACTTTGAAGATAAAGAAATTTCAGGAGCATTCAATTTCACTTGACTATATTTTGAGTAGCCTCTGGGAAGGACCAATAATTACAATGGTGCATCTTAGAAGTCTCTCTATGTATTTTAAAACTTTGCCTTTTGGTATATTGTGTTAATTCCAAACTTTCTTTTTTTCTGAGACGGAGTCTCGCACTATTACCCAGTCTGGAGTCCAACGGCATAGTCCTGGCTCACTGCAACCTCCACCTCCAGGGTTCAAGCAATTCTCCTGCCTCAGCCACCAAACTTTTGTGTACAAGACTACATTGAACTCTGGCAAGCCATTCTTCCGTAACATTGTATCTGAAGATGTATCACCTGAATTCAGTGTCTTTGGAAGCTTTCAGGGATACAAGTTTGCTTATACATTTGTCCATGTTGCTGCAGAAACACTGTTCCATATGGTTACCTAAGGTGTTTTCCCCCAAGAATATGTATTATCTTTGATTCTGATTCAAAATAATGCATTTACTGAAGTCCTGACTTAGCTGCAATATTCCTAAAACATTTTTGCTGAGAGAAAAAAATGTTTTGCCTTGTAAAATTTCTAAAATGTTTTTGCTGAGAGAAAAAAAAATAAATATTTTTGTTCTTAAATAGGACACAGCCTTTTTTCAAATTAACAACAACAAGAAGCATCCTAGGCTATGGTGTCTGTCAGAGAGACATGGAGCTGTGCTCCTGTGTCCTGGAAGGCCTGGGTACAATTTCCCTAGCTGCTATAAATATTTCAGAGATCCTGGCAGCTAAAATATCTCTAAGTTAAATGGGACTGATGATCACTTTTAGCCAGGTTAAAACAATACACACTTAATTATAGTCCTTGTCTTCATCATAAAGATAACACTAAAAACCAGGAATGATAATAGTAATAATAAAATATCAACTACTATTTTTGAGTACTTAGATACTGCTATATCTCATTTAATCTATGTAACAGCATTATGCGGTAGGCACCAAAGTTTTTCCATTTTTTAGATAGGAGAGCTAATATTTATAGAGGTTGAGTAATAGCCCTCATCATGTAGCTAAAAACAGTTGAATCATGAGCAAATGTTGTTCATGGTTAAGCCTGCATTCCTCACTACCACCCTGTTCCTTGCCATTCAAAGGTTTCAGTTTAGTCCAAAATTACTTAGAACAAATATCTGGGTAAGTGAGAGGAGATACACTGCAAGTTTTCAGTATCTCCCCTGTGCATGAGAGCTCAGGAGCAGGTTTTTATTCCTAAATATAACTTAAAGTAGAGCTTTTGAAGAGCAGGGAGGAAGAAATTATCATTTGCAACAAAGCTGTTGCAATACGACCACCTTAAAACTGATTTTCTGATGCTGTGTGTGTGTGTATATGAGTGTGTGTATGTGAGCGTGTATGTGTGCGTGTGTGTGTGTGTGTGTGTGTAGGATACTCAACGAACAATCAACCTCAGAAATTTGGCTCTGATCCATCCTGGGCTGCCAATAGAGACCTGGCCGGAAAATGAACTCCATTAATTAGAGTGCAGAGTCAAACATGGTTTTATTCATTGGGCCAGACACAAGTCAGAAAACAAGCTTGATGTTTTTCACATTTAAGAAAAAGGATGCACAGAAGTTACATTATTAGGAAATTTTTTAAATTTGATTGAGAAATGTTCCAAAAATGTCTATGTAGGAAGGAAAATATTTTTCAAGCAATGTGTGTATAAAATTAATTAAAGTATAATACAAGTAAATCTTTCTATTTTAATTAGCTGGAATCCAGTGTAAATTTTTTAAAAGGCAATAATGGGACACAGAAGGGCTTGCATGCTAGGAAGAGGATACAATGGGGTGTCAACAAAAGAACACAGCGTTCTGAATAGGACTTAAGATTGAAGTGAGGGAGTCGAGTGCTTCTCTAGCATTCAGGAGCAGGAACCGGGCTAGATGAAGGCCTGAAAATACTAAATGTGAATACTCACCCCAAACTAATTTTAAACATATTCATCAAATATTTTATGTTTCCAAAAATAAAACATTTTAATTTTTTTTGAAATAGCAAATATCAAATTTTAAAAATGGTACCCGTGCTTTGCTGTTGCTCCTGGCATAGCACAGTTTACTTATTGGGTAATCCTGGATACTGTGGCACTAGGAAACGGAACTCGGAGGTGCAGCAGATGCTGGAGGCCAGCATGCACGCTGTGAGTGGCACAGACATCGTGCTAACAAGAGTGGAGCTTTCCCATAATAGAGGGGTATTGCTTCTGGGAGAAAAAGTGAACTAATTGGTCCTGAGTTGAATGGTTCTAACAGAGAAGGTGTTTAGTCCTGGTTTGCAGTGAGGCATATGGTATGTGAGATGTGGAAGACTGTGTTTCTTTATCTAAGTAGTTCCGAGAATGATAACAGGAAGTCAAACCGTGACCCAAAAGGTATATTGTGAATTCCTCTATCCCATCAATAATAACTTTCATTCTTTCTTTCACATTTCTTGTGGCTTTCATTTTCCAATCTTATTTGTTTAGAGGAGGCTTAGTAAGCCTAAACCAAGGCATTTGAACACACACACACACACACACAATTTCACTCTCTATCACTCACACTTGAAAAAATACAGAGGAGAAAACCTATTAGGTTAGTTGTATAGCATTTTTGAAAAAATACAGAGAAGAAAACCTATTAGGTTAGTTGTATAGCATTTTCAATATGGTTATTGTTACCATTATTGATTTTTCATTATAAACCTTTACACAAATAAAAAGAGAGGTTTGAATTTTACAAGAGTCTTGATCCAATGGACACACATGATATTATGAGTTTAGTTTCTCTTAGAATGGTAACTAACCAGAAATGTAATCTACAAAATTGTCAATAAAATATTTAACATTACATGTTCTCCCATAGTGAGAAATCAGACACCCTTTTTCTGTCCTTCAGACAATTGAGTTTAGAATAAAAACAGTCAAGACAGCAAAAATGTCACTTTCCATGAGGGCATTTATTCTTCCTTGACAGTGATGGAAGTGTATTCAGAGATCTAGAGTGCCCTTGTGTGACATTAACCTGCTGATGATCCATTCCATTCACCTAAGCTGAATTAATAGTCAGAAAAAAAAAACTCAGGTAAATATTAGCAGAGGAGGCTTTCTTATTATTTTTATTTTTTATTTTTTTGGTGGGGAGTAGAGATGGGGAGGAGCTAACATTTTGTGAAATATCCATTTAAAAGAGAAACTACCTAAATAGGATCTGAATCTATTTTTAGTGCTTTCTTGCTCACGATTTTACAAAGAATGAGCAATAGGCCAATATAAGCCCATGTATTTAGAATCTATTTCATTTGGAAAGGGAGGTAAGCTATGACATCGGGTTAGCAGGTTCTTTGCCTGCTTTACATTGGCTTATGTTTGTCCCTCCTGGCAGTTGCTTACACTGATTAGGTGCATTAATTCAAGGGCAAAATTTCTTAGTCACAAAGAAAATTGCATTAGTGTCCAATGACTATGGGATCATTCAGAAAAATAACCTGAGGATTTATGCAGCACCAAGTTAGCTGGATGTTTGGCATTGATTTTTTAATACTAGATACAATTGTATTTTGTTAAAGATTGAAGAATACTTCTCCAGCCTACATTTACTGGGTAACAATTTCATGAGCCTTTTGAATTATGTTTTTCTCCATATAGGAAAAAAATGAATATCAGTTTTTAGATTAGACAGGCAAGAGGAAAGAGAGCTTACACTTGAACATACCCTGTGTATACCAGGAATTGCACAAGATGCTTCCCATTAATTTACTTGATTTAGTTCTCAGAAAAGCAACGTGTAAGCATTATAATCTTCATTTTGTGGTTAAATAAACTAAGAGTTACAGAGAAGGTTATTTGCGCACAGTGTTTGAAATTCAAAGAGCTTCTGTTAGAATTTATTATGATGGATTTTAAAAGTTCTGCCTGTCATGCTGTATTGCACAATCCCACAGAAACAACTGTTTGCTGCTCACAGGTCACATGAGACACTATAGTTATGATTCAACAGTACAAGCATTCAGTATGTGAATGACGTTTTTCTGCCTTCTAATCCTAGATGTGAGCTAAATATGATTGAGTGTCTTTGGTTATATGGGAATTCAAATAATACTAATTTGATGTCATTGTTATTGCTGCATTTTATAATATTGTTAGACATATAAACAGAACTGAAATGTCACTGCAATACTATTTTTTTGGTCATTGCTCAGTTCTCCATTGACTTTATCATATAAATTAAACTTTGGAGTCCTCTAAGATTTTTTTTCTTGTCTAATACCTCTTGTGATTTTTTTCTCTCTTTTTTAAGGCAGTGTAACTATACCTACTTTTGAATATACTGTTATGCCAGCTCCTTCTAGAAACTAGTCTCACAGGGCCAATAATTTCACACTGAAGTAACCCAAGAAAACTTTTGATAATACACAAATATACTAATAAACCATATGGTTTTCTCACTAAGAGTGATTCTATCACCAGTGGTTGAAATTGCTGCTTTTTCCCTCTGCCACAACATTCTGGATTTTTTGTTGTTTCTCTTGTCTTCTCTCTTCAGTGATCTCCCCCTCCCTCTCTTCTCCCTTGCGTCTCCTCCTCCTCCTCTTCTTTCTTCACCCCTCGCTCTCTTTCTCTCTCTCTCTCTCTCTCATATGTTCTCTCTGCCCCCACCCCCTTTAGTAATCCTATCTCTATCTGTATTTCTCCCCCTTTCTTCCCTTCCTCCAGTAAGGTAGTTTTTTACAACCCTGCCTTTTTCTAATTAACACCTACAATGGGCTGGTCATCGTCCTAGACTTTAAGCACACAAAATATTGACTCAGTTCATGTTTCCCTTCTTTCTTATTCTGTTAAACTTCCTCTCTTCTTGAATCCTGAGCTAAAGACTCCATGAGAGCTCCCTCAGTTTCCCCCAGACAGAAATAACCCTTCTGTATTTCTGCTGAAAGAGTATATTAATTATAATATTTTGTTACAATGAAATAGTGTTAGTTGGAGTTGGAGGTGGTATGATGTGCGCCCCATCATGGAGATTAGCACAGGATTAGAATTTTGTGGTAGAAAATTTACAAATGGGATATGTTAAATGTGGATAAGCAAAAGGTGACTACATCCTATAGCTACTCGGACTGCCTGTCACTTACTCTGGAGAGCAATATGGAAGCATGGAAGATGTGTGAACGATGTTAGTCTCAGCATCCAGAGACCCTGGTCCAGGTCTTGCTTCTGTCTCTTGTTAGCTCCTGGCACTGAGTAATGGATTTCATCCTTTTGAATCTGAATTTCTGTTCTTCTGTATTCTGAACATCTGTAAAATCGATAAACTGTCTAATAATTAGACAACTCCTAATGTCCTTTCCCTTTATAAATCCTAGGATGTGAGAAACTTAAAATGCCTCGAGGGAGTAAATCTTGGTGGTGTATCCACTCCTGTGTTATAAACTACCTTGTCTCCAAATGCCAGCAAGGTTTAAGTATACCTGATTTAGTAAAGTTATTTTCTCTTAGTCTTACTTGCTGTCTGGCTGTGGTAGGTAAGGTTTTTGTTTTGCTTGGGTCTTGTTCCTGTTGCCTCTCACTGTGTCTTGAAAACAATACAGTAGTTTGAATGAAGTGAGATGAGGATAAATATTGTCCTCACAGCAATGGTAGCCAGAGTTCAGCAAGTAGAGAGTGGGATAATGGCCCATTTCCTCTTTTGTATAAGCATGGGTGGTAGCCAAAGGTGCTCTGTTGAATTTTGCTTCCTGTATACACTATGTATCATTGTGTGTGCTACTCAGGCCAAACTTTAGAGACTATGCCAAGTGGAATTTCACACCAGGTTTGGAGGAAGGGAAAGACAACAAAATGAACTTACTTCCCCTCTCTTCACCCTATTCCCACCATTTACCAAACAAGAGGGAAGACTCATATATAACAAACATTTTCAGTGGAAGACAACTCTAATTGGCCAAAAGGATGAATCAAATAACGATTTGTTGTTTTTGCCTTGTGTCCCAGCAAGAATTCCAGGAGGTCGTAATCAACATCATCACGACGGAGGGAACATGCTTTCCTGCCCTCTACTGACAGAAACACTCATTATGACTAATTTCCCAGCTCCCCGTTATCTTGTGATCTAATAACACACCTGTAAATGGGGCCTTGTGTACTTCCAGATTTAGTGTGGATTCCCAGATAATGCTGAGGATGTATGAGATGAAAAACAAAACAAAACAAAAAAACACACACACGCACCTCATCAGTTAAGTGGAAAGGGGATTTGGAAGGAACTAAGCATAACTACAGAGTCATGTCAGGAAAAGTCAGTGCAGGAAAAAGATAGAGGACAGCTAGCAAAGGAAAAGGAGCCCCAGACAGCTGCAGAGGTAGAGAATCATTGTTTAAAAGAGAGTTTTGGCAAAAACCGAACCAAAGAATAGGTGAATTGGAGAGCAACCGAAAATGTGGAGTGGTGGCTTATGCTCTGTGCCTCAGTGTTGCCATCTTAAAACGGCATCCACATGAAAGGGTTGCTTCGGAGGTTGAAGGAAGTAACAGAAAACATTTAGCTTCATATATATTAAGCGGTGCAAAAATAGAAATTATTGTTATTAAATAATGATAGTAAAGAACGGGTGATTATTTCATGAACAACTTAAGAAAAAGCATCGTTCTTTTGGCCTAGAAAAGGGAGAGAATGTGGAAAATAAAAGAGTGTAATCATCTTAAACTACAGAAAGAAGAATGGAGGTAAATCCTAGGGTGAGAAAATAAAATATAAAAGACTTCATAAATACAATGATGTATAATTTCGTTTTGTCTTGACACAGAGAAGTAAATTAAAAAATGGAATTAGAAGCAAATCTAACAACCCAAGATTTTTACATTGAGAATTTTAAATTACATTTAAAAAAAGTCTTAGGCAGGAGTCAGAGCAACTAAAAAAATAATAAATATGGAGGCAAAGGCCAAACAAAGGAGAACAGGGAAATCCTGGAAACTTCTATTAGCCTGCGTAACTTCCTTCCCAATTATACTCATGGAAGATATATTTGTAGAACAATTTGTAAACAGCTTGATATATTCCAAATCTGACCAATCACAGCTAGCATTTTTTTTAAAGCCAGGTCATCATTGTCCTTACCAGGGATACTGGTATCTCTATGTGAGAAATTTCCAATGACTGTGGAGTTAGAATTCTCTGGCAGAATCAATTGGCTGCTTTCCATGATAGTATATCCTCTCCAGACTGAGTAAAGGCATTGTCTCATTTCAGTGAACTGAAAGTGTGTTTCATTATGAGATGGAGCTCTAGTGTGCAGTAAATAAAATAATTTGTTAAATCAGTCTTTCACTTTCTGAGAGTTTTAGATGTCTGGTGAAAAAAGGGCAAGAAATATATATACACAAAAAAAGCTTATGAATAGAAACATCTTAGGACACTGTGTGTGTGTACCCCACAGACATATATACATATCATAATATATCTATGTTTTCCCATAATGGAGGGGTATTGTTATTATAGTTGTTGTTGCTGCTGTTAAAAAAGAAAAATGGGCTGGGCGTGGTGGCTCCCTCCTGTAATTCCAGCACTTTGTGAGGCAGAGGCAGGCGGATCACGAGGTCAAGAGATTCAGACCATCCTGGCCAACATGGTAAAACCCCATCTCTACTAAATATACAAAAATTAGTGTAGTCCCAGGTACTCAGGAGGCTGAGGCAGGAGAATCCCTTAAACCCGGAAGGCGGAGGTTACAGTGAGCTGAGATCACGCCACTGCACTCCAGCCTGGTGACAGAGTGAGACTCTGTTTAAAAAAAAAAAAGGAAAATAAAGAAAAATGAAAAGTTGGACAGGAGGCTAAGCATAAATTGTGGAAATGCAGACATTGGAAATTTGTGCTCTCCCATATCTGCAGCTATAAATAATTATGAGAAATGAATGGATAATGGAGTTCAGTTAAATTTTGTATTTGGAAGGCAACTTGAAGATGAGACTGAATATGAAAGTGAGCTATAGTTCAGATCTGTATGAAGTCAGAGTACGCTTAAAAACCCTGGATATCAGCTAGAATGTAATTTTTTTAGCTATGTAATTTTTTAAATAGATCTAGTTACTGAATTTTCAGACATTGATATGTTTAGTTCATGGCTCACTAGATCCTTGGTTCTTTGATAAATGAGATTCCTCAACTTGAGAAAAATTGTTGTTTTACTATGTGGAAATTGTCCTTTATTCCTGATAAAAATGCTGTAATATATGTCTTTTTATATTCCATTGTTGTCTAATAAGTTGAAAAAGACTGTTTTGGATTCCATATCCATAGTATAAGAAAAGAGATACTTTTCAGGTACAGAATGATAGGAAAATGTTATTTGTATATGCACAAAACTTACTTGACAAGATAAAAGGGTTAGCATATATAATATTATCCATGTAATCCTGAATATGTTTAAATCCCTAGCAAAGTTTTCTCTTACCAACATACTCATTGTCATTCTTTGTATTTACAAAATAGAGTATGTTAAATCTAAATGTTCATGCCTGTCACAGACTCCAGCTAGAAAACCTGACCTGAGCTGTACAGAGGTCTTGATTGTATTTCATGAAACATTAAGACAGTTTGGGATGGGCACGGTGGCTCAAGCCTGTAATCCCAGCACTTTGGGAGGCCGAAGCGGGCGGATCACGAGGTCAGGAGATCGAGACCATCCTGGCTAACACAGTGAAACCCTGTCCCCCGTCTCTACTAAAAATACAAAAAAATTAGCCAGGCGTGGTGGTGGATGCCTGTAGTCCCAGCTACTCGGGAGGCTGAGGCAGGAAAATGGCATGAACCCGGGAGGCGGAGTTTGCAGTGAGCTGAGATCGTGCCGCTGCACTCCAGCCTGGGCGACAGAGCGAGACTCCATCCCAAAGGAAAAAAAAAAAAAAAAAGAAAAGAAAAAGACAGTTTGGTGAATCAGGCAAACAGATTCAGGAGAGAAAAGCTGTTCCTGGAAAGTTTTCTTTCCTCTTTATTCCCTGACACATTATGTCCATTCCCCCACAAAAGAAAATTTAGAACTTATAGAAACTTAAAATACTTTGAAGAATACTTTAAAGCTCACAATTGCTTTACTTGAAAAAATATTCCACAGTAGCCTGAGTTTCCTGCTCTGGTATTGTAAACAAAACATATTTCTGGCTGGGCGCCATGGCTCACACCTGTAATCCCAGCACTTTGGGAGGCCGAGGCAGGTGGATCACCTGATGTTCGAGTTCGAGACCAGCCTGGCCAACATGGTGAAACCTGTCTCTACTCAAAATACAAAAAATAGCTGGGCATGATGGCAAGCGCCTGTAATCCCAGCTACTCAAGCAGGAGAATCGCTTGAACCCAGGAGGTGGAGGTTGCAATGAGCCGAGACCGTGTCATTGCACTACAGCCTGGGCAACAAGAGCGAAACACTGTCTCAAAATAAGTAAATAAATAAACGAAACATATTTATAACAGGTATTTGCTGCTAGTTTTTTTGTTTGTTTGTTTTTTGCATTAGAATAGTTTTCTAGTATGCACAGAATTCAAATGAATTTGTGGTCTGCATATTAACAAACTGGTAGACTGGAGATTGGCATATGTAACTAAAGATTAATTATTTGAAATGGAACATAATGAAAAGATAAAAGAGACTTGAAAAAAAGAAGGCATATTGTCTAAACCATCAATAATGGGTAAAAACAACTGGAGTGAAGGACTTAATAATAGGTAATGAAAAATGAGGGGATAATTAGGTGCTGTCAGAGGGATGAGAACAGCTTAATTGTATTTAAATCTGTCTAAAAAGGTAAGCAGCACTTTAATTAAATTTATAAATAATACTAAATTAACAGATATTACAAACCCCAAAGGTTTTTAGCTTGCTTTCCACTCCAGCTAATTTTGTAGGCAGATTAAAAAGGCTGTTTTAATAATTCCTATCTGACTAATCTAACTTCTAAAAACTGAAAAATATTCTATTCTCACATTCTCAATTCTGTACATTTCCTCTGCTATATCTCTAGTAGATCTTAGGGAGATTTATCCCAAATTATGTAGAAACAGCCACATGGGGGACTTCTGGTAACCATTGTGGAAAAGCAAACACAAAGCTGAGACAACAGAAGTTACAAAAAACACATCTAAATGTAAGCCAAATATAGATAGAAATTTTGACTCATTCAGAGACAGGCAAATTAAACTTGAATGTAGGCTATAATCTGAATGATGTGTAAACATCTGTATAGTAAAGGAGCTTTAACCAGTGGCCTATTAACCTAAGCTTAAAGACACATAAGACCTTAAGGAGCTAGTCAACACTAACTACAACGCAAAGACACTCAGTTAATGCAGATCACCCTGAAGACTTCTCAGGCAGGCTAATGACATGTTTAGATAGGTGCACCTGGATGTTTATTCCCAGACTCAGCTGTACCTCATTCCCAAATGCCAGAAGAAACTGTTTGTCATCAGAGAAGTTTGCAATTATATCCCTCACTTCACAAAAAATTTTCCATTAGAAGCTCAATTTTTTCCCAACCCTAGAAGCTCATTATTACACACGACATCACAACAAAGTCAAGATGAACTCAATCAGGAGGATTCCTGATACATTTTAAATATCCTATGTGGTTGTGTCATGTTGGCCAAAATCCAGTGATGCTGACTCTATGAAACCAATATATTTAGTAGAGAATTTGAATCCCAAACAAATATTGAAATAAATATTCTTCAAAATGGAGAAACTTCATTATTTACCCAACATTCACAACAAATAGTGTTTTGATTATTGCTCATATTTTTGCTTCCTGAAGGAAAGCTTTGCAACTAGAAAAAAATGTTAGGTCAAAGCTCAATTATCTAAATACCTTTATGATTCTAACTTGTTGACCATTCTCTAAGTCTTTTCCAGGCTTAACGAATAATAGTAGCTTTTCATCATCTCATCTTTGGGCTTGTGGGAAAATTATTAGACAATGAAATAAATTAATTCCCCACCAAAACTTACAAACTTTAATATAAACAGCCTTTACCGAGAAAAAATATAGAAAGATTTTTTTTAATTGTCTGCAGATCCAGTCATTGTTGACTCTGGGCAACAGTTGACTTCTTCCTCTAACTGAAGGCAGCTTCATTCAAAGTCTCATTTGTTCACCCTGCACCTATTTCCTAGGAATTCCTCAATCTCCCAGCATCTTTTCTGATGATTGTACCATCTACATATTAAACTAAACTTGTTCTTTATTTCTTTAGGGGCTCTTCTCCCAACTTTTCCAGGAGATAAGTAGTTAATTCAATACGCAAATTTGGCTGGGTGTGATGGCTCACATCTGTGATCCCAACACTTCCAGAGGCCAAGGCAGGAGAATCGCCTGATACCAGAGGTTTGAGACAAGTTTGGACAATAGTGAGACTTCTGTCTCCACAAAAAAATATAAAATTTAGCTGAGTGTGGTGGCATGTGCACCTGTAGTCCCAGCTACTCAGGAGGCTGAGACAGGAGGATCACTTCGGCCCAGGAGTTTGAAGCTGCAGCAAGCTATGATTAAGCCACTGCACTCCAGCCTGGGTGATACAGACCCTGTCTTAAATAAATAAATAAATTAATTAATTAATTAATTAATTAATAAAAGGTGAATATTTATTAAGCAGATACATTCGCATATAAATAGTAGCTTTGGTGGGCTGCTGATGAACTATGTTTTAACCCTAAATAAAGAAGGTACAACGCAGTCAGGACTCTGATCTGTCAGTATTTTCCTAATTTTAACATCTAGTCTAATATATTTTGGGTCAGCATTCTTTGAAATGAGTTCCAGTAACATACTTTAAAGCAAAATATCATTGAAATATAATGGAGGTAAGTTTCATTCCTATTACCTGCACTAATAGTATCACTACCAGGTACTCAGAGGGATTTCACATGATAGACACTTATGCAGGGAATTATTTCACTGGTTCTATTTTCAAGAATCTTCCTTGTTCAAGAGTTAAATCACTATTGCTTTTGTAACATGTGACAGATTTGTTCTCTTCTCTCTCCCTCCCTCTCTCTCTGCCAACATTGGCACCCTGGTTATTCTCATGCTGCTTTACATAATTGGTCTCTGAATAGATGAAGCTGCCACCTGTTCACAAATATAACAAATCACTCTCCTTTGAGAGTATGATTTTACTGAATTGCAATGGGATAGTGGGCCTGGACAGCACATTCACATCTGTATAAACATATATTCACCCTTCACTAAGTCTGGTCATTTCTCCTAATAGGGTAAGTATTATATTTAACTGATAACAATGTAATCATTATCTTGATCTTATTTTGATTTTAAGTAATTCTTCCATTTTACCCTTTTCACTTTTTTTCTTTAGCTACTTTACGTCACTTCCACCGAGAATATGCTATGTCCAGATTATCCAATCAAAAGCAAAGTTAGCTCTCCCCAAAGACAGTCCTCCAATATAGGATAAAATAATCATGATATCACATTTCTGGATCTTCATTCTTCATCTTTTCTAGTTCTAAGAATATGGAGCTCGCAAAATAACAATTTTATTCATTTTTAATATATTGAAGTCATCTAAAGGTTTTTGAACAATGGAGAAATCCGCATTAACACATAGCTGGAAATGCATTGTGTCTTCCCATTGTAAAGTGTTTTAAAAGATTTAAAAGGATTAACTGTCATTATATTATACAGCAAGATTAACTGGCTAAAGAAAATCTCATTGCTGCAGGGTATTTCTAACCACATCCAAGGTGGTAGACACTGTCACCTGTAAAAGAAATGATGAGTTATTGGGTGTAGCACACCAACATGGCACATGTATACATATGTAACAAACCTGCAGGTTGTGCATATGTACCCTAGAACTTAAAGTATAATTTAAAAAAAAAAGAAAGTGTGAAGAAAATTTACAAAGTCTCCTCAGCTGAAGACTTGGTGACATGTAACTTCTACTTGAAGTAAGTGATTTAAGAGCTAAATCAGACCCCACTATATCAAGAACATTACCCTATTTTCTACCAGAAACATTCCCAGTGCTATCTGTAAAATACATATCAGAAAAAGACTTTAACATGATGAAGTTGACGTGATGCCTAGAAAGATTACAGACACCCAATAAAAACAAAAAAGGATAATATGCAAATTTCCCCATCTTTGAACGTCATCTAAATTCTTGATTCCTAAAAGGAAGGGTAGTATTTTTATCCGAAACCTCAAAAAGATGGAGGAAATGTCTGATAATGTCTTTGACTACCATACCTAAACAGCAAGTGAGTTTTCCACCCCAAACTCCAAGTTTTATCATTATCATGTTTTATGACATAGTATGTGTGAAAAAACATACATGTAATAGAAAACTCTATATAATGCATAACTTAGTTCACGTCTCTAATATAGATATTTAATCTTACAAAGTGTGTCCTGCTTATGAGTCTTCATAATTTTCAAATTGGAAGGAGCCTTTGAAATTATATGAACTTTTTATTTTATAAATAACGAAACTGAAATCCTATAAAATCTGTAAATCCAGAGAGGGTTGCTCCATGGAAGGAGTGACCACATCTATTTTATTGATTCTTGTATCCCTATTGCTTCACAAAGTGGCATGTAAGCACTTGATAAATATTTGCTGGAAGAATGAATGACAACCAAGACAAGAACAGGATTGCCCTCTATACTCAGCACTAGAACCTCACAAGCAACATCTATTTCATCTTTAGAAAATTCAGTTTGATAATCATTGAGTTCTTTCTCATAAAGGAGTATGCAAGGTAGTAGAAAACAATTGGTTAAGATGAATGGAATAACCTTTTTTTTTTTTCTTTTTGAAACGGAGTCTCACTCTATCACCCAGACTGGAGTGCAGTGGCACGATCTCGGCTCACTGCAACCTCCGCCTCCCTGGTTCAAGTAATTCCCTGCCTCAGCCTTCTAAGTAGCTGGGATTACAGGCGTCTGCCACTATGCCCAGCTAATTTTTGTATTTTTAGTAGAAACGGGGTTTCACCATCTTGGCCAGGCATGTCTTGAACTCCTGACCTCATGATCCGACTGCCTCGGCCTCCCAAAGTGCTGGGATTACAGGCATGAGCCACAGCGCCTGGCCAACTTGTTTTAATGAAATTAGTTATGTATAGTTTACTGTAATACTATTGCACAAGATAAATGCTAAAAGATAGTTACAACACAATGGAATACTACACAGCCATAAAAAAAGATCAAAATCATGTCCTTTGCAGCAACATGGAAATTTGCTTATCCTAAGTGTATTAACTCAGGAACAGAAAATCAAATACTGAATGTTGTCATTCACAAGTGGGAGCTAAACATTGAGTGCACATGGATTCAAAGAAAGAAAAAATAGACACCGGGGCCTACTTGAGGGTGGAGGATGGGAGGAAGGTGAGGGTTCAAAACCTACTTACGCTCATTACCTGGGCGACAAAATAATCTGTACACCAAGCCTGCAGGACACCTAATTTACCCACATGACGAACCTGTTCATGTACCCACTGGACCTAAAATGAAAGTTACGAGGAAAGAAAAGATAGTTAAAAATATTTTAAAAGGAGAAATGTTTTCTCATTTGGGATTTGGTAAGTCTTCATGGATGAAGTGGTATTTGGCCTAAAAATTTGAAAAATTTTTAGAATGCCAGTCACCAGAACTGTTAGAAAGGTCCTAAGGACATTCCAGGAAGAATAAATTTGAGCAAAATCACAAAGGAAGGATAAGCCATGACTTGTTACAGTAATGATGGGTGGCTGGCGGAGAATCGTCTGTGAAAAGTTAGAAATAGCCTGGGAGAGATTGAGTGAAGCCAGACTGTGAAGGCCTTGAATGTCTGTGCAGTCAGCCTCCATATCCACTGGGTTCCATATTCACAGATTCAAACAACCACCGGTTGAAAATATTTGGAAAAAACATAGATAAAAATAACCATAAGACCCTAAAAATAATGAAAAAAAAACCAATAGAGTACAACAACTACTTGTATAGCATTTACATTGTATTAGGTATTATAAGTAATCTAGAGATGATTTAAAGTATACGAGAGAATATGTGTAGGTTCTATGCAAATACATTTTATATGAAAGCCTAAGTATCCAAGGAGGGGGCCTGAAACCAATCCCCCACAGATATGGAGGAATGTACTAAATATAGTAGGCAGTGCAGAAATAAGGCTTTGACCAAGGAACTACCAAACTAAGGTTGTTTTGGTTGCAGTGTTCAGGACAAAGGAAAGATTAGACCTTTCCTTTAGGATCTTTGTGTAAGGGACTGCATGATGTGCTGGGTTGTACAGACAATAAACACTTTCTTTAAACATCCAACATAGTTGTCTGGACACAATCATTTTATTTGTTATGAAATGACTACTTGTAGCATGGAGGTAGGAAAGGGATGTGAGTCGTGAAAGAAGAGGAAAAGAGGAGTAGGCTTTTGCATTTTGAGGACATTTATTGTTTTGAGAAAGAAAATGTTATTTATGCTTTCCATAAATGCCTTCAATATTGAAGATTTTTTTTGAGACATAAATGCTGTCTCCCCAGGAAACCAGGAGAAATAATAGAAAACTAAAATAGACATGATGCAAAGAACCTGATGTATGCGCTCTCTCCTCTTGAGTACCTATAACAACCACTGCAACTGCATCACTCTGCTGTATTATAGTCTAGATAGCACCAGATGCCAGCATCTCTGAGGTTATTTCACATCGCATCTAAAAGTGTGTTTGCTTTGCTTTAATACTAAAGTGACTTCAACCTGATTGTGAACTCTTATCCCATCGTCAGACATGAGGAAAAAATATAGGATCACATTTGATGAAGTTTAAAATACTTTTAAAGTTGATCAGCCAATTCCAATTTGAACATTGTTAATCCAACAGCATTATGGTTAGACAAACTAAACAGTGTAAGTATAATTGTTGATACTATTTTGTGTGTACATGGTATATCTCAGACGTTGTAAGTGAAAATTGAAACATACAATGTAAGTTGAAATGGATCTCCATATTTTATTAAATGGTAGCCTGTTTAATATTAGTGTTGGGATGGAATGCTATCTGTTCTTATAAGTAAATATATGTAAGAATCCTTATTGCTTTGGCATAAAAAATGCAAAATTTCCAAATTACCTTTTCCTTTCCCCTGGCATCCTGCAGTAGTCTCCCATTGAGATTTAAACTCAAGACCCCCAGAGAACAGATGGTGAAGATCTTATCTTCTTGCTGCTCACAGCATGGGAGAGTGTAACTTGGTCTGATAGTTTAGTCACTTGAAATATAACATTTCTTTGAGTCTTCTATTTGCCTCTGTTTTTAGATAAATGTTTTATTTTTATCAACAATGAATATTTCATTTCTATTTGGCATGTCCCCACAAAGGAACTTGGAGCAAACAAAACTCACAGAAACAACCCTGTCTATTAAATTTAGGTTTGGCTGGTAGTTTGCAATTAGTAATCCAAATTTCTTCCTTTTGGTATTTATTGCCAAGCAGATACAATTCAAATTGTGTTTTTAAGTTTTGCTAAGCACAAAGTAAACTGAATAAATATTTTGGAGAAGGACATGAAGAAGGACAAGATAGATGCTATGACCTAAATAATTCCTTATGTTCAACAGATAAATGATGATCCTGATGAGACACTGTAATGGATTTTTTTCTTCCCATTTTTTTTCTCAGATTTATAAGGGTATCTTATGCAGATTACATCAATGGGCATTTGAATAGTACTAACATTTCTGTTTATGTCTCCATTAAATATATCTACACACATATACACAAACACATATGTTAAATTTTGCAATAGAAACTAGTTATAAAAGATGGAAGTTTTGAGAACACAATCAAAACAAAAAACCCTAACAATGATAGAATTACCTTATTATTATTGGACGTTATTAATACTTGGCTCAATTTTCAGCCTGTTTATATTATGCTTGGAAGAAGACATAAGATATAAAGAGATGAGAAAGAAAAAAAACAAAGTAAGTCTTGGAGCACTTCTTTATGCTCTTTAAAGGACATTAAACATAGCATGTGAAAAAAATATAATTATACCAGAAATCACATTATTTTCAGTCATGGTCTAATGAACAATATGTCCTGAAGGACCTATGAAAGATAAATTAAGAAACAAACATAAAAGAGAGCAATAATTCTCATGAAATGAACTCAAAGGCTTGGTAGATCAGAAGGCATTTTAGAATACGTCAGAGCATGCTCAAGAAGGTGGCAGTTGGCCAGAATCCTATCCTCGAGGAAGATTTTCACACTTACAGTCTAGGGAATAGCCTAATTGACATTCAATGAAAAGATAGAGAAGAGGAAGAAATAGACAAATGATATGGGTAACAAAACATTACTTTTGAGGTGTTTACTCTCACAACATTTGAAGATAATATGCAATAAAACTATTTCTAAAAGGAACAGTTTAGGCAATGCCTTGCTACTTCTAGAAAGGAAAATGTGCCTTTGTTGTACACTATTCTGACAAGCACTTGTCAAGAATTTTTTGTGACATATGTTTTCTACAAGAGGTATTAAAAACAATTTATACACATCCAGAGAAAATGACTATTGTAGGATAACTACAATTTTCATTTCTTCTTTTTCAATTTTACTTTTGGTAATTATAATCAAATTTACATATTAGATACCTTTTTAAGATGGTTCTTTGAAAAAAAAGCAGAAAGTTTTCTAAGTTAATAAATACCTCTTTATGTATACCATCATCTGGTAGGAACACCGTTGTTCACAGTGAATGACTTACTAGGTAGAATAGTTTTTAAGGCCTTGTAAGTGTTAAACCTGCACTGTGCTGCTTCTGAGTTTAAAATTGACTCCTAATTGAATTAATACTTTAATACCTTAACAATAACTGCAGTAGCTTTGGAAAGCTTCTATTCCTATTTTATCCACAGAAGAGGTTAATTCTCCTACTCCTAAAATCTGGTTCATAAAACTTCCAAATTTGCCTTAAAATTCACACATTACATGAAAATGTTGAGAGTAAAAATTGTAGCTTCACAAATAGTGTATTAAAATTACACTGCAATTTTAACTTAAGAAAAAGCTATAAATATTGATGACATCAGGATAGGAAGCAACTGTAAAGCAGATAATTTTGTTCAAGAAGTAACATGGGTCAAAATGATTTATACAGATAGCATATAACAGATAACACTGAGCATAACTCCTGTATAAAACAAATGCCTCCTATTGTCACAGCCTGGAGAGTGACCTTTTCAACTTTCTAAGGCTCCACTTTTGTGAATTATTGGCAATTTCCTCTCTATTGGGAAGGCATTCCCTTCCTCAGCACCATGTTCTTTCTGCCTCTTTCTGTATCTGTGTACACAGTAACTAGATGAAAAACAAGGCTATTGGCAGGTTGAATGTATTTGCAGTGCAAACCACAGTTTTTGCTGAAACTCCGTTTTTAACCAAAATCTAGAATCTTTGAGTAGCAATTATAACATTAGAGAACAATCTGAGAAGTGCCCTGGAAATGCTCTTGTTGCTTAGTGTTTGTTAGAGAATCATTTCAGATGATCATTGCAAAGGACTGGAGAACAGAGGACATTAGAATGAAACTTCCATTTGCAGGAGAATAAACAGTTTATTAAACAGTGTTACACTACTGGTTAATAAACTGTAGTTTAATAAACTGTTACATTGTTCTTAAGGTGTTTAGAAATTAACTCTTAAACTTAAACAGCCTAACAACTCCCAGCTCACAGGGAAGGGCAACAGAAATGCAAGCAAGATTTGAGCCACCCCAGGCTGCTGCTGCTGGGGAGCTGTTGACCTGGCTGAGTTTCCAAAGTCACCTCAGAGCTGGTTGGACTCCATAGGCCCCTGCACTGGTTTAAATGGTCTCAAGGGACTTCATTTGTATTTATAACAGCTCTTGTGTTATTTTACATGTCTGTGGAACTTTTTCCTTTTCCAAAGTGTTTTTCATTATTATTCTATTTGTTTCTTGTAACAACTCTCTGTTACAAAGGAAGAAATCAAGGTAAACTGATCTTTTCTGCATGAGACCACGAACACAGAGTGCCAAAAAAGCTCATTTGGGGTCAAATCTCAGCTTCTTAGTCCTCAGTGCTTGCTGTTAGACAGGTCTGCATCCTTGGAGCTCCCAAATGGCTTCAGGGCGTTCCTGTTCCTAACAGGAACCTCAGAAATATGGTAACACTTCCACAGGACTGGATCCACTCAGGGCCCTTCTGAGTTCTGATGGCTTTCTAAGTAATTGGAAAAACTACCAGAACTACCCAGTTAAATTATCCCTGTCGGTGTTTTCTATATTTGCCAGTTGGTAAGTTCCTTATAAATATAAGTCAAGGGCTCCAAAACCACACTTGGGAGAGTCAATACTCTGTGGCGACAAGCAATACTCTTTGAGAAAAATTTAGCGGGGACTTCTGATTCGAGTAATAAGGAGAATTAGAGTCCCTGAAAACCTTGCCACCCAAACCATGTAAAATTCCTAGTTAGAATTTTAAAGAAATGATTAACAACACAAAAACAAAACAAAACAGTGCAGATTGTTTATTTATTAACATTACACATACCATAAAAATAAAACAGAAAATAGGAAGGAGATGGGGAGGCAATGTCTACTGGACTAAATCCCTCTACATTTCTTTCCAATTTCAATGTGATAACTACAACCTCAAAAGTTATGAGACATCAAAGAAAACAGAAACAAGGACTGTGTTAATATTTTAAAGCAGCATGTGTTCCTCTGGTCAGGTTAGAGATGCTAAAATAGACTTAAATTGGCGTGTAGTCAAGAGAATAATCCCTGGAGCTAGAAGTCTCAGAGAACATGGGGTAGGTGGGAGAGAAGGCAGGGAGGGAGGGAGGAACATTGAGGTTAAATAATAAATGTAGTACAAAGGTTGAAAACCTACATGTGACTCATTTTCTTCTCTCAGTACCTCCACCTCCACCCGCTCCACCATTTCTGTGTTTTTCTAAGTCCAACATTACAGGGTTGACAGCAGAGAGTGGCTGCGGGTACACCACAGGCTTTGCCACAGCTCCCAGAGATATGCTTAACTGCAAGACACAAGGATACTGAAGGGAAATCTATGTGAGTTCTGTGGGTGGAATAAAGATTGTAGGATAAACAGATCAATGGCAGTCTCATTAGGAATATTTCTCCACTATGAAATGAGACAGGTTACAGAGCACTGATACTTGATGTATTAGTCCATTTTCACTTTGCTGATAAAGACATACCCAAGACTAGGCAATTTACAAAAGAAAGAGGTTTAACTGGACACACAGCTCCATGTGGCTGAGGAGGCCTCAGAATCATGGCAGAAGGCAAGGAGGAGCAAGTCACGTCTTAAAACAATGGTGGCAGGCAAACAGAGAGAGCTTGTGCAGGGAAACTCTCTTATAACACTAACAGCTCTTGTGAGACTTATTTGCTATCATGAGAACGGCATAGGAAAAACCTAACCCCCATGATTCAATTTCCTCTCACTGGACTCCTCCCACAACATGTGGGAATTATGGGAACTACAAGATGAGATTTGGGTGAGGACACAGAGCCAAACCATATCACTTGATATTCCACAGCAAATTTTCCTTTTGTACTTCATTGTTTCTCTCTTCTGCCTAGTCCAGTCATTCTTTGGAATGGAAATTTACCTGTAGTATTTTCCTTTTTTTTTTTCTACTTTCTTGTTTGCTTAAGTGATGCTAGTGATAGAATATTTTAAAAATATTCTTAATTTATTGCTAAATTGACAAAAAGGAAGGAAATATGAGAGGACAAAAATAAGGTAAAAGCAGGAATCCAGAGAGGTAAGTGAGCTCTGAAGGTGGCTTCTAACTTGAGATCATTCACCAATTCTTGGAGACTTTTGGCATTGGTTTTGTGTTAAAAGGCTAGGAAAACAACTTCTATAGGCTTCCCAGTGCAAAAAGGCTAACAGAAACACTGAACTAAACTGGAGAACACGATGAGCTGTGTGCTTTTCGAATAAGGGAAACCCAAAATAAAACTGAGAAGACAGATATATAGCAAGAAAACTTGTTTGTCTAGTCTTGGTAGAAGCATTTCCCTAATGATCAATGATCTTCTTTTGAAAAGTGTCTGCTCATGTCCTTTTCCAATTTCTTTTTATTTTATTAATTTTTTTTTTTTTTAGGTGGAGTCTCACTCCATCACCCAGGCTGAAGAGCAGTGGTGCGATCTCGGCACTCTGCAACCTTTGCCTCCTAGGTTCAAGCAATTCTCCTGTCTCAGCCTCCCTAGTAGCTGAGATTACAGGCACACGCCGCCATCCCTGGCTAACTTTTTTTTTTTTTTTGTATCCAATCATTTTGTTTTATTACACTTTAAGTTACAGGGTACATGTGCACAATGTGCAGGTTTGTTACATATGTATACATGTGCCATGTTGGTGTGCTGCACCCATTAACTCGTCATTTACATTAGGTATATCTCCTAATGCTATCCCTCCCCTCTGCCCCCATCCCACAACAGGCCCCGGTGTGTGATGTTCCCCTTCCTGTGTCCAAGTGTTCTCATTGTTCAATTCCCACCTATGAGTGAGAACATGTGGTGTTTCGTTTTTTGTCCTTGCGATAGTTTGCTGAGAATGATGGTTTCCAGCTTCATCCATGTCCCTACAACAGACATGAACTCATCATTTTTTATGGCTATGTAGTATTCCATGGTGTATATGTGCCACATTTTCTTAATCCAGTCTGTCATTGATGCACATTTGGGTTGGTTCCAAGTCTTTGCTATTGTGAATATTGCTGCAATAAACATACGTGTGCAAGTGTCTTTATAGCAGAATGATTTATAATCCTTTGGGTATATACTCAGTAATGGGATGGCTGGGTCAAATGGTATTTCTAGTTCTAGATCCTTGAGGAATCACCACACTGACTTCCACAATGGTTGAACTACTTTACAGTCCCACCAGCAGTGTAAAAGCATTCCTATTTCTCCACATCCTCTCCAACACCTGTTGTTTCCTGACTGTAATGATCGCCATTCTAACTGGTATGAGATGGTATCTCATTGTGGTTTTGATTTGCATTTCTCTGATGGCCAGTGATGATGAGCATTTTTTCATGTGTCTGTTGGCTGCATAAATGTCTTCTTTTGAGAAGTGTCTGTTCATATCCTTTGCCCACTTTTCAATGGGGTTGTTTGATTGTTTCTTGTGAATTTGTTTTAGTTCTTTGTAGATTCCAGATATTAGCCCTTTGTCAGATGGATAGGTTGCAAAAATTTTCTCCCATTCTGTAGGTTGCGTGTTCACTCTGATGGTAGTTTCTTTTGCTGTGCAGAAGCTCTTTAACTTAATTAGATCCCATTTGTCAATTTTGGCTTTTGTTGCCATTGCTTTTGGTGTTTTAGACATGAAGTCCTTACCCATGCCTATGTCCTGAATGGTATTGCCTAGGTTTCTTCTAGGGTTTTTATGGTTTTAGGCCTAACATTTAAGTCTTTAATCCATCTCGAATTAACTTTTATATAAGATGTAAGGAAGGGATCCAGTTTCAGCTTTCTATATACGGCTAGCCAGTTTTCCCAGCACCATTATTAAATAGGGAATCTGTTCCCCATTTCTTGTTTTCATCAGGTTTGTCAAAGATCAGATGGTTGTAGATGTGTAGTATTATTTCTGAGGGCTCTGTTCTGTTCCATTGGTCTATATCTCTGTTTTGGTACCAGTACCATGCTGTTTTGGTTACTGTAGCATTGTAGTATAGTTTGAAGTCAGGTAGCGTGATGCCTCCAGCTTTGTTCTTTTGGCTTAGGATTGTCTTGGCAATGCGGGCTCTTTTTTGGTTCCATATGAACTTTAAAGTAGTTTTTTCCAATTCTGTGAAGAAAGTCATTGGTAGCTTGATGGAGATGGCATTGAATCTATAAATTATCTTGGACAGTATGGCCATTTTCACAATATTGATTCTTCCTGTCCATGAGCATGGAATGTTCTTCCATTTATTTGTGTCCTCTTTTATTTCATTGAGCAGTGGTTTGTAGTTCTCCTTGAAAAGGTCCTTCACATCCCTTGTAAGTTGAATTCCTAGGTATTTTATTCTCTTTGAAGCAATTGTGAATGGGAGTTCACTCATGATTTGGCTCTTTGTCTGTTATTGGTGTATAAGAATGCTTGTGATTTTTGCACATTGACTTTGTATCCTAAGACTTTGCTGAAGTTGCTTATCAGCTTAAGGGGATTTGGGGCTGAGACGATGGGGTTGTCTAAAGACACAATTATGTCATCTGCAAACAGGGACAATCTGGCTTCCTCTTTTCCTAATTGAGTACCCCTTATTTCTTTCTCCTGCCTGATTGCCCTGGCCAGAACTTCCAACACTATGTTGAATAGGAGTGGTGAGAGAGGGCATCCCTGTCTTGTGCCAGTTTTCAAAGGCAGTGCTTCACTTTTTGCCCATTCAGTATGATATTGGCTGTGAATTTGTCATAAATAGCTCTTATTATTTTGAGATGTGTCCCATCATTACCTAGTTTATTGAGAGTTTTTAGCATGAAGGGCTTTTGAATTTTGTCAGAGGCCTTTTCTGCATCTATTGAGATAATCATGTGGTTTTTTTTCTTTGATTCTGTTTATATGCTTGACTATGCTTATTTATTTGCATATGTTGAACCAGCCTTGCATCCCAGGGATGAAGCCCACTTGATCATGGTAGATAAGCTTTTTGATGTGTTGCTGGATTCAGTTTGCCAGTATTTTATTGAAGATTTTTGTATCAATGTTCATCAGGGATATTGGTCTAAAATTCTCTTTTTTGGTTGTGTCTCTGCCAGGCTTTGGTATCAGGATGATGCTGGCCTCATAAAATGAGTTAGGGAGGATTCCCTCTTTTTCTATTGGTTGGAATAGTTTCAGAAGGAATGGCACCAGCTCCTCCTTGTACCTCTGATAGAAATCGGCTGTGAATCCATCTGGTCCTAGACTTTTTTTGGTTGGTAAGCTATTAATTATTGCCTCAATTTTGGAGCCTGTTATTGGTCTATTCAGGGATTCAACTTCTTCCTGGTTTAGTCTTGGGAGGGTGTATGTGTCCAGGAATTTATCCATTTATTCTAGATTTTATAGTTTATTTGCATAGAGGTGTTTATAGTATTCTCTGATGAGAGTTTGTATTTCTGTGGGATCAGTGGTGATATCCTCCTCTTTATCACTTTTTATTGCGTCTATTTGATTCTTCTCTCTTTTCTTCTTTATTAGTCTTGCTAGCGGTCTATCAATTTTGTGGATCTTTTCAAAAAACCAGCTCCTGGATTCACTGATTTTTTGAAGGGTCTTTTGCGTCTCTGTCTCCTTCAGTTCTGCTCTGATCTTAGTTATTTCTTGCCTTCTGCTAGCTTTTGAATGGGTTTGCTCTTGCTTCTCTAGTTCTTTTAGTTGTGATGTTAGGGTGTCAATTTTAGATCTTTCCTGCTTTCTCATGTGGGCATTTAGTGCTATAAATTTCCCTCTACACTCTGCTTTAAATGTGTCCCAGAGATTCTGGTATGTTGTGTCTTTGTTCTCATCGGTTTCAAAGAACATCTTTATTTCTGCCTTCATTTTGTTATGTACCCAGTAGTCATTCAGGAGCAGGTTGTTCAGTTTCCATGTAGTTGAGCAGTTTCGAGTGAGTTCTGTAATCCTGAGTTCTAGTTTGATTGCACTGTGGTCTGAGAGACAGTTTGTTATAATTTCTGTTCTTTTACATTTGCTGAGGAGTGCTTTACTTCCAACTATGTGGTCAGTTTTGGAGTAAGTGCGATGTGGTGCTGAGAAGAATGTATATTCTGTTGATTTGGGGTGGAGAGTTCTGTAGATGTCTATTAGGTCTGCTTGGTGCAGAGCTGAGTTCAATTCCTGGATATCCTTGTTAACTTTCTGGCTTGTTGATCTGTCTAATGTTGACAGTGGGGTGTTAAAGTCTCCCATTATTATTGTGTGGGAGTCTAAGTCTCTTTGTAGGTCTGTAAGGACTTGCTTTATGAATCTGGGTGCTCCTGTATTGGGTGCATATATATTTAGGATAGTTAGTTCTTCTTGTTGAATTGATCCCTTTACCATTATGTAATGGCCTTCTTTGTCTCTTTTGATCTTTGTTGTTTTAAAGTCAGTTTTATCAGAGACTAGGATTGCAACCCCTGCCTTTTTTTGTTTTCCATTTGCTTGGTAGATCTTCCTCCATCCCTTTATTTTGAGCCTATGTGTGTCTCTGCATGTGAGATGAGTTTCCTGAATACAGCACACTGATGGGTCTTGACTCTTTATCCAATTTGCCAGTCTGTGTCTTTTAATTGGAGAACTTAGCCCATTTACATTTAAGGTTAATATTGTTATGTGTGAATTTGATCCTGTCATTATGATGTTAGCTGGTTATTTTGCTCATTAGTTGATGCAGTTTCCTCCTAGCCTCAATGGTCTTTACAATTTGTCATGTTTTTGCAGTGGCTGGTACCAGTTGCTCCTTTCCATGTTTAGTGCTTCCTTCCTGAGCTCTTTTAGGGCAGGCCTGGTGGTGACAACATGTCTCAGCATTTGCTTGTCTGTAAAGTATTTTATTTCTCCTTCACTTATGAAGCTTAATTTGGCTGGATATGATATTCTGGGATGAAAATCCTTTTCTTCAAGAATGTTGAATATTGGCCCCCACTCTCTTCTGGCTTGTACAGTTTCTGCTGAGAGATCAGCTGTTAGTCTGATGGGCTTCCCTTTGTGGGTAACCCGACCTTTCTCTCTGGCTGCCCTTAATATTTTTTCCTTCATTTCAACTTTGGTGAATCTGACAATTATGTGTCTTGGAGTTGCTGTTCTTGAGGCGTATCTTTGTGGCATTCTCTGTATTTCCTGAATTTGAATGTTGGCCTGCCTTGCTAGATTGGGGAAGTTCTCCTGGATAATAACCTGCAGAGTGTTTTCCAACTTGGTTCCATTCTCCCCATCACTTTTAGGTATGCCAGTCAGATGTAGATTTGGTCTTTTCACATAGTCCCATATTTCTTGGAGGCTTTATTCATTTCTTTTTACTCTTTTTTCTCTAAAATTCTCTTCTTGCTGCATTTCATTCATTTGATCTTCAATCACTGATACCCTTTCTTACAGTTGATCGAATCTGCTACTGAAGCTTGTGCATTTGTCACGTAGTTCTCGTGCCATGGTTTTTAGCTCCATCAGGTCATTTAAGGACTTCTCTACACTGGTTATTTAGCCATTCATCTAATCTTTTTTCAAGGTTTTTAACTTCTTTGCAATGGGTTTGAACTTCCTCTTTTAGCTCGGAGAAGTTTGATCGTCTGAAGCCTTCTTCTCTCAACTCATCAAAGTCATTCTCTGTCCAGCTTTATTCCGTTGCTGGTAAGAAGCTGCATTCATTTGAAGGGGGAGAGGCACTCTGATTTTTAGAATTTTCAGCTTTTTGGCTCTGCTTTTTCCCCATCTTTGTGGTTTTTATCTACCTTTGGTCTTTGATGATGGTGACGTACAGATGGGGTTATGAAGTGGATGTCCTTTCTGTTTGTTAGTTTTCCTTCTATCAGTCAGAACCCTCAGCTGCAGGTCTGTTGGAGTTTGCTGGAGGTCCACTCCAGACACTGTTTGCCTGGGTATCAGCAGCGGAGGCTGCAGAACAGCAAATATTGCTGAACAGCAAATGTTGCTGTCTGATCATTCCTCTGGAAGCTTCATCTCAGAGGGGTACCCAGCTGTGTGAGGTGTCAGTCTGCCCCTGCGGGGGGTGCCTCCCTGTTAGGCTACTCAGAGGTCAGGGACCCACTTGAGGAGGCAGTCTCTCCATTCTCAAATCTCAGACTCCATGCTAGGACAACCACTACTCTCTTCAAAGCTGTCAGACAGGGACATTTAAGTCTGCAGAGGTTTCTCCTGCCTTTTGTTCAGCTATGCCCTGCTTGCTCAATCCTAGGAGGCAACTAGAGTTATCATTTTTTCTATCACTAGACTTGAAGCATGAAAACCAACAAGTTTTGGGATTTTCTTGCTCCTCTATCTTGCCCAGGCACTTTCTACTTGAAGGCTAATGAAAAGGAAAATTAAGTTGTGAAGAACTAAAACAGAATTTGGTATTTAACATTATTCCCCCACCCCCCAAAAAAGAAAGAAAGGTGGAAAATATTCTTTTGTATTATTAAGTCCTAGGTGACAGATCTCCAATATGGAAAACCACTAGGTTTTCATGATTTTACAATGCTGTTTATGTGTGTGTAGGTAGGCCCATTTTAATAATGTTTAATAGATATTAACGGAAAAATAAAATGAAAGATGCCTTCTGAACTACATCATAATTTTGGCAGTCTTAGTTTTACTATTAATTTCTGTTGTCATAACAAGCCTTATTGAAGAGAATAAAAGAGGATTAACTAAGATTCTGTACTCACTGAGAATGGAGCAACCTCTGGTGACTCTTTCTGATTCAGTAATCAGTAACCCAGAAAGCAAAGTCATGGATATGGTTGGAGAGTGCATTATTTAATATTTAGAATTAAAGATTGAGGATATATCATTTTGCCTCATATTACTCTAGAAATATTTCTGATGGCATCTTTAATACTTAAAAGACTATCTTTAAGCTGAGTTTAACAGAGACCTGGGGGAAAGACATTTAAGGTTAGGCTTCCAAGACCAAATGATTTGGGTTAGATACTCTGTTTCTCATTGGCTACACAGTCTTGAGCATGTTACCAACCCAAGTTCACTGTGACTCAGCTTCTCACTATGAGGTGAGGACATAATGAAATCATACATATTAAGTGCCAGCTCATGGCAAGTACTCAGTAATTTAATAATGACAAGCTGGCATTCAGCCAGGTTCTAGGTTCTAAGAACAGCTGGGAGTCATAGATAAATTAATATGCAGGAATGACATAGACTCCATTTCTTAAGTATTTTACTATTTTCAAGTTCTATTCTACCCGCATATTAAAAATAAGGGCAAACACTGATCATTTATGGTGTTAAAAACCACAGCAGATTAAACAAACTGCAGCCTAATCAACTGGCCACTGGTTTTTGTAAATGAAGTTTTATTGGAACAAAGCCACACCCATTCGTTTACATATTATCTGGGCCACTTTGAAATACAACAGTACAACTGAGTAGTTGTAACAGAGATGGTTTTGCCTGTAAGTCTAAAATATTTACTATTTTTTCCTTTAAGAAATTTTGCCAACCTGTTTCTTCCTAAGTCCCAAACAGCATTTTAATTCCTTGCCTCTAAGATCCAATTTCGCTTTCAAGATCAAGCTGAAGGTTCTTCTCATGAAGGCTATCCAGAGCTAAAATTCATACTCTTCTTTCTCCTGACCATTAGCACATATTTAAAATTGGTCCTTATACATGAGTAGAGTAAGCCTGTGCTTTACAGCAATTTTACCAGTCATGGCTCACACTGAACATTTGTGGCTCACTGAGTTCAAACAGATGAAGCTTATCATGGCTAGATGCTCACTGCCACTAACTCTGGCCTGTTGAGAACTAAGAGATCAAAGTCATGAGCTACATATATAACTAATTCTTGGCAAAGTGGCCAGCACATCTTCTGGTGAGTTATCACTTATGTTGATAAGTGTGACCCAAGAAAGGCACTTCCAACACAGACACATGACCTACCAGTTCTTCAAAAATCAAGTTGGTTCTTGGATCCCTAGATCATGTCTTTTGACATTCAGATACTCCTGAAAAGGGCGAAGTCTTCCTGTCTTTTGGGTCAGATATCACTTCCTCTCCCTAACATCATCTCCCCTCAGAAGGCCAGATAGAGAGAGAGAATTTTAATGGAGTTCCATACAATGACTCAAAGGGCTGACACATGACTGCAATGCTAAACTGTTGGGAAGGCCAGCATGGTGACAGAGGAGTCTTTATAAAAAAAAAAAAAAAAAAAAAAAAAAGCAGAGGAAAGGAGAAATAGAAAGAAAAATAGAGTGCTCCATAATTTACTAAAAAGTCATGATTTTACCATGTTTAACTCATTATTAAATTCTTGCACTTTTTTTCATATTGTTCTCCACGGTTTTTTGTTTATTTGTTCACTTGTGGGAGAACTGTGTACCAACAAAGGTTACAAGCATTTTAAAACAAGCATTGCTGTAATTCTTGTTTGTCTCTCATAAGGTCTATGGCATTGCCAAGAAATGTGCTTCTGGGCATCCAAATGACATAGGATACAATGGGAATGGGGTCCGTAGAGTTGTTCAACAAGGCGTTCTTGATACTGAGCACATAGGGAACACTAAATGCTTGAATTAAATGAAGTGCATCCAGGTTGTAAAGTGATAAGATGCCTCTTAAATGCAGTTCTTGACTCGGTCAACTCCATTGCATCTGAATATTAAAACACAGTAACGTGCAGTGTTGACTTCTCTCAGTCATTATTGCAAGTCTTACAGGGGCATAGATTTTAGTGTCAATCTAAAAAATCTAACGAATCTAGGTTCAAATTCTAACTCCTTCACATATCTTTGGTGGCCATGGGCAAACTGTCCACTCTCTCTGAACTTCCGTTCCCTCACCTATAAAATGTTAGCTTCTGAATCTTTTCCCACTCTTTTACTTGTAGAAAGTTGGCTTAAGGCTATAAAGAGTCATTATTATTTATTACCATTGTAATTATTCTTAAACATATGATTTGACAATGTATAAGAAAGAATAAAATCTTCCAGACAACTTTCATACTGGATACACTTCAAATGATTGTAACTTTTAGAAATACTCATCTAAAATAATATTAAATATCTGACCATTCTACATACAGATAATTCTGTTCTCAGAATGTGAAAAACTCCAAGCATCTTTGAATTATAAAAGTTGTTTCCTGTAAGAATGCTAAGTTATTTCTTCAAATAATATTTTAATCTGTGAAATGTCAAGTTTAATATGTAAGGAGAACTAAGAGTTTACGAAAATAGAAAAGGTCTGTGATTTAAATAAGCTAAAAATAACATTGCTCTTCAGGACAATGTTCTGCTAACAACAGTGAGCAAATAACGACTATGATACACACATACAGTGACTATAATACACATAACACACGTACGTCTATTTTAAATCCAGGGCTGGGCATGAAGGCTCACACCTATAATCCCAGCACTTTGGGTGGCCAAGGCGGGTAAATCACCTGAGGTCAGGAGTTCGAGACCAGCCTGGCCAACGTGGTGAAACCCCGACTTTACTAAAAATACAAAAATTAGCCGGGTGTGATGGTGGGCACCAGTAATCTCAGCTACTCGGGAGGCTGAGGCAAGAGAATTGCTTGAACTCAGGAGGCAGAGATTGCAGTGAACAGAGATCGTGCCACTGCTCTCCAGCCTGGGCAACACAGCAAGACTCCATCTCAAAAAAAAGGAAATTAAATCCAGACTGTTAGAGAGTAAGACTGAATCCCTCAATGCTAGCCTTATGTGCATGTGTAGTAAATACAATGCACATTTATTTGTTAGCACATAATCTCATAAGTCTGTGATAGAATAATACGTATATTTTTAATTTGTGGTAGGATCAGCTATAAAGAATGCATTGTTTATATACAGGCTGTCTTTCAGATGCAAGAAGTCGTTGCAGGAAAAAATAAATCAAATATATTTCCTACCAAGGGATTCACTTTATAGCAGCCCGAAAACACTAGTACTTAAGCCTACTATTTCCAAAAATGTACTCTTACCCCAGTTTTGGTGATATTTTTCAAAAAAAAAAAAGCTTTACAAGTGCTTCATCAAGTAAATACAAAGAAAAAGGTACAAAATAAAAACAGAGAAAGTACTTTACAATTGAATTATCAGCATAATCTACACTTCCTATTTTACATTTGTGTGTATTAAAATTAAAAGAAGGCAATCTAATGCAATATGTGATAAAACAAGAGAACAGGGAGTTCATCAAGATCAGAAATGCAGTTTTTGATTACAAAGAATTTTTAATGCCTTAAATCTTTCAATTATTTTGTGTTCCTAATGTGTAATCTTTTTTCTTATCTCTACCAAACTTCAAACAATTCTTATTGTTTGTACAACAAAGAAGTTTCTAAATTTTAAAAGGTTTTGAGAAAACTGCAATCACTACCCAACATTTTAGTTAAACACTTTCTAAACTCTAAATATTTAGACATCTTTCTGGAGTGAAAGAACAATAGTCTAAGGTTAGAGAAGCTTTTCTGCTTCTAAAGTGGAGATTAAATAAAAACAGATTGCATGAATAAATACAAGTATGATGAAAAGCACTATGCTTAGAACTGATTGTCTCATAGTAAACTCCGAGGATGGTTTGAGGGTGAATCAATTAAATTCTCTTCAGATTTATTACTTTTCTGATGAGGAATTGGATTTCATATATCACAGTAATCTTCTGTGTGTGTGCGTGTGTATGTGTGTATTATACACACACAGACATACTCTCTCTCTCACCAGGCAAGAAATAAGACAAATAGAAATCAAATATATAAGGAGATCTTAATACATACTTAATATGTACTCAATCATCTTATATTATTGCACCAAATTCTCATTTGCTATTGTTCAATTTTAAAAATAAGAATAACAAAATCTGACACTATGTTTGCTTTCCCCGGACAAGGACCAAAACTTAAACTGCTCATATAATTCTTTAAAAACTCAAATTACTTTTTTTCTTAAGATTAAAAAAAAAAAAACCTCTGGCTAAATTCTTTACTTTGTAAGCCTGCTACTGATTTAATTTTATTAACTTTCTATTAATTTAAAGTGATACTTAGACCTAAAAGATATTTCTCAGCTTTGCTCTAGACCCTTCAGTTTTTCCAGAGGACAATACTTCTGAGTAACAAAGACAACAGTTCATTTCTGCCAATGGTTTCCCAAAGGCTGTATCTTCTCAGTAGGATATCCTAAATATTTCCAACCTATACATGAAGCAAATTATAAAGGAAACTCACACAATGAATAAAATAATTAAATTATTGTCTATTTGAATTGAGAAATATGAGTTATGGATGTGACCAAGAAAACCAATGATTGTCTACTGCCAGTTAGAGAACTTAAGTAAATCTGAAAGGATTAAACACAACCTTGGGACCACTGTACCACAATAAATAATGATAATAATAATAATAAATTAGATAGACACTGGAAAGCACTTAAAAAAAGAGTGTGTTTGTGTGTATGTAGGTGTGTGTGTGATTTTATGGCTTCAAAATATGTTAAGATCTCAACACATCAAAGCATTTTAATGAAATCTCTAACACGTTAGCAAAATTTAGCTGGACACAGATTATCTATGCCATATCTAATCTGATAAGCTGAGAGACAACCATCACCCTGGTAGTCTCACTGTGTTTTCTCTTCAAGGCCTAAGACAAAAACTGTTTGGAAAATAATTTGTCTAGAAAACCAAATAGTAATAAATGAATGTGGATTTTATTTTTATTTGTGGATTTATTCAGTTGAGATGCCCATCAGATGGCTTGGTGGCCAAGCTTTGTACTTTAATGGGTAATAAAATTACTGTAAAAAATAATAAAAACTAATTAATTTTCACTAAATATTATGTTTTGTTAAAATGGAAACCTTTATAGCATCACTCAAATCCTTTAATTTAGATAACTTTTTCACTTTTATTTTATTAAATTATTTGTTGCCATTACAATCATTATTATCATTATAGTACTTACTGTTCCTTTCTTATTATTCATTATTATTACTATTATTATTGTCTTAAGAAAACAGGGAAAATATATGTAACATTGAGAAGCTGCTATTTTTTATACTGTCAAAAATTTCTACCTTGTTGCTAAATGTGGTATGTGGAGATTAGACATTATAAAGGATTCCATTTGGGGAGTCCATACACTGTTTCTTCTTAAGGTGAAAGATGGGCTTGGTGTTTTAGGCTCTATCTCCCCTGGTTCTCAAGCAGATTAGACAGGAAGATGTATGGTTGGCCTCTTTCTAATATTGCAAGGATAAAGGAATCTAAATGTAGATGCTTCTAAGTGAAATGTTAAGTGACTTGTTCTTTAGGGACAAAATTGGATTTTTGTTGAGATTATTATGAAGGCAACTGATATGGTTTTGATCTGTGTCCCTACCATATCTCACATTAAAATGTAATTCCCAATGTCGGAGGTGGGGCCTGGTGGGAGGTGACTGCATCATGGCAGCAGATCCCTCATGGCTTGGTGCTGTCATCATGATAGTGAGTGAGTTCTCATGAGATCTGGTTGTTTTAAAAGTGTGTGTCACTTTCTCACTTGCTCTCGCTCCTGCCATGTGACATGCCTGCCCCCACTGTGCCTTCTGCCATGATTGTAAGTTCCCAAAGGCCTCCCCAGAAGCCCAGAATGTGCCAGCACTGTGTTTCCTACTTATACAGCCTGCAGAACTGTGAGCCAATTAAACCTCTTTTCTCTATAAATTACCCAGTGTATTAATCTGTTTTCATGCTGCTGACAAAGACATACTGGAGACTAGGAAGAAAAAGAGGTTTAATTGGACTTACAGTTCCACATGGCTGGGGAGGCCTTAGAATCCTGGCAGGAGGTGAAAGGCACTTCTTACATGGTGGCAGCAGGAGAAAATGAGGAAGAAGCAAAAGTGGAAACCCCTGATAAATCCATCAGATCTCGTGAGACTTATTCACTACCACAAGAATAGCACAGGAAAGACCAGCCCCCATGAATCAATTACCTCCCCCTGGATCCCTCCCACAACAAGTTGGAATTCTGGGCGATACAATTCGAGTTGAGATTTGGGTGGGGACACAGCAAAACCACATCACCCAATCTCACGTACTCCTTTACAGCAGTGCAAGAACAGCCTAACACAGCAGCATTTTCTCATTTTAGATTACTGGAAGTAGGGTAGCTTCTTCAACTTTGCATCAGGACACAGCTAGGAATACAAAAGGCCGATGATGAATGATGGGCATCTCTGGAGCATCACTCTTGATGGACAAGAACGACACAGAATACTTAGCATTTAGAATTGTCTCCTTTTCTTTTCATTTTAATTCCACTCTGTTTTCCTCAAGGCCTTCAATAACATTTTATTAAACTCTAAGCTTAGTGTGAGTTGAGTTTTCAAAAATTTAAGGGGAAAGCTTCTATGCACACTCAGTATGAAGTCAATCAAGGAGATTTGCTACAAAAACACAGAAGTTAACTGTTGCAAAAGCCCAAAGCAGCATCCAGGAGACAGAGATGAGAGATAAATTTGTAAAAAATGTAAGGCAAAAATGAGTTAATGCTGCACATTCTTTTTTATGACCTACTTTTTCATTTAACTTGTTTTGTAAGCAAGTTGTAAGTCATGAAATATTTTCCGTTATTTTTTCAAATGTGTTTTAGCCAAGCAAACCTGTATTCAAAATAAAATTTACTAGAAAATTATACAAACATACGTTAGAAAATATTTTTTAAAAGGCAAAATTATGACCCTTACATGTACATAAAATAAGTACATCAATGTATTTATTTTACTCAATCATTAATGAGGAACTAATGAGGTGATATAGCCAGTTCAAATGAAAATTCAAAGAACCACACATACATGCATACACAAGTAAGGACTGTTAAAATGCACTTTCAAATAGATCCAAAATGTCCTAATCAATTGCATTCTGTGAAGACCCACTTAATTTGTATTTCTAGGGACCAAAATAATTTGTGTTTTCAGTTTTCTACAACTTCCAGAGTCGTCAAATAGCTCAAGGACCATGAAAAGCAGATACAAGCAGGCAGGTGCACCTAGATAGGACACTCAATCATCTGTATTTCCTCCATTTTAAAATCTTTCAAAATTTTTCCTGACACTTAACGGACATTTTTTATTGTTTTTTCTCAATGTTGTTTTAACCATCTAAACCTATGTCAAAAAATTAATATTAAACATAAAAATCAGAAACATCAGAATGCCTCTTTGAAACAAGAAGGCAAATGGAAGGTCCAAAGCTCTGTTGCCCTCCTCCTAGGTGACCTCTGTGTGTCTTCATAGAATCACTCAGGCTCTAAGGACCACACCTGAGAAACTATTCTTCCATGATGACATTTTAAAACGGCTACATACAGTTGCATTCTTGCACATATAAACATTGATTTCTGGTGAGTCCCACCCCCTTTTCCCTAGAATAGATAAGGTATTTGAAAATAAACTTCCTCTAAAGGTTTATCAAGAGACATATTTTCTCAGATTTTACATGTCACAACATATCCTCAAAAAATGATTTCCAAGAAAATAAACTATATCAGCATAAAAGGCTGCCACAATCCCATATTGTAAAACATTGAGGCTGTTTCTAATATATCAGTGGATAAAGCTGTGAGAAGCATTTTTAAATATATTATGCCCTTAAGTATAAATTCCTAGAGGTGGAATTTCTGAATTAAACAATATAATGTTTTTTAAGACTTTTGGTACCTATCTTCAATTTCCATGCCAGAAAAAAATTGCACCTATCAGCAGTATATGACATTTATCTAAATAGTCGACAATATTGTATTTTACAACTTTTTAATATTTGCCAGTTGCAGAGTTGAAAGAAAGTATCTTGTTTTATTTGCATTTTTTGACCAGAGAGGATTAACTTTTTTAAACATATTTTTTGGCTGTTTTACTTTCTACGATGAATTGTTTTCTATATGCATTCTCTTGTAAGGGAAAAGAAATATCTTTCCATCTTATCTTAGTTTCGTGGCTTAGGCCTCTATAACAAAAGATAGATTAACACAAGAAAAACATACAAAATGTATTTAACATAAATTTAGTGTGACACAGGAGCCTTCATAAGGAAATGAAGCCACAAAGAAAATGGATAAACCTGGGTATTTTTTATGCTAGCTTTGATAATGAGTGGACAGTTGCAGAGAAATATGATTGGCGGATAAAAAGGTATGACATATTAGTAATAAACTGGGAGAAAACTACAAAGGCTTATTTGTTCAGATTCTTGGTGCCTTTGTATCTTGAGCTCATTTCCTCTAGGCACATATTGGGCAACTCTAGAATGAGGGTCTCATGACCTGTTTCAGGATAGAATCAGAAAATCCCTCCTAGGATTTGATGACCTGTGGAGATGGGAGAGGAGAGGTCAGAGAAAATTTCCTGCTTCTGCAGTTTTCTAAAATGCCATATTTTGGGGTAGCAGGTCCTATACCCTATAGCTCTATTTTTTCATATGTCTAAAGTTAATAAAACTGGCATTATCTAGCCTGTCGTGCAGTCTTGTTTGAACCTTGAAATCTTTTACCTCACCTAACACCTCTTAATATGATCTAGAATTGGTGTTCAATAGCATACTTCAGAAAACACTGAGTTACCAACCTAATTGAATACCTAAAGAATTCCTCAAAAAACAAATCTTTTCTAAACCCAAATTAATGCCATTATTTTTTTAAAAAAAAAACTAAATATTTACTTAAACATGAGTGTCTACTGGATTTCTTATTCAGTTCTAATTGATCTATTTCTGTTTCCTGTTCCATACATTTTTATTTAATGCAATTTTATGATACTTTCAAAATATAAGATAAACTGGCCCTTTCTGTTTGGAGGGTCTTTTTGCCACTTTTAAATAGTTTTCATGAACTTTGATTTTTTCAAGTTTCCAATTTGTTTTTGTTAAGCTTGGAAATTTATATTTTATACAAAATTCTCAAATTTAATTTGTCTAGTTTGCATAATTTTCAAAACTTTCCAAAACCTTCTAATTATATGTTCCGTCTAATCATAGTGTTTTAAAGTTATGTTTCACTTATTATTTGACTAGCAATGTAAATATATTGCTTTTCTCAAATAGTTTTACGTATAATTTTTTAATTTTCAAAATTGTTTTCATTTTGACTTATGAATTCATTTTAAAAATTCTTCCTTCTGTTTCTGTTCTTTTTCCAAATTCTTTGTGTAAATGCTTACTTTAGTCCCTGAATTTCTTATTCTATAAAGGTCTCTGAATGCTCTCCTGAGAACATTTGACCTCATGTCATTTTTAATTTATATTATGTAAATGTTTGAATGTATAGAAAAACATAGAGAATGGTATAACGGACTTGAGAACTCTTGACCCAGATTTAATCATGATCATGATTAGCATTTTACCCAGGACATAGTACGTACTCAACAAATGTTAGCTTTTCATATTATTGAGATGTTGAGGGCAGCTTAGAATTAGTATTACTTTTAAACATACTAATAGATGAGGCAATTTTTGCCTCTTAAATGGATGATAGGTATTTTCTGAAACATTCATGAAGAGCACTATAGGTATTCCCTGTCTCCTCGTTATTCATTCTGGAATAATTACGTGTTAATTCTGGGGATGAGGTGCAGAGTAGGACAAAGAGGCTGAAACAGCATGAGAGGTAAAAAATGTGCGGGAGGCTTTCTAGCAGAGTAAGGATTACAGTAATGAAACGGATTCAGCAGGCAGCATCTCAGCTGTGTTAGACCATCAGACATATGGCACCCACAATGTGGCAGCTGCCAAACTATTGCCAGAATCATTTCAAGTAACAAGGTTATAAGGCATCTGGTATAATCTGAGCGTCCAAATATTTTCCTTTTTCTCATCATGTAAGTATAGAGAGTACCATTCTTAAGCCACAACAATTACATCCCATAGTATTTCATCAGTTTATTGTACCCTCCCCCAAAACTTTATTATCTCTACTGTAAACTTTGCTCAAAAACACAAGCATTATAGTGAATTGTCTGGAATGCTAAATAGAAGTCATCTATTACTTTCTTTTAAAAGTAATTTCTTTTAAAAGTAATGTTTAGATTTGGGTAGTATAGAGCCCAGTAAGCTGAGCCAGAGAATAATGAATTTGAACTTTGAGTTCTAACTTTGACAGGTTAGAACACTGAGTTCCAACTTTGACTGGAATTCAAGCTCTTTTGACACTTAAGGATAAAATAATAAAATTAACTATATATGTAATGGTTGTAAGGTATAGAGTTTAAAATTATAAATTAATTTAAAAAATTGAAATAAAACTGAAAACAAGTTTTATGACAATAAAGAACATGATCATGGAATCTAAAGACCAGAGCTTGTTAATTATCTCAGTGCCATTTTCATTCATTTCTGAGATATGAGATATTAAAGATATGAAATAGTGAAATTAAAATGATAAGATATAAAAAAGAATGTTATAATGATTTAAAACTTTAGATTTTCAATAAATGTTACTAACACACTTATCAGTGAAGTATAAATATCCATAAAATTTAGAACCACAGGACTTTAGGAGTTATTTAAATGATGATCTGCAAAGTATATCTCCTAGCGTCATTGTTTCATGGTAAAAAAAAAAAAATTCAGAAACACTGAGTTAAACAAAGTTACTAGGTTTCTTTACTGCTGTACTTCTCAAAGTCTTTCAAATGTAAATTTCTTCATGAATTAATAAATGTGACATCAAGAGAATATAGCATTGATGTTTCCTGAACTTAGTTGATCAGGGAACTCTCTGCTGTAGACCTTGAAGAGCTAGGATGTAAGTTTTCTTTCAGAAGTGCTAATACAAATTGAGCACTCTATGTTAAGCAACAGAACTAGAGTCCAGAAAAATTAAGTGCCTGAAAAATGGCAGAGACAGAACTAGAAACATTAAATCTTGACTTTGTCTAGTGATTTTTTAAAACCTTATTTTCTGACTGATATTTATATAATATGGTGGTGAACTAATTTTTTTAGGAGGCAGTTTTGCCACATTTTCTTATTTCACAAATTATTGTCATTGACATAGGTGGAAACTCACTAAAACTCTTGCTTTACTTAGGCAAAAATGTATCCTCCCACTCTCCACACACGAAGTGCACAGTATTGTTAACTTGATTTCATTTACCTAACTTAGTTCTTAAATCAGGGAAAAATAAGAGATGTGTCTGCCTAAAGCACAAACTTAGCTCACAGCCCTTCACATCACATTTTCTTTTAAAATATATTTGAAATTGCTTCTGAAAAGTTCAGAATGCCCAGTGACATGGAAATGCATTGCACACAGCAGTGCACATCACCATCTGCCTAGGCAAAGTTGTCCTTTTTGCTGAGTTGAGTGGAAAGGTTAGTTTCAGCTTAGCTCTGTGTGTGGTTGGGCAGTTCCCAGCTGCAAACCAAAACAGCACAGGGAAATGTTTATTAAAAAAAGAAAAACTGCACAATTAGTGTGTGTGGCCAGTGTGAGCTAGATTAACTTCTTGTGTGGGTGAGTCTGTTACATGGATAGGCTCAGGTGGCTGAGAAAAAGGTGTGGCTCCCTCTTAGGGCTATTGAGGAAACCTTAAAAAAAAAAAAAAACAAGGCATTACTTATGTAATTGCAAAGGTTGACAGAGGAATTGTGAACAGTTTACAGTACAAAACCAAGACACATTTTACCTACTATGGAAGTTAATCTAAATTGGGATCCAATGGAAGTAACGGAGAGTATTTGTCTTGAACATTTAGCCTGCAGTAAGTTAAAAGGATCTCTGTCTTAAGGAGAGATGTCAATTGGAACAGCATTACTTATTCTCCTATGCATACAAAAAACCAGTTTGGTTGCTGGCAGTATCAGAAACTGATCATGTTCCTGAATCATTTATTTTTGACAGCAGAGCCATAGGCCATGCTTCACATGTGTAGATAAAATTCAGATGGCATGTGCAAACCTGCCAGTAAAATATCATTTAAAATCAGAACTGAGGTTCTAGCCATTCTCAAAAAGAGATGATTTCACAGTCTGGTGATAAATATAGAATTATGGCATCTGTTCACTTCACAGAATTCACTCTTTATTCTCTAATTTAAGAAAAGGCATACAATGCACATGTCTCTGGGCACATTTTCAACAAAGAACAATGTGTTGCAATAAACTAAGAAAAGAGCTGAGCTTTTGACGAATTGTAGTGAAAACTTGATTAAGATAAATTGAGCCTTTCAATACACCCTTAAGTGCATAATTCACAAACTATAAAGGAAAAGGAGGAAAATTTTTCTGTGAATATCTAAACTCCATGTCTTCCAACTTATAGAACAGATCAGACAGCACAAATTTCTGCTAACTGTGCACTGTTCTGGGAGTTCATCAACAACCATGATAGCAATCTTGACTAAAAATATGTAAAGAATACCCAAAATTGCTTATTTCCTACTCATTGACACAAACAAGCAAAATGAAATGCACCTGTTCTGAAAACTGTTTATGTACAACCTTACAATTTCTTTCCATCACATTATTAATTCCAAGTACAAAGAAATTGAAGGACAGAATAACATGTTACAACAGTTATATAATTATAACTTCTTGCGATTGAAGAAAGACTAAAGAGAGATGGAAGGAAGAATATCCAATAAAGCTGAGTTCTAGGGAAAATATTCTAGATGATTGGTTTCTAGAATTTGGCCTGGCAAGATTTCTGGAGTCTTACATGAAGCCCCATTACCCTAACTCTTGTGTTGAGTAAATTCTGCTACTGTATAATCCTGTTGTAAAATCTAGATCAGGTCAAAAGAATGTATATTTTTGAACACAGTTAAAGAGAGCAACAAAAGGAGTACATTACAATAATATCTCATCTTGAAACTACTTGAAAATAGACTTCAGATTTTGTTGATATATTTAATTATTTACAAACTTCCTTTTGAATCTTTAAGATTAAATGAAATAGTGTAAGAATATATGTCCACATATAGTTATATAACATATCCTGCAATGCATATAATATATAGAATATAAAATGCTAATATGTATATATCGCATACTATGTGTATATAATATGTGCATATTATGTATAGTGTAGCTACATATGTAATAATCATATTACATATAATATATAATGTGAATGTATAGATTATGCTGATTATATAAGTGCATATAGATGTATAATATTTCTATGAATGTAAAACATTAATTAGTATCTCATTCAAGTTAATAACTAAGCCTATAAACATTTTTTATTTTATATAAATATATTTTGTGTTAGACATGCAATTTTAAATAAGAAATTATCAAGGGATTAGTATATTGTTTTGTCTACATAGTGTCCTATTAAATTTAAAATAAATATAACAGCAAAAATCTACTATATTTTCCAGTTAAGTTTAATATCTTCAGTCATTCATTCATCTTTTGTTCATTAACTATTTTGAAAATTAGTTATTAAGCAGCTAAGCTATACTAGGCTTTGTGATTGCTGTTGCTTATCTTAGGTAAAAGCAGGAGATAATATAGTCAGCAAATAGTTAATTGCTGTTTAATGTTGTCAATGAAAAGGAGTGTTACACAAAATCAGAGATTTTTATTACTAGGCTTCTTAATTTTTAAAAAATTAATAATGATAACAGCCCTCCAAATGATCTTACAATACTGAGGAATCTCTTCACGTTAAATACAACATTGTAGATTTTGAGTATTATGTCAAATGACTTAAAATCATGTTTGTTTTGCAAAAATGACTTTCTATAGGAGAATGAGGGAAAAGAAGTGGGTAAAGATCCCTTATTAATGGTGATTTAGATTCTTTAACATCATACACTTCTCAGCAAAAACTTTGATCAGTTAATTGTAAATAAATCAGAAACCTATGAATTAAATTTCTTCTGAAATGCACTTGGGTCTAAAAATAAACGTGAAACATCCTTGTCAAAATGCATTTTAGATTTTATTTTACCCAAAATGCTTGAATAATAGTTCAAGATGTTCAATGAAACCAAAACACAGCTGGTTTCCTCCATCCTTAATACTGTAATTATAGAATTACTGTGGATGAGATGAAACCATAACTTTAGCAAGCATTCAATAACAATACAGATAGCCAGATAATAACTAGATTAAGCAGTTTTTAGTAAAACTTGCATCACTTTCATGCTTGAAGTGCCATAATATAAAATTAATTTCAAAATATCAATGACAGAAAAAATAGAAGCTTATTAGCTATTGCATATTTATGCAATAATATATTCAAAGGTACCCAATATTTATAAAATTGTATAGCAGCTAACACTGCCAAATTATACTAATTTCTACTAATTGAGAAAATTAACTCATTACAGTCTCTGGGAAATTCTGTTCATAGCTTCAAAACAAGCATTCCCATGGTCTGAAAGGTAGCCCTTTTCATTTTTTTATATTTCTGTGTTATTAGCTTTACTTCAAATATCGTCACTATTCTGAAGGTTTTCATTTATAAATTAATATTATAGGGTCCCAGAAAAGAAGATTTTTGATAGGATTGCTTAATTATCATTAAATGTCTAAATTCTTGGTATGTATGAGTTTCTTACTTTGTCTCTCCCACCTCACACCCTTGGGCTTAGAGAGGTTGCTTAGATGATATTGAGAGGTGACAGCATGTTGGCAGCCCTTGCTCGCTCTGGGTGCCTCCTCGGCCTCAGCGCCCACTCTGACCGCGTATGAGGAAGCCCTTCAGCCCGCCGCTGCACTATGGAAGCCCCTCTCCGGGATGGCTGAGGTCGGAGCCAGCTCCCTCTGCTTGTGGGGAGTTGTGGAGGGAGAAGTGCAGGCGGGAACTGGGGCTGCGCGCCCCACGCTCGCCGGACAGTGCGAGTTCCAGGTGGGCGTGGGCTCAGCGGGCCCTGCGCTCGGAGCGGCCAGCTGGTGCCGCCAGCCCCAGGCAGTGAGGGGCTTAGCACCCGCGCCAGTAGCTGCAGAGGGTGCGCCGGGTCCCTCAGCAGTGCTGGTCCACCTGCGCTGTGCTCAAAGTCTCGCCAGAGCTCAGCTGCCTCCCCATGGGGCAGGGCTCGGGACCTGCAGCCCGCCATGCCTGAGCCTCCCCTCCGCTGTGGGCTCCTGCCTTCCGGAGCCTCCTCCACGAGCCCCACCCCATGCCTCGCCCCATGCCTCACCCATGCCTCGCCCCCTGCTCTGCAGCACCCCATCCCATCCACCGCCCAAGGGCTGAGGAGTGCAGGCACAGGGCATGGGACTGGCAGGTGGCTCCACCTGCTGCCCCAGTGCAGGATCCACTAGGTGAAGCCAGCTGGGCTCCTGAGTCTAGTGGGGACTGGGAGAACCTTTATGTCTAGCTAAAGGATTGTGGCTACACCAATCAGCACTCTGTGTCTAGCTCAAGGTTTGTAAATGCACCAATCAGCACTCTGTGTCTAGCTCAAGGTTTGTGAATGCACCAATCAGTGCTCTGTGTCTAGCTAATCTAGTGGGGACTTGCAGAACCTTTATGTCTAGCTGAGGGATTGTAAATACACCAATCAGCACTCTGTGTCTAGCTCAAGGTTTGTAAATACACCAATCAGCACTCTGTGTCTAACTCAAGGTTTGTAAATGCACCAATCAGTGCTCTGTATCTAGCTAATCTACTTGGAGAACTTTTGTGTCTAGCTCAGGGATTGTAAACACACCAATCAGCACCCTGTCAAAACGGACCAATCAGCTCTCTGTAAAACAGACCAATCAGCTCTCTAAAATGAACCAATCAGCAGGTTGTGGGTGGGGCCAGATAAGGGAATAAAATCAGGCTGTGGGAACCAGCGGCGGCAACTCGCTCAGGTCCACTTCCACGTGGTGGAAGATTTGTTCTTTTGGTCTTTGCAATAAATCTTGCTGCTGCCCACTCTTTGGGTCCGCACTGCCTTTATGAGCTGTAACACTCACCGCAAAGGTCTGCAGCTTCACTTCTGAGGCCAGCGAGACCAGGAACCCACCAGAAGGAAGAAACTCCGAACACATCCAAACACCAGAAGGAACAAACTCCGAACATGCCCCCTTTAAGAACTGTGACACTCACCGCGATGGTCCCCACTTTCATTCTTGAAGTCAGTGAGACCAAGAACCCACCAATTCCGGACACGATATGATTGTCCAAACAAGCACTGTTTGGTAGAAATATAAGGTGAGCCACATGTCATTTTAAACTTTCTGATATATGCATTTAAAAAACATTTACAAGTAGGTGAGATTCATTTTAATAATATATTTTAATCTAATAGATCTAAAATATTATATTAACATGTAATCAACATTGAAAAAGTACTGAGATATTTTATGGGTTTTTGGAAAAAATCTTTAAAGTCTAATGTATATTTTCTATTTACGGCACATCTTAATTTCAACTATTCACGTTTCAAGTGCTCAATAATCACTCATGGCTAGTGATTACAGTATTGGTTAGCTCACAACAGAATTTAAGTCTCTACCCTCCTTATCTGCCAGGTGCTGATCCATTTTTCTCCCCTTTAACAGGAAAATTTCTTAAAAGTTATCTCCAATTTTGTCTCCAATTTAAATACAATTTCCTTGAAAGCTCTTGTTTCCAGTTACTCTTCACCACTTAATTCCATCAGTCTCTCACTGCCATCTTTCAACCAAAGCTGCTTGGGTCAAGGTCACCAATAGTTATCTTCATGTTGTCAAATCAGTGGTTACTTTTCTATCCTCCACACGCATGATACACAGATAATTAACTCTTTATCCTTTGAGCCCCTGTTCACTTGAACTCAAGAATACCACACTGCTGTTTTCCCTCCTACCTCACTGGATGCACCTTTTCTTTTTGCTTACTCCTCCATGTCTTAGCATTGGAGTATTCCAAGGGTCAGCTCTTGACCTTTTCCTCTCTATGTGCTCACTCCACGTGGAGATCTCATATAGTTTCATTGCTTTACATATCATCTATGTGTAAATGGCTGACAAATACAGAGTTCTTTCGTGAACTCTGGACTCACATATTTAAAATGTCCACTTGACGTCTAATAAATATGACATGAACATATCCCATACTGAAATCCTATACGTTCCCAAATGTGCCTCACTTATGATTCCTCATCTTAGTTAATAGTAGATCCATCTTTCCAGTTTCTCAAGCCCTGGACTCCTTCTCAAATATGACTCCTCTTTCTCTCATTCTCGACATTCAGTCAGGAAATATTGTTGGCTAAATCTTGAAAATACAACTAGTACTCCTCAACAGCTCCAGTTCTCCCAACCTATGCAATCCACCATCTTCCCGTGCCTGGATTATTACATAAGCACCTTAACTATTCATTTGCTAACTACCATGTTTGTCCTTTTATAATCTTTTCTCAACAGAGCCCTCAGAGGCAAAATAAAGACAATTACAGTTAAATAAAAACTGGGAGAAAATTCCCAAAAGAGCTGCTGTAAAGAAACTTCTAAATAAGCCATTTAAAATAGCAAAATATAAATAACATTTTCTGTATCAAAAAATAATGTTTAATTTGTGAGGCTAAATAATTAAGCACTTAATATTGAAGCTAAAATTTTCTAAAATCTTATTGTTTATGTAGGGAAGTCTATTTTTAAAAATTTTGCTTTGAACTTTGTCAAGTTAAAGATTCTTTATAAAATAAGATTAACCACAAAAAAGGAATAAAAATAAAGTTATAAATTTTTAACTAGTGCAACTGAAAAATGGGAGAAAAGGGAACCAAAAAAATCAGTCATTCCTTACAATAGAAGAATAGGTGGGAAGAAAACTATAATAATCTGAATAAAAATAAATCTGAAAAAAGAAGGTAGAAACTAGTACATATATATATCAATAATTAGCATACATGTAAGCTCACCAGATAAAATACAGTATTTTTCAGATTTCATTTTTAGAAACCTAACTATATGTTGTTTATAAGAAATAGACATAAGTATAAAAATGGTTTAATGAAAAACCTGAAAAGATATATATTAGGCAAATATTAAGAAAAAACAAAATCTGGGCATATCCATTTTAGTTCTGAGAAAAATAGATCTTAGGGCAAAAAAAGTTTGGGTATGTTTACTAATTATACTAGAAATGCCGTTCACCAGAAAAATACAATTCTAAACACTTTTACACTTAATACAAGAGACTTAAAATATGTAAAACAAAAATTGGTAAGACTACTGGGAAAAATCAATAGAACTACCAGCATATTGAGAAAATCAATACAATGCTCAATTATTGATGAGTTAAGCATACAAGCAAATCAACAAAGATAGGGAAGATTTAAGAAGTAACACAAATAAAATAACTTATCTAATAGGTATATTTAAAATTCTGCATACATTTAAGTAAAAATACATATTCTTTTTAAGCACTCATGGAAATTGCCTGAAATTGACCAAGTAGATGAACACAAGTATAGTCTCAATAAATATCAGAAAAATAGATTTCAAAAGATTCCATACTCTGACCACAAAGCAATTGTGTTAGGAAGTCATAAAAAAGATAAAAACTTTAAATTCCTCAATGTTTGAAAATTAGAAAGCACATTTCTAAATAACCCATGTGTTACAGAAAATGTCATAATGAATGTTTACACATACTTATAACTGAATGAATAAGAAAAGATTATATATAAAAACAAGAGATGTAATGCAAATTGAGATACAAAGGAAAATTATAGTCTTAAGTGCTGGTAGTAATTAAAAAAAAGAAAGACTAATAATAATCTGTCCAGTTCATGAAGGGGAGAAAAATAATAAATATGAAGGAATTTGATAAAAGGAAAAGTATATAATCAGAAATGAATGAAATAGACAACAATAATACATTAGAAAAGACTGACAAAAAACATGTATATTTAAAAAATAAATCTGTATCAGAGCAGTCAAGAAAGATAGAGAAAGCATAAATTAATAATAGCATGATTAAAAAAGGAACATGCTGATATAAGAGAACAAAAAGACAATATTATAATCAACAATTCTGGGCAAATATACTTGAAAGTTTACATGAAGTGGTTAAATTAACAGAAAAATTTAACATCAAAAACTAACCCAAGAATACATAGAAAACCTAAATAATGCTATAATTATTAATGCATTTGAGGCAGTAATTAAAATCTTCCTATAAAGAAAACACCAAGATAAGACAATTTTGTAAAATCATTTTACTAACTTTTCAAAAAACATGTTATTCCAATCTTCTATAGGCTTTTCTAGAGAACAAACTAGGACTATTTCTCAATTATTCTCTGAGTTGAGAACTGAAAAGGAAATTTGCAAGCCCATTTTACTTATTCAAATTGGTTAAAAAGAAAATAAAACGCCTAACAAAATAATGGCAATCTGAAATCAGCAGTATGTGTGTGGGGAGAGATGGAGAGTTGGGGGAAGAAGGTTAATAAACCAGGACTAACTTAGTTTAATAAACCCAGAATGCAAGGATAGTTTAATTTTAGAAAATCAGTAAATGTTCTTCACCAGATTAACAGATTAAATATAAAAGAATTTTTTATTAAATGAATGCAAATAATTTAACACCCACATATATATACGTATATATATATTTAAATAAATAAAAATAGAAGGGTAATTCTTTGACCTCATAAGGAATATATAGGACTATCACATGTGGTTTTGCTGATTGTGCACTAAAATTCTCTATGAGCATACTGCTCTCTGGAATCGTGCTTTTGGGGGGAAAAAAAACCAACTATCACAATGGGCATGTTTTTAGGGGAAATGTTAGAATACAAGTAGGCCAGTTATCATCACTTCTAATACATATTTTGTTATACAGCCTATTTAGCAAAAGAAAATATGAAGAAATTTAAATATAAATGTAATTTCTTGCAGATAATATACTATTTAAACAGAAAATTCAGAAGAAACTTCAGAAATCCTTATACATAATAATATATGTCAGCAAGATTTCTGGAAATAAAATCAACATATAAAGGTCAAGTGTATTTTTATACAACAAGAAAAACACACATAATACAATTTAAAATAATGCCACATACATTGTTAACAAAAATAACAAAGTATCAAAGAATATATCTGAAAAAAAGATGCACAATCTTGAAGAAAATGATAAATTTTACCAAGAGAAGTTACCTAAGACCTATATAAGTGCAGAGATAATGCATATTCATGCACAGGAAAGTGATATGTAACAAATGTCAATTCTCCCTAGTTGACTCATAAATTTGCTGTAACTGCAATTAAAATTGCAGTAGTAATTTTCATAAAATTTGCTATGTTGTTTCTAAAATTATAAGGAAAAGCAAATAGCTAAATATTGCCAATCTATGTTTATTTAAATAAATGAAATAGGGACTTCCTACAATACAGTAAGCCTTATAGTAAAATGATAGTAATTAAGTTATTGTACAATAGATGTAGAGACAGAGAAACTTATCAGTGCAAGAGACTAGAGACCCCCAAACAGACCCACATACAAAAGGAATATTAATATTGTCAGGTCAGAGATATCATGGTAAATCAATATAGTAAATACAAACTAGGAAAAGTAGTTAGTGGTAAGAGGAAGCAAGTGAAATTATATCCTTACCACATAGCTTACATAAAATTAACTCCAGATGGATAAAAGAGTTAAATACATATCAAAATCAAAACCTTAAAAATTTTTTAAAGAATACACATCAGATCTTAAATCCAACCTTAAATAAGCTATAAAAATTCATGTAAAATTTCTGAATAAAAATAAAAGCATACCTCATTTTATTGAATTTCACTTTGTGTTTCGCAGATATTATGGCTTTTACAAATTGAAGGTTTATGGTAACCCTGAGTCAAACAAGTCTAACTGCACCGTTTTTCTAACAGCATGTGCTCACTCCATGTCTCTGTGTCACATTTTGGTAATTCTCACAATATTTGAAACTTTTTCATTATTATTATATCTGTTATGATGATCTGTGATCAGTAATCTTTGATGTTACTGTTGTAATGGCTTTAGGACATCATGAACCACGCCCATATAGACAGTGAACTTAACCAATAAATGTTGTTTGTGTCCTAACTGCTCCATTGACTGGCCATTCCTCCATCTCTCTCCCTCTCCTCAGGCCTCCCTATTCCTTGAGACACAACAATATTAAAATTAGGCCAACTAAGAATCCTACAATGGTCTCTAAATGTTCAAGTGAAAAGAAGAGTTGCACATCTGTCATTTGAAATCAAAAGCTAGAAATGATAAAACTTAGTAAGGAAGGCATGCCAAAACTGAAACAGGCCAAAAGCTAACTCTTGTGCCAAATAGTTAGCTTGTGAATGCAAAGGAAAAATTCTTGAAGGAAATTAAAAGTGCAACTCCAGTGAACATATAAATGATAAGAAACCAAAGTAGCCCTATTGCTGAGTTGGAGAAAGTCTTAGTGGCCTGGATAGAAGATCAAACTGGCCACAACATTTCCTTAAGTCAAAACCCAATACACTAAAAATAAAAAAAAAAATTTTAATTCCAAATACAGAGCAAAGCCCCAATTTTATTCAATTCTATGAAAGCTGAGATAGGTGACGAAGCTGCAGAATAATAATCTGAAGCTAGCCGAGGTAGTTGGTTCATGAGAATTAAGGGAAAAAAGCATCTCTATAACATAAAAGTACAAAGTGAAAACAGTAAGTGCTGATGTAGAAGCTGCAGTAAGTTATCCAAAAAATCTAGCTAAGACAATTGACAGTGTTGGCTACACCAAACAACAGATTTTCAGCATCAATGAAGCAGCCTTCTGTTGGAAGAAGATGCCATCCAGGACTTTCATAGCTATAGAGCAGAAGACAATGCCTGACTTCAAAGCTTCAAAAGACAGACTGACTCTCTTGTTAGGAACTAATGTAGCTGATGATTTTAAGTTGAAGCCTTGTTCATTTACCATTCTAAAAATTCTAAGGCCCTTAGGAATTATGCTAAATCTACTCTGCCTGTGTTCTATAAATGGAACAAACAAATCTCAATAACAGTGTATCTGTATACACCATGGTTTATGAGCTATTTTAAGCCCACTGTTGGCATCTACTGCTGAGAAAAAAATATTTTTTCTCAAAATATTACTGCTCATTGACAATGTATCTGGGCACTCGAGAACTCTGAAAGAAATGTACAAGGTGATTTATTTTGTTTCCATGCTTGCTAACACAATATTTATTCTGCAGCCCGTGGATCAAGGCATCATTTCAACTTTCAAGTCTCATTAGTTAAGAAATACGTTTTGTGTGGCTATGACTGCCATAGATAGTGATTCTTCTGATGGATTTCAACCTGAGCAAAGTACATCGTAAACCTTTTGAAAAGAATTTACCATTCCAGATGCCACTAAGAACATTGTGACTCATGGGAGCAGATCAAAATATCAACACTAACAGGAGTTTGAAAGACGTTGATTCCAACTCAAATGGATTACTTTGAGGGGTTCAAGATTTTTCATGGAGGAAGTAACTGCAGATATGGTAGAAATAGCAAAAGAACTAGAATTAAAGATCATAACTAAAGACATGCTGCAAGTGTGAAGTGAAATTGAAGACTGAAGATGTCACTGAATTGCTGCAATCTCATGATAAAATTTGAGTGGACGAGGAGTTGCTTCCTATAAATGAGCAAAGAAAGTGATCTCTTGAAATGAAATCTGCTCCTGGTGAAGATGCTGTGAACACTGTTGAAATGACACCTTAAGATTTTTACCTGCACTTAATTGATAAAGCAGCCACAGGGCTTGAAAGAATTGACTCCAATTTTGAAAGAAGATCTGCTGTGAGTAAAATGTTTTTAAACATCACATGCTATAGAGAAATTTTTCATGAAAGGAAGAGTCACTTGATGCAGCAAACTTCACTGTTGTCTTAATTCAAGCAATTGCCACAGCCACCCCAACCTTCAGCAACCACCACCGTTATCAGTCAACAGCTATCAACATCAAGACAAGTCACTCCATTAGCAAAAAGATTATGACTCTCCAAAATCTCAGATGATCATTAGCATGTTTTAGCAATAAAATATTTGGTAATTAACAAACGCACATATTTTTTAGACATAATGCTATCCACACTTAATAGACTACAAAATAGTGTAAACATAACGTTTAAATGTACTAGGAAATGAAAACATTTATGTAACTCACTTTATTGTGACATTTGCTTTATTGTGGTGGTGTGAAATTGAACCTGCAATATACTTCAAATACGTCTTTAATGATGGACAAATTAAACTACATGAAAACTAAGAATATCTGTTCAACGAAAGAAATGTTCAAAAAGGCAATACAACAATAGCTATAATAATTTTGCAATACAAATAACCATCAAAGGATAACTGCTATAGACTATATACTGAATTCCTACAAATGAATAAGAAAAAAGGCAAAAAGAAAAAAAAGTAGAAGAATGGGAAAGATCAGAATATTTATTCTAAAAGTAAATGCATAGAACCAATATTAGAAATTAAAGAAATTTAAATTAAGCTTAATGATCTACCATTTAATCGTTAGCATTAATTATATATTATTAGTGTGAGTATAAATTGGTACAACCACTTTGAAAACACATGTGGCATTATCTTGTAAATTTTAATATTTGCATATTCTCAACCTAGCAGTGCCTGTCCTACTAGGTTTATACCTAGGGAGACATATGTGCACCAGAAGACTCCAAGGATATTTATACCACCATATTAATAAAACACTAAAACCTGGAAATAACCCAGATATCCATCATTAGAGCGGATAAATAAATTTTAGTATGTTTAGAATTAAATTTTTTTAGAAGTAAAAATGAATGAACTACAGCTATATCCATACATCCATTACGGTAAGATTACACATAATATACTATTTAAACCTCAAAAAGATGTAAGATTTAAAATATTTTATCATATATATGATAAAAACACTTTCTAAAAACAAAATAGATAACATTCGAGGTAGAGATTATTACTCTCTGAGGGGCCCGGTGGCTCAGGCCTGTAATCCCACACTTTGGGAGACCAAGGCAGGAGGATTGCTTGAGCCCAGGATTTCTTTTTTTTTTTTTTTTTTTTTTATGTTTCTTTTTTTTTTTTTTTTTCTTTTATTATTATTATTATTATTATTATACTTTAGGTTTTATGGTACATGTGCCCAATGTGCAGGTAAGTTACATATGTATACATGTGCCATGCTGGTGCGCTGCACCCACCAACTCGTCATCTCGCATTAGGTATATCTCCCAATGCTATCCCTCCCCCCTCCCCCCACCCCACAACAGTCCCCAGAGTGTGATGTTCCCCTTCCTGTGTCCATGTGTTCTCATTGTTCAATTCCCACCTATGAGTGAGAATATGTGGTGTTTGGTTTTTTGTTCTTGCGATAGTTTACTGAGAATGATGATTTCCAATTTCATCCATGTCCCTACAAAGGACGTGAACTCATCATTTTTTATGGCTGCATAGTATTCCATGGTGTATATGTGCCACATTTTCTTAATCCAGTCTATCATTGTTGGACATTTGGGTTGGTTCCAAGTCTTTGCTATTGTGAATAATGCCGCAATAAACATACGTGTGCATGTGTCTTTATAGCAGCATGATTTATAGTCCTTTGGGTATATACCCAGTAATGGGATGGCTGGGTCGAATGGAATTTGTAGTTCTAGATCCCTGAGGAATCGCCACACTGACTTCCACAAGGGTTGAACTAGTTTACAGTCCCACCAACAGTGTAAAAGTGTTCCTATTTCTCCACATCCTCTCCAGCACCTGTTGTTTCCTGACTTTTTAATGATTGCCATTCTAACCGGTGTGAGATGGTATCTCATTGTGGTTTTGATTTGCATTTCTCTGATGGCCAGTGATGGTGAGCATTTTTTCATGTGTTTTTTGGCTGCATAAATGTCTTCTTTTGAGAAGTGTCTGTTCATGTCCTTCGCCCACTTTTTGATGGGGTTGTTTGTTTTTTTCTTGTAAATTTGTTGGAGTTCATTGTAGATTCTGGATATTAGCCCTTTGTCAGATGAGTAGGTTGCGAAAATTTTCTCCCATTTTGTAGGTTGCCTGTTCACTCTGATGGTAGTTTCTTTTGCTGTGCAGAAGCTCTTGAGTTTAATTAGATCCCATTTGTCAATTTTGGCTTTTGTTGCCATTGCTTTTGGTGTTTTAGACATGAAGTCCTTGCCCATGCCTATGTCCTGAATGGTAATGCCTAGGTTTTCTTCTAGGGTTTTTATGGTTTTAGGTCTAACATTTAAGTCTTTAATCCATCTTGAATTGATTTTTGTATAAGGTGTAAGGAAGGGATCCAGTTTCAGCTTTCTACATATGGCTAGCCAGTTTTCCCAGCATCATTTATTAAATAGGGAATCCTTTCCCCATTTCTTGTTTTTGTCAGGTTTGTCAAAGATCAGATAGTTGTAGATAATGTGGCATTATTTCTGACGGCTCTGTTCTGTTCCATTGATCTATATCTCTGTTTTGGTACCAGTACCATGCTGTTTTAGTTACTGTAGCCTTGTAGTATAGTTTGAAGTCAGGTAGCGTGATGCCTCCAGCTTTGTTCTTTTGGCTTAGGATTGACTTGGCGATGCGGGCTCTTTTTTGGTTCCATATGAACTTTAGAGTAGTTTTTTCCAATTCTGTGAAGAAAGTCATTGGTAACTTGATGGGGATGGCATTGAATCTGTAAATTACCTTGGGAAGGATGGCCATTTTCATGATATTGATTCTTCCTACCCATGAGCATGGAATGTTCTTCCATTTGTTTGTATCCTCTTTTATTTCCTTGAGCAGTGGTTTGTAGTTCTCCTTGAAGAGGTCTTTCACATCCCTTGTAAGTTGGATTCCTAGGTATTTTATTCTCTTTGAAGCAATTGTGAATGGGAGTTCACTCATGATTTGGCTCTCTGTTTGTCTGTTATTGATGTATAAGAATGCTTGTGATTTTTGCACATTGATTTTGTATCCTGAGACTTTGCTGAAGTTGCTTATCAGCTTAAGGAGATTTTGGGCTGAGACAATGGGGTTTTCTAGATATACTTTCATGTCATCTGCAAACAGGGACAATTTGACTTCCTCTTTTCCTAATTGAATACCCTTGATTTCCTTCTCCTGCCTAATTGCCCTGGCCAGAACTTCCAACACTATGTTGAATAGAAGTGGTGAGAGAGGGCATCCCTGTCTTGTGCCAGTTTTCAAAGGGAATGCTTCCAGTTTTTGCCCATTCAGTATGATATTGGCTGTGGGTTTGTCATAAATAGCTCTTATTATTTTGAGATACGTCCCATCAATTCCTAATTTATTGAGAGTTTTTAGCATGAAGGGTTGTTGAATTTTGTCAAAGGCCTTTTCTGCATCTATTGAGATAATCATGTGGTTTTTGTCTTTGGTTCTGTTTATATGCTGGATTACATTTATTGATTTGCATATATTGAACCAGCCTTGCATCCCAGGGATGAAGCCCACTTGATCATGGTGGATAAGCTTTTTGATGTGCTGCTGGATTCTGTTTGCCAGTATTTTATTGAGGATTTTTGCATCAATGATCATCAAGGATATTGGTCTAAAATTCTCTTTTTTTGTTGTGTCTCTGCCAGGCTTTGGTATCAGGATGATGCTGGCCTCATAAAATGAGTTAGGGAGGATTCCCTCTTTTTCTATTGATTGGAATAGTTTCAGAAGGAATGGTACCAGCTCCTCCTTGTACCTCTGGTAGAATTCGGCTGTGAACCCATCTGGTCCTGGACTTTTTTTGGTTGGTAAGCTATTGATTATTGCCACAATTTCAGCTCCTGTTATTGGTCTATTCAGAGATTCGACTTCTTCCTGGTTTAGTCTTGGGAGGGTGTATGTGTTGAGGAATTTATCCATTTCTTCCAGATTTTCTAGTTTATTTGCATAGAGGTGTTTGTAATATTCTCTGATGGTAGTTTGTATTTCTGTGGGATCGGTGGTGATATCCCCTTTATCATTTTTTATTGCATCTATTTGATTCTTTTCTCTTTTTTTCTTTATTAATCTTGCTAGTGGTCTATCAATTTTGTTGATCCTTTCAAAAAACCAGCTCCTGGATTCATTGATTTTTTGAAGGGTTTTTTGTGTCTCTATTTCCTTCAGTTCTGCTCTGATTTTAGTTATTTCTTGCCTTCTGCTAGCTTTTGAATGTGTTTGCTCTTGCTTTTCTAGTTCTTTTAATTGTGATGTTAGGGTGTCAATTTTGGATCTTTCCTGCTTTCTCTTGTGGGCATTTAGTGCTATAAATTTCCCTCTACACACTGCTTTGAATGCATCCCAGAGATTCTGGTATGTTGTGTCTTGGTTCTCATTGGTTTCAAAGAACATCTTTATTTCTGTCTTCATTTCGTTATGTACCCAGTAGTCATTCAGGAGCAGGTTGTTCAGTTTCCATGTAGTCGAGCGGTTTTGAGTGAGATTCTTAATCCTGAGTTCTAGCTTGATTGCACTGTGATCTGAGAGACAGTTTGTTACAATTTCTGTTCTTTTACATTTATTGAGGAGAGCTTTACTTCCAAGTATATGGTCAATTTTGGAATAGGTGTGGTGTGGTGCTGAAAAAAATGTATATTCTGTTGATTTGGGGTGGAGAATTCTGTAGATGTCTATTAGGTCCGCTTCGTGCAGAGCTGAGTTCAATTCATGGGTATCCTTGTTGACTTTCCGTCTCATTGATCTGTCTAATGTTGATAGTGGGGTGTTAAAGTCTCCCATTATTAATGTGTGGGAGTCTAAGTCTCTTTGTAGGTCACTCAGGACTTGCTTTATGAATCTGGGTGCTCCTGTATTGGGTGCATATATATTTAGGATAGTTAGCTCTTCTTGTTGAATTAATCCCTTTACCATTATGTAATGGCCTTCTTTGTCTCTTTTGATCTTTGTTGGTTTAAAGTCTGTTTTATCAGAGACTAGGATTGCAACCCCTGCCTTTTTTTGTTTTCCATTTGCTTGGTAGATCTTCCTCCATCCTTTTATTTTGAGCCTATGTGTGTCTCTGCACGTGAGATGGGTTTCCTGAATACAGCACACTGATGGGTCTTGAGTCTTTATCCAATTTGCCAGTCTGTGTCTTTTAATTGGAGCATTTAGTCCATTTACATTTAAAGTTAATATTGTTATGTGTGAATTTGATCCTGTCATTATGATGTTAGCTGGATATTTTGCTCGTTAGTTGATGCAGTCTCTTCCTAGTCTCGATGTTCTTTACATTTCGGTATGATTTTGCAGTGGCTGGTACCGGTTGTGCCTTTCCATGTTTAGCGCTTCCTTCAGGAGCTCTTTTAGGGCAGGCCTGGTGGTGACAAAATCTCTCAGCATTTGCTTGTCTGTAAAGTATTTTATTTCTCCTTCACTTATGAAGCTTAGTTTGGCAGGATATGAAATTCTGGGTTGAAAATTCTTTTCTTTAAGAAGGTTGAATATTGGCCCCCACTCTCTTCTGGCTTGTAGGGTTTCTGCCGAGAGATCCGCTGTTAGTCTGATGGGCTTCCCTTTGATGGTAACCCGACCTTTCTCTCTGGCTGCCCTTAACATTTTTTCCTTCATTTCAACTTTGGTGAATCTGACAATTATGTGTCTTGGAGTTGCTCTTCTCGAGGAGTATCTTTGTGGCGTTCTCTGTATTTCCTGAATCTGAATGTTGGCCTGCCTTGCTAGATTGGGGAAGTTCTCCTGGATAATATCCTGCAGAGTGTTTTCCAACTTGGTTCCATTCTCCCCGTCACTTTCAGGTACACCAATCAGACATAGATTTGGTCTTTTCACATAGTTCCACATTTCTTGGAGGCTTTGCTCGTTTCTTTTTATTCTTTTTTCTCTAAACTTCCCTTCTCGCTTCATTTCATTCATTTCATCTTCCAGGGCTGATACCCTTTCTTCCATTTGATCGCATCGGCTCCTGAGGCTTCTGCATTCTTCACGTCGTTCTCGAGCCTTGGTTTTCAGCTCCATCAGCTCCTTTAAGCACTTCTCTGTATTGGTTATTCTAGTTATACATTCTTCTAAATTTTTTTCAAAGTTTTCAACTTCTTTGCCTTTGGTTTGAATATCCTCCCGTAGCTCGGAGTAATTTGATCGTCTGAAGCCTTCTTCTCTCAGCTCGTCAAAGTCATTCTCCATCCAGCTTTGTTCCGTTGCTGGTGAGGAACTGCGTTCCTTTGGAGGAGGAGAGGTACTCTGGTTTTTAGAGTTTCCAGTTTTTCTGCTCTGTTTTTTCCCCATCTTTGTGGTTTTATCTACTTTTGGTCTTTGATGATGGTGATGTACAGATGGGTTTTTGGTGTGGATGTCCTTTCTGTTAGTTTTCCTTCTAACAGACAGAACCCTCAGCTGCAGGTCTGTTGGAGTACCTGGCCGGCCGTGTGAGGTGTCAGTCTGCCCCTGCTGGGGGGTGCCTCCCAGTTAGGCTGCTCGGGGGTCAGGGGTCAGGGACCCAGTTGAGGAGGCAGTCAGCCCGTTCTCAGATCTCCAGCTGCGTGCTGGGAGAACCACTGCTCTCCTCACAGCTGTCAGACAGGGACATTTAAGTCTGCAGAGGTTACTGCTGTCTTTTTGTTTGTCTGTGTCCTGCCCCCAGAGGTGGAGCCTACAGAGGCAGGCAGGCCTCCTTGAGCTGTGGTGGGCTCCACCCAGTTCAAGCTTCCAGGCTGCTTTGTTTACCTAAGCGAGCCTGGGCAATGGCGGGCGCCCCTCCCCCAGCCTGGCTGCCGACTTGCTGTTTGATCTCAGACTGCTGTGCTAGCAATCAGCGAGACTCCGTGGGTGTAGGACCCTCTGAGCCAGGTGCGGGCTATACTCTCCTGGGGCACCGTTTCCTAAGCCCGTCGGAAAAGCACAGTATTGGGGTGGGAGTGGCCCGATTTTCCAGGTGCCGTCTGTCACCCCTAGAAGGGGAACTCCCTGACCCCTTGCACTTCCCAAGTGAGGCAATGCCTCGCCCCTGCTTCGGCTGGCGCACGGTGCACTCACCCACTGACCTGCACCCACTGTCTGGCACTCCCTAGTGAGATGAACACAGTACCTCAGATGGAAATGCAGAAATCACCCGTCTTCTGCGTCGCTCGCGCTGGGAGCTGTAGACTGGAGCTGTTCCTATTCGGCCATCTTGGCTCCTCCCGCCCGAGCCCAGGATTTCAAGACCAGCCTGGGCAACACAGTGAGACCTCACCTCTACAAAAAAATGTAAAAATTAGCTGGGCCCATGTAGTTATAAATTAGTGGTAACATCCTAGTTCTTAAATTGAGTGATAGGCCCCCATATAGTCATTATAGAATCTTAAACTTGTTAAGTAAAAGATGGATTCCTACATGGACCAATGATTATGATGTCCTGTAAACTGAGGATTTGCCTAAATTTTATAAAGTTATAAAAGGAGTAGTTTGTTTAGTTAAAAATGTTCTCATAATTTTGAAATAAACATATGGAAGACTTCTTTCCCTATTATGAGAGATGCCAAAACATAAAGATATTCATCACTGTTACTTAGAACATGACCTTTGATGCCACTAAATTCTGTAGGGAGGAGGCAAGGGGTAGAGAAACAGTTAAAAGCTTGGGCTCAGAAATTGGGCTTCCTGCATTTCAATTTCTGATGTCTGTCTTTATATGCTGTATGACTTTGGACACGTTATTCAGTTCTCTGTGAAATAAGAATGACAATGATCATGGGGTTATGTTAGGGCTTAAAATGTGTAAAGTGCACCAAAAAATGTTAATCACCAATATTAGTAGTGAAAGTGACTTGGAAGGGCCTAGCTGCCAGGCCAACAGCTGAATGCTGTCACCTCCTCCTTGCCACTCTTGGACTGGGCAGTCAGGACCCCCCATCCTGCTTTCCTGGTATCCAAATTGAGCATGTTAGGGAGTGTCCTGATGTCATTTTTGGGGTTCCTAAATGAGAGTGGTGTCTGAGGCCTCTGATCTAAGACTTTTGTTTATTAAGGGGGACAAAATGGCTTCCCCTTAAAAGATAATCTCTTCTCCAAAACTGAAGTCTCTTCATCTGTGGAAGGCAGCTTGGACTACCACTCTTCTCTTTTCAGTCGTTAGTGTCAGAACACAAAAGGCTAAGCATCAACAAATACCCACAAATTATCATAGCACTTTATCAATGTAGGAATAAAAATAACCTGTTTGGGGCAAGAGGTACCAGGATGCAATGGCAACACATGACAACTAGGTCATGCCTCAGTCAGTCTGAGACTTGACTTGTTGGGGTTCCTAGATAAGGGTTGTGTCTGGCAAGTCAAGTCTTGACTCTTCTGAGACTCAGTGCCTTTTGCTGCAAGAATTTCTCCAAGAAGTCGGAATTGTTTTTCCAGGGTCCTTCTGAGCTCCAGAATTTTGAGTCTTTACAAGCAGTAGAAGGTCTTCCCCAGTGGGTGTATTTTCACCACAGACATAATCAATTAGCCTTGCACATTTGCCATTGTCCTCACCGAAGGCTCTAGAAGAGTAATAGCTGCTGACAGGAGAGAGGGAGCTGAGTGGGTTTCACAGATAGCCAACTGGAGAATATCTTCATTGCACCAGACTATAGCTGGGTTACCCAACAAGATTAGCTGTCCAAGTGTCCAGATTAAATTATTTTTTTTCCGTTAGTTATCCGAATACAACTTAAGTTTCTGTGGGTGAATAAAATCACACGTCATTAGTGAAGATATGACATTTTAAAAGAAGCTTAGGTACTTCCTTAATAAGCACCCTAAAAATAAACAGAAGAACAGAATGAAGGAAGTCACCCTAATACATTTATAAATGTGTGGTATTTCTCATCGTGAGAGTGAAGAGTAAATTCTGTATCTACTTTGCACACAGCCAAATGTGCTATGAAATATTACTGATGTACTTGACAAATTCCCAAGTATAGCATCAGCCTTGCTAAAATACTTGCTGGCACGACATTGCACTTCCAAATTTAGCATTATGGCTGACAGCATTTTTCTTGGTCTCTCAAAAATGACCAGCCAAAATTGTACTGCATACATTTCCAAAGGATCTGATAGTTAATTCTCTCTTTTTAGAAACTAAATTCCCTGAGTGTGAAACACGTAAACCTTCAGATACAACTGTTAACCTTTTCGGGTTTAGGAGAGGAAAAATATGGCTATGGGAGTATTATCCAGTAAGGTATTAAAATAATTATGCCACTTGGAGGGATTAAGCTGAGACGAAGTTTAACTTCAGAAAAATCAAATATGGATATCAAGACTGTGACAGCAAATTAGAAATTAAAATATTTTCTTGAATTTTATGTAATAACAGCTACCATCCTCTTATCTAATAAAAGGTTTTACAATCTCTCCTGTTCTTAAGTGTTTTATGAAGAGGAAGGATGACTGGAGATAAGTACTTGAACAGCGTAAAATAAAAGCTACTTTCGAGAATAAAATCATTAGGAGGCAACTGAAATTAAAATAAAAGCACTTGTTAATATTCACTGTGATAGAAATTAAATTGATATTGCTTAATGTGATAGCAACCCAGACTTTAAAGTAAATCTTAAAATGCAAATAAATAAACAAGCACATGAAAGATGAGTTAGGGGAATCCATTGACATTTGAATGTCAACCTCTTGGTTCTTCCAGTTGAATCCAAACTTTGTTTTGGCTCTACGTTTCCATTTCAGTATCTACACTGTAATGCTCATCTTTAAAAATAGTAACATACTGCTGTGCCAAGAAGCAAGGGCCGTGCCAAACCTAGAAAAATCTATAAAATCAGGTTTAGGAAAGAACTGAATTGCTTATAAATGTCAAAAGCTCTGTAAGGAGTAGTAATTTAAAAAATAATCACAACAAAATCTTCTACTGCTTTGCTCGTAAGGCCCAAAATACACTGAAGACAGTGTGGCCAAGAAGTGGAAGGTTCATATCTGAAAACAAAACTTCCATCTTCACTCATATTTGCAAGCAAATACTGCTCTGCGGTTTGAGGTAGTATTTGCGACCTAAGAATGATACTCATGCTCCTGGTGTATAACCAAGATGATATAAGGTATCATAATCAAAGACCCATCAAAATCACTTACTCTGTGGTAACCACTGACTGGCACTTTTTTCTCAAGAAGACACCTGGGACTATGCGGGGAATGTGCCCTTTGCCTGTCTCTGTGCCTGAGGCAAGTTACTAAGCTCTTTGAGAGCTTTGGTTATCACCAGAGAGAAAAACATTGACATTGAATTATAACCCCAATGCACACCAGGAAAATTTCTACTTGGAAGTATGAAGAATACAAAACACTTAATGTACCGTAGAATTCTGACAAATGTCCACTTGCTAATGAAGTTAGTTCATTTTTGATATTTACATTGGCATAATAGAAATGATAATTCATAATATTAATTTCCATTTACTGAGTGTATAATGTATGTCAGGCACTGAACACTTAATATAAAGTACTTTATTTCAATCCTTAACTAACCCATAAAGAAGATCTGGGGTTCAAAATGGTTAAGCTATTTGCCCAAGTCCTTATAGCTAATGAGTGGCAGAACTGGGATTTCAAACTAATCTATCTGGCTCCAAAAAATACTGTAAAGTATCTCCTGTTTTATTTGCCTATGGCATAAAATAAGATGTTTTCTGCTAAGTTTCAATTGGCTTATTTTATTAATTCAGTTAATCTATACAATTATTAGCTAGTATTAGTAATTTAATTGGACAATATGAGTGTCCTGTGCATATGCCTGGTTAATAATCACTAATCAATATTTATCATTTGCTTTGGGTTGAATTGTGTCCCCCCAAAACCCATATTTTGAAGCTCTAACCTTCAATGAAACTATTTGGAAATAGGGCCTTTTAAAACTTTCATTTTGTTTTTGAGATGGGGTCTTGCTTATTGCCCAGACCGGTCTCAAATTCCTAGGCTTAAGCAATTTTTCTGCCTCAGCCTCTGGGATTATAGGTGTGCACTACCACAGCCAGGTTAGAGATAAGACCTTCAAAGAGATCATTAAGAGTAAATTAAGTCTTAAGAATGGACTCTGATCCAATAGGATTGATGTCCTTCTGAGAAAAAGGAGAGACACCAGATATCTCTCTTTCAGAGACTACAGAGACAAGAAGGCAGCTATCTGCAAGCCAAGAAGAGAGAGCTTACAAGAACCCCGTCGTACTGATACCTTCATCTTGGACTTTTAGCTTCCTGAACTTTGAGAAACTAAATTTCTGTCATTAAAGCCACCCAGTTTGGGTGGCTTTTATTTTGTTATGGCAACCCCAGCTGATTACTACATCCCCATCAAGCTAATGGGGACTTGATGACTTCTGAGGACAATGATGTTACATGTGCAAAACCAGGAAAAGAAAGCATTGTGTTCATAGGGCAGAGCTTAGAGCCCTCTCAGATGACCTACATCTACCATGCAAATCCCTGATACATGACTGGAAAAGGCTAGTTTCTCTTTGGGATCAATTCAGACCTATTTCTTTCTGGCTTATTTCTCATTTGCTTTGCCTGAGGCTGCCAATAAGATATTTGTGATAAGAAAATATTTCTGGTAGACTCGTTCTTAGAATGGGGAACTGAGTCATAGAAAAACCAGCTGCTGAAAGACTCCGGCCAACAGTATATGCTCATGTTTTGTGCTTCTAGCTGTAGGTTGCCTTCCATCTTCAACTCTATCTCTTTACTTCATTGGGGGCTGGAAAAACTAGGATCCTACGGCAGCAGGTGGGCCAAGAGGAATGCACAATGGGTGAAAGTCACTGGCCAGAGCTGTCTTAGCAGGACTCGGAGGACTCAGGCACAGGATTAACTTGGCTTCTTCGAGTAACTGTTTTCACGAGTGGAGTTTTTATGAGAGTCTGAGTATGTTTCGCTGGGACTGTAATCGGGCTTGTTTCTCTATCTTGTACCCTACAGTAATGTGAAGGTTCTTAAAAAGAGATGAAGCTGGGTGATTTGTGTTTTAAAATATCAGGAGGTTTTTGTTACCTTCTGCACTTCTAAAACATTTGGGATCTCTAAAGTGACCACTTTATTGTTTCCAGTGCATCACAAAGTGTGAGGGAAACATTTCTCTTTCCCCATCTTCCATTTCTGGACATCCATCCCTTCAACATCTCTACTTTCTGAAACAATTTTTTTCCCTCTCTCTGCCAACTGTAGAAGTCAAGGATAGTACAAAAACATTCAGATTGGGAAGCTGCCAGTGGATTCCGCTGCTAGGGATGTTCTGCCACTTGGGCTGTTTATGGAGTATCACTGTGCCCAGGAGCTGTCACCCCCTTCAGAGGGTGGGGAGAATATTTTGTTATTGTTCACCCGCATGATTCTAATTGTACAAACATAGGGTTCCAAGGTCAGGGACCTTTTTTTCCCTCTGTTCTAATAGCAACAATAAAAAAGAATTTGTATGTTAGCATCCTGATTCTTTGTAGGGGAAAAAAATTGTGCTCTGTTTTGTCACTGATGTTTATCTTTAAAATTAATTTTGTATGCTATAGACCACACCTAATAATCAACTACTACAGGGCTAATTCAATTTATAGAAATCTTAGATAGATCGATGAATTTACATAAATTCTTCCTCAAAGGTCCCATGCTTTACAAAACAGCGTACACAGCAATCTTTCTAAAAAGAAATTGGTTTTTAGAAGCACATCATGTAAATCCAGGTATAGCGTACCCCTTTGACTCGTTTATTAATGCATGTTAATAGAAGATATTCAATAAATATTTGTTGATTACAAGGATAATTTTGAATGAATCCTGTGGCAAAGAAATCCCAGTGAAGTGTGGATATTTCCCAAGACGCTACCCATCTGGCTTCAGTTTGAAATAAGCATGGTTAGCTTTATTGAAGGGACTAGACGGAGGTCACTAGAGGAGTCAGCCAGAATTTGGAAGTGGAATACTGCTGGCTCCCAGCCCTGTTTCTAGTAACTACTCCACCCTACTGTTCCCAAGAGAACAAATGTGCACTTGATAGCTGAGCAGGTGGCATGGACCGCACTAATAAACAGCTCCTTTCCTGTAAGGGAGCACTGGACTAGGTTTATGGATCCATGAACTTTCCTGTGGGGAAGCCATTATGTCTAGTTAAAATTGTAACTGAAAACATCCGTCTCTATCAGCTTCTCAGTAATTCTAATCTGGTTTAGTCCAAAGCCCCTCAACACTGCTCCCCTCGTCGATTCAGTTGATGGTATGTACAACCTGCTCCCAGGCTCAAAGATAGCATGAGAGACAACTGGAAATTATTCAGTTCATCTGTTTGTCATGAGGAGCGGCTGTGGATTTAGTCCACCTGCAAATTAATGCTGGGAAAAGGAAGCCACTTGGGGTTCAACAGGTCTCTTTCCCTGTTTTTTTTTTTTTTTTTTTTTTTAATGTGTGTACTTCCTCTGCTTCCCTCACGAACTCCATAGCTTAGGAATTCCAAGCCATTAAATGAAATTAAGACACAGTCTTATTATTTATTTAGAGCCAAAAGGTTACAATCAACTCCCCTCCAACAATCAACCAATATCCTTTTGTTTACTGGAAATATAACAGGAAAACACTACTTTATATCTAAATGACTTGGGTTGGGGGGGGTGGTATTTTCATAAACGCTTGTTGAATTTTCCTAATTAATCAGAAGTCTTTGGCACAAATCATCAAACTGTTGAGGCTTGAGACCCAGGGTTGGCAGAAAACTTGTCAGCAGAAACTGTCTTTTGTGCAATCTATGTGCTACCTGGCACAAAAAGTACTTAGTAAATCTTGATTATGATTACATTACAATGGTTAATTAGCAGACCTTTTCTTTGTCCTTACAAACTTCTTTAGACTCTTTGTCATTAATAAATTGAGGAATGAGAGTTTCCCTGGGTTTGTAGGCAAAAGAAAAAAAAAAGTGAGAGAGTGAGTTTTTATTATTTTCCAAAGGATATCCCTTGTGCTGACAGTATTCCATGGCGTGAGCCCCACAGTCCCAAAGCCAACCACCCAAGCTGGCCAAAGAAAACGCTGACCGTACTGGACTTGAGTAGGTCAAGGAGTTTTATAGTGAATGGAGAGTGACTGTAAAGTTAATCTCTTATTTATGTTACACTGTGATAATCCTGCCTAAGAGTAACAACAGCCACAAAAGTCAGGAAGTTAAAAAGAATTAACAGCGCAAAAAGAGTCTTAGGCCATCTTTTTGTTTTGACAGTTATTGGTGTAAACTTGACGGGAGGTTCAGTTGTTAAAAAAGCATTTTTAAAGTCTAATTAAATGCTTATATCTTATAATAGTATATATTCTATTTAAAACAATATCAAACACTCTGAACTATAAAACTGTAAAAAAAAAAATTTGTATAATGCAAAATTTTTAAAACTAAAGATAAAATGGGCACCTTATTTGGAAAGCATTCAGAGTATCTCAGAAATGAGTTAGGACTTTTTTTTTTTTTCAAGACTTGAGTTGGATTAAAGAAAGTGGGTAAGGAGTAATTTTTTAAAATGGGTTTCCAGTTTACAGTTATTTTATAGACATTTTCAGCGAGGACATAGTAAAAGGAAACATTTAAGCATATTGTGAAATACTGAGGTTAGATGAAAAATAATTTCCTGAAGGGATTTAGTCATTGGAATAAGTCACCAAAAGAAAGCTCTGAAATCTTTTTCTCTAGAGGTCTTTAAAAGCATGATACATTTCATCTCTCAAGGGCAGAGTTGTATGTGAAGATGGATAATCACAATAAATAATTTCAATGAGAATATGAATTTTTCTGACTATAAGTAAAGATGTTATTTCTTCAAAAATGCTTAAGATGGAAAAAACCATTAATTAGGTTCCAATAGAGTGACTGGGAAAAGGCAGTTTTACAGGAGCTTTCATTGCTTCACTCAAAAGAAATATCTCTCAGCATATGTGTTGTTGTTGTTGTGGCCCCTATAAAATCATTAGTTTCAATTTTGGCTCTCTTTCTACGTGGATATAACAGTCCATGAATTCATATTTGGAATCCCAAGCAGTTACATAACTTATTATATGTTGCCAAGATCAGTAATGTTTCTTATTGAGTAGTTTGTTTATAAGAAATAGCAATTGTATATCATAGGTGCAAAGAACCCAGAAAATAAGATTAGTTATTAAAACTGTCATGGGATCATTTTTAGAATAATTTCACCCATGAGAAGATTGTTCACTAGTGAATGAAGACTGATTTAATTCCAGTGGTGTAATGTTATACTAATCTTAGACATGCAATACAGCCTTCTGAGGGATTTATGTACCAATAGCTATGCCACTGTTTCCCAGTAAAATAGATGAAAGCAACTCACAAATATATGGCTCATTCCTCTATGCATCTCTGAAATGAATGGATAAGTGTGGCAAAGAAGCTATTGTCAGAAAAATAAAAGAAAAGAAGGAGAAAGAAAAAAGCAAAAAGCACACATGAGTGTAAGGGAAGCGAAAATAAGGAAATGCCAGGCGAACAGACAAAGAGGATTGGTCCCAGCAACATAGGAAGAGACAAAATATCATGGTGCCACATGGACCCAGTGAGGAAAAGTTTCAATAAAAACAAGGGTGCACACCTGACTCAAGGGCTAAAAGAAGCCAAAAAGATGAGGACTAAATATGACCATTTGACCTGACAGGACATTATCAAAAACCTTTGATGGTTAGACACTAAAGTGGGTAGAAGAGGAGAAGGAGGGATGCCAAGTGAGGAAGTAAATATAGAAGTTATCTAAGTATTTTGCTGGATTATCTATAATTGATTGTGGACAGTGGAAGCATTCACAAGGAAGAGCAGAACCAGATGAATCAAGGACGCTAATCCCAAAAAGAAAACTCCAGCACTGCACAGTAAAAGTGTGCAAAGGGGCTTAGAACAAGTCCTCTTCCTTTTACTCTACCTGAGCTCCAGAGGGCACCGCATATTCATGTTCCTCCTCCTGAAAGTGTTTGTGATGTGATTTTTAAATAAAATTGATTTGCGTGGTGTGATATTTATATTATTTATTATTTTCCGAATTGAACGCAAAAGTTTATAAATTTCCTTATTATGCAACTTTTGCTAGGTTATGCTGAGGTAGGAAATAGCCAATGGCTTCTAACAACAATAAAAGCCAATGGCTTCTAACAACCATGGTTTATTTCTTGTCTACATTGCATGTGATCTCCATGTGTGTTGTTAATTCAGGGGTCCATAGTCATGAATGACCCCTTTCTGGACACACTGAGCTCATAGCCGTTAGAAGAGAAGCAAGAACAGAGCCTCAGGGTGGTTCTTGAGCTTTTACTCAGACATGGCAGAAATCACTTCACTCACAATTGAGCAAAGCAAGTCACCTACCTGAGAGATAGAGTGCAAAAGTACAATTATGTGACATGGAGGGCAGAGAACACATGGTAACAATACAATCTATCACAACTGTTAAAATTTTAGAAGCCACACCATGCACAGAGAAAAAAATTAAAATATTTTGCATCTTTCTAATTAGTTTACTGATGAGATCATGAGTTCTCTTTTGATCCTGCTTTTTAATTAATACTACATTGTACATTTTCCTCTATGTCGTTTGGTATTCTTTAAAATGTGATTTTGAAGGCTGTACTTTATTCCATTGTCTGGAGGTGTATAGGTAATGTGTTTGTATATATACACATACATTATTCCATTATCTGGATATATACATTTACTTTCCCTTGACTTTTCTGCTTTGCTGTTGTTGTTGTTATTGTTAATATATCGTCATCCAGAAGATTAGGACACATTTTCTAAACTATTTTCTAATGCAAGCTTTGTGGAATGTTAATGACCTGAAACAACTGTGACCACACCTTTAATAATGGCTGCCTTATCTCTCCTCCTGAAGCATTAATACTCTATTTACAAAATAAGGTTTTTAGTTTTGGTTGAACACTTGCCTGGAAAGTGAAAGCAATGCTCAGAAGTGCTAATATATTTTTGGTGTTTCACTCCCATGATTTGATTTACTGTGAAATTCTTTGAGTGACCAATAATGCTTTCTTTAAGTCCTAAAACTCCTTTCCAATCATATAGCAAGAAAGTTAGCAGTTCAGGTACTGTCCGTCTCAAAATATGTATTAAGAATATACATTAGAAATTTTAATTTTGAGATTATATGTGTTCCCTATAACAATCTTGTGTCTAAAGAAATAAATCAAATATTTTAATGATGTAGTTGACACTTGTTTGCCTACCCATTATCAATTCCTCCCTTTCTTTTCCTAATAGAATCTCCCCACAGTCATCTGCGTGCTTCCGTGGAGACCAATCACACTCCCTGCTCTAAGAGCAGGACTGATTGTTCTAAGAATGACTCCGACCTCATTGCCAATGATTGATTCAGGAGTGGGCAGTTTGCTCCATTCTGCCAATGAGACAAGAAGAATATCTGACTCCTGAGAAACATTCTTTCTCTGTTAGAAGAGAGTCATATTAAAAGTCATTCCTTTCCTTCCTCCTGACATTTTCATGTGCATAAGTGATACCTGGAACAGATACGGACAGCTTCCCGGCACTTTAGGAGAAGCTAAAAGTGAGGGTGTCAGACACAAGCAGTGGAAAGAACTTGGGTCTTTAGTGACCTTGGGGAGCACTGAATCAACCTGGAAAGGTGCCTCGCCTTTTGAAGTCCTGTTATATAAAAGTTAGTGCATTTCCTTATTGTTTAGCCAGTTTAAGTGGACTTCAGGATACTTCTGGGAGAAAGCATTCTAGCTGATGCAAGGCAGGCAGAGATGCAAGAATACGCTCAAAACTATCAATCAACAAATCAAAATCAACACTGGATATCTAAAACATAATTCCATCTGATAACACTGATACCGACATGTACACACAACACAAATCTATATATATATTTTGTCTCTGATTTGGTTACTGAAAGATCTGTCATGTTCACATGTACTGTGATGTATAAAATAGGAGACAAGTTAAATTGTATATGTAATCTTAAAATGAAGGAAGATGGACAGGATGATTTAATTCCAAAAGTGTAAATTCATGTACTTTAAAACAAAATAAATTCTAGCTCAAACTCTTGCAAATGATATCCCAGAGGTGCCCACGATTTGCATTCACCACAGATCATAGCCTAAGTAACAAGGATGGTGCAGAGAACTTTAATGAATTTCCCACAGAGCAATTAAATAGAGCTACACATAATAGCCAATCAGTTGATATGATATACAAATAATTCCGCTGTGGCTCACGCCTGCAATCCCAGCACTTTGGGAGGCTGAGGCTGGCAGATCACTTGAGGCCAGGAGTTTGAGACCAGCCTGGCCAATATGGCAAAACCCTGTCTCTACTAAAAATACAAAAATTAGCCGGGCGTGGTGGCACACGTCTGTAGTCCCAGCTACTTGGGAGGCTGAGGCAGGAGAATCGCTTGAACCTGGGAGGCGAAGGTTGCAGAGAGCACACTCCAGCCTGGGCAACAGAGTGAGACTCTGTCTAAAAAAAAAAAGAAAGAAAGAAATACAAAGAATTCTACATTATTGTGAAGAAAAAGATGTGTGTTGGACTTGGATTGGTGAAAGACACAAGTAATATAAAATCAGATTTCCATCACTGGCTTTCAAGTCTTACCTTCCAAGACTTTCACCCAAGTTTATGATGGCAAAACTTACTGAATCATATTCAGTTTTGTGTTTTTGCTTTCCATTCTGTAAATCTCATGGAGGTACAAATAAAAAGAACTGGCTAAATTTAAATAAACAGATGTCTATAATTTAGATAACCAAATCCTATAGAATTAAGCCCTGACTAGAAATATTTATAAGCAAATACGAGCTCCCTCAATTGGTTATACAGTCAAAATTTTCTGATTTTCTAATTCATTCAAGCTTTCCTTTTGGCATATGAAACACAATGCAATCCAGAATCTCATTTGCATGCACATTTCAATTTAAAAATATAAAGGTTTTTATTGTTATTTTTACCTCTGAACATTACAATGTGGAAATCAGGAGCAGGAATTGAGGAATAAAAAGTATTTTTCCCCAAATTATGTAACTGCGTATTATTTTTCCTTTAAATTAAAAAAGAAAGCTGTATCTGCATATAAAAGTAAATTATTCAGAGAATTAGATCAATTTTCAGCGTTTTATTGCTCCTGTGGCCTAAGAGGAAAACATCCTCAATAAGGCCTTACAAAAGTCCTACAAGTTAAGATCAAGAAAAATATAAGTTCAAAATGTTATCACTCAAATGTGGAAGAAAAAAAAAAGATGATATCATAGAAATACAAAGTAAAATAGAGGATACCAGAGGCTGGGAAGGGAATGAGGTAGGGGGATAGGGCAAGATTTGTTAAAGTATACAAAATTATAGCTAGATAGAAGGAATGCATTCTGGTGTTCTATAGCACTGTAGGATGACCATAGTAAGCAGTAATATACAGTTTTAAAAAGCATGAAGGAGGTTGTTGAATATTCTGAACACGAGGAAATGATGTTTGAGATGAGAGAGATGCTAATTACCCTGATCTGATCACTATATATGTATTCCAATATCATTATGCCCTGTATACACCACATCTATAATTACTATGTGTCAATTAAAAAATTTTAAAAATAGTATTACCAAGCATAAGTAAGTCATAAGAGCAATAGCCAGAAGACCCTTAAAGACTGCAGATACTAACATAGTCAGATACAAAATATATAATACCTATATATTCATTTTTATTGCTGCTGTAACTAATTACCACAAACTTAGTGGTTTGAAACAACACAAATTTATTAGAGTTATTGGGGTCACATATTTTAAAATCAGGGCCATGTTCCTTTCTAGAACTTAAGGAATGGGTCTGTTACCTTGCCTTTTCCAGCTTCTTGAGGACACATGTTCCTTGGATCTGATGCCCTTTATTGGTCTTCAAATCTAGCAATGCTGTATCTCCCTGACCTGCCTTTTTGTTTTTTGGTCATATCTCTTTCTCTAACCCACTTCTTCTGTCTCCCTTTCCCACTTTTAATGATTCTTGTGATCATATTGGGGCCCACATGGAAAATCCAGGATAATCTTCTTATCTGCTGATTAAAATCATAATTCCATCTGCAAGCCTAATTCCCCTTTGCCATGTATGTCAACATATGCACAAGTCCTGGGAATTAGGACAGAGATGCCTTTGTGGAGAGCATTATTCTGCCTACTACAAGCTGTATCTTAAATGCTTAAGAAAATAAAATACAGAACCACAAATATGAATAAGTAATACACAACCGTTGGTAATGATCAGAAAGACTTTAAAATAGGATGGAATTTCTTGAAATAAAATATACAACTTTTGAAATAAGAAGTCTCCATAAATGAGGTAAATAGATTTTTAGATATAGTTGAAGAAATAATTAGTGAACTGAATATGCATCTGATGAAATTGTCCAGAATGTAATGTAGAGGGACAAAAATAAATAAATAGAAAATATAGAACAGAAGTTAAAACATGTAGAAGATAATGAGTAGCTCTAGGATATGTGTAGTTGAAAGCCAAAAGGAGAAAATAGAAATAATGGAAGGAAGAAAATATGTGAAAAGATAGTGACTGAAAAGTTTAAAAAAAAAAAATTGAATTCACAGATCCAGGAAACATAATGAATCTTATGCAGTATAATTTTTGTTAAATAAAGTCCACACTTGGATGTGTTTTGGTAAAATTGGAGAACACCAAAATCAGAGAAACTCTTAAAAGCACCAAAAAAAAAACCCCACAAAAAACTATCACCTGATAAAGGCTAAAAATAAGACCAATTGAAGAATTATCAACAGCAGATGCTGGGCTGATATAACTATAATTGAACTTTTTTTAACCTGGAAAAATTATTTTTCAAAATTCAGAGTGAAATGGAGTCATTTTCAGATAAACAAAAATGGAGTTTGCCGCCAACAATTCTTTACTTCAGGAACTTCTAAAAGATGTATTTCAACAAGGTGGAAAATAATAACAGAAGTATAAACTGAGGTACAAAATATAATGAAAAAGAAAATGGTAAATGTACATTTTAATCTAAACAAATATGTCTGCATAAAAAATTGTCTATAGTTTTATTTTAAAAGGCAACTCTAAAATACTGCGCAAAATAAGATGTAAGTCAGAAAGAGAGTTCTGTATTCTAATATTTAGGATACAGATATTTCTAGACATTATAAAGTCCAGATTATGATATAATAACCACTGAATGAAAAGTAATATAGTATAAATGTTAACATCATAGAAGGAAAAAATGAAATAAACACACAAACCAATTAAATAAAATGGCAAAAAAAGAGAAAAGGAGCATCAAAAATTAGACCAATTTTAAAAATAAGATGGTAGAGATAAATCACAATATAACAATAATTTCAATAAACCAATAAAGTCCCCATTTAATAGATAGATTACTGGATTACATGCTTACCTTAAAATAAGATCTCTATCTATTTATTGCTGCATAACAGATTAGTTCAAAACTTTGTCTTAAAACAAACATGCATTATGTTTGTGAATTGAAAATTTCATTTTCTGTGAATCGGGAATTAGGAAGAGGCTTAATTGAATGATTCTGACTCAGGGTCTCGCAAGAGATGCCCATGATCTCAAGGCTTGACTGAAGAATCTGTCTACAGCCTTAGTATCCTCAGAACATGGCATCTGGCTTTCCTCAAAGTCAGAAAGCCAAGTTGTCTTATTACCTGAGCCCAAATCCCCGTACTGCCATTTATGCAATGTTCTATTGATTAGGCAGTCAGCCCTATTCGTTGTGGAACAGGACTATGTAAAGATATGATCACCAGAAGTTGGGGATCACTGCGGGCCATCTTGAAGACTGGCTATGACAAAATACACCAAGGTAATACTATCAAAAGAAAGTTGGGGTAGCTAGGTTAACACCAGGCAAAATTTATTTTAAGACAAAATAACTGTTAAAGATTAGAAAAAAAAATCATTAAATAATGATAATAGCTTGAATTCATTAAAAAACTAACAATCTAAACTCAGATCTCTGTGGAAAAAATTAGTCTTAAAATATAAGAACCAAAAGCATATTGAATACAAAAGGGAAGAATTGACAATCCATCATCCATGGGAGAAATTTAAACATATTTTACTCAATTACTGGCAAGTCAAACAACAAAAATTAAAGAAGATAAAGAAGATTTGAACAAGAGGATTAGTAAGTTTGGTTTCCATGTGCAACAATTAGAGAATATACAATGTCTAATGGATACATGAAGCGTTTATAAGAATTAACCAAATGTTAGGCCAACATCAGGTCTCAGATAGTATAAAAATCATTTTCTGAGACCATGTTCTCCAAGTACTGTGCAATTAAAATGCAATAACAAAAACAACAACATTTTGTAATCTTAAAACACAATTTTAAATAATTTATGGACTAAAAAGACAATAATGAGAATTTTAAAATGCTTAGAACTGAATAATTATACAAATACTACAAATTAAATCCTGTGAATTGCTGTGAAAGCAGTACTTTGGAGTACATCTGTATATAGCTGAAAAAGTCATATTCAGAAGAAAATAAAATTAATGAGTTAATTATCTAACATAATAACAGAAGAACAACAGAATAAAACCAAAGAATGTAGAAGTTAGAAGATAATTTTTTTTTTAATGACAGAAATAAGTTACCTACAGAGGATCAACCAAGCCAAAAGACAAACCTCTGAAGAGAGTAAAGAAGAGAAGGCACAACCAGCTATCAAATCATAGACATTAAAGACAACACAAAAATATAACTATAATAAAAAGAAATTTTAAAAATAGCAAGAAGATCTTTATGTTATTCACAATATATATAAAATCAGCAAATTCTTAGAAAAATCAGCACTTCCAAAACTGATCCAAAAGAGGAGAAATACACTAAATATAAACTAGTAAGGGAATCAGTAGTTAAAATATGCATATAATAAACATTAGGCCAAACTAGTTTCATAGACAAATTGGACGAAATTTTGAAAGTACCAATTGTTTTGGTCTTATATACCTTTTTTAAAGATAGTTAAAAAGGAGAAAATACTCCCCAACTCTTTCTTTGAAGTTAAGAAAACCTCAATACTAGAAGCAGACAAGGATTATACAAAAAAAGGAAAATTATAGTCCTGTCTCAGTCCTGAATAAATGCAATAGGCCCCAAATGAAAACACCAGGGAATTAAAAGCAAAATTAATGAATGACCAAGAGTTTATCCCAGGAATGCAAGAGTAGTTTAACATTTAAACAACTATAAATGTCATTCACCACATTAAAAGATTAAGTACATGCAAAACAAGAATTTGATAAAATTCAGCACTGTCAATGATAAAATTTTTTAGCAAACAAGTAATAAAAGGAAACTCTTTTTTTTTCTTTTTTTTTCTTTTTTTATTATTATTATTATTATTATTATTATACTTTAGGTTTTATGGTACATGTGCGCAATGTGCAGGTAAGTTACATATGTATACATGTGCCATGCTGGTGCGCTGCACCCACCAACTCGTCATCTAGCATTAGGTATATCTCCCAGTGCTATCCTTCCCCCCTCCCCCCACCCCACAACAGTCCCCGAAGTGTGATGTTCCCCTTCCTGTGTCCATGTGTTCTCATTGTTCAATTCCCACCTATGAGTGAGAATATGCGGTGTTTGGTTTTTTGTTCTTGCGATAGTTTACTGAGAATGATGATTTCCAATTTCATCCATGTCCCTACAAAGGACATGAACTCATCATTTTTTATGGCTGCATAGTATTCCATGGTGCATATGTGCCACATTTTCTTAATCCAGTCTATCATTGTTGGACATTTGCCTTGGTTCCAAGTATTTGCTATTGTGAATAATGCCGCAATAAACATACGTGTGCATGTGTCTTTATAGCAGCATGATTTATAGTCCTTTGGGTATATACCCAGTAATGGGATGGCTGGGTCGAATGGAATTTCTAGTTCTAGATCCCTGAGGAATCGCCACACTGACTTCCACAAGGGTTGAACTAGTTTACAGTCCCACCAACAGTGTAAAAGTGTTCCTATTTCTCCACATCCTCTCCAGCACCTGTTGTTTCCTGACTTTTTAATGATTGCCATTCTAACTGGTGTGAGATGGTATCTCATTGTGGTTTTGATTTGCATTTCTCTGATGGCCAGTGATGGTGAGCATTTTTTCATGTGTTTTTTGGCTGCATAAATGTCTTCTTTTGAGAAGTGTCTGTTCATGTCCTTCGCCCACTTTTTGATGGGGTTGTTTGTTTTTTTCTTGTAAATTTGTTGGAGTTCATTGTAGATTCTGGATATTAGCCCTTTGTCAGATGAGTAGGTTGCGAAAATTTTCTCCCATTTTGTAGGTTGCCTGTTCACTCTGATGGTAGTTTCTTTTGCTGTGCAGAAGCTCTTGAGTTTAATTAGATCCCATTTGTCAATTTTGGCTTTTGTTGCCATTGCTTTTGGTGTTTTAGACATGAAGTCCTTGCCCATGCCTATGTCCTGAATGGTAATGCCTAGGTTTTCTTCTAGGGTTTTTATGGTTTTAGGTCTAACATTTAAGTCTTTAATCCATCTTGAATTGATTTTTGTATAAGGTGTAAGGAAGGGATCCAGTTTCAGCTTTCTACATATGGCTAGCCAGTTTTCCCAGCATCATTTATTAAATAGGGAATCCTTTCCCCATTTCTTGTTTTTGTCAGGTCAAAGACAAAAACCACATGATTATCTCAATAGATGCAGAAAAGGCCTTTGACAAAATTCAACCACCCTTCATGCTAAAAACTCTCAATAAATTAGGAATTGATGGGACGTATCTCAAAATAATAAGAGCTATTTATGACAAACCCACAGCCAATATCATACTGAATGGGCAAAAACTGGAAGCGTTCCCTTTGAAAACTGGCACAAGACAGGGATGCCCTCTCTCACCACTTCTATTCAACATAGTGTTGGAAGTTCTGGCCAGGGCAATTAGGCAGGAGAAGGAAATCAAGGGTATTCAATTAGGAAAAGAGGAAGTCAAATTGTCCCTGTTTGCAGATGACATGAAAGTATATCTAGAAAACCCCATTGTCTCAGCCCAAAATCTCCTTAAGCTGATAAGCAACTTCAGCAAAGTCTCAGGATACAAAATCAATGTGCAAAAATCACAAGCATTCTTATACATCAATAACAGACAAACAGAGAGCCAAATCATGAGTGAACTCCCATTCACAATTGCTTCAAAGAGAATAAAATACCTAGGAATCCAACTTACAAGGGATGTGAAAGACCTCTTCAAGGAGAACTACAAACCACTGCTCAAGGAAATAAAAGAGGATACAAACAAATGGAAGAACATTCCATGCTCATGGGTAGGAAGAATCAATATCATGAAAATGGCCATCCTTCCCAAGGTAATTTACAGATTCAATGCCATCCCCATCAAGCTACCAATTACTTTCTTCACAGAATTGGAAAAAACTACTTTAAAGTTCATATGGAACCAAAAAAGAGCCCGCATCGCCAAGTCAATCCTAAGCCAAAAGAACAAAGCTAGAGGCATCACACTACCTGACTTCAAACTACACTACAAGGCTACAGTAACCAAAACAGCATGGTACTGGTACCAAAACAGAGATATAGATCAATGGAACAGAACAGAGCCGTCAGAAATAATGCCACATATCTACAACTAAAAGGAAACTCTTTTAACCTGATAAGGTTTGCACCAAAATTCTAAAGAAAACATCATTGTTAATAATAAAATATTAGAAAAATTCATTTTTAAATCATGAGCACATTGACACATTGTATAACTACTCCATTAAACATGGTACTGGAAGTCCTAGCCAGCATAGTAAAGCAAGAAGAAGACATAAAAGTCACATAAACTGAGAAGAAAAAAAACAAAATTGTCATTAGTCTCAAATGATGTAATTTTTTTACACACACACACACACAAAAAAAACTCCCATACAAATTTACAGACTATTATAAGAATTTAGTGAAGTGGCTAGTGATATGATTAGCAATAAAATACTCTTTATTTTCTCTATATTAATATCAGATATCTAATTTTTTAAAAACAGATTTTTAAAATGTTACCATTTGTAATAAAAACAAAATATATTGTTTCCTAAGGCTTATTCTAGCAAACGTTGTGGAAATCTTTCATGGAAAAAATTATAAAACTTTTTTGAGAGGTTTCAAAGTTGATCTACACAAGTGCTGGAGATAAATTTTATTGTGTGGGAACATGGTATCACAGTTTTAATTCTCACTCAAATTTATCTATCCATTTAATGTAATTCTCATCAAAGTCCCTAGAGCTTTTTGTAGACTATAACAAGTGATTTTATAGTTTATGTGAAAAGCAAATAGCCAAGAAAACAAAAAAACATTCCTGAAAGAAGAATAAGGTGGGAGGACCTGCCTTGTAACTATTCTGTTTTACTTAAAGCTCTAGTAAGTTGGAAGCTGTGGGGTGGCACAATGATAGATAAATTGGTCAGTGAAACAATAGATGACCCAGAATCAGATCCATGATTATTTGGACATGTATTCTATGGGATAAGGATACTATGTAATAACTGGAAAGGGAGGCTATTCAATAAACAGGGACAGTTGAGTGTCCATGTGGAAAAAATAAAATTGGATCCCAATCTCACCACACATGTGAAAATCATTTCCTGATAGATTAAGAATTTGTGAAAATCAAACTTAAAACTTTTAGAGAAAAAAAAAGAAGGAAAACATGGTCGTGGGAAAATCTAGTCTTCTCAGAGTAGTGAAGAATTTCTCAAGAACACAAAAAACCCTACTACAAAAGTAAAGATTGATAATCTACACTATTTTAAAACTTTGTATTCACTGAAAGACAGCATAAGTGAGGTGAAAAAACAAGCCACAATCCGTAAGAATTTATTTACAACACACTACCAATAAACAGTACACAGAATATATGAGTAATGTATAAATGTACTGATTTTCTATAAATCAGTAAAATGCAGATAATGCCATAGGAAAAAAATAGGAAGAAAATAACTACAGGCATTTCTCCAAAGAGGAAACAAGAATAGTGAAAAGGTATCTAACATCATTAATAATCAGGAAAATGCAAATTAATAGCAGAATGATATTTTATTTTATTTCCCCAGACAGACAAAAATCAAGAAGTTTAATAATACCAAGTATTGGTGAAGATATAAAAGCAACAGATTTAGGAGAAGATTTCCCACTAAAATTGAAAGTGTTCAGGCCGGGCACGGTGGCTCACACCAGTAATCCAGCACTTTGGGAGGCCGAGGCGGGTGGATTACTTGAGGTCAGCAGTTCAAGATCAGCCTGGCCAACAAGCTGGGCATGGTGGCACAGGCCTGTAGTCCCAGCTACTCGGGAGGCTGAGGCAGGAGAATCGCTTGAACCCTGGCGGCAGAGGCTGCAGTGAGCCGAAACCACGCCACTGCACTCCAGCCTGGGTGACAGAACCAGATGCCATCTCAAAAAAAAAAAAAAAAGTGTTAATAAACTATAACTCTGCAATTCTTCCAGGGACTTACTTTAGAGACAGTTTTGTATATGTGCATCAGAAATAAAAGAATATTCACATAATCAGTTCAAGTATCAAAAACCTGGGTGATCTCAAATATCTGCCAGTAGCAGAATGGATAAATAAATTACAGCATATGCATACAACAAATCATTGTAAGTCAGTTACATACAACAACGATGACTCTCAAAGATATGATGTTGAGTGAAAAAAGTAAATTCCAGAAGGCTGTGTGATAACATTTTTAAAGAATGGAAGAATACGCAATATGGTATTCAGGGCTGTACACACATGTAATACAACTAAAATTGGTAGGGAGGATGTCAAACATTCAGAATAATGGCTATACCTAGAAGTTGGGGCAAGGAAAACGGATAGGAACAGAGTGTAGAGTATTGGATATGTGCTGGTTCATTTTGTCAATATGCCTTGTAAATCAAATCTATTTCACATGTATGTTTTGGACTTACAAAATATTGTGAAAAAAATGAAAAAGAAGAAGGCTGGGCATGGTAGGTAGCTCATGCCCGTAATCCTGGTACTTTGGGAGGCCTAGGCTGGAAGATTGCTTGAGACTAGGAGTTTGAGACCAGCCTGGGCAACATAGAGAGATCCCATTTCTCCATTAAAAAATTTAAAAATTAGCCAGGTGTGATGGGGCACACCTGTAGTCCCAGCTACTCAGGAGGCTGAGGTGAGGGGATTGCTCAAGGCTATGGGTTTGAGCCTAGTGGGCTGTGATCACACCACTGCACTCCAGCTTGGGAAACAGGGCAAGACCCTATGTCAAAAAAGAAAGAAAGAAAAAAGTTAAAAGGCAAAAGTGGTAAGAGCTGATTAAATGGAGCCTAAAGAAGAATTTTAAACTGAGGGAATAAAAATAATGTTGAGTCACTATTTCTCTTTTTTGGGTTTCAAGAATATTTTATGGAACGACAGGGAAGGCAAATCAGATGTAATTATTTCTCCACATTACAACCCAGAATTCCAAAGGTTAGATACTTTAAAGTTAAGTTGCATACAAATTGTATTTATTGTTCATACTGATAACCATTTTTCTTTACTACATTTATTTATTTATAAATATTAGAGGAAGGCTTTTTTTGTGAAAAAATGCAAATAAAGAGTACCTACAAATTAAAAATCTACAAATGTGCATACACACACACACAAATTATAAAATATTTATACAAAATATTTTAGAAAACTTACCTCTTAATATGATTTTTTTTAAAGAGCTTATGTTTTTAAAGGTGATTTTAGTGTGGAAGATTTGAGGTTTAATTCTTAGATAACTTAGTCTGGGAGTTGATTCTACAGCTGCAAAATCAGTGAATCTTGGTGATCGCTTGTGCGGAGCTCAGGGCTAATTGTCATACCACGCCTCTCCTTCATCAGAAAATTGTTTGGGTTTCTAGAGTCTGATAGCTGACTTCTTTCTGTAGATGGATACAAATACCACCAAATCCTTTCCTCATTCTTGCTTTCCTTATGACCCATCCACCCTGTTCCTATATATACACAAAACCACCAAGTGAAGATCCTGAGAAGTATTTGCAAGCAATTTGCAGGATTTTTGGTGTTTTGTTGTTGTTGTTGTCCCTGTACATTGTGACTCCTGTGAAAAAATTTTTTTCCAGTTTTATTGAAGTATAGTTGACAAATAAAAATGTGTATTTCAAGTGTACAGGGCCAGGTGTGGTGGCTCACGCCTGTAATCCCAGCACTTTGGGAGGCCAAGGCAGGTGAATCACTTGAGGTCAGGAGTTCAAGACCAGCCTGGCCAACATGGTGAAATCTCATCTCCACAAAAAATACAAAAATTAGCCAAGTGTGGTGGTTCACACCTGTAATCCCAGCTACTCTGGAGGCTGAAGCAAGAGAATCGCTTGAATCCAGGAGACAGAGGTTGCAGTGAGCCAAGATCATACCACAGCACTCCAGCCTGGGAGACAGAGTGACACTCTCTCAAAAATGAATAAATAAATAAATGTGTACAACGTAATGATTTGATCTCCATATGCATATATATAGAGAGAAATGATTACCACAATAAGTTTTATCACATTCATCACCTCACAGTTACCTTTTGCATGTGTGAGAATGCTTAAGATCTACTCTCTTAGAAATTTCAAATACTCAAGATAGTAAGTGTAGTCACCACGCTGTAAATTAGATTCCCAGAACTTGTATTTCTTATAACTGAAAGCTTAAGACAACCGTGTCACCTGCCCAATACTTCCTAAAGTATTTGTTCTGAGGGTCTGGGGCAGGTGGTCATTGCAGGATGCTAGCAATATTGCCCCCCTAAATTCCATGATGAACAGTCATTTATTCTGAATTTTCAAGGATATGGTCTATAAATTTTGTGATACAAAATGATACTAAGGACGATACAATTTAAGTTACCAGCCAGCATCTTTTCCATGTCACTTAAGAACGAGCTCAGAGAATGAGGTCTTTTGGCTTGAGATAGATCTAGAGGACGGGGTCCAGATGGAAGGGACAAGTCTAGGAATGGCACCAAGGTCAAGTTTCACCTATGTGGCAATTCTGTGAAAGTTCTCAGTGTTTTTATTCCAAGATGAATTATTTCATCTCCTATTGTTATAACTGGAAAACAGAAAGGCATGTATTCAAAAACTACCTTCAAAAGTTAGATTTGTAGATTAGGATGAAAAGTATAAGGTTTCTGAAAAAAAAAATTCCAAGGATTTCATAGGAGCATCTAGGAGTCTTAGAGGGAAAAGTACTAGAATCAGAATAATAGTACCTTGTTGAGAACTTCCCAAATCAATTAATTGGTTTTAATTACTTCTAAAAATTAGGAGAAATTCCTGCACTACCTTATCTTAACTACTGTGAAGAAAAACAATATAAATGTTTTAAAGGGCACAGTTATTTAAAATGTTATCTTTCTGGTAACAAAAAATAATTGTGATAAGAGATCTAAGTTGTAAACTCAGAGGTTAAGGCCATTTATTTTTTTAATGCATCAATATTCATTATTTTGATTTGTATTTTCTAAATGAATTCCTAAATATATTTCTAAGTATATTAGGTGATCACAGTCAGACTAAGGTTTTTTTCTTTTTCACTTTTATCTCCAGGAAAAGTCAAATTGTAATTTGAAATAACCATTCAACAGCTTGCTTTTTTTTTTTTTTTTCCAACTTTCTAGCTACAGTACTTGTTTCCAAGTACTAGTTGGTAGAGAGAGGAAAAGTTGAAAAAATAAATAAATCCAAACAAGGGGTCTGTGTAAAATGTCCTCTCTATATATTTTGTTCTGATTTTAATGAGGCAATCATGAATCTGGGAACTTGAGGGGAATGCTGGGAACTTGCTGTAACAAACCAAGGTTAAGAAAATTCTGAGTAGCCAAATCAACATTATGATATAGGCAATTAGAATTTCTCAGCATGAAGTCTTAAAATACAAGACATGAATATGAATCAGAGGAGAAATGCATATTTTCAGAAAAATAGCAACTCCTCTGAAGGGGTAAGGAAATTATGGTAATAGTAAGAGAAGATAAAATGACCATTCATTCATTCACACATTTAACAAATACTAATGAACACATGTTGTTCCAGGCAGGAGATATAAAAATGTCTAAGGCATGACACTTGATTTTGATCTCTAATCTAATATGTGTGGAAATAGGATCAGATGAAATATATGTGGAAATAGTAGAACTAACAAATTGTGGGTGAAACCTATGTGCCTTGTGTATGAATCTAAGTCCTTATGTATTCATGAGCAGTAAATATCCTTGCAAAGAATGTTACAGAGACAGGGTATTTTTTTCTTCATGCTGAAAGTGTAAAATGATCAAAATCGTACATTTTATATTTCATAAAGGACAATATTACTCGACCAGAAAATATAAGCGGATCCTCCTAACCAAAACAAAGGGAGGTGTTTAGCCCAAGTCTATCCTTTGATGAAATAATTGGTAATTGGGAATGGGGCAGTGAGTGGTGGCATACATCCCAGCTCTGAGGAGTTAGAAACATAGCTAGATCTCATGCAAGCTTCCTGGATCTGCCCTTATTTTTGATCATAGGCCAATAAGGTAGAGAAAACCAACTGTGAAAAGATGGCCTTCATGTGACCCAGGAACAGGAAATGTCCCTCCTCCACTCTTCTTTCTCCTCACCACAACCTCAAACTCAGTTGAAAATAAAACTTACAATTTGAAAATGTTATTTATTCATCTATTAAACAAATATTCATGAAGCACTTAGCAATGGACCAGGAATAATTGTAAGCATTAGAAATATCACTGTAAACAAAATGGTCGCAACACTTGCCCTCATGAAGATTACAGTCCAGTGTTGAATGTAATTTATCAAGTATTTATTTAATTCTCTTGTGTTTTTTGTTATCTGGAGGTTCTGAAAGAAGCATGACACTGTCTCTGTCTTCCAGGAGTTGACAGTTTGCAGAGACATACACATCAAATTTTAAAATATAACGCAAATTAAAAAATATAAGTGATTAAAGGCAAAACTAAATAAAATTAGGTGCCTGAATGTACAATTATATAACAACTGAGCCGTTCTCAGTGATGGCTGCTCTACTCAGCATGACACTCAGAGCACCAGCCAGGTAATGTCTTTTGTCAGACAGGTGGTGTCTTCCTCTGCCATCTGTCCCTGGAGTGCATATAACAGAGAGTCAGGGACCCTGGAACTTCCAAAGAGAAAGAAAAATCACACTAGTGTGGATAATTGCAAGAGAATCAGAAATTTCCATCTAGAAGCCAAAAGTAGTTCAACTGGCATTCAATCGGTAAGGAAATAGAATGACTTGCTCCATTTAAAACATCAGCCAACCAAACATTAAATAAACAAAAAAGATAAAATAATCATATCAAAACTAATTTGAGGACAACTATGCAACTGATCAATTTTCTCTCCTATCTTAGTCCTGATCAGGGCTTATTCTGAACTCAAACGGAAAGTAGGAAATGTTTTCTTCAGACCTCCACCGAGTGTGAGTTATTCTCTTTTCTTTTTATATTATAGTACAGTTTCCCTGGGTTAGGCTTGTTCGGAGACCCCAGCCCAGGCACTGTCTCTCTGTGGAGAGCCCTTTCTTGCACCTGTCAAAATTATGTTAACCTACCTGTGCTCAAATCCAGTACTGTGATTTTGCCTATTGCCAATTAATTTGGAGCTGTTGATTAAGGATATTCTTTACTATGTGACTGCATAAAATGACTGGATCCTTTTTCTAGATTTTGTTTTTTTAATTTTTTGCTGCTATCAGTTGATTTCCTTGCTCATGAGAACAGCTCTCTCCTCATGGAGCAGGAAACATGGTCTGGAGCTTACTTAAGTGGTAGCAATGACAACACCACAATAACAAAGCTTTTCAGAAATAAGCAGTTACTTATTTCTGCTACTGCCTACTTCATCCCATTTCCCCCCATGTCTAAGAAGCTTCTACTGCCTTCTGTCATTCCAATCAAAACAGGTTGTATACTGCTAATTACTGAGAGCTGTTTATCTTAATCCTTCACACCTTGACCTTTAAATAATTCTAATAATGTGATGAGCCTGAAGGGTGAGGACGATCGTCACACTTTCAAGCAGCTGTGCTAACTGTTCTCTCCCGACCTGGGACGGTTAATGTCATCTTTTCTTGATATTTATGTCTTGGGATTTGTTTACCTTCTTTCATTTATTGATATGCTTATTTTCCCCCAGTGTGCTCAAAATAATAACTCAGTTATGTTTTCAAAAATAAAAGACAAATAAGAAAGAAAAAAACAAGCTTATGAACACAAAATCTGAAAGATATTGCATTATAGTTCTAATAAATACCCTTTGGGCTTAAAAAAGTTAGTCAGTTTCCATTAACTAATCATCACACATAAATTAGTAGCTTTTCATGAGTTATCATATTACAAGGCTCATATTCAAATTTTAGTTGCCGCTACTCTGTGCAGCCTCGAAGACTGTATGCTGGACAGAGCATGCAAATTCTTGAATAAGGCATAACGAGCACAATAAGAAACTAATTTTTTTATTGGTAAATCTTTAGACAATGCTATATATTGTTTAAAACGTACCTTACTGATTTTTAACAAGAAACAAATCACAGAAAAATCTAACGTTGGGTTTTTAAAAAAAAAAGAAAAAATAATATTTTGAAACAAAACAAAATAAAAATGACTTTATCTTCCAAAGCCAGAGTGGAGCGTTAGCGGCTGAGTGGCTGACCCTAGTTTTCAGTATATTCTCCGTTCTAAGGACATTGACAGGAAACGGTCAGCCTGGAGATACAATGAAAGGAAACCCAGCAGTGAAGGTTTCACTGATAACATGTGATTTGAAGTCAGTGAACAGACCTAGCGGTCATTCACTCGCTTAGGCCAAAGTGTATAATAATCCAAAGGCTCCATTAAGATCTTGTCACAAAAGCTCACGGAAGATGGTATTTGACTCGGGGCAGGGCAGAACATTTTCTTACTAATAAGTGTGTTGCAATAGCTGCTATCAATATGAAGGCATTATTTTACAGCACTGTGTTAATCTAACATATGCTTGTCCTAAAAATGCATATGTTGTACAATAAAAGAGGCCTAATTTTTCAAGGGAGCTCCTTTAACAATAAAGCCTTGACTAACCAGAGCAAAACCCTCTTTCTCATCTGCTATTACCTCTCTCCATCTATCCCTATTTTCCCCTTTACCTTGGGGGAATAAGCTACTCTTAGTAAACAAAATTACTGAATTTCAATATTTTATTTTCACCACTTTGGATAGAACTCTTCCTATGATATAATGTCACTATCCTGTTTTTTTAAGTGAAGTGTGTCCTATGATCAATCACTTAACTCTTTCCAATGTCAATGACTATTCTGAACTACATTCGAAAGCCCTCTTGTTCCTGAACTATGCACATTATGCAGGCCCCAACAGCTTAGACTTGTTGTTCTATCTTTCCATAGTATTTGTATTATCTTGTTATCAAGGTCGCCATCTAATAAGATGTGAAGGATTAAGAGTCTGAATCCTCAGATAGAAGTGTGCAAGCTATTGGTCACCTTTCTCAACATTTCTCGTTTCTTTCTTTGACTTTAGAAAGTTAATAAATGAATGTGTTAAATTATGGGTAGAAATAAGAGAAAATGAATGCTGTGGAGACTTGAGGACTTCCATTGAGTAAGTTTTCTTACTCAGATTCTTGTAACAGATTGCTGTTACTCAAATATCTCTTTGGCAGCTTTCCCAGTTTTCAATAGGTGAGTGTGGTGTAAAACAAATTGTAACAAGGTAGGGGTTTTTCTGTCTGAGTTAGACCAAAGAGCTGCGTTACCCAATGGAAATATAATGTGAGTCAAATATTAACTGTAAATTTTCTCCTAGAAACAATAAAAAGGTCAAAAGAAACAGGCGGAATTAATCTTAATGATATACTTTATTTAACTCAATAAATCCAAAATAGGGCAGGGCGTCGTGGCTCACACCTGTAATCCCAGCACTTTGGGAGGCCGAGGAGGGTGGATCACGAGGTCAGGAGATTGAGACCATCCTGGCTAACACGGTGAAACCCAATCTCTACTAAAAATACAAAAAAATTAGCCTGGTGTGGTGGCGGGTGCCTGTAGTCCCAGCTATTTGGGAGGCTGAGGCAGGAGAATGGCGTGAACCCGGGAGGCGGAGCTTGCAGCCAGCGGAGATCGCACCACTGCACTCCAGCCTGGGTAACAGAGCGAGACTCTGCCTAAAAACAAAAAATAAAAAATAAAAAATAAATCCAAAATAGTATTATTTAAACATATATATTTTAAAATAATGAGACATTTTCATTTTTTTATAATGTCTTTGAAATCTGGTGTATATCTTATAAGTACAGCATATCTCGGTTTGGACTAACAACCTTTCAACTGCCCAAAAGTCACAGGTATTAGTGGCTATTGTATTGGACTGCACAGTTACACAGGATTTTTTCTTTTAATCTTTATGTCCCTATGGCTCAAACCAATGGCATTTTAAAAAGTTATATAATGAGGGATTTAATGGAAAGGTCTATTTAAACTGAACTTGTTTGCCGAGAATTTTAGGTGGAAAAAATGTGTTCTGTTCACTTGGGGCAATAGAGTGTTTATTTTGCTGCTAAATTATGATCTCCTGAGTTTAGATTTTTCTGTGTAATAGTATCTGAAGTGGCTCTTTAAATTAGCACTTCATGATAATGTCAAAAGTATTCATGTAGAATGGCTGAACTCACTCTTTTTGGATATTAATTACAATTAAAGTGCATTTTCACATACAATTTATCTAACGAATCTTTGTCATTCATTTCCTTTGTGGCAGGCTGAGAGATGAAGAGTTGCAAAAACAGACAGTTTCTGCCCTCAGGGAGAATCCATTCAAATAAATGAGAGCAGTATGAATCAAACAATCAGGTAAATAAATGTAAAATCACAACGGTGAGAAGTACTGCAAAAAACTACACTGTCTCGGGAACATAAAAAGGAGGTTTGACCTAGTAGGCAAGGTCAGGGAAAACTTCCTTGAGGAAATGGTGCTTGAGCTGAGATCTAAGGGATGAATAAGCCTAACCAGGCAGAGAGGAACTGGGAAGGATACACTTGTGAAGTTTGATATTAATCTTTAGTTTTGTTTCATGAAGAAACTATGGTTAGGAGAAAACTTTTCACTGTGCCCAGGAGAATAGTTCTCGCCCAGATTGAATTCTTGGCATTTCTTCCTGAGAGTCTCACATGAGCCCAGCACTGTCTTTTCCTGTAACGTTGGTGCCAAGTTACCCTTGTCTCTGCTTAGACATTGAGTCCACTCCAGGACTGGATATGCCTTTGATTTCTCCTTTAAAATGTAATGCGTGGAATAAACATGAATAGGAATTTCAATATAATTAATTCATCAGCTGGTGTAAAAGCTTTTGAAACATATTAAAAATATTTGAAGATAAAGAACTCTTACAAATCAGGGATTTTTTTTTTTTTTTTTTTTTTGAGACTGAGTCTCACTCTGTCACCAGGCTGGAGTGCAGTGGCGTGATCTCGGCTCACTGCAACATCTGCCTCCCTGGTTCAAGCGATTCTCCTACCTCAGCCTCCTGAGTAGCTGGGACTACAGGTGCGCATCACCACACCCAGCTAAGTTTTGTATTTTTAGTAGAGACAGTATTTCACCACGCTGGCCAGGATGGTCTCGATCTCTTGACCTCGTGATCCATCCGCCTTGGAGTCCCAAAGTGCTGGGATTACAGGCATGAACAAATCAGTTTTTAAAAAAGCAATTCAATAAATAAAATGGGCAAAAGACAAAAACAGGCAATTCACAGAAGATGCACAAATGACAAGAGCACATGAAGCAGTTATCAAAGAAATAAACAATAAAGCTTAAATATTTGTTTAGCTTGACTTACTGACAAAGACAATAAAGAATATTGCATGTCTCTAGGAAACAGTAACTCTAAGACACTGCTGGTAGAAGAATAATTTGCAGCAACTTTACTGGAGGACAATTAGTCAATACACGTTTAAAAACTTTGTGACCTAGAAATTCCACTCTTGGAATTTATCCTGAGAGACTAATAAGAGAAGTGAGAAACAAATGTATAAATTCAGAGCTATGATAGCTATAAAGTGGAACCCACCTAAATATCCAATAAGAAGGGAATGGTTAAAAATTATAATATGTTAATAACAGTAAATATATTGCAAAATGTGACATACATGTGCATTTATTCAGAGTGAAGTATATTCACAGTATTCTTGAAAGTGAAAAGCACAACCTAATAGAAAGCAACATGAAGAATATGATTCCATCTTTTATACAGACTCACACAATTTATGAGTATCCTTACATTAGAAAAATTTAGAAAATGTAGCAGATTTTTAACATGCAATGGTGTAATTAATTATGTATAATTCATTTTATTTTTACTTATCTAAAATTTCTACTTTTTGTAGAAATGTTTTCTTATACTTAAGAAATACATTGTTTTTATAACAATTCTTCCTCTTAAGAAAAATTTTGAATAAAAGACTTTTAAAAAAGAAAAAGAAAAAATATTACCTATTATGTTACCATCCAACGACAACTGCATTAATGGGAAGTATTTCCCTTCAGTATTTTAAAGGGTAACCAATTTTTTAAAACATACTTAACTGGGCTTCTGAGACCAGTATTAAGCCTTGCCTGAGGGACAAGCTTTTACAGAGAATTTTCTAGTATCCAATTACAGGGTTTTTCCATAATAGGAGAATAACAGTTTATAATTAGATTGACACTTTAAGCTCTGTCCAGATACCCTTGTGAAAGGAGACACCATCTCTCCTCATTCTTGGCGTGCTCAATTGAATCAGATGTGGTTTTTCTAAGTCAATGATTCTCCTTAGGAATTTTGGCTGAATTGGGTAAAGTGCCTATTAATAATTACACAAGACAGTCCTGTAAATACCCAGGAGACTTACAGAATAGTTAGCAATAAGAATACAGTTATTACTAGTCCTATTAAAGAATCACTGTACCAGTGGCTAAGACTCTGGAGCCAGATTGCTTGGGTTCAAACCCTAGCTCTGACACTTTCTAGCTATGTAATATAAGGTGTTTTTTTTTTTTTTCTTTTAACTTTCTCTGCCTTAATTTCCTCTTCGGTAAAATTGGAAAAATAAAAGCATTTACCTCATAAATTCTTGGGAGAATTAATTGAGTTAATATAGGTAAAACACTTATAGTGGTGCTTGGCACAAAACAGAAATACCCAAGAAGTGTTAGTTTCTATTATGATTCAGAAATCATACCTACTTGGAAATGATGTTGGATGCACAGTGGTTGAAGGGTGAGGAAATGTGATTTGTGATCTCAACAGTACAATTCATTGAACAAATATGTGCCCTCCGTGAATATAAGATGTTCTGTACATATTATCACAGTAACCTTTACAATCACACTCTAAAGTAAATGCTATTTCCAGCCGAAGGCAGTGGCTCATGCCTGAAATCCCAGCACTTTAGGAGGCCGAGGTGGGTGGATCACCTGAAGTCAGGAGTTTGAGACCAGCCTGGCCAAAATGGAGAAACCCTGTCTCTACTAAAAATACAAAAATTAGCCAGGCGTGGTGGCAGGTGCCTGTAGTTCCAGCTACTCAGGAGGCTGAGACAGGAGGATTGCTTGAACCTGGCGGCGGAGGTTGCAGTGAGCCGAGATCATGCCACTGCACTCCAGCCTGGGTGACATAGTGAGACTCCATCTCAAAAGAGGAAAAAAAAAAAGTAAATGCTATTTCTATCTTCAGGTTCCTATGGTTAAGTAACTTGTTAAAGTCACACATAGTTAGGAAAAAGGAGAACAGGAAAGAGGGGAGGCATTCTCTTGGTTTGCACCTTTCATTTGTTAGAGGAATTTCTGAATTAGGAAAACTCCAAAGGCAGAAATAAAGATGCCATAATTTTTTTCCACAATTTACCCCTTCCTTCAATAACAGAGAGTTTCTTTTCATTAATTCAACAATACCTACGGAGCATCTGCCATGGGCCAGGCACTGCTCTAAGAACTGGAGCTACTGTGTCCCTGAAGAGTCTATTTTCTAGCTAGAGACAGGCAATAAGTAAGGTTGTGCCAGTTAAGTTATTGTCTCTCACCTCCAAACCAGCCTTCTATACTCAGTTTTGCTGCGGTGGCTCTGGGACTCTGCAGACCACTGGATCCAGCACAGTTAAAAGTGAGAAAGCCCATTGTTGATGGTGACAGTGAGCAGGAGGCCCCCATGGTGGGCAGTGTCTCGTCCAGCCTGCAGCAGGCAGTGGCACATGTGGGCAAAGCCCCATAGGCCCTGTGGAGGGCTGGGAACATTCTCCCCCATCCCTACCAGTCCTGGGTACCTGTTCTGTGGGGCACCTTAGCCAAGGTGGCCCTTGCCCACTGAGCAAGGCATAGGCTCCTATTCAGCCCTGCAGCAGCAGGGAGCTCCCCGTCAGCCCTAACCCACTTTTGGTTTTCCAGAAGCCCTAGGAGCTGGCGAAGGAGAAGGTAGGCACCCAGATGGGCCAAGCACAGCCTGAAAAGACCTGCTGTTAAGAGTGCAGGGAGGGGCCAGGAGTTTCTGCTGTGACAGCTGGTTCCCTGTTAGGCTCTGCCTAGAGGGGATGCTTCAGGGAGAGTGGAGCTCTACAGGAAAAGGGAGGGACTGAACTCCTTCCTTTGTGCTTTCTATCTACTTCTTACGTAGCATCCAGAGATGCTTCTTTCACCCTACAAATGGCAGCGCCCTGCCAGAGCAGTGGGTGGATGCAGTTTGCAGTTGTTCCCACGCTTAACAGAACCAGCTTCAGCACACAACACCTCAGAAACATCAGCCTCAGCCAAGGGGCTGACTTTTCAGAGGTCTGGGCTACGGGTCCACAGGGATCCTCCACGAAGGTGCTAAATTTCAACTTCAATCTCTTCCTTTTTCTCCCCCAGCCCCAGGAGCTCCCTGCAGTCGGTACCTCTGTGATACCTTAGAGTTCTCTTGTGACTTTTTCTTACCTGTTCAGTTACTTGATTAACAATACTGTTTTCAGTAAGTGAACATATCACCAGTTATCTAAGTTATTATCCTGTTGTTGAACAGCTAGCTATTTTAAATTTTTTACTTCTAAATCCTGCTGCTGTGAAGATTGTGCATGAAACCTTTTTTTCAGGGTTTAGGATCCATCTTTTTCAAAAAGAGATTCCCAGAAGTAGAATTACCCGGTTAGAGAGTGTGGCTGCTTTATTACTTTTTCTATACATTTATATACGACACACATATGCCTAACACGCATTATTTAGCTTTTCTAAATGTTTTTGCCACTCATTTTCTCCAAGTAGTATAAGGGAATGTTTACATGATTTTTCACAATCAGTCAGTTCTTAATAAAATTGTATTTTAAATCCTATCTTGCTTTTGTTTAATTTAGTAGCACTGAATTGCTAACGCGCTCTAGCACATTTTTATGTTTATAATGTAAATTTTGAGATTAGGAGTTAATTTTATTTTCAATAATTCACTGTTATTCTAATGTTCGATGTCAATAGTATAATGATTTTAGACTTTAAGTCATGTTCATGATGGGAATGTGTAAGACTCTGGATGTTTTCATTCCTTCTAGCTCTCAGAACCCCATAGAGCAATAGTCATAATTTAAGCATGCTTCCTTAACAGTCTCAAGATACTTACAGGAAGTGATTCCTATAGAGGAATAACATAGATTTTTACTAAATTCTAGTTCATTTTTCACTGCTATTATATAGTCTCTGATCTGGGGTGGATACTTTTCGATTTTCAACTGTCACCTTCACTTTATCTTAATTTTGTTTTCTCTATTACATTTTTATTCAACCAAGGATACTCTTTAAACCATTAGTGGGACTTTTTAAAAACATATGTGGGGTAATAGTTTGGAGGGTTCAATAGATTCTTTTCTTAAAAGTAGAGAACCCCTTTATGGAAGAGTGACAAAAACAGCAAGTTTTGTTGCCCAATCCATTCATCCTTTCTTCTTCAATAACAAATCCCCAGTCTCAGCCCTGCAATGATGAGCCAACCCGGAGTCTACTGTTGCCCTGTCCCCTGGAACTAGGATGTCCAGTGAAATGTAGACAGAACAATTATTGGGTGGGACTTCTGAAAAAACCTTTTCACTTTTCTTTCCCTTTCTTCTGCATCCTAATAGAAAATAACGTCACGATGGCTGGAGCTCTGAAAACTACCCTGGGCCCTGAAAATGGAAACCATGTGTGTGCTGGGAATGGCAGAGCAGAAAAGTAACGTGTAGTTCCCTAAGAAATAGTATATACACAATATATATAATATATATAGCATGGTTTCCTCAACATGAGCTGCCTGCTTTCAGATTTCTTTAACATGAGACAAAGCTACATGTCTGTTGTTTAGGCTATAACTACTGGTAGCCAAATATAATTCTTAACAACATCTCTTCAATGATGAAAGAGTATTGTCACATGTTTAGACATAAACTAGATTTATTATCATTTTGTCACTCCACTTTAACTGGTTTACAAAAATACAATGGAATAAATTTACCATAAACAAATGTCTGACACTTCATAAAAAAGAACAATTAGATAGACTAAGCTTTTTGAATTTTTAGAGTTTACCGTAACATCTTTGGGTAACATCTGCAAAAGCAATCACCAAATGTTTGTGAAATGGGGATAAGAGAAATACCTACTTTGCCAGATAATATTTATGTAAGCACTCAGTAAACCTGAGAGGAACATATAAGTATTGGCTCTTATCCAACCAGATGGATCACATGAAGCCAAAGTTAAATCATAAGGGCTAAAAATAATTACATTAAAGATAAACCAGTGAAAGTCATTCTGAGATTAAAGAGTAAGTATATTCTTACATGTTTCGGCAGCATGGTATTTCAAACAAGTTGCCTTGTGCTGTATTTTTTTTTTACAACCCCGCTATTAGAAGTCGAGGATTTATTTTCTTCATCAGAGGCATATTTTGTAAAGATTACGCTATCAATACTGACCCATGTTAAGAAAAATTTGTGTGAAAATAAAGCATATTCAGCCTCATAGGGCTGCATGCTGTGCTGTCAGAACAGCAGGAAAGTTTTATAAAAAGTAACTTCACTCACATTTCTGAATATATTTTTTAAAAAGGTTTGGTTTCACCAACATCAACCTGTACTCCAGCTGTTTGTGCATATTTTTGTGTGCCTCTACATTTTCCTTGGAGATTAAGATGGCCTCAAAAGGAAATCACCCTTTCCAAAACAGGCAATTTGCTTTTCAATACGTTGCATAACAGATGCTCCAAAGGAAGAAAGGTAGAGAAGCCTGAGCTGGAAGAAAACACAGTCGTGCAATGTTTTAGGACCCCAGACCTGCAAGGGAGAAGCTGAAGGTAGGAAACGAACATGCATGCATTTATATTCAAATGTATTATTTGAAGCAAGACAGTAATTTCTATGTTGTAAAAAAAAAAAAATCCAACCTTGTTTTGAGAATTATCAAAACCCTTCCCTTCAACTTAGCTTGAAACGTTACACACATGCACACACTCAAATGTCTATGGCTATCAGCCCAATTCATAGTATAGAACACCAAATTTGACATAATTGATAAATCCGGGTGTTCTGCGTGTTCATTCTTTGCATTGAATCTGAAGACTTGCATTTAGCTTTAAAATTTCCATAGATGTGTTGATAGAGCTGCTTCATATACTTTTTTCTGTGTCCAATTTTTAAACTAATTATAACAAACAATTTCCGTACCTACCCCATGCAAAGCCCTCTGTTGGGCACAAAGTAAGTACAACCTTAACCTCCAGGCTGTTACAATTCACTAAGAGAAGGCACACACATACAACCACTAGCTTGGCATAAGCAAAGCTCAAGTGATACGGTAGTTCAGAGTAAAGAAAAACAACCAGGCAGGCAGGCTTAATTGTTGCCCGGATTCCTACTGCATCTTATTGTTCCATCAGACTAGATCAATCTGTTCATTTCTACAAGTATACAGCTTTTACAGGGAGCAAAGAAATAGGTTTTGGACAGACAAAAAAGGGGACATATTATTCTATTTTGGAGGTAAGACAAGGGTTGATGGAAATTTTGTTAAACAATGATCCCCTTTAGGCTTTTAATCTACTATGCAAAATATAAAATATACATCTATATTTTACGATTTAGGCAACTTTTGTTTTCGCGAATGCTTAAGTGAGATTTTATTATGTCTTATTCCCAAAGAATTTTCCAAAAGAATGAATATTCAATTTATTATAAACTTTGAAATAAAAACCTAGACTTTAACATATATATCGATTCACAGGCAACATTTTAAAAGCATAACTTTTGTGTTAAGATAGGCATATTTTCATCTTGTGTCTACATACAAAAGATCAGATTTTAAATGATCCACTTGATTTTTATAGTATCTAAAGCCAAATTAGGTAATGAGAGACTTTACAAAGATTTCTTTAAAAGATCACTGAAAACACAAGTCAAGTGAAAAACTGTTGAAAAACTGTCATAGGTAGAAATCCTCACCTAAATGATTAAGGAAACCCTGAATGAATAGAGTTTACTTAAATAAGTCAATATTAGCTATAGAGCCATGACTGAGGTGAAGAGGCAGGGACAGAATGTAGTCTAATGTATAATTATTTTATTTAAATCACTATAGCAGCAGCATTGAAAATGGATAGGCAGAGACAAGAATGAATGAAGGGAGAGCAGTTAGTAGACTCCGGATGTGTCCAGGTGAGAGTTGTCTAGGATGAGGGTTGTGTTAGTATATTCACTAATTCAAAAAATATTTGTTGAATTTCAAATATTTGCCAGGCACTGTTCTGTCACTGGAATTCCTCCATGAGCAAAACAAAAGTCTCTATCTTGTGGAACTCACATTCTACTGGAGAAGACATACAATAAGATCAATATATAAAATATGTAGTATATTGGCCCAGTGCGGTGGCTCATGCCTGTAATCCCAGAACTTTGGTAGGCTGAGGTGGGCAGATTACCTGAGGCCAGGAGTTCGAGATCAGCCTGGCCAACATGGCGAAACCCCGTCTCTACTAAAAATACGAAAATTAGGGCAATCACTGTGGCTCACATCTGTAATCCCAGCACTTTGGGAGGCCAAGGTGGGCGGATCACCTGAGGTGAGGAGTTCAAGATGAGCCTGATGAATATGGTGAAACTCCATCTCTACGAAAAATACAAAAATTAGCCAGCCATGGTGGCGGGCACCTGTAGTTCCAGCTGCTCAGGAGGCTGAGACAGGAGAATCACTTGAAACCAGGAAGCAGAGGTTGCAGTGAGCCGAGATCACACCATTGCACTCCTGCCTGGGCAACAGAGCAAGACTCTGTCTTAAAAAAAGAAAAAAAATATATATATATATAAAAATAAAAATAATAAAATAAAATAAATATAAATATATGCATATATATAGTATATTATAGGGTGATAAGTACATATGGAAAAAAGAAAGCAGGGAAAAGGGAAATAAAATGCCACTGTGAGGCGAAATTGTAGGAGGAAAATCTAAGGAAGGCCTCGCTGAGAAAGTAATGATTGAATGGAAGGAAATGAGGGAGTAAGCCATGAAGATCTCAGGGAAGAGCGTTTCAGGCAGAATGAACACTGAGTGTGAAGGGTGTGAGATGAGAACATGTCTAGTGTATTCAAGAAGGATCAAGGCATCTCTGTGGCAGAAGCAGGAGGAGTGAGATGAAATTGAGAGTGACAAGGGACTGGGTTATGTAGTAACTATAGATCACTATAGGATTTTAGCTTTTATTCTGGGCGAGTCTGTGCCAGCTACTGACCTATTAGCTCTTGGTTCCAAAGCACCCTTCAGTACTCTTCTTTATGATGACTCTGTAAACTACATTTTCCCATCAGTCAAATGGTTTCCTGTTAAGTTTTGCCGACAGAAGGCAAGGAAAAGAGAGAAGGGACTTACACATTTCTGTTTTTCCTCTATTGGTCAGTAGCAGCTAAAAGCTTCAACCTTCCTTGACAGCTTCCAGGACCAGTTCTCTGGTGAGATGCCAGGTAGCAGCAGTAGCCATTTAGGACCCGTTCTCAGAGGTCTGTGTACCAACTCCATGGTGCTTCTTTGTTAGCCCTCTGGGTTCTGTCCTTGGTCCTAAAGATGTAGAGATGCCAGCCTCTTTAGTTTTTAATATCCAGGTTACTGAAATACTCCATTTTTGTTCTTTAGCTCTCAAACACCTATGTTACCAATTCTCTGCTTAAATGCCCTTTGTTCCAAATCCTTAAGGTGGTTTCTATTTTCCTGATGGTTACAGTGTCAGGTACTGGGAATGATGCCAGAAAACCCTCAAAGATGGGATTATGGAAATGTTTAAGATATGTCCTTGACCTTGAACTTAATGCTAAGTTCTTTATCAGTAGAAAATGAGGATGCTGACATGGCATGCAATATTTAATTAAATCATCACCTGGGATTGCTTGGGATAAAACGCTTATGTAAATGAGCATCCTGGGGGATGAAATGACTGCTGCAGATGTTGAATATGGTGGTAATAATGACTGTGATGACTTTTGGGTAGAATGGTTATTTCTGACAGCACTGGAGACTATACAAAAGGAAAATGACTCAATAATTTAATAATCTCAAAGCTTCTCTTGTGATCCTAGAAGAATCTTTTATTTTGTACAAATGTATTTATTTTAGTTTGTATATAGCAGGGCAAATATGTCTGAAAACCAAATTCAACATTTAACTATTTAGGTCAGTTATGGAACTGCAATGAAAGGGGCATTCACAGACTTTGCAAGTGTCCTAAGTGAAAATTAAGACTGATTGGAAAGAAATAGGGATATCTGATGGAACATAAAGTTGAAAACCTTGAATCCACTCTGAGCATTCCTTTCGATGAGATGCTTATTCTCCTCAAGACTTACCGCCTCTACTGTGTCTAGGCCTATACTGCTAAAGCAATCTAAGTAACAGGGCCAAGTGAAAAATCCAATGTAAGAAGAAATAAGTTATACTCCAAAAGAATTGCTGTATTTTTCTAAATTATATTGACATGAACCTAGGGGAGATATGTGATTATAGCATATGTATAATAATATCATGTTAGACCAAGGAGGATGGAATGTGACATTGTATCACATAAAATTTCTCAACATAGGTATACTTCTTTCAGATTTAATATGATAGGTTGAGCAGACTAAAATTGTTCTAACAATTGTTTAATTTATTGGATTCAATGGTGGCCTTCTTGCAGGAAGGTTGGATGAGAATTTTCCTGGCCTGGCGTCAAAAATGGCTTAGGGATGTAGGAATGTTAGAGTGGACTTTACTTGTGAAATTTGCACACCCACCACCCCTCTCTATTTGTTTAGAGGGCTCAGAAGACATCCCTTTTTCTAGGACATGTGCCAGTATCTTTGTAAAGCTCAATGGCAGTCATCCTCTGAAGGGTAAAGATGGCAAGAGCAGATGCTATTATTGAAAAAGGATCCCTAATTTCAATGTGTATCATGGGATCGCAGAGTAGTGAAGTCAAGAAGCAATACTCACTTCAAGAAGTAAGAGTTATGTAATTTCTGTGAAGATAGCTAGGAAGAATTAGAAATCAGAATTGACCTGCAGAGACCTTTGTCTATGCTCACTTAATTCCTTAGGAATGAAATGACTTAGGAGGAAAATAGATAAGCAGATTTCTAAAGTGTTACTTAATCAGCATAATAGGAGAACTCTATGTTTGATGGGCAGAAATCTGACTTAAGTATTCACAATTTCTCATCTACTTCCCGAACCTAAAGGCATTCACAGACTTGGAGATCTTTGATCAAAAGGAAGACTGGGTCCTTTTGAGAAAGTACTCTTCAACACAGCCACAACTGAATACTGTAAAAGTTTTCTAGATCTTCCTGAGACATGCCTGCCTGCATTTGATAGGTGACTGTACACTAGACCAAATCAATGCTTCTAGGGACTCAAAAATCATTTTGGATCACTGCTCAAAAAGTGGGTACCTATGGAATCAAGTAAAAATCCATATCACAGTGGTCAATTGAAGGGTAAAATGTAGTGGAAAAAGGAAAGCTACGTATGTCTTCTTTCTTGCTTATGTATACATGCAGCATATTGCAAAATAGCAATCTTTGCAGTGCCTCCCTTCAAGAGGTGTAATCTCTTTTTCAATGTCTTGAATTTGGATGCCTTTGTGATTTGCTTTAGCCAGTAGAATATAAGTGACATCTTGTGAGTTCTAAGCTTGCTTCTCAAGAGATTTTGTAGCCTCCTTCTCTCTCTCTTGCAACCCTGCAACTTCCATGGAGAAAAGCCTGTGCTCACCATCTAGAGAAGAAAAAACCACGTGGAATAGAGACAAGCTGTTACAGCCAAGGCCCCAAATATGTGAGAGAATCCAAAGACCAGTGCAGTCAGCCCAGCAGCTGACCATGGACTCACCAGTGAGTCTATGTGAAACCATAGGAATCACGGATTTTTTTCATCCTTTATTTCATCCCTATTACTTCATGTAAGGATTGTTGGTGTGATTGCAACTGAGTAAGAGGATTCATCACCACTCCCAGACGGGGCATAATAAATGTTAGGACTTTGAGTCTCTTATATACGGAAGAAAGTACAAATGACTTCATTTATATAAAAAAGAGTTGGATCCTGCTAGGTGGAAGCATGAAGTTGTGGAAGTTAAAATACATGGAGAGGAGTGATTAGGAGTGCTGAGAAACCAAAGAAGGTGACTCTGTGATGCTGGGAGGACTCTGAAAATTACATTTTCCAGTTACCCTTGCCAGCAGGCTTCCTTTTAGGTTCCATCTGCAGGATGCATAGAGAGAAGAGCAGAAGGAACTTCCTTCCTGTTTTTCCTGTCTTTGATGGCATTGCTAGATCCAGCCTCCCATGAGTTGTGGCATTTCCAGCACAGTGCTGCGGCACACTCTCGGAGGAATCAGCAGCTCTGGGGCAGTGGCTATTTTCCTAGAAGTATAGAACCAGCTCTGCAGAGCCCCTCTTCTAAGCTCCTAGATTCTGGTAACCCCACCCCTTCCCTTTCGTTTCAACAACCAGCAGTATCAGCTGTTGCCTGAGTTTTTAAATCTCTGTGTTACCCTTTTTCTCTTTCAGGCACCCAACATCTATGGAAAACACCTCTTAGACTGAGATATCCAGTGTGGCTCCTATTTTCCCGGCTAGACTCTAACTGATACGAAGTCATGGAGGGTTTTGGGGTCTCAAAAGATTTGTCTTGCATTCTGATAGCATCACCCTGGCTGTTGTGTTGGAATTGACTGAGGGACCGACCAGCTAGGAGGCTATTTCAATCAAAATAGATGGGGGTAAAGAAGTGGTTACATTCTGTATATATTTTGAAGGTATTAATGATGGGATTTGTAGACATTCAGATGTGAGTTTCAAGGAAAGAGTAAAAAGTATGAACTCTTATCTAAGAGAGTAGGAGACTGATTAGAAGACTCTAGTGTTCATGCTGGGAAACAATTAAGATCAGTGATTATGAATTTAAAAGTTAGACCAACTAGCAGCTGAGTGTGCATAGCTCTACAGTGGTTTTGTTAAGGTAATGCTAGCTGCTGTGACAGATAAATCCTGAAATCTTAGTAACCTAATACAACAGAAATTTCTATTCTAGTAACATAAAGCCTAATAGGTAATGGGACATAGTGAGGATGAACTCCTAGATTATACAACTGAGTCTTTCAGTGATCTTGGCCAATAGAAACTCAACATGTGTTTTTCAAGTTTGTCCTGGGAATTGATGATACCCAGTTGGAAAATTGAGGATGGGAGAAAATGCAAGATTTCAATAAATTTTTTTTATGCCAGTCCTAGAAGTAGTATGCATCATTTCTACTCACATTGTCTTGGCTAAAATTAAATGTCACGGCTGCACCTTAGGTGAACAGAAGCCAGGAAACATCGTTTAGCCTTGTACCAAAAAGGAAAGGAAAATAGGTTTGGTGAACTGTTTTAGCCAATCTCTGTGAAAAGGAGAGATAATCTGTGTTGATGCAAGCAGAGACTAGGCAAATAATTTAAAAAGGTTGTTGCTTTGCAAAAAGTACCACAAAAGTGAGAGAAAGGCAAAGGGGTCCAGAGCAGGTTCAAAGAATAATTAGAAGGACTGGCCATGAATTTAAGCTGGGTAAGGAGAAAGAAGAGGACATGAGGAGAGAAAAGAGTTATTAGGATTGATGTGCTGGGGCACCAGATTGGTGAAATAATTATTAGAGTTCCATTCTAGTAAGCATTGGCAGGCAAAGCAGGAGGTGTTAGTTGGAGAATGCGATGCTTGAAATTGAAAATTTGGAGGAACTTCAGGGCTGCCATTGACAAAGATGACAGTATGACCCTGAATGTTAGCATCTGGGATAGGGTACAAGAAAGATCACTGGGAGACAGACTGCCAAGGAATTTAGAGTCCAACATATCGACAGATAATCTACACAGATATCACATGTTGAAAAGAGTGATAGTGTTTCAGGTGCTGAAATCTTTGAGGAATGAGGAAATGTGAAAATAACAACAGTGAATGACTTAGAAAGCTGTTAGTGGGTAAAACAGCAAGACTTGGTGGTTGGTTATTGGCAGTGAAGATGAAGGAAGTGACAAGAGTCAATCCCAGTTTTCTCACTTACATGAATGGGTGGATAGTCTAGCCATTTGTAGGAGAGGAGCACTCTAGGATGTCCATCTTTAGGAGAGGAATGATGAGTTTATTTTTGGATGTATGGATTTTAAAATTTCTCTGTCTCAAATATCCAAATGGAGATTTTGAGAAGATTCTTTGAAATCTAAAGGTCTCGGACTCAGAGAAAAAAACAGCAGTGGGATATATATATTTGAGGTTATTGGAAAATAAATAGTATATAAAACCAAGTATTGGTAATATTGTCTAGGGTGCTAATAGGAAGCAGGGCTGGACCTTAAGACATATAGAAAGAAAGAAGTCACAAAGAGAACACTCTTATCTGTCCAACCTACCATATTAAATCTGGAATAAGTGCACCTGCGTTGATTAATTTGGCCTGATCCAATGTTGTGTGTTACGCTCCTTGGTTTAACACCCTACTAATTTATTCCCATGTAGCTCCCCTAGGTTTATGCCAATATAATTTAGAATAATATTGCTATCTTTGGAGTATAACCTGTTTCTTCCTAGCTTGGATTATTCACTTGTCTCTCTTGAAATGGACTCAGATTTCTCTAGCTATAGGTCTAGACACAATAAGGGTGATAGGAATAGGCCTTAAAGAAAATAAGCAGCCCCCTGAAAGAATGCTTAAAGTAGATTCACAATTTTCACTTTTATGCATGCGTACCTAAATATTTCTATCTCTTCATAATCAATGCCCTAATTTTCCACTTACGAAACTTGGAAAGTCTGTGAATACCTCTTACACGGTGATTCTATACTAACGCAGATACTTAAATGTTGAGTTTAATTTTTAGCCATATCTACCCTGGTACATACAAACAAAAATAAATTCATATGTACAAAAGCAAGAGATTTTTTAGGATCACGGAGAGGCTTTCCATTTGAGTTGACATTGTTAAACTCCTGAGCATATCGTTTTCCTTTTGTATGGTCTCCAGTGCAGTCATAAATAGTCATTCTACCAAAACAAACAGAGTGTGAAGTTTGGGAAACTAAGAATAGAGTTATTCAAGAGGGAAGGAGTGTGTCAATAAAATTAAAGTGACATTATTGAGAATGTAGTAGGTATCAGGCTATGTTCAAAGAAATTCACAAATATTTATTGCATTCTTATGTCAGTCATAGGAAAAGATACTATTATTACAGGTATTTCTCTTTTACATGGAAGAAAATAGAGGGACAAAGAAATTTTAATTAATTGCTTGAGATCCCAGCTAGTACTTGGCAGATCCAGCAAGCATCCCCGTCCATCTGACTCCAGAGTCCAGTTTTAACTACTACTTTATATTAACTTCTAACCCAAAGGGATCAGCACTACTCAGAGAAAACCAGGTCAAGGAATAGAAAACTGCTTTTTGGATTGAGTGGCAGGGAGGTCATTGTTGATGGTAGTAAGAGATTTGTCAGTGGAGCATGTAAGTACATAGTACTTAAGTTCATAAGGCAGACTAGAGTCTGATGAGGAGAGAATGCGGAGTTAAAAAGAGGACAGATGTACTTTGGATACTCAAGAAATTTGACTGTCACAGTCAAGAAACAGAAGATGATAGGGGTAAAATTGGGTTCAAGGAAAGTTGCATTTTTATTGTTTTGTTTTAAAAATGAAAAGAAGTTTTTAAATGTTCACAGAAAGGAGCCATTTGAGAAAGAAGGGGATGAATTACACAGGAGAGAAAAGAGACAATTGACTTTGCATGCTCCCTGGGAGGGTGGGAGGGAATTGAATTTAGGGCAGTTGTGAAAGGACTGATCTTAAACAGGAGAGGGGACAATGTTTCTCCTCTTTGAACAAGAGAATAACAGGATGAGTGCAAATGCTATCCAACTAAGGGAATTAAGAGTATATCCATATGATACCTTCTATTTCTCTCTTTTAGAAAGTGAATTCATCTGGGTCTGAAAAATGGTGGGTCTGGCATGGTGTAAATTGAGGGTGAGAAAAAGTTGAGAAAAGTGTGAATAATTGAGGCTAGTGAGTGAGAAATATACTGGGCTATGCAGGCACTGCTAATGACCTAGACGATAATGATAAATTTATAGTGTTACTTTGTCCTGCTATTATTTCTTTAAGTGTCATTCTAAAATACAGAAAATTGATTGCTTTAGTGTTTAGTTTTGCTAAATAAAGGCAATGAAAAGGCAGAGGAAATTGGAGTTCAGAGGAAAGAAAAGAGTAATTGAAAAAATGGACTGTGGAATCCAAGCTGAAGAGGAGGGCAGTAAAGATAAGAAGCATTATGGTTATGGTTACGGTTATGGTTATGGTTATGGTTATGGTCATGGTTATGGTCATGGTTATCGTAATGGTTATAATCATGGTTACGGTTATGGTTATGGTCATGGCCATGTACGTTTATTGCAGCGCTATTTACAATAGCAAAGACTTGGAACCAAACCAAATGCCCATCAATGATAGGCTGGATAAAGAAAATGTGGCACATAGATTATATTAATACTATTTTTTTTTAAAAAGGAGGTCACTGAAACTTTGGATATTGGCTGGATTGAACAGGAATTAAAAGCCTGAGAATTCAGGAATGTAGTCCTACCAGTAGTCTCTTTGAAGGAGGTGGGAGTGAAGGACTGGAATGGTAGACAGCTTTTGGCTGACCCAACTTAAGATGATTTGATTTAGTCACAGAAGTTGCAGAGCAGAGCACAAGGCTTTGAGTAGCGTAATGGCCCTGTCTCTGTGGGCCAGCCTGTTTATTATTTGTCTAAATGTTTATTACTTTGGCTACAGTCTGTTATTACATGTATTGTTCTGTGCTGTATTTGTGTATTTATATATCTCCCCTACTAGACTCTGGGTTCCCAAAGCCAAAGCCTGGGTATCATTTTTTTAACCTTGGCTCTTGTGTTAGTGCTTGCCCAATAAATATTTGGTCTAATGACTTTAAACACACTATTTCTATTCCATTGCACTGTCTACTATTTAACATAGCTTATCAATGCCGTGCATTGCTTTGTTGGTTCATGATTTCTTCCAAAAAAATGTTAACGTCTAGATATATAGAAAAGTTGGATACAAACAGGAGGAAGAATGTGGAAGAATTACTTACTGTGTACGGATCAGTGATAAGAGAGAGAGGAAACCAATTAGCATTCTTTTCATTATCAGTTGTTTTCAATTGTGTTATGATGACCTGGATAGAATTTCCCATAAGAACTAAGTAGTAAAAAAACAAATAAATAAGAGAAGAAAAAGTTGGTTGCTTTATTGCATTTGATACTTAAGTAATCAATCTGAAAGAATGATTTCAAGAATAAACAGCTTAATGGATTCTGGTTGATTGTTTACAGTTAATGTTTTTGCAATAAAACACCTTCTTTCCTCATTTGCCTCATCAGATAATATAGCCAAGCTTTCATAAAATGAGTCCAACTTCATTCGCTATGTCAAAATTGAATCAGAGCTTCAATTTTTGAGCATCACTGGTTACAGTTTACATCTTTCCTATTGAATGCATTTTTTTCTCCTGTAATTTTTTTCTTCTATAATTCTGAGCTTTCTTTACACTAGTTGGATTGTGATTCCTGACCATGGGTTTTATAAGGGATGTTGTAAGTCAGTTGGTCATGTGTAGTTTCATCAAACACTATCAAACATATCTCTTGCCAAATTCCAGTGGTGGAAATTTGTAATAGTTTTATAGGTAGAAATGAATAACATTTTCATAAGATGAAGTTTAAGCCAATCTCTAATACAGTTATATACTTCTCTTTTTAACCATAGATTTGTCTGTTAAAGTTTATTAACACTAAAATAAACTCACTATAATTACCACTTATCAAGTGCCTACTCTGTATTTAATGCTTGACAGTATCTTATGAAATCTTAAAAACAATTCTAAAAAGTTTTATTTACAGATCTCAATTATAGTTGGCAAAACTTAGGTTCAGAACAGCTGAATTATTTGCAGTCATAGGTTTTTAAGAGAGAACTTAGAATCTGAGACTAACCCCCATCTTCATGCTCTTTGTACTGTATCACATTACCTCCATTTTATACCATGTCTATCAGAGTTTCCTTAGGACATGGAGACAGATGTCCATACACACACCTGTGCCTATAAGCATGGCCAGGACATAGAAGTTATCAGGCCTGGTTGAATGAGAACTAAGCAATGATTCAAGTGAAAAAATGTAATATTTAAGACTAAAATTTAGTCTTCAGTTCCATGTTAAACTTTTTGATTTTTCATTTTAATGGGAAAACTGTATTTTGTATAAAGAGATCCATCATTTCATATAGTTTTGTGTTATGGGTATACATTTTAAAATGAAAATAAAAGTAAAAGGATGTTTCATTCAAGTCAAAGAAATGTTACTTTATCCTCATTGTAAGTCCACTGAAACCAAAAACTCTGTCTTCGTCTGGGATTAAATTTCCCCGCTCAAAGAATAATGCCATGAATTTAGTATGAGCCAAGATTCCTATGCTTGACAACAGTTCCAGTTCATCACAACCATGTATATAACCTTGGAACATGGCAAGCATGTTCTCTATTGAACCATTTTAATAATCAATGATAAATTGATTGTTTAAAACAGGTCCACATTTCCTTACTTGCAATTCCCAAATCCAAACTGAAGATTTTGGTAACTGTGGTATTAGAACTTATTTGGCTAAAAAACATGCTCTGAACTGACATGAGGCTATAAATAGTCTTAATTTAACTTTGTATGAATTTTCATGTGTTTCACAACAAAAGTATTAATATATTAATTAAGGGTTGCTACAGATGGGGTATAATACATGCACCACATTATTATTCTAAAATCCAAATAATTCTGAATACCAGAGCATATCTAGCCCCAAGAATTTTGGGAAATGAATTTTGGAATATCTCTCTTTCATTTTCTGCTGTGTTGCAATTAAAGAAAAGCTACCATGAGTGAATTTTCAGTATGATTCACTTTGAAAAGATTGTGATAGTTCACTGAATAGATATATTTCAATTAGTTTGAAATAATAGTATATATTCCATAGTTAATCTATTACTGTAAAAATAAGTAGCCTTCCAGGGAAGGGGGACATTCACCCTTTGTAGAGGTAAATACAATCTTTTCTCTTGTACACTGTGCAGTCATAAGAGTTGAATGATCAGGATACAGCACACCCCCATCACACCAAAAGCTTCTTGAAGCCTTTTTGCAGATAATCCCCTTTCCACCCTCAACATGGGAACGATTTCTGCCACTATGGAATGGAACCGTGCACTGTGGATTTCTTGCAGTCTGGCTTCTTACACTCAGTACAATTTGGAGATTCATTCATCCTGTTGCACGTATAGTAGTAATTTTTTTTATTGTTGAGTAGTACTTCGTTATGTGGTATTTCACAATTTATCATTTACCTAAGAGCATTTCAGCTGTTTCCAGGTCAAGTAAGTTTGCTATAAGCATTCATGTATAAATATTTTTGTGAGTATATGTTTTCATATTTTCTTGGGTAAATACCTAGAAGTGAGCTACTGGGTCCATTTTTAAAAGTACATATTTAACTATAAGAAATTGCCTAACCTGTTTTCCAAAGTGGCTTACTATTTTACACCACAGTAATAGTGTATGAGAGTCCTATTTGCTATATGTATTCAATACAGATGATGCTGTCAAGTTTTTACAAGTTTAGCTAGTCTAGCAGATATGTAGTAGTATCTTATGGTGGTTTTAATTTGCATTTCCCTGATGACTAATGAAGTTCAGCATCTGTTTCTAATCTTATTAGCTATTTGTATGTCTTTTTGTGAGGTATTTGCTCAAATATTTTTCTCTTTTTTTGCCTTTTTATTGTTGAATTATGAGATTTCTTTCTATATTCTAAATTCAACGCCTTTATCAAATATATGTATTGTGAATTATTTTTTCTGTGACTTGACTTTTCATTTTCTTAGTAGTGCCTTTTGTAGAGCCAAACTTTTTACTTTTAATTAAGTCCAACTAAAAAAAATTTTTTATATGGTTTGTGCTTTTATTGTCCTAAGAAATCTTGGCTTATTCTAATGCATCAAAGATTTTCTTCCATTATAATTGTTTAAAAATGAAACCTACTCTCTCATAAAATATTGAGCTTTTTTTGTTTCTTTCTTTATTGAGAGACAAGTTAGGCCAAGTAAATGTTAAATTCCTTCTTAACTAGCATTTTAAAAATTAGTTCCTGAGATTTTCTATTAGAAAGCTATACTGCTATTTTTCTAAATTTTATGGTTTCTCTGAGGTTGATATTCCTAGTTCTCAATGAACATACACTATACTAGAAAAAAAAAGTGGAAGTATAGTTAAGGGGCAAATGTGTTAAGTGCCTACAAACCAATATAGCCTTATTTCCAAAGCTGTTCTGGGCATGGGAAGATTACTCCTGATTGGGCAAGAAAGGCTTTATGACAAAGGCAGCCCTCAAGCTGGGCTATGAATGATGGTAGAGTTTTGATAGACAAGAATGAAGAGAAGGCATACCACATAGCATGTCACAAACAGGAGAAAAGAGGCAAATTTAAAAAAAAATAGTGTGTCAGGCAATAGTGGGCTGTGCCATTTGGCTGGAGATCACTTCCATTTTAGGTGGCTAATGAGACCTAACCCTAGGAAAAGATCTGGAGGAAGGGTGGAAGGAGAGTTTGTATTGTATTAAGTGCTGACTAGATTTTTTTTCTGATACGGCCACCCATTGATGATTTCAAGTAGGAAAAGAGTAGAGTCAAAGAGGTGCTCTGGAAAGGTTATTCATGAAGCCTTGATCAAAGCAGTTCAAGGGGCAAAGATATTAGCTCAAGAGACTCCAATTAGACTCCGCTGGATGGCACCAGACTTCACTGTTAAGTATTGAATTTCTCCTTTTCTTTTATTTTATGTGTGCATGTCTTATCTCTCCTTCACGATTGTGAGTCCTTTTTTAATTTTTATTTATTTTTATTTTTATTTTCATGTTTTTTTTGAGACAGAGTCTCGCCCTGCCGCGCAGGCTGGAGTGCAGTGGCACGATCTCAGCTCACTGCAAGCTCCGCCTTCTTGGTTCATGCCATTCTCATGCGTGAGCCTCCCGAGTAGCTGGGACTACAGGCGCCCACTACCACACCCAGCTAACTTTTTTTGTATTTTTAGTAGAGACAGGGTTTCACCGTGTTAGCCAGGATGGTCTCGATCTCCTGACCTCGTGATCTGCCCGCCTTGGCCTCCCAAAGTGCTGGGATTACAGGCGTGAGCCACCGCGCCCAGCTGATTGTGAGTCTTTTATAAAAGTAGGTGTTGGGTCTTATTCCTCTTCTCATAGTCTCCAGCCTCTAGTGTAAACCACACAGCAATGTTGATTGGTACACGTGCCATCCAAAGCGAATGTATGAGGAGGCAGAGGGAGAGAGCAGAAATTGCAAGTTCCAGGGACTTTAATTAATCCAAGGCTCATGATTAGAATTGGCTTTGAGAACATACAACATGTTCTATCAGATTCTGATTGATTAGAGACCAGTTTTATTTTTGACTCTGTGGATGTAGGCAAGTCGCACTGGCCCCAAGTTCTCTCAAGTTCACTTTCATTGGCTCTAAAATCAGAAGTTTAAATGAAATAATTCTAAGGTCCTTCTCATTTTGAATTGCTATACCTTGTTACAGGATCAATATATTATTTTTCTTACATATCTTTTAATGTGAGATTGTTTATGTGGGAGTTTTAAAAACGGTCATTTTAAAAGTGCTCCTAAGGCCAGGCTGTAATCCCAGCATTTTGGGAGACCTAGACCTGAGGATCACCTGAGGTCAGGAATTTGAGACCAGCCAGACCAACATGGTGAAACCCTGTCTAGTAAAAATACAAAAAAATTAGCTGGGCATGGTGGCGCATGTCTGTAATCCCAGCTACTCAGGAGGCTGAGGCAGGAGAATTGCTTGAACCCAGGATGGGGAGGTTGCAGTTAGCTGAGATCGTGCCACTGCACTCCAGCCTGGAGAACAAGAGCGAACTTCTGCCTCAAAAAATAAATTAATTAAAATTAAAATTAAATTTTAAAAAAGTGCTCCTAAAAAATGTTATCCCAAGATTAGCATTTAGAATGAACAACATAAGTCATGAAATTTAGAATTTATAGGGTACTGATTCTGTCTTTGGTGGTGCAGCCCTCAGCTTTTGACTCCTGTAAGTGTTTCTCAGGCTCAATTATATGTTTGCTTCCATGATGTTACTTACTGATGTAATATAATATGGTGATACTGTGACATGGTTTCAAAGTCTTTATTTTTCTTTTCCTTTAAGTGCTTAAATCCATGCATCTTGCTTGTGGGTTTAGAAGACAGGGCTTATCACCTATTACTTTTCCTCTGCAATCTCTTACCCACAGATATGAAGGAAGGAAGGGAAAAAGGGAAAGAAGAAGGAAAGAAGATAGACCACTGGCTCATAGGGTGTTTTGGGGTTAGAAGGAGAAATGACAAAAGAGAAGAAAACCTGAATGGGCCCTATGAAAATTAAAAGTGAACTGTGATTTCATTCACTGTCCTCAGTTTGGTTAATAAAATTAGTTTTCTAGAAATTTACATTTCATTTATGATACACATATATAGTGAGATAATTGAAATATATCTCATTTGCAAGTTTCTGAATACCATTTCCCAAGGAATTATATTGAAATGTATTAATTTAATGAAAAATTGATAATACATTATATAAAATAACAGGCAAACTAGTTGCTTAATGACTTTAAAAATTAACTTTATCTTAAACTTGAAAAAATCCTAAACTTTCAATATTTCAAGTAGTTTACTTTGCATTTTAGGTAGCAATAGATATAAGAGGTTCTTCAGAAAAAATTTTCATGTAAGCAAAAATGTGCCCCAAAAAGGCTGTGAAACTCAATTGATATTGCTGTCTGCTAAGAGAGTAAATGAAATTATCATTTCATAAAGCCCAGAGAAAATCTGATGGTCTCAGGTAAAATGAGTGATTTTCGCAAAGGAAAAGTACTTCACAGAAGCCGGAAACTGGGATACCAAAGAGAGGAAACCGGTACTAGAATATTTCACTTAATGACTGCATGACAAGTCCATCAGAGGTCATTATTTATAGGTCATTTTCCTGTCAATTGTAGGAATCCTGGCCTTAATCATTTGTGTCAACACACACTTCCGTATAAAAACTTCCAACATGATACAGATAATTCTGAGAAACACGATATGCGTTCTGACAATTTTGTGCTTTCCTTTTGACTCTGAATTTGCCAAGATATTTCCTGTTAACTCCTTGGCATGAGTATTTTTAAGCGTCTGATATTGATGCCAGCACTGGGTGTCATGCTGGGAAAATCCAGTTTTCGTAAGGAAAATTACAAAGCATTGTGGTCAGCATTAAATTTAAAGGGACAATGTTACTTTTAAAAACATTTCTACAGTTAGATATTTCATTATTTAACATAGGTTTTCTCCTTACTTTTTTTTTCTCTTTGGTAGGATGCCTTTTCCCACTCTGCAGTTATTTTATGAATGCAAGTGATAAAATTATTGGACTGTTATGTGCCATGCACTTTCACTATAGGAAGAATAGAGATTTCTCTTTCTCAGTGCAGAAAAAAAATTCTGTATGATCAAAATAGTTAATATTCTAAAAAGTAAATGCATTCTCAGAAATTATTAGCTGTTATCAATATCAAAAATACTCTTTAGCTGGTAATAAAGGAAATCCCTTTTCGAGGCATTGGTTTGCTCTACCTCAAAGTTACCTACTTTCAGACAAAACTTAGTCTATAAAGAATGCACAAAATTTAATTTTTTAAAATTACAACCACTTGAATTAAAACTCCAACGGGGTAGTAACCTTTACCAATGAAGCTTTTGATTTTCATTTTTGATATATATAAGGAAGAAATTAAGAACTCTTTCTGGGCCGGGCGCGGTGGCTCATGCCAGTAATCCCAGCACTTTGGGAGGCCAAGGTGGGCGGATCACGAGGTCAGGAGATTGAGACCATTTTGGCTAACACGAAGAAACCCTTTCTCTACTAAAAATACAAAAAATTAGCCGGGCGTGGTGGTGGGTGCCTGTAGTCCCAGCTACTCGGGAGGCTGATGCAGGAGAATGGCATGAACCCAGGAAGCAGAGCTTGCAGTGAGCCAAGATCATGCCATTGCACTACAGCCTGGGCGACAGAGTGAGACTCTGTCTCAAAAAAAAAAAAAAGAACTCTTTCTGGCCCCTGTTCTATCTGAACAGGGACATTGAGGGATAGGAGTGGTGGTAGCTAAAGTTAGTAACTCAGATAAATTTACAATTCCAGGATGAATTAGATTGAAACTCTCAGATCAAAATAATATTTTCTGAAGGAGATATTGATAACATTGTAAGTGATTATGTTGCTTAAAAGATTTTAGGGTTCAGATTAACATAATAGTTTACAGATAAAATAAGACATAAGTACATTATAGAAAAGAGCCAGCTACAAATCAAGACAGTTAAAATCCAGGCGGGAGAATCCCCACTTGGATGAGGCAAAAGAAAAAAATAGGGAGCAAAGATGTGAAAGAACAAGGGAAGAAATAGTTTCATAATTTAATTTGTTGACTTCTGAAGGCCAAAATGGAAAAAAGCCCTGAGAGGTCAACCAACAAAATAAAACATTAATCTCGTTACAATATAACTTAACTATTTCTAAAGGCTCTCTCATTAACATTCTAGAAAAAATAATTTTTAAATAAAACAATCAATGAAGATTTATCAAATAATTGGGAGATAAAAATTGGACACAGGATACAAGTGTGTAGTTTTTAATAGAGCCAAACAATTATTTTTTGATCAGCAGTACCAAATGCTTATCATTTTATCTGCATGGTAAAAATTATACAATATTTGGCAAAGGATCTTAAAATTATAGATATTCAGCAAAAGATCCTAAAATCCCAGAATAAGAATTCAAATTTATTAAACACATATTGAGCATAAACTAAATCATTATCCCTGTGCTAAGTGTGAATTACATAAATGATTAAGGCATGATCCTAATCATAGAGGAATCAATGATGTAGTTAAGGAACTAAATAAATGTAATACAATAGGAAACTGTCATAATGATAGTGAAGAGGAAAAATAAAGTATAAGAAGAATTTCCCGGGAAACGTAGACAAGTCTCAGTGCCTCTAAGTCAGCGTTTCTCAATCTTAAATCTCATGATCTGATTTCATTTCATTTGAAACAAAGCCATGCCTTACTCAAACTACACATATAATCCTTGAGATTTTTTCTATTCTTTCATTAGAATTATGCCTTTTGCTCAGAGTCACTACACTAGATTTAGACTAGATTTGAGTAGATACATTAAAAAATTTAAGATATAAAGTGTGCTTAAGCTTAAACTAAACTTACATGCTGAAGAGGGTCTGTACTCCCTTGTATCATTTTGCCTCAAAACCACAGTCTGAAGAGCTTTTCTTATGCCCAAATGTAGAGAGTGAGCTTCAGGAAAATATTTAACTAGTGTCTTCACCTGAAATTGTGATCAAGGTAATGTAGGTGTATTCATTTTCTATTGCTGTTGTAATAAATCATCACAATCCTAGTGGCTTTAACAACACAAATTCATTCTCCTACCAGCTCTGGAGATAAGAAGGCCAAAATGAGTCCTATGGAGTATTTGCACAGCCAGTTTCTTCTGGAAGCTTCAAGAGAAAGTCTGTTCCTTGCCTTTTCTAGCTTCTAGAGGCAGCTGACACTCCCTGGCTTATGGCCACATAACTCTGACCTGTGTCTGTTGTCACATCACTGGCTCTTCTGACCTCCTACCAGGACCCTTGTGATTACATAGGGCCTGCTTGGATAACCCAGGCTAGCTTCTCCACCTTAAGGTTGTTAATCACATCTGCAGAGTGCCTGTTGCCATATAAGTTAACATATTCACAGGTTCTAGGAAGAAGGACATGGACATCTTCCAGGAAGCATTGTTCTGTCTACCACAGTAGGTGAATGCATGTTGTCCCGAGTAGGCTATCTTGAGATAAAATTTAACCAGATACTTCTGTGTCTCAGAGAGGATTTTACCATTGAGCGAGGGAGGGAGGAAGCAGACAAGCCATGCTGTGATTTGGTCCAGGTAACTTCAGTTCTCTTAAAGATAGTACCTCATTTTTCTTTAAAGAGATGGCTCACTATGCCTGCCCAAAGATCCCTAACCAAGGGCCCTGCAAGCTAATTTCCAAATTTATTTGTCTAATTATCTCTATTTCTGAATGTTCCTAAGAGATGTCATTTAACATCTAAATTGTAATTTTGTAAGAAGTCAAGCTTGACTTCTTACAAAACAAAAATAAAAGAGTTTTCAGGTTGGCTAGCTGAACATTTCATCAAATCCTTTTGTTTTTTAAAAAAATATAAATCAATAAGTTCTCCTCCATAAAATGGCAGGACAGTGTCTATAATTACCTAAAAGGTTACCTTGAAAATATTAGGCTTGAATACTTGTGCACCTTACTGTAACAATAGACAAGGGTTTACTTTCCGAAGTGTTTTTGTTTGTACCATTGAGAAAGAGAACAATGACGTCAGTATCCACAAAGAAAAGTCATCCAGTAGGCTCTGAATTATATATTAATGGCTGACTTCAATTTAGAAAGTCACAATTATGTGTTTCGAATAAAAGGAAACGTTCAAAAGAACTCATTTAAACTTGTTAATAATAAGAACAAAACTTAAGTTCTGCCTTTCTTGGTATTATCAGAATTTAGATTAACCTCCCCAGAGGAAGTGGTGGAAACAGGTAGGATAAATGTTCCCAAAGAAAGAATGACTCATTTGGAAGTTTGTAACTAAAATCTGGCTCAGGCATATTAAATACTCTTACCAAAGTAAGCTGGAGAGTGGAAGTTTTTTCAGGGTAATATACTATATACCCTAGTCATGTAATAACCATCGTTTTAAAAAATATGATAAATATACAGATTTTTCATTCATAATATTCTTAAGAGTGGTCTCTAGTTTGGGCTTGTTCTTTAAAAGGAAAAGCAAGCAAATCCACTGCAAATGATGGCAACAAATTCACTGAAGGCACTCATTGGTCAATCTTTAATAAATATTATATATGCATCATTCATTAATTCAATAAATAATTACTGAGGAATTAGCACATGGCAGGCATTATTCTTGGTGCTAGAGATATAAAGATAAACATGTAGCTTACACTGAATGAGGGATTCTCACAGTAATACCTAAATAATATGTAATACCTAAATCACATGTTAATAACAAAATAACAATCTCATTAGAAATTGTTACATGTACAATGAAAAAAAATAAAGCCAACTAATCAGTTAGGTTGTAGATGACATAGGGTATTTTAGATATAGTGTCTAGAAAGACCCCTCTGAGGAAGTGACATCTGGGCAGAGACATAAAGGAAGTGACACCACCAGCTGTGTGAAGATCAGAAGAAAGTGCATCCCAGGCACAGAAGGGTAGAGCAAGCTCCTGATATGAAAGGAGTTTGGCATACTCATGACAGAGTGAAGCCAATATGGCTGGCCCACGTGAGCAGGAGGGAGAGCTACTAGGAGATGAGGTCTGTGGAGCAGCCTGGCGCCATGAAGTTCAAGTTGATTTTAACGGCAATGGAAAACCATTGGGGCTGTTTTTAGCGGAAAAATAACATGATCTGACTTCTGTTGCTGACAGTTCCCTCTAGCTGTGATGTGGTGGATAATGGCAGGCCTATGAGACAAGACACTGTTTCAGGTGAAAGATGTTAGTGACTTGGAATAGCAGGTGGCATTGGAGCCTGAGGAGGGATTGAAGTTCTGAGACCAGTTCCTCCATGATTCTGATGGAGCTCTTTTCCTGAGAAAAACTGATAAAAGGAAAAGGATGGGACAAACTATAGCCCACATTACGGGTCTCAAGGCCACCACCAATACTCATTGTCTTCTTCAGTTCTTCCAGGCACTGCTCACCCTCAACTCTCACTTCTCCTTTTCTGGGCAGTCTACCTGGTGGCATGACCTAGACTTTCTTTTTTTTTTATTTTTTTTTTTTTATGAGATGGAGTCTCGCTCTGTTGCCCAGGCTGGAGTGCAGTGGCACGATCTCAGCTCACTGCAAGCTCCGCCTCCTGGGTTCACACCATTCTCCTGCCTCAGCCTCCCAAGTAGCTGGAACTATAGGCTCTCCCCACCACGCCCGGCTAATTTTTAGTATTTTTAGTAGAGACGGGGTTTCACCGTGTTAGCCAGGATGGTCTTGATCTCCTGACCTCGCGATCCTCCCGCCTTGGCCTCCCAAAGTGCTGGGATTACAGGCGTGAGCCACTGCGCCCGGCTGGCATGACCTAGACTTTCATCCCTGAGTTATGTGAACCTCTTGTCCTCATGTTCTTCTCAGGTGGCAGCACACATCCATTTGCCATCAAAATTGGGCAAGGGATGCCCAAATGGATCACCTGCTTGCCAAGCACATTCCTCCCTGCCCCTGTTGTATGTCATCATCACCTGTGCCTCCCTCTGATGATCATGGTCAGTTATGTCTGCCATGATGGTAACTCTTCATCTTGCCTGCTGGCACCTTGGCCTGAGGATTCTGAAGTGTGTAGGTAGCAGTGTAGCTTTAGGTTCAGTGGGATGCATACTGGGCCACCTGCTAGAAACACTCTCTTTTTGGGAACCAAGACATTTAAATGCACAGAACCCCAGAGATTTGGGGAAGGGAAGCAAAATTTCTCCAAGAGGACAAAAGAATGACGGTTCTCAAGCCCATTCATTCTATCCACTAGGGGCACAACATCATAAAGCTATCAATTTAGAGAGTACACAGCATCCTAAATGATTAGGTGGGTCAACCCTGCAACTTCTGGGGGTGTGGTATGGGACACTCACCCTTGATTCCATGGACCTCTACCCACTGCCTCATTTCTTTCGCTATAAAGTGAGTGTCCTTGATATTATAACAGGAATAAGTGGAGAAAGAGGCACTGGGGCATCAATGATAGGTATCAGGGGGTTTCTAAGATCCGGACTACCTGCAGCTTATTTGTGTGTCCCAGCCTTATGTGTGTCTGATTCTGGATGTACCACTCCACAGCCTTGTGACACCTGAGAGCTGTCAGTCAGCAGCACTTCCAGTAATTAGGAAAACTAGTCCCTCATTCAAACAGGGGAACTGGGAACAGCACATCATTCCCTACATGTTCTAAAGATTTTAGATGCTAAGTAGATGTTTCCTCATTGTTTCTGGTCCAAGGATTAATAAAATTATCCTCTTTCAGAGTAGGAAACTGAGATGCAAAAGAAAGCATCCCCTTTTATGGAATTGTCTAACACATCTCTGCATTTTCACAAATGAAGCCACAGAACCCTACGGAATAATGAATCTCTTTTCCATCTGACAACTACTCACTCTAAATCCTTTCTCCATATTCAGTTCTTTCAACTGTATGTTTCCCAGACCATTCATCCTTCCCTGCACAAAGTCAAGTTCATCAACATTCCTACTAAAATGTGATGTTGTTTATCATGAATATATATAAAGCAAAGACTCTGTAATCCTGTACTTTGCATCTGGTATTTCAAAATGAAGTCTAAAAGTGTACAATTTCTACTCCTATGCAAGTTTCTTCTTCTTAGATTTGACCTCCTATTCTGGACTATGAAGGTATGTAAAATTCTGTTTTTGTGATCCAACCCATTATTTAGCTGAATGGACTACTAAGAGCACTGTGCTAGTGTGAGAAATGCTTCTAGTCTTGACTTTTACCATTTATTAGCTCCTGTACAAGAGGAGCTGTATAATATTGTTCAATCACTGGAAATATATTAGGATTATGGAATTAAAGTCTTTAGCAAACTTAAGTGTCATGCTAATTTTAGTTTATGCATACCAAATGTTAGCAACTATCAACAATGCACTTCAGTTTTATTGAGTGACCTCCAATGATACAAGAACATAGAAGTGGTCCAAGAACATTCAGACCACCCACATGTAGGAATGAAGGAAAGGAATTGCATGTCAAGATCCATTTTGAGCCTCCACGGATGAACCTCACAACTCACTGGTCAGCCTTGAAGTATGTTTTGGGAGACGTCACTTAGCATCCACTTCAATCTATTCATTTGCATGTTTTGAATCTGCTTGACTTGTCATGGAGTCCACATGTTTTATTTCATTCAAAATGATATCATAAGACTCTCCTTGCTTCCTTCCACTTCTCTAAGTGGAAAGGGTTGTTCTTAGTTCATGTATGTATCTGAGAGGCAACTGGAATAGTTGAAGAGAAAGAGAAGACCTAACCAGGGCACCCTAGGAATCTACTGACATCTATAACACCACTGTGTGCTCCCTGCCTGTCCGTCTTAGTAGATCCGATGAATGCCCTAAATTCTGAATATTTACTATCTCAACCACTATCTGTAAAAAATTATGGTAATGACTTACACAATAGACATTATTCCATAAATGTTTTAATGATGCCAGATATCTGAACAGATTGTACAACAGCAGATTTCTGCTGTAGTCAATCAACTTATCTATCTCCCTACATGTATCTATGCCATCATTTCTCCGTAAATCACAGTCTAGTCCCATGTTACTTCCTAAATGACCATTGCCTCAAGATAAGCCTTGGTTAGAATGCTTTTTATTGTTGGTCTTGGAGGTATATAGGTGAACCACTTATCCTGAGCCTACAGATTCATTTAATGACATTCGCTCGTTCTATAGATTTAAATAGGCTTGGAAATCTCAGGAAAATTGGCGGCCTCTATAAGCTAAGGTGGATTTTACTGTCCAGAGAACACATCTAAATATGGCAAGGGCTAGACTGTGTGTGTGTGTGTGTATGTGTGTGTGTATGTTTTGCACATGTGTGTACAGAGAAAGATATACATAAAATATTTCATACATATATAAAATATTTCAAAGTCCAGACTATTTTGTTTAGACTTCCTTATTTCAGAAGAGGAAATTGATACAAAGGAAAGCAAAAGAAGACAGATTTTTCTTGGCCCCTTCACCGCTGATGATAAAATTCCATAAGGAAGGAGGGTGTCAAGGGTTCCCACTGCCCTCTTTTGCTTCCTTGCTCTTCCCTTGAAATAAATCTCAACATACCACCGTGATCTTTGCAATTAAATTACTTTACCCGAAGCAGATGTTCGCTAGGAGCATTTTCCTTCTGCAGCATGGAGAGTCATAGTTTCTCTGCTCATTTGTCTTGTTAACTCATATCTGAGAGAACACATGGAAGTGGCATGGTCAGAAAGAAATCGGATACACAGAGAGAAAGTTTAATTTTTGCTTGTAATACTATACTAAATTATTAAACTGAAAGTCATATAAAATAGCTAAAAGACTAAAAAAGACATAAATCAGCCACCACCTATGTATTTTATTTTATTACTTTTTTTTGTTCTAGTATTTTTCCCAGTTTGAATAATGAAACAAAATTAATTGGTTTCACTTTTAAAGCAATGTTATTATAGACATGTATTTAACGTTCTGAAAAAATATTTTATATATCAAAATATGTATTTTTAAGGCAGCTCTTAATTTAATCCAGGCAGTGAAATCTACTTTCCTGTACAGCTTAATGGTTTTAGTCCACTTTAACTTTCATTAAAATTCTCAGAAATCTTTCTATTAGGTTTTAAAAATGTTTTTCTTTTTAGATTTTAAGGAGCCAAATTGTGACCTAAAATATAATAATATTTTTAGTTAAATATCAGTTAGTTTAGCATGAGAGTTATATAGAAAAACTAATAATATACATAACCTTAACATATTTTCAAGTTTGGGGTATCTGAAATTAATATACTTTGCTCTTAATATTTTGAGAGAAATGTTGTTTGAATATGTAGATTCAAAAATATGCCTCAGTCATTTAGTTTTATGTAGAAATTTAAACTAAAGGCAATACATAATAAAAATATTAAAAATTTTAAGAACTTACATAAATTAAGACCATCTTACATTCCTATGCAACTTCCATTAATTGAAGAGAGAGCAGCCTGTATTTTGATTCAAACACCACTGAAAGTTTTATGAGTCCCTTGGACTTACTAATGGTGAAAATAGCTTTATTTTTCCTTTGAATCACTTCCAAGTTACTGTTAACTAATATATATATTTTAAAGTTATTGATTTTTATGACAAAGACTTTCTCCATCTGGAAAATAAACTATACATTACTGTCATATTCAAGGACAAATGTACAGGATTTGAGTTTCACAAAGCAATAACACATGGGATTTTCAGAGGGCTTTGGCACAGGGGTTGGAAGAGAAGAGGAAGGAGTTTACCTAACTGTGGGAACAATGTGCAAGGTCACACATGATCCGCTTTAAGATGGACTCCTGTGTACAAACCAATTTTTAATACTACTCTATGCACGTGATGCACTAGAAGAAAAAGAACCAACTGTCTAATGCCCCGTGAGTGAGAGGAACCTCAACACACCTCAGAGAGAGGTTGGAACCGAATAGTCTATTCTTTGGAGAGCTTACTCTATAATTCTTTTCCTTACTTATTGACAAAAGTTTATTTGCTTTTTTTAAAATGTATCTAACATACCTCAGAGAGGAGTTGGAATCGAATAGTCTATTCTTTGGAGAGGTTATTCTATAATCCTTTCCCTTACTTATTGACAAAAGTTTATTTGCTTTTTTTTAAATGTATCTAACATTAGCCATCAAGTGATTTTTCCTTAGAAGTTTAAGGTTTTCATCAAAATACATATGTTTTTCTGGACAGATGGAGACTCCATAGAGAGAAATTGAAGTAACTGAGAAAACAACACATTGCCAATTGCTGTGTTCTAAGCTAGACTCTCATTTAAGGCTGTATATGCATACTGGATAGTGGGATTTGAATGTGTGTCGTTCAAAAGTGGAATGTTCTGCAGTGATACCTGTATTTTTACTACTACAGAAGATGTTGAATGGTATAATGCACACAGTGCTGGAATAGAGAGCAGGAGTCCCAGGGAGGAGTTTTAGCTTTGCCATTACCTAGATGTATAATCTTGTAAAAGTGATTGGACCTTTGCAGGCCTCAGTTCCCTCATTTATAAAATGAAGAACACAGACTAGATTATTTCTAATGTCTTTCCCAACTCCAAGAATTAAGGCCCCCTCATTCCACTGTGATTCTTTTTCTTAATTAATTAATTTATTTTTATTTTATTATAAGTACCAGGATACATGTGCAGAATATGCAGGTTTGTTACATAGGTATACATGCACCATGGTGGTTTTCTGCACCTATCAACCCATCATCTAGGTTTTAAACCCCGCATGCATTAGATATTTGTCCTAATATTCTCTCTCTCCTGGCCCCTCACCCACCGACAGGCCCTGGTGTGTGATGTTCTACTCCCTGTCTCCATGTGTTCTCATTGTTCAACTCCTACTTATGAGTGAGAACATGTGGTGTTTGGTTTTCTGTTCCTGTGTTAGTTTGCTGAGCTTCCAGCTTCAGCCACGTCCCTGCAAAAGACATGATCCCATTCTTTTTTCTGGCTGCATAGTATTCCATGGTGTATAAGTGCCACATTTTCTTTATCTAGTCGATCATTGATGGGCATTAGGGTTGGTTCTAAGTGTTTGCTATTGTGAATAGTGCTGCAATAAACATACGTGTGCATGTGTCTTTATAGTAGAATGATTTATAATCCTTTGAGTATATACCCAGTAATGGGATTGCTGGGTCAAATTGTATTTCTGGTTCTAGATCCTTGAGGAAAGCCAAAATTGACAAATGGGATCCAAATGAACTAAAGAGCTTCTGCATAGCAAAAGAAACTAGCATCAGGGTAAACAGGCAACTTACAGAATGGGAGAAAATTTTTGCAATCTTATCCACCTGACAAAGGGCTAATATCCAGAATCTACAATAAACTTAAAAAAAATTTACAAGAAAAAAACAAACAACCCCATCAAAAAGTGGGCAAAGGATATACACAGACACATTTCAGATGAAGACAGTCGTGCGGCCAATAAACATATGAAAAAAAAGTTCAGCATCACTAGTCATTAGAGAAATGCAAATCAAAACCATGAGATACCATCGCACACCAGTTAGAATGGCGATTATTAATAAAAAGTCAGGAAACAACAGATGCTGGTGAGGCTGTGAAGAAATAGGAATGCTTTTACACTGTTGGTGGAGTGTAAATTAGTCCACTGTGATTCTTAAAGATAGGCTATAAAAATTGTTTTATAATCCATTACACAATGATTTTGAAATAGGGAATGGATTGACCAGCAACTATCCTCATTTTTTATGTGGAAGCTTGTTTGGTAATTACTTCCCAAATATCTTTCTCAGATGATGCTCTCTTTATATGGTGAAAAATAAAATTATAGTACCTTAATACAGGAATTTATTTGGCACATCCAACTATTTTTATGTTGCATATTTAAGAATCTATTAGATCGTCAATACTCTGAATTATTTAAAAAAAACAATATTTTTAAGGGAGAGTCTAATAAAGATTTTGAAGAGAGAGAAAAAAACAGATTTGAAAAAGTATAGAAAATTGGAGAAAACATTTGATAAAGCACAAACTGTATTTGAGAAAACCGGGCCCACAAATAAGATCTGATTATTCTACCACCTGCTTCTTTAATCCTCAGGGTAAAGACTTCACAGAGCTCCATGACTTTACTGGATGCCCTATGTCTTTATTTATCTTTTGTCTTACTACAAACTTACTGTGGAAGATTGAAATTCATGAGACTAGTGGTATGAAGACAGGATTTATCCCAAGGCAAAGCAATTTTGGATATATATGTTTGTTTGAACCCTGACACTTATTGGTATTGAAAGCTTTTTGACTATGTTAAGATGGACTACTGTCTTTCCAAGCTTCGCCATAATCATTTGTTGGGCCTAGCTGATAGTTGCTAATAAAACCTTCACAAGATCTCTATCTCCGAATTCAGTAAAAACAGTCTCACCTTGTTTATTTATGGTTTTAGTTGTCTAATAAAATTCTGTTTCCTGTCATGTATTGAAGCATAATTTTGTAAAAAAATTAACTGCGATAAGATATGCTCTTACAAATGTATTACATAAGATTTTTTAAAATTATTTATTCACTTGATTATATCAAAACTTCAGAGAGAGCTTAAGAACACATAATCGGGTTATGAGAGCTCTTTGAATATATTTTGTCCTCTCATAATTTGTCTATTTTTCCCCTTTCAATACTCAAAATGGAAGGGAGGATTTATCTGCAAGGTAAATAATAATACACTGTAGTATAGAAAGTTATACCTGTACAAAATGCATCAGAAGTGTCCATGACTAACAGCTTTATTTCTTCTCTCTTTGTCTCAAGTATTTTTCTCAGGTATTCTTTCATGTTTTTGCCTTCGTGTGACCAAACACTACAAGTTTAGTTGAGGATTTGTAAATATTCCCCACCCGTGATAAACTCTGATAATTTGTTTTTCCCATCCTATTTGAAACATACTTCTGCAATGCCAAATTTCTACAGAAAACCTTTTAACAACACAACAAAATCAATTGTAAGAGAGATAAATGAGATGTTTTAATGGGTTCATATTAAATCAGAATGAAATTTATTTTCACAAAAGGATCCCTATGTACAATTAGTTTCTTTCACAGTGTATTCCAGAGTCTTATGAAAACATATCCACAATAAAAAACTTTTAAAAATTTCTATCAGGAATGTTTTTTCATGGACAATAAATATAACTTAAGGCACTTTACTTCTTATGCTTTTCCAAAGGGTTTGGTTCAACACACACTTGAGAATTATATTCAAAATATTTTCATCCAGACATTGCCAGCCAGAATGTGCCCAATTAGAACTGATGGCCAGTGAAGGTGCCAGGCCCTCGTTCTTCAGTGAGTAGATTTTGGGAGATGGGATAATGAGGGAGGGACTGAGCAGTGGGGGCAGGGCTGCTGGTGGTGGGGAATTGTTTTCCAACTTCTTTTAAATTACAGTAATTTAACAATTATTCGGCTAACAGCAATGTAGCTGGACCATGCATTCTTCACCCTGTACTAATTGAGTACCTTTCAATATTATTCATATAGTACACACAATGGAAATTTTTAAAGTTGGATATCTTGTTTATTAATCCAACAAATATTTATTGAGACCCACTAGGTGCCAGGCACTACAACAGACCCAGAAGAAAAGAAGACTAACAGGGCAACCTTCTGCAGAAGGAATTGCACTCATAGGAGAACTCTTATATAGTGTACATTAGATAAATTTTCTACCCAACTTTCTTCTGCTCATACTGTGTTTATATTACTCTGCATTTGATCGGAATAAAGAGGACTGATCCAACACTGTCAATCTTCTCTATTTAAAATAAAGCCAGTTAAACTCATTTGCATAACAAGAAAAATTGATTTTTCAAGTCTACTACATTGATTCCAGATAGATCTGCTGAGTTTTAGAAAGTGTGACCCATAGTCCTTAGATTCTTATTCTGTTGTCTCTGTCCTATGGAAGGGCATTCTCCTTGAAAAAATTCAGCTTTTTTTGCTGATGGTCTGTAGGCTGCCTTCTAATGAGGATGGTGTGGGCTGGGGTCAGGTTGTAGGATAAGTTGCAGAAAGCCCTAATGATCTGTCTGGAGCAAATCTTAGCACCTTGGGAAAAATGTGTGGCCCTTTAAATTTACGAAACATTCTTCTCTGGGAGAGAGTGGGAGTGGGGAGGTGGAATAGAGTAGAGAAACAAAGATAGCCATCTACTTGGAGAAAGGAAGAAATTTGAAGGAATCTGAATTGCAATCAATGAAAAAGAGTCTGAACTTATCTGAAATATACATTTTAAAATCGTAAAGATAAATTACAGAGAGCTTAAGAAATAATTGTTTTAGAGAACTGTGTGACTGTGATGGTTAATATTGAGTATCAACCTGATTGGACTGAAGGATGCAAAGTATTGTTCCTGAGTGTGCCTGTCAGGGTGTTGCCAAAGGAGATTAATATTTGAGTCAGTGGACTGGGAGAGGCAGACCCACCCTCAGTCTGGGTGGGCACCATCTAATCAGCTGCCAGGGCAGCTAGGATAAAAGCAGGCAGAGGAACATGGAAGAACTACACTGGCTAAGTCTCCTGGCCTCCATCTTTCTCCCGTGCTGGATGCTTCCTGCCCTGAAACATCAGACTCCAAGTTCTTCAGCTTTTGGACTCTTAGACCTACACCAGTGACTTGCTAGGGGCTCTGGGGCCTTTGGCCACAAACTGAAAGCTGCACTATTGGCTTCCCTACTTTTGAGGTTCTGGGACTCAGACTGGCTTCCCAGCTCCTCAGCTTGCAGATGCCTATTGTGGGACTTCACCTTGTGATCATGTGAGTCAATTCTCCTAATAAATTCCCCTTTATATATTCATCTATTTTATTAGTTCTGTTCCTTTAGAGAACCCTGACTCATACAGTGGCTCAAAGGAATCTCAGTAAATCTGAGAAAGAAAAACCACCTCACCAGGCCCTCTATTTAAGACTGGTAGCCACTGGTGAAAGTGATCATTAAACACTTGGAATGTAGCTGGTCCAAATAGAAATATGCTGTAAGTGTATGAATTTCAAATATTTAGTACAAAAACGTGTAAGATATTACATGAATAAGTTTTATATTGATTACATGTTGAAATGATCATGCTTTGGATGTATTGGGATAAATAAATTGTATTATTAAAATTAATTTCATGGGTGGGGGGTTGTTTTTCTGTTTTTTCCTTTGTTTTCAATGTGGCTAGTAGAAAATTTAACATTGTATGTGTAGTTCACATTTGTGGCTCACATTATATGCTAATTAGACAACACCAATCTACATTATTAGCTCATTATGGCCCAGAAGGAGTTAACTAATTGACAACTTTTTACTGAAGAGTGAGTGGTAGTTAATACAATACCTACCAGACTATGTCAAGAGTTTCTAAACAGGCCATAATTTCTTTCTAAATAATAGAGACATTTGCTTTACATCTTTAGAATTCACTCTGGCTTTCCACCAGACATCAGGGTTAAAAATCGGCACATCTAACTTCTACTAGTCTCTCAGGGCAATCTGAGCTGACAGGTCTGGATAGAGTTGATGGAAGAGATCACAATCATTCTAACTACTATTCTCGTGAAGAACCAGGGCTGATCCTTTAAGAATGAAGATTCCAAACTTAAACTGTATTTGAGAGCAAGAGCAGAGAAAGCTAACATTTCAAGGGAATGAGGAGAGTAGAAGAGATGATTGGATTATAACCAGAGTTGTCAAAGAGAAGCAACTCCTTCTCTAAAGGCTGCCAGCCTCACATGGAGGGGGTCAGGGAGGCTGAACTTGGTGAGTGGCGTGGGGCTTTGGGACTGGTTTAATACTAGGCCAGGAGTGGTTGCTAGTCCCACAACTTTTTCATTCTCCATTTGCTCTCTGATTCCCATTCTGCATCCTTATGAAAGTTTCTTTATAACGAACGAGAGATTCTTGGCTATTGGCCATAAAGCACAGAGACACATTGCCTCCTAGACTGGAAATAAATTGACTTAAGGGAGGAATTCAAGAATGATACTTCCTTTTTTTTTTTTTTTTTTTGAATTGTTATAAAGAACAGTGACTTTTCCCTGACCCTGTCCACACTCTCCTCCAGTTGTTTTTAGTTAGCATCACCTGTACTCCTATTGTCAACTTCTACTGGAGTTGACAATAACCAGGGAGAATGAGGAAAGGAAGTTGAGGTTAGGAAAACTAATTGTTCCAAGCCCTTTCTCAACTTTTGGTGCTGCATCCATGTTCTTCAATTGTGTTGCTTGCCCTAGCTCTCTCCTTTCCCATAGATGCCATGGTTAGAAACCACTTGCAGGGACTTTGGACCTTTGGTCTTGCTCCATACTCTTCGTGACTTCTCAGACTTGGTCATTTACCAGGCCATTGCAGCATGACTGTTCTGATGCTTGTATTTGGTCTGCCCTGCTTTTCTTGGCCTGCCTCTTGACTTTTTTCCCTCAAATCATTGTGACAGACACCACTACACAGTGAGATTAAATTGTTCAACTGATAAAAAATAGCCCCCTTTTCTATTCTGCTAACAAAAAAATCAGCCTGCATGTTGAAAATTCAATTTTCACTTCTCCTTGTCAAATAGGTAACACAGATCTTCTACACACCTGTTGTATCTGTACAAACATGTAGCTTATTATTAATTATAGAGCTTAAGACTTTAGCTCATGCTCCAGGACTTCAAAACCAGGATTCCTGCTTCATCTGAAGTTATAAATATTTAAACGTTGGCAATGAAACTTAAAGAAAACATAGAATGATTTATTCTCTAGGAAGGGGCCACTGTTAAGAAGTTTGGCATGAAGCATTTTTCTTAGCATTTGTAAGACAAGCCAACTTTTCAGCTCATGCACGTTACTGGGATGAATGACATAGGGCTATTGTGATTCTGCATAAAGCTATTACTAACCTCATAGAACTTAGAGAAGCAGACCTGTGATGGAGCAAAAGAAATATACTAGCAACATCCAAAATTAAAGACAGAGCCTAGAGAAATGTTTCTGCCAACATGTCCTATGATTTATTACTGAAAATCATTTCCAAATCTGAAAAAAAGTATTTTAAATCTGCACTTGGAGTAAACGGAGGGCCTATTTAAATTGCATAGTTATCATTAGAGTAAATCCATGATATTTTCCTGTTTTGAGACTACAATTACAGTGTTACATATATACACTACCATAAAATACAGACTTAAAAATAAAAATGTGGCAACAACGCCACATGGAGACATGTGTGTGTGCGGTCTGTGAGCCTCATTAACTAGTGAAGTCATTAATGTTCTAACCACCAGTCTCCCACCATGCTTGATGCAATACTTGACCCAGCACAATTATAAATTACTGTATTCCAAGGATCTTTAGAATGACTCACAAACAATGCTAAAATGTTAACCGCACAATTAAAATTAACATAAAGATAATTTGGCCATTTTTGAAGAATTGCCTCAATATGGGTCATAGAAGCAGGCAAAGACTTGGTGTGGGTCAGGATGGCAGAGAGTCATGTCATGCAGCACTCTCATCACGTCTTACCAATATCCTTCATGATATCAGTTGAGACCAAGGACCAGGATCTTCTAAGCTAGGGACGTTAGAAGGTGGGCCCCCAGGGCTTATCACACAATGTTGAATTATTCACTGGCTCTTCTATTATCATGAGGGCCATTTACTATATGCTCTTGAGTGACAGTCCAGTTAACTGTTGGAAATGGATGTCCTAGTAGGACCTTGAGAGACACATGGAACTCCTGATGGAGTTCTAGCAATTTCCAGAAATGGATAGAACACGAAAGTAGAAATTTAATTCACAGCAAATTTTCTGCAGCATTTCAGAATTGCCAAAAAATATTCAACATATCCTGGTTAATTTTAAGTCTTAATCCTCTATAATGGGGGGATGGGGAGGAAAGAGGTTACAAATTAAAATATCTAAGGGTCCAAAGTAAAACAATACAAGTTAAGGGAAACATGACACAGGAGAACTGAGATTATAAGAAAGCAGCCCCTCATCAGCTCCAAAGGATTATTGCCAAGGGTTGCTCAACCTCCTGAAATCCAGAGAAGTTGGAACTCTAGATATTTTTAATGCAAAATTCCCTATTATAAAAATATTTTGTTTTCAGCAAAACATATCTTTTATCTGTGCATTATCTCAAGCCGTATAGCCTCAAATTCCTGGTCTGGGGTCTAAAGATTCTTAGAATTACCAATCATCTACTGACTTTCTCTCCTTAGTGTATTAAAGCATTGAAAGACGGCACTCTCTGAGTCACTGGGAACTCAGACCATGAACAATTGATTCATGAAGAAAACTCACTTTTATATTGTTCCACAAAGGTTATATTCACCCTCATCTGTAGCATTTAAACTTGCAAATTGTGTACTTGAGTGAATTACAAAACAAGGGGTGGCAAAACCTCATTTAATTAAGAAGGTGTTAATGGATTACTTTCTATGTGCCAAGCATGAAGCAAGTCTGTATGGAAATAGCAGAAAATGTAATTTGGTTTGCATCTTGAAGGACCTCACAGTTCATAAAATCATGAAGGAGTTAAAATGTTAGCAGTGTTGTTGTGAAATACATACACTGTAATGCAATTTGTTACAGAAATAGCCAGGTAAACACTGGGTGTTTCCCCACTGACTTGGCAAGCATCCTGACAATTTTATTGAATTTGTGACTTTTTCCCTCTCAGTTGCCCATTATCTGATAGACATTACACATGAACAGTGGAAAAACCCAAAACCTTTACTGAAAAGCTGAAGAGGAGAGTAAAAGCTTGGGAGAGGTCGGGGGACTGACTACCTCATTTATACACAGAGACTCATTAAGGTCTCATTGCCTTTACTGAAAAATAAAAACAAAGATGTGATTCATTCAGATGTTAAATTTTGCTAATTATTGCAGATTAGTATTCAGCACTGAAATAACCGACTCTTCAACTCTATGCTTTGCTTTGAATAAAAGTACCTGCTTTCTTCATTACTTCTTCTGAATAACTCCTGGGAAAATACTGAAATCAAGTCCCTGTTAGCTAATATTTGTTCTAACTATTGGAAACAAAATCAAAGTTCATACTTAATGGACATTTAGCTCTTCAGCTAAATGATGTGTTCTCAGATTAAGACCTAATATAGAAGCTCCCAGATGACTGAGAAATTCATTCGACATTTGTTTATAGTAACAAGGCACTCTCTGAAACATTTTCAGTGTGTTTAGGTATTTTCCTCATCTATCTCTAGTAGATACCTTAAAGGAATAAGACCTGCAGTGTTCCACAGCTCAACATGCTTGGTAATTATTTCCTATTATAATGATGATCATGTAGGGAACTCTTTGGCTTTGATTCAGACAGAGATGTTTAACATATTCATTATCTCATTAGCATTTTCCTTAAGAATTTTGACAAGAGGCTAAAGAAGTAAGAGGTACAAAGTTATCTTCTATCAAGACTGTATTCATCCTTCTATTGAAAGAAAATTTAAGTACAACAGTTAGTGGAATGCAAATTATATGAGAATTTCAAAAAGAAAAAACAATAAATTAAGTATAATTATTTCAAAGAAACTACTCATTTAGTAAAAATAAGACTTTTCAGTTATTTGATATAGTAAAATCAATTGTTTTAGAACTAAAATTGGGACATCAAAGACAGAGAAAGTTTTCACCAAGACATACAGATATTCAATTTATTGCTTTTCCTTCAATGTTAAGACTGAAAGACCTTCATACCATGGGTCAAGTAGTTAGAGTGTTTCACACATCAGTTAGGGAACAGGGGCAGGGAAGAGGGAAAGGAGGACCTTGGAGCATCTGCTGGTGCTTCTAGTCATCCCCAGGAGGGCACTCGGCTGGGAGTGGACTCAGGCACTGTGGCACGCAGAAGAGGAGAGTGGCAAAGCAGCTCTCACTTAAAGAACGCTGGGCCGAATGATTAACCTGGTGACAGTTAACAAGATTTCCTCTGTGTCTATGTAGTTCCAGTCTCCAGGCTTCTTTAACTAAAAAGCCCCATTAGAATTGTTGGCAGTTCCTGAAAAGGTTTCTAAGGCTGGGCCTCTTACACAAGTTTTGCTTGGCCGGAGTGGTTTTCCTCTTTTCTATCATTTGTCTACAATGACATATGGAAGGACCTGGAGACCTTCTTAAGTTTCTTCTTAGTCCCCTCTGCAAAAGGAGATCAGAGAAAACAAGAGGGCTTAATAATGCCCCAAACTCTCAAATTTTGCCCTGAGAACTCTGTTTGAGGTGATAGCAACAAATTCCAAAATGAAGGTGAAAGAAATGTAAAACAATCTCCCACATTTTGATGTGATCATCCACAAATGTATGCTATAGACCAAGCCAATTTTCCTCCTCAAATTTTGGTTGCTGTCATTGAGGAGCATCCTAATTATGCTCTTTAAAATATCAGTTTCTTCTTTTAAACAGTAGTTGTCCTTTGACATAGAAATACATGTAACCTGACAGGAACATGAGTCTGCTTTTTTGTTGACAGTCATATAGAGAGCATCCCACACTAAATTGGTGGTTCTTCAACCTTGGTGTGGATAATATTCACTCATGAACTTGAAAAATGCTGATTATTAGGCCCATCCATAGAAATTGTGACTCAGTAGGTTTGGGCTGCACCTCAGAAATCTTTTTAACAGTGAAACCCAAGTTATTATAAAGTAGGTGGGCCATGGATCTTACAGAAACACTGGAGTAGAGAATATGTCTTCAGAGGGGAAATGAGCAATTGGAGATCTATCAGTGTACAGCCTTGAAAGATTTTATATGTGTGTGTGTATGCATATATGTGTGTGTGTGTGTGTATATATATATATATATAAAATGCATATATATCTATTAAAAATGTGAGTGCTTTGCTTATATGTCCTCATAGAATAACTCCAGTGAGCAAGGGATGAGACAGGAAAAAATAATCTATTGGCAAGGTTAAGTAATTTACTCAAGGCAAGTTAACAAATCTGTTTGAACAGCTGTTGGAACTAGAGCCTCCAGCTTCTTGAGTCCTATACTCTCTGTATATGAGATATGCATTTTCACAGTTATGAAACACATGCTACATTCCACACTATCAGTTCCTCTGAAGTATTACATGATATTTCCACTATATCTATTATATGGATATACATATCACATGCCAAATATCTCAAATGATAGTACAATTTGAAAATGTTCCTATTGTCCAGGCCATTGTCCATACTTGCTACAGTGGCTTCAACATCTACTACTTACTCTTCAACTCACTAAAATTTACATTCTTTCCATCAATCCATTAAACCTGCTATCGCCAAGGTCACTCACAATTTTCTCTTTGCAAAATCCGGAAGGTGCCATTTGGATCCAGATTATGGAGCAAACATAATTTTGGATCTCACTTTCTGCAACATAATTCTTGAGATGATATAAGGATTTTTAATAAAGGATAAATCTACAACTTTACTAAGAAATGAGGAAGGCTAAAATCAATATAGCAGAAAATTTGAAAAATTACTAAAATATTAACAGCAAATTGATAGATTAAAAAAGAATAAGAATGGAGAAACGGGGGACCACAATACCACAAAGAAGAAAACTACCAAAGTTTTCAGTGATACTTCAAAGTAAAAAATTAAAGGTGTTCATAACAGTTTTGTCTCTATTGCCACTTTCCACTCTCCCACTGAGCTGAACAGCACTATTTTCAAATAGGTCAATAACCTTAAAATTGCTCTCTAAAAAGAGGAGGTAATCCTGTTAGGGAAGTCTTCTTTTAAGAATGCTGAGTTCTGATCTGGCGTGGTGGCTGACGCCTGTAATCCCTACACTATGGGAGGCAGAGGCTGGTGGATTATGAGGTCAAGAGATTGAGACAATCCTGACCAACATGGTGAAACCCCATCTCTACCAAAAATACAAAAATTAGCTGGGTGCAGTGGTGCGTGCCCATAGTCCCAGCTACTCAGGAGGCTGAGGCAGGAGAATCGCTTGAACCCTGGAGGCAGAGGTTGCAGTGAGCTGAGATTGTGCCATTGCACTCCAGCCTGGCAACAGAGCAAGACTCTGTCAAAAAAAAAAAAAAAGAAAAAAAATGCTGAGTTCTAATTTATGCTATTATGAATATAAAAACATAGTTTACAAGCAGTACTAATACTTATAAAGCACCTATTATGTGTTGGGCCCTGTTTCAAGCAGTTTCCAAGCACTGATTTATTTAATCTTCATGATAACCCTATAGTGTGGATTCTGCTACTTTCCCCATTTTAATGAGAAACAGAGATGTCAAGTGACTTGCCCAAGGTCACACAGCTAATGCAAGTGTAGCTGTGATATATGCTCAGGGAGCTGTGTAGGTCTGTGTTTTTAGCCAGTATACCACTTAGATCTCAATAGCAATCATAGAAAGATGGGGAAAAAAACACAACTGGACCCAGGAGGAAAGTGAATGAAATGCTGTACTGCATGGACCTTTTTATTTTGGAAATTGGATGAGGTAGTGTTTAGTCCAGTCCTATATTCCAACAACTGGAAAAAATCCATAGTCACTACCTATCCCAGTCAGGCTAGCTTTTCATACAAAGGGACAACAGCTATTTGAGAAAAATCAATCCGGAAGGGGTAAAAACCAAGATTAACAAACAATATCTGATGATAAGAAAAATAAATTATACAAAGAACATAAGAGAACTTTTAAAATATTCTGAATAGTACCCGCAGGAGTAGAAGAGAATATTTAACCCATAAAACAAGAAAAGTTTGCAATCAGAGTAGGAGAAAGAGTTCTCTGAAATGAAATGTATAATTACTGAAATAAAAACATCCAAAGATGGACCAAATTCTCGAAAGGACATAGCTGAGGATTACATTAGTAATTTGGAAAATGAAATTAAGAAAGTCTTTTAAAACATAGAACAAAACCACAAAAAGCTTGAAAAACTGAGACATGAAGTGTTAGCATAAGAAGTTCAGCATCTGCGCCGGGCGCAGTGGCTCACACCTGCAATCTCAGCACTTTGCGAGGTTGAGGCAGGCGGTATGACTCAAGGTCAGGAGTTCAAGATCAGCCCACCCAACATGGTGAAACCCCTGTCTCTAACAAAAATACAAAATTAGCCGGGCATGGTGGCTCGTGCCTGTAGTCCCAGCTATTTGGGAAGCTGAGGCAAGAGAATTGCTTGAACCCGGGAGGCGGAGGTTGCAGTGAGCAGAGATCTTGCCACTGCACTCCAGCCCGGACCACAGAGCGAGAATCTGTCTCAGAAAACAGAAAAAAAAAAAAAAAAGGAATTTCAACATCTGTCTAAAAGAAATTTCCAAAAGAGAGAACCAAGACAAAAAAAAACAAGGAATAATAAAATAAAATTTCTCTAAATTGAAGAATGACACAAGGCTCAGATTGAAAGGATTCATTGAATTCTGAGCAGTGAAATAAATTCCAGTGATGGGGAAAGAGACAATAACTTTGAGGTACATAAGAATAAATCCACAAACTACGGTGCAAGATATAATAAAATAATATTGAAATATATAATAGAAGCCCCACATACATAGGAAATTCCACTATTGGAAGGTATTAAGTCTCCTAAAATTGATCTATAGTTCACTGAAATTCCAATATTAGTAAGAAATCTGTAAAACTTCAAAAGATGATGATAAAATTCATATGGAAGAGTAAAGAACCAAGAATAATTAAGAGAGTGCTGAAGAAGAATAAGTTACCTATAATATATTCAATCTGTTATACAATCAGAGTAATTAACACCACGTGGTATTGGTACAGAAGCAGATGAACAGTGGAAAAGAATAGGGAACTCAGAAATTTGGAAATTTAGTACACAACAGGAGTGGAGTAAAATCATTGGGGAAAGGATGAGCTAGTCAATCAGTTTTGTTAGGACAAATGATTTTGCATGTTAATAATGATTCTTACCTCACACAAAACAGAAAATTAATTTTAGATGGATTAAAACTCTAACTGTGCAAGGCTGACTTTGAAGCTTTTGGAAGACAACACACTGTAAGATCATGAGAGTAAAGCTGACCTGACAACGATGAGCTTTGACCAAGCAATTTCATTTTTAGGTAAAACAAAACAAAACAAAACAAAAAACTAGAGGAATTTCCACCCTACATATACAAGAAGGTATGTACCAAAAAGGCTAATTTTACAATTTCTTATGACAGTAAAAACTAGGAAAAAAGCTAAAATAAAGAAATTGAGGTATATACATACTTAAAGTGAAAAGAAGAATAAATAAAATTGAATTATATAAAATTATATACTGTACATATTGTTTTTAAAAGCATCATGGGGCCGGGTGTGGTGGCTCACGCCTGTAATCCCAACACTTTGGGAGGCCGGCCAAGGTGGGCGGATCATGAGGTCAAGAGAACAATACCATCTGGCCAACATGGTGAAACCCTGTCTCTACTAAAAAATATACAAAAATTAGCTGGGTGTGGTGGCATGCACTTGTAATCCCAGCTACTCAGGAGGCTGAGGCAGGAGAATCGCTTGAACCCAGGAGGTGGAGGTTGCAGTGAGCCGAGATCATGACACCGCACTACTCCAGCCTGGGCGACAGGGTGAGACTCTGTCTCAAAAAAAAAAAAAAAAAAAAAGCATCATGGAAGAAGTGCAGACTGACACATATTTTAAAAGTGCAGATTCCTCATATATGAAATTTCAAAACATGCATCTTTTCATATTATTTATGGAAATACATGCATACAGTAAAAATACAAATTCATGCATAACAAAGAAACAGTCCAACTTTAGAGGAATGGCTCCTTCTGAGACAGTGAGAAGTAAACAGGACCAACAAGAGCTATCCAGGCCTTTCAATTAAATCTGAAATGCTTTATTGTATCTGTAACATTTTATTGTATCTGTAGCATAGTGGATGTTAGTTATATTATATTATCTGTGATTTTCTGTATGTTTTTAACACTTCATGAGAAATTTGGCTTGACAGAAGACGCTGGACTTATTAAAGTGAGTAATGTGTTTTCTCATAGCAAATAAGTCAACTTCTCTAGCACCTGGGAATATCTCAGCAGGAAATGTCTAATAGTAATTGCTCACACAAATGCTTTAATATGCCCTGAACAAGAATATAACCTCCTATAATGATTTTGAGTGCACACTTTATATTCCAAGGGCCTCTTGGGAGTAACAAAGGAAATTCAAGTGGAAAGCCCCATCCAACTGGCAGCTCCTGGTCCCCTGAGGCAATCTGCTACTCTGAGCAGTAGTGGAGGAACAATTCTCACACTCTCAGGAAGGATTTAGACCATCTTTGGTCCTGTATTTGGATTCATTATTGGGACTGCCTACTGGAAAGCCTACTCGAGGGACCAGGGATAATTGAAAAGAGTGGGAGTGGGAGAAAGCAGTGCACTTCTTCAAAATTTGAAACATTTCTCTTCTAATAATAGTAAGTTTGAGGGAGTTGTTATCATCCACAGACACAGACAGTAGTGAGAACACACACAACTAAGGTCCTATATGATGGGTGGACATCACAGGTGAGGTCCTAACACCTAGAAAAGCCCAGGACAGCCCAGGACTGAACCTTGACATCTAGTTACAGTGGTGGAGTTCTGTGCAGCCATGGAAAAAGAATCCCAAGGACCTCATGGTTAGTCATCTTCAGAGCTGACTTTCCCACAGAACAGCTCTGCTCTTGCCAAACAACGAATGATCACACTGTGGGTCCCAGAGAATGCTGAGCCTGGAACTCAGAGATACACTTCTATGGGAGGACATTGGCTGCTGTTCTTTTATATCAATTTGGGATTAAAATAGGGCTTTGTTCTCTTAATATGTAAACTAGAACCCTTAACTTTTATAAAGCACTTTCAAATACATGATTCATTAGATGCTTACAACCTCCTAGTTTCGCTGATTTTGGATTGTGGGGGAAAGTCACAAAAGTTGATAAGAGGCAGAAATGGGGCATTCTTAGCCTAGTTTTGCTGCTATAACAGAATACCTGAGACTGGGTAATTTAAAAGGAACAGAATTTCATTTTCTCATAGTTCTGGAGGCTGGGAAGTCCAAGATCAAAGTGCTAGCTCCTGGTGTGGTTCTTCCCACGTCCTCATAGGGTGGAAGGAGGAAGGCAGGAGAGGATATGCTGCGTCCTCACATGGCAGAAGAGCAGAAGAGAGAGAAGTCATTCCTGTAAGCCCTTTTAATAACAGCATTAATTCATTCATGAAGGTGCTGTCCTCATGACCTAGACACTTCTCAAAAGGCTCCACCTCCCAACGCTGTTGCATTGGGGATTAAGCTTCCAACATATGAATTTTGGGGGACACATTTAGTCCATAGCAGAGGCTCTAGGGTAAGGTAGAGAAACAGAATTTTTAGAGGCTGGAAAGCTTCACAGGCACATTCCTTGGCTTCAGGTCAAGATCTCAGGTACTACCATTCTTTCCCCACAGTCATCCCAGAAAATGGCTTGTCTTGTTTCTTTGTCCATAACCAAGTGTTGCTTCAAAACTTAACTCAGGAACTAATTATTCATCTAGTACAGAAAAAACAGTCTCACAGCTTTTTTCCAGCTCTCTAGTAAAAAAGAGCATAAAACCAGCCCACTGAGGTTTTCTAATTGTTTCACATTGAAAGAGTGAGAAAAGGCTTCTATCTCAATTCTTATTCTCAATTCAGCCTTATAGAGCAGTATCTTCCAGGACAGCAGAAGTGCTAGGCTGGCTGTCTCAGGATCATCTATGATGCTTGTTAAAATAAACATGGATGGGTCCTATTGCTAGGGTTTCTTTTTTTTTTTTTTTTTGAGACCAAGTTTCACTCTTGTTGCCCAGGCTGGAGTACAATGGTGCGATCTCAGCTCACCGCAGTCGCCTCACATATTCACGTGATTCTCCTGCCTCAGCCTCCTGAGTAGCTGGGATTACAGGCGCATGCCACCACGCCTGGCTAATTTAGTATTTTCAGTAGAGACAGGGGTTTTGCCACGTTGGTCAGGCCGGTCTCGAACTCCCTACCTCAGGTGATCTGCCTGCTTCGGCCTTCCAAAGTGTTGGAATTACAGGCATGAGCCACCGTGCCCGGCCAGGATTCTTATTTAATCGGTATGAGGTGGGCCCTAACATCTACATTTTTCCCAAAGTTTCATATGTAATTCTTAGGAATGGCTAATTTGAGAAATTATGACAGAAGGAAAAGACAAGATCATTGTGAATGCTTTAAGTAGAAGTTTAGGGTTCACATAGGACTGAAGATTTATCTATATTTCAGAGAAGTTCTCATAAAATTTTAGCAAGGGCTTTCAAAGGAAGGAACTTGAAAATAATGTAGCCTTCACATATTTTTATTTCGACATTCAATATTACATGATATAATAGGTAACGCACTGGTTCTGGCTTGTAGACATTGTGAGAGCCGGTTGTTAAATTTTTGGAGATTTTGTCATTCAGTTGTTAAACTATTGGTAGCTTGAAATCAGCTAGGGTGAAAGTATTCACATTACGAAAATCAGGAAGTGCTACAAATTAGGGCATTAACGCCCTGGGGAGCTTGTTGTAAATTTACCATCCATCCCACTGGCTGTAGGGAACAGTGTATTATAAAAATGAACATTTTACTTAGTACTATTCTGTCACTCCTTTAAATGTATTCAATTGAAACTGATACCAAAAATATTTGATATCCACCAACCATTATCCACTTGAAAAATGCAGAACAATCTCTTCTTTCATAGATCCAAAATTTACATTATCCCACTTTCTTTCTGAGCTCGTATTTCCTTTTGACAGTCTATCATAGGATTTTGTTCAGATATAACATTTTAAGCTTGAAAGTCTGCTTTTGTTCATCTAATTACATTTCTCTGTAATAGAATAGGTACAAAAATTGAAATTAGAGAGTTTTAAAATTTTCTATGATTATAGTGGTCTAAGTTTTAAAAAAAAATTTTTCTGGATTGAGTTATTAGTACTGTTATTAGACAACTGATCCAACAACATAAATATATTAGTAAGGTAAAAATGATTGTTCATTATAAAATGCATGTTTTAGAAATGCATCTTTGAATACAATGAACGGCCTATTAAAATTAGTTATATATTCAAGGATAAATATTATCTATTGCCAGCATGAGACAGGCTCTACTGAAAAAAAGTTGTTAATAAATAGAAATGAAAATAATTTAGTTACATGAATGTCCCTCAAATCTCGAAAGTCCTTCTTAGTTTCAGGCCAAAAATCACATGGTGATTTGGATCTCAAAAACGGTCCTTGATGTGTGAAATGTGTGGAAGCTGCTGCAGGTGAAAAACAGGACCTGGGGTCAAACACTCCAATTGTAATCACTCAGCATGCTGCCTCTGTGACCTTGGATCATTTATGAAGTTTCTGATTCTTTCATGTTACTTATCTGCTAGATAAGTGGATAACATCCCCATCATGTAGGGCTGATATGAGGATGAAATGAAGTAATAAAAATAAAATGTCTTTGCCTCATTTCACATAATATAATGTCCTCTAGGTTCATCTATGCTGTCACAAATAGCAGGATTTCATTCATTTTTATGTCTGAATAATATTTCACTGTGTGTATGTACCACATTAGCTGTTGAGTCCATATCTTGGCTATTGCGAATAGTGCTGCAATAAACATGGGCGTGCAGATATCACTTTTCACAAATTGATTTCAACTTCCTTGGAGATAAACCCAATAGTGAGGTTGCTGAAACATTTGGTTGTTCAATTTTTAGTTTTTTGAGGAAACTCCATACTGTTTTTCACACAGGCTAATACTGCCTGACCTCATGCATATGTGGAATCTACAAAAGCTGATCAAATGGAAGGAGAGAGTTGAATGGTAGTTAGCAGGGGCTGAAATGATTAAGGCTTAGGGAGGATGGGGAGACGTTGGTCAAAGGATACACAACTACAGTTAGATGGGAGGAATAAATTTCAAGAGAAATTTACTTACAGCAAGGTAAAATTTATACTGTACAGCAAGGTGACTATAGTTAATGATAATATAGTGCATTCTTGAAAAATTTAGAGTGGATGTTATGTACTCTTACCACAAAAATGATAACTATGTGAGGTAATTCATTTGCTAATTAGCTAGATTTAATGACTCCACAGTGTATATATACTTTAAAACATCATGTTGTATGGGATGAAAACATACAATATTATTTCTCCGTTTAAAATAAGTAAACTTAAAATTTTAATTTTTTTAAGTGCAGTGAGAATGTGAGTGTTCAATACATGGTAGCTCTCATTTTTAAAAATTTAATTATTTTAGGAACTTTTTTATTTCATAGTGTGAGATACACGAGTAGGCTATTCTTATAAAAGGTCATAAGGAAATATAAGATCTGGGTGGTTAAAGAAAAAAAAAAGGAGGATTTTTAGAGGCTTCCAGGAGGCCCAGGAACTCCTTGGTAGGCCTAGGCATTTAGAATATAGGCTGCTTTTTTTTAAAGGATCTTACATTCTTTTTGTGGAACTAAAGCCACAATGGTGAATTTTGGTGGAGAGGAACACATCAGGACTCTTACACTCTCATGCAGTGGGATGTGTCTGCCAAATTCCTATAGTATTTAATGGGAAATACTGATATGAATCTTTTTTCAGGTCCATGAGAACAGTTGGCCTCCTAAAAGTCCTGGTCCTTAGGCAATGAGGAGTGGATCTGTTGTCAATTTAGAGTTGTGTAGTCAAGATTATAAACAGGAGTATATTAGAAAATGCTTATTCAGCAGAGCGCAGAGTGGCTTTGGTAGAAAAACCTTTTAAGAAAACTTACAAGAGCCTTTGGGTCACTGCTCATCCCCTCCAAGTGACACAATGACTAAATGTTTGTGAACTTAATAACTTGAATCACACAAGACTAGGAAGAAACATGAAGTCTTAGTAAATCTTATTTCTTTTTTTCCCTGAAACCAGTGGGAAAAAAAATTCACTAAACAGTATTTCTGAAAGTTTGGACCAGTCAAGATTTTAATTAAAAAGCCAAATGTCTGTTGATGAATTTTAAGCCAATAGGAAATTAAAGATCAAACTTCAAACCTCTCAGGAAAACAGTTTTGAAAGGAAAATGCTCACAGACCCACCGCTGGGTGCTGCTGTGATAAACAGATGAACCCTTCCATATGTGCCTAAATTCCAGTTACACCCATTGGCCAGAGCCATTATTGGCCAAATCTTGCTGCTAAAACCGCTAGGCACTGATGAGAGAGGTGCCAGAAATAATAAGCTGGAGCTTAGGCAAAACCCAAGAGGAAACACTTGATGTCAGATATGAGTTTGCCATTGTTTTGAGGGAACATGGATGGAGGAAAGAGTATATGCCTAAGTGTTTGAGAATCAATGTATATACCTTGACTATCAGAATGGATCTTATTTTCCTTGGCCGTTCAAAACTGACACGAGATCATCTTTTGCTGATATTTACTTTAATGGTGACATTCATTTCCAGGCTGCTATCCAGAGTTATTCTAGTATTAAGAATGCTTTTAAAAATAATAAATATATGAAATAATAAAACACCAAGCAGATGTTTATAAACATTAGTCAAGCTCAATTAGTGTAATTGTGACACTATATCCACTCAGGGGGAACTGATTTTGCTAGAGGGGACAAATAATCTCCTAGGCCTCCCATGCTTATACTGAGTTTTCATCATTACTGGTATGTAGCAGGAAAGCTGCAAGCGGGAAAATCTCACAAAACACATGCATACTCTCTTTCCTTATATGCTCCCATGACTGTTTCTATCAAGATGCCCCAGAAAAACCATAACTGAATCCTAGATGGACAAACCAGTAGTTCCTTTAAACAACCAAAAGCCACATAGACTTTGAAAGCCGATAAATGTTAGGCTGACCCAGAATCGTGTAGTTTCTGGACTTGGCTCTCCTATTTAGCAAGCCACAAGGCAATTTAACTTGCCACTTAGGAGAGTTCAGCGAAGTCACTTCCATCTGAATTGTATAATAATGTTTATAATCCCCATAGTACCACTAAGAATCATAGAATTTTAGAGCCAAAAGGGACCTGGGAAATGATAATATCCAACAGATAAAATTCAATAATATCCAAAAGTTACTTAGTATATATTATGTGCCAGAATTGTATTGTATTATTGTATGTCTACTAAGTCCCAGATCTTGAAACTACAAAAGTTGACATAATTGGCCCCACCCTTAGAGAGCTCACAGTATAGAAGGAAGAAAAATTCATACAGAACAAAATTAAACTACAATACGACCAAGCTCACCAACAGAGATACAGACACAGGAGCATGAAGGAGTTAATAATTAATGTTTTAAAAGTTAGTGACAGTCTCCTGGAAAATGTAAATTTTTGTTCTGTTGGGAAGGAGAAGGTATATGTCATCCAGCAGAAAGGTGGGGGAGAATGATAGAGGGAAGAAGGCCAAAAGGTAAAGGTATTCCAAGAATAGAAACCAGCAAGAACAAAATAAACAAACAAACACAGAAGTGTTAGCCTGTGTGCTGGTATTTGTGTATTTGTATAACATGAGTAAAGTCTGGAGTGACTGAAGTGTAGGTGAGTGGCAGAAAAATGCTGTTTGACTGCTTTACTAAGAAGCCTAAGCTGATCCTAAATAGGGAGGAACCTCGGATGAGTTTTAGCAACTTAGGGTAGCATAAAGGGTGATTGAAAGGAGAAGATTGAGGAAGAGGCTCTGAACATAGTCGAGGGCAAGCAAACTATGCTAGTACTGATGAGTTCTGAATTGGAGCACTGAATGAAATCAGTTAATGAGAGACCAGTGAAGTCTTAAGTTTCCTTTTCCTTAATCCCAAGATTTTGGTTTTCTGTCTGATTCTACATACTGAGAAAACACTGGGTGAAAAGTTATCCGAGGTTCAAGTAAAGTGCAGCACACCACCCTATTTAGGAGCAGAGGTTGCCTCCTTTGACATCATGGGACTATAGTTATCTGCAGGGTTCATGGTCAAAGCCTGGCGTCAATTGCAATGTGGGAGATTTAAGGGAAAAATCAGTCATAGAAAACCATAGGAAGATATGATCCTCAGCTGCTTGTGGAAAACTATCCTCAGCAGGACTTTGGTATTGTGAAATATTTTAATAATAATGCAGGCCTATGAATTCCTTGTATTAAACAATGTGCCAAATACCTGGCAGCCAGCACAGCTGGAGCAGTGGTGGGACTGGAGCCCCAGGGTTGCCCCTGCCCTACTCTTGCGCTCTCTGCTTCCACTTGTGGGTCCCAGCAGAAATGTTCTTCACTGAGGCAAAGGATTGCTTTGTGGCTTGGGGACATCGAGGCGATCTCCTTGTACCAGTCTCTGATAGTTTTGCTTAGCTACTGCTTGCCTGCCTGACTTCTGCATACTTCTGACCACATTTAACCAAGACCCCTGCTTTGCTCACATCTGGCTCTGTCATCTGTAATTTCTTAGCCAACACCCCAAATCTAGAGCTCTTCAGGGATCTGGTACAAATAACTAAAATGGCTCTGAGATAAAAAATATACTTGTACAAAGTAAATTTTTAATGGTACCATTTGAATTATGACCACTTAAAGACAGAAATATGGTTAGCTTTTACCTTCTTTTTCCTACTCATACTGAGAAATGATTCCAGTTGTTTTGGAATGTTTTGCCAAATATTCTCTGCCTCTGTTTTAATGATATCTGCCTAGATTTTTTTTGTCTTTCAGCTTAATAAAATGAATGAAAACCAATAATAAATATAAAACTATTTAAAAATCTGATAGAATATTAGAATTAGGAGAATGGGGGCTATAAAATATGACCTGTCTCCCAATTTATGAACACCTTCTATGAAATCACGGACAATTTTCACCAGGACTCTCTCACTGACAGCTAAACTATAAAAAAAAAAAATGAACAAACAAAAAAATTTTTTATCACCTTTTATCCATTTATCACCCTTGACATGTAGATAACCTCAGCTACAGCTGACCCTTGAACAATGCAAGAGTTAAGGGAACTGACTCCCTGCAATGTTAGAAATACAAGTATAACTTTTGACTCCTTAAAAACTTAACTACTTAATTGCCTTCTGTTAACTGGAAGCCTTGCTGATGACATAAACAGTCAATTAACACATATTCTGTAGGTTGCATATTTATTATATACTGTATTCTTACAATAAAGGAAGCTAGAGAAAATAAAATGAAGGCCATTATCTTTAGCAGACTAATGCAGGAACAGAAACTCAAATACCACAGATTCTCACTTTTAAGTGGGAGACAAATGGTGAGAACACATGAACACAAAGAGGGGAACAACAGACACTGGGGCCTATCAGAGTGTGGAAGGAGGGAGAGAATCAGGAAAAATACTAATGAGTACCAGGTGATGAAATAATCTGTACAACAAACCCCCAAGACACAAGTTCACCTAGGTAACAAACCTGCACTTAAAAGTTAAATTCGTATCGCTGAACTTAAAAGTTAAATTTAAAAAATCATAAAGAAGAGAACATGTATTAATGAATATGTTCATTAAGTGAAAATGGATCATTGGAAAGATCTTCATCCTCTTCGTCTTCACATTGTGTAGGATGAGGAAGAGGAGGAGGAAGAAGAGGGTTGGTCTTGCTGTCTCAGGAGTGGCAGAGGCAGAAGCAAATCTGCATATAAGTGGACCCTCACAGTTAAACCCTTATTCAAGAGGTCAACTCTTATTCAAAGGTCAACCGTATATAAAGTTGGAATCCGCTTACCTCTGTCTTCCAACCATTGGTCTTATTTTGCCTGTTGAGACCACATAAAGTAAATCTAAGCTCTCATTCATAAGATAGAGACAGATGAAGAAAGAAACTATAATCACCTAGATTTATATTTTCCTGAGCTCCATATTCCCAGGTCTATCAATCATTACTTGTATGAGTTTTACAAATCCCTCACTCTTTTGGTCACCCCTCCTGTGGAAGCTCATTATTTTGTCAAGGTTATTTTTCTATTTCCAGAGTATTGTCAGAACATCTGGAGATGATACTTCTGTTAATACTATGTAAGATTCCATTTTTTTTTCAACATCTGTGTCACTGTTGATTCATTTTAAGCTTAGAGCCAAATGAAATCCTTAGGTCAATTACTTACCAAACTATTTGCTTTTAAACCAAATGCTATTTCTTCTACTAGCAAACCAATAGGGAAGGAGGTGTAAGGACTGAGAAGGAATTAGCTAGTCTAGGCAAGACTCAGAAAATTTTGGAGAAACACATTTCCATTTGAAATTCTCTGTTTGTAAGGCAATTTTTTTTTTTCATTTGAAAACATCATAAAGCGGAGTGATATGGTATTCTCTGGGGTAATTTGAATTCTGTCTGACATTACAGTATGTATGATAAATCAATTGCTAATAGGGCTAGAAATATTTACTTCCTAAATGATCCGTATCAATAATTTTATTAAAAAGTTACACAAATTTTTACTAAGAGAACTGAAATATATGTGAAGCACTTTGGTATCTTCCATTTACCAATTCAGTGTTTATTTTGCTTGGTTCAACACTGCTATACCAGGACCAGGGCCAAGAATGGACAAGTTGTTGAATAAATCTAAGAGAGTACTTTCTGTCTACTGTGTATTAAAATTCCTTTAGCAATTTCTAATTTCTTTCTTTCTTTTTTTTTTTTTTGAGATGAAGTTTCACTCTGTCACCCAGGCTGGAGTGCAATGGTACGACCTTGGCTTGCTGCAACCTCCACCTCCCAGGTTCAAGCAATTTTTCTGCCTCAGCCTCCTGAGTAGCTGGGATTACAGGTGCGTGCCACCACACCCGGCTAATTTTTGTGCTTTTAGTAGAGATGAGGTTTCACCATGTTGGCCAGGCTGGTCTCGAACTCCTGACCTCGTGATCCGCCTGCCTCAGCCTCCCAAAGTGCTGGGATTACAGGTGGGAGCCACCGCGCCCAGACTCAATCTCTAATTTCTTTTCACTTCATTCCATGTTTGGAGAGTGCTCATTGTGGGGCAATTATACATTTTACCTGTGTTTTGTTTTTTAAATGCAAACACTTAGATAATATGCATGGGAAAAGAATCTTCTTTCTATAATTAGGCCAAAATATTATCTTTTCACAAAGGAGATTGCATATTACACCTATAAACATAAAAGTATTCGCTCTAAAAGACAGTGCTGTGGTGTCGGAAAATGTCAGTTTTCCAATTTCAGTTTCAAAAATTATATTGCGTCATTATACATGAAAGACCTGTAGCTACTAAGTGCTGTGGTCTCCATCACAGCAAAGTATCCCATAGTGAAGGACAGATATATATATATATATATCCAATTCCCATAACATAAGTTTTTAAAAGATCCCTTAATTTAGGTGTTGGGAAAATATTAAGATTTACTATTTGGCTTCATAATCTTAGGCACTTTGTTAAAACATTTGGCCTGTTTTTGAAACAAAATTTCTTTGAAAAATCTACTTGCTTTCTCCAGGAAAATTAAAAAAAAAAATCCCCTCCCAATATTACATTGCTTTTATTGAAAAAAGTCTTTCCTTTGAGAACTTGAGATCTCTGATGCTCTCATGCCCCTAGTAAGTTCCCTGTCCAATTACCTATCATCGCCCAGCTGTGATTCACACCCTGCACTTAGATTTAATGGCTGAAAAAAAAATTTACATCCAGAACAGTTCACATGAAACAGGTCAAAGGGACATAGCATGGATAATTCTCAGCACACAGATGTTCAACAGAGACAACGCAGAGACCAGCATGGAAATATTACTGCATTTGTAATCCCCGCGTGCTGTGGCCATTAACAAAGAGAAGCAGTGCAACTATGTGTGTTCACCTGTCTACTCTGGCCTGCAACATTTCAGTTGACCATGTCATTGTTTTTCTAACTACACCACAGCTTCCCCAAATCATGACTGCTACAGGTTGCTTTTTAGACACTGAAGATTTAGTCTGGAAAGAAAGTCACTGAAGATTGAATAATGAAGAGACTATAATAGTGTTTCCTCTAATAAGTCCTAGTGGTCACTGCTAGCTTACTGTAACACTTTGTAAAAATATGAATTAAAAGACAATGGCCCTTGCAACAAAAGTGATTTGCTTTAGAAGCCAAAGACTCATCACAGTGCTGTGAGTTTTAGAGGCAAAAATGGCAAAAGGAGGAAGTAGAACAAAGTAAAAGAAATATTCAAGCTGGTCACGGTAGAAGGCCATGTCAAATGAGTATGAAGTCAGAGTTCACCAAAGCCACTTGTGGATAGAAATCAAAGGTAACCTTTCCAGGCTGAGGCCATGCATTGTATCTGAGCTCTGGCCACACAGTGGAGACTTTGGGAGACCTCCAACTGATGGTTACCTTTAGAATGTTCACCTCCACAGGAAGACAGACATTTCATGCATCCAGCCAGTATTTATTGTTTAAGCCACTACACTAGGTGCTCTGAGGAATGCCCAAATCAGCCAGCCTTCTGTTCTGAATTCTACCCTCAAAGTGTCTAGAAAAGGATAAGCCAGGTACACAAACAACAGTAATATAGGGTAGAATTTGACAAGAACTATGAGAGTGGCATAAACTGCTATGGGATTGAGAAAAGGAAAGAGATCCCAGCAGGAGGCCCAGGGGAGGGAATTCTGGAAGGGTGGGCAGTGGCTTCATGGGGGAGATGGCACTTTTTAAACTGGGTAATTCACTAATCGACCTATTCATAAACCTTTTCACTTTCCTTTCCAGGTCCTTCTGGAGGTTTCCTCATGGAAAGATGAATGAAAACAGAATGTGGCCTCCATCAATATAGTGCAATGTTGGGTAACAGAATCAACGCTACTTGATAGGGATTGAGTTATGTTTAAGCAGGAAAGCACATGAATCCTTCCTAATCATCTACCGGCGATGTCCAATATGGCGGCCACTAGCAGCATATGGCTACTTGTATTCAAAGTAATTAAAATGAAAATAAGTTAAAAATTCAGTGTTTCAGTAGCACTAGCTAAATTTCAAGTGCTCAATAGCCATATATGGCCAATGGCTACCATATTGGACAGAGCAGGTATAGAACATTTATGTCATTGCAGAAAGTTCTACAGGCCAGCACCAAAGGAATTAATATCAAAATTAAGAAGACTGTACTTTGCCACTGTGATTTCCAGGTACTTCCACATGAGTAATTGTGAACTGCCATAAATTATCTTGAAATTAGATATAAATGCCACTCAGAAGATGACGGAGGACTAGAAAAATCTATAATGTGACACTGATCACATTATAGATATAATTTTAAATAGTTAAAAATGAAATTATTTGAATTAAAAAATGCCTTAGGGTATTTACATTTGAAAACATTTGGAGAGAGGAAAATCAATGAAACACAGCGTTAGTCAAGAAGGAGTAGTCACGAGAAGAGATCAGAAACGCTGGAGGCCAGGCGCAGTGACTCACGCCTGTAATCCCAGCACTTTGGGAGGCTGAGGCAGGCGGATCACCTGAGGTCAGGAGTTCACCTGAGGTCAGGAGTTCCAGACCAGCTTGGCCAACATGGTGAAATTTGTCTCTACTAAAAACACAAAAAATTAGCCAGTGAGGTGCCTGGCACCTGTAATCCCAGCTACTTGAGAGGCTGAGGCAGGAGAATCGCTTGAACCTGGGGGTTGGAGATTGCAGTGAGCAATCAAAATTTCACTCAAAGAAATTTTGCTCCACTGCACTCCAGGCTGGGTGACAAAGCAAGATTTCATTTCAAAAAAAAAAAAAAAAAGAATGGAAAAAGCAAAACGGTTAAGATGGGTAATCTGATTTAGAAATTAGAAGAAAAGAGGCAATGAAAAAATATACTTCAGTCAAGCATCAGGAGTGATTTTTTTTTTAAGTGAAAATGATAGAACAGGAGAAATACTCTGGGGATATAGAAGACATCTTTTCTGAAGCCATTATCCACATAATCTAATTCTCTGGATTTAACTAAATCATCTACAAAAAGCCCACTTCCCTTACCTAATTTCTCTTGTATGACAAAGTGCATGTTATAAAGTTGTCTACTTATTTTTTTAATTAAAAGAACATTTATGTGTAATTTTAATGCTTTATTTGAAATTAGTCTTTCAACCTCAACATTATAAATCAAGTTATAAAGCCCCAGGAGATTAAAATATTATGTCACAGATCAGTGGAAATTTTCTTAATGATTCACAGCGAAATACAACTGCCTGAAACTGAGCAAAAGTTTCCAATGAGAATTCAAAGGAGACATAATAGTTTGCCTCATTTATATCTCTATCATAATTAAAATAAACTTTGAAAGAACAATCTAAGATTTATATATATGTTAGGTAAACAATACTTACATTTTGCATTTTGACATTTGTGGCACCGAGGAATGTATACTTAAGTATCTTAAGGAAACCAGCAAAATATCTTTCTAAGAAAATGAACTAACTTTCTTCCTATTGTGAAATTGGGATTAAAGAAGAAATGTGTGCATTTAGAAAAGGTAAACCAGCATACAAAAACTCTAATGATGTAGTTAATGCTTTTTAATTGGTGGAAGTGAGCCTCTTTAATAACCCAAGTTTATGAAGAAGGTCACAATTTCTAAGCTGCTTGAGTGGGAAGCAAAAACATATTTGATGTAAGACATCATAAGTAATGAAGAAATGTTATGGCTTTAAATATTATTTAAGGTCATTTGTTACTTAATGTATCTTCTTATTAACAGGACGTTTTTACATGTTAAAGTAGCACCATATGAATAATCAATCTAAAAATAGTGTTTTATGAGAAATTGGAGGTTGGGGAATGAAAAAACCCAAATATTAACACTATTACCTATTTTATATTTGAATAGTGTTTTCAAGTTGCTTTTAATCCTTACAGCAGTAATATCTGAGAAGCATGATTACCTCCTTACTACAGGTGGAGGAACAGGGCTTAGAGAATTCACATAGACTAGAGGTGTTATGTCACTTTCAAATCAAAGCAAAACTTTCCCAGTGGGGAGCCCAGTGGATTGAGAGATAAGAAGTGGAAAATTTGGTATTATGACCTAGTGTTCCAGGTTTTCTGTTCATAATTCAATTGTGGCAGACATTCGTGCCACTAATGGCTATCTCCTTCAGCGACATGGAAAGTTTATACTTCCCATCGCTTTCAAAGCTTGGCATGGCCATGTAACTTGTTTCAGCAACTATATGTCCATGGAAGTGATGTCACATCTTAGCAAAAGCGTTTAATTGACGGCGCAAGACTCTCTAGCGTTCCCTTCTCCAGCATATGTTGATATGCATCTGTCCTGGACCCACAGAAAGAACTAAATGTTTGTTTTCTTGAGTCTCTGAGACATTGTAATTGTATATTATGGAGCCAGATCTAACCTATCATGGCCAAAACATTTTGCACAGGCATGCTGCATAACGACTTTTCAGTCAATGACAGACCACATATATGACAGTGGTCCCAAAAGCTTATAATACTGTATTTTTACTGTACCTTTTCTATGTGTAGATAAGTTTAGATACACAGCTTCTTATGATTGTGTTACAATTGCCTACAGTATTCAGTATAGTAACATACTGAAAAGGTTTGCAGCTTAGGAGCACTAGGCTATACCAATTAGCGCAGGTGTGTATTACTTACACAAACCCATCTAGGTTTGTGTAAGTACACTCTATGATGTTTGCATGATGAAACTGTCTAATGCAATGCAGTTCTCAGAAAGTATCCCCATCGTCAAGGGATGCATGACTGTATTTTAAATCTAACTGGGCCCCAATTCTATCACACACTTAAAATGCAGCCTTTTCTTTTAATTACTATAATATCAAAAATGTTTGATGGGTGCTTTGGTGCACTCAAAACAAATTCCCTGAAATTCCTTCTCTAATTACATTCCCTGCTACTTTTTATAACAAATCCATTTACCTCCATTTATTTTTAAGAGCCTTCCTCTTAGCACCAAACCTCAAAATAGCAATCTCTTGTCTTTGTGCTGGCAGTCAATGACTGTTCCTGAATTTTTATTCTTTCTCTCTTACTATAATTTTTTTCTCTTCTCCAGAACTTACACTTGGCTGTTCTGTAGCTACCAGATACTAACATTAAAAAGTTGCCTCTGCCACTATTCTGTCTAATAGTAGGTATTTTTTAAAGACAGTACAACTGCAGCTGAGATCATACTGGTCCTTTATGCATCAGGATTCAAACTCAAACTCAAACTCAAACTCATTTAGGCCAAGGGAGGGAGTTTACTGGATCACTGAGTTCAAGAAAGAGCTAAAGAATTAGAAGGTGTTTCACCATGTTGGCCAGGCTGGTCTCAAATACCTGACCTCAAGTGATCTGCCCGCCTCAACCTTCCAAAGTGCTGGGATTACAGGCATGAGCCACCACACCCCAGAGGCGGAGGTTGCAGTGAGCCAAGATTGTGCCACTGCACTCCAGCCTGGATGACAGAGTGAAACTCCGTCTCAAAAAAAAAAAAAAAAAAAAGAGTGAGAAAGTGGCATGGACAGAGGAACAGCTGTTCGTCAGAAAACCTGGAACCAGTGAGAAAATCCTGTTTTATCCTCCCTCCAGTTTGATTCTATTTCTTTCTGTGTTCTAGCTTCATTCTTGAGGCTTATAGACAATTGCTGTCACATGACAGTGGCAGCTCACACATTTCATATCTCATAGTCTCTCCACATGATAGATACTAATTCTTTTTCAGTTACAGTATAAGGAATCCCAAAGGAGGTCTCAGGTTGGCTCAGTTTGGGTCAGGTGTCTGTACTTCAACCAACCAATTAGGACAGAAAGAGGATATCTTGCTGGCACTTGGGGCAGGTCTTCCTCTAGCCTCCAAGTGGCAGGGCTGGTCCCACAGATGGAAGGACAGCAAGGTGAATAGACAAAACTATAGATGCCCACTATAGTCCTACCCCAAAATACTGATGTAGTTTAATCTGGTTTTAGTTCTTATAATTAAGATGTTGAGTATAGTAACTGTAGTATAGTTTAATCAAGTAAGTTAGATTACAGTGGGTTTTATACAGCTATACTTCTGCTGTAACTGAAAATCTACTTTTTAAAATTATTATTATTTTTAGAGATAGGGTCTTTTTCTCTGTTGCCCAGGATGGAGTGTAGTAGCATGATTATTGTTCACTGTAACGTCAAACTACTGCTCAAGCGATTCTCTCACCTCAGCCTCCCAAGTAGCTAGGACTGCAGGATCATGCCACAACACCCAAGTGTGTTTTGTGTTTTTTTGTTTGTTTTGTTTTGTTTTTAGTTGTTATTTTTGAAGAGACAGGGCTTCACTATGGTGCCCAGGTTGGTCTTGATCTCCTGGCCTAAAGCAATCCTTATGCCTTGGCCTCCCAAAGCACTGGGATTACAGGCATGAACCATGCTCGACCTTCTACTTTTATTTGAAGGTAAAACTGGCTTACAATTGCTTTTAAACTAAAAACTAACAGTGAAATCTGGAAACCATGATCCCAACTTTGCATGAAGATTAAATGAAAAAAGCATAGATCTGGGACAAAAATGCTACTGATCCCACCTGCAGGTCAGCTCTATAGTCAGAGTGCTCTTAATCTCACTTCTTCTTCTGATCATCCTTCCTCTTCTACTTTAACCACTTCTGTATTTCAGTAGGTTGAAATGACCTCTTATTGCACATTGAAAATCACGTTTTCAAGAGGCTCCTCAATTCATATATGGATAAAAAATGTATAGAAAAGGGAAATTCACTTGTCCTGCTCTTGTAGAAAAAAAAAATAAGCATTCTCATTGAAATAATTTAGGAGTAAAATATGAGCACGCAAGAATTTCCTTGGTAGAGTCTTTATTTCATAAATTAGTTCCTAAAACTGTAGAAGTGTCTGGGTGAGCTTTTCTAGGGTACTGGGGATGATTTTCATTTGGTGGGAAGAGTTTCAAAAAGCAAATTTCTACATCTTTTAAAATCCTAACCTGTTTTCGGTATGCTACCATTTAAAAATATTATGCCTACCTGAAAATCAAAAGGTATCTATATATGTAAAAATAGGATGATCTTAGAATTTGTTGCCTAAGCTTGAACACTTTTGAGATTGAAAGGGGGGCATTATTAAAAATATGGCTGGACAGCAGAGTAAATTGAAACAGTTCTTCCCAAATCAAATCTTAAAATCACTCTACTTAGAAACAACAATTGATCAATTTGGCTTCCCATTATGCTCCATTTCCTACCCATATTGTAAAAGAAAAATAAATCCTTTGCTTTTTTGAAAAACGGGGAACGCTACAATTGACTTATTTTCCATGAAACATTCATATGTAACTGGCAAATTTTAAAAAAGAAAGCTGATTATTTATACTGTCTTAAATGGCAGAGATGCCATTTAGAATCTATAGTTTCCTAGCCCAGCTAGAGTCAGTAAGTCAGGCCGTAACACACTGTTACCATTTATTTGGACTTGGCCAAAAGAAAACAAGGCCTTGAAAATCCTCAACTGTGGTGGACCACAGCCTCGCCCCTCTCGCACAGCTCTGGAGATTTCCAATGGGCTGAGGCCTCTGTCCAACAGCAGAGATGAAGCCATAAATCAGACTTTCCTTGGAATCACGGGGAGAGGACTGGGGCAGTTACTGGCTACGTTTATTCTCCACAAAGGCCATTCTATCCCGACTTGTTCAGAGCAGTTACTTTCAGATTAAAACTGAAAGGAATGCATCGATTGAGTACTGCACACACTTAAAGTGTAAAAAGAAAAAAGCAGAAATTATTTTGAAGTAATTCTGTTTGCCAGAATTACTTAGGCTTTGAGCTTTTCTTTCAACCCATTTCCAATTTCTAGCATTATGTTGTCATTATTCAGTTATGATATAAAACAACATAGATATTGATACAAGGCATTACTGCAATGCACATTCTGACTGCTGTGTTCTGCCCATTAACTCCTGTACTTCTCTTACTCTCCAAAAACTATGAAATCTGTTAGTATTGGTCATCATTTAAATCCCTCATCGATATTGGAAAATCTCTCCTCTTTCTAAATGTGCTTTCGTTCTGTGTTTCTCTCATAAGGTTTTCCCACTGTCTATTCATGGAAATACACATTTCATTTACACAACTATGAGGCACATTTTTTTAAATCCATGGCCTGCTTCCCATAATTCTAAGGCACTCAAATAGATATGTCAGATAGACATCTCATTCTCTTCCTAAATGGAAGGTAAGGAAAAGCAGGTGACATTCCAAGAGCCACATTAAAAAAAAAAAAAAGTCTCTGGTAACTGTGTTGAGATATTAAGGCCAACAGTCCAATTATACACTATTAAATTCCATGAGTGAGTAGGGATTAGTTCCTTTATTTACAAGGACCACCACAGTGCTGGATGAAGCCACTTAAACGTGAATTCTGTCAACTTGTGAAGAGCAATTCTCTAGTACCATAAGTCTTTCAAAGTATGATTTATTACCTCCAATAACACTTAAATATAGGCTGAAATCATTCAATCATCTTTTCACGGATTCAAATAAATTTTTCAGAAAGTTATAAATCATAGCCCAAGGAGAGACAGGGAAGCCTATAATATTCTGCATAGTATCCATTTGGGGTATGCATCAATCAATTGTGCTCATGATAAATTGAACAACTTATGTGCCTCACACTATTAAAAATAATTTTAGTGAATGAGTCACACAATTTTCTTAGTGGTATGCAATAGTCTTTTTTAAGCTTGTGAAATACGTTAAATGTTAAAAGAAGGAAAGGAACACATACCCACATGTATATATAGATATATATGTATACATCTTTATGTGTGGATACATGCATAAGCTACACATACATGTGTTCACATATAGATATAAATAATGATAGAGAGATAGAGGGGGAGAATAGATATACGTGTATAGAATTAATTAATCACAGACAACAAACAGAGATGTTTAGAGTTAAAGTAATTATTTACCAATGTGGTGTAGTGTTTGGTGCATGCCAACTGAGTAAACGATCCTTTCTCTCCCACGAGCGCAGATCTCCACAGTGCTAAGTTTACGAATTCAGTTTTCTGCAGTTGTAAAGACTAAATAGGATATTGCCAGTTCATCACTGTGAGCTCCTAATTTTATGAAATGTGAAAGACTTATAGATACCCAAGGTATGCAATGGAAGTCATCTCTTCCAAAATAACAGGCGTTAGGATTTAATTTTAGTTTTAAGGGCTTAGGGCTTTTAAGTGTTTAGAAAACTATTCAAATGATAATAAAACTGAGAGCACAGCTGCTTTTGACAGTTTATGTTTCTTCTAAGCATCACGACTAACTGTGACTAATCCCTCCAAATTAACTTAATTTTGTAGAATGAAGCATATCAAAATATTGAACAAAATCCTTCTTGCGAAGATGAGCCAGATTTGCACATTCACCCTTCTTGACTGTTGCAAAGTCGCCTGGGGACACTTAGCATTCCATAGTTCAACAACCCTGGCCATGTTTTACTTCTAGGGAGTAGTAAACTTTTACTTTCTTATTGGAATATTTTATACCTGAATATAGTTTATGTCCCAGTTTTTACTTTCTTATCTTACTAATAACTCACTTTTAGGCAGAAATAAAGGAAGGGGACTTCAGTTGACAATAAGAAAAATGACTTAAGTGAACAACAAAGAAATAGATGCCAAAAAAGTCCTCTTCTTATTTTTCTGTTTTAAGTATTTATAATTTTTTCATTCTAATAATACCTTTGTAGAATTTGGCGTGTTGGCTAGATGATTTTAAAATGGATGATAATTTATATTCTGAAGCATCCCATGCCCACATAGCAATGGGATTGGAAAATACTTTCGGGCCACTCTCAGCGATTATTGTGATTCTCTGACTCTCAACAATTTACTCTGAGCAGGTAAAATAAATTCTGAGTAGCAAAGGAGAAGGTCCTAAATTTTCCATAATGTAATTATTATAATTGGGTTACTTACCTATGGAAAAACGCAAGTTCAAATGCACAAGGTTCCAGATTGATAAAAGCCTGAAAATTGGTTTTTAATAAAAACTGTTTGTAATCTAGCCCAAGGTATGTCAATGAACCAAATGTGCATGACTGAAATTTGCAGGAAAATCTCTTGGAAAAGAATAACTCAATCATTCTAAGTACTTTGCAAACATTTTATCTAAAAGTTTTATAATTTGACTCATTACAGAGGCCCCTCAACTGCCCCCCGCAAAGTTATAGCCAAAACCCAAGAACAAAAATTAACCTTTTTTAGTTGCCAATGTTGAAATTACTTTTTCTGTTCCAACCTCCTTGTTATCTAAGTGGCTCCCTGAGACCAACATCTGAATGAATGCAGGGAAGTTTCCTTTGAATGTGAGATTACACTGGCCCAAAATAAAAACTTAATTTTTCCCTAGATCTTTTCCTAGGAATCATGTTATTTCTTTCTATAATATGTTCAAGCTCTGATGGTGTCTAGTTCCGCAATCACATCATGGTATCTTAACCCCTTACTTCCCTAAGGTTCACAATTAAGCTGCCCAGCAATTTGAGAATAGAGCCCATCTATAATCCACTGGATAACGAGCAATCCTCTGCTGAACACTGTGAAACTCCCACCAGTAATGAAATGCATGTTTTGCTAGCAAGTACTATCCAGCTTTAGAGAACATTTTCTTTTTTCAGTTTCCCATGCCATAAAAAACCAGGAGAAAAATATTTCTTTTTGTCTTTATTTTCCCCTTAGCTCAGAAACATAAATAGTGTTTCTAGATCTCTTGGATGTGCAGAGAAAATTCGGCCCCACTATTTAAAGATGGTGATCGTGGTGAACTTAAGACTTTATTATTCAAATTATTTTATTTCTTGGCAGAAAATTAGGTCAAAAAATAACCAGAGGCTTTAAAGAATAGGAACAAACAGCTGTTTAGGACTGTTTTCTGGTTTTTACCATCCTTACAAACATATCAAAAACCCTATATGGATCTTATAGAAAATAAGTAAGAGTATTTCGAGTAAGACTTTAAAGAACAATGCGCTACAGACTGTTGTGTAAAGCAAAGGGGAAAAAAGTGTGAATGTTTTTGCATGTATTTATTAAGAAAGCTGGGCAAATGTACTCATTCAATTCCATGTTGCACAGGTTTGTAGCCTGGGAGCAATACGCTATACCATACAGCCTGAGTGTGTAGTAGGCTATACCATCTAGGTTTGTGCATGTGCACTCTGTGATGAAATCGCCTAACAACACATTTACAGAAAAGTATCACCATCATTAAGTGACACGTGACTGTACTCTTAAGGTGAACATTACTAAAGTAGCTCCAGAAAAATGGCTCCATGCACCCACTATATGGCTCTCCTTTGACTTTACTGAATGCTAACAAGACTCACCACTCATGCTGATGCAAAAGCCTAGGAATCAAGGCACATCAGGATGGGTTAACAAGCACCACGGTTGAACATCCCCAGTTTTGGGTTTAGCATACCTGTTGTCATGATTTGGGGCACATAAAGGGCACAAAAAATAAAAGCTGATAGGAGAATTATTCTGAAAGAGAATTATCTTTTAGAAGCAAATCAACTTGACCGCTGACTTTGGTTGTAAAAAGAAAACCCTCAGCACATTGATAGGGTAGTTGACAATTGAGAAATTAATTAAATTTTACATCCTAACATAAATTTGGGTTTCCAACAGCGGCCCAAGGGGGAAGGTATTCGAGCAGGAATAGAGAGGACAGAGGGGTGCAGAGGAAGAAAGTGGGGGAGAAGCCAGCCCAGACAGAACACAAGGGCAGGGGCCTGGGACCTAAGAAAAAAGAACATTCTGAGAGCAGTGCCAGGAAGAAGGAATGACTGGTGGAATCTTATAAACCAAATGTTTAGTATTTAGTGTAATATTTTTTCAAATAAGTTTTTTTTTCTTCTTAATGTTGGGCTAGGCTGTACGACTTAAACATCTAAGGAGATGATAACTGTTCTTCAATGTAGCTCCCCCAACCTTGTCAAATGAGCTACAGATCATTCCTAATAAACCTATCACTAAAGCATATGAGTGGCATTTGAGGAAATAAAAAAGTGGCTGGATTCCTTTGACCTGGAGAAGAAAGGAGTCCCCAGTTGGTAGTGGAAAGGCTCAAGAAAAATAGAAACTTGAATGGAAAAAGGAATTTAGAAGAAAAAGTGACCACGAGAAAGTGCCACATATTTTGTGGGGACACATTGGAACTTCAAGCCATTTTTATTTAAAGATCAAAGGACCATATGCCCTCCACAGGCTGAGACTAGAAGAAGTCCAGGCAGTTGGCAGAGGGCCTACATATAAAGTAATCAGCATGAGTGGTGAGTCTGGTTAGCATTCAGTAAAGTCAAAGGAGAGCCATAGAGTGGGTGCATGGAGACATTTTTCTGGAGCTACTTTAGTAATGTTCACCTTAAGAGTACAGTCACATGTCACTTAATGGCAGTGATACTTTTCTGTAAATGTGTTTTTAGGTGATTTCATCATAGAGTGCACATGCACAAACCTAGATGGTACAGCCTACTACACACTCAGGCTGTATGGTATAGCGTATTGCTGCCAGGCTACAAACCTGTGCAGCATGGTACTGTTTTGAATACTGTGGGTAACTGTAACACAATGGTATTTGTGTACCTCAATACATCTAAACATAGAAAAGGCACAGTGAAAATGTAGCGAAACTCCACCTCTACTAAAAATACAAATAAATTAGCCAGGCGTGGTGGCAGGCACCTGTAATCCCAGCTACTTGGGAGTCTGAGGCAGGAGAATCGCTTGAACCCAGAAGGCAGAGGTTGCAGTGAGCTGAGATCGTGCCACTGCACTACAGCCTGGGCAACAAGAGTGAGACTCCATCTCAAAAAATGTATATATAGTATAAAAGATTAAAAATGCTATACCTATATAGGGCACTAACCATGAACAGAGCTTGCAGGACTGGAAGTTGCTTTGGGTGAGTCAGTGAGTGAGTGATGAGCGAATGTGAAGGCCTAGGACATTGCTGTATACTACCGCAGACTTCATAAACTCTGCACACTTAGGCTACACTAAATTTATTTTTAAAAACTTATCTTTCCTCGTTAATAAATTAACTGTAGCTTACCATAAACTTTTTACTCTATAAGCTTTTTAATTTCTTAAAACTTTTTGCCTCTTTTGTAATACCATTTAGCTTAAAACACACACTGTATAGCTGTACAAAAATAATTTCTTTTTTTACATTCTTATTCTATAAGCTTTTTTCCTATTTTTAATTTTCTAATTTTTTTTACTTTTTTAATGTGCTTTGTTAAAAACAAAGACACAAATGCATGCATTAGCCTAGGCCTACACAGGGTGAGGATCATCAATATCACTGTCTTCCACCTCCACTTCTTGTCCCATTGGAAGGTGTTTAGGGACAATAACATGCATGGTGCTATCATCTCCTATGATAACGATGCCTTCTTCTGGAATACTTCCTGAAGGACCTGAGGATGTTTTACAGTTAATTTTTTTTTAATTTTATTATTATTATACTTTAAGTTTCAGAGTACATGTGCACAACGTGCAGGTTTGTTGCATATGTATACATGTGCCATGTTGATGTGCTGCACCCATTAACTCATCATTTAGCATTAGGTATATCTCCTAATGCTATCCCTTCCCCCTCCCCCCACCCCACAGCAGGCCCCGGTGTGTGATGTTCCCCTTCCTGTGTCCAAGTGTTCTCATTGTTCAATTCCCACCTATGAGCGAGAACATGCGGTGTTTGGTTTTTTGTCCTTGCGATAGTCTGCTGAGAATGATGGTTTCCAGCTTCATCCATGTCCCTACAAAGGACATGAACTCATCATTTTTTATGGCTGCATAGTATTCCATGGCGTATTTGTGCCACAATTTTTTAATCCAGTCTATCATTGTTGGACATTTGGATTGGTTCCAAGTCTTTGCTATTGTGAATAGTGCCTATAAGTAGGAGGAGTACACTCTAAAAGAACAATGAAAGTGTAGTATAGTAAATACATAAACCAGTAACATATTCATTTATTATCAAGTATTATGTACCGTACATAATTGTATATGCTACCCTTTTATATGACTGGCAGCGTAGTAGGTTTGTTTACACCAGTGTCACCACAAACACATGAGTAATAAGTTGCACTAAGATACAACAATGGCTTTGCTGTCATTAGGTGATAGGAATTTTTCAGATCCCTTATAACAGATGGGACCGCTGTTGTATATGTGCTCTGTTGTTGACCAAAATGTCATTATGCAGGGCGTGACTGTATACAGCTACCTCTTCTCTCAGCCCACTTCCAGATAAAAATAAACTCTGAAAGAGCAGCAGGGTCATCTCTAGGAAAATAGAAAACGAATGATCATCTAGGACCCCCACACCCCGAAATCACTTAATTTTGACAAATAATCTAGAAGGCAACATCTCTAAAACCCTTCAGGATACTAGACTGTTAGTAAACCAGACCCATCAGTTAATTAATAGAGAAGCAATGTTTCTGGCTTATATTTTTAAAAATTGGATATAGCAAAATATCTTATTTACTATAGATATACACCTTCTGCCTACAAGAACTTGAAAATGAGAGAAATAATAGTGTCCTATGGACAATAAGTGTTGAGTTTAAACCATCATGATTTAAAGTGAAAGTAGTGTAAAAATCATATTTAAATGCAATAACATATCTAAAGAAAGAAAATAGTAGCCCTAAAGCAAAAAAAAGAAAAAAGAGAGATTTTGAAAGACAAAAATAGTGAGTACTTACTGAAGCATTATGCAAAGGAATGCTGCATTTCCTTAAGGTCTCGACCTGTTGAGTCAATGGGCATGAGGTGCATTTGGTTGAGGTGCCCTTAGTTGACATCTTGAAACACTCAAATCATGAGCCTCACTCCACCATTCTCACCAAACAAACTGCTTTTTATGCAGCTTACCTATAAGGAGATAAATACTGATCAGATGTAAATGATACATTGTACATTTGATGTTTTTATGTGCTGCTGTAGGTTAATAAATTGGCCATTCTGATTTACACATCAGGGTTTTGAGCTTGCAGTTTAAATCTTTTTCTGAGAGGAAAAAACACTTTTAGAGAGTCAGAAAACCAGGCCACTGTGCCTAGAAGGCTGGAGGTCAAGGTCTAGATCATTACAAATTACCCAGATAGTCCCACCCCACAAGGCATCTATGGAATAGCCAGAGTGGTTTTTTGGTACTACCCTGACTGTGCAAATGTCTACCTTGAAATTCAACAGAAAAATATCTCACTAATGTTCATTATTCTCTTAATGACTGAAACTACTACTATCAAATACACTTGGCCTAAAATAAAGAATAGGAAAATAATGAACCAACTGTATTGAGTTTCACTCAAAAAGTATGTTATTAAAGACAACAGAAACTGAGTAGCTAGATTAAGAACTAAAATATACTTTAGAAGAATAAAACACCCTGCAACTCTTAATTTACCAATTTAGTCTGAAAACTAATATATCTACATCTGTTATTAAGGTAGAATTTGGCTAATTGTAATCTAATATAGTAACTTTAGGTTCTTTTTTTTTTTTAAGTATGTTATGCTCAAAGATCTAGGTGGCATCATTGAGATTTTTTTTTTTTATTACTTCCCATGTACAGAAAAACTTTGCTATCAGGGAATAACATTATTTTTGGCTGGGACCTCATGTGGAGAATTGTAATGACACATGCAGCTGTTGAAATGTAAATGAGAAATAGGTTAACCACATATGGAAACTACACTTTTTATTCCACCTCTCTGCTCCTTTCTCTCAGTTTAGTAAGCCATACTCAACTTCTGCTTAACAGAGAACACTGCTAAGTGCTCTCTAGAAATTTAGCTTAATTTTTTAGATTTCATATTAATTATACCATTTTCACAGAGACAGAATTTGAAAAGATCAAATAATTAAGCTAAAATGTATATTAACTGATAGTCCTTTGAAGCACATCTAAAACACCTTTTATTTCCCTGTCTGGAGAAGTAAAGGTTTTTCTGTGTGCGAAGTGATGTGATGTGTATTCATAAGTAGAGCCCATGTTACATACTGACTCGCAGAATCAAGACAATAGTGATATGGCTTTGAGACCAGAACCCACAGAATCTAGCATATCAAAGTAAAAAGCAGCTTACAAAGTTTTCTTTTTTAATTTTGAAAGCATTTATTAATTCACCTGTTTAATAAATACGTATTGAACATCTTCAGTGTGTTAGGCCTTATTTTGGTGCTGCGATACATAAGCTCTGTGTTGCCATAGATTACATTCTAGTGTGAGAGACTCTCAACAAGATCAATTAAAATGAGTTGTCTATTAGACAGTGAGAAATGCTAAGGCGGGGGAGAAAAAAACAAAAAACGTAAAAACAAAGCAGGGAAGAGCTGTTTTGCTGGTGGATTTTGCAATTTTAGATAGTGCAACCAAGAAAAACTTTACTTGACTCAAAGCCTCAAGGACATTGGTTAAAAACCAGCAAAGAAGTGGAGAAGAAACCACATGGATCTGGGGAACATCACTGTCACAGAGAACAAGGCCAGAGGTGCTGAGTGAGGAGGAAGCTTGTTAAGGATGACACACGCCGGGTGCAATGGCTCACGCCTATAATCCCAGCACTTTGGGAGGCTGAGGTGGGTGGATCACAAGGTCAGGAGATCGAGACTAGCCTGGCCAATATGGTGAAACCCCGTATCCACTAAAAAAAAAAAAATACAAAAATTAGCCAGGTGTGGTGGTGCCCACCTATAGTCCCAGCTACGTGGGAGGCTGAGGCAGAAGAATCTCTTGAACCCGGGAGGCAGAGCGTTCAGTGAGCCAAGATCACGCCACTGCACTCCAGCCTGGGTGACAGAGCGAGATTCCATGTCAAAAAAAAAAGTATGACACACAAGTCCATGTGGCTGGAGCAGGGTGGAGAAAGGGAGATTAGGAGGAGTTGTGGTGAGAGAGGAAACAGGCCAGGGTGGGAAGAAGGTTCTGTAGGGCCTTGTGGGTCATGAAAAGGACTTTCGGCTTTTACTCTGAGTGACATGAGAGCCATTGATGAGTTTTGAGCATAGGCATGCCACGATCTGAATCACTTTTTAAGAGGATTACTCTGAGGCTGGGTGTGATGGCTCATGCCTGTAATCCCAGCACTTTGGGAGGCCGAGGCGGGCGGATCACGAGGTCAGGAGATCGAGACCATCCTGGCTAACATGGTGAAACTCCGTCTCTACTAAAAATACAAAAAATTAGCTGGGCATGGTGGCGGGCGCCTGTAGTCCCAGCTACTTGGGAGGCTGAGGCAGGAGAATGGCGTGAACCCAGGAGGCGGAGCTTGCAGTGAGCCGAGATCACGCCACTGCACTCCAGCCTGGGTGACAGAGTGAGACTCCGTCTCAAAAAAAAAAAAAAGAGGATTACTCTGGCTGCTGTGTCAGGAAGAAAACGAAGAATCAAGAGAGTCACTGATTGAAAAATGCTGCTATTTGGAAAGCAGCTCATAAAATAGCTGTTAACCAATTGAAGAAAAAGAATTGTTTTTGAGTACCAAGAAGTTTCAATGACAAACAAAAAAAAGATAATCAAACATTTCTCCCTCATACGCATGCCACATATAGAGCAAACAAGGATTCTTAATCTGCATTTTAATGATTGTATCCTATTTATTTATTTATTTATTTTTTTTTTTTCATTTTTTTTTCTTTTATTGTAATTATTATTATTATTATTATTATACTTTAGGTTTTATGGTACATGTGCCCAATGTGCAGTTAGTTACATATGTATACATGTGCCATGCTGGTGCACTGCACCCACCAACTCGTCATCTAGCATTAGGTATATCTCCCAATGTTATCCCTCCCCCCTCCCCCCAACCCACAACAGTCCCTGAAGTGTGATGTTCTCCTTCCTGTGTCCATGTGTTCTCATTGTTCAATTCCCACCTATGAGTGAGAATATGCGGTGTTTGGTTTTTTGTTCTTGCGATAGTTTACTGAGAATGATGATTTCCAATTTCATCCATGTCCCTACAAAGGACATGAACTCATCATTTCTTATGGCTGCATAGTTTTCCATGGTGTAGATGTGCCACATTTTCTTAATCCAGTCTATCATTGTTGGACATTTGGGTTGGTTCCAAGTCTTTGCTATTGTGAATAATGCCACAATAAACATACGTGTGCATGTGTCTTTATAGCAGCATGATTTATAGTCCTTTGGGTATATACCCAGTAATGGGATGGCTGGGTCGAATGGAATTTCTAGTTCTAGATCCCTGAGGAATCGCCACACTGACTTCCACAATGGTTGAACTAGTTTACAGTCCCACCAACAGTGTAAAAGTGTTCCTATTTCTCCACATCCTCTCCAGCACCTGTTGTTTCCTGACTTTTTAATGATTGCCATTCTAACTGGTGTGAGATGGTATCTCATTGTGGTTTTGATTTGCATTTCTCTGATGGCCAGTGATGGTGAGCATTTTTTCATGTGTCTTTTGGCTGCATAAATGTCTTCTTTTGAGAAGTGTCTGTTCATGTCCTTTGCCCACTTTTTGATGGGGTTGTTTGTTTTTTTCTTGTAAATTTGTTGGAGTTCATTGTAGATTCTGGATATTAGCCCTTTGTCAGATGAGTAGGTTGCGAAAATTTTCTCCCATTTTGTAGGTTGCCTGTTCACTCTGATGGTAGTTTCCTTTGCTGTGCAGAAGCTCTTTAGTTTAATTAGATCCCATTTGTCAATTTTGGCTTTTGTTGCCATTGCTTTTGGTGTTTTAGACATGAAGTCCTTGCCCATGCCTATGTCCTGAATGGTATTGCCTAGGTTTTCTTCTAGGGTTTTTATGGTTTTAGGTCTAACATTTAAGTCTTTAATCCATCTTGAATTGATTTTTGTATAAGGTGTAAGGAAGGGATCCAGTTTCAGCTTTCTACATATGGCTAGCCAGTTTTCCCAGCACCATTTATTAAATAGGGAATCCTTTCCCCATTGCTTGTTTTTCTCAGGTTTGTCAAAGATCAGATGGTTGTAGATATGTGGCATTATTTCTGACGGCTCTGTTCTGTTCCATTGATCTATATCTCTGTTTTGGTACCAGTACCATGCTGTTTTGGTTACTGTAGCCTTGTAGTATAGTTTGAAGTCAGGTAGCGTGATGCCTCCAGCTTTGTTCTTTTGGCTTAGGATTGACTTGGCGATGCGGGCTCTTTTTTGGTTCCATATGAACTTTAAAGTAGTTTTTTCCAATTCTGTGAAGAAAGTCATTGGTAGCTTGATGGGGATGGCATTGAATCTGTAAATTACCTTGGGAAGGATGGCCATTTTCATGATATTGATTCTTCCTACCCATGAGCATGGAATGTTCTTCCATTTGTTTGTATCCTCTTTTATTTCCTTGAGCAGTGGTTTGTAGTTCTCCTTGAAGAGGTCTTTCACATCCCTTGTAAGTTGGATTCCTAGGTATTTTATTCTCTTTGAAGCAATTGTGAATGGGAGTTCACTCATGATTTGGCTCTCTGTTTGTCTGTTATTGATGTATAAGAATGCTTGTGATTTTTGCACATTGATTTTGTATCCTGAGACTTTGCTGAAGTTGCTTATCAGCTTAAGGAGATTTTGGGCTGAGACAATGGGGTTTTCTAGATATACTATCATGTCATCTGCAAACAGGGACAATTTGACTTCCTCTTTTCCTAATTGAATACCCTTGATTTCCTTCTCCTGCCTAATTGCCCTGGCCAGAACTTCCAACACTATGTTGAATAGAAGTGGCGAGAGAGGGCATCCCTGTCTTGTGCCAGTTTTCAAAGGGAATGCTTCCAGTTTTTGCCCATTCAGTATGATATTGGCTGTGGGTTTGTCATAAATAGCTCTTATTATTTTGAGATACGTCCCATCAATTCCTAATTTATTGAGAGTTTTTAGCATGAAGGGTGGTTGAATTTTGTCAAAGGCCTTTTCTGCATCTATTGAGATAATCATGTGGTTTTTGTCTTTGGTTCTGTTTATATGCTGGATTACATTTATTGATTTGCGTATATTGAACCAGCCTTGCATCCCAGGGATGAAGCCCACTTGATCATGGTGGATAAGCTTTTTGATGTGCTGCTGGATTCTGTTTGCCAGTATTTTATTGAGGATTTTTGCATCAATGTTCATCAAGGATATTGGTCTAAAATTCTCTTTTTTTGTTGTGTCTCTGCCAGGCTTTGGTATCAGGATGATGCTGGCCTCATAAAATGAGTTAGGGAGGATTCCCTCTTTTTCTATTGATTGGAATAGTTTCAGAAGGAATGGTACCAGCTCCTCCTTGTACCTCTGGTAGAATTCGGCTGTGAACCCATCTGGTCCTGGACTTTTTTTGGTTGGTAAGCTATTGATTATTGCCATAATTTCAGCTCCTGTTATTGGTCTATTCAGAGATTGAACTTCTTCTTGGTTTAGTCTTGGGAGGGTGTATGTGTTGAGGAATTTATCCATTTCTTCTAGATTTTCTAATTTATTTGCATAGAGGTGTTTGTAATATTCTCTGATGGTAGTTTGTATTTCTGTGGGATCGGTGGTGATATCCCCTTTATCATTTTTTATTGCATCTATTTGATTCTTCTCTCTTTTTTTCTTTATTAATCTTGCTAGCGGTCTATCGATTTTGTTGATCCTTTCAAAAAACCAGCTCCTGGATTCATTAATTTTTTGAAGGGTTTTTTGTGTCTCTATTTCCTTCAGTTCTGCTCTGATTTTAGTTATTTCTTGCCTTCTGCTAGCTTTTGAATGTGTTTGCTCTTGCTTTTCTAGTTCTTTTAATTGTGATGTTAGGGTGTCAATTTTGGATCTTTCCTGCTTTCTCTTCTGGGCATTTAGTGCTATAAATTTCCCTCTACACACTGCTTTGAATGCATCCCAGAGATTCTGGTATGTTGTGTCTTGGTTCTCGTTGGTTTCAAAGAACATCTTTATTTCTGCCTTCATTTCGTTATGTACCCAGTAGTCATTCAGGAGCAGGTTGTTCAGTTTCCATGTAGTTGAGCGGTTTTGAGTGAGATTCTTAATCCTGAGTTCTAGCTTGATTGCACTGTGATCTGAGAGACAGTTTGTTACAATTTCTGTTCTTTTACATTTATTGAGGAGAGCTTTACTTCCAAGGATATGGTCAATTTTGGAATAGGTGTGGTGTGGTGCTGAAAAAAATGTATATTCTGTTGATTTGGGGTGGAGAGTTCTGTAGATGTCTATTAGGTCTGCTTGGTGCAGAGCTGAGTTCAATTCCTGGGTATCCTTGTTGACTTTCTGTCTCGTTGATCTGTCTAATGTTGACAGTGGGGTGTTAAAGTCTCCCATTATTAATGTGTGGGAGTCTAAGTCTCTTTGTAGGTCACTCAGGACTTGCTTTATGAATCTGGGTGCTCCTGTATTGGGTGCATATATATTTAGGATAGTTAGCTCTTCTTGTTGAATTAATCCCTTTACCATTATGTAATGGCCTTCTTTGTCTCTTTTGATCTTTGTTCGTTTAAAGTCTGTTTTATCAGAGACTAGGATTGCAACCCCTGCCTTTTTTTGTTTTCCATTTGCTTGGTAGATCTTCCTCCATCCTTTTATTTTGAGCCTATGTGTGTCTCTGCACGTGAGATGGGTTTCCTGAATACAGCACACTGATGGGTCTTGAGTCTTTATCCAATTTGCCAGTCTGTGTCTTTTAATTGGAGCATTTAGTCCATTTACATTTAAAGTTAATATTGTTATGTGTGAATTTGATCCTGTCATTATGATGTTAGCTCGATGTTTTGCTCGTTAGTTGATGCAGTCTCTTCCTAGTCTCAATGGTCTTTACATTTCGGTGTGATTTTGCAGTGGCTGGTACCGGTTGTGCCTTTCCATGTTTAGCGCTTCCTTCAAGAGCTCTTTTAGGGCAGGCCTGGTGGTGACAAAATCTCTCAGCATTTGCTTGTCTGTAAAGTATTTTATTTCTCCTTCACTTATGAAGCTTAGTTTGGCAGGATATGAAATTCTGGGTTGAAAATTCTTTTCTTTAAGAATGTTGAATATTGGCCCCCACTCTCTTCTGGCTTGTAGGGTTTCTGCCGAGAGATCTGCTGTTAGTCTGATGGGCTTCCCTTTGATGGTAACCCGTCCTTTCTCTCTGGCTGCCCTTAACATTTTTTCCTTCATTTCAACTTTGGTGAATCTGACAATTATGTGTCTTGGAGTTGCTCTTCTCGAAGAGTATCTTTGTGGCGTTCTCTGTATTTCCTGAATCTGAATGTTGGCGTGCCTTGCTAGATTGGGGAAGTTCTCCTGGATAATATCCTGCAGAGTGTTTTCCAACTTGTTTCCATTCTCCCCATCACTTTCAGGTACACCAATCAGACGTAGATTTGGTCTTTTCACATAGTCCCACATTTCTTGGAGGCTTTGCTCGTTTCTTTTTATTCTTTTTTCTCTAAACTTCCCTTCTCGCTTCATTTCATTCATTTCATCTTCCAGGGCTGATACCCTTTCTTCCATTTGATCGCATCGGCTCCTGAGGCTTCTGCATTCTTCACGTAGTTCTCGAGCCTTGGTTTTCAGCTCCATCAGCTCCTTTAAGCACTTCTCTGTATTGGTTATTCTAGTTATACATTCTTCTAAATTTTTTTCAAAGTTTTCAACTTCTTTGCCTTTGGATTGAATATCCTCCCGTAGCTCGGAGTAATTTGATCGTCTGAAGCCTTCTTCTCTCAGCTCGTCAAAGTCATTCTCCATCTAGCTTTGTTCCGTTGCTGGTGAGGAACTGCGTTCCTTTGGAGGAGGAGAGGTACTCTGGTTTTTAGAGTTTCCAGTTTTTCTGCTCTGTTTTTTCCCCATCTTTGTGGTTTTATCTACTTTTGGTCTTTGATGATGGTGATGTACAGATGGGTTTTTGGTGTGGATGTCCTTTCTGTTAGTTTTCCTTCTAACAGACAGAACCCTCAGCTGCAGGTCTGTTGGAGTACCTGGCCGGCCGTGTGTGGTGTCAGTCTGCCCCTGCTGGGGGGTGCCTCCCAGTTAGGCTGCTCGGGGGTCAGGGGTCAGGGACCCACTTGAGGAGGCAGTCAGCCCGTTCTCAGATCTCCAGCTGCGTGCTGGGAGAACCACTGCTCTCCTCACAGCTGTCAGACAGGGACATTTAAGTCTGCAGAGGTTACTGCTGTCTTTTTGTTTGTCTGTGCCCTGCCCCCAGAGGTGGAGCCTACAGAGGCAGGCAGGCCTCCTTGAGCTGTGGTGGGCTCCACCCAGTTCAAGCTTCCAGGCTGCTTTGTTTACCTAAGCGAGCCTGGGCAATGGCGGGCGCCCCTCCCCCAGCCTCGCTGCCGACTTGCTGCTTGATCTCAGACTGCTGTGCTAGCAATCAGGGAGACTCCGTGGGCGTAGGACCCTCTGAGCCAGGTGCGGGCTATACTCTCCTGGGGCACCGTTTCCTAAGCCCGTCGGAAAAGCACAGTATTCGGGTGGGAGTGGCCCGATTTTCCAGGTGCCGTCTGTCACCTCTGGAAGGGGAACTCCCTGACCCCTTGCGCTTCCCGAGTGAGGCAATGCCTCGCCCCTGCTTCGGCTGGCGCACGGTGCGCTCACCCACTGACCTGCGCCCACTGTCTGGCACTCCCTAGTGAGATGAACACGGTACCTCAGATGGAAATGCAGAAATCACCCGTCTTCTGCGTCGCTCGCGCTGGGAGCTGTAGACCGGAGCTGTTCCTATTCGGCCATCTTGGCTCCTCCCTCCTGTATCCAATTTAAATACCTACTTTCATGCTCATATAGTAGTACTTTCTCTTTCAGAACATGCCGTGACCTTGTGAGATAAAATAATATTTAAAATGTTTACTGTGCCTTCTTTCCAAGTATGATATTATCACTAATTCTGAGAATGATTTCATAAACCTTTTGGCTAGAATGTAACTTGTATGTGGTTTTAATATAAGAACTAAAAATTTGAATCTATCTTTAGTCTTCATTTTGGTGACAATACTCTTTGTTACTTTTTTTTCTCATTATGAAAACAACTGATTTGTCAGATTTTACTGCGTAATTATGAGAACAACATAAAACCTTCTATGGTTTCCTTTCACTATTTGGAAAAGTTCTGTAACACACAACACACTAAGGACGAGGTTCAAATGGCCCACAGGGCTAATAACATTTGGTTTTTAAACGTTCATCAACCTGTCTCTGACTCAAGCTTTTGCTTTCTGATTATTCTCATAAATTCCTCATACTTACATTTCCACTTGTCCCTGCAGCAAAAGATTCATATTGCATAATCAAACTGAAATCTTCTTTATTCTTAGTACTTAAAAAACTATTTTGTATTTAGCATTTGCACTAATATTTTACTATTATTTTAATGTTTTGGTGAACTGTATTTTGAGTCCTTGATCCACTTTGCATATTTGGAATATATACAGCACTATGATCACAGCAACAACAAAAATAGGATTACCAGTAAGCAAAAACAATAATACAGAAATATGTGAACATAAATTATTTAGACAAATTAATGAATAAGAGCTTGTAGCACATATACAATCCTTGAAAACATAATTATTCAGAACATAAAGACATTTCTGCAAAAAATCATTATTATTCTTATACTTCAAATTTAAGAAATGTATGTGAGAAAACATTTCGGTCTAAAATGACTAAAACACCTATGAACCACCCATAGATCATCAGGGGCCACCAGTGTTCCGTGGACTATGCTTTGAGAAACTGCCCTAGGGGGTTACTGCCAGAGCTTAGGGATGGAGAAGCTCTTAGAACAGTAAGACATCTCATTTCAACAAGGGGATTTGGCTTTCATCTAATTTACATATTGGGCTTCTGAGGAAAATTTTTACTTCAAAAAATGTTTCTGCTGATTTGAAAAAAAGAAACTTTAAGAAGCATAACCACTAAGTTTGTCTAGAAGCAGAAATGTGAAACAATCAAAGACAAGTTATTTGAAGAGAACAATATCATACCAGCAGCTAGAGGCACAGCTAGAATAAGAACCTAAGGTCCCCTAACACAAGACAGTGGTTTTTTCTCTGTATCATGTTCTCCTCTTTATACAAAAGGAAGGAAATCAGGATAGGAGCCTCTTAAAGCAAAAAACTATTAAAACTGTGCAAAGAAGGCCTAAAGGAAATGCCTAAAGTAAATAACGTGTCCAGTAAAACTTCTGGCATAGGCAAGATAAAGAGAAGAGAAATATACAGAATAATCTTTATGCTACTTCATGCTCTAAGAAAACAAAAGAAAACGAATATTAACGAAATTTCTCATGTTATACTGTTTCAGGACTTAAAACCAAAAATGGATCGGCAGATTTTGGCATACCAAATTGATTGTTCAGTAAATTTAGTGGATCTACCATCTCGTCTGCCCAATTTTTTTGCTATTATTGAAGTTCTTTCTGTGGAAGACTTAGAATTCACTTGTCAGAGTTCCATTCTCTGATCATACCATTTCCCAGCCAGAACTACACTAAAAAACAAGCATCAACTGCTGACCTTTCAAATTCATCACTCTTTGAAACTCCAATCACAGAAAAATACTTAGGAAAATGTGCCTCTTTCATCTCTGTGTGGTGGATACTTAGTTCTTCCTACAGAAGCTGGCAACCCCGGTTCCTTTTCTCACTTGTGAGAAATGCTTTGAAAAAACCATGTCCAGCCAAAGTTCTCAGCCTTCTATTTCCTTCTTTACTTAAAATGAGGAAATGATTTGTAGAAAGGGGAAAAAAAACAATAATAGGATTCATTTATTGTCTACTTAGCTGGTCTGAATTATCTCCTAATCCACATCTTTGCTGACTCTAGGAACTCAAGTCCGTTCTCAGCACTTGAAAAAGGCACCTATTTTGCAAAATTTTGTTCTCATAACCAACCTGGGAGTTGGTAAAACATAAATGCTAAACTTTCTTCAACATACACTAGATGCCTAGGTTAAAGTTACTATATATAAAATAGAGGGCCAAGGAATAGACAAAAATCAACATTCTGTATGTGTGCACACACGTGGGTAAGCTCAAATATATACATTCAGGACTTCGCAATGCTTCTTATTATTTGTTTTCACATCAAATTACTTCTGTATGCATAGTTATTTGAGCTAACACTGAAGTGCCTTTGCACTCCCCAAGTAACCACAGATTAGTAAAAGCTAACATTTATCGAGCACTCACCAGGTACCAGGGTTTTGCTGGGCATTTCATGTGCATTGTCTCATTTAATCCTCACCTCATATGAGGTGGACACACTTTACAAATGCTCAAACTGGGACTTCATAAGTTAAATTAATTTCCTGAGGTTACAGAGCCAATGATGAAAGTACAGAGCCTGTTCAAATCTAGGTCTAACTAGGTAGCTCCTAAACTGGACCACACTCTCTCCGTAAAATGTAAGCGTGCTACAAGGATATTACTCATTAAATCGCAGTTTCCCTTTTATGAGGACTCTTGGGAGAGGCCACTGTCAGTTTCAGTACCAAGAATAATTGGGATTCTCCTGAGCAAATAATTCCTTTTATCCTTGTATTGCTTACTAAAAGTGTAAATGAAATTCATGACCCCCTTTCAGCAGGGAAGAAACCTTCAGCATTTACCTGGCAGCGTATTCCTGACTTCATGATTTTGTTCCTATTCTCATTCTAACTGTGAGCCCATTTTCTTTATTCATGTAATTTGGTTTTTGTTTAATCTTGTCTTATTTTCTGTATTCATATAAGCCATGTTAACGGTTCTCTAGCGCTAAAAGGAGATAAATGTATGAAAGAATAAGCAAAACTGGATGATAAGAGTTTAGAAATGTGAAAGATATTCCAGAAAAGACATCACCCTATGGTGAAAAATTGTTTCAGATAACTCGCATGGTGGTTAAATCACAAGTGTCAAAGTGATAACTTATTCCGAGAGACTGACCTATGACATTGCTGATGTGATGCTTTTCTCAGACACTAGGATTTTGGTTTTTCACTAACGAGCTTCACCACATCAGCAACAAGTTGGAAATACCAACTTTAACTTTTCTTCTAAAGTTGTCTGGAAAGCATAAAAATAGAGATCGGTGGTGGGGATTTGGGTAGCTGATAAGAGAACATGTTGCTGCTACTATTTTATGATTTTTTTTCTTTCAGTTCATAAAACAGATAAATAATGTATGTTTCTTTTTTCTCTTCTAAAACTTTATATTAGAGTGTATATTTTAGCTAGACATGTAGTTGAATACATGCATTACCTTTCTCTTTAAAAAAATTGCAGAAAACCCCAGAATAAAGACGAAAGAAGCTCTATTTTCTTTCCTTTTTCCTTCAGTAGTCCCTGGCAAATGGGAAGAAAGAAGGATTTCTCCTGTGTAAAAACAACTGATGTACTGGTGTAGTCAATAAAAATATATATAATCATTTGATATTTTAAATATTCAATATAATATGAACTTACTTTAATTGTCAATATTCATATTACAACAAGACAAAACAAATTACCAATGATTATAGGCTTGTCTTCCATATACACTACAGTACTATTATTAAAATTGTGAAAGGATAATACATCTGTATGAACCAGTACAGAAATAAACTCCGTAATTTACCAGATTTTTCCCTCTTTACCGCATTTATTATATTTCTAAAAATAGGTGAAATCACAAAATTGTAATGTTCCATCTTTTTGACAATCACAATTAATATCTTCTCTGTCATTTTCATTTATAAAAAGTTGGCATTTTAATGTAGCGTTGAACAATATATCGTGTCCATCACAACAGTGGGGTTCCCCACTGTATATACCCTATAAAGAACTCATCCTACTTGTGTTAAAGAATATGAAAGTAATTTTTTTAATTATAAATTTTTCTATGGTTGGATTATGACATGCCCATGGAAAACTTTATAGTTAAAACGCATTTACAACAACAATAGAAGAGTCCTGAAGTGTGCTATCAGCCTTTGGTTCAGCACAGTGCTTTCCTTGGGTAGTTTATATCTGGATTCTCCACCTTAATTCCCATCAAATTAAATGTTTTAGCTGAGGCTATTTTGAGAAAATGTAAAACAAAGAAAACATGTGTAAGGATTCCCTGACAGTTTAATTATCCAAGTTCTCCCGAATCCTTGAAATGAAAGTTCATTGCTATAGACCTTACCATCATTTCACTTTTTCTATCAGGACTAATCGATCCTAAGATCCCTGTAAAAAGGAGAAAACTTAGACAGCCCAGATTAAATTGGTCCACTGGAGTACATATTGAAGAGCCATGTCGAAATTCAGCCTCTTAAAACATACCCTCTTGAAACCCACTCTGTAGTCATTCGTTTCTACACTCCCCTTTCTTAAAGATTGACTGACTTTCTTTACTGGGGATCTTGGATGAGAAACTTCTCTGGAGAGAATTCAAGTCTGGGCAGTATGGCTGGCATGGGCCTGCGGACAGATCACTTCAGTGACCACTGAAACAAACACCACCTGTGAGCTAGTACGCGGCAGTTGTTTAATGAAGCACAGCATCACATGCAGAGCAATTTCTGATGGGAAATGAAGATCCCACTGGAAATTGCTAGGGGCATTAGACAAGCAAAATGTAATTATCTGAACTGAAATCCAGCTGACATCTCTGACAACAAATACCAGGGGATCTTTAAGGATCAGATGCTCCATTTTAAGTCAGTGCCTCTGGCTTCAGTGTTCTCTGCTCCCCCTTCGTCCCCCCAAGGTGGAGAGAACACCTCACACTGAGTCACCAGCATGTACTTTATCTGCCAATTCTTTCTGCTAGCAGAGAGGAGGTCGGGCTTACACTAACAGAGTAATTGAGACACGCATCCAAATATTTTAGGCCAAATGAATTTTGATTCTCTACAAATTAAAAGAATCATATAATATTTATGGAAGCTAGAATTCTGCCTTGTCCACTTTCTTATCCCAGACAGAGCCAGTTCCGTTGCCTTTTTGACGTAGTCACTTTGGAGATAGGGTATCTCAGATTGGCCCTCTGTGGTGCTCAATGAAGATATTCATTTAAATTGTGTCTTTTGTCAATGAAACTTTTAGGAAAGAACTCTTGGACCTTTCAGCCATGGACTTGTTGTTGTTGTTGTTGTTTTTAAGACAGAAACTAAGTGAACAGATTAAAACCAGGATATGATCTGAGCTGTGCCAATGTTTGGTCTTGGGGTTTTAAGTACCTCAAGTGAGATGAGAGACCACAATCACAAAGAAGGGCTCTTTGCCTTAAGAAAAAAAAAATGAAAACTTTGAAAGTTTTCAAGAATATTAAGAATTAGAGCTAGAAAAGATGTCTTTGTTCAATTATCTTTTAATGGTGAAGGCGTAGTTCTTCTAGTATATATATCATGGATGTTCTCCATTTTAATTTTTAATATTTCAGTTCACATTAGCTGAAGTGCCTTCCCTTGAGAGGATTTTTATAATCTGTCTTAGCTGTTAGAAAATTGTTGCTGGTACTTTACTTAGCTCAGTTTTTCCTCTGTTTAGGTTCATGCTACTAGTCTTAATTACATTCTATTGGACTTCTCTAAATAGTTCTTTCCTTTACGCCTTGATTTATTTATCTCATCATAGGAAAAATACTGTTTACTTCTTGAACAAATGTATCGTTGTCTCTGTCATCATTTTATTTGCTTTGATTCCTCTCCTCATTGCCCCTTTAAAGAAAGTGAGTTTTGGTCCTGTTTTGTGCCATTATCTGGCATAATGATTAACACCAGTGAACTGGTTTGAATGATGTTGTATATAGTTACCATACGTGTAAAACACTGATGGAGTTGGTAACGTCCTTTAAAAAAAAATTACAATCTCAGATAATGTACATGAGGATCTCACTCTCACCATTACGTAGAAAGGTTATGAAACTGAATATAGAGATTGCCTTTTTCATGCTCTACTTCTCCATGTGCTAACATATTCAGTCTTAATTGTTTAATTATTTGTTTAATATCTGCTCTCCTCTTTAGACTGAAGCTTCATGAGAGCAGGGCTATATTTCTCTACTTTTTCCTCAGAATCTTTAAAACCCTGCACAGTGACCATTACATCATAACATGATTAACAAGTATTTGTTGAGCAAAGAAATAAACGAAGTTGGATCTCAGAAACTCACAGAGCCTTGTGTAGCCTGTCATCTCCTTTATCTTCCCTATATTACTCCAGTCCTTTCACCACCTCTACCTTTTAGTTTGCTTTTGTAAGATTATTTGTTCTCTGACTCATATTTATGGAAATACAACTAATTATCAACAAATACTATTTCTACTTCCCTGAGCTCCTGAAATTAAACACAAAGGAATTTGTGGTTTTGGATTAATATTTGTCAACTATTCAAAATAATGAACTCATCTAAAAAAAACCTAGGTCCTCTTAGCAAAATTGACCTTATTTAAAATGATTAAGCCACCCATTCACATTACAGAATTCTAGATTTTATTATTTGCCAAATTCCAAAAGGCCTTGCACTTACATTTTTATTTTTATTTTTTTATTTTTTTTAATTAGAGTCTTGCTCTGTCACCCAGCCCAGGGTGCGATTTCAGCTCACTGCAACCTCCGACTCCCAGGTTCAAGTGATTCTCATGCCTCAGCCTCCGGAGTAGCTGGGACTACAGGCCTGCACCACCAAGCCCGGCTAATTTTTTGTGTTTCTAGTAGAGATGGGGTTTCACCATGTTGGCCAGGATAGTCTTGAAATCCTGACCGCAAGTGATCCAACCGCCTCAGCCTTCCAAAGTGTAGGGATTACAGGCGTGAGCCACTGCGCCCAGCCATACATTTATCCACCTCTAATAGCACCTCTAAGTCCTTTTCATGACCCTCTACTGCATCCACCCCAACCTGAGAAGTGTGATGCTACTGTCTACTGTCTTGTCTATGTACCATGTGCCTTCTCTCCTTTCATTGCCAGGATCTTTGAATAGGTACCCTAACTTTTTTAAATATATTTTTTATTTCAATAGCTTTTGAGGTACAAGTAGTTTTTGATTACAAGGATGGATTGTTTATTGGTGAAGTCGGAGATTTTGATATGCCCATCACCTGAGTAGTGTACATTGGACCCAATATGTAGTTTTTCATCCCTCACTCCCACTGCCCACTGTCTGAGTCTACAAAGTCCATTATATTGCTCTGTCTGCCTCCACATACCCCTAACTTAGCTCCCACTTATAAGTGAGAACATACGGTATTTGGTTTTCCATTCCTGAGTTACTTCACTTAGAATAATGGCCTCCAGTTCCACCCAAGTTACTGAAAAGGACATTTCATTCTTTTTTAATGGCTGAGTAGAATTCCATGTAGTATATATACCACATTTTCTTTATCCGCTTGTTGGTTGATGGGTACTTAGATTGGTTCCATATCTTTGCAATTGTGCTGTAATAAACAGATGCATATAGGTGTCTTTTTGATATAAGGACTTATTTCCCTTTGGGTAGATATCCAGTAGTGGAGTTGCTGGATTGAATAGTAGATCTACTTTTGGTTCTTTAAGAAATCTCATGCTGTTTTCCATAGAGGTTAAACTAATTTGCATTTCCACCAACAGTGTATAAGCGTTCCCTTTTCACCACAAAACAGGACTAACTTTTAATTGGAAATTTCCCCAGGAATTGCTGCCACCAGCTTATGCCAATCATATCCATGCTCATGCTCAATATTCTGGTTGCCTTCCTAGCTTTCTTCTCTTGGTTAGTGGTACCATGACAGGATTCTCCCGATCACTAAGACTTGAGACTTTAGGAAGGTCTTTGGATTAGCCCTCTCCTTCATCCTCTAGGTCCAACTTTCCAGGCCCTTCATTCTTTTTCTGAATAGTTTCTGATCCATTACTTTGTCTTCATTCTCACTGATGGCACCCCAGACCTGACCTTCATCATCTGACATCTGGATACTATGTCATGAGAGTTCCCTAAAAGAAGCCTCACAGACTTTAGTCCAATGTCTCTTCACCATATACAATGCATCATTTTCTGCTTCAATTTCTGTTCCTAGCCTTATTTTCCCTTTTCTTTCTCAGTGCCCCAGGCTGCCCCTTTGAACTCCTTTCCTCCATACTCCTAGCCTCGTGCCCCACTCCAGTCATTCTGGTGGAATCCTACCTTGGCGCTTGTGGACTTCCTTTTCCCTTTGCCTGGAATGCACACCCCTTCATCTTCTCTAGCTCACTCCCACAACTTTTGGGTTTCTGCTCACTTAATTAAAAAGACCTCTGTCCTGTCCCACCCTTCATCACTATCCCCTGACACTGCACGTACTACTTGCCTATGACGTAGTTATTTATTTTCTGTTACTCTCTTGCTAGAATGTAAACTCTGTGAAAAATAGATTTTCTTTCTTTTATTTTTCTTTTCCAGAGCATTTCCAGGAACTACAACAGATAGGAGCTTAATAAATATTTGCTGAATGAATAGCTAAATTATGTTTCATTTTCGTTATTCTGTATCATATATAATATCTAATAATAAATTAGACCGGGTGTGGTGGCTCACGCCTATAATCCCAGCACTTTGGGAGCCAAGGCGGGTGGATCACCTGAGATCAGGAGTTCAAGACCAGCCTGGCCAACATGGTGAAACCTCGTTGCTACAAAAACACAAAAATTGGCCCAGCATAATGGCGGGTTCCTGTAATCCCAGCTATTCAGGAAGCTGATGCAGGAGAATGTCTTGAACCCAAAAGGCGGAGGTTGCACTGAGCCGAGATGACGCCATTGCACTGCAGCCTGGGTGACAGAGGAGACTCCGTTTCAAAATAATAGTAACAATAATAATATAATAATATCAATGATAAATTATAATATTCACATGTTCTCCAGTATTCTGGGATTATCATTTTCTTTCCCTCACTGCAGTATAAATATGAGTATCAATGGGTATTTTAATAAAATCCAAAAGGTGAAGGAATGTGAGGAGGAAGGAGTTACTTGGCCTCTTTTGTGTTATTTCTTCGTCTTACACGAACCTGCTGCTCCAGGCTTTCCTTCAGTAATGCCTGCCTATCCTATAGGCCACGGCTCCTGTGCATCCTCATTCTCTGAAATCTGCTTCCTCACCAAAGGTGGACTAGCATCATAGATTTCCTTTGCATGAACAAATTAATATGGCACCCAAATTAGCAAATGAATCTTGCTACCATCTCTGTATATTTTGTGTGTGTGTTTTGTTGTTGTTGGTGGTGGTGGTGGTTGTTTTAGAGACAGGGTCTTGCTCACGTTGGAGTGCAGTGAAGCAGCCATGGCACACTATAACCACAAACTCCAGGGTTCAAGTGATCCTCTTGCCTCAGCCTCCAGAGTAGCTAGGATGACAGTGTAGGCCACCACACCCGGTCACCCGGTTAATTTTTTATTTTTGTAGGGACTGAGTCCTGCTATGTTGTCCAGAGTGGTCTCAAGCTCTTGGCCTCAAGTGATCCCCTCACCTTGTCCTCCCAAAATGCTGGGATTACAGGTGTGAGCCACCACGCGCAGACCCTGTATATTGTTAAGGTCTGGCATGTTTTCTTTCTGCTAGAGTAAGTTATTAAAAACTATTAAATCATAATAGTGATTAACATGAATTATTTACTAATTTCCCAACATGCATTCAATCCTCACAATCACTCAATGAAGTCAGTACAATTATGAAAATCTCCATTAACAGATGAGGAAAATTTGGCTTAGAAATATAACCAACTAGCTTAATGTCATGAAACAAGTTTGTGAGTCAGGAATCAAGCCCAGGTCTGTCTGACTCCAAAGCCCGCCATCCTTTACCATTTCCAGCATAAAGTATACTAAATCTCCTTTGGAACCAGGTGGAAAAGTGAATGAATGAACAGATGAATGATTAATTGCACCCTTTTTTTCATCTTATTAATGGTGTTTAATAACTTAATTTTGAACTAACTCAAAGAAGGGCTGGTTTTTGTCGAGGGAGAGCATTCTGCAAATAGGGGCCATTAAGCAGACAGCCTGAAGGACCACCTGCCAAAGATTGAGCAGAGGATGTTTCTGAGCTGTGTGGGAGGCAGAACTCCATAACCTCCAAGGTCTCTTCAAGGTCAAGTGATGCATTCTATGATTCCAAGAGGTTTTTAAAAAATGGAAAATTTAGAATATATATGGTCTATATAAATAGAAATAAAATTAATCTAACTTCATCTTTCTTTTATGCTTTTCCAAAAAAGAAACAATTATTTTAGGGTGAATCCAGGAGATAATAATCAGAATATCAACATTTTGAACTCTATCAGCTTTAATTCATTTTTCCCTTTGAGTTTATACTTTTGTAGCACTGACTTTTCTCTAGAGTCAAAGAAAATAACAATGGTAAATAACGAGCTCTTCATGTTCCTGAAACAAACTACTCAATGCTAGAAATGTCGGCTTCAGCATGTGCTGAGAAAACATCCAGATGTTAGCCAGCTGAAACAATATATCCTAGTGCATCTAAATAAAAAATTCATCTTCCTTTAAAAATTGGAAGTCAAAATGGGGTTTAGGATTCCCAATAAGGGTCAAGAAACTGCAAGTATTTATGAATCTCTGAACCTGCCTATTGCCAGAAGGTATCTGTACAGTTCCTAGAACACTGAGAATTAAAAAGTAAATAAAATGCTAGATATAATAGCTAACCTTTCTGATTACTATAAATTGAGCTAACAATAGCAAAAGTGCCTAGTGATTATTTGGTTATTACTTGTGAGTTTCACATACCGTGGTCATGGGTTGCTCGGAAGAATGAGCTGTAGGAAATGCAAGAGACAGGAGAGGCGATAGAGGAATTGGGAGTTGTGCAGATCATTGGGAGGTCTAGGGACAGGGAGGGGCATTCTCCACCCACTCCCCCTCAACTCTTTAGAAGGGCAGATGAGTAAAACTGTCAAGCAAACAGAACAAAAAGCTAAGGAATCTTGAAAACTTTAGAAATCAACATTGCTTTTCAGAGTCACAGAAGAAGAAAAGTTCTTTCCTATAGAAATGAAATTGAAGAAAAAATGAATTAGAAATTAAGACATAAAACGTGGATGCTTTGATTTTTCCTCAGGACTCCTGCCATCAGTCGAGCCAGGATGGACTAAAGTGTGTTTCCCAAAGTGCGACCCATCCCCCCAGCATTAGACTCATGGAGTTGATTTAAAAAACAAAAAACAAAAAACAAAAAAAAAAAAAACAGAGTGGAAAAAAAAGAAACCAATTTCTGAGCCTCACATTAGACTCAATGAATAAATATTCATGGATATTGGGCTCAAACAATTCACATTTTATAATAACACCCAAGTGATTCTTATTTACACCATAGTTTGAAACCTTTGGGATGTGAATAGCATTTTGTGGTAACTAATATTTTAGAGAAATGTGAAGTGCAAGGCCATGATTAATTTTGAGCATGAGAATAAAGGAAGAATCAGCTTAACTTTTAGAAAACAGGAGGCAAATTTAGCAAACAAACAAACAAGAACTGTTGAAAAATAAGGAAGCTAGAATGAAGTTTCTCTTTTCTAACGTCCCTTTCTTCATTCTGTCTTAGAACAAAAAGGAGAGGCAGGAAGTAAAAGAGGTTGACTCGTTTGTTAACAGAACATTATCTCAGTTTACCAAGATTCTTCCACAGTCAAAGTCACTTTGCTTATCTGTTCTTTTTCATGTTGGGACAGCTTTAAAACTAACAATAACCCAGAGCTACTCTTAGGCAAAACTGGGAAATAATAAGTTTTCCTAAATAAGTAATGGAGAGGTTGCGTTAGTGTCCTGTGCCTGCCATAACAAATCACCACAAACTGGGTGGCTTAAGACAACAGAACTTCATCATCTCGCAGTTCTGAGGGCAGGAGTCCAAAATCACAATGTCGACAGGGCGGTGCCCTCTCCAGAGACTCTGGGGAAGAATACGTTCCATGGCTCTCGCTAGTTTCTGCTGGTTGCCAGTCATCGTTGGTGTTCTCTGGCTTGAGGATGCACCACTCAATCTCTGCCTCTCTCTTCCTGTGGCACTCTCCCGGGTGTGTCTCATCTTCACATGTCATCCTCCTCTCTCTGTCCAAATTTCCTCCTTCTTATAAGAATATTAGTCACTGGGTCTGGCACAGTGGTGCACACTTGTAATCTCAGCTATTCAGGAGGCTGAGGTGGGAGGATCACTTGAACCCTGGAGGCAGAGGTTGCAGTGAGCCAAGATTGAGCCACTGCACTCCAGCTTGGATGACAGAGCAAGACTCGGTCTCAAAAAAAAAAAAAAAAAAGGAACATTAGTCATTGGATTAAGGCCTACCCCAATGCAGTATGACCTCATCTTAACTTGATGACATCTGTAAAAATCCTATCCTATTTCCACATAAGCATAATGTCACATTTACGGGGACTAGGAGTTAGGAATTAAACACATCTTTTTGGAGTACCCAATTCTACCCAGTACACTAAATGAATGTTAAATGGATGCTGGGAGACAGAACTGAAGTTGTATTGTTTTTATTTCATATTGCCTTCTTCTCTGTGTGTCTATACCGTTTCCTATTCTGTCTCTTACAAGGACACTTGTCATGGGATTTAGGCCCACCCAGATAACCTGGGATAATGACCTCATCTGGAGGTCTTTAATAAGTTTATCTGAAAAGGTTCTTTTTTTCAAGTAAGGTAACAGTAACACATTTCAGGGATTAGGACGTGGACATATCCTTTTGAGGGCCACCATTTAACCCACTACAAGGTGATAAAAACTATTATTTTTTTATTTTTGTAGAGATGAGGTCTCCCTATGCTGCACAGGCTCATCTCAAACTTCTGGCCTCAGATAATCCTACTGCTTTGGCCTCCCAATTTGCTGGAATTAAGAGGTGATGGAATTTAAAAACAGACTGTATCTTCACCTTTTCTGAAAGGGTTTGAGTATATTCTTGCCTAGAGCAGATAAAATTACTCTTCAAGGTCATTCCTAACTTATTTAATTCTCTAATTTTATAATCTTATGAGAATTTGTGTTATCAAGACCTTAGTTAAAGCAGAGAAAAACAATTCTAGGCAAATCTATTATTAGTAAGTCAGACAAAAAGTATTCTATTTTCAATAAGTTTAAATTCACGAAAATGATTTCTTCAGAAGGACAATGCATGTTCATACTTAACTCTAAACAAGGAAGATTTTTTTAACATTTAGGAACTTATAAAATGATGTAAATCTGAAAGACAAGCCAAGTTATAGCTTGAATAGATATTTATTCAGCATTAATCTCTCAAATCATTTGTGACATATAGGTCAGACCTGGGCAGTGAGAAGATTTAAAAGACACAATATGTGCTAAAACCAAGTCTCGGGGGGGATATTTTGTCCTTTCTGTGTCTGTACAAACTCCCTCCCTTATCCCTAACCCAAAATTTGAAAATTTTCACGTGTTCCAAATGACTTAATTCCAGTGAAGACTTAAGGAAAAATAGAAGATGATTGTAATGAAATGTATCAATTCCCATCATCATTGTTTTTAAATCTTGAAGTTACTCAGGCATTCTAGGTTTTATATTCCAAATATAACATAACCTGGAAGGTAGGTTGTGTTTCCAAAATACTCTAATAGGCAGCCAACTGATTGAAGGACTCAACAGTAGTGAGTTTCAAACGGGAAACGCCTATGAGAAGAGGGCTGCCGACGTGAAAGAGAATGAAGTCAATTTCTTCACACTTCTTAGGACCCAGCCTTAGAACTTGCTTTCTAATATTTGGAGTATTCAGAAATATTTCTGAGGGTGAGGTACTCAAAATTTTCCTATACAATTCCCAATTTCAGGATTAAAATCAGGAAAACCAAGAAAAAAAGCACAAATTCATGTAGATACACACATAGAGTCATGTCCTGTATTGACAAGTCTTTGAAGGCTAATTCCATGAAGTAACCACACTGAGCCCAGAAACCAAGTCAGCCCATCAAAATCTATAATTTTTCTGCCAAAGCAAAGTAAATTTACCATGTTGCCAAAATTCACGTGAAAGTATATAGCATCTATTTCTCTTCTTATTTTGTAGTTGTTCAAATCAGTGGTGTCTAAAACAGAGTATGCATGGTCATCTACAAGGGTGAAAAAGAACATCTGCTTATATTTATTTTTAATCTTAAAACATAAGAAAGAAATCAAGCTTTACTTATATTTAAAATATGTATTTCTATAATTCATAAATTTTAAAGTGATTATATTGAGATACATAGCCATAATGTTTTTACTCATTTAGATATGTAATATTTTTACTTACATAGATACATAATTAAAATGAATTGGAGGCTCCTGATTTAACCAAATTGGAAATAATTTAGTCACTTTTTTCTTTCCCTATAAAGCATGGATCTTCATCGTTTTTTGGATTTCTGAATTTTATGAGGATATAAATTATATAATATAAATTATACTCATTTCAATATAAGTATAAATTATATGTAAGGTCTTGAAAATGTTTTTGAGTCATTGTAGGCTAAACTGGTCCACATGCTTGTACAAACAGTTCAATAGGATAACATCTACATAAAAGCATCCAACATATTACATCTCTAGGAAAATCTCTTCCAAAAACATGAAGAAGAACATTAAGAAATTATACCGCAGTCATTCTTGTAGTTTAGATAGTATAGAGAAAACAAAAAACAAATGAGGTCAAGTTAGTGATTTCTTCAGTCTTCATAAAAAAAATCAGTATTTACTAAAGCTGCATATGAGACATCCTGCAATTTAAATGTTGCAGTCTAAATCTCAGGGAGTTTTGGATTCCATTTACTATCTAAATTATTTTTCCCTCCCTGACATTTTTAAGTCAACGAAGAAGCATACGAACTACTAGAGATTTGTTCTAAGAATTGACCAATGACCTTTATGGGCAGGGACTGTCTTGCCCTTGTTTTAAAGCTCACTAAAATAACTATGCCCGGCTGTCATGTCAAGACAAACTGATGTGCCATGGTCACTTACGAGAGGTGCCATGAAGATTTTATTTCTAACAGTAGTTCGAGTACAAAAATTGAAGAAATAATCTGTGCTTTCTGCCTGCCACCATCTCTCCCTGCTCTTCTAGCACAAAATCCTTTTCATCTTGTAAACTCCTCCGTTTTTTTGAGTCTGCTATCAATAAAAGGACTTGTCCTCCGCACCTGCAGCGGTGGGCATGTGATGGGCTACTTCAGACCCCCAGGCACATTCATCAGTCCAAGGGTGAGAAACTGGCTACACAAGGTCAATTAGAGTCACTTTCAGTATTAAACTAAATGCTGTGATTGGAGGGACTTCTTTTCCTTTTAGATCATTGGTACCAAAGACTGTACAAGCCTGGGTCTACCAGAGCCATTTTTTGCCACCAAGTGGAAAAAGCATACTTGAGAATAAAACCAACACTGAGGAAAGAAGAGTTGACAGAGGAAGGGAAATAGAAGGTACTCAGTTTTACGTCTGTGCTTTTCTATTAGGTTGATGCAAAAGTAATTGCAGTTTTGTACCAACTTAATATTATATGGGGGCAATAAATTTTCTCTTGGCATTAGATTTCTACCAGGTGCAACTGAGAAAAGTCCTCTTACCACAGGGATGATATGCTAGAATACACCGAGGCTACTATTATAGTAAAGTCACTCTTACTTTCTAGATATATTTTCTTGAGTGGGATAAAGGTAAATCTCCAAATAGCCTAAAATCATGGCTGTGGCTATAGTCACTGAGTGTGTCAAACATGTGAACAATACACATTACATGTCTCTTAATTCACACATACATATACGTGCACACACACACACCCCCCTCTGAATATTGCGCTAACATAGCTAACAGAGTACTATGCAGAGTTGTTTATTCAACAAGCATAACTGATTAACAACAACATAATGTTTGAATTTTCTCTAGTAATACCTATCCACCAAATAACCTATTTATTTCTATTTTGGCAGCATTCTTTTATTTTCTTGCCTTCTAATTTCCTATTATCTCCTATAGTTTCTTTTAGGCCATACAATGTTAAAAAAAAGGTAAGTCCAGATTTTTATAATATTTTATGACTTGACAGTTTTTACATGCTGAAGATTACGGAATGGAAATTATCATTGAGATCCCCCTTCCCCCACCAAAAAAATTAAACATTTGTTCAAGACCTTAGTCAATTTAAAATATTTTGCTAAGTCAACTAAATAAGCAGTATTCTTTGAAGAAGGCCAATAAATGATTTCACCTTTTCTTAGATTGTTATTACTTGTATTTCTTAAAGAATAGGGCCCAAGGGGAGAACTCCTTTAAAAGAGAAATAGGAGTAAAATCACTTTCAGATCTTTCTCCCTAGGAGAAGTTGATTCTTCTACTAGCTTCTTTCTCTGCTATGATGTATTATTAAAAATGGGAAGACAGTGTTGATGGCATGTGTTGTATAATAGCTTTGTGGGGTGCCATTTATTTTACTTTAAGGAGAGTTTATTTCATCTTGGGCCAACTGGGAAAGCTTTTCAGAGGCCATGAGCACACTGGCTTTCTTCATATTAGATAAAAGCAAGGACATTGCTCATACATTGATCTGAAGTTATTCAAAGCCTGAGTTGGGGAAGAGAGAATTTCCTTCCTTGGTACAGAGTAGCTTTCACATCATATGGACGCATTCAAAATCTGAAAACTCTTTTTAAATTGAGAATGTCAGAGGAAAATTTTCACCTTTTTTGATGTGTAAACTGAAAATGCGGAAATTTTATTAGATGAAAAAAGGAATAAAATTAAAATAAAGTTTAATATCAACTTTAAATGTCAATGTATTCTAAAAGAGTAAACAGTGAAAAACTGGATTTAAACCATACCAGTTATCTGGATATCTTAAATTACTGATTTGTGATTCATAAGTTGTAGGTTATCATAAACTGTTTGCTCGTAGAGTGCTGAGCACATGACTCCCAGGAAATATTTTTCTGGCAAACTTTTTGTTTGAATTGTCAGAAAATAAATGTTTTAGGCTCTGTGGGGTATCTAGTCTCTCCTAAACTCTGCCTTTGTAGCATGAAAGCATCCATAAATGTTACATAAATAAATGTGCATATTCTGATATAACTTTATTGACAAAATCAAGTGATGGGTTGGGTTTGGCCTGCTGTTACAGTTTGTCAACCTCTGCTCTATGCCTAACTCTGAATTATCAGTTTAGCTGCTAAGAATGGGATGGTGTATGCATTTAATAAATGGAACATTTTCCTGAAAATCAAAAGATGAGTTCTGTTTCTAAATTTACCAATATCATGTTAATCAATTCATTCTAAAGGTGTTCCCTAAGGCCTAGCTTTGTTAGGTGAAGGAGAGAGATTTTTGGAAAAGAAAATGAGGGGGATTGTCAGTGAGGGAGGCTTTAGGCTCATGCTCTGATTGGAGGCAGGCCAACTTTGCATTTGTCTACTTTATAAGTTTGAGCTGTACAAAATCTCATTTAAAAACTATTCGACTTGGAAGGATTGGGTAACTTCTGTAAGTTATTTCCATAAGTCACATCTAGCACTAGCTGTCAATTAAGATCCAATTACAGAAAGGGATGCCTCAAATGTAGCATGAGTCTTGTGTATAGGAAATTCAAGGAGAAAAAAATATATTTTAAATGAAATAAATGTCTTTGTAGAGAATTCTAGAGAGCTGAGGAATGACAACTGGATACAGATATTAGCAATGTCAAGACAAGAACACAGTTACACCAGTGCTTGCAATCTCTGGCTTGTGGGGAGCATCCCACCTTGAGGTTTTCAGAAGCTGCTCCCCACCTACACAGACTTAATAGGCGTCATGAAGAAAAGGATGCCGCTTTTCAGCAGTGCTCAGATCACATGTGACAGCCATAATTGAGTAAGCAAACGGGGTGCTGAGAAGAGGGTAATGGGCCATGCAGGTAGAAGAAGAGCTGAGCAAATCCTTAGAGGTGATTCTCATTGAAAGCAATGTGAAACTGGTAGGTGTACATTGAGCTCCAAACATTCTCCCAATGCAGAGATGAAAGTTATTATCATCTTGACAGGTCTGCAAACCATGGCCTCTGTCCAAATGCCATAACACACAAAGAAATAGAAATTAGGTTATAAATTTCCCCTTTTAGGCACACCAAAGGAATTGGAATAGTTGGTAGAATTGGGAGCAAACAAGATACTTTAATTAGATTAAAGCATGTGAAATTGTTAACTCACTGGCCAGCCCTAGGACTCAGAAATTTTGGAAAATAATTACAAAATTGATACTCTGAGTAAACACAATTTTGGGATCTCCCTAAATTTCATCCTCTAAGCTCTCTCTTCATCTTTGGTTTTTAGCCCATTAACCTAACTCTTGTCTACTTCACAGAAGCAATAAAGATACGAGATCCCAAGGTAGAGTAGCCCTCAATGGGGCTTACTGAAAACAGAGCATTCTATTCAAATGGGCAAATTTAAGCTTCTTTTAATCTCAAGAACTGGGTGAGAAAATCAGAGGAATGCAGATATGGTCTCGCTTCTGAGCCATGATGCTGAGAAATGCTCTACAACCAAAGCACTGGATATAGTATGTACTTTGGCTAAGCTGCCACCTGGTAAATGGTATTACTTATTTAAATTCTTATAATCTAATCAGAATGACTTCCTATAAACATAATTTATAGATTCAAGGAAAATACAGTCTAATATCCCAAATTACCAATAATGTTTCTATAAAACTATGTATTAGAATAAATACATAAATATTAATTATCACTAACAAAATTTGTTTGCATACACACACATACACACACAGAGTAAAAGCAAAAGTTCCCAACTTTTTGGTCTATGGTACCCTTATTATTTCAGTAATTTTTTCAAAGCACTCCTAGACCAAAAGAAATGTCTAATAATTATATTTATTAACTAGTTAGAAATCACCAAAAACTCAGCTTTATAAAGATACGATATGAGCAAAAACAACGTAGCATGATCAGTGAGGAAACTGTGAACTATCTCAAGCTTCATTATGACCAAAAGTTATCGAGGGTTGCTGTCTTTTGCTGGAAAATGTAAAACGTCCCGCAGCCCTCCTGTGAGTTTGCTGCAGCACCCCGGGGTGCCTTGGCACACTGTTCAGAAACCACTGGATTAAGACAAATCTGGCAACTATTCTGTGTCTACTCTCCCATCCCAGTTAAGTTACACAATAGCTAGTATTTTAATGTTTTCATTCTTGGCTCAGTCTAAAATTGATCGTTCTCTTAACTTTAATGAACAAAACAAAACTTGAAATTGATTTTACTTTGAGGTTTCAAAGAGAATCAGTGGTTCTCAGTACTATCTGTTTAAGCCTCTTTCTTCTTCAGCAGGAAGGTCTCAATGACCTTCACACAACTTATCTAGGAAAATGCGCGCTTGTCCTTTGTAAGGTCACAATTAATAGTCTTCACTTTTCCCAAGAAGCAAAACTGAAAAACACAGATGCAGAATATTTCCTACATTCTGACTAGATTTCTTGACTGAAAAAATCTCATTGACCATCCTTGATTAATCAGGATATTTCTAAATTAATAATCTCTTACCACACAAGAAGCTTGTCATTTACCTGTAGTTTTATCATAGGTTTTAACACATGCTGTAAGAAAAGGGCTAATATCCAGAATCTACAATGAACTCCAACAAATTTACAAGAAAGAAACAAACAACCCCATCAAAAAGTGGGCAAAGGATATGAACAGACACTTCTCAAAAGAAGACATGTATGCAGCCAAAAGACACATAAAAAAATGCTCATCATCACTGGCCATCAGAGAAATGCAAATCAAAACCACAATGAGATATCATCTCACACCAGTTAGAATGGTGATCATTAAAAAGTCAGGAAACAACAGGTGCTGGAGAGGATGTGGAGAAATAGGAACACTTTTACACTGTTGGTGGGACTGTAAACTAGTTCAACCATTGTGGAAGTCAGTGTGGCGATTCCTCAGGGATCTAGAACTAGAAATTCCATTTGACCCAGCCATCCCATTACTGGGTATATCCCCAAAGGACTATAAATCATGTTGCTATAAAGACACATGCACACATATGTTTATCGCGGCACTATTCACAATAGCAAAGACTTGGAACCAAGGCAAATGTCCAACAATGATAGACTGGATTAAGAAAATGTGGCACATATACACCATGGAATACTATGCAGCCATAAAAAATGATGAGTTCATGTCTTTTGTAGGGACATGGATGAAATTGGAAATCATCATTCTCAGTAAACTATCGCAAGGACAAAAAACCAAACACTGCATGTTCTCACTCACAGATGGGAATTGAACAATGAGAACACATGGACACAGGAAGGGGAACATCACACTCTGGGGACTCTTGTGGGGTGGGGGGAGTGGGGAGGGATAGCATTAGGAGATATACCTAATGCTAAATGATGAGTTAATGGGTGCAGCACACCAGCATGGCACATGTATACGTATGTAACTAACCTGCACATTGTGCACATGTACCCTAAAACTTAAAGTATAATAAAAAAAAAAAAAGATTTCAGCTCTCACTTATAGGCAGAGATAATGGTTTCTTGATAGCCTTAGGTTCTTCATCAAGTTAGGCCCTTGAAAAAATAATTTAATTAGAATATTTTTATAGGACTATGGTTCTTCACAAACATACAAGAAGTGTCATCTAACTAGAGAAGAATCTTGGATGCCTTGGAAGAAAAGCTAAGAGAGTGTGTGTGTGTGTGTGTGTGTGTATGTTTGTGTGTGCCTGTATGTCTGTCTCTATCGTGCACTCATGACAGAGAGAGAGATAAAGAGGAGAAAGATAAAGATTCACATTCCTTAAAGGTATGTGAACATGAACATGTGACAATGTGAATTTGACAGAATGAGTGTAGACAGGCAGGGAGTAAGTGAGTAGGAGTCTACACTGAAAGGGTGGGCTAACCAACTGTGGTAGGCTATAGGGTTTTCTCAGATCACTGGCAGTTTTCAGATAGATCTAAAGCGATTCTATCAAAACATGTTAAATACCAACGATAACCAAGGACAAATTGCCACATTCCAAAAGCAATCAGAGTTGGCCTGCATTATCCTTCCTCCACACATTCTTTGGAGGCTTATCACAACAGCAACCACATGCATTATAAACAGTGTTACCCTTCAACTAGGCAACTGGCTTCTTCCCCTGCAGTAGTTTAAAACCACCCTCTGCTCCCACAGTCGGTAAGATGTTCTGCATTAACTTTGCACTGATCTCCTCTGAAGGCAAAAACAAGATCCTTTTGCATTAATGATTAGCAAAAATCCCAAAGGCAACAGCTTTGACAAGGACCATACTACAAGCATAAGTTTGTGTTGACAGTTTCTATTCAATATAGTTACAAGTGCTCTGCCATCATCTACGAAACCTATCAGTGTACATAGACCACCAAATCATGCAACAAATCCTAAGAGTTTATTGGAAATAAATTATTGGATTATGTTTATTTAACCACAAACTTTAAAATCTGAAAAAAAACCTGGGTAAAACTGTTAAATATGGTATTCATTACATGTAGAAAGATGTTTAAAATTCATGTGAAAACATGACGATATTGCAATTTAAACTTAAATTTCAATAAGTACCTAAATTTAAAAGCCCATAATAATTATAGGATGTGCAGCCTTAAATTAAACAAGACTACTCTTGAATTAAGTAAATGCTAATGTTGTACTATCCGCTAAGTAAATACTAATTAGTTGTCACAGCAATTTTTCTGAATCTTCTCACAGTATAGTAAGATATGTGTAATGTATATTATGTGAAGTCACCAAGGGTGGGGTCTGGAAGATGTAACAAGCAAAAATAAAGCCAGATGTCAGTAAAATGCTCCCTGTTACTATGTTTTGGAGCTCCATATGGGAGGGAATAATTACACTTTGGCAGTAAGAACCACCCAAAAAGACATATTTCTAAGTTTTTATCATAATACATTTGGAACTTTCTAGAAATAGTAGCAGAAATATTATAATAAATCCCAGAAGTTTTAACATGTAAGTAGTCATGGCAATCCCCTTTTCCCTCTGGTGAATCTGAAAGATGTCTTGAAGACTGGTGATATATCAAAACTTTCTTAAAAATTTTTTTTCAAGGAATTTTCTAACCAGAGGATTGCAAACTTTAAAACAGTCATTATTGGTAAATATTCCTTTCCTAACCTCTCTGTTTCAATTGTTTCTCTGTAAAATGGAGACAATAATAGTGCCAACCTCATAAGGTCCTCCCAAAGGCTAAATGAGTTAGTACACAGCTACAAACTCACATAGACAGAAATGTCTCAGAATGTGAAGTTATTTCTCTTTTAGAGAGATAATACAGTACATCACCATATTATGTCCATTAAGGATAGTTTTTGCTACCAAGTGAGTTCAGATGATGTCTGGTCTTGATGCTAATTGAGCTTAAAACAAACTTTTCTTGAATTTTAGAATCATGGATGAGGAATTCTAGTCCTGTATATGTAGAACACTTAGCACTGTATCTGGAATACAGTAAGAATTAAGCTTGTATTTTCTTTCTTTCTTTCTTTCTTTTTTTTTTTTTTGAGATGGAGTCTCACTCTGTTGCCCAGGCCAGAATGCAGTGGTGTGATCTCGGCTTACTGCAACCTCTGCCTCCCAGGTTCAAGTGATTCTCCTGCCTCAGCCTCCCTAGTAGCTGGGATTACAGGCATGAGCCACCACGCCTGGCTAATTTTTGTATTGTTTAATAGAGACAGGGTTTCACCATGTTAGTGAGGCTGGTCACGCACTCCTGACCTCAGGTGATCCATCCGCCTAGGCCTCCCAAAGTGCCGAGATTATAGATGTGAGCCACCACACCTGGCCAGCATGTATTTTCAATCATTATATTACAGTATTATTATTACCCAATTTGAAATTTGAGAGGATAATATTTTTCTTCCTTCCTTCCTTCCTTCCTTCCCTCCTTCCTTCCTGTCTTCCTCCCTCCCTTCCTTCCTCCCTTCTCTTTCTTTCAGCAAGTAACAAGGGCATTTTATTTATAAAGCACAGTTCTATGTGACAAGATAATTTGGGTAGCGCTCACGTAAAATACAATCCCTTTTCCTGGTCCAAGGATCAGTAAGATTTCTAAAATTATAACTTTTTTGTTGCTACATAAATTGTTTATCACCCCAAGCAAAAATTATAGCCATACTTTCTATAACCATATTTAGCAGCCATCACACATACGTTTAAAAAGGCAACAATTGATTAAATTAGCAAGTAAATGTCAGCCAGTCTAATTGTGTCGCTATAATTGTGGCCATAATTGTGACTACCAAGGTTTTCTCTTATTACCACTTATAATAGGAAAAATGAAAAAACTTTAACAAATCTTTTATAAACCACTCTTAAAATGAATAACTAAACAATACACAGTTAAATCTCACTTTGACATTTTCCAAGGATCCCCTCCCCAAGAAAATGAGATTTCCAGTGTAATTTCTAATTTAATACAAGGACTGATAAAAGAAAAAAATGAACTGGGGTAATACCCTATCCTTATTCAAAGAGTATTGATCAAAGCCAAATTCTTGTTAAATAATGTTTTACACTAAAGAGATGAAACTCTTCAAAGCATTCCCCATGAATTCCCTGAGAAAGTAACTTATGTTTGGTTCAAATCTTACAGGGGGGGGAAAAAAAAGCTCTTGGAGCAAAATGCTGAGTATTCCTTTCAACATAATGACAATCAATCATATCCCAGGGTCTCTCTAAATCCAATTCTAATGTCTAAATGGGACAGACTCTTCTACTGAAGGTGTTTTCACCATTTTCCCAGTTGTTCAACTGCTGTATCTACATTCTTAGAATCTAACTAAAAGATGAAACTGAGGCTTTTGTGCATTTGTAACTAACTTTGCCTACTTTGAATATAATACCGTAGAAAGCAGAGATAATATCTCTTACCTCCTAGAGTTATTGTATGAGTAAAATTTAATTTCAACAAACATTTACTTTCAACTTACTACTTGCCTAATAAAGATATATGAAAGGTTGTTGAACCTATGAAACAACATAAAATTCTAACATTATTTACTCTTAATCTATTGCAAATCAAGAGAGAAAACAAGAAGTTGAACTAGAGAATCACATTTATACATTTCCTTTAAGTAGTGAACTTTGGTAGATTCATCTTTAAATTCTTTAATGAAAAACTCACAAGACACATTTATTAGTCATATTCTAAAAAGCCAGATACAGGCTATTTTGCATGCAATATATATATTGGCCCTTATGGGATTTACATTATATTCTCTGTGATGGTTAAACCTATAAGACTTTGCTCTTTTCCTTAACCATCTGGGGGAGGCGGGAACAAAGGAGAATATTGATAAACCTGGAAATAGGGCCAGAGAGTATAAGAGAAGGAAGCCTTTGGGAAGGTGAAGATATGGTAGCCAGTACTCATGTTGTAAAAGGATGCAACTCCAGCCTCAGAGTCCAGAAACACTCCCACAACCAAGGGCTGCTCACACAGATGAAGGGAAGTTAAGGGAGATGTAAGGGCTACATAGCCGTTCTTTTGGCATAGTCTGAGGGTCCAGAATCCAGACTGAGGCTCTTGCTTCATGTCAGTGCACCTCTGCACTTTGCCATACAAACTCCTAAATCCCACCTGGTTCGTTCCCCAACATCCATTTCGAAGGAGCATCTTCCTGAGAGGTGAAGCCCTCACAACCCAGGACACAGGGGAAGGCACTAAATCTCCTGGAAGAAGTGCTATGACGGTCCTGGGGATATCCACAAGTCACTTTTCTCCGATCCTCAGATGGAATTAGTTCACTATGAGTTCTATCTGGATCCAGAGTCACATTGACTGTAATCCCAGTACTGTAGGAGTCTAAGGCAGGTGGATCACTTGAGTGCAAGAGTTTGAAACCAGCCTGGGCAACGTGGCAAAACCCCATCTCTTGATGGCTCCTTAACATTTTCTTCACATTACAGGAAATAAAGCTCAAAAATGTTGCACACAGTATGAAGCTCCAAGGAGAAGGCCTCTGATGTTTCCAGCTTCACAGCCCAACTGCTGCCCACAGTATCATTCACATTCTGCAGCAATTTTTGGGCTGAGCCCTGACATTTTTCCCCCAGTTCCAGCATGTGGCTCTTGAATTCAGCCCCAGACCGGTCCCATGGTCCCTCAGTCTACTCAGACTCTATTGTTCTTCCTTCTCCTGTCTCCAGAGATAAGACTTCTCCTCCTCATGTAGGAAACTCTGCAGATTCTTAAAGTCAAACTCGATTTTTTTGTCTCTGAATTTGTGTCTTCTCATGAGGAGATATAAAATTGCAATTTCCATTATTGCCTTCTAAATTCATGCAGTGAGAGTGTATAATCTGGGCAACTTAAATCTATGCTTTTGAGTTGCAGTCCTCAAACTTGTCCCAAATAAACTCTGTACTTATTGTCCATTTAGTTATGTGCATTGCTGTGAACACCTTCTGCTCTGTACACTCCTCTTCAAGTTGCCTCAATTTTGTCACAGCTTTCTGGAGCTTTTCCTTGTAGCCCTGGCATACGTCTTCGACAAGAGCTGTGGTGTGCCCTTTGTGCTGCGGTGCCCACTCACAGTGCCAGCAGATGAGCTGCCCCTCATCTTCACAGAACAGGTGGAGCTGTTCCTGGTATTCCAAGGTATCACTGAAGCAAGCCGCTGTGTTTAGTTCATTACTGAGTTGAATCAGATTTTGTCCTTGGGTTAGACTAGAATCAACCACTCCACTTAGTCTTCCAATTGCACTATTACTGCGACACATTCATACAATGGCATACTGTGCTGCAATAGAAATGCACAAAACAGAACAACATGCTATGGCACATGTGATAAATCCAACAAAAAATGTTAAACAAAATGGCAAGTTGTAAAATATATACAGTATCTTACATATATGTAGTTTAAAATATGCAGAAGAAAGTCTTATGTTTTATATAGAAATACACATGTATAGTAAAAGTAAAAATATATAAATAAGAATGATCAAGAACGAATTCGGCATGGTTACATCTCTGGAAAGGGAGAGAGATAAATGACATTAGGGAAGAGACACAGAAGGTTTTAATCAAATCTAAAATAGTTTATTTCTTTAACATGAACATCTGATATGACTATGACAGAATGCTAAGAATTATTCAAGCTATGTGTGGATGATCATAGACATATATTGTTTTAATTGTTAAACTTTATGTTTGAATATTTCATAATTTTAATGCCAAAAAAAAAACCAAATAATGGGTGCCTGACAGGTGGAAAAAAAGACAAGGAAGAGACCATGCAATATATGGCTTTTCTCTTGGAAACTGTTCATGTACTACACACCACTCTGATCTTTTGGCAATCTCTTTAGCAGCAAAACAATGCCAAAATTATCTGAAGACTAAAAAAAATTTATAACACTGAACACTCAATATGACTCACAGTCTATGCTCTAATGCTCTCTTTTAATGATTTCTAAAATATTGTGTAAAATTACTGCCATTTTACGGTAAGGAAATCCAGATGCAAAGTAATCTGCACATGATCACGCAGCTGTGACAGAGCTGAGACTTGAATCCATACAGGTGTGGACCCAAAGCCCATTCTCTTTTGTCAATACTGTACTGGGAAACCATAAAAACCAGACAGAAGAGGAAGGAAGCCACGTGAAGTTCTGTCAGAGAAGCAGTTAGGGACATAGCTGAGGTAGAGTCTGCTAGAAACCAGTATAGGTAGAGAAATTCTTTTAAAATATGAGATCTGAACCATACTTCAAATAATATCTTATTACTGACTTAAAAGCAGAAAGTGGAACATGGGTGAGGAAAGTTTAAAAAGGAGTGCAAAATCATGGCAGAAAAGATCCATTTCCTTGGAGCATGAATGGAGAGTGAGAATTATAAAAAAGAGAAAACAGACAAAAGAGAGAATAGCCCTCATGGAAAACTAAAGGAAAGAGATCCAAATCAGAAATTAAGTGATAGAAAACAGATGAAGACTATTACAATATAAAAATAAGGAAAGCAGAAGAATCAAGCATTAGCTTCTGAAATTTGAATTATCCCAAACTGTTAAGGCAGAAAGAGGAGCTGAATCATCTGATTTCAAAGGTAGGAAAACTGGAACAAATGATTAAATTGAGGGAGAAATGGGGAGCAGAATTGTGGTTTGTTTATTTTTGGAGGTTAAATGGAAGCCTCTTTTGAAATGTATTAAAAGCATCTGATTCCACATAAGGAACTTTGAAAAGTGGAACAGGGAAAAGAATTCTGCTTCTGTTTTCCCTGAGCCTTCTGCAAGTACTTAGGTGGGTGTGTTTGGGTGGAAACATGAGCTTTTTGTTGAACACCCTCTGATTCTCCCCCTCCCACCTGAAGTCCTAAAGCTGTGTTTATGACAACACAATCATTTCTACAGTAACTAAAAAGCTGTCAGCAAAAGAGGATTATTGCTTAAGTTGAGAAATAAGCAACTAAAAAACTCTTAAACCACAAAGCACAGGCTCCCATGCCAATATACAAGTGACAAAGCCAAAGTAATGCAAATACGGAAAATGTTATGTGCTGGACAACCTCAACTGACCTTCTAGAAACTGGTCTTTAAACTTCATGGAAAGATTTCAACAGAGTAACCCAATAGTGTCAGACTTTGATATATTTTGCTGACTCCTCGAACGCTAATTTATCAGTGGGTATCTAAACTCAATATATGGCCTCTGGTTTGTAAACCATTCCCACCCCTGTGCCATATTCAGAATTCAAACTGAGCCATTTGGATTCTGTGATAAGAATTCTGAATTCCTGGTTGGGTGCGGTGGCTCACGCCTGTAATCCCAGCACTTTGGGAGGCCGAGGTGGGTGGGTCACCTGATGTCGGGAGTTCAAGACCAGCCTGGCCGATGTGATGAAACCCCGTGTCTACTAAAAATATAAAAATTAGCTGGGTGTGGTGGCACGTGAGTGTAATCCTAGCTATTCGGGAGGCTAAGGCAGGAGAATCGCTTGAACCTGGGAGGTGGAGGTTGCAGTGATCCGAGATCGTGCCACTGCACTCCAGCCTGGGCACAACAGAGTGAGACTCCGTCTCAAAAAAAAGAAAACAAAACAAAATTACAAATTCCTTGTGAAGGTTTGAAATGGCCCAAACTCCATCAAAAAATACATCTTTATTTTTTGAAAAGTAAACTATCTGTTCAATGAATGTTGCCTAAGAGCTCCAGGAAAAACTATCATGTATTGCCATTGTAGGAAAGATATGAGATCATCTACCAGTGCAGTAGTAGAAAGGCTACCACATGGTCTTCTGCAGTGAGCTCACTTTCCTTCTTTTTGCTAATTTGATTTCAGAGTGCTTCACCCTTCTCTTTTTCCCATGTGTTGCTACCAACAGAGAAGAGTTTTAATATTGTTGACAACAAATTATTTATATGCTTAACAGGTTATAGTATAAGAAAAATATCTTTTCAGTAAGTATGCTAGTACATGTCAAGGAAAAATGTAATTGGAAAAGAAATGTTATCTACCTTAAGCAAATATTCATTCTAAATAAAAGGAAACTATACATTTCCTCCTCTACATTTTTTGCTGCTAAAGCATGTCTTAGACCCTGTATTTTAATCAGCCAGAGAGCAAGTCATAAGTTGATACGGAACAGGACTGATATCACGAAAGGAACTTACTTTCAACAACTGTGTTTCTGGAGAATGAAAATTGTCAAGAAACTTTTAAAAGAATTCATGTGTCATTATTTACATAATTATAAAATAAAAATGAAATTTAGGATTTTTCTAATGCTAAATAGATGCAATCATAGTAAAACCCGCAAAATGTTGGCATTTCCCATTCTTCAAGTTTTGGTAACTTAGAGAACTTTAAGTCTGTTGAGCCACTAGTGTGCATTTCATGATGGAGAAGGCTCCTTACTCGTATTAATGAGTTAAGGGGCTTCTTTTGATGCTTCCTTTGAAAGTAGCTACAGAAAGAGGTAGTGTGATTGTTTTAAGAAAAGCTAGAATCTGTTCTAACCCTAGCTATTTTTACAAGCCAGGTGACCTTGGCTAAATGAATCAGTCCTCAGAGTCTTCATCAGCAAAGCAGGAACAACTGGAAATCCAATGAAAGCCTCAGGCATACCTATCTGCATATGTGTGTATACCTCGCCTCCAAAGCATTTGTGTGTATACGTATGTGTGGAAAATAAATCTAGAAATTGTGACAATGTGACAGTGCCAAGTCAGAAAAAGTCAGAAGGTCAGCATGTGGAAATTTATTCTAAAATGTATGCAAAGCAATGGCTAGAAGGGGCAAAGAGTAAGATGTTAAGATTCCAAGAAACCAAAGCAGAGACAGAAACAGGAAAAATTGTAGGATTTGTGGTATCTATAAAAACAAATCACTTACTAAGCGGAGACCCAATATTTTCTGATTCTGAAATTTCAGAGAAATTTCTCTAATGGGAGCTCAAAAAAGTGTACTCTGTATAAATAAAAATTACAATGTCTTTCCAACTATTTCTTTACATCCGTGACACAATGAATTAGACATGGCTGTTTATTGTCATGAATCTATCATCTTACATAAGGATTACAATGCCAAGTCATAGGTTGACAGAAGCAATTTTTTGGTGTATCAGAAAAAAAGTGGCTGGGCACGGTGGCTCACGCCTGTAATCCCAGCACTTTGGGAGGCTGAGGTGGGTGGATCACAAGGTCAGGAGTTCGAGACCAGCCTGGCCAATATGGTGAAACCTGGTCTCTACTAAAAATACAAAAATTATCTGGGCTTGGTGGTGCATGCCTGTGATCCAGCTGCTCAGGAAGCTGAGGCAGAAGAATCGCTTGAACCCAGGAGGCAAGGTCGCAGTGAGCCGAGATCGTGCCACTGCACTCCAGCCTGGGCAACAGACTGAGACTCAAAAAAAAAAAAAAGAAGAAGAAAGACACAAGACACTGGCGCGGTGGCTTACACCTGTAATCCCAGCACTTTGGGAGGCCGAGGCGGCTATATCACAAGGTCAAGAGATGGAGACCAGCCTGGCAAACATGGTGAAACCCTGTCTCTACTAAAAATACAAAGATTAGCCGGGCGCAGTGGCGGGTGCCTGTAGTCCCAGCTACTCGGGAGGCTGAGGCAGGAGAATCGCTTGAACCCGGGAGGCAGAAGTTGCAGTGCGCCGAGATCGCACCACTGCACTCCAGCCTGGCGAGAAAGTGACACTCTGTCTCAAAAAATAAAAAATAAAATAAAATAAAATAAGGGTCAGATATACAGCTCGCTACTGGCTGCAGTGGGCTTATTATAAAGGTGTTTATCTAGAGTAGCAATTCCCACATGTTTTAGTCTCTGGATCCCTTCGCAATCTTAAGACTTATTGTGGACCCAACGGGCCTTTCTGTAGCTGGAATCTGGGTCCCCTTGATCACATTGTCCCAATTTATGCTACTGGGACCAGTCAGCTGTACCAGTGTACCAGTGTACCAGTTAGCTGTACCAGTGTACCAGTATGCAACTGTACACCAGTCAGCTTTAAGGTTCAATGCAGGTCTTCTTTTTTTTTTGTTTTTTGAGATGAAGTCTCGCTCTGTCACCCAGGCTGGAGGGCAGTAGCACGATTTTGGCTCACTACAACCTCTGCCTCCCAGGTTCAAGTGATTATCCTGTCTCAGCCTCCTGAGTAGCTGGGATTTCAGGCGTGTGCCACCACACCTGGCTAATTTTTTGTATTTTTAGTAGAGACAGGGTTTCACCATGTTGGCCAGGCTGGTCTTGAACTCCTGATCTCAAGTGATCCACCCCCCTCAGCCTCCCAAAGTGCTAGGATTACAGGCCTGAGCCAACATGCCAGCCCAGGTCTTATTACTCAAAGTTATTATTCATAATTTTTCCAGGGTAATAAGAATTTTGTAAGAAGTCTGAATTTAATTGGAACCTGAGTGGCCGCTTTCAAATTTCTATTTCCTAAGACTCAAAACCAGCAGCCGTCATGTTATCAATCATTAGGAAAATGAGCTCTACACTTGCCAAATCCAAAGTTGATAATACTGTATTGGTTTAAATCTGAGAGCAAGTCTTTGGTAAAAAGTCAAGAGAGACTATTTTTGCCAAACATTGGAGAGAGAGTTCTGAGCTATCCTCACATAGCAATAGATTGCCATTGGGATTAAACTCACCTTTCTTAAGATTCATTCTTTTCAACCATCGTATTAGCAAATGTACAGAAGTTATTATAGTTAAGTTATAAATAATTTTTTAACAAAATAAATGTTCATTGGTTATAGTAATAGATAATAAAAAACTTAGAAAGAGTATACAAAAATAAAAATTCTACAGTTTACCTTCAACATTTGGTGTACAGTTGAACCTTGAACAACACAGGTTAGAGCTGCTTGGGTCCACTTATACATGGAGTCGTTTAAATAAAAATTACCCTGAGTGTGCCTGCCTCTCCTGCCTCCCCTTCCACCTCCTCCACCTCTTCCTTCTCTGCCACCCCTGAGACAGCAAGAGCAGCACCTCCTCTCCCTCATCTTAATCTATTCAACTTGAAGACCACAAGGATGAAGACCTTTATGATGATCCACTTCCACTTAATGAATAGTAAATATATTTTATTTTCCTTATAATCTTCTTAAGCTTTTCTCTAGCTTAAGTTATTGAAAGAATACAGTACCTAGTATATACCACATACAGAATATATGTTAATTGACTGTTTAAGTCATTGCTAAGGCTTCTGGTCAACAGGAGGCTATTAGTAATTAAGTTTCTGGGAAGTCAAAAGTTATGTGTGGATTTTTTACTGTACTGGGGCCAGTGATCCTGACCCCTGTGTTATACAAGGGTCAACTGTATAACTTTCTAGACTATATAGATGTATTTGATGTATTTATAGGTAGAGAAATAGATATATATATAAAAACTAAAACAAGATAGTAATAGATATATACATATATATAATTAGCATCATGCTGCATTTAGAGTTGTGTACTTATTTTTAATCATAATTTTATGAAAAGCATTTTTTGATCAATTAGCATTCTTTGAAAATATTTAACTTCATGCATCATAATTTTAAAACTCTTCCCTTGTTGTTAGCTATTTGTGTTATTTGATAATGCTTTGAAAACCATATATTAAGTACAAGTATAGAAATAGAAATTATCATGATAACCACTGTAACAGTAACAGGCAGATTATAATGCAACTTGGATATCATCCTTTGCTCTAAAAAGATGGCCATATTTTACATTGACATATGAGTAAGTTTCACGGAGTGGAGAGAATAATTTATTTAAAAATAAATGCTTTGACACTTAACAAGTCAGTTGTTTTCTTAAAAGCCTGCTATAGAATAACAGAACAATTATAGAATCATTACTCGTTTCTTTTCTTCCTCAGTGTTATTTCCTAATGAATTTTTCTAAGTGGTTTGTCCTGTCTAATTTTATCAGTCTAATAAGAATCCATGCTTCAACTTTCTCACTGCTCTAGGCAGAAATCCCTGTGAACATGTCAAATCCATGGGTGAATGGACAAATTGGCATAGTGGGAGAGCACACACACAAAAGTGAGATGATGGCTGACCGATTTCCCTAATTACTGGAGTTTTAATAAGACAATAAAGCCCTTGCTGAGGATTTCCTAAGTTTTATTGGAAGTCAAGACTCTCCATTTGCAAAATAAGAGGAGCCCAAAGTGATTCACAAAAGGGCAGTGTTACATTCCGTTTACAGTTGAGGGTCACTGTTAGTGCCAAATGAAGCCATAATGCCCAGCATTGCTGAACATGCAAACAAAGCAAAGCTAAACAAAACAAAAAAAAAATTTTAAAGGGGAAGTGATCTCAGATGGTAAGCATGACAAAATAGTGAGGCCAAAATGATTGAATCTCACCAGTCCTTTAAAATTGTAGCCCGAAGTCTCCACTCCTCTGGGCATCTGAACCCATAAAAACAATTGAATCATGTCAATTCTCTTCTTACTCTGCACAGCCCATCTTTCCAACCAGCAAAGATCTTAAGAATACGTTCTTTTCTCACCTAAACTACTAGGGCTTTACTTAAATTAATCCTGCAGCATGCACTGTTCCTCATGCCCGTCCTCCACCCTTCTTATTAGTTACTTAAATGTCTACATATTATCTCTAAACCCTAATTCCTTTATTTCTTTTTTGAAGGTTGCTCTTAGAGAGTTTCACAACCGTGAATCAGTTTCAACTTTTTCTGACATCCTCTATTTTTTTTTTTCAGATCAATGAAACAAGAACAAAGAGGAGAATCAGGAAGTCAGCAGTATGTCTCCTTTATTCCCCCATGCTTTAGAATAAGTCTTTCTTTGGTAACCCGGGGTATTTACTAGCTTCTTATTAGGTTCAAAAGCCATACAGCAAGGGATTGCAGTCTGCCCTGCACACAAAGTGTAGACAAATGTACCAGCTTAAGAAAAGTCCATAGCTCCAGCCTTGTGTGACTAGAATTTATGATCTTTAGTTTCTGTTGCTTTTATCTACATTTGACAATCAGACCCTAGAAGGCAGGGTCATTTGACATGAAGATGTACTAAGTGGTTTATATAGTCATTATGCCCAAGGAAAGGAAGCATTATCTTTATCTTCTTAATAAAAAAATAAATACACAAAGATTGATTATTCATTTTGTTGTATAAATTATTTTTTAACTTTTACAAGGACATGGTAATTTCCTGTGCTTTATAAAAGATTTAAAGCTTGCCAATACAGATAATATGGTATTTACTGTATCTAATTTTAAAAACGTATGAAATGCATATTTTACTTTTTAGAACTAACTACAAAAGTATATTGATGTCCATGTAATGCTGACTTGTAGAGTAGGCTCACTCAATGAGTGTTCTTTCTTTCAGAAAAAAAAATCTTTGGAAGTGGCACTGGTGGTCATGTTTGTTCAGATAGCACTAATTGGTCCCCAGAGCTGTAGAAAATTAAGACAGGTATAAATACCTGACCTCAGTTTGATCACTTAGATTCTTTTCCATAGGAGTTTGGAATTGAAATTAAGAGAAAATAATTTCCTTAGCTTATACTGCAACTGAATCTTTAAACTTGGATGATATGGGACAACCATGTTTGCAGAGAAAATCATGCTACAGGGAGAGAGAGAGTTTGAAGCACATATATAGATGAAAACAGAGATGCAAAGCCCTGTGGTCAGAGTTAGAGGGGCTGAGAGAATAGCTACCTTAACTTCTGTCTGCTTTCTTGCTCTTGATTCCAAGAACTTAGTGTTATGAATAACCTCTAAATTTTCATATTTACTTTTCACTTCTATGCTCACTTAGAAGGGATTATGTAATGTTTATTTATAACCAAAGGGACACCAAGGTTTACAGATGCAGAAGTGATAGTATTTTTCATTTTGTATTTTGTATTTTTCAATTCAAGGATCTCCATTTGGTTCTTTTGTATGGTTTCCTTTTCTCTGCTGAGATTACCTTTTTGTTCTCTTATTATATTCATTTTGCCTTTAATTCTTTGAACATATTTACAATAGCTATTCTCTAGTCCTTGTGTGCTAAATCCATCATTTCCATAATGCTGAATCTCTGTTTTTTTACTACTTTTTCTCCTGGCTATGGACCACTTTTTTTTTTCTTTTTCTTCCTCCTCTTCTTCACATATCTAGTAATTTCTATTGTGTGCTGGACATTATGAGTACTGCCTTGTTGCATGTCTGAATTTTGTTGTCTTCCTTAACTTTTGTTTTGTTCTGGTAGGCAGTTCATTCATGTGTAGCTCTGCTCAATCCTTTCAAGGCTTGTTTCCAAACATTGTGAGCATGGTCTAGAGTTGCGTTTACTCTAGGGATACGTTAGCCCTATTCCTTAGTGATGGCCTGCCTGAAACTTCTACTGAAATCCCAAGTGTCTCCTGATATTCCTCCATCCAGTTAGTTGAAATTAAAGCTTGCAATAGCTTCCAGCCCTTTGCAAGCTATTGAAGTTGCTGTGTTCTTAGCTCCCTGGTAGGTTTTCTTTCTCTTTATTTATTTATTTATTGCCTATTCCTGTGGAGTCTTGCCCTGAGAATGTGTAATTTAGATTTCAGGAATTCCTTCTTTTTGCAGTGTTCTCCTCTCTGATAACTTTCTTCATACATCCCAGCTGTTTCACTAGCCCAAACTCTGATCTCTGCACTTCAATTCAGCAAACACTCTGTGCTTTATTTGAGTTCTGCATGCTTGTACAGTAGATTAGAAAGTATCTCCAAACAGAAAGTCAGGGACACCATACAGCTTGCCTCGTATACTGCCCACCACTGGGAATCACTCTCTTACACCTTTAATCACAAGGCTGAAAGCAATAATTTTATATATTTTGTCCTATTTTATAGTCATTTAAGCTGGGTGGATAGTTTAGGACCAGTTGGCCTATTGCAGAGTGCATCTAAATATACATATTATAAACTTGTTTCTTAAAATTAATTTTATCTACAATGAGTTTATGTGCTTACTACATAATTTGTTTACTATCTTGCTTATTAATTAAGTTTCTTCATGAATTTTAGAATTCTGTTTATGGGCTTAGTTTGGATCAGAGAATTTCTATAACTTTGATCTTATACACGTTTCATCTATGCTTCTTCCACCCAACCCAAGGGATGTCTCTCTAGTAGCAGGTCTTGTAGTGGTATTTTGGGTCACCTATCCTACAGCCATTTGTGAGATCTGGACACAGAGCATGTGGGCGTCTTTGTTTATTCATGATCATAGGGTCTCTGTGGGTCCTCTAAGTCTATGGCTTACTAAAATCTGTAGCCATAGAAGCTATCAGAAACCGTGATCATTTTCAAAGGCTTCTTTCATGCATGTAGAGCCCTCCTACTTGCAGAATTCAAATAGCATATAAAGTCCTCATCCCTGTTCACTTTACCCTGTGGGAACAGAGTTCAAAACTACTCCTACAGGTTAGTGTATCCAAAGCCCAATAGGTCAGCCCTCCTATCATAGGTCAATAATAAGATTTATCTGTTTAGTTTTGGGTTAACTCTTTTTAAATTTATCTATCATTGCTATGTGTGTAGAGCAATGCGTGAAATTACTGAGCTGTCTTGACCAGAATACATCTCTAACTACAAATCAGATTTCTTTCCCTGAAATTTCCACAATTTGAATATAAGACAGACCAAATAGTTCTGATTTTATGGAGTAAAAGCATTGTATAAGGATGTCAGAAAAAATAATAAAGTGTCAGACAGCATACCCTCATCAGAAAGTAATACCCTGTATTATAGAAGGAACAGAATCATCATATGAATTGTAACTAAAATGTTTTTAAAACTCCAACTTGTCTCCTTTTATTATGTACAGATAATGAACTAATATCGCTTTTAAAATAAAGTGTTAGAATTACTGTTATATTACATATGCTTCATCCATGATTAGCCACAAATTTTTAAATCCCTCCTTGGTTATATATTCCTATGGTATAAAATACTAGAATTGAAGTAGGTACTCTCTAATGTTCCTTCCATCTCTCTTTTATTCTCTATGTAAACTTACTGTCTCAATAGAAAATTGACATGATATTATAGCCTCTTAGTTTATTACTATTAGACAAACTATTCGAGAAAGATTCACTGAACAAGTTAAGACACTCAAATCACAAAGCTTATTGAATCAACTTAAAGCACTTAGGACATTGTGCAAGTGGAATATAATGGCCACACTACCTGAGTCCTTGGTCAGGCAATGTTTATGTATCCTGTCTTCTCTCTTTTTCTCTCTCTTTCCCGACATCTTGCCTCCCTGCAACCTCAGCACGCAGCCAGTGTGATTATAAAGGCCATAATTGAGATTGAACAAGTTGGCTTAGCAGATAAGAGGTGCCTGGAGTAAACACTCTTTTTCCACTCAAAAGACACAAGAGCAAGTGTACTTGCCATAGCTCAAACTCACCAATAACTAGCTGAGCAGCCATAACTTTGATCCATTTGTTTTGGGAAAGTATATATGGGGCCAGAATGGATGCCACCAACAGGTGCACAAAGTGATAAAACCTGAAAATCATAAATATTCAGTGACTTTATTGGTTCTTCCCTTCTTTGTACCTATCTTCAAAACCTATGCTCTCTTTACTAATTCTATTCATTTAATCTATGTCTAGCATGCCTCAGAGTCTATTTTTACTTACAATCAATCCTGAGTATTTTAGTCCATTTGAGCTGCTATAACAGAATACCATAGATTAGGTGGCCTATGAAAAACAGAAATTTATTTTCCACAGTTCTGTATGATGGGAAGTCTAAGATCAAGTCACCAGCAGATTTGGCTCCTGGTGAGGGACCTCTTCCTAGTACATAGAAGGCCACATCCTCACTATCACCCCACATGGCACACGGGGTGATTGAGCTCCCGCATGCCTTCTTTATAAGGTCCCTATTCCCATTCATGAGGACTCTGTCCTAATCACCCATGACCTAATCACCTCCAAAGACCCGAACTTCTAATAGCATCACCTTACGGTTAGGATTTCAACACATGAATTTGGAGGAGGATGAAAATATTCAAATCATATCACTAAATTTTATTTATCTGTTTATCTAATTGTTTACAGCAAATTTGAATTTTTTTAATATTCATTAAACATATGTTTTCTAAAGTTGTAACGATATCTAGTAATTTTCTCATGCTGATTATGTCAGGCATTTGACTACACTATCACATACCAATAGAAACCCTTTGTTGCCTATCTGAGAAGCCAACTTCTTCCATAGAAACAGAAGGTGTTTGAGTATTGGCCCACCATGTACCTTCTGGTGCTGGACTCTGCTCCAGTTATGGGGACAGTATCATGACTAGTTCCAGCTCATTGAGATAATCTCATTCCCCTTACCAGGAACTGGCATTTGACACAGTCCTAGACAACAAGACCAGTGGGGACATCTGTTGTGGGGATTCTGGGGACGGTTTTCCTCACTGATAATAGGAGCTTAGTAAGAAACACTTCCTTTTCAGGACATTTTTCACCTTCATATGCATTTCCGATCTGCAGTAACCTCTTGGTGACAGTCAGTTTTTGAAGAAAAAAAAAAAAAGCCAAAACAATAAGAATGGCAGAGGAGAAAGAGGGAAAGAAGCAGAGGATTTGGTGACACAGTGAAGCCGCTGAATTAACTCTGGAATGACCCTATGTCCAATATTCTTGTTATGTAAGAGTTTCCTTGATGTTTCAGGCACTCATGGCTGAATTTTCATAATATATTGGTTAAAAAAATTTGACTGATACAGAAAAAGACTGAATTTTAATCATCTCAATACCCCTAGCATACAAAATTGTAAGTTGTAGAGCTGTGATTCAAATATAGCTTTGTCTGGCTCCAACACCCATTAAAATATCATACTAAATGAGTGGTTAATAATACATTGATACATACAGTTAAAATGTTTTCATCTTCCTTGATTTCTATACAAGGGTTCCTTGACAAGCCCTGGGAGGCCATGCTCTCACCTTTATTTGTGTTTCCCACCATCTCAAAGTCCCGACCCGGCTCAGGATCTTGTCACCCTTTTTTCCTTTATCTGCCTTTTGTGCCTTCAAATTTTTTTATATTAATGACAGTAGGTAAAATCAGTTAAACTGATAAGTTATACAATATGCAATCATTCTCTGTTTTTCCTTATTCACTAATATTTTTCATTTCTTTTTGTCTTAGACAAACCACATCACTGATCCTTAATGACCTCATTAACTAGTAGTTACTGGAACAGCTGCAGCTTTTTATTCAACTAGAACTTTCTTATATGCTAAACGTAGCCCAGGAAAAAAAATGTCTCCATAGGAGGGCACTCCCTTAGGAGAAACCGTCTGTGACATTCTTTGCATTGGCACTAGAATCTTTTCTAAGTGACCCTGAGTTTCACTATTTTCTTTTTCCAGGTAAAGCTATCTCTTGATAGCTATTCTTTTTTTTTTTTTTTTTGAGCCTTACATAAAATTTCTTCAACTTTAAATGTGAGACTCATGATTTTTATCCAGAAGATGAACAATGTTTTTTGTGAACAGTTAGTTGAGCCATGTTGAGACATCATGTGAACTTCTGGAAGCCCCAGCATGTTTCATGGGGCTCAGAACCCTTGCTCCCTGAGAAACACTAATCTTCAAGAGTTCACCAAGACTGTCAGAATGAATTAGCATTAAATGCTATATTCATTATCTCTTCAACTTTAGGAGGTGAGAGGGAAGGTTCAGTTTCTACGCCAAAGATTCCTCTTTTTATGCAGTGAAATCAACAGAGTAGTCATGTATAGGCCTAAGTTGATACATTTGGAAAATATTACAGCAACACTACATTTATCTGGATATCCCAATCACCTAAGACATGACAAACAATAGGTAAATAACCAAAAATTTCCCTGAACAAAAGCACCAAGTATCACAATATCAATTTGCTAAAAGTGACATACATCCTTTTTAGAGCAGGCCTTCAAGTTCTTCTCAGAACCCATATACTCATATTTTAGCCATTATTGTAATAAATTTGACTACCTTGTTCCTAGAAATATCTGTTCAGAAATGTCTGTGAATAATATATTATTCATATTGACTGAACATGAACAAGTTTATTATTCATCTGGCTGCATAGCAGAAAGACATTCTTAGGTTTCACAAAGCTTTGAAAAATGTATTAAACAAGTAACTTGTACAAAAATTTTGAATATGCACTCAAGAGAATTAACAATTGAATTTAAGAAAAAAAAACACATGTGAAGATAGTACTATTGAAAAGATGTATAACGATCGTTGAATTGATATCGAGCCTTTGCAGAGATGAGAAAACAGACATCAAGAGGAAAATATCATTGTTAATAAATACAATTATCAAAGTTTTTTGCTAAAATGAAGTCATAAAAGAACAGCTGCAGAATATTAAATTACATTTATATATACAAGAAGAAAAGTCAGGGATAAAATAAATAAAAAGAGGAAAAGCCAAATAAAGTACATAATTTCTTATTTTCTATACAGGGTGGGTATTCCTTATCCAAAATGCTTAGGATCAGAAGTGTTTCAGATTTTGAAATTTTTTCAGATTTTGAAATATTTACATATAGATAATGAGATATCTTGGGGAAGTGGCCCAAGTCTAAACACTAAATTCAGTTGTTTCATACATACCTTATACATATAGCCTGAAAATAATTTTATACAATACTTTAAAATAATTTTATGCATGAAACATAGTTTATGTACATCAAACTATCAGAAAGCAAAAATGTCTCTATCTCAGCCACCTGTGTGGACAATCTGTGGTTGTTTGGCATCATCATCATTCCTGAATCTGAATTTTTATATGCTATTTTTATGTATGTTTTTATATGCTATTTTTATGTATGTAAAAAAAGCAAGCTTTTTTTTACACATATTCACACATAAGCACTTAACAGTAAAAAAAATGGACATACTATTAATTCAGAGAAAAAATAATGTGTTCAGGTTAACTAAACAGCACAGTATTATCACCAGAATGCCTGTCAGCTATTAATCATAAGAATAATAAAATATATGATGCAAAAACAAACAAGGGCAGGCTTCCAGTCTCTGTCTACAATGCTGTATTTTGATTAAAAGGTTACTGTACACCGTATTTCTTTTTTTTTAGGTGAGAAGAAATATCAGAATCTGGAACCAGGAAGTGAGTCCTCTAGGGATGAGGAGGTATTCAGCTGGATGGCTTTTTAAAACATTTCCTCCAGAGTTTTCTGCCTGATTAAAAACAGTTTTTGTCCTAGAAGTCTCTCTTTGATTTTATAAACTGACATGATCTCTGTTATACATGCATGCTGCTCTAGTCCTTCAATAAGCCCATCTCACATTTTCACCATGTCATATGTAGGTACTTTTTCTGCCGTGTTAACAACATCTTCTTTGTCTTCATTAATAAGATTACCCTGATTCAGAGCCATTTTGGCTACTTCACCATCCGTCAATGAATGAGTAACTAGAACCTCATTTCTTCCAGTTTACTGACAGACTCTGAAGGGTTATTTTTTGCACATGTAAGGAGGTCAAACATTTTTTTTCTCACTTGACTTAAGGAATTCTTCTAAGTCATTACCTTGTGCCTCCTCATCTCTGAACACAGTTACAATCACTCTGTGCCAAGCATTGGCAAAAGCATGTGTGGCATCCTTCATGCTAAACTTCTCTTGAAAACCTTACACACCCAGGCCTCTGTTCACTGCTGCTACCATGCTGGTCAAGAAAGTGTTTTATATTTACCCTTTCTTACTCTCAGAATATTCTGGTCACATGGCTGAGTTAATGAAGTCACATTTGGGGGAAAGTACATGGCATAAACATTATTTTTTATGACATTTCAGCTGGAAGATGAGCAGAATATTTGTCAAGGATTAACAGAATCTTGCAGTTGGCATCCGGTCCAGCTTCCCTGCAGTGAGCATGTACCACTGGTACAAAATGTTTATGAAACCAATCAGAAAAGATATCTCTGGCGATCTATACCTTTTTGTTAGCATAATAATGAACTGGTAAAAAATTCACTCCCTGAAAAGAGTAAAGATGCAAACTTTTGCCTATCACAGCAAGTTTACACTTATGCATGCCTGCTGCATTAGCACATCCCAGCAGAGTTATTCCGTCCTTGGAATCCTTCATTCCTGTAGGAGCTGTCTCATCAGCTGTAGTTAGTGTCTTTCTGGAGTGATAACACCAAAATAGTAATGTGTTATCAGCATTATAGACTTGTTCTGGTGCCAGATTTTCATCAGTGATGATCTCAGTGAATTCATCAATGAATTTCTCCATTGCTTCATGATCAACAGATGCTTTATCACCACAAATTTTTAAAAATTTAATGCTGTGTTTTTTCTCAAATTTTTGTAACCAGCCTGTTACATATTCACAGTTCCTTTCAATTTTCAGTTTATCATGATAGATCTTTGTTTGTTTCATGATCAACACACCATTAAGTGATGTGTGTTCACCGAGACACTATCAGATGCACTCTGCCCCAGCCTAGAGCATATAGAATCTGTATATATTTTGATAAATTTATACCTAAGTATTTTTGGTGTTATTGTAAGTTTTAATTATTCATTGTCATTATATTGAAACATAATTTATTTTTGTATATTGACCATGCAATCCTGCAACCTTCCTAAACTCACTTATTACTTACAGGAGGTTTTTTTTTAATTTTTGTAGATTTCTTAGAATTACATAGATAATTACATAGTATATGTAAACAGAGATAATGCTACTTCTCCCTTTCCAATTTGTATGCTACCTATTTCTTTTTCTTATGTTGTTGCACTGCCTAGGACTTTCACTACAATACTACATAGGAATAGTGAGAGTCTTTACCTTGTTCTCAGTCTTAGTAAGAAAGAACTCCATCTCTCACCTTTAAGTGTACTATTAGTTTTAGGTTTTTTGTAAATGCCCTTTATCAGATAAAGTAAGTTTCTATTTCTAGTTTGCTGAGAGGTTTCTCATGAATAGTTGTTAAATTTTGTCAAATATTTTCCTGCATTTAAAAAATGATCTTATATTTTTTCTTTTTTTTGATATACATTTTATTGATGGATTTTTCAAATGTTTAAACAACCCTGTATCTCAACATAAAATTATTGGCCATACTGTATTATCATTATTTTATTCTGTTAAATTTGATTTGCTAATATTTTGCTGAAGATTTTTGTTTCTGTGATTATGAAAGATAGTGGTCTGTAGTTGTATTTTTCTTATAATGTCTTTATAAGGTTTTATAACCAGGATAATATTGGCCTTATAAAATGAGTTAGTCCTCTTATCTTTTCTAGAAATGGTTGTGTATATGATTGATATTATTTCTTTTTAAATTGTTTGGTAAATTTGCTGTTGAAGCTATCTAGGTCTGAAGCTTTCTTTGTTGGAGATGGTTAACTATGAATTCAATTTCTTTGGTAGATATAGAATTCTTCTGGTATAACAATGTTTTTTAACTACCATTTTCTACAGAGAGAAGAGAAAGATTATTCAGTTTTTCCTCCAAAAAATTGTTATTTTATTAGAGATAGTTGTGATGCATAAAACATGAACCTTCACATACTGACATATTCACTGTTTGTAGTATATCTACAAGTTTTTGTCCTACAACCCAGGAATTCTGATACATTTTGCACAATTTTTGAATAATTCCCATCAAAGAAGAAAATGTATGGTTTTTTAATGAATACTATTTTTTATGCTTTATTAAAAGTATACCATACATACTTATAAAAATATACATTATTACAATTTACATTTAATTTTTCTTAGACATCAGTGAGACCCTATTTTTCCATTGACAATTCACGTCATGTTCGGAAGATTCCACAGGCTAGCTTCTGCCTCATAAATTGCACTTTTTCTTTCATACACTTGGAGCTCACCTATTGCAAAATGTCACACATTAGGGAACACATGATGGTTATAACTATAAATTTATAAATTCTAACACTAAAAGTCCCAGGATTTCACAGAGGCTAAAAAACCAAATCCAACAGTATTCTGATAAGGCAAAAGCTACAAACAAGAGTTGATGTGAAGCCAAATTGGTCTTGAATAAGAGGAAAGCAGAACTGGCAACAACAATAATAATAGGACCAAAAGTCTTATGGAAGATAGAATCAGGGTATATTTGTAGAAGTATGATAAATAGTAAGGCAAATACATGAAAATAATATATGAAAATAGTGCAGAAAATATATTAATTAAAATCTTTTAGCAATACAAGGAGAAATATACAGAAATGTAATTATAGTTTTGCCCATAACTGACAACCCTACTAATGAAAAAAAGAAAAATTAAAACTAAAATTAATAAAATAAAAAATTGCTGTGTATTATATGTCAACTCCAAATAAGAAATAGATATAATTTTCAGTGGTAATGTTAATGAAATCACCATTTACTAAGCCACACAAAATATCATATATGGACATATTAATTTCTACTTTTAATGATCTGATAACAATATATTCATTTATACTTATTTATAAATTAAAAGTATAACACTTGTAAATGTTTTGAAATATTTCCTAATATCATTTTGTGTGATTATAAAAAGGCTGTGATTCTAGGTTATCTTTGGTTAACCTTAAGAAAAATTGACAGTACAGCTAATGTGATGACTTTTGCAAAAAATACACTGCTAATTTGCAGACTATTGTCTAAAGAAGGGATAACTGAAGTAGATAAATTTTATAGTACCAGTTGCTATTAAATGAATTATAAAATTGTTGTATTTTTATTTTTTAGAAAAAAGAAATATTTCCTAATAAAGTAACTGAATTGAAAAAATATTTAGAAAAATATTTCTAAAAAATATTTAGAAAAAGTTGAAAATACTGAATATAATTATAATAGGGTACAGCTAAAGCATTTTTACTAAAAATTTTTAAAATGTACATTCTTTTATTATTTAATTAACCAAAACAACTAAAATTTGCTAGAGTCATAAGAAAATTTTCTGATTTAAAATTTAAACAACCACACATAAATTTAATAAACTTGAAAATGAAAATAAATATGATGCTTCTGATAAATTTTAATATGAAATGACAAAAGTCAACTAGAAAGCCAGAGAACTATTTACGTGACAACATGAAAGTCATCCAAGAACTGCTGTCAAACACAGTTGGGGAGAGGAGGTCAATTAAACATGACAAGCCTTTTAAAGAAATCTTTCAAGCATTCAAATTGATGATTTCCTGGTAATACATATTTCTAAGACTAGCAAAAAATTATGAAATTATTTCATGAGCCAAATGTGCTTTTTTCCACCCAAATCTGGCTATGTCATGCAAAAACACTCTATCTCACTTATGAATATATGAATATAGGTGTGAAAAATCTTTTTTTTTTAAATACAGAATGTAGTTATACTTGATAAAATAACCCACTGCAACTAAGTTTGGGTCATCTAAGAAATGCAAAAATTTTCCAATATAAAGAGGTCATTTTAAATAACATTTTAGTTAAGTAACGAAAAATGTAATAATCATAGCAGATGCTGAAAAGATTTAGGAACAGATTGTGAGACTTGACTATGCCCCATCCAGAAGCCCTGGAGACCCATACACTGATGGGAGGGTTCCTAGGGCCATTATAAAGAGGATGCTGATCTCTGTTTAGTTCTGAACGCATGGAACCAAAGAGAGGCACTTGCCAGAGTCAGCAAATAAAGACAGCTGGTCAGAGCAGGGAGGATGGCCAACCATAGATTGTGCTAAAGGGACTGGGTACCAAAAGGAAACAGAAAATAGGGATTGCTATTTATGAGATGCACAAAACAGAAGCAAGGGAGGGCAAACTGAAAGTTAGGAACTTGATCTGTAAACACAGGCCTGGGTCTATAACATGTTCCTTCCTTCTGGTCTTGGTAAGGAGTGGATTCCTAAAATGAATAGGCCAGAAGAGTTACCTAATAAACCCCGATACATCCTTTGCAATATTCTTTAATTTGATAAGATAAAGAATACCTATTCTAAATGCAGAATCAACATTTTAAAGATATTTCCTTTAAATAAAAGCATAAACTCAAAAGTATTCATTTGTTTTTAAAATTCTGCATCTACAATAAATGACAAAAGTATTTTTATATATATATACTTTCAGTTCTAGGGTACATGTGCACAACGTGCAGGTTTGTTACATATGTATACATGTGCCATGTCGGTGTGCTGCACCCATTAACTCGTCATTTAGCATTAGGTATATCTCCTAATGCTATCCCTCCCCCCTCTCCCTACCCCACAACAGGCCCCGGTATGTGATGTTCCCCTTCCTATGTCCGTGTGTTCTCATTGTTCAATTCCCACCTATGAGTGAGAACATGCGGTGTTTGGTTTTTTTGTCTTTGCAATAGTTTGCTGAGAATGATGGTTTCCAGCTTTATCCATGTCCCTACAAAGGACATGAACTCATCATTTTTTATGACTGTATAGTATTCCATAGTGTATATATGCCACATTTTCTTAATCCAGTCTATCATTGTTGGACATTTGGGTTGGTTCCAAGTCTTTGCTATTGTAAATAGTGCCACAACAAACATATGTTTGCATGTGTCTTTATAGCAGCATGATTTATAATCCTTTGGGTATATATCCAGTAATGGGATCACTGGGCCAAATGGTATTTCTAGTTCTAGATCCCTGAGGAATCGCCACACTGACTTCCACAAGGGTTGAACTAGTTTACAGTCCCACCAACAGTGTAAAAGTGTTCCTATTTCTCCACATCCTCTCCAGCACCTGTTGTTTCCTGACTTTTTAATGATCGCCATTCTAACTGGTGTGAGATGATATCTCATTGTGGTTTTGATCTGCATTTCTCTGATGGCCAGTGATGATGAGCATTTTTTCACATGTCTTTTGGCTGCATACATGTCTTCTTTTGAGAAGTGTCTGTTCATATCCTTCACCCACTTGTTGATGGGGCTGTTTGTTTTTTTCTTATAAATTTGTTCGTGTTCATTGTAGATTCTGGATATTAGCCCTTTGTCAGATTTTAGTAGAGAAGGGGTTTCACGGTGTTAATCCAGGATGGTCTCGATCTCCTGACCTTGTGATCTGCCCGCCTCGGCCTCCCAAAGTGTTAGGATTACAGGCGTGAGCCACCGCGCCCGGCCTGTTAGTTTTAATAAAAGAAAACAAATATTTTTAATAGATCAAAATAATAGGAAAGTTTTTATAAAGGAGGTGGTATGAATATCAGTCTTCAGGGACTAATGAGTGTGAAAATGGAAAATGCAGAGAATTCCAGGTACACCTGGTTTCTCAGAGAAGCCCAGCATTTATCAGGGTGTTAATAGAGGAAAAGCGGTCTTGAGTTTCTTAATCAAGTTTATGCACAAGTATTTAAGTTAGCAAATGTTTTCAAAGAGAATAATAACTTGATCTGATGTTAATCTGACATAAGTCAGAGAAAGATGACTTTAATTTTGCCTATATAGAGTGTATATGGGAATTAGAAGTAGAGAGAGAAACACTTTTGAGAAAAACTAAGTTATTGTGAAAATATAGTGAGTGCAACCTCTGTGAGTGAGAAAAAAAAATTCAGTCTTGGGGAAAAAATCAGCATTTAAGGAGAAGTTAAAAAAATGATTTGGAGAAGGAAACACAAAAGCATGTCTTGTAAGTGCAAGGAATATATTGCATTCCAGAAAATAAAGGAAAACTTAATATGTTGCTGAGAAGTCAAGGCAGATGAATAGTGAGAAAAAGTATATTAGATTTGGTGTTTAGGATTTATCCATGATTTTAGTAAGTTGGTAGCAAAAGCCTGTTGTAAACTGCTAATGCTGTGTAGATGTGAATCAAGGTTAAGAGAGGACTACCTTTTAAGACATTTCATCATCAAGAAGTGTCATTTTTAAGGTAAAGGGACAAGAGCATTAGGTATAAGGAAATAAATCAGTATCAAGGAACATATTGAAGTTGTAAAGAAGAGAAAGGGAAAAAGCTGGGAAAAAAATCCCCAAGGGGTGTTAGTAGAGAATGCGATTAAAAATGAGTGGAGTGGATTAATTTTGGCAAAGAAAAAAGTCTTTTCCCCCTCAGCATAGAAAAGTATCCAGTGAAACTTTATAGACATAGTAAGGGATAGCAAGATTGAGGGAGTTTACTACATATGATCCAAATTTTCTTGGTCAGATGGGAAATGGGACATCTGCTTAGAATAAAGATATTGAGTGGGATTGGGTATGTAAGGAAAGTGAAAAGGATTTGTAACAACCATTGTGGAAAAATGATGTAGAGCATTCACAAAGATGGATGAAATTGTTTCCAAGTAGCAGTGTTGCCCATCTGATCTTGAAGAACATGGTTTTGCAGTTCAGGATTGGCAGTTTCTCCAGTGGCACTTGGGATTCTGGGACCATGATCAAGAAATAAAATGAATAGGTAGCATGTATGTGGTAATCTATAGTTTATAATATACAGTTACATATTGGAATAAACTGGCAGTTGGAATTAACTAGAATTAGAAATGAACAGGGTGGTAATCATGCTGTACCTTTAGTGGGCACCATCTTAAAATTATTGCCTCCAAATGCACAGAGAGGCCAATGAAACCATGCCAAGGGTGTGGGATGAGGAGCTTCAGGGTCATAATGAAGTTCAAGGGCACATTCTGTAGCAAGAGTGTGAAGCGCGTCGGAAGTTAGGATTTTGTGGTCAAAGAAAAGAATTGCATTTTGTTTTACAACATACGCTGTGGAAAAAAAAAATCCCCACAACTTTTATCGGGTTATCTCAATTCTTGAAAAACAAATAAGCCTTGTTTTTACCATTTATTTCTGCAAATATTTTATCATATATGAAATTATTATATTTAGTTAGGTCTATTGTTAGTCTTTGAAATGTTAAATATTTTACATTAATCACCTGATATTTCTGGCTTCTCTTTGATCAAATAATTATATCTATAGCTATATCTTTGTCCATGTCCATAGTTATCCTGGCAACTATATCTACCTATATATCTATTTTTGATTGGTCTTGCACTAAATTTGTACCATTAGCTTATGATAATTGATATTTTATTACAGATAGAATTTATATTGGAAATATAGTATGCATTCTTTGTTTCTCTAAATAAAAATGCAAAATCCCTTAACATTTTAGGCCATATTAATCATGCTTGGGGGAGGAGCCAAGATGGCCGAATAGGAACAGCTCCGGTCTACAGCTCCCAGCGCGAGCGACGCAGAAGATGGGTGATTTCTGCATTTCCATCTGAGGTACCGTGTTCATCTCACTAGGGAGTGCCAGACAGTGGGCGCAGGTCAGTGGGCGAGTGCACCGTGCACCAGCTGAAGCAGGGGCGAGGCATTGCCTCACTCGGGAAGCGCAAGGGGTCAGGGAGTTCCCTTTCCAGGGGTGACAGACGGCACCTGGAAAATCGGGCCACTCCCACCCGAATACTGTGCTTTTCCAACGGGCTTAGGAAACGGTGCCCCAGGAGAGTATAGCCCGCACCTGGCTCAGAGGGTCCTACGCCCACGGAGTCTCGCTGATTGCTAGCACAGCAGTCTGAGATCAAACAGCAAGTCGGCAGCGAGGCTGGGGGAGGGGCGCCCGCCATTGCCCAGGCTCGCTTAGGTAAACAAAGCAGCCTGGAAGCTTGAACTGGGTGGAGCCCACCACAGCTCAAGGAGGCCTGCCTGCCTCTGTAGGCTCCACCTCTGGGGGCAGGGCACAGACAAACAAAAAGACAGCAGTAACCTCTGCAGACTTAAATGTCCCTGTCTGACAGCTTTGAGGAGAGCAGTGGTTCTCCCAGCACACAGCTGGAGATCTGAGAACGGGCTGACTGCCTCCTCAATTGGGTCCCTGACCCCTGACCCCCGAGCAGCCTAACTGGGAGGCACCCCCCAGCAGGGGCAGACTGACACCTCACATGGCCAGCCAGGTACTCCAACAGACCTGCAGCTGAGGGTCCTGTCTGTTAGAAGGAAAACTAACAGAAAGGACATCCACATCAAAAACCCATCTGTACATCACCATCATCAAAGACCAAAAGTAGATAAAACCACAAAGATGGGGAAAAAACAGAGCAGAAAAACTGGAAACTCTAAAAACCAGAGTACCTCTCCTCCTCCAAAGGAACGCAGTTCCTCACCAGCAACGGAACAAAGCTGGACGGAGAATGACTTTGACGAGCTGAGAGAAGAAGGCTTCAGACGATCAAATTACTCCGAGCTACGGGAGGATATTCAAACCAAAGGCAAAGAAGTTGAAAACTTTGAAAAAAATTTAGAAGAATGTATAACTAGAATAACCAATACAGAGAAGTGCTTAAAGGAGCTGATGGAGCTGAAAACCAAGGCTCGAGAACTACGTGAAGAATGCAGAAGCCTCAGGAGCCGATGCGATCAAATGGAAGAAAGGGTATCAGCCCTGCAAGATGAAATGAATGAAATGAAGCGAGAAGGGAAGTTTAGAGAAAAAAGAATAAAAAGAAATGAGCAAAGCCTCCAAGAAATGTGGGACTATGTGAAAAGACCAAATCTATGTCTGATTGGTGTACCTGAAAGTGACGGGGAGAATGGAAACAAGTTGGAAAACATTCTGCAGGATATTATCCAGGAGAACTTCCCCAATCTAGCAAGGCAGGCCAACATTCAGATTCAGGAAATACAGAGAACGCCACAAAGATACTCCTCGAGAAGAGCAACTCCAAGACACATAATTGTCAGATTCACCAAAGTTGAAATGAAGGAAAAAAAGTTAAGGGCAGCCAGAGAGAAAGGTCGGGTTACCATCAAAGGGAAGCCCATCAGACTAACAGCGGATCTCTCGGCAGAAACCCTATAAGCCAGAAGAGAGTGGGGGCCAATATTCAACCTTCTTAAAGAAAAGAATTTTCAACCCAGAATTTCATATCCTGCCAAACTAAACTTCATAAGTGAAGGAGAAATAAAATACTTTACAGACAAGCAAATGCTGAGAGATTTTGTCACCACCAGGCCTGCCCTAAAAGAGCTCCTGAAGGAAGCGCTAAACATGGAAAGGCACAACCGGTACCAGCCACTGCAAAATCATACCGAAATGTAAAGACCATCGAGACTAGGAAGAGACTGCATCAACTAACGAGCAAAATAACCAGCTAACATCATAATGACAGGATCAGATTCACACATAACAATATTAACTTTAAATGTAAATGGACTAAATGCTCCAATTAAAAGACACAGACTGGCAAATTGGATAAAGACTCAAGACCCATCAGTGTGCTGTATTCAGGAAACCCATCTCACGTGCAGAGACACACATAGGCTCAAAATAAAAGGATGGAGGAAGATCTACCAAGCAAATGGAAAACAAAAAAAGGCAGGGGTTGCAATCCTAGTCTCTGATAAAACAGACTTTAAACCAACAAAGATCAAAAGAGACAAAGAAGGCCATTACATAATGGTAAAGGGATTAATTCAACAAGAAGAGCTAACTATCCTAAATATATATGCACCCAATACAGGAGCACCCAGATTCATAAAGCAAGTCCTGAGTGACCTACAAAGAGACTTAGACTCCCACATATTAATAATGGGAGACTTTAACACCCCACTGTCAACATTAGACAGATCAACGAAACAGAAAATCAATAAGGATACCCAGGAATTGAACTCAGCTCTGCACCAAGCAGACCTAATAGACATCCACAGAACTCTCCACCCCAAATCAACAGAATATACATTTTTTTCAGCACCACACCACACCTATTCCAAAATTGACCATATACTTGGAAGTAAAGCTCTCCTCAATAAATGTAAAAGAACAGAAATTGTAACAAACTATCTCTCAGATCACAGTGCAATCAAGCTAGAACTCAGGATTAAGAATCTCACTCAAAACCGCTCAACTATGTGGAAACTGAACAACCTGCTCCTGAATGACTACTGGGTACATAACAAAATCAAGGCAGAAATAAAGATGTTCTTTGAAACCAACGAGAACCAAGACACAACATACCAGAATCTCTGGGATGCATTCAAAGCAGTGTGCAGAGGGAAATTTATAGCACTAAATGCCCACAAGAGAAAGCAGGAAAGATCCCAAATTGACACCCTAACATCACAATTAAAAGAACTAGAAAAGCAAGAGCAAACACATTCAAAAGCTAGCAGAAGGCAAGAAATAACTAAAATCAGAGCAGAACTGAAGGAAATAGAGACACAAAAAACCCTTCAAAAAATCAATGAATCCAGGAGCTGGTTTTTTGAAAGGATCAACAAAATTGATAGACCGCTAGCAAGATTAATAAAGAGAAAAAGAGAGAAGAATCAAATAGATTCAATAAAAAATGATAAAGGGGATATCACCACCGATCCCACAGAAATACAAACTACCATCAGAGAATATTACAAACACCTCTATGCAAATAAACTAGAAAATCTAGAAGAAATGGATAAATTCCTCAACATATACACCCTTCCAAGACTAAACCAGGAAGAAGTTGAATCTCTGAATAGACCAATAACAGGAGCTGAAATTGTGGCAATAATCAATAGCTTACCAACCAAAAAAAGTCCAGGAGCAGATGGGTTCACAGCCGAATTCTACCAGAAGTACAAGGAGGAGCTGGTACCATTCCTTCTGAAACTATTCCAATCAATAGAAAAAGAGGGAATCCTCCCTAACTCATTTTATGAGGCCAGCATCATCCTGATACCAAAGCCTGGCAGAGACACAACAAAAAAAGAGAATTTTAGACCAATATCCTTGATGAACATTGATGCAAAAATCCTCAATAAAATACTGGCAAACAGAATCCAGCAGCACATCAAAAAGCTTATCCACCATGATCAAGTGGGCTTCATCCCTGGGATGCAAGGCTGGTTCAATATACGCAAATCAATAAACGTAATCCAGCATATAAACAGAACCAAAGTCAAAAACCACATGATTATCTCAATAGATGCAGAAAAGGCCTTTGACAAAATTCAACAACCCTTCATGCTAAAAACTCTCAATAAATTAGGTATTGATGGGTCGTATCTCAAAATAATAAGAGCTATTTATGACAAACCCACAGCCAATATCATACTGAATGGGCAAAAACTGGAAGCATTCCCTTTGAAAACTGGCACAAGACAGGGATGCCCTCTCTCACCACTTCTATTCAATGTAGTGTTGGAAGTTCTGGCCAGGGCAATTAGGCAAGAGAAGGAAATAAAGGGTATTCAATTAGGAAAAGAGGAAGTCAAATTGTCCCTGTTTGCAGATGACATGATAGTATATCTAGAAAACCCCATTGTCTCAGCCCAAAATCTCCTTAAGCTGATAAGCAACTTCAGCAAAGTCTCAGGATACAAAATCAATGTACAAAAATCACAAGCATTCTTATACACCAATAACAGACAAACAGAGAGCCAAATCATGAGTGAACTCCCATTCACAATTGCTTCAAAGAGAATAAAATACCTAGGAATCCAACTTACAAGGGATGTGAAGGACCTCTTCAAGGAGAACTACAAACCACTGCTCAAGGAAATAAAAGAGGATACAAACAAATGGAAGAACATTCCATGCTCATGGGTAGGAAGAATCAATATCATGAAAATGGCCATCCTTCCCAAGGTAATTTACAGATTCAATGCCATCCCCATCAAGTTACCAATGACTTTCTTCACAGAATTGGAAAAAACTACTTTAAGGTTTATATGGAACCAAAAAAGAGCCCGCATCGCCAAGTCAATCCTAAGCCAAAAGAACAAAGCTGGAGGCATCACACTACCTGACTTCAAACTATACTACAAGGCTACAGTAACCAAAACAGCATGGTACTGGTACCAAAACAGAGATATAGATCAATGGAACAGAACAGAGCTGTCAGAAATAATGCCACATATCTACAACTATCTGATCTTTGACAAACCTGACAAAAACAAGAAATGGGGAAAGGATTCCCTATTTAATAAATGGTGCTGGGAAAACTGGCTAGCCATATGTAGAAAGCTGAAACTGGATCCCTTCCTTACACCTTATACAAAAATCAATTCAAGATGGATTAAAGACTTAAATGTTAGACCTAAAACCATAAAAACCCTAGAAGAAAACCTAGGCAATACCATTCAGGACATAGGCATGGGCAAGGACTTCATGTCTAAAACACCAAAAGCAATGGCAACAAAAGCCAAAATTGACAAATGGGATCTAATTAAACTCAAGAGCTTCTGCACAGCAAAGGAAACTACCATCAGAGTGAACAGGCAACCTACAAAATGGGAGAAAATTTTCACAACCTACTCATCTGACAAAGGGCTAATATCCAGAATCTACAATGAACTCCAACAAATTTACAAGAAAAAAACAAACAACCCCATCAAAAAGTGGGCAAAGGACATGAACAGACACTTCTCAAAAGAAGACATTTATGCAGCCAAAAAACACATGAAAAAATGCTCACCATCACTGGCCATCAGAGAAATGCAAATCAAAACCACAATGAGATACCATCTCACACCGTTAGAATGGCAATCATTAAAAAGTCAGGAAACAACAGGTGCTGGAGAGGATGTGGAGAAATAGGAACACTTTTACACTGTTGGTGGGACTGTAAACTAGTTCAACCCTTGTGGAAGTCAGTGTGGCGATTCCTCAGGGATCTAGATCTAGAAATTCCATTTGACCCAGCCATCCCATTACTGGGTATATACCCAAAGGACTATAAATCATGCTGCTATAAAGACACATGCACACGTATGTTTATTGTGGCATTATTCACAATAGCAAAGACTTGGAACCAACCCAAATGTCCAACAATGATAGACTGGATTAAGAAAATGTGGCACATATACACCATGGAATACTATGCAGCCATAAAAAATGATGAGTTCACGTCCTTTGTAGGGACATGGATGAAATTGGAAATCATCATTCTCAGTAAACTACCGCAAGAACAAAAAACCAAACACCGCATATTCTCACTCATAGGTGGGAATTGAACAATGAGAACACATGGACACAGGAAGGGGAACATCACACTTTGGGGACTGTTGTGGGGTGGAGGGAGGGGGGAGGGATAGCATTGGGAGATATACCTAATGCTAGATGACGAGTTGGTGGGTGCAGCGCACCAGCATGGCACATGTATACATATGTAACTTACCTGCACGTTGTGCACATGTACCATAGAGCCTAAAGTATAATAATAATAATAATAATAATAATAATAATAAAAAAATCATGCTTGATATGTGTATGTTTATTTTATCTTGGACTTTGTTAAATTAAAAAATAATTCTAATGGTTTGTCTTGATTGATTTTTTTATCTTATAGATAGAAGTTATAATAAAAATGATTGTTTTTCTCTCATTTCCAATATTATTTATTTTACTTCTTTTACAACCAATACTTTTATCATTTTTTATTGCGTCTATTTGATTCTTCTCTCTTTTCTTCTTTATTAGTCTTGCTAGCGGTCTATCAATTTTGTGGATCATTTCAAAAAACCAGCTCCTGGATTCATTGATTTTTTGAAGGGTTTTTTGTGTCTCTATCTCCTTCAGTTCTGCTCTGATCTTAGTTATTTCTTGCCTTCTGCTAGCTTTTGAATGTGTTTGCTCTTGCTTCTCTAGTTCTTTTAATTGTGATGTTAGGGTGTCAATTTTAGATCTTTCCTGCTTTCTCTTGTGGGCATTTAGTGCTATAAATTTCCCTCTACACTCTGCTTTAAATGTGTCCCAGAGATTCTGGTATATTGCCCATCCCACAGAAATACAAACTACCATCAGAGAAAACTATAAACACCTGTATGCAAATAAACTAGAAAATCTAGAAGAAATGGATAAATTCCTCGACACATACACTCTCCCAAGACTAAACCAGGAAGAAGTTGAATCTCTGAATAGACCAATAACAAGCTCTGAAATTGAGGCAATAATTAATAGCTTACCAACCAAAAAAAGTCCAGGACCAGACAGATTCACAGTCAAATTCTACATGTGGCTTGCCAATTATCCCAGCACCATTTGTGGAACAGGGTGTCCTTTCCCTACTTTGTGTTTTTGTTTGCTTTGTCAAAAATCAGTTGGTTGTAAGTATTTGGCTTTATTTCTGGGATCTCTATTCTGTTTCATTGGGCTATGTGCCTATTTCTATACCAGTATCATGCTGTTTTGGTGACTATAGCCTTATAGTATGTATAGTTTGAAGTTGGGTAATGTGATGCCTCCAGAATTTTTATTTTTTACTTAGTCTTGCTTCTGCTATGCAGGCTATTTTCTTGTTCCATATGAATTTTAGGATTGTTTTTTCTAGCTCTGTGAAGAATGATGGTATTTTGATGGGAACTGCATTGAATTTATAGATTGCTTTTGGCAGTATGGTCATTTTCGCAATACTGATTCTACCCATCCATAGGATATGTTTCCATTTGTTTGTGTCATCTATGATTTCTTTCAACAGTGTTTTGTGGAGGACTTTTATCTCCTTGGTTATATATATTCTTAAATATTTTTTTTTCTGTTGCAGCTATTGTAAAAGGGGTTGTGTTTTGATTTGATTCTCAGCTTGGTCACTGTTGGTGTATAGCAGTGCTACTGATTTGTGAACATTGATTTTGTATCCTGAAACTTCACTGAATTCATTTACCAATTCTAGGAGCTTTCTGAATGAGTCTTTATGAATTTCTAGGTATACAATCACATCATTGGTGAACAGCAACTATTTGGCTTCCTATTTACTGATTTGGATGCTCTTTCTTTCTCTTGTCTGATTGCTCTGGCTAGGACTTCTAGTACTTTGTTGAATAGAAGTGGTGAAAGTGAGCATCCTTGTCTTGTTCCAGTCCTCAGCGGGAATGCTTTCAGCTTTTCCCTGTTCAGTATTATGTTGGCTGTGAGTTTGTCATAGACGGCTTTTATTATCTTAAGGTATGCCCCTTCTATGTCGATTTCGCTGAGGGTTTTAATCGTAAAGTGATGCTGGATTTTGTCAAATGCTTTTTCTGTGTCTATTAAGATGATAATGTGATTTTTTGTTTTTAATTCTGTTTATGTGGTGTGTCACATTTATTGACTTGCATATGTTAAACCGTCCCTACATCCCTGGTATGAAACCCACTTGATCATGGTACCTTATCTTTTTGATATTCTGTTGGATTGGGTTATCTAGTATTTTCTGTAGGACTTTTGCATCTATGTTCATAAGAGATATTGGTCTGTAGTTTTCTTCTTTGACTGTATCCTTTCCTGGTTTTGGTATTTCCTGGGTTCATAGAATGACTTAGGGAGGATTCCCTCTTTCTATATCTTGTGGAATAGTGTCAGTAGGATTGGTGCCAGTTCTTTGAATGTCTGATAGAATTCAGCTGTGAATCTTTCTGGTCCTGGACTTTTTTTTTGGGCAATTTTTTTATTACCACTTCAATCTCACTGCTTGTTATTGGTCTGTTGAGAGTGTCTATTTCTTCCTGGTTTAATCTAGGAGGGTAGTATATTTCCAGGAATTTATCCATCACCTCTAGGTTTTCTAGTTTGTGCATGTAAAGGTGTTCATAGTAGCCTTGAATAATCTTTTGCATTTCTGTGGTGTCAGTTGTAATATCTCCCATTTCATTTCTAATTGAACTTGTTTGGATCTTCCCTCTTCTTTTCTTGGTTAATCTCGCTAATAGTCTGACAATGTTGTTTATCTTTTCAAAGAGCCAGCTTTTTGTTTCATTTATATTCTGTATTTTTTTTGCCATTGTTTCTATTTCATTTAGTTCTGCTCTGATCTTGGTTATTTCTTTTCTTCTGCTGTGTTTCGGTTTGGTTTATTCTTGTTTCTCTGGTTCCTTGAGGTGTGACCTTAGATGTCTATTTGTGCTATTTCAGATTGTTTGATGTAGGCATTTGATGCTATGAACTTTCTTCTTAGCACTGCTTTTGCTGTATCCCAGAGGTTTTGATAGGTTGTATCACTATTATCATTCAGTTCAAAGAATTTTTCAGTTTTTATCTTGATTTCATTGTTGATACAACAATCATTCAGAAGCAGCTTATTTAGACCAGGCACAGTGGCTTATGCCTGTAATCCCAGCACTTTGGGAGGCTGGGCGGGCAGATCACCTGAGGTCAGGAGTTTGAGACAAGCCTGGCCAACATGGCGAAACCCTGTCTCTACTAAAGGAAATACAAAAATTGGCCAGGCATTGTGCTGCACACCTGTAACCTCAGCTATTCGGAGTACTGAGACAGGAGAATCACTTGAACCCAGGAGGCGGAAGTTCCAGTGAGCTGAGATCACACCACTGCACTCTAGCCTGGTAGAGAGAGTGAGACTCCATCTCAAAAAAAAAAAAAAAAAAGCAGATTATTTAATTTTCACGTATTGCATGGTTTTGAGGATTCCTTTTGGAATTGATTCCCAATTTTATTCTACTGTGGTTTGAGAGAGTACTTGTTATAATTTCGATTTTTGTAAATTTATTGAGACTTGTTTCATGGCCTATTACATGGTCTTCTTGGAGAATGTTCCATGTGCTGATGAATAGAATGTATATTCTGCAGTTGTTAGATAGGATGTTCTGTAAATATCTGTTAAGTCCATTTGTTCAAGGGTATAGTTTAAAGCTCATTTTTTCTTTGTTGACTTTCTGTCTTGATGACCTCTTTGGTGCTGCCAGTGGAATATTTAAGTCCCCCACTATTATTTTGCTGCTATCTATCTCATTTCTTAGGTATGGTAGCAATTGTTTTATAAATTTGAAAGTTCCAGTGTTAGGTGCATATATATTTAGAATTGTGATATTTTCCTGTTGAACTAGTCCTTTTATCATTATGTAATGCCCCTGCTTGTCTTTTTTAACTTCGATGCTCTAAAGTCTGTTTTGTCTGTTATAAGAATAGCTATTCCTGCTTGCTTTTGGTGTCCCTTTGCATGGAATATTTTTTCTGCCCCTCTACCTTAAGTTTATATGAGTCCTTATGTGTCAGGTGAGTCTCTTGAAGACAGCAGATATGTGGTTGGTAAATTCGTATTCATTCTGCAGTTCTGTATCTTTTAAGGGGATCATTTAGGCCATTTACATTCAAAGTTAGTATTGAGATGTGAGGTACTATTCTACTCATCATGCTATTTGTTGCCTGAATACTTTGTGGGGTTTTTTTTTTAATTGTGTTATTGTTTTATAGGTCCTGTGAGATTTACGCTTTAAGGAGGTTCTATTTTGGTGTATTTTGAGGATTTGTTTCAAGATTTAGAGCTACCTTTCACAGTTCTTGCAGTGTTGGCTTGGTAGTGGCAAATTCTGTCAGCATTTGTTTGTCTGAAAAAAAACTGTATCTTTCCTTCATTTATGAGGGTTAGTTTGGCTTGATACAAAACTATTGGCTGTTAATTGTTTGGTTTAAGGAGGCTAAAGATAGGACCACAATCCCTTCTAGGTTGTAGGGTTTCTGCTGAGAAATCTACTGTTAGTCTGATAAGTTTTCCTTTATAGGTTACCCGATGCCTTTCCCTCATAGCTCTTAACAGTCTTTCCTTCATCTGGACTTTAGATAATCTGATGACTACGGGCCTAGGTGATGTCTTTTTGTGATGAATTTCCCAGATGTTCTTTGAGCTTCTTGTATTTGGATGTCTAGATCTCTAGTGATGCCAGGGAAGTTTTCTTCAAATATGTTTTCCAAACTTTTAGATTTCTCTTCTTCCTTGGGAACACCAATTATTCTTAGGTTTGGTCGTTTAACATATTCCCAAACTTCTTGGAGGCTTTGTTCATTTTTTAATTCTTTTTTCTTTGTCTTTGTTGGATTGAGTTATTTAGAAAGCCTTGCCTTTGAGCTCTGAAGTTCTTTCTTCTACGTGTTTGTTTTGCTGAGACTTGCCAGTGTATTTATTTCTCTAAGTGTGTCCTTCACTTCCAGAAGTTGTGATTATTTTTATTTATGCTATCTATTTTTCTGGAGATTTTCCCAATCATATTCTGTATCTTTTTTTTATGTATTTAAGTTGGTATTCACCTTTCTCTGGTGCCTCCTTGAGTAGCTGAATAATTGACTTTCTGAATTCTTTTTCTGGCAGTTCAGAGATTTCATCTTGGATTGGATCCATCAGTGGTGAGCTAGTATGATCTTTTGGGGGACATTAAAGAACCTTGTTTTGTCACATTACCAGAATTGTTTTTCTGGTTCCTTCTCATTTGGGTACACTATGTCAGAGGGAAGATCCTGGGCTCAAGGACTGCTGCTCAGATTCTTTTGTTCCACATGATGCTCCTTTGATGTGGTGTTCTCCCCCTTCCCCTAGGGTTGGGGCCTCCTGAGAGCCGAGCTGCAGTGATTGTTATCACTCTTCTGGATCTAGCAATACAGAAGAGCTACGGGGCTCCAGGCTGGTACTGGGGAATGTCTGCAAAGAGTCCTGTGATATGATCAGGTCTCTCAGCCATGGATGCCAGCACCTGCTCCATTGGAGGTAGCAGGGGAGTGAAGTGGACTCTGTGAGAGTCCTTGGTTGTAGTTTTATTTAGTGTGCTTGTTTTTTGTTGGTTGGCCTCCAGCCAGGAGGTGGGGCTTTCAAGAAAGCATCAGCTGCCATAGTGTAGGGTGGATGTAAGCTTGCCCTGGGGTTGCCTGGATAAGTATTAGGGTTTCTCAGATGGTGGGCAGTGCCATGGACCTCCCAACAGATTATGTCCTTTGTCTTTGGCTGCCAGGGTGGGTAGAGAAAAACCGTAAGGTGGGGGCAGGGTTAGGCATGTCTGAGCTCAGACTCTCCTTGTGCAGGGCTTGCTGCAGCTGCTCTGGGGGATGAGGGTGTGGCTCTCAGGCCAATGGAGTTATGTTCCCGGGGGATTATAGCTGCCTTTGTTGTGTTGTACATGACTCCAGGGAAGTTGGGGAAAGCCAGCAGTGACAGGCCTCACCCCGCTTCCACACAGCCACAAAGGCCAGTCTCACTGCCGCCATGCCCGGACAACAGCACCAAGTTTATTTCCAGGCAGCCAGCGAACAGGGCTGAGAACGTGCCCCAGGCTACGAGCCTCCCCACTGAGAAAGCAAGCAGGGCTTTCAGGTTTCATACCTCCCCAGCTGCCACAGCTTCTGTGCTTGTATCTGCACTCCCTGTTCACTGCATGTCCTGGATTCTGTCAAGGAAACTTCATGTTTGGTAAAAACTGTTACAAAGTTCAGCTGGAAGTTTCCATCTACCAGTGGTATTTCCAACAAATTGACCCATTTTAAGATAGAACAAGATAATGTTGAAAATGAAGCCTGCAACACCAGACCGTCCACATTAAATTTGGGAGGAAAAAATTAGTCTTATTTGTCCCGTAATTGAAGAAGACCAACAATTAACAGCACAAACAATACCCAACACTATAGACATCTCAATTGTTCAGCTTACCCAATCCTGACTAAAAAATTAAATTTGAGCAAACTTTCCACTCAACAGTTGCCAAAACCATTGCACCCAGAATCAGCTACCAACAATAGCTGTCATTTCAATGGAAATTTTAAACAAGTGGGATCAAGATACTAAAGCATTTCCTTAAATAATTGTAACAGGAGATGAAGAATTGCAACATGGCTTTACCAGTATGATCCTGAAGACAAAGCACAATCAAAGCAATGGCTACCAAGAGGTGAAAATGGTCCTGTCCAACCAAAAGCAGATCAATCAGGAGCAAAGATAATAGCAACAGCTTTTCAGATACTCAAGGCATTTTGCTATTGACTTTCCAGAGAGCCAAAAGACAATAACATTTGCTTATTATGAAAGTGTTTTAAGAAAGTTAGTCAAAGCTTTAGCAAAAAAAACACCCAGGAAACTTCACCAGGAGTCTTTCTCTACCATGACACTGTTCCTGCTCATTCCCTCATCACACCAAGACAATGTGATGAGAGTTCTGATGACAAATCTTTAAGCATCCACCTTACAATCCTAATTTGGCTTGTCTCCTTCTACCTTTGTTTTCTTAAAACATCTGTAAAAGGTGCCCATTTTTTTTAGTTAATAATATGTGTGTGTGTGTGTATATATATATATACACACATATATAAAATATATGTATATGTATATATATGATATACTATATATGTGTGTGTATATATATGTGTGTATATATGTGTGTATATGTGTACATATGTGTGTGTGTGTGTGTGTGTGTGTGTGTATAAATTTGGGTTATTTAGAAAGCCTTGTCTTTGAGTTCTGAAGTTCTTTCTTCTGTTTGATCCTTTTGCTAAGACTTCCCAGTGTATTTTGCATTTCTCTAAGTGTGTCCTTCATTTCCAGAAGTTGTGATTATTTTTTATTTATGCTATCTATTTCTATGAGAGTTCTGACAAGAAATCATTAAGCATCCACCTTACAATCCTGATTTAGTTCTTTCTCCCTTTGTTTTCTTTCTTAATTTTAAAATATCTGTAAAAGGTGCCCTTTTTTTCAGTTAATAGTAATAATATATTGGGTTATTTAGAAAGCCTGTTCTTTGAGTTCTGAATCTAAATATGGGGTTATTTAGAAAGCCTTGTCTTTGAGCTCTGAAATCAGAGCTGTAGTCTTTTATATATACACACAAACAAAGGTAGAAGTCATTCATATATATATATATATATATATATATGACTATATTGACATGGTTAAATTCCCAGGACTCAGTTATTTAGGGATGGAGTAAATGGCTCTTTAACTTGATGAAGCTTATGTTGAGAAACAAAATTCATATTTTAATTTAATTTAATTTAATTTTTTAATTCAATTTTCCGTGAATATTTTGAAGCCTCCTCATATAAAATGCAATTTCCTATCATCTCAAGGTTATAGACAAAGGAATTCAAGGTAAAATAATCAAAAGTGATATGAAAAACTTTCTTAGATGGGCAGATAAAGGAAAACCTTACTGAGCAGAATATTACAATTTTACAGGAGTTGGCAGATCATATGCTATTTTATAGTTGTTCTTCCTGCTTGTCAATATATTCTAATCCGTTTTTTTGGATTTGACCAATAAGTTTAGCCACTTTTTTTCTTTTAAGAGAGAAGAACTAAGAAGGAGTTATAAAGGGATATAACACTGACCTAAGCAGAATTATTGCTTCTTCCTGATACATTTATTTTAATTCAAATTCTTTCAACTATTATTGAGGTTAAATATGTTTCCATATATTTATTGGCCATTATTATTTATGTGTGTGTGTGTGTTTATATGTGTGTGTGTGAGCGTGTGTGAATTGTCTATCATGAAGTCTTTTTTGATCCCCAACCAAAAGTGATTTAATTTACTTGGAAGTTAAATAGAATTTTTCTGTACCTCTTTTGACACTTACTACACTTGACTCACTATTTAAAATACTTTTGTGTTTGTCTTATCTTCAGTGTGTGAATTCTTTGTGGTGTGAAATTATTTCTTTAATCTGCATTCCCTTTTTACCTAAAATAACATAATGTAGCATAAAGTGGAAGCTCATTAAGTATTTCTTGAATTATGCTGAATCATGAGTGGGTAGGGACCTGGTCTCAGATAGCCTCATCTAGTCTTTTTTAAGTCTTTAGGTATTTTTTATTTATTCTGTCTTACGAGTTTAGTAACAGTCCTTGTCCTAAGACAGTATATAGATTAAAGAAAAAATTGTCATATCATTTTTAATTTTTTGATGTTAAGCACAAGTTTATTTCAATATAATACATTATTTTCATTTCTGTCTCTTCATAAATATCTGTCCCTTGTTATCATCATTTCTCTCTCTTTGTAGATTTGTATTTGTCCTTTATCTACATGTTGATGCTGTCTCTTGTGGCAATGACGGCTGTGTTCAACAACCTGCTTCAAGGGTCTCTGCCAAGCCTTGTCTTGAGCAATTCCAACTTCCTCCAACTGCATACAGAGCCCGGAGGAACCATTTACGAACACAACTAGTTAAATAAAATTATTATATTAGTTTTAATAACATAACAGATAACAGTATTAACCTCAAGCACACAAACTTAAAGTGGAATCAGGTTGCTGACCCTGCCATTATTCTAAGTATATATAAATAAATGTTGTAATCAAGGGTACATGTTACTAAATAAAGCCAAAAATATCATGCTATTAGAAATGGTGAGGTTAGAATCTATTTGTTTCTCTATGGATTAACATCATGATGTCTAGAGAATTCAGTTTGTCATTGCTACTTATAATCCTTTAATACACTGATAATAAAACAGAATGAAATACTGTGCTTGAATGGATATAAGCTAGTCCCATACATCCATGGGTCTGCAACAGCTGAACTTCAGCAGATAGCAAGAAGACAATATTAACTGGGTTGTGTGAAGTCCTACAAGCCCACACAGAGCTTGTTGCCATGGTGGTGGCTAGAACAAAACTAGCAGCCAAAAGCTCCAGAGACAGAGAAGGTCAAAGGATGCCAAGTGGTGCACAAAAGGCAGCTGAAACAGATCCTTTTCAAGTGGTGAATTGTCTCTGATGATTAGGATCTGGAGTCTGCTATCAGAGATCAGGCAAGCAAATTAATATACTGAATTCCGATCTAAGAGAAATATTCTGACAATCTAAAATACACAATATAATGATCCATCCTTATGCACATTCTTGCCAAACACAAAAAAAAATCTATCAATATTCATCAAAATAGAATTTTTCAATTTTTTTTGCTTTTTTTTTTAAATGAGCAATTATCAATTTTTTAAAGACCATTCATATGGGTCAGTACCAGTTCAATGGAAACAAGTGTGAGCAACAGGTAAGTGAAGAGATAAAAATTATAAATGAATGAAAAAGCAAACCCTCAGATCAGGCATCATTTACCTAATAAAGGTTCAAGTGGCAGGGACAGACTGGCACTGACAAATGACAATGCTGAAATTACCAGCAGTCCTCTTTGAAAACCAAACCTATGGCTTTGAACACTTTGCATTACATTAACAATAAAGAATTCTAAATATTTTTTCAAATATCAACATAAGAAAATGTTGACATGGTATCAAACTATAGTAATGAATAAAACATCGTATATATGAACTGTACAAATAGTCTTGTCTATTTTGATAATTGCGTTGAAAACATTCAGGTAGCCCAACATAGATATAAGAAGCAGCTAAAATTCCCACTGGGTAACTCTTTCTATTGTATTTATTTTAATACAGGAAAAGGCTACAAATGCCTGCTTCTAATTCTCCCTAAAATTAAAAATTTATGTGAAGATTCAGCAAAAAATAGATAGAAAGGAAAATATGTGTATGTGATTTCTTTAGAAACAAATTCTGATCTAATTTTAGAGATCTGGGGCATGTATTACTTTAGGAAATGTTTGTTTTTAGTATTTACACTTTGTAATTTTTCCCCCAATCACTAGGATACTTTAAGTATGTTAGGGTAAATGTTTATTTAGTGGACACCTAGAGTACTAAAAGTCTAGAGCACTCCAAAAGATTCTCAGTTATCTTTTGATTGATTTAATTTGTAATTACTATAGTGGGTTGAATAATGTCTCCCCAAAACTTCTGTCTATTGAGAACTTCAGAAAGTAAGCTTATTTGAAAATAGGGTCTTTGCAGATGTAATTAGTTAAGGATTAACATGAGATTATACTAAATTAGAGTGGGCCCCAAATCCGATGAAGTGTCTTTATAAGAAACAGAAAAAGGACACACAGACAGACCAAGAAGGCCATATGAAGAGGGAGGAAGAGATTGGAGTTATGCTACCACAAGCCAAAGAACACTAGTAGCCACCAAGAGCTGCAAGAGGCAAAGCAGGACTCTTCCCTACAGCTTTCAAAGGGAAAGTGGTTTTCTGGCTTCCAGAACTGTGAGAGAATAAGTTCCTGTTGTTTTAAGCCATGGTTATTGCAATTTGTTATGGCAGCCATAGGAAATGAATGCAATGGGCATAATCCATTCCAGTGTCAAAGTCTTTCTTTCATCTAAGTTTAGCCTGTAAGTAGACAATCTGTTCCCTTTACTATTAGATCTCAGTTTAACACATTACTGAATTGGTTGTAAATAATGTGTAACAGAGGTGCTCAAGAATTAATTCTTTTTCCAAAGGTCCTTAATTTGAGGAAAAGTTAGTTCACTAATAAGATGTATCCTAGATCTCGTTACTTACTGCTATTCTTCATGTTTCCTCCTCTTTAAATACTTTTAAAGTTATTTTAAAACTAAAGCTCAAAATTAATTTGCCCAAAATGGCAGATTTAATGAATTAATATTTTTCAAAATACTATGTTTGTTCATCTCAACTTAGCCTTTACATTTTACAAGATGCAATAATCAAATTTTTTTATGTAAATGATATTTCATCTCTCGAAAACTATCAAAGAATAAAGAGCAAGCTCTACACTTGCCATAGGCAAGGTGATCTCAACTGTCACTTTACAGGTTGTACTTGAGGGGGACTTTATTTAATCCTCCCTAACATTTCCTGTGGTGTATAAAATGACTCATTCAGGCTCTGCCATTCCAGCGTTCTTTTCTTGCCCAAGAACCGGTAAAGTCTGGCTTTCCATCTGGGCTTCCTCCAGGTCTCTTGCCCTGTCAGAGTGTCAAGGCCAGCAGGAGTTCAGTATTACTTACCCTTTATGGGATCTTGTTCGTACCAACTGTATTATTCTTTTATTATTATTTTAGGTTGTCACCTAAAGGGCATAATCACTCTTATAGGTAATTCAATGGTTCTAAGCCACAGTTGCAGGAGCCTTTACGAGAATATCTCTTTAAAAATCATAGGGCTGGTTGGCCGGGCGCAGTGGCTCACGCCTGTAATCCCAGCACTTTAGGAGGCCGAGGCGGGCAGATCACGAGGTCAGGAGATCGAGACCAGCCTGACTAGCATGATGAAACCCTGTCTCTACTAAAAATACAAAAATTAGCCGGGCATGGTGGTGTGCGCCTGTAATCCCAGCTACTCAGGAGGCTGAGGCAGGAGAATCGCTTGAACCCAGGAGGCAGAGGTTGCAGTGAGGCGAGATTGTGCCACTGCACTCCAGCCTAGGCAACAGAGTGAGGCTCCATCTCAAAAAAAATTAAAAAAAATCATGGAGCTGGTTATAATTTGCTGCTTACAAAAGCCACCAGGCCAGATTACAGGTCCTATGAAAATAAAATCAAAGTGATACTCCTTACCAATCATGTATTAGAATACTTGAAGTCAGACAAATGCTTTGTTCTTTAAAACGGAGATATGTCTAAGTTTTGAGAAGGCACTCATATCATTAGTCTCACATGATGGTCTAAAACAGGGAACTTCTCAGTCATAATTTCTTCAATCTTCTGAGGACAGAGAGTGTGATACTCCTTCCAGAGGGGTAGGGTTTCTTATCAGTGAGCCTCTAAGTTCAGGTGGATGAGATCAAATGAATGTGTTGACATGGGCAAGGCCAAGGAAACCCTTAAAAAAAAAATAGCAGCCCCTGCCTTGGGCTCCTGGAACATGCAGTGCAGAACAAAAATGAAAGCTCAGGATGCCATGCAGAACAAGTGCTCTCTTCCGCACTACAATCGTATCTCCCAGCATCTAAGGATCCATTTTATAAGTAAGAACAACAGTTGGTTCCTGTCCCATAATATGTCAGAGTATGTGCCTGGAAAGATGAAGTATCAACAGAATTAAATGGCACCCCATGGGTTCCTGATACCTAGCATAAAATATATTTTTATCACTTGATTTTCCTTCTTCTGTGACAGGTTAGCAATGTAAGTTATAACTACATTTTATGATGTTTATGAGCTCTACGTTATACTGAGTAGAAGTTTGAACTATAACCAAACTCCTTAACGTGGTGTTTAAGATCTTTCATAGTTTGACGACTTCTTACAGCTTTAATTCTTTCCCAACTCCTCCCCTTGACTCTTGGCTCCAGCAAATCTGAAGCTCTTTCATATTAGGAAGAGCTGTGCTAAGTGTAAGGTTACAGCAGTTGGCCAAACACCATTCTTGCCTTCAAGAAATTAACAAGACTTATAAGTACAGTAACAGTCCCTATACAGGAGCATAGGACACCTAACCTAGTCTTGGAGTAGTAGAAGGCTTTCTAGGGAAAATATCTATAGCAATATCTGAACAATAACCAAGGGTTAGGCGATTGAGGTTGTGTGGACAAGTATTCCCTTACAGAGAAAACAGCCTGTACAAATTCTTGGCCGTAAGAAGTTCCTTATAAACATCACAAACATTCTTTAGTTTATCCACAGTTTAATTTGTCCATGGTTTCTAAGTGCCAGTTATCGTGGGTGAATTTAAAGTGAGCTCTCAATATGAGTGTTCTCCCCTCTATGTTCTCTTAAGTTTGATCAGTTTCCTATGATCAAACCAGTTCTACGAAAACGAGAAACATGACTACAGATGTAAGACCGGAATGTTGTAGGTACTATTTTGTGAATTGCTATGCCCCAAGTACAGTATTCTTCCCTAAACAATAATGCCTGGCCCCACGTGGCTCTGTTAATTATTTTATTTCACTCACTTTTCAAATCGTTCTCACTCTTCATTAGACTGAAAGCCTGCGATCTCCATAAATGACCAGTCCTGAAAGCAAACTTAGCTTTCAGCAGCTGTTTCTCTTCTGTAACTTTTTATATTTCATACAGTTCAGCTTCATTGGTATCCCTGACAATATCCTCATTCAAAATACAGAAGTAAAGCAGAAACAATGTTATCAACCATGCGTGCTAAAACCATGATGTTTCCCCACCTCCATATTGGCCTGACCCTTCTCATTTGTCATACCTTGGCCTCGTCTCAACTTCCTCTAGACATCCCCTATGCTACTGGAAAAATATGTTGAAGGAGAACTTGGCAAAATACGGCCCTTCTTTGGCTAAATATACATGCGTAATACACATATATATTCAGAAAACAAGTAGGCAGAACTAATTTCACATATACCACAGTGGCACCATATCTGGTCTCCATAAATGTCAGTTAAGCAGCAGAATGAGGTTGGAGTTGGTCCAGAGACTAGAAACTCTTGTCTGTTCAATTCTTGGCACTTTCTTTTGACTTGCAACATTATGTTTCACAAATATTTTATCCTTTATGGCACTCAATTGTCCTCCTCTCTTAAGTGGCAATAATGGCTTCCTGGTGTCCATTCTCACGTTGTGTCTACTTCCCAATTTCTGTGTATAGTATACACTGATTTTGATACGTGTTCAATTTAGAGAGAGCAAGGAAATATACCTACATGAGGAAAAAGCAGAGCTTTTTCTGGTTTGTAAAACTACTTGAGTAAAATCAGGATATGAGGTACATATTATATTGCCCATGTAAGCCAATTTTGATTGCCAAAATCCGATGCTGAAATATGCCCACATTTTTACCCATCACTCGTGGCATTTACTATATACTCCAAAAGATAAAATATCGTGTTATAATGCTAGAAGTTTTGCTAGGAAATATCCACAGTCTTCAATTTAAATTTTAAAATAAATTTCCTCTGCTAAGAATAAAGATACAAAAACAGAAATCAGCAGACTTTTTTTAGTTCCAACAGTAAATAAATTCTGATTTTAACTACCTTCATTTGCTGCCTGGTTTTTTTAAAAGTAAAAAACAAACAAACAAACAAACAAATAAAATTAAAACAAAAATCTGTGGCAATGCTTTTCTTCAGAAGAGCTCAAAGAAATCTATAAATACTCCTTCAACCATTTCTGGTATTCTAACTTAAAATGTTCCATCATGCAAGACTTACAAACAATTGTTTCTTACAAAATTACTTCTCGTACAAAGTTTAGTATCAGCTCTTATAAGTCATTTCCTATGATTTCTGAATCATTTGGTGAATAGTTATGCATCTGTGCATAACTGAATGACCTAAATTACTTTAACTTCTGATTCAACATGCCCCTATTTCATTTTTATATTTAGTTATATTTTCTTCCCAAGTTTCAATGTCAACATAGAGCAAGGATATTCATAAAAAGTCTTTAAACTACAGCTTTTATGTTTACTTCCTCAAATAAATTTTGCATCTTTTCTTCTGCTAAATTTCTGGTTTTTTGTCTTCTAAGCCATCTTAAATCTGGAGAGGAATCTCAAGATAGGTTGACTAGTTTGACCTCCTAACAAATGTAGGGATACCTTTTAAAATTCCTTGGCAGGTAATCCAGACTATGAACAGTTCCAGAACAGAGAACTCACTAAATCACAAAGAAGCCAATTTCTTATATTCCCAGATCAAGACTTATGTGCAATTCCCTATGCCTGATGAGAACAACCTTACTCCAGGTCTCTGCATGGCTTGGTCTCTAGATACATTCAGTTATTGGCTTACATGTCACGTTGTCAGAGAGACTTGCCAATTATTCTCTATTCTCCTACCCATCTTTATTTTTCTTTATAATACTATTACCTGACATTATACTCTAGGTCCACTAATTATTGTCATATTAATTATATTATATCAAGTCATAGCATATCATATTATTAGCCAATTAGTAAATACCACAGAGAATATAAGCTGAAGCTCTAAGAGAGCAGGAACTGAGTTCTGTCATCATTGTATCCCCAGCCCCCAGAAATGCCTGGTATATAGGGAATACCAAGAATATTTGCTGACTGATGGAATGTTGAGCTGAAAGGGGCAACCCTATAACTTTTATCCACCGATCCAAGTTCTGCTTTTTAGAATCACATAAGAGTGAACATTCTTCCACATAACAGCCAACACCCAAATATTTGTAAACAGCTTTCAAACCCTTTTCTTTCAGAACTATCAATCATACATCAGGCAGTAGAGAGTATTTTCAGGAGTATGATATTAAAATACGTTTTTTTCACATCAAAGCAAACAACCAGAGAAGTGAATTTAGGGATCATGAGTAGGGGCTTACGGATATTAGAGAAAGTACTGTGATTTGGGGTTAGAAGATGGAACTGGGCAACAGTGAAGGAATCCAGACTGTTGCTGTTTCTCTTATTTAAAGAATGTTATAAAGTGAAAATGAACTGCTAACCCGGTACTACAGTGCTTTGACAGAGTAATATAAATTTCAACATGTTGAAAGAAGAGCCTCAATGTTAATTTTTTCTTGACAAAAGTTTTCCATTTTACATAGGGAATTAACATCTAACCCTAGTTTCTTTATCTGTAAATTGAGGAGATAGACAAGATTATCTTCAAATTTTCTTACAGCTTTGAAATTATCTTGATAACCAAATTCCACCTAGTGAATAAGTAATCCCATAGGGGACACAGTATTCCGCTGAGACTGGAGATGAGGAGCTGGCTGATGATCTGAAGGACATAAAAGCTCTGGAACTAAATGAGGAACTTGAAAGATAATAATAATAATGAAGAAGATATTAAGCATCCGTGGAGAACCCATTTAGAGGTACAGAATTAGAGTAGACCAACATTTCACAGGTTGGGGTGTTTGCTGATGCTATCTGGACCAGGAGGAGAGGGAAGAGAGCATATCGTGCAAGTAACTCCAGCCTGAGGCTGGGCAAAGCAGAGGCCATGAGATTCTAAGGTAACCATGAGACTGGTATTCTGGTCATGGGCACATCTTGAGAGAGAAAGTACAGCCAGAAAGAGATTAAAGAATTGGTCAGATTGAGAGAAATGAGACAGGGAGAGTAAATGAACATTTTCTTTCAACAATAACATACATGGCAGGAAGCTAGAATATGCCCTCCAACTATTTACACTGATGGATGCCTATGATGTATGTCTGTTCTTTACTCCTTTACTCCTTATAATCAGTGCTGACTCTCAAAGTATCTTAAATACTTGTGTATTATAATTATTTCCAAAATCTCATTCTTCTTCGAGGCATCTTAACTCTTATTCTGCTTTAGAAGAATTCTGTATTTGGAAAATTTTCTCTATTTTGTATTCAGGTTTCAGTGAATGTCATGAAAATGACTAAAATTGGGTTGTTGCATATTATCCTGTATGCTTGGCACGTATAACTCAGCTTTTTAAACATTTTCATATAGCTTTTTTACTGAAGGAAGTATAGCATATTCTCAATAATCAATGATAATGGAAGAGGAGACTAGTATGGATAAATTAGATACACAAACCTCATTATAGTCAATAGTTTGAAGGTTCTCTTTGACAGATATTTACCAGACTTCCTAGCAGGAGCAAAATTATTTGGTTTTCAGTCTCATTTGATTCCCAGAAAAGCAGGCAATCAGGGCTAGGTAAGGGCTAAGTGTGGATATTCTGCCACAGAGTCTATCCTATGTTCAGTGATGACATCCACCGGGCTCACCTGTGTGCTGCTCTCTTCCCTCCTGAAAAAGCTCCATCCACTTTCTTTTCCTTCAGAATGTTAGCTGGCACTATTAAGCAGCCTTCAGCACACTCATCAAGTTATTTTTATTTACATTCTTAATTTTCTCTTTAAATTATCTCCATCTTCTCTGGTTTTTGTTTGGTTTTGTTTGTTTGTTTTTTGAGATGGGGTTTCGCTCTTTTTGCCCAGGCTGGAGTGTAGTGGCGTGATCTTGGCTCACAGCAACCTCACCTCCCCTGTTCAAGCAACTCTCCTGCATCAGCCTCTCGAGCAGGTGGGATTACAGGCATGCGCCACCAAGCCAGGCTAATTTTGCATTTTTAGTAGAGACGGGGTTTCACCATGTTGGCCAGGCTGGTCTCGAAATCTTGACCGCAGGTAATCCACCTGCCTCAGCCCCTCTAAGTGTTAGGATTACAGGCATGAGCCACCAAGCCCAGCCTCCATCTTCTCTTTGGAAAACTGGTCCAGCACTGGGGTCTCAAATTTATCATAGCACCTTTCTTTTTTCCCCCTCGCCTGTTTCTAAACCTCAAATCCTCTTTGCAGATCTCTATTTTTCATTATCATTTTTCTATTTCTAAAACAGTGAGCACTTCTCTAATGACAAGGCTGTGGCCCAGGCTTTGTTACTGTTCCTTACTCACAAACACCCACGTGAGAGCCCTGTCATCCAAATATTTACTGATGGCAGCCGCAATTCCTTCCTCTTCAAGTTCCCAGTGAAACTTCTTTTCCCCTGCCAACACTATCTTCCACCAGATAAAGTCATTGTTACCTGGAGGCAACTGGTTTCCTGTCTGCAGTTTGCTGAGTCACATCTAGCCATTACTCTGCTATGATCATCCAACTCTTTTTTTTTCCTTTTTGCACCACATACTGCATACTGTGCGTCTCCTCATGCAGTTCTTTAAGGCTTCCTTACCCAAAACTGAATCTCACCTTTTACATCATGGGTCCTTCTTTCAAATTCCCACTGGCCGTTTATCTCATCCACATTCTTTCTCCACCTACTCACTCACTCCTTTCCTATTTTCTCCAATTATCTGGGAGCCATATAAGGAAGCATGACTGTCCCAAACTTGCCAGTTTAAAAAATAGATGCCCTGGGCCTGGCGCTGTGGCTCACTCCTGTAATCCCAGCACTTTGGGAAGCTGAGGCGGAAGGATTACCTGAGGTCAGGAGTTCAAGGCCAGCCTGGCCAACCTGGTGAAACCCTATCTCTACTAAAAATACAAAAATTAGCTGGGCCTGGTGGTGGGTGCCTGTAATCCCAACTTCTTGGGAGGCTGAGGCAAGAGAGTTGCTCGAACCTGGGAGGCAGAGGTTGCGGAGAGCCAAGATCGTGCCTCTGCACTCCAGCACTCCATCTTCTGCAACAGAGGAAGACTCCACCAAAAAAAAAAAAAGTCCTGACAAGGTAGTTAAATTACCTAAAATTATAGACCAGTCAAGTGTTAATATACTCTAGGTAGTGGTGACTCCCTGCAGTCATGAAAGTAACATTGATGTTTTGGAAACAAAAACTGTTGGACAACCTCTTGTGAACATATTTTATTAAGACTTTAGGTGAACAGTGAACACTTGGCTGATTATTTACTACGCCTGCCCCACCTGAGTTCGGAAGTATAGACAGCATTAGCCCCATTCCAAAGGATGCAGACCAGAACATAGTAAAACTCAATGGCACATTTGCTTGGCTCCCTCAGGCCTTCTCCCCTAGAGCTCAAATATCCAGCCCACCCCAAGGTCTTGGTGAGTGAGAAGAATCATATTTCTTAGAGCTGCTTGACAGATGCATCTTCCTCATTATTTCATCCTCAACAGGTTTCTTCAGCTTAATGTCCAATTCTCTCTTTTCCAGTAAAACATTTTGCAGCACAGTCAGGAATGAAGCCTAGTATTTCATTTAGAGATATCTCAAATTCTGGCATACCTCAGAGACACTGTGTGTTTGGTTCCAGACCTCTGCAATAAAGTATCACAATAAAGTGAGTCATACGAATATTTTTGTTTCCCAGTGCGTATAAAAGCTATAATTACACTATATTGTATGTATTAAGTGTGCAATAGCATTAGGTCTAAAAAAAGCAATGTATATGCCTTAATTAAAAATTACATCATTGCTAAAAAAAAATGCTGAGGATCATCTGAGCCTTCAGAGAGTCATAATCTTTTAGTTAGTGGAGGGTCTTGCCTGCCACTGCTGACTGATTAGGGTGGTGGTTGCTGAGGGTTGAGGTGGCTGTGGCAATTTCTTAAAATAAGGCAATAATAAAGTTTGCCATATTGACGGACTTTCCCTTTCTTGAAAGATTTATCTGGTAGCATGTAATGCTGTTTGATAGCATTTTACCTACAGTAGAACTTTTTTCATTTTTTAATTTAAAGTTCCAGGATACATGTGTAGGATGTGCAGGTTTGTTACATAGGTAAACATGTGCCATGGTGGTTTGCTGCACCTATTAACCCATCACCTAGGTATTAAGCCCCACATGCACTAGTTATTTATCCTCATGCTCTCCTCCTTCCCCTTCCCCCCAACAGGCCCTAGTGTGCATTGTTTCCCTCCCTGTGTCCATGTGTTCTCATTGTTCAGCTCCCACTTATAAGTGAGAGCATATGGTGTTTAGTTTCCTGTTCCTGCATTAGATTGCTGAGGATAATGACTTCTAGCTCCATCACATTCATGCAAAGGGCATGATCTTGTTTTTTTTTATGGCTGCATAGTATTCCATGGTATATACATACCACATTTTCTTTATCCAGTCCATGATTGATGGACATTTGGGTTGATTCCATGTCTTTGCTATTGTAAATAGTGCTGTAATAAACATACGTGTGCATGTATCTCTATTAATAGAATGGTTTATATTCCTTTGGGTATATACTCTGTAATGGGAATGCTGGGTCAAATAGTATTTCTGTCATTAGGTCTTTGAAGAATCACCACCCTGTCTTCCACAATGGTTGAGCTAATTTACACTCCCACAAAAATGTAAAAGTGTTCCTTTTTCTCCACAGCCTCACTGGTATCTGCTGTTTCTTGACTTTTTAATAATCGTCATTTTGACTGGTGTGAGATGGCATCTCATTGTTTTGATTCACATTTCTCTAATGATCAATGATGTTGAGCTTTTTTTCATATGTTTCTTGGCCACATGAATGTCTTCTTTTGAGAAGTGTTGTTCATGTCCTTTGCCCACTTTTTAATTTTTTTTTTCTTGTAAATTTGTTTAAGTTCCTTGTAAATTCTGGATATTAGACCTTCATCAAATGGATAGATTGCAAAAATTTTTTTCCATTCTGTAGGTTGTCTATTCACTCTGATGATAGTTCCTTTTGTTGTACAGAAGCTCTTTAGTTTAATTAGATCCCATTTGTCAATTTTTGCTTTTGTTGCAGTTGTTTTTTTTTTTCGTGAAATCTTTGCCTGTACCTATGTTCTGAATGGTATTGCCTAGATTTTCTTCTAGGGTATTTATAGTTTTGGGTTTTACATTTAAGTCTTTAATCCATCTTAATTCTTGTATAACGTGTAAGGAAGGGATCTGCTTTCAATTTTCTGCATATGGCTAGCCAGTTTTCCCAGCACTACTTATTAAATAGAGAATCCTTTCCTCATTGCTTGTTTTTGTCAGGTTTGTTGAAGATCAGATGTCTGTAGATGTGTAGTCTTATTTCTGAGATCTCTCTTCTGTTCCATTGGTCTATGTGTCTGTTTTTGTACCAGTACTATATTGTTTTGGTTATTGTGCCTTGTGGTGTAGTTTGAAGTCAGGTAGCATGATTCTTCCAGCTTTGTTCTTTCCACTTAGGATTGTCTTGGATATATGGGCTCTTTTTTGGTTCGATTTGAATTTTAAAGTAGTTTTTTCTAATTCTGTGAAGAATGTCCATGGTAGTTTAATGGGAATAGCATTGAATCATGATATTGATTCTTCCTATCCACAAGCATGGAACGTTTTTCCATTTGTTTGTGTCCTCCCTTATTTCCTTAAGAAGTGGTTTGTAGTTCTCCTTGAAGAGGTCCTTCACTGCCCTTGTTAGGTGTATTCCTAGGTATTTTATTCTCTTGGTAGCAATTGTGAATGACAGCACAATAGAACTTCTTTCAAACTTGAAGTCAATCTTCTCATATCCTGTCATTGCTTTATCAATGAGTTTATGTAATATTCTAAACTCTTTGTTGTCATTTCAACAATGTTGACAGCATCTTCACAGAGAGTAGGTTCCATCTCAAAAAAAACACTTTCTTTACTCACCCATAAGAAGCAACTCTTCATTCATTTGCTCCACTTCTAATTCTAGCTCTTTTGCTATTAAAACCACATCCACAGTTACTTCGTCCACCAGTCTTGAACCCCTTAAAGTCATCGGTGGACGATGGGATCAACTTCTCCTAAATTCTAACAGGAATGTTCATATTTTGATCTCCTCCCATGAATCTCAATTGTTCTTAAGGACATCTGGAATGGTGAATTTTTTCCAGAAGGTCGTCAATTTACTTTGCCCAGATTCAACAAAGGAATCACTATCTGTGGCAGCTATAGACTTACAAAATGTATTTCTTAACTAATAAGACATGAAATTTGAAATTATTCCTTGATCTGTGGGCTGCAGAATGGAAGTTGTGTTAACAAATGTGAAAACAACATTAATCTTTTTGTATATATCCATAAGAGCTCTTGGGTGACCAGGTGCATTGTCAATGAGCAGTAATATTTTGAAAAGAATCTTTGTTTCTAAGCAGTAGGTCTCAAGAGTGGGCTTAAAATATTCAGTAACTATGCTGTAAACAGATTTGCTTTCATCCAGGCTTCATTATTTCATTTATAGAGCACAAAGTACTTTAGCATAATTCATTCAACTTGAAGTCACCAGCTGCATTAGCACCTAACAATAGAGTCAACCGGTCCTTTGAAGCTCTGAAGCTAGGTGTTGATTTCTTCTCTCCAGCTATGAAAATCCTAGATGGTGTCTTCTTCCAATAGAAGGCCATTTTGTCTACACTGAAAATCTGTTGTTTAGTGTAGCCACCTTCATCAATGAGCTTCACTAGATCTTGTAGATAGCTTGCTGCAGCTTCTCCATCAGCACTTGCTGCTTCACTTTGTACTTTTATGTTATGGAGATAGCTTGCTTCCTTAAATCACATGAACCAACTTCTGCTAGCTTCCAACTTTACTTCTGCAACTTCCTCACTTCTCTCAGCCTTCATAGAATTGAAGAGTTAGGGACTTGCTCTGGATTAGACTTTGGCTTAAGAGAATGTTGTGCTGGATTGATCTTTCATGCAGAGCCCTGAACTTTTTCCATATCAACAAGAAGCCTTTCTTATTATTTGTGTGTTCTCTAGAGGTGCACTCTTAATTTCCTTCAAGAACGTTTTCTATGCAATCACAGCTTGGCTAACTGTTGGCGCAAGAGCCCCAGCTTTCAGCCTATTTCAGCTTTTGACCTTCCTTCCCCATTTAAACATTTCCAGCTTTTGATTTAAAGTGGGAGACATGCAACTCTTCCTTTCACTTGAACACATAGAGGCCATTGCAGGATTATTATTTGGTCTAATTTCACTAATGCTGTGTCTCAGGCAATAGGGAGGCCTGAGTACATGGAAAAAGTTGGCAGAAGGGCTACTTGGTGGAGCAGTCAGAACACACACATTCATCAGTTAGGTCTGCCATCTTATATGGGTGTGGTTCATGGCATCCCAGAACAATTAAATAGTAACATCAAAGATCACAGATAGCAGATCACTGTAACATAAAAAGTAATGATGAAAAAGTTTGAAATATTGTGATAATTACCAAGACAAGATACAGAGACATGAACTGAGCACTGCTATTGGAAAAATGGTGCAGAGAGGCTTGCTCGACACAGGGTTGCCACAAACCTTCAATTTGTAAAAAACACAGTATCTGTGAAGCACAATAAAGTGAGATGACCCTGTAGGTGGAGACAGTTTCAGTGTCCTGCTTTGCAAAGCACTGAGCCATGCCTTTTATGGCTCTGCTTTAGATATTCAACTTCACACTCCCTCAGATAAAATGATGAGTGGCAGTCAATGGCATGTTTCTTAAACAAGTCTCAGATATTCTATCTGACAATGCCCCACAATGTCCAGACATAACTTGGGCAAGATTTAGGACCTGTGATAGAACACAAATTCCTAGGTGAGAACACTTTGATTAGTTTTCTATTGCTGCCCAACAAATTATCACAAACCTAGTAGCTTAAAACAAGACAAATGTATTATATTATCACAGATTCTGTGGGTCAGGATTCCAGCACATTTCTGTTGCGTCCTCTACTCACAGTCTCATAAAGCTGCAATCAACATGTCAGCCAGGACTGCACTTTAAGTTTGGCTTAAAGTTCTAAGGCTTAAGTTCTTCTTCCAGGCTCTTTGGTTGTTGGCAGAATTTGGTTCCTTTGGCTAAAGGACTGAGGTACTCTCTTTCTTGCTGGCATCACCTGGAACCTGCTTTTGGTTTCCTGGAGGCCACTCATGGTTTCCTGCATGGCCTCTACAGCATGGCTCGTTGCTTCTTCAAGGCCAGAAGGGCAGCAACTCTCTTGCTGTCTCTCCATCCATCCTGCTATGATGACATCTTCTATACCATAATGTAATCACAGGACTGATAAGTTCATCGGGGGCACAGGTGCCACCAATAATCAAGCAGAGGGGACTGTACAGGACAGGTACACTTGGTGGGAAGAGGTAATGCCTCAGAGATCATCTCAGAATTCTACCTACCTCAATGGAACCACTGAGCGAAGTTTCTTCCAGAAGAGACACAAGTCATCCATTTTTCTAGATTAAACAAATCACAAATGCAACAATCGCTTTTGTCAGTGGACAATTTTTCAACACTGTGAGCCTCGTGGGATGTTCAAATTGGGTGTGAGAGGCCTATAGGAACTATTGTTCATAAATTGAATGCTATTTTGAAAGTCTTCAAGAGAAAGAAAATTCAATAATTTATGCATGGGCACTAAGTATTTTCATTTTTGGCCTAAACCTGATGAGAATTGAAAAAGCAATTGCCTTAAAGTTTTTGGGCAAGGGGGATTCTTTGTGCTGGTAGTTCTAGCTAAGCTTTGAGGAGAAAATTCAAAAGATAATCCTCCAAATAGTCTAGCACTTTTAAGGCTCTTTGAGTCATGAATTATCAACAGCCTATCATTTACTTTTCTCTACTAAAATTTTAGGCTAAGCCTGAAAAATTGTGGTGTTTGAAAAAGAGCAAAATCCTAATAGTCCTCCTCATTGGTATTTAAAAGTTCAGGCTAGCAAAGCTTACAACTACTCTATGTATGAGTTGCATACATAGAGAAAAAATGATTAAAATATTCCAGAGAGGCCAGGTGCAGTGGCTCACACCTGTAATCCCAGCACTTTGGGAGGCCAAGATGGGTGGACCACTTGAGGTCAGGAATTCAAGCCCAGTCTGGGCAACATGGTGAAACCCTATCTCTACTAAAACTACAAAAATTAGCCAGGCGTGGTGGTAGGTGCCTGTAATCCCAGCTACTCAGGAAGCTGAGGCATGAGAATCGCTTGAACCTGGGAGGCAGAGGTTGCAGTGAGCTGAGATCGCACCACTGCACTCCAGCCTGGGCCACAAAGCGAGACTCTGTCTAAAAAATAAATAAATAAATAAAAGCCAGGGAAACATATCCAATTTGCAGTGCTAGGGTCACATTAAGTAAAATGTAGCATTTTTTTTGTTTAATTTTTTTTATGTTATTGGATAAAACTTTCCACAAACTGTACTAGATTAAAAGACATTTTCTTCCCACAATATGTGTGTTTTGAGGCTTCAATATGTGTGATTTAAACAGTGCCAGCTAAATCAATTAAAGCAGCAAGCTAATACCTCCCTAGGTCGTGAGATTGTGTACTGTTAAGTGGTCATCAGCCTTCCCCAGAGTACTGATGCAAATTCTCTTTCTATCACTGCCAATCCATTCTTACCATTATTTGCTCAGGGAACTCAGTAGGAATATGATGATTCAACAAAAACCCACCAAGTACTACCAAGAAATGACTCAATGCATCTAATCAATACATACTGGAGCAGTAGCTTTATCTTTGAAAATAAAGGCTTCACCTTCATATTTCAACCTTAAGTAAAATGCTGCAGGTTTTTATTAGTATTTTCTAGTTTGTGCAGTTTGTACCAATTCAGTTACAGCTGAGAATTCTGGCAGTTTTTCTCCTTGTCTGCTTAGGTTTAGGAGGCTTTTTTGTACCATGGAATCTTTCACCATCAAGCATCTCATTCCATGCAAAGTCTGTAGGGACTCGAGAGCCAGAGATGTTGCTGGCCACAGCTCCATGAAGGACTTGGCTTGCTGGCATTGTTCTTGGCTCTTCAGGAACTTCTCAACAGTGTCCAGGCTTCTCCAGCAGTATCCAGCCCTATCCAGGCCTCCTGAGGGTGTATGCAGCCAGTTTGACTGTTCTCGCTCTATTCTCAGCATTCTTTAATATCTGTAGCTCTTTGGGTGGTGGCAGATCCCAAAGTTGAGTTTAGATTGCTCCTGTTGTTTGGTTCTGTGGTAATCCTAAGTACATGTCTTTTATTCTACACCTATACAAATCACAGATTCTGAATCTCTGTCTTGGGATGTGCAATCCATATCCAATGTCAGAGGACATAAAAAATAACATAAGCATATTTTTCTATGCATAAAACTATTCTGGGAAAGCATATTAAAAAACTGCAAATAATTGTTGCCTTTCGAGAGGAACGCCAGAGAATTAAAGATGGAAAAATTATTCTTTTTTATATACTCCTTCTATTTGAATGTGTTCTATTCATTTATTTAACAAATATTTGTACATTTAATTTTTTTCTATTAAAAAGAAAATGAAATTTAAAAATATTGAATGATCAAAAGGAGTCCAGTGTTGTTTGATTTGAGAGGAAACTAGACATGTTCACTGATGTACATCTATGACAGTTAGGGCCAAAGTGACAAATAACCTCTTCAGCAAGGAGCATTTCTTCATTCAAATAAACTCTTGCCAAATACTCTTCTGAGTGCTATGAAGATTCTAATGAAACACTATGTTTCCATTTTGGGCCTCCAGGAAGCAGAGATGTGACAGGCACATGAACAAATAAGTAGAACATAAAGCAGTTAATGGTTAAATACCAGAGTCTCACTTTGGCACTCAGTGCAGAATTGTTAGAATCACATTCTTATGGGTTGAATTGTGTCTACTCCCTCAAAAAAAAAAGTTACGTTGGAGTCATAACCCCCGGGACCTCAGAATGTGACCTTAATTGGAGATTGTGGCTCTTTACAGAGTAATCAAGCTAAAATGAGGTGATTGGAGGGGGCCCTTATCCAAAATAATTCATGTCTTTATAAAAGGGGGAATGTGGACATAAGACAGACACACATAGAGAGAAGATGATATGAAGACACAGGGAGAACATAATTTACGAGACAAGGATGCCTGAAGCCACCAGAAGCTGGGGGAGAAACTTGGAGCAGATTCTTTCTCACACTTTCAAAGGAACTAATGCTACAAACACCTTGATTTTGGACTTCTTTCCCCTAGAACTGTGAGTCTATAAATTTCTGTTCTTTAAGTCACCCAAATTGTGGTATTAATACTTTATTCCAGCAGCCCTTGAAAACTAATACACATACATTTATTTACTATAGTTAAAATGAAAGTGAACCCATCCTTCTCATTCATCTGTAACTAGACTAGAAAACAGAAGGCTATGTAGGCAAAACTCAGTTATGCTAATTGTAGCTTCCTTTCTCATCAGTGGTTCTCAGCCAGAGGAGATAGGCCACCCAGGGGATATTTGGCAATGTCTGGAGACATTATTGGTTGTCACAGCAGGGGGAGTTGCTACTAGCAACTGGTGGGTCTACAGGCCAGGGTTGCTGTTACACAACCTACAAGGCACAACTCAGCACCTCACAGCAAAGTACTCATTGATAAACTCAGTTTCTGATGATATCAGACCAATTTTTTCTTTATACATAATGAACTGCTATTTTCATTCAACAAAGAGTTGAGTGCCTACTATATTTCATGTGCACATAAAAGGACATTTATTAAAATATATATTCACTTAAATGTCATGAACAACAAGTGCAATGTGAGACGGCATATGCTACAAAAAGTGATTCTTCTGCCAGTGTCATGCCCGTTTGCTTACTGTACCATGTTTATTTAACTAACGTGTCATTCATTATTCTGTTTCAGTTTTGCAATTTAAAGTAACATATCACTCCTTCCATGGAATACCTTCTAAATCCTCTGTAATAAATTAGCATGTGTCTGAAGAAAGTAACTGTTCAGAAGCTGATTTGGGATTTCCTGTTATTGTAAACCTTGTGGGAGGTGACCCAGGCTCAGAGAAAAGAAATTAACAGACAACCTGCCCGTTGCATTCTAACGGACTGGATTGAGACCACATATTTGGTGGTCTCTCTCCTGGTCTCCTGTGCAGTCTTCCTCGTATAGTGTATCTGTCTTCCTAGTACATAAAGGGATTAAAGCTTTTGTTCGTCCTTTTGAAGTACTCCACATCCGTCTGACATATATTTAAATGTTTTTGTTCTACTGTCAGAAAAAGTTAAATACTGAATCTGTCTTTAGATAACGTGCAAAGTGTTAATAAGGTTTTTTTCTTCTTTGATGAGTTTAGATTCAAATTTCAAATTGAGATGACTGGTGAAAAGATGTCATGTGGTTTCATATAAATGCCTGATGGTCTTTTATCCACATTAGCCATTGTATATTTGAATCTGATGGACAGTTTTTCTTAAAAAGAAAAAAGATTGGGTCCTAAATAACCCACAGATCAGAATAAAATGCATTGGCAAGTTTGCTCCATGCTGTTAGCGTTTACTCATTTATTTACCATCCAAGTATATAATATATTTGACTAAGAGGAATCTGTCAACAGCTCCTGCTGCCTATGAAAGGGGACCATTTTCTTCCACATAAATGTTTTAGAGCCATTGACCTAATTAATAATAACTCTAAGTTGAAGAGTTTAAATATTAAACTCTTCAAGTTTACAGGTTAATGATTTATTGCAGGCAAAAGAAGTTGGGTACTTTTTTAAAATTAAAGAACAAACACCTACATTATATACAACAAAAGTGTTGCATTAACTCAAGATATTATGACCTCATGTCACATTTTTAGTTGAATATTATGCCTTTGGAAGAATGTTATAAGCCATGCGACAAGCGTAAATGGAATGAAGAAATCTTTCAACTCCCAGAGGTAGGAGGTCCAAGTCTTTTAGTTTTATATGTTTTTTATAGTGCTTTCGCAGCAGCTTTGAAATGCTGTAAATAAAAGAAAAGAAGAAATTTTAAATGCCACCTAGAAAAACGTTTGTATGTGTCTGCTGTTTACTTATTTGTTTGCTTGTCTCTTGGGAGCATGAGCTCCTCAGGACTCCTGTCAAATACCAGTCTTATTCCCAAAAAAACAGTGTTTCCTCAGGGAAAATAAGTAAATCCTTTCACCATCACAGGATGAGAAATAAACTAAAGGATGACAGAGATGCATGGAGTGTGTAAGCTTTCATATAAATGCTGTCAGCATAAATTAGGTGTGGTGAGGAATAGAGAAACAGCAGTAGCATCAGAAAGAGTTATGTGCAGGCTTAGAACTGAAAAGAGAATGAGAGAATAAAAAGACAACAGTACATAGTGTAAAGCTTGGAAAGGGCAGCCTGCAGGGAAAAGAAATGTGAAAGATTTTATTGTCGTGCAGGACACAGAGCATGAACAGGCTGCAAGAAAAGGAGAGCGCCAAAGAAGAAAGTCAACCAGAAATAAAAAGTACAGGACAAAGGGCTCGTGAATGTCTAAGGATTCACAGCAAAGGCAGCAAAGCCTCGTTAGAGGAACTGGAATTGAATAGAGATTGAATGAACCTGAAAAGGGGTCTGAGCGCACTCTCTAACACAGAAAAGACAACAACAATAGGTGAAGATACACAGGTCACAAAAGCAGCTTTGAAATGCTGGCATCACCAACAGGGTTATTCCCTTAATAATAGTAGATACAGAACTACCATAAACTCCCTGATGTGAAGAGATCAATGATGTAAAATGAAACTGAAACCTCTATAATATACTTCTAATGTATTCTTCTATTTAAGGGATGTTCTTATCAGTTTCATTATTGCAGTCAATTTGATTATTGTCAAATTATCCATTTTCATTAAAGTTGCCATGTAAATCTCTAATTCATTTAGCATCTAAGGTAGAAGTACTTGAGTGGACTTCTTTGAATAAGTGATAGCAGTGATGACAGATAACGGTGCTACTTTGATTGCTTTTGTTTACACTCTTAACTACTATTAAAAAGGACAGATTAAATATATAGCACCCCAAAATGATTACATGAAATTGTTTTTAACTTGATAACCTCCCTTCTATGGGAGGTGATAGGTCCTCAAGCAGTCAGAGAAATTGAACTGATTTACTTATCCTCACATTACTCTGCTCCAGATTTTCCTTATCTTGGTGATTAGAGTCAGAAATTGCTTAGCGGTGGCTGACAATGTGTATATTATTTCTGGCACAACACAGAACAACATGGAAAAGTTCCACTGAGTTCTTTATGGCCAATGAAAGTATTCTTGGGCAAATATTTTATATTTGTGCAGGGCTGGTTTTACAACAGGTATTTATTCAGTCACTCATCTCATATTTATTGAGTTAAAACTTATGATCTGGCAGATACTGAGCAGTATTTTCTGCCCACCCAGATCTGGGCTCATATTCTAAATACAGCTCCTCTAAGGTTCCTAAAACTACAGATTAGCATAATCTATATGCTATTGACATTTAGAGGGAGATGTAATCACTTCTAAATGCAAAGTCCAGTAAGGCATCATGGACGAAACAGAGGTGGAATTGGTTGGAAGTGCCTCAAAATGCATGTGAAGGAAACTAATGTTTGTGTATTACATGCTGAAATAATGTAATAATCAGAAGTGCAGAATTTAGAAAGGAAGTGTTTAGGTAGGAGCCATTCAAGGTTGGCTAGAAAGCAGGATACTGTGGGGAAAGCAGAAGAGATAATGCATGGGGATGGGGGGCGGGGAGTGGTTAACAAAAGAGGCCAAGCCCTCCTCAACAGTTTGAATTATACTTAGCAGGCGACGAAGAGCCAGTGAAAGCTCCTGAGCAAAGGAATGACTTTAGTAGGATACTTTTTAAACAGTATTTTGAATGGACTGGCAAGGACATCTGTAGGTACAAAATCCTACAGACTAGCAATTCAGATATCAAATTTTATTGGAAACAAGAAGCACACAACTAGTTTAAAACTTGCTGATGGCAAGAGCATTACTTTTTGTATCCATGGGGCCTAGCATGTTCTGTGAAGACACAATGTTTTGCTAAGCGGTAATCAGAGAGTTAGGAGATGGATCAGGAGCATCCACGGAAAAAATGAAAGCCAAAGAATAATCAGCGCCAGGTGCTGTGGCATGGCTAAGAAGAACCAAGCTGGTAGATGGCCAGTGGATTTTATAAGAAGATCACTAGAGACAATGAAGAAAAAAGCAAGGAGTTAGCCAGTGGGTTGAAGGAAGAGGAGAGGCAGAGAGCCTTGACTGCTATTTTAAGAAACTTGAAGGAGAAAGGCAAAGAAAAAAGACACTCTTTGGTATAAGGTAAATAATACATTTTTAAAAAGAGCTTTGTATTTCAAAACAGACACGTACCTGAGAAAGATTTAGGTGATGGGAGAAAACCTAGTGTTCAGGGACAATGAAGTCTCCAGCAAGAGAGCAATTAACTAGATAAAATTAAATAGAAAAAATCCAGTAATGAATGTTTGTTAGGCACTATTATAAACTGGGAAGTATGCTAAGCAATGGAAATATGAAGATGAAAATAAATAGTTTCTGCCCTCACAGAATTTATAATCACAGGGAGAATCAGATAAGGTGAACACACAAGTATAACACAATACTGGCTTTATTTAAGGCATGTACGAACTGTAGTAAGAGCAAAGGAAAAGCCAAAGAGACCCTGGGGGAGTTATAGAGGTACCAAGAATTATTTTTTTCCTGCTAATTGAATTATTATATTCTTTTTGCAGAGTCATCCCCACTCTACCAAATCTGCATGGTTTGGTACAATTGACCATGATCTCCAGCATCAGGATAGGCACCTGGCCCTGGGCCAGCCAATCAGAGTAACACATCCTTCAGGGACATCCAAGGATGGACATGAGACCCAGGCTAGGCCAAATGAAATCCTCCCCGAAATTTTTAACTCTCAACTATCAGGAAAGAGCCACTTTCTCTTTTAAAGATGATATACCTGAGCCAAGCAAGCATTGGCTGCTGGAGTCCCTTTGCCAACATAAGGACAGAGCGTGCCTGATAATGAAGTCAACCAAGAGGAGTAAAGAGTAGACCAAAGAAGAGGAAGAAATATAATAAAAAGGACAGACTTCCAACAACATTTTTAATATTTCTAAGACCTCCTACGACTTTGTTCAGCATAATCAGAGGCAACAAGCCCATGCCATTATACTCATTAGTTTGATAAAAATGCGCCAAACACAGGGTCCCTCAGAACCTTGCCTCTTATAAGTATTTGATTAGCAGTACCCAATGGTATTATTTATGTGGTACTATTGCCACATTATGCCATGGAAATCAATGCTCTTTTTCCTACTGGAAATAGAGTCATTGGCACTTTAGATCTAGTAAAATTAAAGAATCAATTCCAGAAACCCCAGAACCAATCAGGAAAACTTATCCTTAAGATTCTGTTCTGAATAGAGAACCCAAAAATAACACTACACACCTGCAGTCATGTGATCTTAGACAATCTGACAAAAACAAGCAATGGAGAAAGCATTCCCTATTTAACAAATGGTGCAAGAGAACTGGCTAGCCATATGCAGAAAAACTGAAACTGGACCCCTTCCTTATACCATATACAAAAATTAACTCAAGATAGATTAAAGGCTTAAATGTAAAAAACAAAACTATAAAACCCTAGAATAAAATTCAGGCAATACCATTCAGGACACAGGTGTAGGCAAAGGTTTCATTACAAAAACACCAAAAGCAATTGCAACAAAAACAAAAATTGACCAATGGAATCTAATTAAACTAAAGAGCTTCTACACAGCAAAAAAAAAACTATCATCAGAGTGAACAGACAACCTACAAAATGGGAGAAAATTTTTGCAATCTATCCATCTGACAAAGGTTTAATATCCAGAGTCTACAAGGAACTTGAACAACTTTACAAGAGAATAACAAACAACCCCATTAAGAAGTGGGCAAACGACTTGATCAGACACTTCTCAAAAGAAGATATTCATGCAGCCAACAAACATTTGAGAAAAAGCTCAACATCACTGATCATTAGAGAAATGCAAATCAAAGCCACAATGAGATACCATCTCACACCAATCAGAATGGCTGTTATTATAAAGTCAAAAAACAGCAGATGCTGGCAAGGTTGTGGAGAAAAAGGAACACTTTTACTCTGTTGGTGGGAATGTAAATTAGTCTAATCATTGTGGAAAACAGTGTGGAAATTCCTCAAAGATCTAGAACAAGAAATACCATTTGACCCAGCCATCCCATCACTGGGTATATACACAAAGGACTATAAATCATTCTATTACAAAGATACATGAACACATATGTTCATTGCAGCATGGTTCACAATAGCAAAGACATGGAATTAACCCAAATGCCCATCAATGATAGACCAGATAAAGAAACTATGGTACATATACACCACGGAATACTATGCAGCCATAAAAAGGAATGAGATCATGCTCTTTGCAAGGACATGGATGGAGTTGGAGCCAGTATTCTCAGGAAACTAACACAGGAACAGAAAAACAAACACTGCATGTTCTCACTTACAAGTGGGAGCTGATTGATGAGCACACATGGGCACATGGCAGGAAACAATACACCCTGGGCACCTGTTGTTGGGGGAGGGTGAAGGGAGGGAGAGCATCAGCAAGAATAGGTCATGGATGCTGGGCTTAACACCTGGGGGATGGGATGATCTGTGCAGTAAACCACCATGGCACATGTGTACCCATTTAACAAACCTGCATCTCCTGCATATGTACCTCCGAACTTAAAAGTTAAAAGAAAAAAAAAGATTCCATTCCTCTAGAACCACTCTCAGTGCCAAAATCTGTATCAGTCAAGGCTCTCCAGAGAAACAGAACAAACAGAAAAGGAGAGAGAGATGTATTTTAAGAAATTGTCTACACAACTGTAGAAGCTGGCAAATCTGCAATCTGCATGGCAGTCTGGCAGGCTGGAAACGCAGGCATGAGTTGACATTGCAGTCGTTAGTCTGAATTGGGGCAATCTGCTTACTCAAAGTCTACTGATTTAAATGGTAATTACGTCTAAAAAATACCTTCACAGCAACATCTAGGCTGCTGTTCAAACATAAACTAGCCAAGTTGGCACAGAAAACTAACCATCACCTCCACACAAAGACTTGAACACAAATGTTTATATCAGCCTTATTCATAATAACCCTAAACTGGAAATATCTCAAATGTCCATCTGCAGGTAAATGGATAAACAAATTATGATAGATCCATACAATAAAATATGCTCAGTAATAACAAGGGCAAGCTATTGATACAAGCAACATAGATGGATCTCAAAATTGTTATGCTCAGTGAAAAGCCAAACAAAAAATACGTATTTTTCTATTTAAATGAAATTTGAAAATATTCAAACACATCTATGGTGACAGAAGTAAGTAGAGCAGTGATTACCAGCAAGAGGAGGTGGAAGGAGGAATGAATTCTAAAGGAACATGAGAAAATTTGGGAAGATGATGGTAATGTCAGTTACTTTGATTGTGGTGATGGTGTCATGTACACACGTGTCATAATTCATTGTGGTAGGCAGCCTGTAAAATGACCCGCAGTGATCCCCACTTCCTAGTATTCATGCCCTTGTAGAGTCCCTTTTTTTAAGTATTGGCAGCATTTAGTGACTTCCTTATAGTGAAAAGAATGTAGTAGAAGTAATGACGTCACTTCCAGGATTAGGTTACCGAAGTGATGTATGCTTTGACCTTGAATTCATTCTTCTTCTCTCTCTCTCTTTCTGTCTTCTTCTCTCCTGGACTCCCTTCCTCCTTCTCCCTATTCTGTCACTTTTTCATGAAAATCTTGGTCTAGGGGAAGCAAGCTGTCCTGGAGAGGTTCATATGACAAGGAGGGCCCTCATGAGTGAGCTTGGAAGTGGATCTCTGAGGCCTGCCAACAGCCATGTGAGTGAGTTTTAACGTGGATCCACCCTCAGGTGCACACGGAAATACTGTGACTCTGGCCAGCACTTTGGCCTCAGCCTTGTGAGAGACCATGAGCCAGAGTACTCAGCTAAGCCCAGATTCCCAATTCACAGACATGGTGAAAGAGAAAAATGTTTGTTGCTTTAAGCCACCAAGTTTCGGACTATTTTTTAAATGAAGCAATAGATAATATACTTAAAAATTTTATCTTTCCCATCACTTAAGCATCAATAAATCTGTAAAGAAAGAAAGAAAAGAAGGAAGAGGAGAAGGAGAAAAAGAAAGAGAGAAGGAGATCTGAGGAAAAGATAGAGAAAGAGATGAATAAAGGGAAGGAAGGAGACAGACAGAAAAGGAGAATGGACGAAAGAAGAAACTTTAAGGCTAGCTGTAAGAACAATTATTTATGATGATGAAGTCCCCAAGACCATGGAAAGAATAAGGATGGAAAGGAAGAATATGATACGCTTGCTAATGTTCTTGATAAATATGTCATTGTCCAGTTTTTGGAAGGGAAGCTAGAAGGTTACCTAGTTGGAATACTTAAGTCTTAAAGAGGAGTGGTTTAGAACAAGAGTCAAGTATAATGGCTTAGAAACAACACTAAGAAAATGCCAACTCCCACTCCTGATCCATGAGGTACTTGAAATGGAGCCGGAGCATCTTCTATGAAAGATGCCTTCGTATAGAAGCCAGGGGTAGGCATCAGTTAAGGCACAGACCTAGACAAAGTGTTTGAAAAGCATATGAACATGTCAAGGAGCATGAATTCCCACAGGCACAGAGGAAATTGTTAGGTGGAAGAATACCAGTGGAAGATGTATTTAGGGAGAGAATTGCACGGCAATGTTTGAGTTCCATTACGGGAAGAACTGTTAACTAGAAAGGCGTACATTTGGAATACAGACAAGGAATGACAGGATAAAATATCCAAATCAAACACAGGCAAAAGCTGTTATGATTAAGGGTAGCATAGAGGATTTAGTACTAGGAACATGGGAGAGCCATCTTTTCCTCTAAGACAGGAATGGATTGTATATACAACATGGTTTATACAAAAAGACATTTTGAATCACTGAGAAGAAACTGAAGACAAGCGGGAATTCTAAAGCTGGAACCTGAGTAACTTAATCTCCTACATGATTTTACCCCTTGTATTCCATGGTCTAGTAAACTCTCTTAATTACCCTCTCAGCACCTGTTCTCCCCTTCTTCCTTACAACAAGAACACCAATTTTATTCAGGTTTCCAGCCTCCAGGGAAAGAAATCCTATCCACAAACCACAGGTTAATCCTGGTTAGTCTCCACCAATTGTGGTTATCTTGACAATGGGTGGCTTAGCAACAGGCATGTAACCCAGTTTGGGACAATGAGACAGACATAAGCAAAATCTCAGGAGTAGAAGAAAGCCTGAGAGACATTTTCTCATTCTTAAACTAGCACACAAGAATATAGCATTTCCTCTTTCTGTTCAGTCTTGCTGTGTCAGGGTGCAATGCCTGGAATGAGGACATCTTATGACTTTGAGAGAGGTTAGTCTAAGGACCCAGTTAACTGGGGATGGCAGAATGGAAAAGTAGAAATAGCACAGAATTAACCAAACCTGTAAACACTTACCTCATAATATTTTGTTATTTTGTTTGTCTTTTAATTTGCAGTTAATGACATACTCATTGACTTATTAAAAATACCAACTACATAGTAGGTTAAAAAGTGTGACATGAATAATAGCTCATGGTCAAAAAGTGTGGAATATCATGTGTAATATACATTTATATCATTTGGAAATCTGTTATTGGCAAATAACAGAAATTTAAAAAGGACATTTATTTCCTTCATATTAAATCGAAGAGATAGTTCTGGCTTCAGACATGGCTTAACCCAAGGCTAAAATGATACATAGCCTTTATGTCTCAGCTCTTCTCCATGTTAGCCTCCTCCTCAGGCTCCACATGGTGTCAAGACAGCTGCCAGCAGTTCCAAGGCTACATTTTAGGGGTTGTTTTTCTTAGTAGCTCTGACATAAATCCTTGAATTCACTTTAAGTGCGCATACTTGTGCTTGCTCATTCCTGAACTGTGGTCAGAGGAATGGAATTATAGTACAGCTTGCTTATGTTAGGGGTCCTCAACCCCCAGGTCAGGGACCTTTACCAGTCCATGGCCTGTTAGGAACCTGGCCATACAGCAGGAGGTGAGTGGCAGGTGAGTGAGCATCACCATCTGAGTTCCGCCTCCTGTCAGATCAGCTGCCGCATTAGGTTCTCATAGGAGCGTGAACCCTATTGTCAACTGTGCATGTGAGGGATGTAGGCTGCATGCTCCTTATGAGATTCTAATGTCTGATGATCTGAGGTGGAACAGTTTCATGCCAAAACCATCCTCCCACACCCCCACCCCCCTGTGCATGGAAAAATTGTCTTCCATGAAACCAGTCCCTAGTGCCAAAAGGTTGGGGACCACTGTTTTATATGACCACCCCTGGAGTCAGGAGTGGAACCACAACAGAATGTAAGGACTAAGATGGAAGAGATGGAGGGGCTGCAGGAGTAACTACCTAGAAGAAATGCATGGAACTGTTTACTGAAGAAGGAGGAATGGGTGTTGGGCAGGCAAAAACATGAAATTTTCATTTTGGCTACCCAAAAGCCCACATGTGCTTTCCAGAAGAAGACAACCCAAAGGTCATCAAGTAATTACATTACATTACGTTCATGCTAACTCCAGGATCTCTGGGTGACAAGCATCTTTCCAAGTTTAGTCTGGATATGGATCCTTGTGGTCTAGCCACCTATACAACAAACACAACCACACCCTTTGTTAGATAGTAAGTATAGAACAGGAAGTGCTAAGGAGGACCAGCGAGATAAAGCTATGTTGTCTCTTATTGTATTTCCTATGTTCTCACCAATACTTGCACTAATCTTTCATTGAAAAGAGAATTCAACTTTTTCAACCTTATGACTCCATGTTGTTGGGCTTTCAGCTTATTGGATTAGGAAAAGTAGAAAGAAATTTGTCTTTTAGTAAAAATACATTATTTTGCAATTTTTATTTTGGCCATAGATTCAGACTATCTTGTCTTTTATAGGGGCTTACTGAGGCATACGTGAAATATTTACATAGTTACATAATGTATGTTTTACTTTGCATGAGGTATAACAAAGATTTGTAATGTCAACCTTGAGTAGAGCAGCCCTCAGGGAGATTTCACTCAACCCTGGAACTCTATCAATCTCACTATTACTCACTTGTCATCCCTACTCTCATACCAATTTCTAGATCAATTGGGAATCTTTCTGTTGTGTCAGAAAACCCTACCTAAACTGACCTAACAAAAACAGAACACACTGACTCAATAACAGAAAAGTCAAAGGATGTATGGATTTAGAGGAGTTGACCCAGGAGTTCAAGCAATGTTACCAGTATTCAGGCCCTCCTCTGCTCTGATTCCCTCCATAATAGCTTCCTTGCTCAGGTTCCACATTGGCTTCATGATAGCAACCAGATACCTAAGCCTAGATTAAATGTGGAGGAAAAGAGTGGATTCACTCTCCAACCTGGAATTATATGCCCATGCTTGAACAAAATATTGTCCAGGAAAATGAAATTACAGTACCTGGTCACACTTTAATCATGCAACTACCTTGAATCCACCCCTGTGGCTAGGAATATTCACTAAAATTATGTCAAACAGACAAGACGAGAAGTGGTTTACTCAAAGGAAGTTTGAGTACCAGTAAAAGAGTCAAGAGTCATGAATATGCACAAAAAAATTAAAGATGTCCACTATGATCTCCTTCCTGGATATTCTGAATGTGCATCACTATACTGATGTCAAAGACATTTGTTTACCTTTGTTTAGCCCAGCATTTCCCAGTCATATTTGACACCATATTCTGTTTACTCTGGGCAACTTATGGGACTAGTATTTAGTAAACACTCTATCAAATTAAGTAGGAGGCAAAGTTATCTCTTGGAAAAAATAGGAGAAGGAATATGACTGAGACTTTAGGAGTATGTATAAAGTGTTAATTCATTGTTATAGAAAGTATAACATGGAGTTCATGAGACTAAAGAGGGTAGTTCAGGAAGAGTGACAGGCCCATTGAAATTAGGTAATCTGACTCCACTATGAGGTTGTATGACTCAGCTATAAATGTTTCACAGCTAGGAGTGACAGAATTGAAGATTGGCATAAAAAGCTGAGAGAAAATTCAAGGAGTTAAATGATTCAGGAGGCTGGAAAGAAAAACATCAAGATAACTTGTCAGGAAGCCTGGATGAATAAAGAGGCAAGTGAAGAAAACAGGATAAAGTGATCTGGTTGAATGGAGACGGTAAAAGCTCTGGACTGTCAACTTGAGAAAATATGGGAGAATCAAAGGCATAGACACATAAGGCAAGCCACAAGCAGAGTAACTGGAGCAGTGATGGTGCAGATGTTCAAAGAGATAATGGACTAAATTGTGGCTATTCCATGCAGTAGATTAAATTTAGAGAAGAAACTCCAAGATTGAGATATGATATTATTCATCAATGTAGACATGAAACTCATCGGCTCAGTGAAGGAAAAAAATCAATGTGTTAAGAGAATCTCTTGAAGGTCAGAAGAAAAGAGGGGAAGGACTCACGTGGTATAGACTGTGCAAAAGAGACTTAGTCAAGAAAATATTTGTTGAGTTCTTACTTAGTGTATCCTTTGCTAGGACTGCCATAATGAAATACCACAGAGTGGGTGGCTTAAAAAGCAAATTTATCTTCTCGCAGTTCTGGAAGCTGGAAGTTCAACATCAAGGTGTTGACAAGGTTGGTTTATATTGAGGACTCTCCTTAACTTGCAGATGGCCATCTTCTTCTGTTGTCTGCACAGGGTCTTCCCTCTTTGGGCACACGTGTTGTCCTTCTTACAAGGACAATCACCACGTTGGATTGTGCCCATCTGTATGACCGCATTCTACTCAATTACCTTTTTAAAGCCATTTGTCCAGATAGTCACGTTCTGAGGTACTAGAGTTTAGGATTGCAATGCATGGATTTCAGGGGGACACAATTCAGTTCGAAACACTTAGTACCTAGTGCTGTGTGAGGCACCAGGGATGGAACAGTACATGAGACCGTCATGGTCCCCACTTCCATGTCACTTACATTCTAGCAGGCAAACAGCAATCACACCTGAATACTTACAAGCACAACTTGAAGAATAAAAAGTGTGAAGAGCATTTAAGAGGGGCACTTAACTCAGTCCAGCGGTTCTCAAGACTGGAGGTAATGTTGCTACAGGAGACATATGGCAATGTCTGAAGACATTTTTTATTGTCACGAATTAGAAGTACTGCCAGCATCTGCTAAACATCCTACAATGCACAGGACAGCTCTCCACAACAGACAACTCTCTGGTCCAAAATGCCGTAGCGCCACTGTTGAGAAACCCTGACCTGTAAAAATGCTGATCTGTAGGGTCATGGAAAGATCCCTTGAACCAACTTCTGAGGCATTTGTACTAATTTACTGGGTGAGGCAGAGTAGAAATGGAATTCTATGCAGAGATAACAACCAGTGTGGAAACCTTGAGTTAGTAAGGAACGTGGCTCACGTGAATGGAAAGAAGGCAGAATGTGAAGCACCAAAAGTGAGGGGGAAGCTGAAATAGAAGGAGGTACATGAGCCCAGCTCATGCACACCCTAGAGGCCATATCTAGGATGCCAGTCTTTATTTAGATGGTAAAACAAGGGGTATGAAGGAATAAAGAGAAGGTGAAACCTTCTCCTTTTGTGATTTAGTGATATGTTTATAGTAATTCTCCAGGAATTGGTGAGAAAAGAGATGTTATTTGTGAAGTGCCAAGTTAGTTACAGAAAGGAGAAGAAGAACAATCAGGGAAATTTTTGAAGTATAGAAGATCAAGAAAGTATGAAATAATGTTTTGCATTTGGAGAATCCAAGAATTCTATGGGCATAGAGCAGAGATTGCAAAGAAGGAGCGGTGAGGGATGAAGAAGCCTCATGAAAGGATACGTATTTAGAATTCATACTATAGGCCAACGCTTCTCAGACTCCAGTTTGGGTAAAATCAACTAAAGTATAAATTCATGGGCATAGTGTGAATATGAATTCTCTTGTGAGAATTCTAATTCTCAAATCTGAGTTTAGCTCCAGAAATTTTCACTTAAAAAATAAAATCCCAGGTGAGTTTAGTGAAAATATCAATGGTATACTTGTAGAAGCGCTGCAGAAAAGAAACATGATCTAATTTTCACTATAGAAAGTGTCTGGTGGCAATGTAAAGGTTGATCTTAAGGGAGGGATACTGAAATTGGAAGCAGATAGACCAGATAAGAGACTGCTACTATAGGTCAGGTGACTGAGAAGAAAACCTGAATTCAATAGCAGCAGCGAAGGTAGAGAAGGGATGTGAGGAGTCAAGAGAAATGTAAGAGGTGTAACTGACAGAGCTGATTACCTGGTTGAATGTGGTCATAGGTGACTTCCAGGTTTCCAACGCAGATTATGGTATAACAGTGGTACCTTTAATTACGATGGAAATTCAAGGCAGGAATCAGGTTGGAGTGCAGGCAAACAGTGATAAGAAACGCTCTAAACATGTTGCTTTTAGAGTTCCTTAGTCCACCAGATATTTTTCTTAGTCCCATAGATAGAAATGGGGACTAGTGCTTAGAGCAGACATCTATACTTTAGATGTAGAATTGTAGTCATTTGTGTGCCGATGATCACATAAGCCCCTGGAGTGGCAAGTTTGTTCAGGAAGAGTATGAAGAACGAGAAAAAGAGAAAGCCAAAATGGAGTACAAAAACAGTTAGACACTGAGCACAGGAGACATTGGCTGAGGAGACACAGGCCAATGGGAAGGGACAATCAGGCAGAGAACAAATGAAGGAAGATGGGGAAACTGGGGAAGGAAGGATTTTCATGACAGTTGCCATTTCCAATATGCTGATAAATGAGAAGAGGGTAGAAAGCAATCTAGGAAGCACTACAATTATAATTGTGTTAATTTTCATATTTACATAATTATAAACAATAGTTGTACCTATACAATGCCTACTATACTCCAGGTACAGTTCTAACATATATCTTATTTAAACTTTACTAAATTCCTACAAAATAAATACTACTATTATTACTTTTTTATCAATGAGTAAACTGAGACACACAGAGGTTAAGTAACTTGTTCAACATCATACACTAGTGCCATACAGTCTGACTCCGAAGCCCATGCTCTTAACCTTTACCCTGTAATCCTTTTCTTTCTTTGTTACAGAACTTACCATACTAAGAAGGATTTGCATTTCTATGTGTTCCCTTCTGTAACAGCACATACACAATACTTAACATATATAGTAAGTGCAAAGCAGTTGTTTGTTGAATTGAATTCTCTGTATAGCTAAAACCATAAAATAAAAGGGAACCTCTTGTAAAAGAACAGAGGAGATAACTTCTATTGAATCCACAAGTAGATAGTGTTTCTGGGCAAGTAAGGTTCAGGGCAAAAAAAAAGGGGAAGGAAGGGAGGGAGAGAGAAAGGGAGGGGGAGGCAGGAAGGAAAAAGGGAAGAAAGGAAGGAAGAAAGAAAAGGAGGAAGGAAGGGAGGGAGGGAAGGAGGGAAGAAGGAAGGAAGGAAAGAAGGAAGGAAGGAAGGAAGGAAGAATATCTCAAAGCAAATAGCTACAGTAAATGTATATTTTTTTCTATTCCCACTTTTTTAGAAACTATCATTTTTCACTATCTTTAGCTATAATTTGGTGTCCTGCACTGCTTAGTCTCTGTGATTCAGGAGCCCTGAGATTTTTTTTCTTTGTTCTGCATTTAATTTATTTCAGAATATTGCAAAATCCATCTGTCTTCTCAGTATCTCTCTGTTTTGCACCAAATAGGGGATTAAATACTGACTGATTGCTAAAATACTTAAGAGATCCTTGGGGTAAAAATATTATCTAGCCACAAAAGGATATTTGATTGCTATACTTTCAAGCTATTGCTAAAGGAAGATTAAAAAAATATTTTAAGCTATAAACTTGCTGTGTGGAAAAGAAGAAACACATTTAAATAAAAAATTTTTAGGTCAAGAGAAAATTCTAGACAAGCTAAAGTCTTCATTAATGAAGATATTCTTCAATCATAAATAAAAATTCAAAATTGCTTTATTATCCTACAGCACTACTTATACATTATTTATATATTATTTACCTCTTTCGATAATCTAACACTTTGACCTTTGTCTTCATGGTTTGACGTAGTTGCCCTAAATATTAAACACACCAATATGAGAACAAATGTCAACAGACTAATCAAATATTAGAATATGTTGGGAGCATTCACTGACCGTTCTATTTTTAAAACTATGGGGAAAAAAACAGGTTCCTGAGTAACTTTGATCATGGATTGAGCTGGCTAAGGAGGGTGTTGCATAGAGAGCTCAAGAAGTGTGCAGAAGTAGAAAGGTAGTTTTTTTGTTCCAGCAGCCCCACATCCAGGAAGGCAGATTTGTTTTCTCTTCCTGTGGCAATTAAAGGAGAAATCAGCTGTCTTCTCTGAGAGTCCACTTCAGTGCTTGTTGACTTTGCTTTTTATGTGTTCAAAGGTATTCATTCTTCTTCCTTACATTCATCCCTGTACTCACTAATGAACATGTGGCACTTTTTCCCTCTTTCTAATCTCACTCCTCAAGTGAGCCCATGCAGACCCACTAACTTAAACACCATCCTCTCACTCAGCCTCGGAAGACAGCTCTTCTCTTTCTCTTATGCTCTATCCTTGACTACACAGTATTTGGTATTTCCTTCTGGGCATCTAATATGCAGCTCAAACTTAGTATCCTCAAAAGAGGTCTCTTATTTTTCTCCTAAAGGAAATCACAGTTCCAGTTGTCACCCAGTGGTTTGACCAAAAAAAAAAAAATAGCAATAATAGATTCTCCATTTTTGCCTTCCCCCATACCAAATTCTTTAGCCAGTTCTGTCAGTTTTGTTCTAAAATGTACCCCAAATCTCTCCAGTTTTCAGTACCTCCCACTGTTCCTCTTGTTCCCCAACTCCACTGTAACTCATTCTCCACAGGGCAAGTAGAATACATTTAAAAAAAATCAGATCTTGCCATTTCCCTCTTTAAACTTTCCAAAAGCCTTCCATCCAATTAAGTATAAAGTTTAAACTCCTTATTCTGACCTTCACGGCAGGCATTAAAATCACTTTCACCACTCTATTTCTAACCAAACTTCTCTACTTTCCAGCTGGCAATTTTTTGACCCACTATGGTCTACAATCCATAGGTCCTACCATCTCTCACTGTCCTTCACCTCCATCACCTCCTCATTCACATCCTTGGAGAGTTTGAAATCCATGTCAATAAGTAAAATCAGTCCTATGCGTGTATCTTTAAATCCCTTGTTCCTCCCTTACTACTTCATACTTACTTGGCAAACTTCTAATCTTGGTTAAAACCAATTCAGCTGTGTACCATGCCTGCATCCACATACATGAAAATGGCCAGAGAAAAGCACACACTGATACTGAGGGTTCCTCTAGTATCAAGGGTGCCTTAGTGCTATCTGGGAACCCTTCTGTGTTTCTCTGGCCCATTGCCTTTCTGACTATTCTAATCTCTACAAAGAACCAGGCTTCATATTTCTCTGAGAACATAGAAGCAATTAGAAGAAAATCTTCATAAACTTCCATTATATCTACCAAGCAACCTACCTCTGTGCCCATATGCCCTGCCTACTCTTGAAATTGTGAATAAGCTGTCCATTATCCTAGCAAAACCCAAACCATTGTATGCATTAGTTCCTACTTTCCCTCTTCTACTTGAAAGCATTTCTTCATCATTCTTCTATTTCATCCCTGTATTATTAAATTTTTCTTCTGTACTAGCCCTTTTCCTATTGCACATAAATATATTATCACTTTCTCATTTTAAACAAAAAATTTTGCTTGATCTCACATACTACTCTACTACTGCTCCATTTCTCTCCTTTTTACAACAACATGTCTAAAAAGCATTTATTGTCTTCAATATTACTTTTTATTTTCTTGAGCCCACTTTATCAACCTTTATAACTATCCTTAATGCAAAACTACCCTTACCTATGTCACAAATTATTAAAACCAATGCTCCATTCTCAGTTGTCTTTTACTTGACATCCAGTAGTAGTTGAGACAATTTCTTACTCCTTCCTCATTAACATTTTATTCACTTAATGTCCAGGAAACTACTCTCTCCTGCTTTTCCTCTTATCTCAGTAGCCACTCACTTTCAGTCTCCATTACTTGTTCTCCTAATCAACTTGCTAATATTAATGTACTCTGGGGCTGAGTCTTCAGACAATTTCTCTTCTCTTTCTACACTTGCTCCCTCGATGACCTCATTCAGCATCACAGTTTTATGTATCATCTATATGCTGATAACTCCCAAATTAATTATCCTAGCCTGGACATCTCCCCTGAACCACAAGTTCATACACCCAAACACCTACTCTATAACTTCACTTGGATATCTAGTAGGCATTTAAAACTTAACGTGTCCAAACCTGAGCTCTTGATTTTCCCTCTCAATCCTTCTTCTCCTAGTCTTCCCTATTTCAGTACATATCAACTGCATCTTTCCAGAGACTTGGACTGAAATCTCTCTTATCATATCACACATCCAGTCTGTCAGCACACCACACTGCTACTACCCTAGTAAAAACTAGGCTTCCTGTTTCTCTACAAATCACCATCACCTCCCGTATTGATTATCGCAATAGCCTCCTAACAGGTCTCCTTGTCTTTATATTTGTCTCTTTATAGTCTTTTCTCAATGCAGCAGTCAAAGTAATCCTGTTAAAACGTAAATCATCCTGTTAAAACCCTCTAATAGCATCACATTTTAGTAATAGAAATAAAAAGCAAACTCCTTAGAATGATTTGCAAGGTCTTCAATGATCTGGCCTCCTCTACTGACCTCATATCCTACTACATCCAATGTCCACCTTGTCCACTCTATTCCAATACATGGGTCTTACTGCTCCTGGAACACGTCAAGCATATGCCCATCGTAGGACTTCTATACTTGCAATTCCCCTTCCTACATCACACTTTCCCTAACTATTCATGTGGCTCAATCCTTTGTCTCTTTCAGGAATGTTCTTAAGTGCCACTATTTAAAATTATAAACTCCTTCCCCCCACCAATACTTCCTATACCTTTTTCTGCACTGTTTTTCTCCATAGTACTTATCAACTTCAGTCATTTCAAAATTTACTTCTCTGGAGTTTCTTCAGCCCGTGTGTGTGTGTATGTGTGTGTGTGTCTGTGTGTGTGTTTTAAGGGAGTGGATCATATGAGACCTGGGTATCTAAATCCAGACAGACTAGAGTAGATTTATGGTTTCCTAGTCAATTATATAAATTACAATCTTAGATTCTAAGCAATGCCTTAGTAATAATAATTGCTGTCACAATTTTTGCAGATGAAAATGTCTCACAGATACTTGCCTAAGGTTATGCAACCAGTAAAAGAGCCTGAGCCAGGACTTAAATCCAGGACCCAATGGCCCCAAAGCTCCTACACGTAGTCGCTTTTCTAGACTGCTCTTCCCTAAAGCCGTGTTAAGTATGTGATATGACAGTCCACAGAAAGGCACTTTCTTTTGTAATATACTAATTGCTCAAAAGTAACTTTATCTAACACTTCTTAAATACATGTTATAATCTCTTTGTCCTTTTTTCATAATGTGTAATTCTTTGTGATCATAACCTGGAAATTTCATCCATTCTAGAGAGAAAAGATGTTTATATATTCAGTACTACAAATATGTATTTATCTTAACATCCTGCATTACTGTTTTTACTCTGTTTATTATACTGAGGACTAAGCTCTGATTTTTTTTTATCTTGCCCAAATTCCTATCTAAGGGGTCTGGGGAGTCATGCCCTACAAACCATAAATTCTCATCACATGGGTTTTATTTAACCCCGCATATCATCTCTTACTTTCCAACCTGTCTCTGGCATAACAAGGAAGAAAATCAAAATATTGTACCCCCAAACGTGTTTATTCGCCATATCTTGAAATGGCCCTGCAAAGCTGTCCTTTGTGGGGGAAAATCTGTGTCTGTAAAGAATCTCTATTAACATAACTGGACCTTTTTCTTCCAGGCTCTCCCAATCCTAAAGAAATTAACTAAAAGTCTAGCACATTTTAAAGATCTGAATATGAAACATTTGTCATCTATTGTCTCTAAGGGCAGCCACTATAAGACTTCAAAAGAATTTTGGTCTCCACAATCTTTTATCTTAACCTGAACATTTCCTTTCTTTCTATCCATCCCAGATCTTTAGACAAACTCAACCAATTGTCAACCAGAAAAAGTTTAAATTTACCAACAGCCTGGAAGCCCCATCCCGCACCCCACTTTGAGTTGTCTTGCCTTTCTGGACCAAACCAATGTATTTCTTAAATGTATTTGATTGATGTCTCATGTCTCCATAAAATATATAAGACCAAGCTGCACCCCAACCACCTTGGACACATGTTCTCAGGACCTCCTGAGGGCTGTGTCATGGGCCATGGCCACTCATATTTGGCTCAGAATAAATCTCTTCGAATATTTTACAGAGTTTGACTCTTTCCATTGAAAATACTCATAATTTCATTATATTAATTTAGGCTCAAATTTATCTTAGACACAGATTTGCACACTATGAGAATGAACTGTGATTCATACCCTCATAAATTTCTCCAGACTTTATTTGGGCAATAGCTAAAGACATCTAAAGATGTGTCCCCAAAATATTTCAATCCCTTCGCCTTCCTTTACTCACTGCCCGATTGATGACATTGATGTTTGCTTCTCAGCAGGGGGGCAGCAATAGACAATCTTGCTGACACTCCATCTGGGATGCACTGCAAACCACCATGGTGAAGGTCAGGGCCAGTTCTGTCCCTTCTGATCAGATCCTTTCCTTCCCTGCTTCACATTTGGCACCTCTTCCTTGACAGTTGGCTAACACTGATATACTCCCGAATGCAATTGCCCGGACAAATACTTTCCATTTTCTGGAAAGAGAAAACTTTTCAAATAATGGGGATTCCTGTGGTCTGGCATAGATAACAGTAATTTTGTATTCCCCATTCCAGCATATGTGTATGTGCTGAACTTTGAGAGAAAAACCACTTCCTAAAATCTTTGTTCTATTGACTGGAGAAGGCTGAAAGTCCACTGTTGCCTCCCTTTCTTTGATGTTAGCATTGAGACCTTCCTGGGCTTATGCTAAATGTAAATATTTCTGAGCAAAGTAAAATGTTGTGAATAACACATTATTGCTAGTTTATCAGACATTTTCATGGGCAGAAGGTATAGAGGCTGCATTAGGGTGCCTTATGGGAGAGTACTTTATGATTGAAAGGGACAGTAGAAGTGCTGGCCCAGAAAGGGGAAAAAGGAACTGCAAAAAATAAACCCAGTCTTCCTCCAAAGCCCCCACCATTGGTTAATTCAAGGGAGAGAGGGAGGAGAGAAGTAATGGAGGGATGGAGGGAATGAACAAAGAGAAAGAGGGAGGAAAGAAGGGGAAAAGATCCAATATAATTTCAACTAAATTCAACCTAATAATTGTATTAGACCTTTTGGTCATTTTCATTGTCTCTTGGGAACACACACACACACACACACACACACACACTCTCTCTCTCTCTCTCTCTCTCTCTCTCTCAAGTAACCAGTGTCCTTCAGTGTCTTTGGACACTAGCATCCTCTGGCTTCGCTGGTCTCCACAGCAATATTCCCTGGCACCAGCTGGCCTTCAGTCACAGCCATCATGAGAGTCACTCTTTTTGATCATGAACTTCTCCGGAAGAGCTCCTGCACTAACACACATCTTGGCTTTCGCTCATTTAGGAGAGTCTTCCATTCGGACCAGGCAAGTACAGTCTGCTTTGCAGCCCTAATTTGGAACTACTTCGCCCAAGTAGAACAACCTCCCCCAAAAAAGCTCTGCGTCCACACCTTCAGCTAATTCTAAGGGCCACGTATGTCACTCAGGAATCACGATGTAGGTGGATGGATATCCCACAGGAAGCAGTCTCTTCTTCAGAGTCCTCATGAAAGATGACCACAGCCACTTCTTTTCCTTTGAATTTCTCATAACATGCGTGATATGGTTTGGCTCAGTGTCCTCACCCAAATCTCATCTTGAATTGTACTCCCATAATTCCCATGTGGTGTGGGAGGGACCCAATGGTAGATAATTTGAATCATGGGGCAATTTCTCCCATACTGTTCTCATGGTAGTGAATAAGTCTCACGAGATCTAGTGGTTTTACCAGGGCTTTCCATGTTTGCCGCTTCCTCATTCTCTCTTTGCCTGCTGCCATCCATATAAGACAGGACTTGCTCCTCCTTGCCTTCCACCATGATTGTGAGACTTCCCAGCCACGTGGAACGGTAAGTCCAATTAAACCTCTTTCTTTGTAAGTTGCCCAGTCTCAAGTATGTCTTTGTCAGCAGCTTGAAAACAGACTAACACAATTCTGTAAACCAAAAATAAAATCCTAAGCCCCACAACCAACTGAATGAACCGCTTCTTGGCCAAGAGGATTCCAAAGCAACCTGAAAAACTGACTTCCCAGCCATCATGGGAAGGGAGGTTAGACATACCTCATTATACCCCTGCCTTTTGGAGTTTAGATACAACTGGCCAGCATGGATGTTAAAACAGAGATCCTAAGACTGACAAAACAGGCTCTTTGTGGCAATAAAATACCAAATTATAAACAAGACTTAAAGCTATGCAAAGCAAGGGTTAAGTCACACCCTGTGAATGATAAAATCTGATTAAACAAGTTGTTTTAACCCAGTATAATGTGGCTTACGTTCTAACCTGACTCTGGTTTAGCATCACATGATAGATAGCAGACCCTAAAGGAAATCAAAATATTTTACCCTAAAATGTATTTCCTTGACATATTTTGAAATAGTTGCTGCAGGCCCATGGATTGAAATGGCTCTACAAAGTCATCTTTTGTGGGGGAAATTTGCATCTGTAGAGAATCTCTATAAATGTCACCAAACTTTCCCTTTCTAGGCCTTGGATATGGGAGAGGTTAATTGAGAGCCTGACATCTTTAAGGTCTGAAAAGAGACATTTACCATTTTACCATCGATTCTCTCAAAGGACTGCTACCTATAAGGCTTCATCTTATGTAACAAAAACTTCAGCTTCCACGACTTCCTTATCTTAACTGACACATTCCTTTGTACTGTTTTCAAGTCTTAAGACAGTGGATAGTAGCTTAACTCTCTCAACCAGTTATCCACTAAATAATCCCTAAAATCTACCTATGACCTGTAAGCTCCCACTTAGATATGTCACACCTTTTTGGTCCAGTCCAATGTATACCTTCCATGTATTGGTTTATGTCTTTGCCTGTAATTCCTGTCTCCCTAAAATGTATAAAACCAAACTATAACCTCACCCCCTGCGGCACCCTTTCTCAGGACCTCTTGAGACTGTTCCCTGAGCCATTGTCACTCATACTGGCTTGGAATAAACCTTTTAAAAATATTTTCCAGAGTTTGACTTTTCTGTTAACATTGCTAAGCATGGGTAGGAAAATCAAGACACACAAACCTTAAAACTATATATTATTCCTTCCCTCCTACCCTCCTATTTTTATCATGCTCATGGCCTGGAAGAGATGAACTTTCTGCTTGTTGCATTCTCCTCTTCTTGAATCTAACCTCCTAGCCCAAAGAGGTATTTTCTCTACACAGCTGGAGAACTCTATAAAGTAATTCTTCAAGGACTGGATGTTGATTCTTGAAAAGGAGAAGATAAAGAAGTTCAGAAAATTTTCTCAAGAAAATGATCTAATTGGAAAGAAAATTACCTTACTATAGAATGCTATTTTGCATGTCAAAAGCTTAATGATTTCACATTCTTTCTGTTTACATTCGTTCCATAACAAATCCTAATTTCCACTTAGGAAAATAGCTATTTATGGCAAAAATCATGTCCTCAGACCAGAAAAAAGATAAGCACATTAATAATTTTCAAAATTATTTCCAATATAAATAAACTTTCAGCGATAAGGCAAAAAACTAATAAATATACCTTATAAATATATCCTCTCAACTCATATAAAAGTTTTAGAAACTGAAAGAAAATCATATAACTTTTTTGTGGAAATACAATGAATCCAAAGACTTTTTTTCTTGAGTCTTCCAAGAGTTAAGTTTCAACAAGACTCGACATTACTTTCGTGTCCCATGTTCAACATTTCTTATTTTCTAATTATAGTTTGAATTCAAAATTTCATTTTAAATTTTTCCTGGCCCTTTCTTACCCATCATGCCAACTTAAAAATTATTGTTCCATCTCTAAGAACTACCCCACCCACCCCATTTCAGGTACCTATGATCTGTAAAGTATCAGTTGTCAGTTTCATCCCCATCTCAATGTTTCCAGGACTAAGCTCTACAGAACTACTGGCTCCTTGCCCGAAGACCTAGGGGTAGTCTGCATGCTTTGTGTTTCTCCACTGTGCAAAGGGCACAGCAATGCCTTGAATTCTAGAAACTTAATCTGATTCCCTGACATCGAGGGAATTAACTCAAACAGCTTTGTGGAGGTCACACAAGCCTGATCACTCCCCATGGAATATTGGAAAAGACTTCAACCCATTTTAACCTCTGTTTGCCCAGCTCCTATCAACTCTTTTACTCTCCTTGAAATGGTCTAAGAATTCACAAGCAGTTGGCTGTAAAAAGAAAAGATCCTATATAAATATTCACGTTGTTTTTTCTATTTCCTTCTTCCAAGTACATTGAAAAGGACAGGATTTTACACAGGAAACACTTAGTGATAATATTTGGAGGAAACCTGCTGACTTGGTAAGACACAGTTGGCCAAAATTCAGGTCAGAAATACCCAGGGAAGTCGAAGGCTCCTAGAATTACCGAGATGAGGTTTCTGCAAGCAATGAAGCCCTCTGTAAAGGACAAGGGATACTATCGCTTACAAAGGGAAAAATGGAAACATTAGCAAGGCTGCAAGCAGCCCATGGGTGCTGTGCACAGGTGTGCCAAGAAGTAACCGAAGTGTGACTCTGCAATGAATGGAGGGAATACGGGCTCTCATATTTAATGATAATAAGAGACAGGAGGGAAAAATAGAGAGGAAAAAGGGAAAGGAGAAAAAGGTGAAGATAATGCCAAGAAGGGATACCTATCTAGGAAGGAATTCAGCAAAATTAGGTCGACACGCCACCGTTATGTGGATAATTCTCTGAGACACCAATTGAGAGATTTCTAGATGAAAATCCTTTACTAAAGGACTTTTGAGACCATTCTTGTAGTGGTCATTAGTATCCTTAATAATTATAAGATGCTAATACCGCAGAGTAAAACCATCACTTCTTTTGTTTCCTAAGGGCATAAGTACTAGAGAGAATGTTCATTTATGTCTTCCTAAAGGATTATGAAGAGCGGTGTATTTTTTGCCTATTAAACCAACTGGAGAACAGTTCCATTTGGCTGATAGCACAGCATATGAAAGGATGTATTAGAAGCTTAGACTATTAGGCTTTTAAAGCCAGAAAGTATCTTAAATATTATTGTAAGTTAATAAACAAAGGATAGATGGCAATGCAAGGTCATAGCTAGTTAGGGAGAGAGGTGACATTTTAATATCCAATTATTGTGAGTTGTGACAGTAGGCCATTTCCAAGTGTGTTAGGGAGGGTAAACAGAGGAAAGCCTCTTATCTTCTCGGCCCATCTGCAAATGGTGCCAAACACTAGGCTAAGGACTGGGGAGCTTGAGTTGGGGGAGAAGACAAACATGAAACAAGTACTCAAAATAACCAAAATCTGTGAAGACATATACATGATGCTATGAGAGCACACAGCTGGGGTCTGTATTCTAGGGGTTTTGGAGAAAGATTATGAAGGAATGAGATTCTCAAAGGCAAAGAGGGACACGAGGAATAGAAATGCAATAATAAAAGATCAAAACTTTCCTTCAACTAAACAGAAATAGCTTTTGTCTCCTCAGCTCTTCAGGGAAAGCTGAATAGGAGAACGAGAGGGTGGCCTTTGGATCTGGAATGCCCCTGTCTGGGCCCCACAGATTTGTGATCCAGCATTTTAAACTGGCACAGAGCCCAGGCTTACAGCTGACAGGTGTGTGTTCAGAAGAACAAGGGGAAGGCCTGTTCTGCTTGAGATTCACACTTCACTCCTGAAATTCCTTTCCTAATGCAGCTTTCAGGTATCACTGTCTCTATTAACTCCTCTTGATCACATAGCCAGCATGTGATCTCAAAAGTTTCTGAAAATCAAAGAGAGTCTCTAAAGTCTTCCTTGAACCATTAAAGAGTTTAATTTGTAATAATTTTACTAGTGGGCTTTTGGGCTTTGACAAGTAGTCAGGTCTTAGGCCTATTCTATTTAGTCCCAAAAGGCACTGAAGGAGGTAAGCCTAAATAAAGAATATTCCTTTATCTTTCTGAAGATGTGTCAAGAGTCTTACATAATACGGTTGAGATAGAGGAACTAGAACAGAAATTACCAGTAGACATAAGGCTACTGGGCTTCCTTTAGTTTTGCACAGTAGTCCCCACTTATCTTTGGTTTTGCTTACCGTGGCGTCAGTTACCCACAGTTAACCACAGTCAACTGCAGTAGAAAGCTATTGTAGTATTTTGGGAGGAAGAGAGAGCAAGGGACCACATTCACATAACTTTTATTACAATATGTTGTTATAATTATTTTTATTTTATTATTAATTATTGTTGCTAATTTTTTAACTTCTTAATTTATAGATTAAGCTTTATCATAGGTATGTATGTATAGGAAAAAACATAGTATTCATATATAGTAGGGTTCAGTACTATCTGTGTTTTCAGGCATCCACTGGGGGTCTTGGGATGTATCACCTGCAGATGTGTCCCTTTGTCCTACTGTGGACAAGGAAATCTATTCTTCCTGCAGCTCCATAGTTCTATATATATGTATTACCAAGCACTAGGCACTGCATGCTTTGTGGGAACTAGAGTAGGGGTTAGAGCTTGGAGAAAGCAGCGATGCAATGATGTGATCCAGGAAGTAACGGTCAATGTTTTCTATATAGGGGATGGGAAGACGGAGATATTGTTTTTCACATAGTTCTATCAGCCATACACTGTGAAATATCACCTGATGATTTCATACCTGGTAATTCTTGCTAATACCTAGTCTCTCAATAGGGCTGGGTCATCCATCCTTTAAGAGGAGGACAGAACCCAGAACCAAAAGAGAAATGTTCATCTTTAAAGTTACAGAACAAGTTCTAAAAGCCCAACTCAAAAACAGACTTTCACTTGGGAGTGTCCATCTTTGTTCTGTCTGAAATGAAAGAATTGATGTAGCCTAAGGAGCCAAGGTAAAGAACTAGAACATAGAGACTATAACAGATAATGAGAGCACATGGTACAGTGCCAGATAGGACAAAATAGAACTTCACCACCCAGCTGGGAGGAGAAAAAGCCCTCTTGGATTAGGGAAAGATGCTGGGGAGGAACTAGAAAGGATTGAGACATTAGTACAGAGCCTGTTCCCCTCCTCCAATTCAGGATTAAAATTTCAAAGAATAGATAGAGACTCTCAAATGGGTTTGTGAATCTCATATCAGAAGATTTGAGAGGAAATTGCCCTACATCAACTACCAAGATAGGGGTAGGCCCACAAAGGGGAAGATGGAGACACTAAGAAAAAATCCTTGTTGCTCCTCCATTTGGACAGAGTTACCTACAGAACATATCATCATTATCATCACCATCATCATCATCATCATCATCTTGCTCTGTCTTGTCTTCCTCTGACCTGCTCTGAAATGTTGGTTATTTTGGGGGAAACACTTGTCCTGGTCTCATTTTTCTATGAAAATGTACTTCACCTAGAGCAATTGTTCCAGTTTCTCTCCAGTTCCTCCTTATTCTCCTCCATGGTAAGAAATGTGGCTTATTTGACTGAAGAGCTTGAGAGACGGACAAAGCTCTGTACTTCTGGCTTTTCTCTCCAGAAACTCTGCCTATGGACCAACTTATGTGATCTGTGGAAGTAGTGGAGGAGAGAGATGTATGTGCATATGAATATTCCCCCAGGCTTAAGAGCCAGAATCAAGCTCATCATTATCATAATGATAATTAGCATTTTGCTTACAGTGAGTCCTTTAAGATTTGACGTTGCTATCTCTTAAGGGGTCTTCATATTCAGAAACAATGTAGTTTTGTAAATGTACATATGGTCAAACACTATTGCTTGTTCATCAGGACTACTGCATTTTGGATTGTATTGGATTGTATTGTCTAGTGAGTGAATGCTTAATGATGCCATACACTTAATGGCAAACCAAATGTATCTAATAAAAGCTGAGTGTCTGTTGCGTTTACTTGGCAGCACAGAGTGGCAGAGACCACATAAAACAAGTGAACAAGCAGTTTTTAACTTTGGTTTTGTTGCCAGATTTTATTACTATCAGCACTTTTTCAAATACATTTTTTAAAACCTAGATTGTATACTATTGCTAGTTTTCTATACAGTCAGAAGCACCTACTGTTTCTGAATTAAAATCTGGCAGGTAAGAAATTTCAAAATTTACAGATATTTGTACCAAAGATCTTCAGAGACACAGGATGCTGTAAATTACAAATGCTTACAAAAGCATTTTTGCTTGTTCTGGGAGACAACAGCCTGCTGTGGTATTCTTAACTTGTTTGTCAAGACACAATTAAGGAGATATATACCATCTTGATATTTCCAACTGAGAATAGCCGAGGAAACCGCAGACAGATGGCCCAGGTGCAGCCCCCCAAAGAGCTGTATATGACACTTTGCAATTAAGGAAAATATTACCTCATGGAGTACCATTTGGAGCTGTGTTTTTCAATAAGTCAAAAGGTTTACATATGTTTGCTCTAGCACATATTTCAATGTGAAGATTCTCTGTCTTGCACTGAAGTCATGTAATTTAAGCTGCAGGGTTCCTCGAAACAGATATTTCACAAAAGCAATAGGGATGTCTGACTGATTTCCCATTTTTCACAGCAGAAAGATCCAAGAAACCTAGTTTCTGTGATGGTGTTTTTCCTGGCATCCGTAGTTGACAATGATAGTAAAAATGAAACTCAGAGAGCCTCCAAACCAAGTTCAAAGATTCATGATTGATAGTGTTCTCTAACTATCACTGTAGGATACTATGTGTAGAATATATATGTTTTAGCCCCATTTTGGAAGGAGTGGAGTTAGAAAGTTTAATTCTTTTTTTTTCTATTATACTTTAAGTTCTAGGGTACATGTGCACAACGTGCAGGTTTGTTACATATGTATACATGTGCCATGTTGGTGTGCTGCACCCATTAACTCGTCATTTACATTAGGTATATCTCCTAATGCTATCCCTCCCCCTCCCCCCACCCCACGACAGGCCCCGGTATGTGATGTTCCCCTTCCTGTGTCCAAGTGTTCTCATTGTTCAATTCCCACCTATGAGTGAGAACATGCGGTGTTTGGTTTTTTGTCCTTGCGATAGTTTGCTGAGAATGATGGTTTCCAGCTTCTTTAAGGCAAAGGCAATACCCAAATCCCAAACTCTTGGTATCTAAGGCTCAACTCACATTGGTTGTGCAAAGTGCAATGGAAATATTAAGGTTATGTAATTAATTTGATCTTTGTAGGCAACTAATAATTTTGTTTTTTGCTCATTCAGTGTATTTAACAAACCTTATGTTAAATTAATTGAGTGTTAAAGGCTATATCGACACAATAAAAAGCCACTATACTTAAACCTTAATAATAAAAAACTAAAACATAGAGAAATTTGATTGATTCATGATCTTAAGATGTTTACCTTAATTTTCTATGAATTAATTCCATTAATTATTAATTAAAATAATTTCCACTAATTTGGTCTCCATGTTAAAATGTTGGGGTAAACAACTGCTTTTTTTTTTCCTTTATACTTTGTGACTTATAGTGTCAACAATATATTAAGTCACAGCACGGAGCTAGAGATCTGTAGTTATGTCCTCATTTGTGCTTTGTGTTGACCGGGTGACTCCCTCCTTTCTCAGTCTCATGTCACCATGCTCTTCTTTGTTATTCTTCTCCTGCTTCTCTGAATATTATTTCTCAAGAGACCAGTTTCTGAACCACACCACTTGTATTCAAATCCTGCTTCTGCCACTTCGTTGTGCTTCCATTTCCCTACCTATAGTTCATGCTTGCTGTGAGGATTAAAGAGGCCCATGACTATAAAGGACTGGGAAACATACCTGGCACATGGTAAGTGTTCAGCATGTTAGCAACTTTCATCACAGTCTATATCATCATCATCAAGTTGCTGCTCTGCGTTCTTTTCCTTTGCCCTCCTTTCAAATGTAGGCTATTGGAAGACTATTGATTCTGGCCTCATGTTTCCACATGAAGGCACTTTACTTAGAGCAACACTTCTAGTTTCTCTCCCCCAGGGAGGGAAGAGTGGTTTATTTCACTGGCGAGCTTGGAAGAGAGAACCTCTTTTTTTCTAAACGGCATGTATGCCAACAGCTTATGCTCTGATTCACTCTCCCTCTAAGCCAGGGGCAAATAAATATGTCTAATTACTGGGTAAAAGGCTAATATTATCTTTTAGCCTCAGAAATAGAGCCATTTTCAAGTCATTTTATAAGTTCAAAAGGAAAAAAAAAGAAATACAGCCATGTTTTCCATTTAGCTTTACCAGTAGAAAAAGTAATGTTTCCAACTTTGTCTGACTCTTGTGTCTAGTTCCACACTGGTTACAAACTTTGCAGGGAAAGAGGAGTGTTTTACACTGACTTTCTACGGCCTCAGTGTTCACATGTACCCCAATACTATCCTTGCTTCTGCATGCACAATCTGCCTCCTCAAATTCCCTCTCTCATTCAATGACACACCTGCATATCCACTTCTGGGGCAGACCTGTCCTGGTATCTCAAACACTGTCCAAAACTGAACGCATATCTTTGTTCCAACTATGATCCTCTTTGTTTCCAGCCTCAGTGACTTTGCTGTTCATCTTGTCTCCGAAGCCAAAACCCAAGAGTTTTCCTTGACATATTTCTTTTGCTCAACTCACATGTTCAGTTCTAGCTCCCTTATATGCCCTATATTCTTCCTGTTCTTCCCCATTTACCTTTCTGTGTCCTTATTTGTGGTCTCTCCTCAGAGCTCAGGCCTAACAACCTCCTGTACTTTTGCCCTACCACCAGCTTTTCCCCGTCTTCTCATTCTCCAACTGCTATTGGGGTTATCTTTCTAAAACAACAACAACAAAAACCAGTGTCACGTCCCTTGTGGGTAAAGTCTGAACTCCTCAGAGTAGCAGCTTCCATTATTTGCGCCCTGTCTAACTCTCCATCCTGATCCTCATGACCAGTCTCCTCCACTACTAGCATGCCCTATGTCTTGGCCACACTACACTCTTACGAGAGTGCTGAGATTCATTCAAGGGGCTTATTTGGAGGTTGAAGCAGAAAAAATAATTTATGTGATCAAGAAAAAATTAATTTTACCATGACTAAAAATTCCATCTTACCTAATGTGAATAAAAACCTTTGAGTACTTCAAATATACATTCAAATAATCTGAATAATTTAAAAGTAACCGTGGCTAAATCAAATGAGCCTGTTAAGCAATACTTTCCTTTATAGCACATCAATATTAACTTCTCTATTGTCTGTGAAAAGAAGTCCAATGGATCACCTCTCCAGTCTCATGTCACACAATCTTCAATGTGGGGCTCGCTTGGCTCAAAACAATGGCTTGGGCCTCGGATGTTGTATGGCTGTTCCTGTCCCATGAAAGCTTCACCCTCATTGTCCTCTTAACCTGCTGGTCTCAAGTCAGACATCACTTCCTTCAAAGAGACTTTTCTGACTCTTCCATCCCCCAACACATCTCCCCACACACTCTACTGGGCTCTATGAGGACATTTCCTGAACCTTCTTTCCCTTGCCTCTTTACCTCACCTGGTTGCTCCTTCCAGGCTCATTTAGTCAGGCACTATGTTGTGTTGAGCAGTAAATATCTATTACTTATCATCAGGCTGACCTGTAGTAGGTGTTTAGTAACTGCTTATTAAATAATGGATGAAGTGCTTATGTTATACCACACTTCATTATACAAAAATAGAAGAATAAGACTGGATAAAGTAAAATGGTACTTTTACAAAGTAAATGGTATTGACTTTTAGAAGCTTATGACATACACCAAGGAACAAAATTAAGTGGGAAAGATCAGTTATTTTAATGGTTTTTTTCTTATTCTTAGAATAATAAATGTCAACAATCATTTTTCAAACTACATTTTAATGCAACAAAAAATTGAACAATTACATGTATTAATTATAGAGAATTCGAAGGAAAGTCAATTCTTGTGTTTTCGACAGTTCTAAAATTGTTTATTGCCTTTAAGACTCCCAAGCAAGAAAAACTGACCATCCCCTTCCACACTTGTATTTCTCATTTCCTTAATTAAATGTGAGCTGCACAAGCTTGTTAAAGCTAGTTTATGTGCAGTGGGTTTGCATTACATTAACTTGGACAATAGCTGTTAATAATTTTTCCTGTGCTCTTAAAATTTCACTGTTACAAATACCCATAAATAATGTCACCCTGTTTTGGAACAAGAGTTTGTGAAACACGTCATCTTGAAGCTAATCATAGCTCAGGCTGCTGTCACTAATTCCAGGCTTCACTTCTTAACAGCTTGATAAAGCCCTGGCTGTGAGACTACCTCTGCTTCAGCGCATGATTAGGGCAATGTCATTGATTTTATCAACACCAAAAAGTCAGCTTTGAGTCATTTCACTTTTTGAACAGAACATTGTGAGCACTTTCCACCAAAACTTAATTAGTCATATTTTTAATCATTGCCTTGTTTCAACATGCACAGCAGACTGTTCTAGGAAAAACAGTAGGTTAGTCAGATGGCTAATAAAACTCCACTGGTAAATTGCTGCATTTACTTCTTGCTGCTTGGGCATTACAGTCAGACGTTCCTGGGTCTTCAGACATGACTCAGAGGCTGCAAATGTCCAGGCACATTCATAGACAACTCACCAAGGACCACTGAGACACACACACACAAAAAAAAAACTTGTGGGCTCTAAATGAGCTTTAAGAATTGGGGGAAATCAGTTGCAAAGCCGTTATACCTGATGTCAGCATGATTGCCTTGTGCTGGTTGTGAGTCAGGGAAAAGAAGACCTGCCATATCTACCAAATGTGTGGCCCCTTGAGGTTTGTGCCTGGACTCGCAACCAACCCATACGTTAATTCATCATGTCTATTTAAGAGTACTAAACATAACCAACTCAGAAAGTGGAAGTCCAAACAACACCTAAATGTTGCTGACCAATAATTTTTTCTTTATAAGCATGTCTCCAACTTGTCAGGGTTGACAGTTGATTTTCTGTCTTCTCACAGCTTCAGTAAAGGCAGCATATCTTTTACAAGATATGTGATGAGATAGTAAAGAAAGAAGAAAATGGGAAGATTCTGAATATTTATTAAACTAACACAATCTGTAAGTTGAAAATGCATATATAGAGCTCACGACAATAATTTCCTTCAAGAAAATTATCGTAGAGCCGAGTAGGCAAACTATTATATGGCAAACAGGTCCTTTGTCATTTAGTAATAACAGTGTTTCTCAAATGTCTCCAAATGTCTGACTTAAATGGTACTGACTTAAATGAGTCTGGAGAGAGCACACTAGCAAGGTAAAGAAGAAACTAAAAGAGAGTGTATCAAGTGTCCTAACAGAGGTGAGTAAAAGGTGCTATGGGAGTTATGGGTAGGAGATGGATAAGTTAGTAAAGACTATTTAAAGGAAGTGATATCTACCTCCACTACAAGATAAAGAGGACTGTAAGGGTGAAAATGTCAGGAAAAAGGCCAATGCCATGCCTAGAGCCTAAAAGACTGTGTTTTGAGCCTGATATGCCCAAGTTTCTCAAATAGGGTTGAAAAATGTCCACTAATTATAATGGTCAGTTGTATAGCAGAGAGGGGACAGTATGTATAACTGTTATAATTTGGATTTAGTCTGAATATTCATGGCTAAAATTAACTGCCGGCCAGCCGCGGTGGCTCACGCCTATAATCCCAGCACTTTGGGAGGCCGAGGCAGGCGGATCACTTGAGGTCAGGAGTTTGAGACCAGCCTAGCCAACATGGTGAAATCCCACCTCTACTAAAAAATACAAAAAAAATTAGCCAGACATGGTGGTGTGCACCTGTACTCCCAGCTACTCGGGAGGCTGAGGCAGGAGAATCGCTTGAACCCGGGAGGTGCAGGTTGCAGTGAGCCAAGATCACTTCACTCCAGCCTGGGTGACAGAGTGAACCTGTGTCTTAAAAAAATAAATAAAATAAAGTCAACTGCCATCTACACCCACTCTGGAGCCTTGTTTTGGCATTATCCTGATGCACATCCCCTCGGGCTCCATTAGAGAAATGCGTCTTTTTAATTCTTTGGTGTGTTACATCCCACTGGACAGCAAATAAGGAAACCTTGGTTAAATTGAAATTCAGTTTCTAAAGCAATGCATTATTGGCAGGCTCCAGGATATTGCCTTCCTCTGTCCACCCCCACCCCCCACCCACATGCACAAGATTTTCCAATTTTCCAAAATCCGGTCATTCTGAAGTTTTGCAAAATACTAAACATTTTTTAAATCCTCCATCTTAAGATAAGATCTTGCATACTGAGTGCTTTTTTCTTTGACATAACTATAAATTGGCATTACAGAACTAGACGTCTATCTCATTTCTGTCTAACTTTTCAACCAACATTGAAGCATAGTCCTTTTATGGCAGATCCATAATTGCTTATAATTTGATGTATTTGTCTCTCTTCTGTTAGACCATCAGCTCAGTCTTTATATTTCCCATGCATAATAAAATTGCTTACAAACAACAAGCAATAAATGAATTATTGTTGATTGAAAAGACATATGAGATAACCATAATAAGTTTTATTCAGAGCCTAAAGTTGGAAACTGACTTTCTAGCCAGAAAGGACAGAAAAGCACTGAGAATAACAGATATCTTTACACCTTCGTTTTGAATCTTGGCATAAAAAGAAAATGGTTCTTAAACCAAAAGGATGCCAGACTATTCCAAATATTTTAACACTAGACCCCAAAGCAAAACTAAGATTAGTAATGGGGCATAAAGAATCCTGCCAGTGATGCAAACACTATTAAAATTAGATCGTAAAAGTGAAAAGTTTGGACATCTGTATTACCTAAGCAAAGATTATTTATGCCAAGAAAATTACATTATGTTTCTAATAAATACATTTCAGAGTTGTGTGTATGTTTCTGTGAGTATGTGTGATTAGTATTGCTACTTTAAATATATACCTATGTTTCATGAAGACACAGAAATCACTATTAAGCTTGAATTAAAAAGTAGCCTGCTAATAACAATCAAAACTTGCATTTATGAGAGAGCTTAAAACATACCTGGTAGTATTCTAAAGCTTTACATTTATTAACTCGATGTGCTATAAAAACCTCATGAATTAAGTGCCTTTCAAATCTTTACCAATGAAGAAACAAAAGTATAGGAGATGAGGTAGCCTGTTCAAGTCGCACAGCTAATGTGTAACTCAGTGAGAATCTCACCTAGCCTGTCTGAGTCCAGTGTTCTCACCCAACCACTATGTTATAATACCCTAAAAGAAAAGGAAGTGATTTTTGAGAAAAAGAGTGATTTTTGAAATCAATAGTTTTTAAGTTATCTGTATTATTATGTAATAATTTTGCAGCATTTTAATAGATGGTTGGATGGATGGTGTAATGTGTGATTAATAAGGAGATATATGGGAGAAAATATTTTAAATATGTCCATTTATTTCATTTAAAATAGTTTAAATTGAAATTTAATTTTAAAATTAAACTTAGTAAGATATTTTTTAAAAGAAACCAATTTGGAAAGAAATTTTTCTTTTTTTATATTTTGATATTTAGCAAAACAATAAATAACTATAATTTGAATAATGTTGTAAGAAAACAAGACAATTCTGAACTGCCTTCTCCTTTCCTACCTCTGAGACCACCCAGGTGACCACTTGAAAATCATTTCATTGTTCTGTTTTTGCACTATTTCTATGTTTCTGATGCTATTTTATCATTTTTTCTATTCCTGATATCGTCTACTGATTTTCTACCATGTAAAACATATCTCATGATTTGTGAGCTTCCAATATTGCTATTGAGAAGTTCAATAACATTCTGACTTCTGAGGTTTCATATTTTTCTTTTCTGTATCTCTCTCTCTCTCTCTCTCTCAATCAATCTCTCTCTCTCTCTCTTTTTTTACCAGGATTTTAAAACTTTATGAAGATGTTGCCCTGTGTGGGTCTTTTTGAAACGGCACTCCACAGACCATTTCAAAATGAAAAACATGTTCTTCAGTTTTAGGAAGTTTTCTTATAGTATTTCTTTGATAATTTCCTCCTTTCCATTGTGTTCATTCTTTCATTTGAAAGTGCTCCCATTTAAACATTCAGCCTTATAGGCTCATTCTCTAATACTCTTATCTTCCTCCTCCTGTTTTTCAACTCCTCGCCTTTATAGTCTACATTATAGAAGATTTTCTCAATTTTTGCTTTCAGACTTTCTATTCGTTGCATTGATGAATGCAACATCTTCTTTTATCGCTTTAAAAATCACTTTTTTTTTACTTTCACTTTTAGTTTCATTCTGCTACTTGCATTATCTTTCTTTTTCTTAAGCCTCATCTTTCTGATTGTTCTGATTCCCAGCTTTCCAATAAGACCCTCTCCTCAGATTCCTGGTATCATTGACTATTCACAATTTACATTTCATAGTGAGATGCTAAAACTCAATTGGAAGCTCTTTGGCTTGTCAATAAGTAGGTTTCACTAAAGTGTTATCAGATTAAAATCTCACTCTTGGTAGGGACTCTGAAATATCAGTATCATCAAGTCTTTTTCCTTAGGTTAATCTAACTCTCCAGAGAAATATTACCCCATCTCCTGCCTAAGGGATGGGATGGGATTGGAGTGGGTAAAGGGTTGGCAGGTAGTTCTGTGTAGTTTCTCTAATTATTTTTTTTTTCCTGTTGGCCCTTTCTACAGTCACAATTGTCCTCAGCTGTGCCTAGTGTCTCCTCATTCTAGACCCGGTCTTACTCATTATTTTTCTGGAAAATAAATCTTCATTCTCCCGCCAGAAAAAATATATGTGTATGTGGAAAGGTCAGGGGGCAAGTGGAGGTTAGTTGGAAGTGATCATTGCTGGTTGTGCCAGATATTGGGGAAATTTTTCAGGTTTAGATCTCATGTACCCCATAGATGTATGCACCTACTATGTACCCACAAAAGTTAAAAAGTATTTTTAAAAACCCGGATTTACATGTTCTTTATATAGACTCTCAATCTTCTCATTTCCCTTCTTACCTGTCAAACCCAGGTTTTCAGAGGAATCTGGTCCCTGAAATTCCAGAGCTTTTTCTGGGGTCCTGATAGGTAAATCATTCCATTTCTTGTTGGCTTCCGCAAGCCATTTACCACACAACTTTATTGGAGGAGGCAGGGCGAATACAGCAAACACACAGAAAGTTATGGATACAGGAACTATTATTTTTTAAAAAAATAAACATGTACCTGCCTCTCAGCCTAATAAACAGAGCATTCCTGATGCTTTTCGAAGCTTTCCTTGGAGAGTCCCTTCCCAGTCACATCCCCTTCTTCTGTTCTGAGTATAACTATCATGTCAATGGCTTGTGCTCATCGTGACCTTGCTTCTTCATATAGTGTCTCTGCACACACTATATATGTTACCGCTAAATAACATACTTTTTAATTCTACTTAATTTTTAACAGTATATATTATATATATTAATATATATTACATATAAACATTATATAGTGTTTATATATAATATTGTATATATTGTGTTTATATATATAATATTATATGTACAGTGTTGGCCGGGCACAGTGGCTCATGCCTGTAATCCCTTGGCACATTGGGAGGTCAAGGCAGTCACCTGAGATCAAGAGTTCGAGACCAGCCTGGCCAACATGATGAAACTCCATCTCTACTAAAATTACAAATATTAGCCAGGTATAGTGGCGCATGCCTGTAATCCCAGGTACTAGGTGGGGCTGAAGCAGGAGAATCTCTTGAGCCTAGGAGGCAGAGGTTGCAGTGAGCCGAGATGACACCATTGCACTCCAGCCTGGGTGACAAGAGCGAAACTTTGTCTCAAAAAAAAAAGAAGTATGTTATTCATATATATATACAAATGGAATTATGCTATTTATATATATATGTAGATAAATGGAATTAATGTTATTTATATATAAATGGAACTTTATATTTTTAATATTTTCATTTTGTTGCTTTTAGATCTAGGCTATTCATTTTTCATATTGCTATATAATTTTCCTTATATAAATATCCCACAATTTTATTTGTTCTTTTGACTATTGATGCAAAATTGAGTTGACTCAGTATTTGCTGGCTTGTCTTCTGGTGCACACTTGCAAGAATTTTTCCGAAGAATTAGACACAATATTATAGGACTGTGTGAATTTGTACCTTCAGCTTGACTAGGCAATTCCAAATTGTTGTCCAGGGGTTGTCACAATTTACATTCCCCCAAAATACATTCACTTCCCAGTGTTCTTCATCCTCTCCAATCTTAATGTTGCCACACTTTCTTCGCAACTTCCTAAATTTGGTTGACATCTCTCATATGCTGTATGTGGTTCTTTTTTTCCTTTGGTGAATTTTTTTTTCGAGACGGAGTCTCACCTGTGTCGCCCAGGTTGTAGTGCAGTGGTGTGATCTCAGCTCACTGCAAGCTCCACCTCCTGGGTTCATGCCATTCTCCTGCCTCAGCCTCCAGAGTAGCTGGGACTACAGGCGCCCGCCACAACACCCGGCTAATTTTTTTTTTTTTTTTTTTGGTAGATAAGGGGTTTCACCATGTTAACCAGGACGGTCTCGATCTCCTAACCTCGTGATCCGCCCGCCTCGGCCTCCCAAAGTGATGAGATTACAGGTGTGAGCCACCGTGCCCAGCCTGGCGAATTTCTACTTTACTTATTTTGCTCTGCTGTCATTTTAATGGGCTTTCAGAAGGAAGCAGAGGTAAATGAATGCAAACAGCCTATCATATTTAACTGGAAGATCCACATAGGAGTCTTTATTCTTTATTTCAGAAAAGTAAAATAACTTACAAGAAAGGGAAAATAACTTTTTATTTACCTTGTTGCTCTCGGGCAAAGATAAATTATAACATTAAGCCTTCGTGGGAGCTATTCAAATCAATAGTTTTTAAGTTACAAACTGATAAAGCCTATTAGGAGTGTTGGTTAGGGGTGGTAATTCAAAGAAGGTAAAAACTACAGACTTCTCAGCAGCCCCTTTGAATTGCTGCTGTGCCCAAAATATTGGAAGGAAAACATGTGGGTTTTTTTTTAAGTGAATAAATAAATAACAGTTTGCTTTCCTCATGTTTGTGCTGTATTGCCTTCTCCCGTTCCGAGGAAAATGTCTCTACAGCTTTTTGCATATTCCTTCCAAATGTTTGAATAGCAGTTTTGTGTCTTCTCTTTTATTACTAACCAAGCTTTTCCTCATTAATATCTATCTCTCTTTTACATCTTGGCTACTCTTTTTACTGCTATATAATTTTCTTTGTATAAATATCTCACAATTTTATTTATTCTTTCTACTGTTGATCAATAATTGAGATGATCCATTTTTTGCTGGCAAACAACAACTGAAATACTAAAATAGACCCTAGATTTAGGGCCATGACATTCAAATGATAAGAAAAATGTATTAGCTCAAGTAACTAAATACTCCCAGATGTAGCTTTTTGTTCTAAGGCTATTCATTTTTATATAGCTTTGAGTCCTAATTCAGTAGTTCAAATCATGTCAGTGGGAACCCAAATTTTCTCCTCTCCATTCTTTTTCTGCCATGTTGGTGTCAACCTCAGGTTTTATCAAATGCTTTTTCTTGCACTCATACCTGGACTGGCTCTTGGGGTAGCACAATAGCTTCCAGTTCCAGAGCTCATGTCCTGAAATCAGACCATCCAGGAGAATATTGGTCTTTTCAGCAAACATCTCCTAGTATCTCTTTGGATCTGAATGCATTACAGGTTTATCCCTGAACCAATAAAATTCTATGGTCAGGGGCTACAGGCAATGCTGATTGACTAAAGCTAGTAAGAATCCATTTGAGCTGGGAATGAGTGTCACCCAAACCACAGGAATAAGAATGAGAAAGGTAATTTTCCCAAAGGATATTCAAAATTCTATTAGGAAGAGGAATTCTGGACACACAAAAAGCAACAAATGTCTATTGACTTTAAATCTTCTCATGTGGATACTTGACATATCGAAATGATAAGGCTTTCCTGGATCTCTCCTAAATATTATCTTCCATAAATCTGAATATCAGTGGAACCCTAGAAAGCAAGGACAATGGAAAATTTGAAAGCACATAGCTAATTTTGAATGCCATCTGACCACTTGTTCTTTAAGTATCTAGAGCCAACTTTATAGCCTTATACTCTCTCTCATCTTTCCAAATAGCATTCATAAACTTCCTTCACACATTTCTAAGATATATGCCAGTGGTGACATCTTTATTAAATAGTTACTTCAATTTGGGGTATCTTTTCATATCATTTAAGTCAATTTTCTCTTCTAGGTTAGTTCACTCCATAAAGAGTTTCATTTAAAAAGAGATTATTTATTATTTGTTCTTAAAAAGGACATTATGCTTGTGAAATAAGCCAATCATAAAAGACAAAAACTGTATGATTCCCCTTATATGAACTATCTAGAGCAGTCAACTCATAGAAACAGAAAGTTGAATGGTGGTTGCCAGGAATTTGGGGGAGGGAAACTGCTAAGGAATTGTTTAATGGATGGAGTTTTACTTTTACAAAATGGAAAAGTTCTGGTGATTTATTTCACAACAATATGAATATACTTAACACTACTCAACTGTACACTCAAGAATGCTTATGTTGGTAAACTTTGTTATGTTTATTTTGCTATAATTTTTTTAAAAAGAGATTGTTTCACTAAAAAGAATTAAGCATTGAGAAATTGTGTCCAAAATTAGACAATAAATATATTCTTAAGAAAGTAAAACAATGATTATTCCTGTCTTTGAGCTACTAGAGCAGTGCAACAGACCAAAAAAAAAAATGGACAAGACAGGAGAAGAATCTTTTTCTTTTTTTACGTATGCAGAACGTGCAGGTTTGTTACATAGGTATACATGTGCCATGGTGGTTTGCTGCACCTATTGACACATCCTCTAAGTTCCCTCCTCTCACCCCCACCCACCACCACCCAACAGGCCCTGGTGTGTGTTGTTCCACTCTCTGGGTCCATGTGTTCTCAATGTTCAACTCCCACTTATGAGTGAGATCCTGTGGTGTTTGGTTTTCTGTTCTGGTGTTAGTTTGCTGAGGATGATGACTTCCAGATTCATTCATGTCCCTGCAAAGGATGTGAACTCGTTTCTTTTTATGGCTGCATAGTATTCCATGGTATATATGTACCACATTTTCTTTATCCAGTCTATCACTGATGGTCATTTGGGTTGGTTCCAGGTCTTTGCTATTGTAAATAGTGCTGCAATTAACATACACATGCATGTGTCTTTATAGTAGAATGATTTATATTCCTTTGGGTATATACCCAGTAATGGGATTGCTGGGTCAAATGGTATTTCTGGTTCTAGATCCTTGAGGAATCACCATTCTGTCTTCCACAATGGTTGAACTAATTTGCATTCCCACCAACACTGTAAAAGCGTTCTTATTTCTTCACAGCCTCGCCAGCATTTATCATTTCCTGACTTTTTAATAATCGCCATTCTGACTGGTGTGAGATGGTATCTCATTGTGGTTTTGATTTGAATTTCTCTGATGACCAGTGATGTTGAGCTTTTTTTCATAGGTTTGTTGGCCACATAAATACCTTCTTTTGAGAAGTGTCTCTTCATATCCTTCGCTCACTTTTTGATGGGGTTGTTTGTTTTTTTTCTTGTAAATATGTTTAAGTTCCTTGTAAATTCTGGATATTAGACCTTTGTCAGATGGTAGATTGCAAACCTTTTCTCCCATTCTTTAGGTTGCCTGTTCACTCTGATGATAGTTTCTTTTGCTGCAAAGAAGCTCTTTAGTTTAATTAGATCCCATTTGTCAATTTTGGCTTTTGTTGCAATTGTTTTGGAGTTTTTTGTCATGAAGTCTTTGCCCATGCCTATATCCTGAATGGTATTGCCTAAGTTTTCTTCCAGAGTTTTTATGGTTTGGGGTTTTACATTTAAGTCTTTAATCCATCTTGAGTTAATTTTTGTAAAAGGTGTAAGGAAGGGATCCAGTTTCAGTTTTCTGAATATGGCTAGCCAGTTTTCCCAACACCATTTACTGAATAGGAGATCCTTTCTCCATTGTTTGCTTTTGTCAGATTTGCTGAAGACAAGATGGTTATAGATGTGTGGTGGTATTTCTGAGGACTCTGTTCTGCTCCATTGGTCTATATATCTGTTTTGGTACCAGTACCATGCTGTTTTGGTTACTGCAGACTTATAGAATAGTTAGAAGTCAGGTAGCATGATGCCTCCAGATTTGTTCTTTTTGCTTAGGATTGTCTTGGCTATATGGGGTCTTCTTTGATATGAAATTTAAAATAGTTTTTTCTAATTCTTGAATAATGTCAAAGGTAGTTTGATGGGAATAGAATTGAATATATAAATTATTTTGGGCAATATGGCCATTTTCATGATATTTATTCTTCCTATCCATGAGCATGGAAGCCTTTTCTATTTGTTTGTGCCCTCTGTTATTTCCTCGAGCGGTGGTTTGTAGTCCTCCTTGAAGAGATCCTTCACATCCCTTGTTAGCTGTATTCCTAGGTATTTTATTCTCTTTGTAGCAATTGTGGATGGCAGTTCATTGATGATTTGGCTCTCTGCTTGACTATTGTTGGTGTAAAGGAATGCTTGTAATTTTAAGCAACTTCAGCAAAGTCTCAGGATACAAAATCAATGTGAGAAGAATCTTGATTTAAAAGATCTTTCAAAATTGCAAATATTGATTTTCAGGCTCTAAATCTTAGGTGACATTGGATTCAGACCAGAATCATATACAATTTCATTTGTCATTTGTTCATATCGTAGACATGTTCAGAGAGAATCATGAAGGCCAGTGTGGAGATTTAGCAGCTGATCGCACCCAACCGAGTGCTGTGCTCCTATTAAGAACAAAGTAGCACCATTTGAAGAGGTGGGGGAAAAGGTGAAGCCAGAATCCAACCACTTCTCACTACCTTCACTGCTACCACCATGATCCAAGCCCCCATCGCATCTCATCTGGATTATTGTAACAATCTGATTGGTCTCCCTGCTTCAGCCTTTGACACTCTAAAGTATATTCTGTACAAGGAACCCATGAAAATCCTTGTAAATGTGAATCAGATCATGTGACTCCTCCACTCCAAATCCTTCATGGCCTCGCATCTTAGAGTAAAAGCCAGTATCTTATCATGACCTGCAGATTCCTATAGCATTTAACCCTCACTACCTCCTCAACATCACCTCCTCCTACTACTCTCCCCCTTGTTCATCCCATCCAACCACCCTGGCTTCTTCACTATTTCTTGAATATAACATATGAGCTCATTATATAACTTTGTCATATAAATTAGGGTGACTTGGTTTATAGTTGATTCCAAGACTGCAGTATAATCAGGTAAGGATAACATTAATGTGTGAGATAAGGCATCTATACAGATAACAATTGACTTGTGAAAATGTAATGCTTTATTTTAGAATAATAATAATTTTTAAAGTTTTTACCTTTGTTTTACAAACTAAATAAACAACATAGAATTAGATTTAAAGATATAAAAATATACCCAGATTTTCCTTAGCAGTTTTGTTTAAGTTTTAAACTTCATGTCTTGAAAAGTACTGGAGGTAGGGATTGGGAAGAAGGCCTTAACATTTTAGATGTATCCTTCTGTATTGTATGAATAAGGGAAAATATTAAAGAAAAATTATAACACTATTGCAATGAATTTGATGGGCTGACCTACACACACCCCTGCGTATGCATGCACCCACACATAAACTAAAGTCACTTACTGAATAAATACCACAGATTAGGACAACTAAGGGGAAAGTCCATTTGAAGTTATGAAAAAAAAACAGACATTTTCAAGCACTTTTCATGGTTAGAGACTGCATGGAAATTATTTTGATAAAGGTAAAATTTGAGAAATGGTAATTATTTCCATTTTGGAGATTTACCATGACTCACTCTACACCACAGCTATTCTCAATCATTGCTTAATTTTCCTCCTACTAGTTCACCAATCTAAGAAGTATTGTGTCTTTCTTCTCAAGGTCAGAAAGGACTATAATTTCTGGCTCAAGGAAACTGCATTTTAGCTTGGTGATGAAAATGTACTGTATCAGCAGGCTCTTCTGCTTCAGCTTGTTAGAGACCCAAGCAGTATCAAAAGCATTTCTATTTATTTGACCTAACTAAAAATAGACATTTACTCTTGGCTCTAATTTTTAATTTGCTTTTACCAGGAGGATTAGGGCTCCTGTTCTGTTGCTCCCCACTGCATGGTTTGAATCATCAATATGGAGTCCACCTGCTCTTCTTTCCAGAAAATTCCACCAATCAAAGTCAGAGCTATATTTCTTTCCTATATGATCTCTTGTCCGAAATTATGGGCATTAGTTTCAGGAATTGTGGTTGCCCATCTCTCCTTCCCTTTTACAGGAAATTGATGTTAAGTTATTTTCACAAAGATAGAAATGGTATTTGTGTTAGCCATAGAGATCCTCTGCTCTGATCTCCTTACCTGCTATGATAGAGGCACTTGGGCAGGCAGCTTCCAGGTGCCAGAGATCGAGCACTGGGGCACTACCCAATTCAAGACTCCTCTGACAATTTTTGCTCCCCAACAGCCTAGTCAAGACTTTCTCAGAGCCTCACTGCAGTCTGAAACTCAGCCTACCCAAGCCTCTTTCCTTCCTTCTCTTCTGTCACAGGTGTCACAGCAGCATAATGGTCTGAAGGCTTCCTCTCCTCCTCCTCCTACTCTTCTTCCCTTCATCCTATAGCACTGATCAGCTCATAAGCACTTTCTAAATTGGGCAATGAGGTTCGTTATCTGGACATCGTTTATATGCAGTGATTTATACACCATTTTTTCTAGTAGACTGGATAATCTTCAGTTGGATCCCCTCAGCTCTGCTAGTACTCAAAGCCTTTTTCAGCTCTACTTTAAGAAAACTAAAAATGAGATAACTATATGCAAAGTTCCTCCCCAGAGAGGCTCACCCTATCTTTGCCCTCCACATTTGAGGCAGATTTATTCTACCTCCTGGGTCCACCTGTACAGCAAATCCCTTGAACTCCACTTCTATCTCTAATATGTTGGCACCCACAGTTCACATTTACACTCCACTGGTTTTTGCACTTTGAATATCCCTAAAGTAGTTTCCAACCACACTGAATTGACTTGCTCTGTTCAGGTTGTTTGAGATACCAATTCTTTTGGTTCTATGGTTACAAATTGAATAGGTATGCAGGTTTATTAAGCTATTGTCTTTCAGCTCCAAACTGGCCTTCATTGGTCTCCTAATGCTATGTAACAAATGACGATAAATTCTGTGGCATAAAATGTCATCCTTTGATTATTTCATATTTTCCATGGGTCAGGAGTTTGGACAGGGCTTAGGTGAATCCTCTGCTCAGGGTCTTGCAAGGCTGCAATCTTGGTGTAAGAACACTGTGGTTCTTATTTGGAGCTCAAGAGTTCATTCATGTTGTTGGCAGGTTGCAGCTGTAGAACTGAGGTCTCTAATTTTTTGCTAGCTGTAGGAAGGGACGACACAGCTCCTGCAGGCTGCCTGCAGTTCCCTGCTATGTGGCCCCTTTAGGCAGTTTGCAACATGGATGCTTGCTTTCTTCCAGGCCAACAGGACAGTGCCTCACTGACTTCCAGTCCCTCTCCTGTTGGCTGTGACTAAGTCTTAGAGAATTGTGACATAACTAGTAGAGTGACTATCCCAGCAGTATTTGCTGTATCATGTAACCTAATCAAGGAAGTGCCTGTCCCATCATATTCACAGGTTCTGCCCACACTCAAGGGTAGCAGTTGTCTACAAGGCAGGTACCCCAGGAAGCGAAAATCTCTAAGGTCGTCTTAGAATTCTACCTAACACACTGCCCTCTGGACTCTGCTTTATGATGTTGGGGCTGAAACTCGGCTAACCATGTTTCTTCTTGACCAGCTGGCTTCCTTGGAGGTTCTGCCAATGTTGGGCATAAAGGGCGATGGAAAGACTGGAGAAGAGAAGGGTCATTCCTTCCTGGTTATGCTGTTCCTATCAGCACTGCTTCAGCAATAGCCCTTCCCTCTGGTAACAGTGGTTGGTTTCAATCTGTAGTTTTTTGGCAATCCCAGAAACAACCTCATTATGTCTCCTCAAAGGTCTAAAACTGTGTTCTATGAGACATCTCCAAGCACTTCATTTGGTCCCTTCTAGTTTCTAATAACCCCATTTTTGTTCCTTTTTCCCCAAAACCTAGGTTGGGAACAATGTTCTTCTGTTACTCCATTTGGATTATCTCAGTGTTTCTTTTTTACTTTTACAGTAAAACATACAAGTACTCCAATACTTGTTTAATCAATTGCTTGTATTAGTTTCCTTCTGAAAAATAACTGTAGTTTCCATATTCATGACTTGACTCTGGTAACTGCAATATATTTTAAATAGTCTGCCCTACTGCTATTTTTTTCCTAAGGTCTCTTATTTTAGTGAAAGATACTGTTGAACACAGATTCTTCAGAAATGCATATATTGGGTTATAACAAAAATGTTTGTAATCATCTAAATTTTTAATGACTGAAGCTTCTTCTATCATATGTATGCACCATAATTTATTTATTCAGTCTGCCATTTTGGTTATTTTGAACATTTTGCTATTACATATAATCCCATGATAAACATCCATAGATGCAAATGTTTGCCCACACCTCAGCTTCTTTCTTAGAATGAATTCTTAGAAGTGAAATTATGAGGCTAAAAGATAAAAGAGTTTTTTTAAGTTTTGGATATCAAATTTTCTTTCTGAGAAGTTATAACAATTTAAACTCCACCAGCCATGAATGAGGATGTCTACTCCTCTATCCTCTATGCTGTCATCAACACATTACTTTCTTTATCTGTTAAAATAGTTGACATTTTGATAGATGAAAAGTGGCATCTCATTTTAACTCATTTTTAGTGTTCAAAAATCTTTGTATATGTGTGTTTGACATGTTCATTTCTTCTTTTGTGAATTGACTGTAATTGTGTCTTTTCTAATCACTCCTACCAGAAGTGATATTATGTTCCTTTCAGCGTCAATAATACTTTATTTGCACTTGGCATTTACTATACTCTGCTACTACTCCACCACAGGTATGGGGACATTTTAGTGTTTCTTTTTTTTTTATCTTTTTATTTTTTATTTATTTATTTATTGTTTTTGAGACAGAGTCTCGCTCTGTTACCCAGCCTGGAGTGCTGGAGTACAGTAGTGCGATCTTGGCTCACTGCAACCTTTGCCTTCGGGGTTAAAGCAATTCTCACGAGTAGCTGGGACTACAAGCCCATGCCACCACGCCTGCCTAAATTTTTTTATTTTTAGTAGAGATGGGGTTTCACCATGTTGGCCACACTGGTCTCGAACTCCTGACCTCAAGTGATCCACCTGCCTCCATTTTTCTGTTTCTTTTAATCATTATCACAATCTATTACTTTTCTCAAAAGCTTACTCTTCATATTGTTTACTCCATTTTACATCCTGCATAGAAATTCAACATCCTAGCAGAATATGTGCTATACCAGTAAACCCTCCCTGTGTCAGGACAAACTTAAAAACTTGCAATGGGAATTAGACTGGAAGATCTGTTAGACTTTCTCCAGCTCTTATATTTTGTGTTTCTCTGGTCACATTTCGGGTCCTTCTCTGGCAAGTTGTATTCTTCAACCCATTTGATAGTTTCTGAATATAAACTATGCATAACTTTTAGAGATCTTCCCATTCCAATGAACTTGAGTGAGTACCTGTAAAGCGGAAACACTCAGCCTTATAAATTAACCATTATAGAAGTTTATTTCCATGAGATGACAATATGTCAAATATTCAGTAATAACTCTCTGATGTTAAGATATATTCAAATACAGTATTCTACTAGTTTATTGACTTTAGATAAATTATTTAATACCTCCAATGCTCACGTTTTCTGTATGAGAGATGAGTATAACAATAAATAATTAATTTTAATTGAATAAACAAAGCACTTTTAAGAAAATTAAGTGATAAAATATATGTCAAGTCTTTAGCACAGTGTCTGACAGAATTCAACAAATATTTAGGGAGTTCCTATTATGTTTCAGGTACTCTTCTAGGTTATGGGAACATAAAAATCAATAAAGCATAGACTTTCTGCTTGACTACTGCCCTCACTGAGCTTAAATTCTAATCAAAGAGATGAGCAATTAACAAATAAATAATAAAATATGGAATGTATTTAATGGGGTAAATAAAATGGAGAAAAACAAAGAGGAGGAGTGGGGAGTGCAGCCCGATGCAGTAGGGGAGGAGGAGCGATAATTTTACAAAGGGCCATCTGGAAACGCCTAATCTCAAGGGCACATATGAATAGAAATCTGCAGATATTAGCTAGAAAAGCAGAGAGAAATTGGCAAGTACAGTGTTCGGGTAGGGGAGGGCAGAGAAGGGCATACTAACCTTCTGATACAAATGACAGAAACCACAACAAATAAGCAAATAAACAACCAAACAGAAAAAGACAATTAAGACAAATAGAGACTATGCAAGGAGAATAAAATTTGAAAGACAGAAACCTACCATTAATATTCTCTGAATGCTAACAAAACAGATATGATAAAAAGGGTCATTCAGAGATTAAAAAGAGAGCTCTTAGATAATGTAACATGATAGACATTTTTAAAAATCAGTAGAAGGTTTGGAGCTAAAACTGAAGCAATCTTCCAGAAACTAGACGAGAATGAGAGGTAGAGGAGATTGCCAGGGTAAAAACTATGCACCACTCCAGAGGTGATCTGTCCTCATTGACTTCAAAAGACAGAAATGTTGAGGGCTGCCATCCACAAGACAGCCTCTTGTTGAATCTTCTTTAAGTGGACAATAATTAGGTGAGCCTGCCCAATTTTTATCTGCCTATGACTTGCCTGGACCATGTCCTGATGGAAGTTTATGCTCCTCTTTATAGTGAGATGTTGATTCAGCTGACCACACTTATTTTAACCCATAGAAATATTCTACTTTGAGATACTTCTGAGAGCTGAAGGTTGACCAATGTGAACTTGAAAGAGAAACTTCAGAGCAGCCCAGTTCCTTAACTATATTCTTGCTGGATGAACAACACCTGACCCATACCACATCCCTACCAAATGCCCCAATTTTGGTAAGCCCTATTCCCAAAGCCTTGTTCACTAACTTCCCAGAGAGATATTTTTGCAAGCTCTCCAGGAAACTAAAGTCAATAAATAGTGCAGGAATTTTGTTCCATTAAATCTCTTTGGGGAGTTTTCAATTCACACTAACAATATTGCCTTTTTCCATAACTTGGTTTATGCTTGCTACTTAATTTTTTATTAATCATTCTTCATATTTGATTATATTTAGAGAGTCGTTGATAAATTATAAAATATTTTGAACAACTTTTTTGAAAAAAATAAAATTGAAACAAAAAATACTATCAAGGAAAAAGCAGATTCAAAAAATGAACCAACTAGAATTTCTAGAAATGAAGAAAAGAAGAGAGTAATTAAAATTAAAATTGGCAACTACATTGATTAACCACCAGAAGAAAAAAAAAGGACTTTTGAGAGTTCTGCTTCTACTATAACTGAATAAACTGTTAACAAATTGACCTCCTGCAGATAGCACTTATATATCCCGAACAAAATATAATACCCAATGACCTGGCTGGGCGTGGTGGCTCACTTCTGTAATCCCAGCACTTTGGGAGACTGAGGTGGGCAGATCATGTGAGGCCAGCAATTGAGACTAGCCTGGTCAACATGGTGAAACCCCGTCTCTACTAAAAATACAAAAATTAGCCAGGTGTAGTGGCACATACCTGTAGTCCCAACTACTCAGGAGGCTGAGGCACTAGAATTGCTTGAACCTGACAGGCAGAGGCTTCAGTAAGCTGAGATTGCACCACTGCACTCCAGCTTGGGCCACAGAGCAAGACTCTGCCAAAAAAAAAAAAAAAAAAAAAACAAAACCAAAAAACAAAACAAATGACCTGAAGTATTTGGAGAATAAACAGAAGCAAGAATATTCTGGAGGAGAGAAGGGATCAGAATAGAATGAGATTACTGGTGTATTTTTCTTTCAGCCTGTGGAAAGCTGCCATCACTGGGCAGCTAAAATGATGAAATCCTACATAATATACAACAGGAAGTTCCAGAAAAAAGAGTGGAGGGAAACAAAGTCACTGAAAAATAAGTAGAAAGACAGAAAAGATGAAAGTCAAGGATTAGGAATTCTAAATTCTGTGTATAAACTGTTCTGTTCAAGTATCTGGCTACCCCTTGTACCATGTATGTGTAAGGAAGACTGTGAACATTCCAGCTAAGAGGGGAAAAAATTAAAATGATATTTTAGCTGCTTCCAAAGAACACAGTATGCAATTTTAGTCTGAACAAATTAATTGCCTACCAAAAAAGTATATATCAACTCTCTTCTTTAAAGGAACATGACAAAAAAAATTAACAATCTGCTCAAATTTTCCAGGATATAATCCAAAATTATTCAAAATATTATTTTAGAAACAGTAAAATGTGACTCAGTATCAAGGGAAAAGGCAATCAATGGAGACCAATTCTGTATGATCCAAATATAGGATTTAATAAACAAGTGTTTTAAGCAACTAGCATAACTATCTCAATGAGGCAAAAGAAAATGTCCTCATAATGACCCAATTAAACTAAAAAGCTTCTGCACAGCAAAAAATAATAATAATAATAATCAGCAAACAGACAACCCAAGGATGGGACAAAATATTCACAAACTATGCAACCAGCAAAGAACTAATATCTAGAATCTATAAGAAACTCAAACAAATCAGCAAGAAAAAAGCAAAAAATAATAATAATAATAATCAGCAAACAGACAACCCAAGGATGGGACAAAATATTCACAAACTATGCAACCAGCAAAGAACTAATATCTAGAATCTATAAGAAACTCAAACAAATCAGCAAACAAATCAGCATGGGTATAAAAGGGAACACTTTTACACTGCTGGTGGGAATGTAAACTGGTACAACCACTAGGGAAAGCAGTGCGGAGATTCCTTAAAGAACTAAAAGAAGATCTACCATTTGATCCAGCAATCCCACTACTGGGTATCCACCCAGAAGAGAAGTCATTATATGAAAAAAACACATGCACACACATGTTTATAGCAGCGCAATTCACAATTGCAAAAGTATGGAACCAACCTAAGTGCCCATCAACCAACAAGTGAATAAAGAAAATGTGGTATATATACACTATGGAATACTACTCAGCCATAAAAAGGAATGAAATAAAGTCTTTTGAAGCAGCTTGAATGGAGTTACAGGCCATTATTCTAAGTGAAGTAATTCAGGAATGGAAAACAAAATATCATATGTTCTCATTTATAAGTGGAAACTAAGCTATGAGGATGCAAAGGCATAAGAGTGATATAAGGGACTTCAGGGACTTGAGGGGAAAGAGAGGTGAGGGATAAAAGACTACATATTTGGGTATAGTGTACACTGCTCAGGTGTTGAGTGCACCAAAATCCCAGAAATCACCACTAAAACACTTTTCCATGTAACCAAAACCAACTTTATCCCAAAAACTATGGAAATAAAAACTAAAAAAAAGAAAATATACTCACAATGAAATAAAATAAACGAAATCTCAGTAAAAAACTAGAAAATATAAAAAGGAAACAAATGGAAATAATAGACCTAAATTAAATTTAAAATATCTATATTAAAGCATTCACAAGGTGATCCGAACAGAATAATGAAGATGATAAACAGCCAAAGAGAAACAGAGACAAAAAACAAAGCAAACAAATAGGATTAAATAACAAAATGATAGAGCTAAATCAATAGATGAGGCTTCTTCAGTACATTTTTTCAATATAGTTCCTCTGGACCTAAAGATCTGCAAACTAAAGGGACCAGTTATTCACCACTCCCATCAACCCTTCTCCTTCAGAATGTTTCCCTTGGCTCCGTCCTCTGAGCTAAGAGCTGGGTTCTGCCCTCTGAGTCATCCTTTCTTTTCCACAAGAAATGGCCTGAGTTTGCAACTTAATAGCCTCTCAGTCTGCTTCCTGCACATAGAAAGTTGGGGAACCAAAAGCCTGTTTTTGCTTTACACTAGCTCTGTCTCTTCTAGTCTTTTTTGTCGGTTCCATCAATATAATCTCCATTAAAAACTTTGTGGATTTTCTATGAATTTCATTGCTATTCACCTATTAGATAAAAGAGCACTCATGATCTTTTTGAGACATGCTACTCTCTATCTTGGGTCAATGCTGTCAAGACAATTAAAAATCCTATTGTTTATCAGAGAGGGTCTATGAGACACACCCAAAAAACTTTAGAATATGAACAGTTCATTCTTTGGTTTACCTCCCTCTTCTCCTATTTCATCAGTGGCAAATAAAAACCCAAGTTGGCACTTTTTATATTTTTCATGCAAATCTCCCCAAAAGGATCTAGGAGTTCATTGGGAACTCCTTCTACTTCCATCCTGTGGCAGGTGACAATGTTACCCAACTTTCCACCATTACAAAATAAGACCCCTAGCTTCTCATATTTTTCTCACTGTCCTTCAAGTCCTCACAATAATCTCTTTGAGGCCTTTCTGGTTTTACAGTTTCATGGAGGCTTTTTCCTGCTTTTACTTACCACCTAGATGCAAAGGCCATGCTTTAACTTCTTTTTGTGGGGATACCCCCTTCCCATTACCAAATTCTCTGCCAGCTTTTTGTTGCTATATAAACTCCCCCCAAAATTGATGGCTTAATAAACAACCACTTTATTACATCTCACATTTTTATAAGTCAGGAATTCAGACAAAACTCAGCTGTATGGCTCTTCTACTCCATGTGGTGTTGACTGGAGTCACTCAGTGGTTTTCAGCTGGTGACGCCAGTGAGCAGAGCCAGAGGATACAAGACAGCTTCACTCACTTGGCAGAAATGACCTGGAGGATGGACTCAGCTGGAGCTCTCTTCTCTCCCATGTGGTCTTTCAAGCAGGATATTTGGATTTCTACATAGAAGGTCAAAACTCCAAGGGACCTGGGGGGGAAGTTTCCAGCCTTCTTAAAGGCAAAGCCTGGAACCAGCTTTGGGTCACCTTTGTTGTTCTCTGTTGATCAGTCACAGACCAATCCAGATCCTAGGGTAGGAGAAACTGACCCCATCTCTTTGCGGGAGGACTATCAAAGAACTTTCAGCCCTTTTGAATCTGCTTTACCAGGATAGAAGAATATTTTCTTAATAAAAACAACTACAAAAATCCTAAAATCCATGGTGTAAAGCTGAAAACATTTCCTTTAAGGTCAGGTAAAGATAAGGATGCCAGCTCTCACCATTCCTATTCATCATTTTACTGGAGTGTTAACCAGTACAGTAAGGCAAGAAAAAGTTCTTAAAAATCTGAACAAAATACTGCCTTTATTTGGAGATGGTATGGAAGAAGACAAAGTAATATTTAATAGATTATTAGAATTTTTTTTAAGTTTACCAAGATTTTAGGATAGAAAATTGTATTGAAAATATAACTGGTTTTAATATGCTAGCAAAAATTGGTTAGAAAATATAATTTTAATGATATAATTTACAACCACAAGAAAAAATATTAAGTACCGGAGAACAAACCTAACAAAGCACAGATATGCTGATTATAAAGAAAATTAGAAAATGTTATTGAAAGATATTAAAGAAAACCTAAATAGATAGGGAGCAATACAACATTTTTTAATAAGAAGATTTAATATTCTAATAAAGTAAATTTTACCGAAATTCATCTGTAGATTTCATGTGATACTGATTAAAACCTCAAGAGAGTTTTCCAGGAAGTTAAGCAAGCTGATTCTAAAATTTATCTCAAATAGTAAAGGAACAGGAAAGCCAAAACACTTGTTAAATAACAAGAAGGTAGGTGGACTTGCCCTGCTAGATATCAAGTTCTGTTATAAAACTGTAATAATTAAGATAGTTCAAGGATAGGCAAACAGACCAGGTTAAAGGAATATGGAAAGCAGAAACAGTCCCATAAAAACAAATATACTTAATTTATGGAAAATCACACACTTCAGAACAGCGTAGAGAGGACGGAACGTTCAATAAAGGTTCTAGATTAATTGGTTATTACAGAGAAAAGAATAAAATTTAATCTATACTTCCCAACATGTACAAAAGTTAATTTATGGTAGATTAAAATCTTTTATTTGAAAGGTAAAACTATAAAACTTTTAGAAGGTAATATAGAAAACTATCATTAGGACCCTAGAGGAGTAAATGATTTCCTGAAGAAGACCAAACAAAGGCTAGCTGTATTAGGATTCTCCAGAGAAACAGAAGAAGTAAAATGTATGTATATATGGAAGATGATATAATATAAGGAATTGCCTCACACAATTATGGAAACTGAAATATCCCAATATCTGCAATCTACATGCTGAAGTCTCAGAAGAGCTAATGGTGTAGTTTCAGTCCAAATTCCAGCAGGCTTAGAACTCAGAAAGAGCTTATATTTCAGTTCAAGTCCAGGGAAGGAAAGAGCCAATGTCCCAGCTCAAGGCAGGCAGGCAGGCTGGAGGAGTTCTGTCTTATTCAAAGGAGGATCAGCCTTTTAGTTCAATTCAGCCTCTCAACTGACTGGATGAGGCCCATCCGCATTAGGGAGGACAATTGTTTTGCTGAGCCTACCAATTCAAATGCTAACCTCATCCAGAAACACCCTCACAGACACACCCGGAATAATACTTGACCAAATGTCTGGGCACTTCATGACCCTCACGTTGACACATAAAATTAGCCATGACACTTACCATAAAGGAAACATTTGATAAGTTCAACCACATTGAAATTAAGAACTTCCGTTCATCCAAAGTTACCACTGACAATTTAAAAACAAGCCACAAAGGAGTAATGAACAATTGCAACTTAAGTAACTGTCTTAGTCAGTGTGGGCTGCTACAGTAGAATACCATAGAATGAGTGGCCTCACCCACAAACGTTGATTTCACACAGTTCCAGATGCTGAGATGCCCAAGAGCAAGGTGCCAGCAGATCCAGTCTCCAATGAGGGCCCCCATCTTGGTTTTCAGACAGGCACCTTATTCTTACTCTTGTTTCTGCACATGATGAAGAGAATGTGCTCTAGTCTCTTTCTCTTCCTATAAAGATACTAATCCATGATGGGGGCTTGACTCTCATGGTCTCACCTACACCTAATCACCTCCCAACAGCCCCACTTCCTAATACCATCCCAGTGGCAGCTAGGGCTTCAACACATAAATTTTAGGGAGACACAAACATGCAGTTTGTAACAGTAAATCAGAAGGGATTAATATCTAGACTATGTAAACAGCTCCTATAAATCAACCTGACTTGTAATCAAAGAAATAAGATTAAAATAAAAAAGAGATCACATTTCACACCCAAAATGATATAGGAATTAAGAGGAAATCACTTGGGCATATAGTAAGGGCATGAGAGTCCTCGGTAAGGCTTTTCTCTTTAATGAAAAGCAGCCCTAAATCATTTTCTAACAAAGAGCAGCCTGTAAAGTCGAGCTGCAGCCATTGATAAGCAAGCTGGGAGCTTGCACAGGTAAATACTGACAGGAACCAGGGACTAGACATATTCAAAATGGTGGCTCCATCTTCCTGTCTCTTTGTCAGCCACCTGTAGAGTAAAGAGCAGACAAAATGGCCTGATCAACTGGAAAGCCCATTTGCATAATAAGATTAGGATGAGGCAACCAGCCTTCCCCACGCTTCATGTAAACGTCATACCTGATGGAACCAATCTACATAAATCAGACACTGCCTTCAGCTTGCATATAAAATCTGCTGTGGTCTGCCACCTCCCCCATTTTTCTGACGTCTGTCTCTCTCTCTCTCTCTCTCTCCCTCTCTCTCTCTCTCTTTCTATTGCAAGGAGTTGCTCTTCTCTCTCCTTTCTTCTGTCTATTAGACTTTCTATTCCTTAACCCACCCACGTGTCCATGTCCTAAATTCTTTCTTGGTACGAGACAGCAAACCCCAGGGTATGTACCCCAGACAAGGTAGCAGTTTCAAAAAGATTAGTAAGACAACATCAAGTGTTGGTAAGATTATGGAGCAACTTTTCTACATGCCAGTGGGGAGATAAATTGGTATAATTGCTTTAGAAAATTATTTGGCACTACCTAGTAAAGACGAATGTGCATATTATGACCCAGCAGGTCTACTCTTGGGCATATAACCTAAAATCTTAGAGCAATTCTTATCCTTGTGCAACAAGACCTGTACAAAAATATTCTTACCAGTAATATTTATAATAGCCAAATTCTGGAAACAGTCCAAATGCCCATCAGCATTAAAATGAATACATCAATTATGGCATATACATATAGTGAAATACTATATGGCAGTGACAAAATATAGCCACATACATCACCATAATATGAGGCATGAGTCACTGAAGAACGTAATCATAATAGTAATAATAATGATAATAGTGAATATGTAAATTGCTTCCTATTACCAAGCTTTTGGCTAAGTGCCATATATATAATTTAATCCCACAAGAATGCTATGAGGTGTGTACAGTTACTGTTAGCATTTTATGGATGAGGAAATTATGACTGAACAGAAGAAATAAATTTCCCAAGTTGATACAGCTTCCCACCAAGGTGATGAAGTGGGATCTCAAGCCCAGAAAATTTGAATGCAGAGTCCATTGGGTGAAGTGAGGCATATTCAAAAATTGGCATAACCAAGAGCTGTATTTGGGAATACACAAATTTCATTATGATATGAAGAAAACTGGGAAATTATTTACAGAAAATTATTCCTCTGACTGCAATTGAGGGGGAGGACAAATTTGATAATTTTCAAATTACCAGAAGTATTTTATTTCTTAGACTGAGTGATGGGCATACGGTTGTTCATTTTATTATAATTATTTAATCTTTACCTATGCACTGCGTATATATATATGTGTGTGTGTGTATAGTATGTGAACACACTTCATGCTATTGTCGTATATGCTTTTCTCTTTATCATCTACTTTGTTCTCAGATTTAAGCAAGATTTGTCCTTAACACAAACACGCAGTCTATAATAGTAACTAAGAAAGGATTAATAAAATATCTAGACTATGTAAACAACTCCTACTAATCAGCTTCACTTATAATCAAATAAATAAAATTAAAATTAAAAATATCACATTTCACACCCACAAGATTGGTAAAACAACACCAAATGTTGGTAAAGGTATGCAGCAACTCTTCTACTCTTTGAAACTCAAAGCCAGGAGGAGACTTCTTTCTTATCACACCCCTTCCCTGTAGAAGTGATTTGGTGTGATCTCGTCCATAAATTAAGATAGGAAAAAACAAAACAAAATATGGAGGAAAGATTAATGAATACTTCTTTTTATTTTCTTTTATTTTTAATTGACAAATAATAATTGTATATACTTATAAGGTACAATGTGATGTTTTGGTACATGTATACATTGTTAAATGATTACACTCCACATGACCTCATATATTTATCATTTCTTTGTGATGAGAACGTTTAAAATCCACTCTTTTCGAAACACATTATACAATGGCAGAGGAAGGAAATATGAGTGAGGAGAAAAAAATTGATAAGGTAAGAGGAAAAGAGTAGAAGTGAAAGATAGAGCTGGAGATACAGTGACACAGGAGAGAGATAAAGGAAAAAAAGATTAGCCCGTGTTTTTCTGAGTACGCTGCATGGTTTATCTATGAAATGCTGAAAGGAATTCACTTTATGGCTCTGGACTCTTGGGTACGGTCCACCGTCATTGCCTGCTGGGAGAGGTCTAATATACATCCAACTATCCAGTGGGCCCAATAAACATTAAACGATTGATTTCTACCTTAACTTTAGCCATCTCAGTCACTACTCATCAATAATTAAATAATATATTCATTTGACATCAAATGCAAAAAGAAAATTCAAAGACATTAAGGGATGGGTTTAAACAGATGCATTTACATTGATATTAACTTCAGCAATATCAATCAATCTCACCCTGGGAGGGAGACAGGAATTAGTGTGCTCCTAGAAGCATTTATTTGAACATTTTACATCCTTAAAACTCTGTGCACTGAAAAAAGCTATTCCTTGGACATCAGCAAGTAAGCTTATAAATTATGACACTTCAGGCCCTGATTTATCACTGTATTGGGTATTTTTCAAGATAAAACAATAGAAACCAAAAATCTGTTAAAAATTCCAAACTTACAATAATCAAAGAAATATGGATATAATCAATGAGAGTTCAATACATCATATTCAAGCAGATTATTATAATATCTAATTTTGCTGAGGGTGAGAAGAAATGTGCATTCTCACATCATAACGCTTCATAACTTGTATAAGAAGGCTTAATGATGTACCTATTTTTGACATACTAATTTCATATCCAAGAATTTGACCTAAGGAAATTATCATGAATATCTTGAAAGTTTTCACTACAGGAATGTTCATTTCAATGCTATTACAGAAGTGAACAGTGAAAAGTGATGTCCAACCACACGGGATTAAATGGGGGCACATTTATTGAATGAAATAAAACTATTTAAATGATAGTAAAAAAACAGAAAGTAACATCAAAAAAATTAAAATATGTTAAATGGATAAACAATTTTTAAAATTCATACATAAAACTCTACTGTTGGCTTGAAATAAAGGTTTCAAAGGAGCGACTGGGAAGGAAAAATGGACGTGAAACGTGCTGGCAAAGAACAGTGAAATCCTCCACAATTGCCTAAGTCCATCCTTGTCTAAATATCTCAAAATAAAACCTAACTTCTTGTTCTGAATCCTTTCTTCTGAAAGATAAGCCATGTGTCTCTAAAAGGCATACTCTTCAGAGAGAAATGATTAAGAATATTAAAATGACCTTGGGTTATTGATAACAGAAAGAGAACAAATGTAATGAGAATGCATTTTGCATACTGTCCTATTAAGACTTTCTGTGCATGGCTGATGCAGCAAACTAAAATGATCAATGATGTGAAATCCCACAGGAGAGCAAAATCTTGGGCCAGCCAGAGCTCTGTAATCACAGGTGATCGTTCATGAGAATGCCACTAACCCATCTCCTCAAATGATGTATCAGCCCTGGGTGATTGATTTAGAACTTTGCAAGGGCAATTCTAAACACTTACACATTTTTATTTAAAGGAAAGTTTATTTCACATACTTCCTAATGAAAGTTTACATATTCTTTTCCATGGAAAACAGGGTTAGGGTAAATCCTAATAGTATTCAGGATTGTCTACCCCTCTCACGTAAGTTTAAAGAGAAAATGATGATGAAGTAAAAAGGCAAAGATTTTTACACCTGAAAGACAGAATAGTTGAAGAGGTATATTTTACAGAAGACAGAAAAGTGATGAAGATTATGCTTTTGTTGACCATAAACACAGCCACCAAATCCCAAAATACTAAACATGAGCCAGAAAGGAGGTAGTTCTGGAACAACTTTACTAAACATATGGAACTCATTTTCCCCAATAAATTATGTGAGACAAAATTGGAATAGTCCAAGAAGGGGTTGGTCAGGGCTTTCTTGTCTATGGATTTAAAACAGAAAGAGAATAGTAATGTCCATCCATGAAGACCAACCCAGCAAAAATAGCCAAGCACCTCCAAACACATGTTCTTGTGTCATTGACAGTCAACAAATAGATTCTGTGAAATGGCCTCTCTTGCATTTTTATCTGCATTGGCACCATGCCTGGTACATGGTGGATACTCAAAGCACATTTCTTCAATGACATTGAATACAATCTGCATATCCCAGCTCCCTTCAGACCATCATTAATCTTTGATCTGCTATGTCATTGCTCTTAGGAGAAGGAAAACTGGAAGTCAAAGACCCTTATGAGAATTATAATCCCCCAAATACTTCTCAAACTCAGTAAAAACATAAAAGTCAGATATTCTCCCTTTATAGAAACATTAAAATGATTAAGATAGAGTCACTAATGTATTCTTGAGTTTCTTAAGGACAAGTTTCTTAATGCCAAGTTATTATATTAAAAGGAAGCACATCGCAGGGATTCAATTAATAAAATCAAGTAACATTTGTATCCATAATTTTAATATAAAAACTCCATTTAGCAAAGAATCTTATAGCACCACACCTTCTCCTCTTTCATTCAACAATTGTTTAATAAAATTGTTACTTACCGATCAGTTTTTCAAAAGGTATATAACTACAAAGTTATGATTTGAATTTTATCTTATCTTTGGAGAAATAAAATTTATGAGAAAATGATACTCCCCGCCCCCCTCCCCGGCCCCCCCCCCCCAATTTTTTTCTCTCCACCATCTTTTCTTATGTGGAACTCAAGATGCCCCATGCAGGTAGTTGAAAATGCATGACAACCATGCCAAGACTGCCAAAATCTGTCATTGAAAGGAAACAGACAAAAATGCTATAAAATGCACTGACATGATGGCTTTAACAGACATGCATGTAAAAAGTCTCAAGGTATTTCTCTCCTACTTGTTCCAGGGATCTTTCAATCGTTCTGCTGAACCATAAGGAATGCACCATGTATTTACCGCATTTCTTCCCTGGCCTTCTGGAAACCACTCTTGCAGCTGCAGGGAATAACAAGAACCAAGACCTTCACAAGGTCCCTTGCAATCACTTCACATATTAATCAAAGAAGAGTCCCAAAAGAAAATGTGTCCGAGAAATCTAAACTCACTGTCTCTACAACATCCTGATCACCTGCAGAGTAACAGGGTGAGTCTAAGTCCTCAGAACTAAACTCCATACATAGGACAAAGCTAACAAATCAAAGCAGGGCTTTCATGTCATGAAATAATTACTAAGTGTAGAGGACAACAGGCATAAAAAGTAGAAGGAAAAATATTTTCTCTTGATTCCCATAGATACTATTTTTCTTATTTTGAAAAATTTCAAATCCACACAAAAATTAAAGAAATCTATAGTGAACATTGGTATACCCTTGCCTATACACACCAACTATTAATAATCTCCTTGCTCCTGCTTCATCTCTCTATATAGGTATTGCCATGGTCAGAATGTTAGTGTCCCCTCAGAATTCATATGTTGTAATCCTAACCCCCAGGATGATGATATTAGTATTAGGACTTTGGGGAGGTGGAATTCACATGAATTGAATTATTGCCCTTATAAAAGAAGTCTGAAAAAGACCTCTCACTTCTTTTACCACATGGGGACACAGTAAAAAGGCGGCATCTATGAACCAGAAAGTAGGTTCTCACCAGACACCAGATCTGCTGATGCCTTGACCTTGGACTGCCCAGACTCTTGAACAGTGAGAAATAGATTTCTGTTGTTTATGAGCACTCCAGTCTATGGTATTTTGTTGTAACATCCCAAAAGAACTAAAACTGGAACCTACACACACTTCTTTCTGTCAAGCCAACCTAAAGTACGTTGGCGACAACATGACAGTCTATCCCTAAATATTTTAGCACATAGCTCTCACAAACAAGGCCATTCTCTCACACAACCTAACACCATTACCAGGCCTTTTGTTTTTTGTTGTAGTTGTTGTTGTTGTTGTTGTTTTGAGACGGAGTTTCACTCTTATTGCTCATGCTGGAGTGCAGTGCCATGATACTGGCTCACTGCAACCTCCGCCCCCTAGGTTCAAGCAATTCTCCTGCCTCAGCCTCCTGAGTAGCTAGGATTACAGGTGCCCACCACCACGCCTGGCTAATTTTTGTATTTTTAGTAGAAATGGGGCTTCGCCATGCTCCAAGCTGCTCTCGAACTCCTGACCTCAGGTGATTCACCCGCCTCAGCCTCCAAAAGTGCTGGGATTACAGGCGTGAGCCACCATGCCCGGCCTACCAGGCCTTTTAAAAAGTGAATTCAGGGGCTGCAGCAGTGCTGGCTTTAGGTGATGACATGGTGAGGAGTGGGTTTGGGGCATGAGAATCACAAGGCCGTTTCTAAGCCTCTCTCTTTACTTCTCTGGGTCTTCTCAGAGAAAAAAGGCTGAGAAAATTACTTTTCCTGCTAAAACACACCACCAGCTTTCATGAAAGTGAATAGAGAAATGAAGCGCCTTTATGTGGATGGCCTTAGCCAGGAAATTTCTGAGACAGTCCTCCAAAATCAGTTCAGCAGATTTGCAGAAGTTTCAGATGTGGAGATCATCACATGGAAAGATGACCAAAGAAACCCACAGAAAGTCTTTGCATATATCAACATCAGTGTAGCAGAAGCAGACCTGAAAAAATGTATATCTGTTTTAAATAAAACAAAATGGAAAGGTAGAACATTACAAATTCAACTAGCAAAAGAAAGCTTTTTGCAGATTGGCCCAAGAGAGAGAAGAAACAAAAGCTAAGAAAGGAAAATCAACAACAGGTAACACCAACTTGTTAGAAAAGATAGGAGGAGTGGAATTGCATATGAAAGCTGCGCCAGGGTATAAGAATTGGGTTGTGAGAAAATTTGGAAGACTGTTACTTGTTCTTCACCTTAAAAATTATCATAAATGTAAAATTATAAAATATGATCCCTCAAAATACTGCCACAACCTAAAGAAGTAGGGGAGGATTTCACAAACGCCATTCCTATATCCATCCTGACTTGTGAACTGGAAGGAGGGAATGATCCTATGAGTAAGAAATGGTGAGGAGACTTCTCTGACTTTCATGACCCTCCCAAGAAGATGATAAAAGTGCAGAAGGATGAGAGTTCCACTGGGTCTCTGGCCATGAGTCCAAGGCTCAGGTGGGTAATAGAGAGACCACACTTAACACAGCAACAAGCTGCACAAAAAAAGAACTTCTAATTCCGCTACTCCTAAATTATCTCCTATACCTGTTTCTGATACTCAGAAACTTTAAAATCTACCCTTTAGGACTTCTGGATTGGAAACTGCCAAGAAGAGAAATGGCATTTCTGATATGATATTGATTCCAAAGATGAATTAAGAATGATGGTTGCAAAAGAGGAAAACTTACAGAGAACTACACAATTCTCAATAAATGAATCTGAAAATGATCCCTTTGAAGTTGTAAAGGATGACTTCAAATCAGGAGTTCACAAATTGCATTCTTCCACAGGTTTAGGTATCAAAAATAATGTCTCTTGCCATGACAGTGATGATGATATTACGAGAAATGATTGTGAGTATGACTCAGGAGATACAGATGAAATCATTGCGATGAAAAAAAAATGTTGCTAAGGTCAAAAACAGTACAGAATTTTCACAAATGGAAAAATCTACAGACAAGAAAACTTCCTCCAAAAATAGAGAAAACTGTGACCTTTCTGATCACTGTATTAAAGTACAAAAAAGAAAAAGCAATGTAGAGTCAGCCTTTGGTCGTGGATTAAAGGCTCTTAATCGCAAATCTCCCTCTCACTCCAATAGCAATGAAGATGCTGATTCTGCATCAGAATTAGCTGACTCTGAAGGAGACAAGGAGTATAATGCCATAATGAAAAACCACCTTCATGTGAATCTCACTTTAGCTGATTTGGAACAATTGGCTGGCAGTGAACAGAAGGTTTCCAATGAAGATACTGAGAGTGACGGACCAGAAACCACCACACAATGCAAGTCTGACAGAGGCTCCAACAGCCCCAAGACTCCCACTGGCCTCCACAGACGCAGACACTGTATTTGTCCTGAGGACACTGTGGCTTCCCTGTTAGAAGGAGAGGAGAGCACCTGTGGCAAACAGAAACCAAAGGAAAACAACTGAAAGCCAGAATTCCAGGTTTTCAAGGGAGTAGGCTGTTTATATGAAAAAAGAGTCAATAAAAAAATCCTTGAAAGACAATGTTGCCTCTAACAATATTAATAAAGATAAGAATTCCATGAAACATGTGGATCCCAGGATCATATCCATGGAAGATGGGTCCCCATATGTTAATGGCTCATTGGGTGAACTGACTCTGTGCCAACATGCAAAGAAGGCAAATGGCCCAAACTATATTCAGCTTCAAAAAAGACAGAACACTTCTGAGAGCCAGGATTGCAAGGCAGTGTCCACTAGCAGTTCTAAAAAGAGAAGTAAGAATTCTATTTCTAGTTTATTGCCATTAAAAGATAAGAAGTCCTTAAGTCTTAGTGCAAAGTCTCACAACATAGGCTTTGACACAACAGCTGCCATAGTACCACAAAGACAGAAGCTTCAGAGGAAGAGAGGTCTAATTCAAGCAGCCTCACATCTCTTGAGAAATCACCAAAGGTCTCATCCAAGGACACTCAGGAAATCAAAACTGATTTCTCACTTTCTATTAGTAATTCATCAGATCTGAGTGCTAAGGATAAACATGCTGAAGACGACGAGAAGCATTTGGCAGTCTTGGAAGTGAGGCAAAAAGCAAAAGAAGTGCAGAAGAAGCCGGTGCATAATGATCTGGCAAATTTGGATGGTCATCTAGAGGATAAACTAACATACATCATCTTCGGTTCTGACAGTGAATGTGAAACAGAGGAGATATCAACTCAGGAGCAGAGCCATCCAGGAGAGGAATGGGTGGAAGAGTCTATGGGTAAAACATCGGGGAAGCTGCCTGATAGCAGTGATGACGAGGAATCTGATTCTGAAGATGACAGTAAAAGGTTCAAAATTAAACCTCAGTTTGAGGGCAGAGCTGGACAGAAGCTCATGGATTTATAGTCACACTTTGGCACTGATGACAGATTCTGCATGAATTCTCAATTTCTAGAAAGTGACAGTGAAGAGGAACAGGAAGAGGTAAATGAAAAGAAACCTGCTAGGAAGAAGAGCTTGCTGAAGAAAAAAAGAAAGCCCTGGATGTTGTACAAAGTGTTTTGAAAATCAACTTAAGCAATTCTACAAAGGATCAGTAGCTGCTAAGAAATTTAAGGGCATCATACATTATGGTCCAACAAAGCAAGACCATGCCACTTACAAAAGAAAACGAGATGATAAACCAAAAGAAAGTAAAGAAAAACGAAAAAAGAAAAGGGAGGAAGCTGAAAAGCTACCTGAGGTGTCTAAAGAAACATATTATAACATTGCTATGGATCTGAAAGAAATATTTCAAACTTCAAAATATGCCAGTGAAAAGGAAGCGGACACACCCTGGAATGAGGAGTGTGGTAAAGAGAAACCTGAGGAAATCCAGGACCCTGCAGCTCTGACCAGTGGGGCTTAGCAGCCCAGCAGGTTCATTCTCCTTTTTTGATTCAGACACTAAAGACATAAAGGAAGAGACCCACAGAGTTGAAACAGTGAAACCTGGAAAGATTGTCTTTCCAGGTTTCTGGAGATGAGGAAGACCCTTGTTTCCAAGACTGCAGTTCAGAAGAGGAAGATGTTACTGAAGGAACAGATCACAGAAAGTCCAGTCCTGGAGAAGCATCATTACCTGAGAAAGAGACCACTAGATTTTTCTTTTTCTCTAAGAATGATGAAAGACTTCAAGTAGAAGTAGGTTCTGATTTATTCTGGAGAGGAATGGGAAGTAATATTAGCAGGAACTCTTGGGAGGCCAGAACAAACAATTTGCGTATGGATTGTCAGAAGAAACATAAAGATGCAAAAAGGAAAATGAAACCAAAATAACAAATATCAGCATTGAGTTTGATACTGAATGTGAACAAGGCTCGCCTTAAGGAAACTGACCCAGAAAATAGTTGTAGCTGACAAAAAATAAATATCAGAGTGGAGGAATTTTAAAAATCTGGCTGGTGGAATATCATTCTGGTTGTCATCTTTTTCTGTGGAACTCCTCTGCATTTCTTCGTAAGTAATTACTTCAAAAAATTAAATTCAACTTCTTAAAAAGGAAAAAAAAAAGTGAATTCAATAACATCATTAAACATCTTAGCCCTAGTCAAATTGCCCCACCTGTCCTCAAAATGTCTTTTATAGCTGTTTAAAATTCAGCATCCAGCCAAGCTCACACATTACACTTGGATGCTGTATTTCTTTAGTCTTCCATTTTGACCCTCTGCTCTTCCTGACACGAAATCCTTTGACAAGTCCGAGCCAATTGTTCTCCAGAATGTTCCATCTCCTAAATTTGTTTGACAGTTTCCTCATGATTGGATTTAGACAAGACATTTCTGGCAAGAACTCCACTTAGGTTATGCTGTGTACCTCCCACTCCATAACATCCGGAGGCACCTAATAGCCTAACCCATTGTTGCAATCGAGAGTTTGACGATTTGGGACAATGGTAACTGCCAGGTCTCTCCATTGCAAAGGCATACTTTATCACATCGTAATTAATAAATAATACATAGTGTGATTTTTCAAAACTGTGTGAATCCCTCAACAATCTTGCACCCAATGGTTTTTAGCATTCAAGATGTTTCTCACCTAAATCAATTATTATACTGGCAAGTTTGCAAAACAGAGATTTTCTAATTCTATAATTCTTTCTGTACTTATTAGCTGGCATTCTGCTTTAAAGAAAAGCTTTTCTTTTCTCCTGTTCTCTGTCTTCCTCCCTCTCTTTCTTTCTTCCTAATATCACTTTGGAATCAAGAAATGTTTATATTTTGCCGGGTGCAGTGGCTCACGCCTGTAATCCCAGCACTTTGGGAGGCCGAGGTGGGCGGATCACGAGGTCAGGAAATCAAGACCTTCCTGGCTAACATGGTGAAACCCCGTCTCTACTAAAAAAAAATACAAAAAAATTAGCCGGGCGTGGTGGTGGGCGCCTGCAGTCCCAGCTACTCTGGAGGCTGAGGTAGGAGAATGGCCTGAACCCGGGAGGCGGAGCTTGCGGTGAGCCCGGATCTCACCGCTGCACTCCAGCCTGGACGACAGAGAGAGACTCCATCTCAAAAAAAAAAAAAAAAAGAAAAAAGAAAAAAAAGACATGTTTATATTTGTTATATTTCAGTATAATTACTATTGTTTTTGAAGTTCAAATTATCCCAAATTAGGTTAATAGGAGTCCTTTTCAGTCAGCTCTTTGGTTTTTCGATAACTCTATCATTATTTGAGCATTTTCATAGTTTCCTAGTCAATAAAATATTTCAGGTTAAACCGAGACTTTTCTTCCTCAACACCTGGAATCAGCCATTTCTCCAAACAAGCCTAATTCATTTGGGTGGTAATAGGCACTTGATATGCTCACACTTAGGAGATGTCTAATTTGAACTTAAAACACAAAAGATAATTCTCTCCACCAGCAGATCAAAAAATGTCGAAATTCAAGTAGGTTCCGATTTTTTCTGATTTATTCTGATTTATTTAAAAGGTGTTGAGTGGTCCAAATTTCTGAAGCAATAAAATTAACAATGAATTCTCCCTTTATTTCCACTACTGATGTGTATAATGTGTCTGCAACAATACTCAAGACATTATATGTGTCCAATAACTGAAAATTATACATTATTCTTGTTAATAAAAAGAAGCATCAATATCAGTGTAAGTTTTATTGGACAAGGACATAGAGTATGTGCTTATATTTTGACACTAACTTTACACCCAAGTTATATTTTGCTTAAGCCCATTATAAATTAGGCTCCTTCTTGGGGTTCACACGTGGCAAAGTGTGCCAGGCCCTTATCACGATGTAAGAAAAACCACCTTAAGAGAATATCTTCTGAAAGTAGCTGACAAACGAGTAATCCACACTTCTCTTGCTTCACCCCCTTCTTTGAATTGCTGCAGCCCTAGCTGAGGCACTCATTACCTCTCACTTGATGTTAGCATAATGTTCTAAACTGTTATTATGTTTAAGATACACATACTGAAGTATTTGGCAGTGACAAGTCATGAAGCCTGAAATTTACTCTCAACTGGCTCAGGAGGTAAAAAAGTATATAAAACAAATATGGCAAAATGTTAACAATTGAATCTAGGTACTGAGTATACAGGTATTCATTGTATTGTTCTTTCAACTCTTCTGTGTGTCTGAAATTTTTCACAATAAAACAAGGAAAAAGAATTGCCTAATGGAGTCAACCGATTCATCCTCTAAGTTTTTGCAAAGCCATCAACAGTGTCTTTCTCAAGCCTAGTGATGATCACATTACTCTTCTCTTCAGAAACAGCATTTAGGGAGCTGTGTATTATATGGATTAAAAAACAGACCTTGCAGTCAGATGACTTGGGTTCAAACCCCAGAGTTATCACTTATTAGCTTGTGACCCTGGACTCAGGGAGGTTTCTTAGCCCCCCTGCACCTCAGCTTCCACATATGTGAATGAGGATAATAATGGTACCTACTTCACAAAGTGTGGTAAGCATCAAATGAGAAAATAGGCTGGGCGTCGTGGCTCACGCCTATAATCCCAGCACTTTGGGAGGCTGATGCTGGCGGATCACAAAGTCAGGAGATCGAGACCATCCTGGCTAACATGGTGAAACCCCATCTCTACTAAAAATACAAAAAATTAGCCGGGCGTGGTGGCATGCACCTGTAGTCCCAGCTACTCAGGAGGCTGAGGCAGGAGAATCCCTTGAACACAGGAGGTGGAGGTTGCAGTGAGCCGAGATCATGACACTGCACTCCAGCCTGGGCGACAGAGCAAGACGCCTTCTCAAAAATAAATAAATAAATAAATAAATAAATAATAAATAAATAAATAAATATAAATAAATGAGCAAATACACGTAACACACATAAAACAGTGTCTAACACATAGTTATGCTACGTAAGTGTTAGCTCTGTGTAGACTCAAAGTACTTCCTTCCACAGTATTATATTTTAAAGAATTCTGTAGTCAGAAGCCTTTAGGAAATATTGGGTTAAATAAAGAAAGGCAAGAACTGTTTGTTTGTTTGTTTGTTTGGTTGTTTTTGAGATGGAGTCTTGCTCTTTTGCCAGGCTGGAGTACAGTGGTGCCATCTCGGCTCACTGTAACCTCTGCTTCCTGGGTTCAAATGATTCCCCTCTTTCCTCAGCCTCCCAAGTAGCTGGGACTCCAGGCGCGTGCCACCACACCCAGCTAATTTTTGTATTTTTAGTAGACAGGGTTTCACCATGTTGGCCAGGATGGTCTCGATCTCTTGACCTCGTGATCCCCCCTCTTCAGCCTCCCAAAGTGCTGGGATTACAGGCGTGAGCCAGTGCTCCTGGCCAGCAAGAATCTGTACTGCAGGACTGATCAGAGCTTTTAATATTCTAATGTCTGTGATGAATCTTCAAGTATGTAGATCTCACATTCAGTGCCTCTCATGGGGCCAGTACTTTGAAGATCAGTCTTAGGGAAATGCTGAACTACGGAATGAAAAATCCAAATCTAAACTCCTTCCCTTGGTTTTGAAGGGCTTCTGCTGCCCACCCATCAGTCTCATAGTCTCCTGCTTTCATTCACTGAAATTTCTTCAGGCAAACTTCGAACTCCACTACCTCCCAGTTTAACCCTAATATTTCCATGAGCTCTGTGTGATACCCCTGCAGGGATTTTCATCCCCTCCCCACCCATCAAAACCAGCTCACATGGCACTGCCTCTACAAAGGCCACCCAGATTCTCCCAGGTAGAATTAATTTTCCCATCCTTGCTCCCTTGAGTGTTTTGCTTAAAATTCTATGAAAACACATGACATTCTGTCTTGTGTTATGAGCTTTTATTTCTAGGTTTCAAAAGTAATTTACTTGGATTATTTGTAACTACATAAGATGAAAAGCACATTCAAGTTACAGAGAGTCTCTGGTCCACCACTGATCTTCATTTCTTCCCTAAAAGCACTGTTTAATTCCTTGTGACACAGAACATTTTTAACAAATCTGTTTTTCTACAAGACCCTAAATTCCTAGAAGGCAGAATGAAATCTTGTCCATTTTTACATCTCTCATCATAGCTAACAAAGTTTGATAAACATAGTACATGCTAAATAAATGTGGGGGAAGTAATTAACTATACAAGATCTGTGCCCACAGTAACTTTGATTCAAAATAGAAGAAAAAAAGAAGGAGAAAATTAAAAATAATAGATATTTTAAAGCTCCAACTGTTTTCTCTTTATTTAAAGATTCCTCCATTTTGAACGGTTTACATTAAAAGAACCTTTGCTGCTTCTCATTTTGAATTACGTAAACTAAATGAAGACAGGAATTCAGTAAACAAAATGAACATTTTTATTTCATTTTCATAATTGGCAATAGGAAAGACTCAAGAATCAGAAGTAACTAAGGAGAAAGTAGATGTCATTTGGACAGAAGCTCAGCCCCTAGTTGGCAATAATCCCAATGGGAAATGGTAATTAGATATGTTCAGATTCTGACCATCTGGAACTATAGGAAGCTTCTAAATTTGATTTGTGTTGGAGGAATTGTGGTCAAGAAAGGAACATGCACACAGTGATTTGGATATATTTCAAAATATGGCCTTTTGGGACCCCCAAAACATGTAATTCTACATGAAAAATGTGAACAGAATAATGCGCTCCTTTGCCCTAGAGCTGTTTCTTGCAAACCTGTCTGGAGAGCAAACAGAGTTAACTAAATATCCACCCAGAATTTCTAATCTCACAGTCAATAAACAGTTTGATACTTTGCCTTTACAGTAGGACACCAACATATTCTACCAAAAACTCGTGCCTCTCTAAGCTCTGTAAGCTTTAAGCATTGGGCACACATCTAAAGCAAAGAGAAACAGCTAAATAGTACACAGACCACACTTCGCTTCCACGTGGTGGTGACATCATCAGATCCTAGCTTGTGGCAGTTTCCAGCAATGCCTGGAAGATGTGGCATTAGGTGACTTTCAGATGGGAGCTAATGGCATTTGTGGAAAATCATAACATAAAAGTCCATTGGAGCTCTATAGATTGGATCCTAAGCCGATTTTTCTGGAAGATAAGGGCATTAAAAGGGTCTTATTGCCTTTATGCAGTGCCTCATAGTCTAAGGATAACTGAACTGATTGGATATGTGAAGCAGAGAAGGAATAACTTGGCTTAGCTTCTCCGGTAATCAGTGGGATAATCAATGGCTACAGCCAAGTTGTGCATTGTCAGCTAAGCTCACATGTCTTAGAGGTTTGGCCATGTTGAGAAGTCCAGGTGGATATTGCCCAAGCTTCAAAATTTTTATGGGATCCAATACCTGTATGAAAATACAATTACCTTGTTTTCTGCCATTATATATATTATATATATATTTTATATATATATTTTATATATTTATATATAATATATATTTTATATATTTATATATAATATATATTTTATATATTTATATATAATATATATTTTATATATTATATATAATATATATTTTATATATTATATATAATATATATTTTATATATTTATATATAATATATATTTTATATATTATATATATATTTTATATATTATACATATATTTATATATATATTATATATATTTATATATTATATATTTTATATATATAATATATATTTTATATATATTATATATATAATATATATTTTATATATATTATATATATTTTATATATATTTATTATATATATTTTATATATATTATATATATTTTATATATTATATATTTTTTATATATTATATATATTTTATATATTTATTATATATATTTATATATATTATATATATAGTTTACATATTTATTATATATATTATATATATATTTTATATATTTATTATATATTTATATATTATATATATATTTTATATATTTATTATATATTTATATATTATATATATTTTATGTATTTATTATATATATAATATATATTTTATATATATATTATATATATTTATATATTATATATATTTTATATATATATTATATATATTTATATATTATATATATTTTATATATTTATTATATATATTTATATATTCTATATATATTTTATATATATTATATATATTTATATATTATATATATTTTATAGATATTATATATTTATATATTATATATATTTTATAGATATTATATATATTTTTTATATATTATATATATTTTATAGATATTATATATATTTTTTATATATAATATATATTTTATATATATTTTATATATATAATATATATTTTATATATATTTTATATATTTTATATATATAATATATATTTTATATATATTTTATATATTTTATATATTACATATAAAATATATATTATATGAATATTTTATATATATTATATATTTTATATATGTAATATATATTTTATATATAGTATATATATTTTATATGTATAATATATATATTTTATATATGTATTATATATTTCATATATAATATATATTTTATATATGTATTATATATTTTATATATATTATATATATTTGATATATGTATTATATATATTTTATATATTTTATATATGTATTTTATATATTTTATATATGTATGATATATATTTTATATATATTATATATATTTTATATATAATATATATATTATACATATTATATATATTATATATTATATATGTTATATATATTATATATTATATATTATATATATAATATATGATATATTATATATTATATATATAATATATGATATATTATATATTATATATATAATATATGATATATTATATATTATATATATAATATATGATATATTATATATTATATATATAATATATGATATATTATATATATTATATATATTTTATATATTATATATTTTATATATTATATATATTTTATATATTTTATATATATTATATATATTTGATATATATATTTTATATATATTATATATTTTTATATATAATATATAATATATATTTTATATATATTATATATATTTAATATATATTTAATATATATTATATATATTTTACATATATTATATATGTTTTATATATATTATATATATATTTTATATATAATATATTTTATATATAATATATATTTTATATATAATATATATTTTACATATAATATATATTTTATATATAATATATATTTTACATATATTATATATATTTTATATATATAATATATTTATAAATGTATATTATATATATTTTATATATATAATATATATTTATAAATATATATATTTTATATATATAATATATATTATATATTATATATATTATATATGTTTTATATAATATATATTATATATTTTATATATTTTATACATATTATATATAATCTATATGATATAGATTATATATAATATATATAATCTATATCATATATAATATATGATATAGAATATATATATCATATCTATTATATATGATATATATAATATATATCATATATAATAGATATGATATATATAATCTATATCATATATAATATATGATATAGATTATATATATAATAGATATTATATGTATATTTTATATATAATATACATATTTTATATATATTATATATTTTATATATATCATATATATTTTATATATATGATATATATATTTTATATATATCATACATATATTTTATATATATTATATATATTTTATATATATTATATATATTTAGATATATTTTATATATATATTTTATATATATAATATATATATATAAGCATTTGAAATAGCAGGGATATTCTCCTGGTTTTCTTCTCCATACTCCTCAAAAGTACATTGCTATGTAAAAGTACTTTGCTATGTTAAAGGCTTCCATTATAAGCAGTACATTTTGGATGTGACCTGCTAAAATAATAAAATAAATAGTTTCTGTATTAGGAGAAGGTTGGAACATTGGTTTGAATAACTTGAAAGAGGACAACTTCTTTCAAATCCTGGATGTGCCACTGACTAGCTTTGTACCCTCAGTCAAGACTCCAAGCCTCAGATTCCTGATTTGTGAAACAGGGGAAATTCTACTGGCCATACAGAGTGGTAAAGATACAGTAAGAGGATACATGTACAGTGCTTTGCTAGTACTAAGAGGTCTGTAAATATCTGTTATTATTTTTCAGTTTTGTTGTTTGAGAGTCTAGATGAAAGGATGATAAACGGAAAATCGGTATTTTATTGTCCAATCTGGTCTTTTTTTCTCAACCAGAAATGCATCTGACTTCTTTCGTATTCTCAGTCTTAAAAACAAAGTCCATGGTGATTCACGGCAATAAAAAGAGTCATGCCTGCTCTTGATTGAAGCCTTCCTACGTTATAAGCACTTTTAGTAAAATCATATCCTTGTTTGTTCCTCGTGGCAAAACTAGCTTTATGCTTATTTTCCTAAGAAAGAAATGGACACAGAGAAAGTTTAAACAACCTGCCCAAAGTTACATAGGTGGTAAGTAGCAGCCACGGGGCTCAACGCCCGGCCTGACAGCTCTCAGGCTCGATTGCGTCCCTGGTCAGCTACCGTGACGAGCACACACCAAGTTCCCAAAATGCTTCTGCTCCCGCTGAGGGGCACAAGACAGGTATATGCTGTCACCACTTGGTGACAACTGCCCTAAGGCCTCTACTGCTTCAACATACAGGTATCACAAAGTCATTTTCAGAGATAAAAATGACACCTCATTTGTATATGAAATTCCTTAGGAATTATCGGGACATACTCCAGGCTGCCACCTACATTGATACTGTATTTGAAAGTTTGTAGAACTTTCAAACTTTCTTATTCTAGGAAAGCTAGTTTGTTACTCCAGGAAACTTTCCCAGTACCTAATAAAGAGTCTCTGTGGTTAGATTGCTCCTCCATGCTTCACTGCATCAGTGGAAAATGGAGCATCTCTTCCTGGTGCCATTGGGAGGAGAGAGTTCTTCCTTTCACTCTCCACCCAGTGAACTTACTCGTCCTTCAGATCCTGCTGGAATGTCACTTCTGAGAAGACTTCCTGCTCTGCCTCACATACCACAAAGTCACTCACTTGTCCAGCTTTTTAGTTTTCAACACCATCTAAATGATGCCAATTCCCAAATGGATACCTTCAACCCAGACCTCTCTCCTGCACTTGAAATGAGATCGTTCTTTTTGGACAGATAATATATAATTTATTTATTTTTTGTTTTGTTTTGTTTTGAGGTGGAGTCTCACTCTGTCGCCCAGGCTGGAGTGCAGTGGCATGATCTCGGCTCACTGCAATCTCTGCTGCCCAGGTTCAAGCGATTCTCCTGCCTCAGCCTCCCTAGTAGCTGGAACTACAAGCGCCTGCCACCGTGCTCGGCTAATTTTTTTTTTTTTTTTTTTTTTTTTTTTTTAGTAGAGACAGGGTTTCACCATCTTGGTCAGTTTGGTCTTGAACTCCTGACCTCGTGATCCACCCGCCTCAGCCTCCCAAAGTGCTGGGATTACAGGTGTGAGCCACTGCACCCAGCCTAACACATAATTTAAACTTATCATGCCCAACACTTAACTCCTGATTTTTGTCCCCAAAACCTGCTCTGCCCTCAGTCTTCTCCATTTCAACTAATGGTTGTTTCACCCTTCCATTGGTCAGGACAAATGTCTGGCAGTCATTTATGCCTCCTCTCTCTGTCTCCTAACCTCCATCCAACCCATCAGGAGATCCTTCAGGATGGCTTCAAAAGACATCCTGAATGTTACCACTTCTCAATGCCTCGATAGCTGCCACAAGGTCCAAGCTACTAATCTCTTTCTCCTGGAATCTTGGTCTCCTGATTTCCCTCTTTGACCCCTAAAATATTTTTTTAAATCACAAGAGTCAGAGTGATTCTGCCATAAATAAAACGGTGTCACATCTCTGCTCTAAACCTTCCGTGACTCTAGCTCATTCTGAGCAGACGTTTCAATGTCCATAAGGTCCTACATGATCTGCCTCCCGTTACCTTGGGGGACACAGACAATCCACAAAATAAGTGCTATGGAAAAATATGAAGAAGGGACATGAGAGAAGTGGCACTGAGGAGGAGCCTGTGACTTTGACTAAAAGTCCAGGCTCTCGGGGACTTTGGCCAAGTCCCCCAGACCTGTATTCATTCCCTTCCAGTTATGTTAACCTCCTTGCGGTTCCTTGAACCCACCAGATATGTTCCTGCTCTAGGGTGTTTGCATTTGCTATTCTCTAACCAGAGTAGCTCTTCCTCCGATGTCCACATGGCTCTTTCCCTCATTTATTTAAAGCTTTAAGCCATATGACATCCTCTCAGTGAGACCCTCTGTGACTACACTAGTCAAAGTCACAGGTTCCTCCTCAGTGCCACTTCTCTCACGTCCCTTCTTCATATTTTTTCCATAGCACTTATTTTGTGGGTTTTCTGTGTCCCCCAGCTCAAATATATTTCCACGTGGACAGGGATCGTTATCTGTTTAGCTCACTGATGAATCCCCAGCACCTAGAATAGTACCAAGCACAGAGTAGACAGTCCATAAGTATTTGTTGAGTGAATCAAATCAGACCACCGATTATAAAATCACTTAACATATCTCTTTGTAGCCTTTCTCGTCATTGTAATTGATCAATTTTGTTCATTATGAGATTACTTAATGTCTCTCTTCTGCTAGATTATAAGTAACACAAGAACTGAGACTGAGTCTTCATACCACTAATTCCCTAGCAACTTGCATAGTGCCTGTATTAGTCTGTTTTCACACTGCTATAAAGACATACCCGAGGCTGGGTGATTTATACAGAAAATAGGTTTAATTTACTTAAGGTTCCACATGGCTTGGGAGGCCTCAGGAAACTTACAATCATGGCAGAAGGGGAAGAGGTACATCTTACATGGCAGCAGGCTGGAAAGACTGTGCGTAGCAAAAGAGGGAAGAGCCCTTTATAAAACCATCAGATCTTGTGAGAACTCACTCACTCTCACAAGAACAGTGTGGGGGAAACTGCCCCCATAATTCAATCACCTCCCACCAGGTCTCTCCCACCATAACAGGGGATCACAATTCAAGATGAGATTTGGGTGGAGACACAAAGCCTAACCATGTCAGTGCCATTACTTAGAAGATGCTTACCAATATTTCTTGAATGAATAAACTGCACCAAGAAGCAGTTAGCATTGGATTCTAGTGCAGGCTCCAGATTTCTGACAGTGTTACAAAGAGATCATCTTCTGGAAGAAGTGCACTGATGAGACAATAAAGGGTTGCTAGATACATTAGAAAGAGACAGAAAACCTAAATAAGAACCACATAGGTGACAAAAAGTACTTAAGGCAAATATATAGATGGTTATGCCTGAGTACAGTCAAGAAGGGTTGTTTATGCGTAGGCGTGATTTGTGTGGGTTTTGAGGTGTGTTTTTTCTTATGTTTTTTCTTTTGTGTGACTACAATAGTATCATCTTTCTTCACTTACTTGTTTGCATCTGGGAGGTATCAAAACTTCTTCAAGGAATAAGAAAGAAGAATGTTACAAGATTATTTCAGAATATTCCAAATACGTAAACAAAGTTACAAATCTGAATTGTCTGAAGGCTCAAAGAGAAGTGAGACAATTTTTCACTCTTGAGAATAATTTGGTTTGATACTTTTGAAAAATAGGTTTATATATTTTTACTCCTAGCATACTCTGGAGAGTCTCTTTAAAACTGCCTTAGAATAAAAATAATTAAACTTGCTTTGAAGTTGGGAAAAATTGGTTTCCTAGATTTTTCACTGGTGTTATACTGCCATCTAGTGACCACAAAAATGTATGACTTACCTGCACCGCTGAAAGACAAACACAGGCTGTCCAAGGCAAAATCCCCAAGTAGCTGATCTGGCCTGTCAAGGTCCCTTTCCATCAGTTGAGAGGGGCACCCTAATAGACGAATGTTTGTTCTTGACATGTCTCAGCATGAAAAACTGAATTTTTATGTTTGTCTATCAAACACGCAACTTTTATAAGCAAGTTTTTGCTGATAAGTCACTTTAATCAGACTTATGAATGCCTTATTGGGAGTTACAAACTGTTAATCTCTCCACTGTTTCTGACTTCATAGTAATCAGGGGATCTCTCAGGTCAGATGGACCTCAAAAACTTTCCCATTTGCTTCAATCCAGAGGAGCTGTGAGAACACTGTAGTAAAAGGGAGGCATAGAGCAACTTCTTTCCATCTAGATGTATGTGAATAAAAATACTTCTGCTTATTTCCTGACATTGACTATAATCATAAAATGGCTGTGTTTTATAAAATTATTTATGTTCTGATAAATATATATGATTACACTCAACTGACCCTTAAGTCCCTGCAAAAGGCTATTTACCTTTTGTGGAAAATGAAAAAAATGTCTTCAGGATTACAGTATACTCTAGCACACTCAACAAGCCAATAAAATCTAAAATGAACTATACCCTTTCTGCCAAATAAAGCTAGACAAACGTCTAGCTTATTTGCCTTCATTTCTCATCACACTTCATTTGTGTTTTTAAAAAAGTGACTTGTCTGGTTGGTGGGTTTTATCTTTTCCTCAATAATTTCCACATTTATTTCTAAGGATAACATAGAAAGAAAAACACCATATGATACAGAAATTGGAATACATTCCCTTACTTGCCTCTTATGTAAACACGGAGGAATTGGTGGTGTGCACTTGTAAGATCACCTTGTCTGGCTAACATCTGAAATGGACAGATCTGAAATACAAGAAGTTCTCCAACTTCCAAAGGAAACCTCTTCAGAAGAATGGATGCACATTTACAAGAGCAAACAGAGAATGGCAGTGCGGGCCTTATCATCTAGAAATCTGTTCCCATCAAAGAAGCAAGAACTTCTCTTCTTCTTTTATTCAAGGGCATAAAATGAGTGCTTCTCATGAGTAGGATAACTAGAATTATGAGTAGCACATGTTCACAGTATAGATTTCTAAGAAGGAACAGTAGGCAAGGTAGGCATAGAAATTCCAAAATCAGAGACTGAACCTTCTCTACTTATGTAATTCTTTAGTAAGTAACAAGTAATTAACTAATTTTATTTTACTTTGTCTTTGTTGCAAAATTGTAAAATAAAGTTGATCTTAAATGTTTGCTGAGGAGATTATCATTACATGTGTCATTACATACTAATATGTCTTTTTTTTTTACAGTGTTTGAGGGAAAGATTGTTTTAAAATGATTTCCTTTGTGTTTCACCCCGTTCTATGCATAAAGCAATAAGGAGATTTCTAAATACCTACAGCCTTTGTGTGCATTTCAGAGCATCTTTTCTCCATCCATTGTGTGTCCTTTAACCATAGATTACCTCCTCCGAAAAGTCATCCTAATCAGATGGAACTAACATGAGAGGTTTTTTTTTCCCATTTCTATGTATAACTTTAAATATTTTCCAATAAAGGAGTAGAAGTTCAAAAGCACAAAATACCAAGAATATATCCTCAAAATAATGAAAAACCAGTGTACTAGCATGGAAGGCTTGTATTAAGAAGGAAGGACTGATGGAGATTGCAGTGGACTTTGCAAACCAGGCTAAACAGCAGGGACTTGATGCTCAAAGTGAGTGAAATTCAATTTAACAGCTTAATTGGAGCAAAATATGATTGTTTTTATTTCTTTTTCTCATGATATTTATTTTGAAGTTTCAATTTATAATAAAGGAAAAGATGCAATTTTTATATTTGTCAAAGAGTACGTGATTTTTTAAGTTGAGAAACAGTGCATACTCAGAAAGAAGCAGCCACTTAAGGTTGAAAAGGGCAGGTCTTTGGAAAATTACTTTGGCAGCAATAAGAAAGGCAAGGCTGAAGTCAGGGAGTCTAATTAGGGGGCCACTGACAAAGTTCAGATACAAAAGGCAAAAGGGCCAGGCCTGAGTGGTGGTGGTTAAATGGAAGAAATAGGAAATGTGTTTTAAGAATTGATTTTTTTTTTTTTTTTTTTTTTGAGACAGAGTCTTGCTCTGCCGCCAGGCTGGAGTCCAGTGGTGCCATCTTAGCTCACTGCAACCTCCGCCTTCCTGGTTTAAGCAATTCTTCTGCCTCAGACTCCAGACTCCCGAGTAGCTGGGATTACAGGCACGCGCCACCACGCCTAGCTAATCTTTGTATTTGTAGTAGAGATGGGATTTCACCATGTTGGCCAGGATGGTCTTGATCTTCTGACCTCGTGATCCTTCCGCCTTGGCCTCCCAAAGTGGTGAGATTACAGGCATGAGCCACCATACCAGGCCAGAAATGATGTTTTTTAAAGGTGCATTTTCTTGGTGAACACTATGTTATATGAGGCATTTACAGAAGCCAGCACATAGTAAGTATCTGTAGTATTAGGTAGATTCCAAAATGACCTCCAATGACTCCCACCTCCTGGTCATCATGCCTTATGTAATCCCGTGTGTGTGTGTGTGTGTGTGTGTGTTAAGATTGGACCTAGTAACTTGCTTCTCATGAATGCAGAAAGAGTGATGAGGTCTCACCAATAGCCTGTGAGGAACTGAGACTCTCAACCCACCTCCTGAGCTGAGAAACTAAATTCTGCTAAGAATTACCTGCTCAAGCTCAGAAGCAGATCCTTCCAACTGTGTATTCAGATAAGACCGCAGCCCTGCTGACGCCTTGACTGCAGCCTTGTAAGAATTCCTGAAGCAGAAGACTCAGGTAAGCTGCGGCCAAATTCCTGACCCATAAAAACTATGAGATAATAAACGTGTGTTGTTTTAAGCCACTAAGCTCAGGTATAATTTATTATCCCACAATAGATAACTACTATAGTATCCAATAATATCTGTTGCTGAATTAAATACATAATATGCAAAAATGAACCATACTCAGTGTGGAAAACAGCATAAATACCTCTTAAAAGAAATAACTTTAGGAACTGGTAAATCTTCAGAGATAAATTTTGTAACCCTAAAGTTACCAATAACTTATTAACTATTTCCAAGAACCTTGAATTGAACTGTTTCTCGAAAAGAAGTTTTCCATTTCCTAGGAAAATGGAGTCTTCAAGGCTCATTTATCAAAGTGCATATTTAGCTCCTATCACATATTGGTTCCTGGAATCTTTGGTAAACACGCTGTGGTCGTTGCAAAGATGGCCACACGTACACGCCACATGCGCCTGTGCATACACACAATCACCAGTGTGAATGAGCACGTCTGTCTTGACATGTTTGCACACCTAAGTATATGGCCTCTAGTGATAAAAGATTGATGCTTGGACCCACATGCACACATCCACTAAAGCAATGAAGCACACACCAAATCATCACTACTCACTATGTGCACCTGGATACACAGACATAGACACACAAAAGGAAGTGTCCCGATCCCAAACAGAAAAGTCAGTTTATTACTCCAGATCAGCACTCCTCAAATGGTGCTGTAGATGTTAATCAGTTAGGCAAAAAAATAGGTACAAGATCAAATAAGTTTGGGAAACACTGTCTTAAAGTGTTAAATGTCTGTTTTCAATATGCATCTCCCAAAACACTGCTCTACAACTGTTTCCACAGAAACAAGAGAGGATTGTAAAAAGCAAAGATACATTCAAAGATTAAGCATTTCACTTTGTTTCTTCAGGTCCAAATACAAGCAAGGATTAATCCCATTATTGCACTGAGCACAATATAGTATAGAGCTTTTTTCTAACCATATCTTTACAGCAATGTTAAAGTTCCCATGGGTATAAAAAGCCAGGATAGATGAGAAGCAAGCAGATGACTAGCTTCCCCACCCATAGAAACGTAATCACTTCACCTGTGACAGTGGAGAACATAATAGCTCTGTCTCCACTTTCCAGAAAGCGGTGATGGTCCTGCAGCCTGCGCATAATTACTTCCTTTAGGGCTTCTGCTAGTCCCCAGCCTGGTTAACAACCCACTCCTCTGGGCTCCCATAGCACTTTGCACAAATCTCAGTTACAGAAACTACTATCTTGTATTATTTGGGACTAGAATTTGGGGCCCGTGTGCCCCATGATCTCCTAGAGAGTCTGTTGCCTAGCACTGTACCTAGCACTGGGTGAATAGCTAATAAATGTTTCTTGTATAAACTACACAGAAGCAGAAAATCAAATATCTCATGTCCTCACTTATAAGTGGGAGCTAAATAAATGGTACACCTAGACAAAAAGATGGGGAAAATAGACTCTGGGAACTCCACACGGAGGAGGGTGGGAGGGGAGTGAGGGTTGAAAACTTACCTACTGGGTACAATGTCCAATATTTGGGGGATGGATACACTAGAATCCCAACCCCCGCAATTACTCATGTAATACCCATGTAACAAACAAGCACATGTACCCTCGAATCTAAAATCTGAGACAATAGAGATTAAAATCAACTGAAATGACTTAGTTTTTACCTAAAGAAGATCATTCCAAGAAAGGAGACTGTTAAAACAGAGATAATGCCAGCATAGTGAAACAGTGAGATTGTGATGCAGGAAGCCTGAATTGTATAACTGGAAAAGAAACTGATGAAAGACTCCACAGAATGAACCCGAGCCTTCAAATCAATGAGCTTTTGAAATAAAATGCATCCATTCAGGCGCGATGGTTCATGCCTGTAATCCCAGCATTTTGGGAGGCCAAGGTGGGCAGATCACCTGAGGTCAGGAGTTCAAGACCAGCCTGGCCAAAATGGCAAAACCCCATCTCTACTAAAAATACAGAAATTAGCCGGGTGTGGTGGTGCAGACTTGTAATCCTAGCTACTCAGGAGGCTGAGACGGGAGAATCGCTTGAACCCAGGAGGCAGAGGTTGCAGTGAGCAGACATCACACCACTGCACTCCAGCCTGGGCGACAGAGCAAGACTGCATCTCAAAAAAAGAAAGAAAAAGAAAAAAAAGAAAAGAAAAGAAATAGAATGCATCAGAAAGTGTGTATGTAATGTTTCATTTCTTTAGAAGTTCCTTCTCTATGTGTGTCAAAGATAATAACATAAAAACACCTGAGATGCTGTTATTGTAAGACCTTAGAAATAAGGCTTATAGAAGCATGATTTAACTTGTAGCTGAAGAATGGGTTACTGTTGAGTCCTTCACTGGCTGCTAAATGGTAAGATGTGGTAAGGCTTCAGGATAGTAAGACAGACACTTGAAAATATATATTAAGGATGGAATATTAGATAAAGTCAGAGCCATCATTTCCACCCACAGCTTAGATCACACCCCTCCCTAGCTCCAAACTCTCCCCTCATCTCCTTCTATATCTTTACTCTGCATTATTTTCTTCATATCACCTATCACTACCTGAAAAGGTATATTATATGTTCATTTTTAAATTTTCATTTTTCCTCCTACAGAATGTGGCCTCAAGAGCTTAGAACAGTGTCTGACAAACCACAAGCTTGTAATAAATAATAATTGAGCCACTATATGATGTTGAAGTATAGCTTTGAGCTGGTAAACATTGATTTACAGCTAGCAGCTACTGTTGCTGATATAGAATATATGTATATGTGTGTACAGTATAAAGAACGAGCAGTCATTTCAGCCCATACCTATTACCATTGCTCCTACTGCTGCAACTACTACTACCTATGCTATTACTGCTACTCTTACTAATGAGTGCCCATAATAATAGCAAACCTTTAAGCACCTGATATGTGCCAGGTATTGTACTAAGAACTTGATCTACATTAAATCAGTCAATCCTTACAAGAATTCCACTAGGTAGTGAGCTGACACAAAAGGTCCTGCTATTGAATCAGAATCATGTGGCTCAAAGAACTTACCCAATGTCAAACTTAATTAATAATTTCAAGGATACAAGCAATCAAGGGGCACAAGCAAAGCAATGACGGGTACGAGACATCCCACATGTCCCGGCTTTTTCTTTTTCATAGTCGTCTACACTTTCAGGCCCAGAGTAGTAAGTGAGTTCTCTAATGAAGTCTGCAGGTCACCTCACATAGTGAGGAGAATTTAAGCCATGAAAGATCTTCATTTTAACCCAGAGTGTTTTTGCAACTTGTGCAACATTATTCAGATAGGTATGCCTCATAAATGTATAGATCAGATATAAGATTATTTACCCTAAACAACCCTAAACCAGAGACATTCTGCTCAACGTGTATCACAGACAAAAGATCTCCCTCCTAGCAAGTACCACTAGTCTATTTGCCTGGTGATCTGGAGATATGGAATAAATGTTTGTGTGTTCCCCAGATGTATACATTGAAAATCTAAACTTCAATTTGATAGTATTAGGAAGTGGAGTCTTTGGGACAAGGTGTCTAGATGTTTCAGTCAGTCTGGGCTGCTATTAATTGAGAAGTAATTAAGTCCTTAAGGTGGAACCCATATGAATAGGATTAGTGCTTTTGTAAAAGACACCTCAGAGAGCTCTCTAGCCCTCTTTCTGCCATGTAAAGACACAGCAAAAAGATAGCCATCTATGAGACAGAAAGTGGGCCCTCACAGACACTGAACCTTCCTATGCCTAGATTTTGGACTTCCTAGCTTCCAAAACTGAAAGATAAAGTTTGTTGTTTAAGCCACCCAGTCTGTGGTAATCTATGACAGCAGCCCAAACTGACTGAAACATCCAAATACCTTGTTTCTTTTCTTTTCTTTTCTTTTTTGTTTTTTTGAGACAGAGTCTTGCTCGGTCACCCAGGCTGGAATGCAGTGGCGCGATCTTGGCTCGCTGCAACCTCTGCCTCCTGGGTTCAACCAATTCTCCTGCCTCAGCCTCCCTAGTAGCTGGGATTACAGATGCCCACCACCACGCCTGGCTAATTTTTGTATTTTTAGTAGAGATGAGGTTTCACTGTGTTGGCCAGGCTGGTCTTGAACTCCTGACCTCAGGTGATCCGCCCACCTTGGCCTCCCAGAGTGTAGGGATTACAGATATGAGCTACCGTGCCCGGCCTCAAATACCTTGTTTCTGAGGAGAAGGGACTGGGTGGCCCACCTTCTCTTGTTTCTCTGGATGTGTTTCTCTCATAATCAGGAATACAAATGGGTTATATGCCAACTGCTCTAACTCTTTGCTCTGCAGGTAACAAATTAGTATTTTACATATCAGGTTTAGAAAAGTAAACACAGTGAATGAAAGATCCGGAACTGAGAGTAGAGTGCCCAAGAAATCTGTGATTTCTTAACCCCTACACTACTCCCTCCAATAGATAATGCCCTGTATACGTGCTTAAGTAAATCAAACATTTCTTGAGAAACTGCTATGCTAGGCTTTGTCGTAAAAAAGAATAGGGCATGGTCTCTGCCATCGAGCTTAGACTGGAGATATAAAAATATAAAGAAAAATGTAATGAAGTGTGATATGTTCAATGAGACAGCACAAGGTTGTGAGAATACAAAGTTTAGAGTAATTCAGGAAGTAAAGAGGAGGGGAGCAGGGATGGCTTGGAGGAATGGCCTGGCTGTTGGCTATTCGTGTGTGTGCCTACCCTTGGAAAATACACATCGTTATAAAGACAAATGATGGAGAGCGAGACAGAATAACAGAATACAAGTGCACCGTCAGACTCAGTTTGCCTTTCAGAAGGAAATCAAAACCTCTTGACACCAACTGAAAGGCCAAGTTGGACAGCAGCTCCTCTGAAAGCTAGGGGGATTCCACAGTGAAGCTCAGGGCAGTGGAAATCTAATGACCATCACTGCGTTTATATTAACTTTGAAAGTTTTCAGAGCATATTCATCTTACTTTTTTTTTAAATTTTATTATTATTACACTTTAAGTTTTAGGGTGGGAATTGAACAATGAGAGCACAAGGACACAGGAAGGGGAACATCACTTCATCTTACTTTTTTGCTAAAAAAGCATGCTGCCTTTCATTTTTATCATTTCTAGGTCATGTTTTACGAAGTGAAGTATGAAAAAGGTAAATGAAAGCAGTTTTAAATATGATAATCATTTTAAAAATTTTTACCATGGATTTATACTGTGTGCAGGACAGTGCATTTCCAAAAACGTAGACTTGTGTCTTAGTTTGCTCAGGATGCAATACCATAGACTAGGTGGCTTATAACCAACAGAAATTTACTTCTCAGAGTTCTGAAGGAGGGGAAGTTCAAGATCAAGGTGCCAAAAGATTCAGTGTCTGGAGAGGGCCCACTTCCTGGTTCATATATAGCCATCTTTTCGCTGTGTTCTTACATGGCAGAAAAGGAAAATGAGCTCTCTGTAGTCTCTTTTCAAGACGTTAATCACACGTATGGGAGCTCTGCCCCCATGACCTAACCACCTACCCAAAACTTCATCTCCAAGGGCCATCACAGTGGGGGTTAGGAATTCAACATATGAATTTGGCGGGTAGGGAAGACACAAACATTCAGTTTATAGCAGCATGGAACTTATAGAAGCCAGATCATGAGTTATGAAGAGATCTCTATTTTAGAAACAGGTTTAACTGGTAAAGAACTCATCATTTATTATCTCTCCAAATTGATAAATCCTTATGTCTCACAAAAAGAAGAGTGCTATGTTTTTTATTAAAAAACTTATGCACACAGGGATGTTATCGAAGAGACACATGACACCACTTCATTAAATCTGAGATTGTGCATCAGCCTTTCATGGCCACAAACCTGGGACCTAGAAGTATGATCCAAGTTGCAGAAGTAGGTACCTCAGAGGAAGGGTAAGAACTATATCTGAAGATCATTAGCAGGAAAAAAAGTAGTATCCCACAGGAGATAAAGCACAGACCACAAGTCAATCTTCCAAGAAATCAGTTAAAAACAGTAGACTGGATAAAGAAAATTTGGGACATATACACTATGGAGAACTGTGCAGCCATAAAAAGGAACAAGATTGTGTCCTTTGCAGCAACATGGATGGAGTTGGAGGCCGTTATCCTAAGCAAACTCACACAGGAACAGAAAACCAAGTATCACATGTTCTCACTTATAAGTAGGAGCAAAACACTGAGTACATATGGACACCAAGAAGGGAACAACGGACACCAAGGACTACCTGAGGGTGGATAGTGGGAGGAGTGTGAGGATCAAAAAACTACCTATTGGGTACCATGCTTACTACCTGGGTGATGAAATAATCTGTACACCAAACCCCTGTGACATGCAATTTACCTATATAATACGCCTGCACATGTAGTCCTGAACCTAAAATAAAAGTTTAAAAAGTAAAAATAAAAAAAGAAATCAGTTAAAATTTTAATCTTAAAAATCTTAACCTTGGTTGCCCCAGAAATATGCAAATGTGAATTTGTCTGCGTTACGTGGAGTGGAGCCTGTGGTAAAGCAATTTTTCATTTGTCTTCCTTCATGACAGAACTGCCTTGCCCTTCTAAGAAGCACGGAAGAATTTTTTATCCTCATCTACCTAACTTCCCCAGAACAACTAAGCACTACACTTCGAAAAATCTCCCATGTTCCCTGCTTCTTCCTAGTCCACAAATCCAATTTTAAAACTACAAAAACATTAAATCGATTATTTTTTGTATTAACTTAAATGTACCCAATATATAATCCAACTTTCAGATGTCCATAAATGAAGAACAATGCCATCCATTCATATGTCTTTGAGTAATTTTCACCCCTTTTAAGTGAAAAGTTGGTTAAGACTCTTTGCACCCAGCAGCATAGGACAAGATTAAGATAAACCAGAACCATGAGAACTAGAGATGAAATAAACTATAACTATTCTACAAAGACAATCTAGTTGTTAAGAGCTGTGGGGAAGATCTGGAGGAATTGTTTGCTTTTCCAAAAGTTTGAAGTCAGCCCACAAATCTTAGTATTTACTTTAAGGAACTTTTGGGAGAGTACACACAAATTTATGAAAACACAACAACAATTTGTCACTACAAATTACCCTTATTATCACAAGTAAAATCCATCTGCCAATGAAGGAAGGGCACAAAACCCACCTGTCCTACGTACTTCACTGACAGCTGGCTGAAGCCATCTGCTGCTGTTATGGGAGGAATATAGGCAAGAAACCCACTTACCCAAGACTCTGCACTGATACAAGACAGTGTTTCCCTGCCCCTGAGAAGAGACAGGAAACCCAGTTGTATTCCAGACCCTATACCAAGAAGGAAGCAGAGGATGTTTGCTATTGGAGAGAATCAAGAATTTTGAAAAGAGTCCTATCCCTAAGATTTAGGCACACAGGGCCTCCCTAAGACTGAAACCGGGACAGGAAAACCAAGAAACTTTTTTCTCCTCACTGTAAGTCTTATCCCAAATACCAAAGAACAGACATCTGCTATTAACAGAAGGGCATGAAGAGAGACCCCCTCCATAGCAGAGTCATGCAGGTGCTACTGAAATCTGAGGTAGGACGAAAATGCTGAGAGAAATTCTGTTGCTCCATGTCTCATACTAAGCACAGGGCAGTAGCAGTACCCTACTAAAGGAATTTAAAGACTTCATCGCACTAAAGCAACAACAAAGCCCAAACCCAGCTCAACTGCAGTCTAGACTGAATCACCCTCTTCCTCTCCTCCCAAGACACACACACACAAACACACACACACACACACATACACATGCACACACACACTGCTTTATAGGAGAAAAGGCATACTCATTTCTGGACATAAAAATTATTTACCTCCATCTCTGCTGTTCTGTTACACACATGTCCAGCATTTAATCAAAAATCATACAGCCTCCAAAAGATCAAGAAAAAAAATGGACCCATTGTTAAGATATAAAATGGATCCATTGTTAAGCTATCAAATAATGATAAATAGTCAAAAGATAAAAGAGCCAACAGAATCACACCCAAAAATGGCCTAAGTTGTTGGCATTATCAGACTGAGACTTTAAAATAACTGTGATTAATATGTTAAATGATCTAGTAGAAAAGTTGTACAATATGTGTAAGCAGATGAAGGATTTCAGTAAAGAGATTGAAACTCTTTAAAAAAGAACCAAAGGAAAATGCAACAAGTGAAAAACACCATACCAAAGATGAACAATTCTTTTGATGGGCCAGACATAGCAGAGAAAAAAAGAAATGAACTTGAAGATAGGTCATAAAAATTGCATATACTAAAACACTAAGAGGAGGGAAAAAATTAAAATGAAAAGAGTATCTAAGGTCTGTGAAACAACATTAAATATTTTGAAAAAAAGAACAACAGGTAATTGGAGCCCCTGAAGAGGAAGAGAGAAAATCAAGGTAGAAGAATTATTTGAAAAGATAATGGCTAATAATTTTTCAATATTAATAAAAACAAACAGGCCACAGAGGAAGCTCAGAGAACTCCATGCAGGATAATACAAAGAAAATCTCCATTAAAAAATATAGAAAAGACTTTCTCTCTCTCTCTCTCTCTGTCTCTGTGTGTGTGTGTCTGTGTGTATGTGTGTGTGTGTGTGTGTGTGTGTGTGTGGTTTGTATTAAAGCATAATAATATTTTTAAACATATTCAAAAACTTTTAAATGGCTGTGCATATCACTGGGATTACAACCAAAGCTGACTTTTATGTGTGGTTAAAGACTGTTTCAGAATCACTCTGAACATTAGAGTAAGAAAACTAAAAATTCAGGAGCCCCTATTGTTTACCAGACATTCTGCCACATTCTTCATATACTCACCTCTTTCAACCACCACAAATCATTTATTCATCCTATAAATATTTATCAAATGCCTACTTTTTGTGCCAGGCATGGCATCTCTGAGAAAGTAACATAAAACTGAAAGCTAGAGGACAAGGAAAAACCACCATGTGAAGACAAAAGTGGCTAGTGGGGAAAGGGGCAGCCTAGTTTCCAGTCAAAGGAATGAATCCCAGATGTCCTCCAATGAACAGGAGAAAGAATGGCTTCAATGCAGCAACCCAGGAGAAGAATGACTGACTAGGAGGCCTGGCCCTGCAGAGGATCACCAGTGCCTTGTAGAACAAAGCAAGTTATTAAGCAGCAACTTGAGGACAGATTCTCCCGACTCCCTAGCTTCTGCCCATGTCTCTGGGGTAACTACTGACACTTTCAGAGCTTCACATTCTTCACAGCACTTCCGTATTCCTTATGCATATGAGAGCTCCTAAAAAGAATGGCTGCTTTGCAGAGCTCTAGGCTCTTTCCTCCACTGTGAAATATCATGCGATGCTGCTGAAATCTAAGTTCTGACAACAGGAGTATGCTGAGAAGCCTCCAAATCTGAGTGAATAAAATGCCTGACTTATTAAGTCATGGGTGGTGGAGACTTTACAGACGCACTCAGCTCCCTAAGCATGATGTCAAGACCTCCACCCTCAACACACCCCTGACCAGAAGTTATGTAACCAGAGGACTCTGTTTCCAATATTGAGCACAAATGATGTAATAAAGGTCATCTTTATCTCTCTTTTTCCTGTATTTATCAGTAAAGTGATAATGAAGCCTACAGGGCCAAGACAAGAAGGAGGCTAATGATTGGAGGCAGATACACATCTACGGAGGGCGTTTATTACCACAAACTCATACTCTTGAGGGAGGAATGCAAGCTGTCATTTAAACATCCTCTGAGGGGCCTTAACTTTAACTTCCTTAACCTATAACCTACTTAGGTAGAGAAAGGGGCAGAAAATACTGTTAAGTACTTTAAGCATTAATGAATACTCCCAAGTATTTGACACCAAATAAATGAGATGTCTTTGCAGCCCTGGGTGTTCTGATATATGCACCTTCACTCTGATACTTTTCTTACCCTTCCTGCCTCCTTGGGCCTTGACTTTAGCCTCCCAGCTAAATTAACTCAACTGAACGTCTATTTGTGCTTTTAGTGGGCAACCCATGCTACAGCCTACATTGTGAAATCTCATGAATTGACTTCCCATGAGAACCTAGAAATTTAAATCTAGTTCTGACTTTACTGAATTTTGCACTCTATACGGAGATATTCCTGTGTGCGGACAGTAGTAGGCACGTGTTTGAGCAGGGACTGGACCTGACTCTCATTTACCCTGCTGTAGCAGCTTGGCAGGTGGGACCTAGGGCCCTGTCCTAATGTCCCCTGTCACAGAGATTCTCTCTTCACATTGGCTCTTTTTAATTTTTTTTTTAAGACAGTGTCTTACTCTGTTGCCCATGCTGGAGTGCAGTGGCACGATGATCTCGGTGCACTGCAACCTACACCTCCTGTGTTCAAGCGATTCTCCCGCCTCAGCCTCCCAAGTAGCTGGGATTACAGGTGCCTGCCACCACATCCTTCTAATTTTTTTTATTTTTTATTTTTTGTATTTTTAGTAGAGATGGGGTTTCCCCATGTTGGCCAGACTGGTCTGGGACTCCTGACCTCAAGTGATCTGCCCACCTTGGCCTCCCAAAGTGCTGGGATTACAGACATGAGCCACCATGCTGGGTGCACAATGGCTCTTGATTTTTATTCTCACTGCTACTACCCCAGTACAAATGGTAAGCATATTGTACATAACTTTCAGCAGGCTCCTAACAAGTCTGCCTATTTGTGATATTTCCCTCTTCTTACTTCTTGCTTCAGTAAAACCTTTTATTGATGGGGCACAGTGGCTCATACCTGTAATCCTAGCACTTTAGGAGGCCAAGGCAGGTGGATGGCTTAAGCCTGGGAGTTCGAAACCAGCCTGGGCAACATGGAGAAACTTTGTCTCTACAAAAAATACAAAACTTAGCCAGGCTTGATGAGACATACCTGTAGTTCCAGCTACTCGGGAGGCTGAGGCAGGGCAATCACCCAGCCTGGACAACAGAGTGAGGCTCTGTCTCAAAAAAGAAAGTCCTTTTATAAGTCTTTCTTAAACACTGCTTTTCTCATGCCACCTCTTGTGCAAGAATATTTGATAGCTCCTGAAGTCCTACATTCTGATATTGAAGGCACAAATGAAGACAGTCTGATCTGTGAAATAGTACCATAAGACTTAGCAAGATAACTAGCAAGATGGGAAGTCAATGCTCAAGGCTTCCTCAAGTTTCAAGAAACAGGAAAGAATTGCAAGACTGAGGCCCATGGAGTGACATTTGGAAAGTATTGCATGAGAGAACTCCATCAGCCAGGGGCCAGTCAGAAGGCAGGCAGAAACTACACTGCAAGTTGGAGCAGAGATAATTGAACATAAAAAATAGATAGCTAGATATAAAGTTGTTAAATAGATAACGAAAAGAGTAAAAAGGGACATCGTGGAAGCAACCACAGGAAACAGTTACTCTCCCTAAGACTGAGGGAACAGAGGGAAAAGTTGAAATTATTCAAACTTAAAGGAGGGGTCTATGGTTGATGGTCACAATTTCCTTCTTCCATTTCTCATTCATGACTTTTTTTGTCTTAAGCAGGACTTCAGTTGGTTTGTATCTTCATCCATTTGGGAAGCTATAACAAAATATCATAGTCAGAATAGCTTATAAACAACAGAAATTTATTTCCAACAGTTCTGGAGGCAGGCGGGCTCAAGGTCAAGGTGCTGGCAGATTCGGTGTCTGCAGGGGGTCTGTGTGTTAGTATGTCCCCAACTACTATAAATACCTGAAACTGGCCAGGCATGGTGGCTCACGCCTGTAATCCCAACACAACACTTTGGGAGGCCAAGGCGGGCACATCACCTGAGGTCAGGAGTTCCAGACCAGCCTGACCAACATGGCGATACCCCATCTCTACTAAAAATACGAAAAAATTAGCCAGACGTGGTGGTGCATGCTTGTAATTCCAGCTACTTAGGAACCTGAGACAGGAGAATTGCTTGAACCTGGGAGGTGGATGCTGCAGTGTGCCAAGTTCACACCATTGCACTCCAGCCTGGGCAGCAGAGTGAGACTCTGTCTCAAAAAATAAAATAAATAATAAATAAATAAATAAATAAATAAATACCCGAGACTGCTGAGACTGCATAATTTATAAAGAAAAGAAGTTGAATTGGCTCACTGTTCCAGTAACTGTACAGGAAGCGTAGCCACTTCTGCTTCTGGGAAGGTCTCAGGAAACTTCCAATCACGGTGGAAGGTGAATGGGGAACTGGAACTCACATGGCCAGAGCAGGAGGAAGACAGAGAAGGGGGAGGTGCTACACACTTTGAAACAACCGGATCTCTGGAGAACTCACTCACTATCAGGAGAACATCACCAAGGGGGAAATCTGCCCCCATGATCCAATCACCAGGCCCCACCTCCAACATTGGGGATTACAATTTGTGATGGTTAATACTGCGTGTCAACTTTATTGGACTGAAGGATACAAAATATTGATCCTGGGTGTGTCTGTGAGGGTGTTGCCAAAGGAGATTAACATGTGAGTCAGTGGGCTGGGAAAGGCAGACCCACCCTTAATCTGGGTGGGCAAATCTAATCAGCTGTCAGCATGTCTGTCTGGAATATAACCAGGCAGAAAAACTCGAAAAGAGAGACTGGCCTAGCCTCCCAGCCTACATCTTTCTCTGGTGCTGGATGCTTCTGGCTCTCAAACATCGGACTCCAAGTTCTTCAGTTTTGGAGCTCAGACTGGCTCTCCTTGCTCCTCAGCCTACAGACGGCCTATTGTGGGACCCTGTGATCATGTGAGTTAATACTTAATAAACTCCCCTTTATATATATACATATATATGTATGTATGTGTATATATACATATATGTATGTATATATGTGTATATATGTATATATGTATGTATGTATGTGTATATATACACATATGTATGTATATGTGTGCGTATACACATATGTATGTATGTGTGCGTATACACATATGTATGTATGTGTGCGTATACACATATGTATGTATGTGTGTGCGTATACACACATATGTATGTATGTGTGTGCGTATACACACATATGTATGTATGTGTGTGCGTATACACACATATGTATGTATGTGTGTGCGTATACACACATATGTATGTATGTGTGTGCGTATACACACATATGTATGTATGTGTGTGCGTATACACACATATGTATGTATGTGTGTGCGTATACACACATATGTATGTATGTGTGTGCGTATACACACATATGTATGTATGTGTGTGCGTATACACACATATGTATGTATGTGTGTGCGTATACACACATATGTATGTATGTGTGTGCGTATACACACATATGTATGTGTGTGCGTATACACACATATGTATGTGTGTGCGTATACACACATATGTATGTGTGTGCGTATACACATATATGTATGTATGTGTGCGTATACCCATATATGTATATGTATGTGTGTGTATACACATATATGTATGTGTATATGTGTGTGTATGTATGTGTATATGTGTGTGTGTATATATGTACATGTGTATATATATGTGTATATATATGTATATATATATTCCATTAGTTCTGTCCCTCTAGGGAATCCTAATACACAATTCAACATGACATTTGGAAGGGGACACAAATCCAAACCATATCAACCTGTTCCCTCATTCACAGATGGCACTGCCTTCTTATTATGTCCTTAGGTGGTGGAAGGAGCAAGGCAGCTCTGTGGGGCCTCTTTATAAAGTCACAAGTCCCATTTATAAGGTTTCCACCCCAGCCAGACGCGGTGGCTCATGCCTGTAATCCCAGCACTTTGAGAGGCCAAGGGAGGCAGATCACGAGTCAGGAGTTTGAGACCAGCCTGGCCAACATGGCAAAACCCTGTCTCTATTAAAAATACAAAAATTAGCTGGGCATGGTGGCAGACACCTGTAATCCTAGCTACTTGGGAGGCTGAGGCAGAAGATTCGCTTTAACCTGGGAGGCAGAGATTGCTGTGAGCTGAGATTGTGCCATTGCACTCCAGCCTGGGTGACAAGAGCAACACTCCATCTCAAAAAAATTTTAAAAAAGGGTTCCACTCTCATGATCTAATCACCTCCTAAAGGTCCCACCTCCTAATACCCTTACCGTAGAAGTTCAAATATCAACATATGAATTTGGGGGTGACATAAACATTCAACCTTAGAAGTTTGAGGTAACTGACAGAGTGACCAAACCACCATGCCTGGAGGATTGCAATCCTCAGTATTCTGCTCTAGGTGCTGTAGTGATCCATTCACTTTTACAAACGGATATGGAAATACTAAGAGGCACCACAGAGAGTCCTTACTGACCTCATCGCATAACATCAACCAATTTCTTCTGTCTTTCCATGTGTAAAATTCAGAATGTCTTTCTTCTCATATGTATGTCAGCTATGTGTTTTGAGGGTGATGAAAATTATGATTAAGGATCATAATGATGCAAAATATTACCAAACAGACCAAATAGAAACTATGACAGTAGTTGTAAATACAGTGAATATTAAAAAATGAGTAAAAAGAGTGGAAATGGAGTTGGTCTCAGTAAGTAAATTATATCATTTCTAAAACTTGGTAACTAGTAATAATTATTACACAGCTTAATTATAAATCATAAACATAATATTTTAATCATAGGTTTCATTTGATGTTCACATTAAACGATACAACTATATTCAGACCTCATAGCAGTGGTTGTGTTTATTATTTTCCAATAAAACCATTAGCTTATGGTGCTAACAAAAAGTAGAGAAGCATGTTGTCCACCCACATGTTACTCAGTGGAAAAGCAGTAATGTAAGTTGCAAATCCTAGGCTGCAGTTGAAATTCTGGCTTGTTTCACCCATGGCCATTTGATAACTGTGCCAAATTCTCTTTATTAGAATGCCTGTATGAGTAATTCCTGCCTAAGAAATATAGGATATGTTGCCACGCTTCTTTTTTCAATGTATAATTGTTTAGGCAAGTTGAGACAGAGTGATCCTCTAATTAAAACATTTAGAAATAGATCCTATGATTGACCATGATCTGCTAAAAACATCTGAACTCAATAAAGGAACAATGAGAGAGTTTAATACCACTTCAACAAGAGGAAATATACATACGCTCACTTAATATGTTCCATCAATTGTGCAAATTTGCCAGCAGTAATTTTACAGAGTCTGTTTCACTTCTTAATAAGATTAGAGATCAGATACTTACAGAGACAAATTGATGGAAATTTGTTGTTGTCCCAAAGGCTTTAAGTTTTCTTTGAAATCTTATAGCTTTGCAAAGATGTGTATCTGGAATCATAAGATCTGCATGCCAAGCTATCTCTGATTATCCAATTCAGTAAAAAGTTAAAGTAGCAGAGATGATTTTTATGCCAAATGCTGACATAACCAGAAAAGAGTTGTTTTCAAAGGGAACCCTCCCTCTGTTCTAAGCAACAGCATCAGGCCTGTCTGACTTGCTCTTTGACTTAAGAACTGTTGATACCTAACTGGCAATGAGTATAGAAGGTCTTAATGTAAACCACAGGGATATATTTTAAATGTATGTAAATCCCATCAGGTTGTCTCTATTTTAGGCTGACAGTGATATTGAAATCTGTCTTTTGTATTCTCCTCTCTTGCCATGTCAAGTTTCCGGAAAGATAGCCCTACATTTCAGGTTTGTATATCAATAGTAATTGCTGTCTTAGAACTATGCACAGTTGTGTGGAGAGGCAGCGAGAGTTTAGAGAACTGAACACTAGTTTCAGAATTAAATTAGGTTGGATTTGAGTTTCTATTCTCTCACTTGTTGGCTATGAGAACTCGAGCAATTATCTTTATCCCAGTGGTATCCACATGAAACACATACAAATTTTAAAAAGGAAAATGAAAAGCATTCTTGAAAATGATCTTTAATTTTAGAATGTACAATATGATCATTTAGCTTTCAATATTGCTTTAAAAACTTTTCCCAGAATTCATTATTTGTAAGTTAAATGAATACATCTCACAAGAGGAGATGTGAGATGGATCCTTAGATCTCACACCTCATTCAGAAGGATGTATAAATTAATGTTTGTTAAAAAAAAAAACACAAAGACTCCTTATAAATCAATTACACCATGCCCTGGCATACTGTAACATGATAATCAAATTGCCTCATACCTGGCTAAAATGCTCAAGGGTTGGAATTTTGATAAGGAAGCTTCTTGCTAGAACAGAAACTCTCCAAAGGCAGGATTTGGGACTGTTTGTTCACTGTTGTGTCTTCAGCACCTGGAGCCATTCCTGGGACATGCAGTAGTTGGGTGGCTGAAGTCTCAATCACTTGAGGGAAGGGCAAAGGATAGTATGAAGGTATTAGGCATTAGGTGCCAATTAGGCAAGAGAAAGGGTTAGGTGAGGTTCAGAAACAGAGATTAAAAGGTAAAATCTAACTTCAGGTCTAAATAGTAGAATTAATTGGTGCCAAATCTAGCATGCCACTCTAGTTGACAATTAATAATACACAACCAAACATATATAACAGAGACCATTTCAAGGTAAAATATTGAGCATATTATAATATAATGTGTATATATTTAAGAGATAGTACAACACAATTCTGGGTGTAACTGTATAAGAGATAAAGGAAATATGAGTAAAGTAATTGATGACTTTCATTGCATTTTATAAATTGGAATCTTGCCTACAAAAAGAAAAATATATTGATTACAAAAACATTGGTTATAAAATCAGTCTTTCCAGGCCAGTTTCAGTGGCTAATACCTGTAATACCAGTGCTTTGAGAGGCCGAGGTGAGAGAATGGCTTGAAGCCAGGAGTTTGAGACGAAACTGGGCACCAAAATGAGACTCCATCTCCACACACAAAAAATAATAACAATAATTAGCTGGGCATGGTGATGTGTGCCTGTAGTTCTAGCTACTCGAGAGGCTGAGGTGAAAGGAACCCTTAAGGCTGAGGGTGCAGTGAGCTGTGATCAGACCATTGTACTCCATCCTGGGCAACAGGGTAAGACCTTGTCACACACACACACACACACACACACACACACACACATACAAATCAATCTTTTCCTATGAAAAGGAGAATGGTTAGACAAACTATGTTTCATGAACATTTGTTAAACTTATTTGAGTCCTAGCCATTTCAACAAGATCAGGGAAAAATTAACCAATACGTTAGAAAAAACACACACACGCTCCTCACCATAAATCAGAGCTAAAGTGTAGGTCATACCTCAGAATTTCATACTTAGATTCTTAAGTTAACATTCTCCTAGGATAATGTGATGATGTAATATATTTCTGAATTATATATATATATTTTTTTGAGATAGACTCTCTCTCTGCCACCCAGGCTGGAGTGCAGTGGTGCTATCTCAGCTCACTGCAATCTCTGCCTCCTGGGTTCAAGCAATTCTCCTAACTCAGCCTCCCAAGTAGCTAGGATTACAGGTGCCCACCACCATGCCCAGCTAATTTTTGCATTTTCAGTAGAGATGGGGTTTCACCAGGTTGGCCAAGCTGGTCTTGAACTCCTGACCTTAGGTGATCCACCCATCTTGGCTTCCCAAAGTGCTGGGATTACAGGCATAAGCCACCGCATCTGGCCTCTGAATTATATTTCTAACAGGTAGATAATGTGGAATACTGGGAAGATCAAGGCTTGGTAGCAGACAAAGCAAAATAAGATGCCACGAGGCCGTCAGTGTGCCTCCTACTACTCATTCTGGCCTTTTGCTGCTAGGAGGCCAATGCAGTGCTCTGTCCAGCCCTTGCTACTAAAATCACAGGCTTCTTATTCACTCAGGAGCCTCTGTTCAAGTTACAACTTGCCAATCTTAATGCACCTCTGGAAGCTATTGCCGCCAAGATGGCAGTGAAGAAATGCACAGACAAGATGTCCCTTGGGAACAGACTCTTAATTTAAAAAATATTGGGGAAAATATTGGTGAAATTTAATCTCTGAGGTGTAAAAACTCTTTTATCCTGGTTTCCACTGTCTTTCAGTGATACCCTGATCTTTACTGCAGAATGCAAAAGTTTCAACTTCTTGCTTTAATAAATTATTGACCTGCAAAAAAAGATATATATAGAGAGAGACTTGGTACCAGAAAGGTCTGGGTTTCACTGCTGTCTCTGCCATTTTTATAACCTTGAGAGAATTACTTAATCTCCCTGAGCCTCAGTTTTGTCATCTATAAAATGGGGATTATACAGTATGTTGTGCAGATTAAATGAAGTAGAAAAAGTACCTGGTATATAGTGGGTGCCTAATTATCTACTTTCCTCCATGTTTTCCCCAAGCCCCCTAACTATATACACAGCCAACTTGATAGTTTCAAGATGCCCTTGACCTGATAATGTACCCAAATAACAAATTTCAATTGCTTTTCATAGAGCCAGTCTGCTGGACTAAATTGACTCTTCAAGTTAGTTGAAACAGTTAAACTGACAGTTATGAAAAAGCTTTAAAGTCAAACAGAACATTATAGCAGATTTTACGGAGGATTAAGATTGCTTCTGTTGTTCTCTTTGAAGAGAACGGATGGCGTGACTGAACACAAATCCTCACGGTGCTCCTGGGCACTTTGCAATATGAAACGTGTTGGGTGATTGCTTCATTGTGTTATAATACATCTGCCATCAGCTTCAAGGTGAGCACTCTATTATTTTTACAGCTGTACTCCTTTTCCTGGAATTTTGAAATTTCAAGAGGAAAACAACGATTTCAGATCTGTGGAGCAAAGGTAGGTGTGATCTTGTAATCTCTTAGCTCATCCTACTGGGTTGGCATAGGCCAGAAACCTACGGAAATGGGACTGAATCCAAGCTGAAGTCTTGGACTGCCATACGTCAGCCCAAGAGCTCTTGGATGAAATGCTAGAGAGAGCCTCATCACCTGTGCTTTTGATGGATGGAAGCATTACCTCAGTAGAGCTGAGGGCTTCCCTGAAGATGTATAAAGGTTACAGATCTCCCTTCCGCCACGTGCAACTGATCCAATCCCAAGACCTCCCAGTTACTCCCACCTGGTCCTGCTGCTTCATCCCACTGGTGGCTCCCTCCGTATTTCCTCCCACCGTGGGCATCCCACTTTCCAGATGCTCTGTTTGCCATTGTTTCCACTGAGAGATGCTCCAGCAGGTTGGAGCACTGGTTGGGACATGGCTAGTGAGAGCATTTTGTGTTACGAATGTACTTACCTGTATTTGTGTTACAATCATATGAGTTCTATTCTTGGCTCAGGCTCTGGTGATTGTGAACAAGTGACTTACTTACAGTTAGCCAAACTGCAAAGTTGGAGGACATGGTCCTTCAGACTGCCAAGTCCACTCAAGACTTTCTGACACCAACTGCAAGGAGTTACAGCCCAACTACAAAGCTAAAAGGGAAAGTCAACACAAAATCTCCCACGCTTCTGACACCAACAGCAAGGTCAAGAGGTTCCCCAAATCACCCTCACATTTGATAATTCACTAAAAGGATGCTTACTGAAGGCTGTTTGTTATAGTCATGAGGTTATGGTTTATTATAACGAAAGCATACAAAGGGCTGCACCTGTGAAGCTTCTACTGTCCCCAGAACATGTTACCTTCTCAGCATTGATGTATGACAACATACATGGAGTACTGCCAACCAGAGAAGCTGACCCAAGTCTCCATGGGCAGAGTTTTTACTAGGGCTTCATTAGGTAGGCGTGACTGATTGCCTCATGGATTGACTGCCTGCATAGTTGACTCTCAACCTCCAGGTTAACTGCTCCGAAGGCTTAACCCTAAAATCACACGGTTGGTCCTTTTGGTATGACCAGCCTCAGACTGTCAGGCATGGGCAGACCCCTCCCCAAATACTCTCCTTCCTATGATGTAGATTACCTTCCAGAAGCTGAGGGCCAAGTCCAGCCCTCTCTTTGGACAATGCCAAATTTATCACTACACATTACTTAATTTGTCTGAGCCTCGGGTTTTTCATTGATAAAATAATGATAATCATACGTTCCCTATGACTCTCAAGCTCATAAAGAGATGCAACAATTCTCTGGATTCAGAAAATTTCAGCTAATAAGAGAAACTTTGAGATTTCTGCTAAAATAGGGTAGTTTCTGTAGTTTCTGTGTCAGACTCAAATATTGTTCAATGGCTCCTGCCTCCAAACCCCACTTTTCAAAGATAATTCTGATTGCACAAGGTCCTTAGAAACAGACATATTCTCCCATTTTCAGGGGAAATAGTACACAATGGGGGGAAGTGCACAGGACCAAACACTGGCAGAGGAGCCGGCTTCTGGCACTTATTAGCTGTATGATTCAGAGCAAGACATTAATTTCTTGAAGCACCAATTTCCTCATGGAGATAACATACTTGCCATATATGTTATCATAAGGTTGTTGTAAATTCAAATGAATTTTACTGAATCTTAAAATCAAAATGAATGTATATATTTATATGTATATGAAAATGCTCATTAATCAAACATTATTGAAGATAATGAAATGGTTAAGCTCCCAATGCTGTAACTTCTATTTTTTTTTTTTTTTTTGGAGACAGAGTCCCTCTCTATCATGCAGGCTGGAGTACAGTGGCGCCATCTTGGCTCACTGCAACCTCTGCCTCCTGGGTTCAAGCTATTCTCGTGCCTCAGCCTCCTGAGTAGCTGGGATTATAGGTGTGTGCTACCACACCCGGCTAATTTTTGTTGTTGTTGTTTGTTTTTTTGGCTTTTTTTTTTTTGTAGAGAAGGTGTTTCACCATGTTGGCTGGGCTGGCCTTGAACTCCCGACCTCAAGTGATCTGCCTGCCTCGGCCTGTCAAAGTGCTGGGATTACAGGCATGAGCCACGGCACCCGGCCAGGTGCTGGAACTTCTGTACCCCAGGAGAGTGGACTTCTGTAAAGTGCTAAAGAAAGTGGCTGATGTGCCAATAGAAAGTATCCTATAGGTCACATTTAAGTAAATGAAAGAGTTTCTAAATGAATCCTATGGTCTGAATGTTTTGGTCCCCCTAAAATTTAGATTTTGAAATCCTAACCCCCAGTGTGATCCCATTAAGACATGGGGCCTTTGGGGTGGTGATTAGATCATAAAGGCAGAGCCCTCATGATTGGGATTAGTGACCTCATAAAAGAGGCCCCAGAGAGACCCTCACCTTTCCACTGAGTGAGGACATGGCAAAGAGGCACTGTGTTTGGGAACACAGGCACTCACCAGACACCGAGTCTACTGGTGCTTTGATCTTGGACTTCTCAGTGCCTAGAATTGTCAGAAATAAATTTCTGTTGTTTATAAGCCACCCAGTCCATAGTATTTTGTTTTAGCAGCCCAAAAGGACTAAGACAATGGATTATTAAATTCTCTCCTTCATCTCCCCAAATACTTTAAAGTGTTTTCCATTTTTTGATTAAGTAGCACTTAAGATATTTTAGTCCTATAGTCTTTCTTTAGTATTTATTCAGTCATCAATACACCCACTTGGGATGTGGGGATATCAAGGATTTTTTTAGAATATGCAATACCTTGCTAAGGTTGAGGTTCCAACCTCCCATGTGCCTTTCGTACTCTCAGGAACTCAGACGCTCCTTGTTTATGAAGCCTGATGTGGGCCTCCTCTGTCTTTCCTCACCCCCTGAGAGGAACGGCCCAGCTCCAGCCAGTAGACAGCGCCCTTGGGTGCAGCTTCCCTCCCTGCACTCATGATCTGTCTTAGCAGAAAGGAAGAAATGATTTCCCTTGAGCTTCACAGCAGCTTCTGCTTCTTTTCCACCAGGTGGTAACCACCACCTCACTACCTCCACACAGCTAAACAGACATGAGAAGGGGGAGATAGGGGAAGGGTGCACTCAAAGGCACCCAGAACCCAAACACTGCCAAAAAGTCTGCAGCCAAAGTTCCAAAAGCCAAAGGAGCTACAGAGACTCCACAAACCCCACCACTTCACCTCCAGTCTCCCAGATCTATAATGTTTCTCTCTTCTTTTGAGAGTTCCTTTCCCCTAGCCCTGTTCTTTACCTTTCAAATTAAGGAAGATAGAGAGGGAAGGAAGGAAGACGAAAGTGAATATTTATTATGTGCTGCCTTTACCATCAATAGAGTTGGCCTTTTTTCATGCTCCCCAGTACTTCTCCCTGAGATGCTCTAGTGAGTGAGGCTGGATGTAGCCTGGCCCTGGTACTCAAGGAAGTCCTTTACATTCTCAGAGGGACAGAGGGAGCCTCAGAGCCCTGGCACAAACCTCCAAGACAGCTGCTTAATAGCAACTTAATTTGCTTCAAACTGCTACAGGCCAATCAAGAAATGTAAATTATTTCCATTTTAATGAATGATTTATACGTTCTGAATGGTTTGGCTCCAAATTACAAAGAGGTCAATTTTTCTCACCTGTGCTTCTCTGCAGAGGAAGGCAAATGAGATTTCATAAGCAAAAAAGAGCGGACAGATGCAAACGTGGATTTTTCCTGAACAGGAAGGCTGTTCTTCCCAAAGGCCAGTGCTGCTTTACCATGATCAATCCAGAAGACTAAACAGGAGGCTGCATGTCTTCATCTGATGTGGCCCAGAGCCAACCTGTCGGAAACTTCATCTGCTCATTTAAGAGGGAGGAAAAATATGGCTTTGGAACAGAGCTTGGGTCTGTAATTTAAAGAGGCAGGCACAGACATTATTTCTAAACAAACTGTTGCTGTGTTTAGTATTGTAATCAGTCAGGGCTTGGCAGAGAGCAGAGGGCACCTTCCATCCGGCTGAAGAGGAGAGGGCCACAAAGGGATGAATAGGCCTGTGGGACACCAACAAGGGAAGTGTGGTGCTGAGGCTGGTAACAGCGGAGCCTGAACCCAGGCAATACAATACAGGCCATACAACAAAAATTGATCAATTCCAAAATGTCAATTGGGTCAAGGTTTAAAAACCCTAACCTAAAAGAATATTCCAGCAATGTGGGTTGGGAAAATAATTTGCAATGGTAGAAATAATTAGCAAATTCATATTAATTCTAAAAAAGGTTATTCATAGAAGGCTCACACGGGTGCATCTCAGAGACACTAGGTGCCTGCTTCTCACAAGGGACTGGAAACTTAGGCCTCATGATCTGCCTCTCACTAGTTAATTAATAATGTTTTTAAGCATGCTTTGGTTTCCCCAACTTTAGAACAGGGATTAAAAATAGTACTTAGATTTGTTAGGGAGAGTAAATGAAAAAATATAGGAAATGGGCCAGGTGCGGTGGCTCACACCTGTAATTCCAGCACTTTGGGAGGCTGAGGCGGGCAGATCATTTGAGGTCAGGAGTTCAAGACCAGCCTGGCCAACATGGCAAGGTCCCTGTTTCTACTAAAAATACAAAAATTAGCCAAATGTGGGTGGGTGCCTGTAGTCCCAGCTACTCAGGAGGCTAAGGCAGGAGAATCACTTGAATCGGGGTGGCAGAGGATGCAGTGAGCCGAGATCGAGCCACTATGCTCCAGCCTGGGCGACAGAGCAAGATTCTTGTCTGAAGTATACCTATGTAACAAAACTGCAAGTTCTGCACATGTACCCCAGAACTTAAAGTATAATAAAATAAATAAATAAAAGTGTAGTTGTGGCAAAAAAGAAAGATAAAAGAAAATATAGGAAATGCACCTAACACATTCCTTCTTGCACAGTAACTTCTCCAGTAATGTTAACTGTTGTTATTCTCACTATTATCATCATAATTATTACTACGATTACTACCAGCTGAGTCTTGGGAGTGGGTCGGGGTGGGGGGTGGGATTCATCCCACCACTACTTTGCTTCGAAATAACCTTCTCATCTTATTTCTGAGTTTTCTCTGTTTTGACATTACCTGATTCCATGAAACCTCTGGAAAAATGAATTGCTGGTCTTGGACAACAATTCTAAAACTCCCCAAAATCTACTGCTACAAAAATGTATCAAACGGGAACTAAATGCAAAATGGAAGTCTTATTTTCCTTGAATTACCAAACATTATTACCAGAATGGACAGGCTTCTGTTCTCCATTTCCTAATTTCATGATGAAAAAGAAAAAAAAAAACCCTACCCTATATTTGGTTTCCTCTGGGTTTGGCCAGGACAATTCTGAAGTTTTCAGTATCCAGCTATGTATCTGAGAAATGTTTCTATTTTATGTAAATTAAGCTGGTTACATGGCTCTGTAAACATATTTAAGTCTGTTTAGCTTATTGTAGGTCTTTTTAAAAGGCAAAAGACTGCTTTCCCTAAATCATGAATTTGTCCAGGAAAATGGCACTGGTTGGTGCCTATCTGTAGAGGTTTTGTGTACCTTATCTCAAAGAATTCTCATAACAACCAGGCAAGGAAGGTGTTTTTATTTTTGGCTCGGGGCTATAAAACTGAATTTCTGAGACATTAACTTGTCAAACATCACACAGTTTATAAGTGGATTTGAAGCCGGGTATGTCCCACCCCAAAGCCCATGACCTTCCCATGACTCCTTGTGCCACCAGCCAGCAATCTGCCCTCTGGCACCTCACTCTCAGTGTGGAGGGGGGCATCAAGAAACTACTTTAGTGCTCTCTGAAAGGTAATTGTAGTGAGCATTTCCCATTGCATTGTGCTGTTCTTGTGGGAGTGACTCTGCCTACCACTTCTGTAGCTAAAATCCAACGAAGAGCAGTTGCTTCTCTCACACAAAATCTCTATCTCTAAGAGCTTTAAAAAGAAATTCTGAAATGCCCCAATCCTTGCCCTGGTACCAAATCTAAAATTATTTTGCCCTTTTCTTTCATATGTCATGTGCTTTAATCCCATTACTGTGTGTCTTAGGACTCAAGAGGGCTTAAATGCCTGCTGGGGCAAATGGAGATTGCAAAGGAAACCAAGCCAAACCAAACCCAAGCAGGATGGGGAAGAGCTGGGAAATGTTCCTCTTCTTTCCCTTCTGCTCTCAGATGGCAGCAACCTGAGTTCCTTCTGTCCCGTCTTAATTTCTTCTAAGCCTTGGATATACAGCCAAAGTTTATTTTCCTACCATTCTGTAATACTTTCACAGATACAGTACTTCACTGTTAAAAGGATGCCAATGCCTGTAATAAACAAGAGACAGACTTAACAGGTAGCTTTTGTTAAGCATTTACTATGACCCAGGCCCTGTGCTAAGTTCTTTCGTCCATCAGTATATATACACAAGGAAAGAAAAAGAAGAGTGAAAGAAATTCCTTTTGGAGTCTGACCTTCAGTAAATGCGAAGAGCCAGAAGCTGCCTAACATCAGCAGAGGCCCACTGTTGGTTGAGGTTTATGTTGGCGTCCTGGAGTATTTAGTCACTGGCTAACCAGCATCCCTAGGCTGAGTTCTTGTCTCCTAAATGACGGTCTTTTTAAAAAAGGGGGATAAAAAATTTGCAAGGCCAGGACAAAATCTGACATTCAAAGATTATCAGAAGTTCACACAAATGGCAATATTTCAAAACTAAAAGGTTACGTGATCTGAATTCTACAAGGGGTATTTACAATATGAGAAATATTTGTGGCTACATGTTAGGACAAAACAGCCTGAGGCAGAGTGGCTTTTCCCTGCTGGGACACTGTCACATACTTGTTTTTGGCATTGGGCAAAACAACCCACTGCAAGAAAATAAAATTATCCTTTTAAAATTCAGGAAAACTTTTTTCCCAAGAAATTATGCACAAGTTTCCCCCAATAGCCTCTTAACTGTTTTGCTATTACTTGGCACACATAAATATACAGAAATATGCACCATCATACTCTCATGGATGTCAATGGTGCAGTAGCATTTTCACATACTCTCATTTGTTCTTTGACACTATTCTGATCAGTAAGCAGAAAAACTATTTCAAAATGCCTGCTAAATGGTGGGGAGAAGTTTTGAAGATAGCTTATTCCAGCTCACTCTAAGAACCAGACACTCTTAACATGAGGTTATTAAAAATGAAAAGCAAGTCTGTTCAACATAGATAATTTTAAAAGCAGAGCAGCATCATCTGCCTACCTATCCTCTTCTCTCACACCTCTGATTCCAGAACAGGGTCCCCTCAGAGTTCTGGTATCCCCCAGCCCCCAGTTGATGTGGTTGCTAATGAATAAGGTGCTAACAGTTCCTGGGTATAGCTGCATGGATAGATATAGATAGATAGATGATAGATAGATAGATAGATAGATAGATAGATAGATAGATAGATAATAGATAGATAGATAATAGATAGGTAGATGATAGATAGATAGATAGATAGATAGATAGATATGTAGATATAGATTTCAATTTAGGGCTAGACACAGACACGGATGCAGACAAAGACACAGAGATAGATGATAGATAGATAGATAGATAGATAGATAATAGATAGATAATAGATGTAGATGTAGATAGAGATAGAGATAGATATAGATATAGATATAGATTTAGGGCTACACACAGACACAGATGCAGACATAGACATAGATAGATATAGACAGATACAGATATAGATAGATACAGATATAGATATACCTCCTATATCTAAAGGACTCAGAGCGTCACCCCACAGTTTGGATTTGACACCAAGGGCAGCCTGTCACTTCCCTGCCCCCATTACCTTGCTCCCACCCTCCAATATCAGTGCCAGTTTTCGCTGATTCCTCTGCCCGTAGCTGTTGCATCAAACCCAGCAGCTTCTTTGCATTTCTAAGATTCACTCTGCAGGAGTGTGGCGGTGGAGCGGACACGTCCAAGGACATGATTGTTTGTCTTGCTCAAGGAGTCAACATCACTAATATTTAGGAGTCACAGCTCTTTTATGGCCAGGCTTTGCTGAGCAGTACAAAGCTATTTCTGAGTCATGACACATTTTAAACAAAACATACTCAATATCACAACATAAAGATTTTAGTTTGCCTCCCCTTTTGACTCTCTCTTACATTCCATAGGAAATTTCCTTTGTAGCCTTATGAGGTTATCAGGAAAACCACTTTAATCAATATTTGAATAGCAGCTTGACTGTCTTCTAGTTAAATATGAGGAGACTGAGATTCCAACAGGTGCCAGACTCCTTTATTAGACACTAGCAGCCACTGCTCAGATCTTCCGAGTCCAGTCCCAGGCTCTTTCGATCCTACCATGCCGCCTGATCTTCTGAGTTTGAATTAGTTGGTTGAAGTGTCACATATCTGTCAGTGGTGAGGGAAGCGACCTAACTCTTGACTGACTTTGTATTTCATTCAGGACACCTGATTTCAGACAGGCCATGGCAGAGCCCAGAGTTAGGACCTGGAATCTTGGGGTCAGGGCTGGGGTTGGGGAGTTATGAAGGCTAGGGCTGTGGAAAAGGTCAAGGGAGTTGTCTGGAGAGCAAGCTGCCCAGCAAGAGGATGGAGCTAAAGAAGACCCTCTCCTCTGAAGCCCCCTTCCAGAGGAAGAACCTGTGCGGAGGAGGAAGAGAAAATCTATGCTGTTTGGCCTCAGATGCTTTCCTCGCTAAATGCCTTCCTGACCCAGAGAGGTCCAGAGAGGCAGAGAGAGAGCATGCAAAGAAGTACAGACAGGAGAGACAGAAGAGAAGGAAAGAAGACAGGCAAAGGGAAGGTAAGGATGCTTGGGACAGATAAAATGTACCCAAGAGACAGGTGATTAGGAAAACAGAAAGTAAAAATGCAAGTGAAAAGGGCGCCATGCTTATGTTGCAAAAACTCATGAATAATGATACTGGGTTTGAAAGTGATTCCTGGATGGAAAAAAAAATGACTTTCTCCTTTCCCATCTTTTTATTTAGGTACAACCCTCAAGAATCTGGGATGTCAATACCAGGCACGCGATCCATTCACTCAAGTAAGCCATATCCAGCTTATGCGGATGCCGGCTTCCTGCTGCCCCAGTTAAGAATTGAGAGCCTTGTGCTGAAATTACCAGGAGCTGTATCTTCACTCTGTGTCTGTGAATAAAAGGAAGGAGATGCATAACCAAGTTTGTGCGGGCATGAGCCTGCAGGGCTGTTCACTGCCAAAGGATTCAACTGGAACTCCAGCATCTAATGCTTCTTTTCACATCTGCCTGGCAGCTCAGTGTATTTGTTGGCCCTCCCAAGGCTTGACAAAGAGAACAAGTGGCGGTCTGAAGCTCGAGGTGCGCACAGAAAGCTGGCACTTTCTTACTTTAATTACACACATACTTGGCTTTGAAATACCTCTGTGTATTTAATGCAGAAGGAGGTGTATTTTAGGTTCTAAGCAAAGAATGCTGCACCACCCACCGCTTTAATCTTCCCTAACCAGACCCCAAATCCCACAGCAGTGGTTCATGTAGCGAGATAAGCCATGGCAACACATTTATGAAGCCCTGGTTAGACTCAATGCTATTTTTCTCATCATCTTGCTCTTCAAATTTAAGGTTTAAAATAAACACAGGGGAAGCTGCAGCGAAGTTTCTGGAGCAAAGGGTAACTATAGGTGAATGACTATGGCCAGCTGCTTTTAGATAGCTCCACGACAAGGCAGAGAACAGAAGTCAGGCTGGTAGTGTCAGGACTGATTTTTCAGGAATTTCTAGAATAAATATTAGTGTAAATGTGGGTAAGAAGAAAGAGCAGTTTTAGCCAGAGGGTTCACTGGAAAATTGTAAGTCATGTAATCAGGACTATGCAAACTCTGCATTGTGATGACAGTCAAACTCATGAAACTTGACAAACTCAACCACTGATTCAGCTATTCAAAAAAAAAAAAAGGCATTGGATCATTTTCCGGTTTACATACTTTGTACATGTATTGAGTTTTGGTTTATGATAATCAACTAGTGATTTCTCAGTCATTCATTGCATATCCTATTCCTTAGTCAGTTAATTCCTAAGTTCATGAAAAGGATTTCAGCCACATCAGTTTCAAGACAAAGTGCTAGTCATTGTTTAATTCTGAAAAATTATATAAAAAAGAAACATGAGGAAAAAAACACATTTCTCCTAGTTTTGTAGCAATTGCAACACGGATATTTTAAGTGTGTATAAAGGAAAACGTTATGGCTGTTTCATCAGCAAGTGTTTTTTGCCCAGTAAGTGTCCGATTGCATGCTGCTGATGAGGCTCTGGTTTTATTTACTGGTGAATGTTAGGCCATCTTCGTTCAGCTATGTGTCGCTCACCTTCCACTGTGCCTCCCCTTCTCTTGGCATGCATTTATTCTTTCAACAAATACCTGTGGATATTCACATTCCAGTTACCCAGAACATCTGGACAAAGTTTCTTCATCTTCTATCACTGTCATCTCCACATGGACCCTTAGGTGATAACATTTCAGAGACACCAACTGTTCCAAGCAGCTTCTAACAATGCAGGGTGGACACTAAGCTCACAATTCTTGAAATATAAATGCATTGTGGTTTTATCTCTCTTTTCTCATCTTATCATTCTGGCCTCAATATTAAATAGTTGTCAATTAAATAGCAATGAGGAGATAAAATATAAATAATTATTTAAATGATTTTAACTTATTCAAATACTGCTATAGTTGATATTAAAACTATTACTAAACAATAGCTTTGGCTGGGTGCAGTGGCTCATGCCTGTAATCCTAGCACTTTGGGAGGCCGTGGTGGGTAGATCACTTGAGGTCAGGAGTTCAAAACCAGCCTGGCCAACATGGTGAAACCCTGTCTCTACTAAAAGTACAAAAAAATTAGCCGGGTGTGATGGCAGGCGCCTGTAATCTCAGCTACTTGGGAGGCTGAGGCAGGAGAATTGCTTGAACCTGGGAGGCAGAGTTTGCAGTGAGCTGAGATAGTGCCACTGTACTCTAGACTGGGCCACAAAGCGAGACTCTGTCTCAAAACAAAACAAAATAAAACAAAAAACAAAAAAAATAAATAATTTTTTGTATAACGGGAAGCCAGTTACCTTACCTGTTTGCTCCACACTGAATCCCACCAGCAGGCTCCAGCCAACTTTAGGTCCCTAGACCCATCTTGATCTAGCATAGGGATATTTAACAGCTCTAAGATTCTTATCTATGGCGGGGTGCGGTGGCTCACGCCTGTAATCTCAGCACTTTGGGAGGACAAGGCGGGTGGATCACGAGGTCAGGAGATTGAGACCATCCTGGCTAACACGGTGAAACTCCGTCTCTACTAAAAACACAAAAAATTAGCCAGGCTTGGTGGCGGGCGCCTGTAGTCCCAGCTACTAGGGAGGCTGAGGCAGGAGAATGATGTGAACCCGGGAGGTGGAGCTTGCAGTGAGCCGAGAATGCGCCACTGCACTCCAGCCTGGGCGACAGAGCGAGACTCCATCTCAAAAAAAAAAAAAAAAAAAGATTCTTATCTATAACCCAGTATTACACTATCGCTCTTCTGATAACTAGGTTTTCACCTTATGTGGTGAGGTGGCCTTACCGGTGGATCTTTAACCTGGGTTTCTTCTGTGATTCTAGTTTCCGAGTACCAAGTCTCACAACTTACCTTGTAATAAGAGCAGTAACAATAAAAATAAGATGCATTTTGAGCAACAGTAGTTGCTCTTCGAGTAATAATAACACATTATGAAGTAATAATAATAGTGATTGCATTTGTTGAGCACTTGCTACATGCCAGGCAGTTTTCTAAGTGCTTTACATATATTAATTCATTTAACATGTGCACCACGGGACCCTCCTTGCAGCCTTCCTTCCAGATGTATACTAACAGGGAACCTTTGCCCAGGAGAGGAAGCCTCACTATGCATGCTAAGGGTCTATGTTAGTTTATTTTCAAGTGTTGTCTACAATAATTTTTTGGCTGACTTCAGGACTCTTGATATTCCATTATGTACACTCCAACTCCACCCCTGCTGCTGCCTGCCCTGACTATAACTTCAAAACAGACAGAACGTCAGCAACCAAACCCTGCAGCTGGGTGGGCTTTCCAGGAAATCCTTTCCCTCTTAGGGGAGGTGGGAGACTAGGAGGCAGTTGTGATGCCAGGAGTCCCTGTCCTCAGCTGCCCTGTTCAGCTGACCACCCTGGCAAATCCTGAAACATGTCTCTCTACTGTGTAATGTCAGGATCAAACATAACATCTGTGCCAAACAACACCATGTCTACAGGGAACTTGATCAAACTAATTGGATTTACAGTAATTCCACATGGCAAGAAGCAATAAACGAGCTATTGCATTTACTTGAAAAATGTTTTAAAATCATCTTTAAAGGGCCTTCTTTCAAAATAGGTAATAAATACTCCCCTGAAGCCCAAAGTATAGCAATCAGCATATGTGAATAGTCAAAAGAATATAAAACAAAGATACATTTAATGAAGAAGTACACAATTCTTTCCAGGCCATGCTAAAGAAGTGAGGTAAGGTGGAAACAGGATGGACTAGAAGTAAGGCAGACGTAGGCTATAATCTTGCTCTGCCACATTTCAGCTGTATGAAGTGGGAAATTTTACTTAAATTCTGAATCTCTTTCTTCATGTGTTAAATAGGAAAGCTGCATCACTTCTAACCTTAAAATATTGTAGTTGGGTTTCAAAACACTGCATTTCAAGTGTCTAGCGCTGAGTGCAGCATATGACACACACTCATGGTGAGGATGGTAGTGATGGTGATGATGATTACAGTGGTGGTGGTGGTGACCATAGACCATAGCAAAGTGCTACTGGAATCCCTGGTAGAGAACACAGGGTGAGCACTTAGTAATTGCTGAATGAATCTTCAAAAGGAAAGAATGGAGAAAGCAAAAGGAAGGAGGTAGAATACTAAAAGAGCTAAGACAGGATAATGTGTAAGAGGTCTAAGAAACTATGACACCCTCCAAAAGCTTACAGCCTTGTGGCCCCTGACATCATGGAAATTTTCAGTAAGCTTCATCAGGAGGATTTTTCTTTTCTGAGTCATCATTACAGACCATAGTCAATATCAGCTTGGGCCACACTGATGACCCTTAACCCAGCTAAGCCAAATCTTTGACTTGTTTTTAAAAACACTGATCCTCAGGGAATTTTGCAATGATTTAAATTAAAACTAGAATTATGTACTACCCTAGAAATTCAAGTCATGATTGAGTTGATTCACAGGCTGATAGTCCAGGAGAAGAAAATGAAAGAGTAAAGAATCAGACCATTTGTAAGTGCCTAGAAAGATGTTTACTTAAGAACAGCAAAACCAGGATGTAGTGTATTTACAAGGTGAGACGTAAAAGCTTAGGTATATTCTATCTTGACATTTTTGAGGCAGAAACTCCAAATGCCATCCAGTCCTAACCACAGAAGACAATCGTCATGGGAACTTTGAAAAGACAAGTTGAGCAATATGTTGGAACAAATGATGGTTTTCAGCCTCCCACAACACCAAATCATGGAAAGATTTCAGAAGTTGTCTGTATAAATAAAATATGAATATCAAAGTTCATATTTCCCTTTCTGCAAATAATGTTTACCTTTGTTTATGTGAAAAATTGGAAATCAAAATGAGTTAAGATTAGCTATTTTTCCATAGTAATGTGTTTGATTTTCATTGTCAATGACAGAGAAAAAAGTGAAGTTCAAAATACGTTCATTATTTCATTAAAATCAACTACTCAGTCCCCTTCTCTTCTTATTTTTCTTACCTAAAGCAATTTGACCCTCTTGTTCATAATCCAGACCTGCTTAGCTCTCAGCTCATGTATCTCCCATATCCTTGACTGTTCTAACCTTCACTTCCAAACCAGATCGAAAAATCTTAGTTCAAAATTTTCATTTATTTTAAGTTTATATGAAACAACAACGTGACTTAACTTCAAAGAGATGTCAGTATCATCTTAGACTGAATTAAGAGAAGTATAGGCCGAGTGTGGTGGCTCATGCCTGTAATCCCAGCACTTTGGCAGGCCAAGGCAGATGGATTGTTTGAGCCAAGGAATTTGAGACCAGCCTGGGCAACATGGTGAAATCCTGTCTCTACAAAATATACAAAAATTAGCTGGGTGTGGTGGTGTGTGCCTGTATTCCCAACTACAGGAGGCTGAGATGAATGGATCGCCTGTGCCTGGGAGGTTAGGGCTACAGTGAGCCATGATGGGGCCACTGAAATTTAGCCTGGACAACAGCGGGAATCTCAAGAAAGAAGAAAAAGAAGACGACGAAGACAAAGACAAAGAGGAGGAGGAGGAGGAGAGGAAGAAGGGAAAGAAGGAGAGGAAGAAAGAGAGTAGTCAAAAGAGAAACGTGCTGCCTACTTCACTTTTTTTTTTTTTTTTTTTTGAGACAGAGTCTCATCTGTCACCCAGGCTGGAGTGCAGGGGCGCAATCTTGGCTCACGGAAACCTCCGCATCCCGAGTTCAAGCAATTCTCCTGCCTCAGCCTCTCAATTAGCTGGGACTACAGGCGCCTGCAACCACACCCGGCTAATTTTTGTAGAGACGGGGTTTCACCATGTTGCCCCGTGTGATCTCAAACTCCTAAGCTCAGGCAATCCATCCTCCTTGGCCTCCCAAAGTGCTGGGATTACAGGCATGAGCCACCGTGTCTGGCCCCACTTTACTTTTACAAAAAAAAAAAAAAAAAAAAAGCCACAAATCTAAAATACTACATATTTATGCCTCTTAAAAATTTTAGACATTCAGTATAAGCTGCCTATTTCTTCTACTCCTGAGTTCAGAAGCAGTTGGAAAATAAAACACAGATCAATAGACAGACAAGAGGTTAAACTGTCAGCTTTATTATCGATAAACTAATTGGAGAAAATGACATTAGATTTGTGAACCAAAGAGCCTATTAATACTCTGTAACTGCCAACTCTCTCCTCTATCCAAATACACATCCAAAGCCTCCCTCTGCACCCAAAGGAAAGTTTTGAGCTGTCTCTAGGGAGGAAAATGGGAAGTTTACAGTCCTTTGATAGAGTTGTCTACCCAATTAGCACCCCATCACCACCTAGCAATTAGGTAATCAATTTCTCTGCTGGAGGAGTGTGTGAGGGGTGAGACTACATGCCAAGAGTTGTATTTCAATGGAGGTCCTCCAACGCAAAAACATGAGACCAGGGAAAGGACTTTCCCTCCCAGCAGTGCTCAATTCTTTTTTTTTTTTTTTTTTTTTTGAGACGGAGTCTTGCTCTGTAGCCCAGGCTGGAGTGCAAACATGAGACCAGGGAAAGGACTTTCCCTCCCAGCAGTGCTCAATTCTTTTTTTTTTTTTTTTTTTGAGATGGAGTCTTGCTCTGTCGCCCAGGCTGGAATGCAGTGGCACGGTCTCGGCTCACTGCAACCTCCGCCTCCCGGGTTCACGCCATTCTCCTGCCTCAGCCTCCCGAGTAGCTGGGACTACAGGCGCCCGCCACTGCGCCCGGCTAATTTTTTGTATTTTTAGTAGAGACAGGGTTTCACCATATTAGTCAGGATGGTCTCAATCTCCTGACCTTGTGATCCACCTGCCTCAGCCTCCCAAAGTGCTGGGATTACAGGCGTGAGCCACCGTGCCCGGCCAACAGTGCTCAATTCTGTGTCCCCTATGCCATTAGATAAAATTGGAGCATGTTAACAGCATGACCAGGACAGGGAGCTTTGAAGCCCTCTATCAAGAAAAATGGGTGCAAGGGCAAGACTACGTGGACCTAACACCTTCCTTCCAACAGTCGAATAGGTAGTCCACTTGGCCTATACGGCCCTGTAGTGGAGACATATAACCTGCGTCCTCCCCTACATTTCCTGCATTCCGTTCGGTTAGGCAAAGGCACCTGACTAGTCCTGGACAACAAAATGTGAGCAGAAGTGACATGTGTCACCTCTAGTTTAAGCCAATGAGAAGGTCCACTCCGTAGTTCCAGTCTCTCCTCCCCTCCCTCTGCAGTAAGTGAGGAGGTCCCACATTCCAGATGGTACAGCTATGCAGGTCAGGACCTCCACCAACCTAGGTCCCGAGTGAACAGAGAGAAGTTTAAGAGAGCAAAGTCAAGGCCATGGAGAACAATAAGAAAAGAAAGCCCTTGCTGGGCACGGTGGCTCACGCCTGTAATCCCAGCACTTTGGGAGGCCAAGGCGGGCAGATCACGAGGTCAGGAGATCGAGACCATCCTGGCTAACACGGTGAAAACCCGTCTCTACTAAAAATACAAAAAAATTAGCTGGGCATGGTGGCGGGCACCTGTAATCCCAGCTACTCAGGAGGCTGAGGCAAGAGAATGGCGTGAACCCGGGAGGCAGAGCTTGCAGTGAGCTGAGATCGTGCCACTGCACTCCAGCCTGGGCGACAGAGTGAGACTCCGTCTCAAAAAAAAGAAAAGAAAGAAAGCTCTTGCCAAAGTGTAGAATGAATTCTGAAACCAGAAACACTTTCCACCCCCAAAATAGGAGGCCCATAAAGTATTTGCTCGGCAAGATTTCTGAGTTGCTGCAGGCCTGAATGCTGGGCCCCTCTCATTCCTCACCACTGTGGAAGTGTTTCCTCACATTGTCTTGATCCTGTTCTACCACTGCACACTGCGGGTGAGGGATGCATTTTACCTGTCTTCTTAGTTTACTTGTCCCTGAAACAGGACTGGCCATGTACAGACCTGACATAGAGACTATTGTGACATCACTCAGAGATCCTGAAATTGAAGCTCGAAGCCATGATTTGATGTGACTTTAAGTCGTCTCCCTTGCAGAGTGAGTCCTATATTTGGAAATAGGAGAGCAAAGTTGTGCTGGCACCAGAGAGAGGACTATGGCAGTGACAGTGCTTACCAAACACTGTGGCTAGGCAAGGCCATGTAACTAGCTCTGACCTGTGAGCTGTGGGCAGAAGCGGCCCCAGTTATCTTCTTCTGCGACCAACACAGAAGACTGAGGAAACCTTGTGCTGAGATGGCAGAACCGCAGGTGGAAACGTTGTACGTAATTGTGTCACAGCATACAGCGCAAAGTTCCTGGAGAATTATGTAGACCTACAGACTTTGCATGAAAAATAAATTACTATTAAGTTAGAACACTAAAATTTGGAGTTGCTTCTTACGGCAGCATACTCCAGTCTATCCTATCTTATCTAAACCTCGAGAAGCAAAATTCTGAAGCTCTTCAGAGCTCAGTTTCAATCTTATTTTTCTTCTCACTCTGTGGGCTTCTCTTAGGCAATTGTACATCTGTCCTTCAGTCTCCATCAAGCCATGTGTTTCCTACCCCAGTGCCTTTGCATCTGCTATTCTGTCCCAAAGTCCACTTCTCCTCACCTACCTGGGTGCACTTCTAGACTACCTTTCCCAGACTCCTTTGCAGTTACTGTGACCAAAGAATGTACAATTCCAGGCAGTGTGATGTGAACAGAAGTAATGTATACCACTCCCAGGCCTGCCCACAAGAACACCCTCTACATTCTCCCCTTGCTCTTTCCCCTTTCCTATTGGCTGCAATGGAGACGACCACCAATGCAGCACTGTTGGACGTGTGCAGAAGATGGCAGATCTTCTGTCAGAATGGATCCCAGAACGTGGTCCCAGACTGTGTGGAGAAAAGTCACCCCATCTTTCTGTCTTCTTTCCAGTATAGGTACCTGAGCAAAAAATACATTTCCATTGTGTTTAACCCAGGATATATGTGGGGGCCTACTATTATAACAGCATGATTTTAACCAAAACTTAACACTTGCAGCATTGATCAACCACACCACCACCACCATGCACACACACACACACACATACACACCCCTGCACTCAGGCACTCTGCACTGCTCACACCCACTCAATATTCTAGGTCTGTGCATTAAGATGCATCCCTGACTCCTCTCATCCAGTCTAATTTAAGTTGCTCTGTCATTCTTTCTCTCTCCCTACTCTTTCTTGTCATTTTACTTATCACAATGCATAATTACGTATTAACCAGTGTGTTACTGATTTAGAGTTTGTGTCCAAACATTAATTTGTGTGTTATTTATTTAAAGGTTGTGTCCAAAATCAGAACTTTTGCCTGCCACAATAACATACATAGAGGCTATGCAGTGCTTAGCACACAGCAGTTGCTTAACAAATTTTAAAATGTACATGATGAATACATGAGAAACCACCATTAAGAGGATACATGTTTTCATCACAAGACCACAATGCCAGACCAAAAATCTTAGAGAATTGAAATACACACACTGGGGATTTTTTTTTAACCTTTATTCATTCAGAATGCAATTCTGGGCCACTCTACAACCAAGAGAAAACCCTAAACTTTTAAGCAGTGTTAACGGACTACATAATATAATAGTATTGCTCCTATATGTACAAGCAAGAAGTCAATTTTTATTCTTTTCATAAAACCTCTTTGTAAACATGTACCTTTTCTTTCCATCAAAAATGCATTAACAAGATCATGCTTATAGTTAGTCAGCACAAGAAAAAAACGACAATTTATACTGAACTATTTAAGTCTTGCAGTAGAGTGCTCACAATGCCGAGCTGTATCTGTTAACCTTTCAATAGCATTCATTATGTGACATTGTCACCAATTACAGTAAAAGAACTTCACTAATTTTTGAAAGCTAGAATTACTCAAAAAGTTCTGCATTGTAAATAATACCAGGAATATTGCATTTAAGCCTAGGATGGCAAAATTACTTAAATCTTTTCTATACTTTTTTGTGTAATATAGGTAGGAAAATGAATACTAGATAAGAGAATGAAATATATCAAGTTCTTATATTTTTACCTAAGAGGCTATTTATTTTAAGGAATGTTGATTAATATTTAAATGATGAAAAAATAAATCAATGTTAAGTATTAACTGCACAAAATCTAAAAAAAAGACCACATTACATCATACTACATTATATAGATAGATTTAAAGCAACTAACTAGAAGCCTTTTTAAAAATTTAAAGTTTCTGACATCATTTTCCACCATTCCATCAATTCTTCCTTCTCCTCTTCTTTCCTTTCAGAAAATGACTCCAGTTCAAAATCAACCTAAAAGAGAAAATCAAGAGCATATTATTATCAAACTGCATGTTTTTTCTTAATTGAAATAAAAAAATAAGAGCAGTTTCAGTATACACTCAATCCAGCCACCTGAATTAAAGTAAATCCTGAAATTAAAATCTCTTGTGATAAACAAAAGATATTTTCAGGGGAAAAAAAATTCAAAAGCAAAATTCAAAAGCCTTATGTTTGAAATGTCCTTTGATTTAATAGCTTTGAAGACAGATATAATTCAACAAAATTCCTGCCCCAGTCTCTTCTCCTCATAAAAAGATATAACTGGCCGGGCGCGGTGGCTCATGTCTGTAATCCCAGCACTTTGGGAGGTAGAGGCGGGAGGATCACAAGGTCAGGAATTCAAGGCCAGCCTGACCAACATGGTGAAACCACATCTCTGCTAAAAATACAAAAATTAGCCAGGCACGGTGGCGCACGCTGTAATCCCAGCTACTCAGGAGGCTGAGGCAGGAGAATCTCTTGAACCCGGGAGGCAGAGGTTGCAGTGAGCCAAGATCGTGCCACTGCACTCCAGCCTGGGCAACAGAGCAAGACTCTGTCTCAAAAAAGAAAAGAAAAAAAAAAGGATGTAACTTATAGTTAATTTTCTGCCTTTGGTATTTAGTGAGCACCTCCTGTCAGCCTTGAATCTTTTCCTAATGTGGGAGGGAATGTGGAAGAATACAGTTCAGCGTGCTGGTATCCCAAACCACAAGGTTCTTCTTTCCAGAATCTTGAATTTGTTAAAGAAACTGACAAAAGCACGTATGTGTGCAAGCCACTCTCTTTGTGAATGGGAGTCTTCATCAGGTCTAGGAAGAAGCCACACACTCCGCCTAAAAGGCTATTCAAAGTAGGCAGCCCCCCAACCCCAATCCCCTCAGGCCCCATCCCAGATGGAACTAAGAGTTTCTTGATTTGGCCACTTAAACGCCTGATTATTTTGGATCGTGATTACATTGACTACATCCTTGCACTAACACATGCCAGAAAGACAAAGGATCAAAATAGTTGAACCTTTACAAATTGTTCCCAGGGCCATTTTTTCCACGTTTCAGTTACCCAAATATACCTCTTGATTTTAATACATATACAGCCCAATGTAGACATGCACACAATCGAAACCATGTACCAGTTAAAAACTCAAGATATTTTGTTTGCATAAATCAAGCATTTATACTGCAAGTTTTGGGTACATAAGCAAAAAAAATAAATTCTTTTCAAGTAAGCCTTTTAGACTTTCAAGAAATCCTACAGGTATTCCCACGGTCCCAGGCATGAAATACAAAGGTGGTAGTAAAATTCTGCTCTAAGAGAAGTTTTGGTCTTATCACCATCACCTTCCTAACAAACAAATGAGATCTACTTAATTAAGATATGGTTTTTGATAGTACTTAGCACAGAGAGCCTTGCACATAAAATATGCTAAATAAGTGTTTGGTTACCACCTAAAATTTTCCTTTATGCATCATTTTTTTTCAAATACTTATTGAGAAAGGCATTGTGCTAGGTGCTAAAGATAAAAAGGCAAATGAAACATAATCCCATTGAGATGTAAATCAAGGTTAGCAAATAAAAATTTAATTTTTTAAAGTTTTATTTCATTTTCTTGTAAATCTCTTCAAAAACTGAGAAATGGTAATAGAGCTTCATATTAACTTTGCTAAGCCTCAGTTTTCTCATCTGTTAAGTGGAGATAACAATGTTGCCTACCTCATAGGGCTAGTATGAAAATTAAATATAAATCACTTCAGTATGCCTGACAATGATAAATGCTTAATTATTATTATAGCGCTTGGCTATTATTATGATTACTTACCCCAGCAGCAGGGCTGTAAGGAACTGCCACTTTCTTTGTTATTGCCAGATAGCCTGGAGCTGAGGCTGTAAGTTTATAGTTTCCAGGTATAAGCAATCTCCAGTAATCACCATCCTTTGCTGTAGGAAAGCAGAATATCAAATCACAAAGCACATGAAATATGCAGAATTACACAATGCATAATTACGCCATCTAAGGAATACCCAGTCTAGCTCAGTTCAACTTTTTCGATTCTCGATTTTTAAAGTAAATATATAGGGAATTTAATGAAATTTTATTGAATAGGGTGTGAAACTCTCTTTACAGGCTTCATTTCTTACAGCTACTTTATAGATATCAATGTTAAATTGTCTAATAAACCTCGTACGATCATAGACCTTCTAATCACATCAGGAGCAACACAGGTAAAAAGACAGATGAATTCCCCAAGCAGCAGGGTCAGAACATACAGCCATCATGTTTTGATTCTCGCCAGGTGAAGACCTGATGGTCAGAGAATCTTCACAGAGTGTGGGCCAAAGGCAGCCCCTGTAGGATCTCTGAGGCCCTAGTTAGAAATTTAGATTTCTAAAGACTTAGAATACACTGGGCACCCTAGTCCATTCAATCTCCCATTTACCTACGTCAGTGATTTTCAAACTTGAGTGCAAACCTGGGAACTTGGTAGAATGAAAAATCTGATTCCAGCTCCCAGGTTCTGCATTCCTGACCAGCCCCAGGGCAATGCTAAGGTTGCAAGCAGAGGCCACACTTTGAAGAGCAAGGTTTTCGTAGACACTTCACACCTTCTCCTTTTTCCTAACACCCCTACACATCCTGTTCATCCTCCCAGTTGTTACTTTACATCTTATTTCATTGCAAAAATAGGTACAGTCAAAAAAATTAAGCCCCCATCACCATATCATCAAATCTACCTCTAAATCCACATCTCCTTGCAGCTAGTGCCTCAATTGTCTTCTTTGCTTTATAGCAAAATTTCTGGAAAGGTTTGTTCACGTTCTCAATCTCAGAATGGTTCTTCTCTTATTCTGTCTTGGACCCAGTCCAGTCGGGATCCCACCACTCACTCCATTGAACAGATTTTGTCAAGATCCTCTGAACTGCTAAATCCAAGGATTCACTCACAAGGTTCTTCTTAATTAACGCTTTTTCACTCCCTCCTTCTTGAAGCACTTCAAGGCCTCCAGGACAACACACTTCATTTTCTACCTTCAGTTCTATTGCTGGTTCCTTCTTATTATCACCCTGCCCTTGAAAAGCTGGAGTATTCTAGAGCCCCTCCTCTGATTTAATTTCTTCCCACCTGTTTATTCCCTAGGTTAGGTTTTCCTAAACATTTCACATCATGGAATGCAGAGAAAATAAAATATTTGTATGACACATTAGGGCTAACAGGTTTCTTGTGGCAGGGATACTAACGCTGGGTTTCACCCTCCCAGCTAAGGGCTAAGGGGCTACATGGGGTAACATCTTGGCACAGATTCTGGCATACTGGCTGGCACCTAGTGAGCTGTTGATAAATGAAGAATGAATGGAGTTTTAGAGGACAAATGTTAAAGATTTTTTTTTAATCCAAGCTATAAATGTGAAGGTTAAGAAAGAGTTGATGGTACAGAGTGGTTTGAGACATAAGTCAAAGGTTAATTGTCACAAAGTCCAAAAAAAATTGTAAAGAGTTTATAGCTAAAAAGAAAAAGTTGTCATTATTGAAAAGATCCCAACAAATGACAAACTAAAATGACCTGGATCAATGTTTATTAATGGGAGTAGGTAGATTTGCCAGAAAAATGCATCATTTTCCTCAAACTGGGGAAATGGAAATGGAGCTCAAAACCTGGAAGTCACTAACATCGCACCTCAATCCTATAAATTCTTGTTTAACCTTGAATCTCTGCGGATTTATTATATGGATTAAATGAAAAACTGTGTGAGAATTTTTAGACACACAACCCGCAGCAGTTTTCTTCCTTCCTCCTCTTTCCGCTCCCTCCTTCGGTCTCCCCGTTCGCAGCTCGTTAGCACTTCTTAACAGAGACTAGAAAGTCACTGGTATTTTAACTCCAGCAGCTCCTTTTCCTTTGCCTGAAGAACCCTGAAGCAGCCTATGGCACCACCTCCCTGCTCTGGGGCGATAGCTGAGGAAAGGGCGCCACCTGCTGCACCCGGATTTCTAACGCAGCAGCCGCCCTGGGCTCCACTCTGCCTGACCTGAGCCCACAAATGAAACTTCACCAGATCAAAGCTGAGAAACGCTGTAGATATACGAGCTATTTGTTTTGCTTAGAAGAGTATAAGACTTATAATTATGATAATTAGTAATTATGCTCTTGTACATAACGTAGAGCCTCCAGTTGTGGCAAAGACCCACCGGATGTAACATCGTGGTCTATCCCTTCCACGGAGATGGTGGCATTGGCAATTGGGTTACCTTGAAGGTCTCGGACAAATCCTTTAACTCCTCGGTGTATCTGTGAAGGTCAAAAACAACCAAAAACTTAATAGGACCTATAAATTTATAGAAATGGCCTTAAATATGTTTCATATCAAGCCTCTCCTTATTTTCCAGCAAATATCGTAGATCCCCATTGTTTAAGAATCAAGACACACACAAAAGGCCACTGAATTTTTTGTGCATTTTATTCTGCTTTTCCCTAAATAGATAAATGAAAATTAATATCTTGTTTGCGTCCAAAAAAAATACTGTAGTACCTTCCAAATCATAAAAAAGTGTCATATTAAGGGAGGAGACCACTCCTCATATTGTCTTATGCCCAATTTCTGCCTCCAAAGAAAGAAGAAGTAAAAACTGAAAGGCAGAAATGAAATCCACAAGCAGGCAGCCCGGCGCCACACCCTGGGCCTGGTAAAGATTGACTCCTGACCTAATCGGTTATGTTATCTATAGATTACAGACACTGTATGGAAAAGCACTGTGAAAATCCCTGTCCTGTTCTGTTCTGTTCTAATTACTGGTGCATGCAGCCCCCAGTCACATACCCCCTGCTTGCTCAATCGATCACGACCCTCTCATGCAGACCCCCTTAGAGTTGTAAGCCCTTAAGAGGGACAGGAATTGCTCACTCGAGGAGCTGGGTTTTTGAGACATGAGTCTTGCCGATGCTCCCGGCCAAATAATAAAGCCCTTCCTTCTTTAACTCGGTGTCTGGGGGGTTTTGTCTGCAGCTCGTCCTGCTCCAATATGTGTAAAGTTCTAGTCTTAGTGCATTTCATAACTTACTCTTTCAATTTTGGTCACCTGTGTATTCATTATATGGCTACTGTCAATTAACAAGGATATCATAACAAAAGCCCTTCAATATTAGCTCATTCTGGATAAAAAGATATATACTGTGACTGCTTTTGCATTAAATCTATTAACATTATTTTGGCTGACAATAGATTAGTGAACCTCATAATAGAAAATAGAATGTTGATTTAGAAAGAAGAAGGGAGAGCTGCCATTGAGAATAATCCCCCTAAATTAAGTTGTAGTCATCAACTGGCTATTATTTAATACACTGCAATCTACAAAAACTGCTTTTCTCTGTATTTGGGAAAGACAATTCATCTAAGTCAATATGTGTTTGAAGTGACAGAGTTGCTTCAGGTCTTTAAGAAAGTACTGCATCTAGAATATCCAATGGTAATTCATTAAACTTGATTACTTAACAAAATATGCACCAACCTCCCAAACGCTCAGGTTGTGCCTCCCCAGTCGGGCGATAGAAAATAAATTGTCTTTCGCTACTTACGATACTTGACTATTTCCCTACAGAAGACAGATAAGTCTCCTGTAACCCTTTGTCATCAAAGAATAAATTCAGCAGTGGCACACTGTTTTATCAAAAAGATGTCCGTTGTTACCAGCAATATTTTTTGTGTGTGCCATTTTTCTTAAAAAAAATGAAACCTCTCACACACTATAAAAATAACATGTAATTTTTTTAATATTGCAAATAGGAAAAGGCTGTCCCTGTTGTCAGTAATAATGATCATTTTATTGGCAACTAGTATAGTAAAGAGAGTAAATATATTTTTAAAAATTTAAGATTTATTCAATTCTAACTTTTCTCCATAACTTATTTATGAATTAGCCAACCAAAATTGAAGTTTGAAATTTAGCCATTGGAAAACATGACACATGAAAACTTAACTTTCTGAATTAAAAGATGAAAAATCACAAAAAGTATGGAGAAGAAGAAAAGGGCTATATGTAGAGACCCAAACTCTAAATTTCTTAAAATGAGGCCCTGTTCAATAAAACTTAGAAAGATGCTAGCTGATAAAGGAGGATTTACCCAAGTACTTTATTCCTCTTGAGGCACTATAATCCTGAAACTATCAATATTATAAGCCTTAAAGAAAGTTTCTAATTTCCACATCATTGTTAAGTAAGTAAATCAATCACTACAAGAACATATTGTTTGCCTGTATTAGGCACAAATATATTCGGTTAATATTCATGGCTTTACTTTTTTCTGCCTCTGCAATCCAAGACTTATATTGCAGTACGCAGTTTAACAAATAGTTAAAGAAGTAAATGTCTGCCTGTGATATGTCAACTTTTCTGTTTGAAAAATTCCAGTGTAGTAATAAATCTCAGTAGAAGTGTATGGGCTGTGTCAACTCCCCATGAATTCAGACTGGAAAATTCAGATTGTATGGCTTTTGCAAAAGAAATCACGAAAGTCCAAATTTCACTCATGCCTGGAGAAGCTTTTTTACTACACTTGTGGTGCCTACAATGATTGCTCCCCAGATTCCAGGACATCTCAGTTTCAGCGAAGGCTGAAAAAGCATCCAGAAGATTCTCCATTGTTGCTAGGACTGTTTATAGCCCCTAAACCCTCATGTACTTAGTGTCATGCAGATAGCTTGCTGCTAATGAAGATTCTTCGGTCCTGCCGTGCAGCGAGTGTGATTTAATGGTAGGAGAGGAAACTCATTTTTAATAAGAACTCTAGATGATTCTAATGCAAGTGCCCATGAACCATTCTTTTTTTTTTTTTTTTTTTTTGAGACGGAGTCTCGCTCTGTTGCCCAGGATGGAGTGTAGTGGTGTGATCTCGGCTCACTGCAAGCTCCGCCTCCCGGGTTCACGCCATTCTCCTGCCTCAGCCTCCTGAGTAGCTGGGACTACAGGCTTGTGCCACCACGCCCAGCTAATTTTTCGTATTTTTAGTAGAGACAGGGTTTCACCGTGTTAGCCAGGATGGTCTTGATCTCCTGACCTCGTGATCTGCCCGCCTCGGCCTCCCAAAGTGCTGGGATTATAGGCGTGAGCCACCGCGCCTGGCCCGTGAACCATTCTTTAAGAAATTTTTTGAGAATTTTGAGAAGACTCTTTCAAAGCTACTGAGTGGAAGGGAGGCTCTTCTCCTTAGCAAACTCTTTACTCTAGTTAGCTTTACAATTCTAGTCCCTGCAAACATCTCTTTAAAACTCTGCAAGGGATTTCCTCTCAAACAATTACAGAAATAGATCTCCTAATCACCTATTTTCCATGAGTTGTAAACTAGTCCAAGCTTAGATTTTAGGCCCAGGTGTTCAATTACTAATCACCACCATTGTCAAGACAACGATTACAACACAGAACTTCTGGCAGCCCTCACTGATTTTTCATCAGCCTTTGTTTTCCTAAACTGGAGTGTTTTATGATGCAAGCTAGATGAGCTGGTTATAAATACCACTCACTGCTTAGACACAGTTTGCACCCTAATGACAATGCCATATCAAGGTAGACCACATGGATCTGTGGACAGAGCAAATTCTTATTCTGCGTGGCATAAAATAGGATTGTATAACTTTATCCTTCTTCTTTTTCGCTTATTTATATATAAATTGATATTACTGTCAGATGAATTGGATGCATGCCCACCTTCTACCGTAAGTATGACAAATCTCCTTTTTCCTGATGGTAAGAAGATGTATTTTATTTGTTTTGTATTATTTTTTTCTCAAGAACTAAGAGATGATTTAAACAGCAGCTAAGCAGGTTTTTAAATTGTTGATCAGAGTGATGATCTTATTGGCATCAACTTTAGTAAATTTTATAGCACGGCTCCAAGAAGACTTTTCCAAACTCCCGTGACTGGGTTAGGTCCCCTTCTGTGTACTGTTATTGCTCCTTGTAGCTAAGCTTTTATTGTTTTTCAGCCAGCTCTCCTCCTCTCTTGTGATTAGGTATTCTTGTTTCTGACAGCACTCGTGTGAAGCCTTCCTGAGGACGATCACTATCCCCAGTGCCTCAAAGAATGCTTAGGATGTGAAACTAGTCAATACATTTTAGTTGAAAAAATATATACATAAAATTAAAAGCACTGTATTAAGGAGTATTAAGACAAATATTATTAAAAATTTAAATATTATTAAATATTTATTAAAATAAAAAGCACTGTATTTGATATGTAAGTGGAGAACACCCCAATCAGTCCCATCTTACTTCCTCTATCCAAAAACATACTTTTCAGTTAACCTTGCTCTTGGAAGATCCATCCAAATACGGCTCTCCTCAAAGGAGACATTCTGTAGGGGTTCCCACCAAAGTTGTTCTAGAGTCATCGTGGACTACTTATCCTTAGTTTTTGTTATTGGAAAATACCTTTTTAAGCTAACATGCAGCAGGAATCCATTGATTTAAAAAGAATCCTGTGGAATGAGTGTTCTTTAATCACCGTCTGACATCAGTGGATCTATTCCATGATAGTCTCTGGTAAGGTATTACAGTATATGGATATTTGACGTGTGTAAAAGAACTCCTATGCTGATTTTGTTTCTTTTTTTTTTTTTTTTTTTTGTAGAGCAGCCTTTATTCAAAGGAGGCCGTAGCAAGATACAGGGACCACTGCAACAGGGCCTTGCAAGTAATGGTGGAGAAAGAAACTGGATTCAACTCTCGGTTTTACTTTAAAAAAAGTGTTGATTTTATATGTATATGTTTATATGTACATATATACATATAAATACTTAAATGTTTATTTAACAGCATTTTTTTATGTCAAATTAGTTTAACATATCGGTCTGGACTATTTGTTGGCACATGAAACTAACATCACTCTACTTGACTTTAGGTGTAAATGGCCACATTCAGAATAAAATTTGAAGACTGGCAAAGAACTGCAGGAATGAACAGAGTCTTAGGTCTTTCCACCGCCACTGCCTCTGGGGCCAGTGTCTACATACTCTGCAGGGGGTGGGGTTGGCAGAGGACTGGCCTGAGTAGGTGAAGGATTTTATTCTGGCAGATGGTGAGATCCCCCAAAATTCTATATGGACCACATTGGAATGGCTACATAAATGGCTCTCTGGTAAAGATCCAGGCTTCTGTTCTGAAAGTCAGTGTAGCATGGTGATTCTGGAAATAGACAACCTGGATTCGGATTCTAGCTAAGCAACTTCAAGTGAGCTGTCTAGCCTCTCTGTGTCTCTGATTCCTCATCTTTAATTTAGTGACGATTATAATGATGATGATGATGATAATTTCCCTCATAAGGTTGTTGTGGGGATTAAATGCACTAATTATTACATAAAAGGCATTTAGTATAATGCCTGGGAAATAGTAAATGACCAATAAACATAACTCATTATTATCATTATTATTATTATTACCTGTGATGCAGTTGAGTCTAGGGTGAGAAAGATGAGGCCTGTACAGCTCAAAAATTAAAGAGACACTCACTCTCAAGTGCTAATCCTGTACTTGCATGCCCCTAAGATTAAAATCCTCCTTAAATTTTCCATTCTAGGTGCCTCACTTGCCTTACTTTTGTTCTGGTTCTGCCTGGGATGCCTCACGGTGATCAGGGTGGGAGAGAGTCCTAGGATTGCCCTTGCTTAGAATAATACAAACAGAAACAAGAGTCTACATCTTTTCTGTATACTCTCCAGTTTAGTCAGTTCTTGGTGAATAGTCATGAGCCACAAAACCTATGACAAATAAAAGCCTAACTGAAACACTGCTGACACCTGCCTTCCAAATATGGCATCCTCATTCTGCACCAGACGGATTCTCCTGGACTCCTCTTACAAGACCATTGTATGCCAGGTTTGAATGCTTCTAAACCTTGCATTTTTATGCTAGGGACTGTTTTTACCTGCTCAAGGTAGCTAATGAGGGAGTTTTTGTTATCCTCCCAGTAGGTCTTCAGAGTCTCTTCAGGTGGGAACTTCTCACAGCTAAGCTCCACAGTGATCTCAAAACAGTTGCTGCTAAGGTAATTGAAGTCTTGCATCCCTGCCAAAACACCAAATGGAAAGTCAAAATATGCACAAGGAGCCTAAAACTCTACACAGGCTAGTCTTCTGAATCAAGAACCAAGTAAAAGGTACACAAACCAGGGCATTTGGGAAGCCTGTGGGAAAACTTAAGGGAAATCATCTGCTGAAAGGGATTGAACAACATAGGTCAGGGGTTGTTATACCTTAAAAGCACAAACTCTCAGGTTCTTAAGCAAAAGCATTTGCTGCTGCAGAGTGCTAATACAGACATTACCCACCTTCCACATTGCTGGAGTGGGCTTTGGAGAAGACAACAGGGTAAAAGACTTCATCCCTACTGATCTATTAAAGAAATGCACATCCCTCTAAGTCTACCTTTCTAATGGAGAAGAACTTGGAGCTTCATGTGACATGATCTGACATACTATATTGTTCCTTAAGCCCAGTAAATATCATAGTGTATTCCTGAGGGATTGGGAGTCTTAGCAATATACTAATGTCAATCAAGGAAAATGATGAGACAAGTCTCAATCGTTTTAGGAGATTTCTTTGACAAAGTTAAGGATGCGCCCCAGGGACAGGTCTATGCCTTTCTCTGAAGATGATTTTGAGGGCTCCAAATTTAAAGGGGAGAGGGTGGGATATTGATAAGCACAGAGTTTTCACATAAACCAAAGGGGACAGAGGAAAAATGTGGGGAATGTGCATTTTACATAAGATAACACAGACAAAATGGGGTAGGGGAGCAATTGGATACGCATTTGTGTCTGGCAGGCTGGGGTGCCTGCACCTGTAAAGATAAGCTATCAATTTACATGGCCATGGTGAAGTTTTAACAGCTCACCAGGAATTTCCTTGTGGGCAAAATATGGGGGAGGCGTGTAGCCTTTTGTCTTGTAGTCATCTTATTTAGGAACCAAAATGGGGAGGCAGGTTTGTGTGACCCAGTTCCCAGCTTGACTTTTCCCTTTAGCTAAATGAGTTTGGGGTCCCAAAATTTAATTTCCTGTCACACTATATATTAATTCAACAATCACTGAGTATCTGCTACATACAAGATATAATGATAACAATATTTCAAATACCACCAAAGAGAATATTCTGCATCCAGAACTATTTTAATTTAAATCTGACTCATATTAGTAGAGGATGCTGTTAGTGCCCACCAGATTGCTTTTATGGAGGCAGGGCATCCAGACCCAAACTGCTACAGGCGTTGGCTGTTAGAGCTCACAGCTACCCCCCGATCCCTTTTCCAGAGAATTGCTGGTGGAAGCCAGAATCTCCCACCTGGCTTGGGAGTTACATCCTCGTATCTCTCACCCCCAGTTCCTTCTGGCACCCCACAACCAATGGCTGACAGCTATGGAGCCACCAAAGCCTGGTCCCTTTCTCTCAAGGGGAGACAAACCTGCCCCTAATTTATGCTCGAGGCTTCTTCCAATGGCTCAGGCCAAGGCTGGACTTTGCCTGAGACCACACCCCTGTTTAGCTCTATCCTCTTCCTTGCCCTGCTTCCCTCACTTCCCTATAGGGTTTGTCCTAAAAAGTAATCCCTTAATAAATTACAAGCATCCAAATCCCTATCTCAGGCTCTGCTTCTAGAAAACCTGACCTAAGACACGAATGTTATTCACTATATACAGAACTGAAGACTAATGGAGATTCCTTTGACTGTTTAGTTAAGTGAGACATAATCGTTAACTAATATTATTATTATTATTATTAATGTCATTATCAGTATTTAACTGATATAGATTACTTTATATTTTGTTGACAATATACTATTTGTTCAAAAAGGAATTCCAAGAAGTCATTAAAGTTTTTATAAAAACTAAAGTATAAAATTACTTCCATCTGATGTACTAGACATGCTCTAAATCCTAAATTTGACATAGATCATATTTCTGAAGCTATTGGGGAAAGAGTACTAAGTCTGATCTGGATAAAATGCAAAATATAAATAAAAACAGAATTAACATGTATCAGAAAGAAAAAAATCAGAAAGAATATTTTTCTCAGCACATAATTCAACAAAATTAAGCATATTAAACATACCAATACCCTTCAATTAGCTAATGTTGCTTACTACCCTAACAAATTTTCTTTTTCCAGGTGGGCCATAGAAAATTTTTCACAGGCAAAGACAAAAGTAAAAATATATATAAATATCTTCGTATTTCACTCTTCATCCTTGAGTGTTAGTGAAAATACGAGCTCTGTAAAGTCCACCTTGGGACAAGGAAGGTAAGAGAGCTTCCTTGGCTCCCTAGGAAGGGGCTTCCCCCAGCTGCTGTCCCACATGGCAACTGCTTCCTTTTCAGACTAAAAGGCAAAAAGCCACCTGATCTCATAGGGATTATTAGAATAATGAACATAAACTAAATATTCCATGTCAAATACTCCCCATTATCCCATCATTTAATAAAAAAGTACTGTGCATCAGGTTTTGCTAAAAGCCAAAGCAAGCCCTCTAAAATATATATTTACCTACAGTGAAAGAGCATGACTGGCATATACTAAGGATGCCATCTTATTCCCTAAGGCTTGAATTTGAAAAGTAGGGTAGTTAACAATATTCAATTTATTATTTTCCAAATGAATGTCTTCAGTTCATTTCCTGTATCTCTTCAATTAGCATCACAATTTTTAAAATCCACAAAAACAAAATTATACATAGTAATCATTCATGCAAAAAGTCGACTTTAATGGAAGAACTATAGATTCAGTCTACTTTTTAATGATGGAGGACGATTGAAGATTCTCTAAATCTAAATCACTCTCTAAACCTAAATGGTCATTGTAAATAAGCTGCAATCACATAATCAGAGAGCACAATGGAAACTCACCTCCAGGTACACTGTACCAAGCACCACCATTGGTGGTTCCATCTACAAAGCTGCTGTCGTCATCATTCTTGCGACATGGTGGCCGATTGGGGTCAGACATGGCCGGGTTGAAAGAAGAGTATGACCGGGCCAAGCTTTGGAAAATGGCATCATCTGGGGAGGAGCTGTATTCGTGGGCACTACCTAGAAAACAAATCCACAAGATTAAAGAAACGGACACAGACCAAGCAGCACTGCATGTTTTCTAAAGAGTGATTCAGTATTGAGTAATTGCATTGCAGATGTATTTTTTTAGCTACATAACTATGGGAAAGAGGTAAAAGTTTAAATACTAAATAATTACACTTAGTTTTTAAGTTACAAAACTTCCATTCCTAATACTACAAAGTAGAAATTGGGTAGAATGTACATTCCTTTTTTTGTTTTTTTTTTTGTTGTTTTTTTAATTATTATTATACTTTAAGTTTTAGGGTACATGTGCACAATGTGCAGGTTAGTTACATATGTATACATGTGCCATGCTGGTGTGCTGCACCCATTAACTCACCATTTAGCATTAGGTATATCTCCTAATGCTAATTCTACTTATGAGTTGAAAGCTTCGCAGGGAAAGGTAATAAATTCATAGTAAACTAGGCCTGGGAGAATAGGAGGAAGATTTTTATCATTAAAATCTTTAAAAAATTGTTAAAAAATGTACCTATACTAACCTCATACCCACTATGAATCATTCTCATATATACCATTCAATATCTGGTTTTAGATTTTTTTAATCTCCTGTATGTATTATAGAAATAAATAACATATTTTGACACACTGTGTTCTTATTCATGCATTATAAATTATGCAGGCCTACAAGTTTCCCAATTATCAACAAACCACAAAATCTTCAAATTTATTTAACAATGTTATTTCCCCAAAGACATTCTTCAACACTCAGTTTCCAATATCTAAAATTATCATCCCAACAACCCCATTAAAAAGTGGGCAAAGGACAAGAACAGAATTTTCTCAAAAGAGGACATACAAGCAGTCAAAATAATTGGAAAAAATGCTCAACATCACTAATCATCTGAGAAAGGCAAATTAAAACCACAATATCATATTACATGACTTAGAATGGCTATTATTAAAAAGTCAAAAAACAACAGACGTTGGCATGGATTCCCACCAGTGTTGGTGGAAATGTAAATTAATATAACTTCTATGAGAAACAGTACAGAGATTTCTCAAGGAACTAAAAATAGAACTACCATTCAACCTAGTAATCCCACTACTGAGTATGCATCCAAAGGAAAAGAAATTATTATATAAAGAAGACATGTGCACTCATATGTTTATGGCAGCACTATTCACAAAAGCAGAGTCGTGGAATCAACCTAATTGTCCATCAATGGTTGATTGGATAAAGAAAATGTGGTACATATACACTATGCAATACTAAGCAGCCATTAAAAAGAATGAAATCACGTATTTTGCAACGACATGGATGGAGCTAGGAGCCATTATCCAGAGTGAAATAATTCAGAAATCAAATACCACATACTCTCACTTATAAGTGGAAGCTAAACAATGGGTGTACCTGGACATAAAGGTGGAAATAATAGACCCTGGGGACTCCAAAAGCGGGGAGGATGGGAGGAGGTGAGGGGTGAAAAATTACCTATTGGGTTCACTCTTTTGGCGATGGGTACCCTAGAAACCCAAACCTCACCATTATGTAATATATCTGTGTAACAAACCTACACAGGTACCCCGAATCTAAAATTTAAAAAAATAAAATAAATTAATCATCCTGTTTTTACAAAGAGCTAACTCTTCAAAGGCCCCTGAAAATAGATCCAAAGCAGGAAATTCCCTGGAGCAACAAAAATCAAGTTGAAAATATCTATCTGGCTAAAACTTGCTTTGTCTGAAGCTTAACTAAAACTAGTTAGAGAAAGCCAAAGCACCACTTCCCCTCCCTGACACCATCAGAAACAGTTCCAAATGCAAAACCGTGTGAACACAGTAAGACACATGTAGAGATTCACAGGGGCCCTGATCAAGCACCAAGAGGCTGCCCCCATGTTTAAGCCATCTTCTACATGAACCTACACAACTTCTGTAATCTCTCCACTTTATCAGTGTCCAAGAGTGACCCAAGTTTATGACGTGTATTTTCTCCCTTTCTGTTGGCTAGGTACTCTGTCAAGATCACGTTTCTCTTCACCTAAACTATTGAAAAAGTGAGTACTTTTCTGCCAAATAGATATGCCAACACCATATGAAATGATTAGGAGAGCTTCCTGTTAAATATAGTTCTTTCTTCAGGCAAAAATCACTTAAAGTCCAGTTCCTTAAAAAAAATTACAGAAATCACCCTATAAACCCTTGTACAGTATTATAAACTTTGAACCAATTAGAGAAGCAGAAAGAATACCTACCACTCCGCGTCTCATCATATGGATAATTGGCCACAAGGTCTCCTCCATGGAGATTGGCAGAGAGCACAAAAGGAATATCCATAATCCAATGAATGACAGCCTTGGTCTCAGGAGCAAGCTGTTCAGATGAGAGATTAAAAGGATTATAAATTTAATAATCATTGGTATGATCACTTGACAGAAAAGACATAGGAAAGGTAAATGAAAAAACTGAAAGCTGGTCATATTTTAACTACTTTGCGGTTGTCCTCACAGAAAAAAATAAAGGTTCCTACAAGAGCAGCATTCCTCATGTCTAACTTTTGCAGATTTTTAATAAAAAATGTTTCAAAAGTGTTTAAATTTCTTTCAAAGTTTTATTTTTGTGGGCTGCCAGTTTTCCTCTCTTTGTAACTTGAAAACCAGCATGCAACTCACAAATTTTGGAACATCACTGTCTGATCTGTAGTGGTTCACACATTGTTATTATGAATAGTTAAGGAGAATATGAGGAGAAAAGAAAATAATTGAACTGCAGAACAAGATTTGTCCTCTGTGGTGGTTCAAACATGTGGTAAAGTTTATTTCCAAATTTTGCTTACTATTTTCCCAACTTCCCTCAACTACTTCCAACATTGTTCCTATCAAAGAATATTAGGTTGAGTCTCTTTCAGAGTGGACTGTAAAATATGTTTACTTTGGAATGGTCATCTTAAATTTTAAAATAAAGGCAAGTTTCAAGAATTCACGTTAAGTCTTTAGAATGATTCACTGCCCCTCATATCTTGGAAGCAAAACAAAGGAAAAAAGAAATGTATACCAAAGAAATAATGTGGAGCCAAAAGCTTGATACTTTTATGCAATGAGTTTTGAATAGCAACTAGGAAGACTCTCAAACCCCAAGTGCTTCTCTGATGAAAAGAAAAGATTTTACTGGCAACGTGACCCATGCTGTTCTTTGTGACAGAAAATCTAATGGCATCAGTAGGGTTTGATGGTTATAAGATCTCATATTTGTATAGCTCTGCTCAGTTTATGAATAGTTCTCACATGAACTATTTTACCGCACTTCAACATTTGCATTGGATAATGCAAAGATATTCATACCCATTTCACAAGGAGGAATCTGAAAGTTGGGTGTGTTAAATAGCATATCTAAGTTCACACAGCTAAGAGTTCACATCCAGTCAGTGAAACCATAAGGCTCACGCTGTTTTTAGTGTATCAGCTTTAGTCTATTAAAATTATCCTATTTTCACATAAGCTACTCTTAACTGTGTAAAAGTGTGATTTAGAGTAGGAGGTTGTTTTATTATTTTTCATTTGGTTGGTAGATCTTATTTTTGCTTAAAAAAAAAAATGTCCATTGTAGAAAATGTAGAGGAGACAGACAAGAACAAAGGAGAAAATTAAAATTACCCATTATTTTACCACCTAAAGATATCCACTACTAACATTTGTATATATCTCTTTTTCAGTCTTTTCCCAATGTATTCATATAATTTTTAAATGTGATCATTTATATACCATTTTATATACTGCTTTTTTTGCTTGAAAACAGATAATTAACACCTTTTCATGTTATTAAATACCCTTCTAAAATGATATTTTAATGGCTGAGTGGTAGCCAATGTCTGGATATACCATTCTTAAATACTAATAAAATGATAGCTAATACTTATTAAACACTTTCTATGTCAGACATTCAATTCTCCCATTTACTCTATGAAATAGGGACTACATTTTCCCCTATCCTACAGATGAGTAAACTGAGATGTAGAGAAGTTAGGGAACAGCATGAGGCCACTCAGCTGGTACTGGCAGAGGCTGGACTCGAGCCCAGCCAGGCCGGCTCCACAGCTAGTATTAGTAATCTCCAAGAGGTGATACTAGGTTGTTGATATTTTAAAAATTAAAAATACTATGAACACCTTTGTAGCTACCATTTGTCCAAATCTGTACTTTCCTTAGAGAAATCCCTAGAAATTGAATGACTTGGCCAAAAGCTGAGCATGTTTTTAGCTAAAAATGTTTCAGTTAAAATCTATATTAGCTAAAACTGTTTACATTTAAACATGTATTCCAAATTGCATTCCTGTAAGGTACAGAAATATAACCAGAAACAGTATAAGAAGTCTTCCATCTCTAATTTTTTTAAGAACAATGGAATTATTATGTGTTTTAAAGTGTGTCACTTTGACTAATGACAATAGAATTTTTAAAATCTGCATTATTTTAATAAAACTAGAAGTTTTTTATATTTAGTGATTATTTCTATTTATTCTTTTGTGACGTATTTATATGGTTTAACTAATTTTTCTATTGAAATGCATAGCTTTTTCTTTTTTTTTTTTTGAGACAGAGTCTTGCTCCGTAGCCCAGGCTGGAGTGCAGTGGCGCGATGTCGGTTCACTGCCAGCTCCGCCTCCCAGGTTCACGCCATTCTCCTGCCTCAGCCTCCCAAGTAGCTGGGACTACAGGTGCCCACCACCACGCCTGGCTAATTTTTTTGTATTTTTAGTAGAGATGGGTTTTCACCATGTTAGCCAGGATGGTCTCGATCTCCTGACCTCGTGACCCACCTGCCTCGGCCTCCCAAAGTGCTGGGAGAAATGCACAGCTTTTCTTTTTGGCTTGCAAGAGTTGTTTAGTAAAAAAAATTAGCTCTCTACTACACACTATATATATTTTCTAAGTGTGTCATGTGCCTTTCAAATTTTGTAATTAAAATACAGAGCTAATATAAGATATTTATGTTAAGCACATAACGTCAAACCTATTGATATTTTCTTTATGGTCTCTTTGCTTTTCCATTTCATTCATTCAATAAATATTAAGTGACCACTATGTGCTAGTGTCTATACAAGAAATTTAGAAAGTTCTATCCCCCTCTAAGTATTATATCCTTACAAAAGTTTTCTAGTTTCATACTTTTTAAACTTAAATTGTAGTGTCTAGAATTTATTTTGATCTATGCTGATATTTATGAGATGGATTTGTCTCAATTCCATGTATTCAATAATGCATTCTTTCCACAGGGATCTGAAATACACTCTTATTATATTTTGATTTAAATCAACCTAAAAATAACTAATATGGGAGATGAAATCAAAATATTCTATAATGCATATGCTTTTTTAAGTGAATTTTTTATATCTAATTGCTAACATGACATTAATATTAAATGAGATGAGTTTAACACACTCTTCTATAATATTCTGTTCAAAAGTTTTTCTTTTACTACTGAATTTATTTTCAGTCCTCCTCTTCTTTGTACATCTCTCATTCCCTCTATTTTCTTTAACCCAATGACAGATATTGACAGATATTCACATTTCAATAAGTTCAGAAGAGGCAAAATCACCATGGTTTGGAGAATCATTGAGGACTTCAGGAAGGAGGTGGAACTTCACCAAGTCTAGGGACGAATTGGGGTAGGAGAAGAAGAGAGAAAAGAGCAGTAAAAATAAAGAAGTTGGAAGTACCCATGGCCCATCTGTTGGGGGTAAGGAAAATACTCTCTGGGAGGGAGGGTTTGTTTTAGTGCGACTTAGGAGGCAAAGCCATGCCAAGGTAGACTGTATTCCTGTGTTTATTATCCACCTAAAAGTGTTCAGAATGGCTTGCACAATATGCACCATATATTTACAGGTTGATACAACCATAAAGAATAATTTTGAAAGATACGTATCAAAACATTAATGGTGTTCACTGAAGATTGTAGGGTAATGGATTCTTCTTTCTCCTTATTTGTGTGTTTTAATTTTTGTAATAAAATATGAATTTTGCAATAAAAAACTTTTAAAAGAAACTGTTCTTGAAACAAATTGAAAGATACAGCCCTAAATACACAAAGTTGTGTGAAGCTATCAGGTTTAGCCTATTACTAGTTCTTACATCATACACTATTGCTTATATGCATGTTACCAGTATGTTCAAAAGCAAGCAATTTCTACAATTTGATAAATTAAACTAAGTTTCCCTTTGACTATTAACAGAATCTTTTAGGCTGACTAAATCCTGAGACCCCTGTGTACTACAATTATATATTTAACTGATCCACAGAGAAGACTTTGGAGTACCTTTAAAATTGAGCCTTTAATAGAAACTAAAAACAATTGTGGCCTTTCTTTAAACTTTCCATTTAAAGATTATAAATACAGCTCAAATATGATGCTCTATAATTAGATGTCTTTGGTTCTTAAATTATGTTGAAGCTCTATTTATTCAGTTTTCTTCACAACTCTAGCTATTAAAGTCAGGGTAAACTTAATAAATGGCTGGGTATATTTTAAATGACTCTGCTCTCAGGCCAAGGCTCATGTACTGAGCCCAGATAACAGTGAAGGTGACCAGGCTAAAGAGCTCAAGAGCAGATGACAAACGACTTAGAGAAGGAAGTCTGGGAGAGCAAGAGAGAGCTTTTATTCAGAGAAGTTCAGAAGAACAAGGAGAACATGGATCTCGAGCGAACAGATGTGTCTCAGCTACCTCCAGCATCGGGAGGGCTTTGCAAGAATGAAGTTCCTTCCCACCACCCCCTCCTGAAGCACACACACCCCAGACCAGGATCAGCTTACGTGGGAATATGAATTTCTTTTTTTTTTCTCACAACTGTACAAAGGAGGAGGAATCTGCATTTCTATTTTCTATTCATCTGATTCCCTGTTCCACCAAACAGAAGAATAAATCTTGACATTTAAGAACCTCTATAAGGGATACAAATACAGATATTAGGCTGAGAAGGGGAAGAGGGAAGAGGAATGTATAATAACATTAATGAACTGCCTACTATATATTTTATACCAGGCTGGGTCAAAACACTGTCTCACACAGACAAAAATGGAAAAAGACGATGAACCAGACACAGGCAATATCACCCCATGATTATGAAGTAAGTTTACTAAAGATTTAGTGTAAAGTAAACAAATCTTGCTTATGTTCCAAAAGGGGACTAATCTTTCATTTTCATGTATTTTTCTTTAATTTACCTTTATGAAAAGAAGTCACATTGAGTTTGTTTTAAATAAAAGCTCTTATTAAAATATAGTACCATGAACATGCCTCTTTTAAATAAGTATTGCCTAAGCTAGAAATACAAAAACAATAATCTAGAGATTATGCAAATATTCAGGTTTAGCTGGGGAAGGAGAAGGTAGTGCTGGCTAGAAATAATGGTGCTTGCACAAAATTGACAATCAAATATCCTGTCAACATGAGTTGATTTCACCATTCTTCTATGATAGGTGGAAGGAATTATTTTCTTCATTTCTCAGGTTTAACAAAGACAACACAGGCAAGTCAATGCAAGCAATGAGGAAAGCTTATAGACTAATATGGGGACTCTGCTTCCAGAAGTTTTCCATTTCTGTCTCAGCCCTCATGGTTTATCACACAGGACTGCCCTCTTTCACCTGGGGTTACCCCAGCCTGCCGCCTTTCTGGCTCCCCCTCTCCCATGAAAGATAATTTTCAGGCTGAGACAGTGACGTGTATCCATGACTCAGAAGGAGGAAAGCTTAAGTCACTCACTTATCAGGTTCTGCCAGTGTCCTCAGCCTTTGGTAGCCTTTGTCTTAGACTGTTGCAGTAGGTAGCTAGTCAGACATGAGCAGGGCAGGAGAGGGCCCTCCCCCAACACCAGCAATGTCAGGCAAACATTAGGTAATGGGCAGGAGGTTGTTAAACTGCCTCTCTAAAATAATAATTGGTTGCAGCAGGCGCCAGCGAAAGGCAGTCTCCCAATAGATTAAAAAACCTGAAACTGGTGATCAGCAGCTTCCCAATAAGATCTCAGGAGCTGGGCAAATGGGTTCATACATGCACACCAAGAGGCAAAATGGCAGAGTTTAACTGGTATATGACCTTCCTCTAGGAAGACTGGACTGGTAAGGGACGAACGCCTCAAGTGAGAATGCGCGCAACTTCAGTAAACACACTGTGCAAGCGCCCCTCCCAAGTGTTGCCAGGCCACTGCACATGCAGACAGCCCACTCCAAGGGAAGAATCGGGGAAAAGGGACACAACCCCCCAGAAGCATAAGCATACCAACCTATAAAGCCCCAAGTCAAAAGGTCAAACAGGGCACTTGATCTCTCAAGTTGCCCGCTTGGCCTACTTCCAAGTGTACTCTACTTCCTTTTATTCCTGCTCTAAAGCTTTTTAATACACTTTCACTGCTGCTCTAAAACCTGCCTCAGTCTCTCGCTCTGCCTTATGTTCCTCAGTTTAATTCTTTCTTCTGAGGAAGCAAGAATTGAGATTGCTACAAACCCATATGGATTCATCACTGGTAACATAGCTTGGTGCCACATGATTTGGATATGTTTCCCAGTGGTAAAGGACCCCTATGCCTCATCTTCTTTGGCTGGAGGTATTCAACCCCTGTATGCAGTTTCCTTCTCTCTTTTTGCTCTCCTGCTTACTGACCAACCACTAGAACAATTCTTCTCAGGCACAATGGCTCTGCTCCCCCTAGCTGATCTTTCAGTTCACCCTAATAGGTGGCTCGGAGGGGTGGAAGGAACTTGGAGTTCACACCGAGTAGAACTCAGACACTAATGGCCCTCCTGGACAGGAAGCTTACAAGAGTGGTAGAACTAAAGCCTAACACTGCAATGTCTGGGGTTTCTTCTGCTTTTTCAACTAAAGTCAGCTATTTCCCAAAAACCACTGCCTGTTCTCCTTTTTACTCCACCTATTCACCTCCTATTCTCCTTTGTATTCTCAAACGGCCTTGTGAACAGCTAGACCATCCACCTCAGGGGCAAGCCTGCCTCTTGTTTGCTTTCATGTCACATGCCATGTAACTTCTTAAACACACACTCCTTGTTATTTGTGTGCCCATGGCTCTTGCTGCATTTGTGCAGCAGCAAAGACATAGGCTCCCTTGCAGATATCCCCTGAGATTTATACTTGTTTTTACCCTACTAGCTCAGATGACCTCCAACTCATCCCGTCTGGTGGCACATTGCCAGGATAAACACAAATTGGAATCACAGCCATTATGAGTTATCATATACTTTTTGTCCCTGTTACCCTCCAGGGCCATTTTCCAGTGACTTTTGAAGTACTTTGTCTGCCTGCATAGGGCCTCACTGTGGCCCTTTAAGGATCTCACTTACTTGCTTTTTTTGAGTTAACACTCCTTTGAAAGGAGGGAAAATTCTTCCTTTGCCACTTGTGAGTTCTTACCTCAAGCCTCAAGTCCTCCAGAGGTTACTACTTTATGTTAAGAGGGCAAATAAATGTTGCTGTTTCACTCGCATATAAAAGCTTTCCAAGAGTCTTTATCTCACTTCCTCCCATAGCCTCCATCTCTCTAATCACTTCCATGCCCTTCTTAACATGCACCAAGACCTTCAAGGTTATATTCGAAGGGAGGGAAATCCAGCCATCTTTTGGCAGTTAGCTGAAAAACAGGCTTCTCATCTACTTAAAGAACATGGGAAGGAAATCTGAAAAAAGAGACAATCATTTTATTGCTACAATGCTCTGAGTGAGAGTCACCATAAAGTCATGGAGACAAGGACATAGGCTAGCCCAAGGTTGCAGTCACAAAAGACCCATAGGACAGACATGAAGGTTGGTTCTAGGTTTTCTAGGTTAACAGATTACCATTAAAACAGATGAAGGAAAGGTTAGGGGTACACAGTAAGAACGGTTATTCCAGAGTCCCAAGGATGAACAAGGGTCCCACAGTTTACTCCAGTATCTCTTCTGTTCTCAAGTGGGTAATTGTGATGAGATGGAACCAAGGTAATGGGTACACGGTAAGACTGGTTCATTCCAGTACCCTAAGGATGAATGGGAGATGCTTATTTAGGATAACAGGAAAGTAAGAGGGGATGCCTTTGTTTTCCTTTTTCCTTTTTTTTCTCCTCTGTTCCCTCTTTACAGATGGGTAACCATGTCTCTATACCACAGGATATGCCCCTCAGATGCATCCCCAAAAACAGAAACGTTTGACTCCCCCAAACCTTAAAACAAAACAAAACTAGCTTTCCTTTGTAATACCATTTGGCCTAAAAATGAACTGGGAGAAAATACAAAAGTCAGCCTTGGAACCCAGTGCCCTTATGCAGGAAACCCTCAAATCAGCCTCCTCAGTCTTTTATAACTGAGAGCATAATAAGGAGGATAGAGATAAGGAGAAGGAAAAATGCAGAAGCAAGAGGCATGCTCAACTATTGGCTGCTTTATAAGCTCTCCAGCCCCCATCCAGGTTTCCCTAAAAACACTCCTTCAGGTAACTGCCATTGGTGTGGCAATGGCCACACCATTGTCCAGTGGCAAGGCCACTGGAAGGCAAACTGCCCCAATGGGACAAATGAGAGGAAGCCTAGCACAGCTTGCCCCCTCTGCCACAAGCTTAGCTACTGGAAATTGGATGCCCTGAGGGCCGAAGGGCTCTGTGTCAGAGTCCCAATGCCTAATGGCCTTGAGCTGAAGGGGCTCTCTGCTCTGGCTGGCTTCCAAGTTATCGACAAGACAAAGCCAAGAGAAACTCCTGGAGGAGTAAAATTATAAATTTCCCTTTGGGATTTAAGAGCTGCCTACTCTGTGCTAATCTCCTTCTCTGAACAACTCTCCTCCAAATTCTGCCATGTAATGGGGCAAATGGCACCTCCTCCTTCCAAAAGAAAAGATTCACACTCTTTTGGGCAAAAATATGCTTTCCAAGATGAGTGCCTGATTAATATTTACCCAACCTCTAAATTCATCTTTCCCTCTAACAGCTCTATTCCTTCTGGAAAGTTACCTAAATCTTTAACTAATAACTTCAACCTAGTCAGTCCTACCTCAAGGATATAAAAATAGCCCACATTTATTCAGACAAGCCCCAGCAAAAATCTAACTGAGCAATCTCTTGACGGGGGATAACTTCTACAGTATGCAGATAACCTCATTCTTCTCTGCTCCCCCTTCACAATCCTCACACAGCAACATGCAGTACAAACCCTAACTTCCTAACAGAAGGAAAATGACTTTAATCTAATTCAAAGGCTATAAAGGGAAAGAGGTATTTTTGGTAAGGAAGATTATAAAGAACAGAAGTTTTATAAAGAACAGAAGTTTTATATGAGAAAGGATCTTGTATGGTAAATTCTTGTCCTAAAGTAAATGACTGGTTGTTTAAAAAGAGGAATGTTTAGGACAAATCATAAAGTCCAAGTATGTCATAGATGGTCTGTGTAAGTTGTGAAAAGATTTATGAAAGAGAATTTATTTTTAAAAAGTTATACAGTTTTAAAAGTTATTAGGCTTACTAAATACTTCATAAACTGCTACTCTGACTCCTAACTGTACAACTTGCTGCCTTTAAAGCTACGTAAGAGCCGGGGACATACAGAGTTACCCATGCCCCCTAGATGCTAGAAAGAGTCAAACCTTTTCTGCATTTCTGTCTAGTGTCCTAAGCTGCAAACCTAGTACATAGTCAGAATCACTTACTTAGCAGGTTTTTCAACAAAAGTAAAAGTTGCTGAGAGTTTACAGTGTAACATGTTCTTGAGACTACTGGAAAACTTTTACATGCAAGGCATGTAAGGAAAGTAGAATGTGGTTTTTAGATTATATAAAAAGGCATAAAAATGTGGATTTTTTTTACCTAGTTTAGAGAGTTAAAGGATTTTTTTAAGTTAGATAGGATAAAGCTGAAGGTTTGAGCAAGTTGTGGAAGGTTTGTGAAAGATTAATCTGGTAAAAAAAATTCTGTGCATAATCATATTGGCTAAAGTTAAAGAGCTATTGTTCAGTTTTTCCACAAATTGAAAAGCACAACAGAGTTTTAGTAAAGCATTGATCTACTCTTCATAAATGTGTTATTTGTATGTGTTCCAAAATTATACAAAGCTCCTATAATTCTGATATAACTTAGTATACATTGCCAGTAATAATTATAATTGTTATGCTACATAATTGTGTGTCACAGAAATAACAAATTTTCTTGGCAACTGTGTCTTTGACTGTGGCTGCCCTAAGACTTTTTCTCATTCACAATTGTTGTCTTGTTTTAATCCTCTTTAAAAGGTGGCCTTTATAATCAGCTATAGGACTCTAACAGGCACTCTTGAATGCAGGTTGCTGATAACTTTAAAGATTGTAACATTAGAATAGAGAAAGAGCTTTCAGGACTCTCATGGAGAGCTGAAATGTTCATGAATATCAGGCAGAACAGGAGTTAACTGCATGGACTGAACTAAAAGAAAACTAAAATAATCCTTTTATGACTTTTTGCTTAAAACATTGCTGATCCTTTGTTTTTCAAAGTCAAGAAAACTTTCTTTTGAGCTATTTACAGCTTTTAAAAATAAGTACTCCTGTAAACAAAATTTGGAGCATATTTCTCTCTACCTGATTTCTCCAGAATTTGGAAACTATTTGTGAGTATTCTTAACTTATGGCAATACAGTTATTTGCATAAGTGCAATAGTAATCTGTTTTCTTTTGCAACAGGGCACAATTGGAGAAACTGGTTATTTTACCAAGGGTTTGACTGGAATGGCATGCTCTCCTTTAAGGAATCAAATTTGACTTATAGAGCCAATAAAAATCCCTTGGGAAAACTGGCCTCATACCTTGTCTACACAGTCCCTGTACAGGGTTCCTGATCCATGGGGAATAAAGAATGTCACTTTCTGACAGGCCTAGGAGCCCCAGGTTATCTTAGGACCTCAAAAGGAGAGGAATTTACCCAATTCATACAGGTATTTGATGGCAGAAACCCATGGCTGGGCTCAAGGCATTTAAAATGTCTTATCTGAGATACCTTACAAAATGAAGTTTCATCAAAGCCAATTTGAAAAGGAGCCTATATGGCAAATAATTATTCTTGCTGTGCTTTTTGCAAATAATCAGGCCAAGTATGATAGGACTAATGCTTATTTTGCAAACAAATCAGTCCTATTATGATTTGTTTTTAATAAAAATGAGGACTGGAGAGAGAAAAGTTATGTTTCAAGAACATAACCAGACTATAATCTAATAACTTAGTATTATATTCTATTCTCATCAGTTGTTTTTGAGTTTTTGTCTGCAATTTAGACTAACCCTATTTATTCCTGTGAACCAACCAGTGATCTCTGGCCACAGCTCAGAAGAAACAAGAGGAATGGGTAATGTAAAAATCTGGATCAATATTCTAATTCTGGGAACACACTGGAATTGGCTTGTAACCCCATCCACGCAAGTCTTAGGTCTTAGCAGGCATGACAATAGCCACCAGTTACCTGGGCATGTTGGCAGCCTCAGGATTTTTTAGAGTTTTCCTCACCCCCTTATTTCATTTTGACATTCTTCTAAATCTAATAAACTAATTTGTCTCCTCTTGCCTTCAGGCCATCAAGCTCCAGATGATCCTCAGTGAGAGATACCATCATGTCAGTATTCAAGAGTCACCCTTCTACAGAGGACCCCTAGACTTCCCATCAACAAGACATGACAGAGGCAAAATTCCACCCCTTTCTCCCTCGGGCCTGGCTGGATACTGTTTTCACCAACTCATGGAGCCATCCTACCCTGACAGCTAGCAAGAGGTGAAGACCCAGAAAACAACCACCACCACCCCTCTATCAGCAGGAAGCAGTTACAGAAGACTGACCTTTATCCATTTTCCCCAAAGAATTGAGGTCTTGGACTCTTGAGGGGGGAAATGTTATGGTAGGTAGGTAGTCAGACATGAGCAGGACAAGAGAGGGCCCTCCAACCACCAGGAATGTCAGGCAACCATCAGGTGATGGTCAGGCGGTTGTTAAACTGCCTCTGTAACATAATAATTGGTTGCAGCAAGTGCCAGGGAAAGGCAGTCCCTCAACAGACAGAAAAGCCTAAAACTGGTGATCAGCTTCCTGATAAGATGACAGGAGTTGGGCAAGTGGGCTTAAGCATACTAAGAGGCAAAATGGCAGGGATTAACTGGTATGTGACTTAGTAGGAACACTCAACTGGTAAGGGAAGAACAACTCAAGACAGCATGCATACAACTTCCATAAACACACTGTGAATACAGTGCCCACCAAGTGCTGGGAGGCCACTCTGCATGTGGACAGCCCACCCCAAGGGAAAAATCAGGGGAAAAGACACACAACTTCCTGCTCCCTTGGACGCATGCCAATATATCAAACCCCAAGTCAAAGGTCAAACAGTACACTTGATCTCTCAAGTTGCCTGCTTGGCCCTCTTCCAAGTGTACACCTCCTTTCATTCATGCTCTAAACTTTTTAATAAACTTTCACTCCTGCTCTAAAACTTGCTTTAGTCTCTCACTCTGCCTTATGCCTCTTGGTCAAATTCTTCTGAGGAGGCAAGAATTGAGGTTGCTGAAGACCTGTATGGATTTGCCACCACTAAGAAGACCAGCCCCCACCTGTAGGCTCAGCCCATGTTTCTGCAATGAATCCCATATATAGGCAGGAGAGTTTTTAAAAGTTTAAACCAATAATCTAAGGCTCCCTGTCTCCTGGATCCTTCATCCAGTATCCCAACCCCATGATGAACACTTGTCTGGATTCCTGGCTGCTTACTTGCAGTGGCCCTCTTTTTCAGATATTGTGATTTGTTTGCTGAGCTGGATTGTGTTTATTCATAACAGGCCCTCAGCCTACTGTCTGTCATAATCAAATATTAATCATAATTCTTACAATCAAGTGATCAAATTCTAGAATCAAAGGGGAAAACAGCTGTATAAACAAATAACATATATAAATCTGGATGTAACAATAAGCCTATACTGGAAGTATAGATGAAGAACATATAAAAAAAGAATCTGTCTTGAAGAGTAGAGGATGACTTCACAGAGGGAGCGGCATGGAAGGAAAGAGAAGAGAATTCTAGACAGTTGGAGCAGCAACTCATCTGAAGACATAAAATTGTTAGAAAATGGTATGTTTAGGAGCACAAAGGAGTTGGTATGAATCGAGTCTACAGGGTATCGAAGCCAGGTTAAGGAATAAACCAGCTGGCAGCTTCCAGGGGCCAAGAGCTGCTGGAATGACCCAGCAACTAGAATAAAATGGAGAAATTGTACTTTGCAAGCTCTCACTTAGGAAAAACACTAGATGTAGTGGACATATGAAAGCAGAAATACCCAGAACAATAGAGAAGGAATAGAGGGCTGATGACGGCAGTTCTTCACCTTTCCTCCAAGATGGTCTCAATTTCTCCTCCAAGTAACTGATGACAGTATTGGTTCAAAGATGCACCAAATGTTTAGTGGATATGTAAATGTGTCCACCTAGCCCTGAGCTACATAACAGAAAGTACCAAAAAATTACACTGAAATGGTAATAAAAGTTCCAGGTCCTGACCTCAAGTACTTTATATGTATTAACTCATTCAATCCTTATCCTATGAAGTAGATATTATCACTTCCATATTACAGATGAAGAACCTCAAGCACAGAGAGGTCAAATAACTTTACAAAGTTCACACAGCAAGTATGAAGCCATGATTTACACCAAGGTGGCTACCTCTAGAGTCTCCATACTTAACCATCACATTGAGTTTTCACTTTATCTTCTGGGCAGTGGAGAGGTGGTAAGGTTTTTTAAGCAAAAGAGCAATAATTTGTGTGTGAAGGTCACTCTGGAAGATTGAGAATTTGAGAAGATAGAATAGAGTTGGGAGAGGCTGGACATGAAACACAAGTAGGAGGCCACTGCACCAGTCACAGCAGGAGACCGGGGGGGTTCTCAGCTGAGGCAAGGGAATGAGTTTGCAGAGAAAGGGAAATGGAAGAGGTGTCAGAGAGATCAAATCACTGAGAGGTGGTAACTGGTGAGCAGTGACAGAGATGGAAAAATCAAAAGCTTTGATGATTGGGATAAATGAAAGAATAGTGGTTCTAAGGGAAAATATTTGTTTCTGGACAAGCTGAGCTTGAGATATCAAGTTCCACCAGTTAAAGGAACCCAAGTAAGCTAATAGAACAGAGACATAAAGCTCTGTGGAAGGTCTGGAGTTAGAGGCACGGATCTGGGAGACCTTGTGTAACACACAACACTGAAACTACAAGTAAGGAGGGAAGCCCAGGGAAGCAAATAAAGGTATCAGATGAGACCCCAAAGATGGCCAGCATTTATGCCCAGGTAGAAGAAACAGGGAAAAAAACTGAGCAGTGATTTTAAAGATAGTAGAAGAGGTAGGTAGGAGAAAGTAGAGTTTTGTAAAGCAAGGGAGGAGAAAGTTCTGGAAAAGAGAAAAAGAGCAACAGTGTAAATTTGGCAGGAGGAGTTGATCAGATGAGCTAATAAAGGGTCTCTGAGAAGGCCCTGGTGATTTTCTAAGAAACCTACAACTGAGTTTCTCCCTATATCTGCACCTCCAACTCCTCTCCACCTATGGCCCAATTCCAGGGGTCAGGACTAATTTCATGGCACCAGCCCTTCCAGCCTTGACTTTCAAAGCCACAGTTAACCACCCCATACAAGCTGTGATGTTACTCCTCTGTCCTTCATGATGATGAAGATATTGGAACATATTTCCTTAGGCTAGAGACGAACCCAAGAAGACTATCCCGTGGTCACTACCTTTGTGTTTTGATCCACAATTTTCTTCATATTTTTCAACAGATGATTATTTGGACCACCTTCTTTCTCATTCACGTACACTATCCTATCCAGGTCTGGAAAGTTCCGGTTCAGATCTATTCCCTGGGCATTGCTTCGACCCACAAACCAATCCTTGAGTTCACCAGGCTAAAAAAAAAAAGTCAAAGAGAAAAATCATCAGTTGCTTATTATTATGTCACTTTCTATTTAAGGTCTCTATCAATGGTCTTTAAAATAACTATTAAGATTATTTACTTCAACAATGCCCCCCCATATCAGCATTTTCACTACTTTACTTATATAAACATGAAGGTATCAGATTTAAAGTACAGTGATGGGCCACATAATGACATTTCTTACCACGACTGACAGACTATACAACAGTGATGCCATAAGATTATAATGGAGGTGAAAAATTCCTATTGCCTAGTGACATTTTGATGATCCTGACCCTGTGTAGGCCTAGGCTGATATGTGTGTTTGTGTCTTAGTTTCTTTTTCTTTTTTCTAAGAGACAGGGTCTCACTCTGTTGCCCAGGCTTGGGTGCAGTGGCATAATCACAGCTAACTGTAACCTCAAACTCCTGGATTCAAGTGATCCTCCCTCCTTGGCCTCCCAAAGCACTGGGACTACACGTGTGCACAACCATGCTAGGCTAAGTTTTTTATTTTTTATTTTTGGTAAAGACAGTGTCTCGCTATGTTGCTCAGGCTGGTCTCAAACTCCTGGCCTTAAGCAATCCTCTCCTCTGGGCCTCCCAAAGCACTGGGATTATAGATATAAGCTGCTGCGCACAGCCTGTGTCTGATTTTTAACAAAACAGTTGAAAAACTAAGAAACCATTAAAAGCTTCAAAAATAGAAAAAAGCTTGTAGAATAAGGATACAAAGACAGAAAAGATTTTTGGACAGCTGTACAATGTGTTGTGTGTTTCAAGCTAAGTGTTATTACAAAGAGTCCAAAACGTTTTTAAAGTTTAAAAGTTTATAAAGTAAAAAAGTTACAGTAAGGTGGCCAAGTGCAGTGGCTCACGCCTGTAATCCCAGCACTTTGAGAGGCCAAGGCAGGTGGATCATGAGGTCAGGAGATCAAGACCATCCTGGCCAACATGGTAAAACCCCGTCTCTACTAAAAATATAAAAAATTAGCTGGGCATGATGGCACATGCCTGTAATCCCAGCTACTTGAGAGGCTGAGGCAGGAGAATAGCTTGAACCAGGGAGTCGGAGGGTGCAGTGAGCCGAGATCATGCCATTGCACTCCAGCCTGGTGACAGAGTGAGACTCCATCTCAAAAAAAAAAAAAGAAAGTTACAGTAAGGTAAGTCTAATTTATTATTGAAGGAAGAAAAATATTTTTTATAAATTTAGTGTAGCCTGAGTGTACAGTATTTGTAAATTCTATACTAGTGTACAGTAATGTCCTAGGCCTTCACATTCACTCACCACTCACTCACTGACTCACCCAGAGCAACTTCTGGCTTCATTCACGGTAAGAGCCCTGTCGAAGGGTACTGTTTGTATCTTTTATGCCATATTTTCACTGTACCTTTTCTATGTTTAGATACACAAATAGTTACTAGTGTGTTGCGGTTGCCTACAGTATTCAGTACAGTAACCTGCTGTACAGACTTGTAGCCTAGGAACCATGGGCTATATCACATAGTCTAGGTGTGTAGTAGGCTACACCATGCAGGTTTATGTAGGTGCACTCTAGAATGTTCACAAAACGACAAAATCATCCAACATTGCATTTCTCAGAACACTTCCCCATTATTAAGAGATGCATTACTGTACTTGTTATAGGTATTTTGAAAATATGTTTGATGAATAATATTTTAAATGTTAGTAATAATAGAGATATTTATCAAATTTCGCAATATATATTCACTAGTTATAAATGACCTATTTCAAAGCACATCATTCTATAATTAGGTTTAAGTGAAATATTCATTGTCTCTGTAAATCACAGCAACCTATTTTTAAATATTTAGTAGAATAAATAACTAAAGATTAGAGGCTTAAAATGAATTTAACATGCGTTATAGACTAATAACATGTCTCCCTCTTATAGTCTTCGTGAAAAAATATGAGCCTAGAACAAAAGTTCTAGAGCTTTATGATTTGAGGAATTTCTCTCCAGTTTAAACTCTTCATTTAACTAATGGTACAATCTGGAAAATTAATAAATTTCCAATATATTTGTTTCATTTTATAATGTGAATTTTCTTGTTTTACTGTTAAATTATATCACATGATATAGATATATTTCCCACATTTTTTAAGTCATGGAAGTTTAGATACCTCAGACTGTGAGGGATAAAAATCTATAAGACAGAAAATAGCAATGATAATCTGTTGCCAATGTGTCTAAAAATTCTGAATATTACCTTAAAATATTAAATAATTTAATTTTATGTATTACTAGAATTTTTCTCTCATAACTTTAGAAATTGTATCAATTTTGTGTTTACAGAAATTCGCTGGGTTTCTTACAATGTCAAACTATGTCATTGGATTTTTTAACTGTAGATAAACATACTAAATATTAACTTGAATGTGTTCTCATGTTCCCATAGACTAAGAAAATTATTTTAAACTGTAGAAAACAGCAAATATAATGTCCCCCACCCCTGTCCAATAAAATAGGAACACACACCATATATCTTCTCTTAAAAAGGAATTATTTTCCAGTTCATCTAACAGCGAAGATATATTAAATTATTTTTAGTTAAGAGGGAGGATTTTCGCTCGTTTTTTAACTTTACTCAGCGTATGTAAAAACCAAGTAAACATCAGTAAAACATTATTCAGGCCAAAAGTATTTCTTCCTTAAATTCAGTAGAGGGCGCTGTGACACAGGCTCATCCACATACACCCATGGCGTTACTCTTCAACAAATGGCAGTAGATATTTTTCATATTTGCAGATTTTTAAAAGAAAACTTACCTAGTCACAAAAGTGGGTGAATAATTTATTGAAAAACATAAACCAGAACACTATTAGAACATTAACTTCTTAACACCATTTCTGATTTGCAGTCTTCACTGGAAAAACTCGCCCATCATCCCTTTCATTCTGAGCTATTTTCTTACCAGTGAGTTGAACAATGAATGCATCACTTATGCCCTCCACTGCACCATCTGTAAGCTTTGTGCGAGGGTATAATTTTTAGATAAACATGTACGTACAAACATACAGAAAATGAAGAAAGCACGCCTGATCTGAGCTGCCTGGCACTCACCTGAGACGCTGCCTTCTCAAAGCCATCTGGGTTCAGGGAAGGCATGATGTGAATGCGGGTACTGTGGATCAGGTTGACAATTGTCTCGTTCCCCTTCTGGTATTCGTTGCACAGGTACTGGGCCAAGAAAATGAGCAGTTCTCGTCCAACAGCCTCATTCCCATGCATATTCCCAATGTATTTAAATTCAGGCTCACCTAAAAGATTAACAATAGATAGTATGGAGATGTTTTCTATGACATACAGTGCCAAATAAATTGTGTACCTACAAATGTACTATGAATATCTGATGGTTTTTTTCCTCCAGCAGCGATGCCTTAAAAAAAAATCTACCTTAGACATTAAAATACCCCCTCTATCCTTCTATTCCTCGCCTCCCAGCCACCCACCTGTTATGGACTGAACTGTATTCACCCAAAATTAGTATGTTGAAGGTCTAACATCCAATGTGACTGTATTAAGGAGGTAATTAGGGTTAAATTAAGTTATAAAGGTGGAGCTGTAATCCAATAGGACTGTTGTCTTTATAAAAAGAGGAAGAGACACCAGAGGAAAGACCATGTGAGAGCACAGTGAGAAGGCAGCAGCCAGGAAGAAAGGCCTCACCAGAAACCACCCCACTGCCACCTTGATCTTGAACTTCTAGCCTCCAGGCCTGTGAGAAAATAAATTTCTGTTGTTTAAGCCAGCCAGTCTGTGGATATTTTGCTATGGCAGTCTGACAAGACTAATAAACAATCTCACCCACAATAACTAATAATAATAACACACTATGTGCCTCCTATTAAACACTATGCTTTGCATGTTTTCTTATTTAATCCTGACCAAACGTCTAAAAATAAGTATTATTATCCAACTTCATTTTGCAGATAAAAAAAGTTCAGACTGCTTAAGACTGTCTCCATAGTTATACGGTCTGTGAAGCCAGGATTCCAATGCTAGTCTTCTGGTTTACTTAAAAGTCTGTGTTTTTGTTTTTTTGTTTTTATTCCTAAATCACAGTGATTAAGAGGGGCCAGACTGCATGGGTTCAAATCCTAGCACCAATTTTTACTGTCTAGGCTTGGGCAAGTTACTTCAGTTCTCTGTGGCTCTGTTTTTCCACCTAAAAATTAGAGATAACAATAGATTCTAGCCCATACGGAAGGTTATTATAAGAACTAAATAATATAATGAATGTAAATGCTTAGAACAGTGCCTGGCAAATAGTAAGTGCTATGTGTTTCCTATAATTATCTTTAATATTATTATTACATCACATTATCTTGTCATTGTGAAGTTCCTTGCCATACATAATCTAATTTTCTCTTCACAACAGCCCACTAAAATGTGTAAGGCATATATTTTTATTATCCTCATGGTATAAATCAGCCCAAAGAGGATATATTTTGCTCGAAGGGCTCAGAATACTAACAAAAGTCACTGTTGCCTGTTTGTGAGACTCTCCATTGCGTTTTAGGAGTAGTAATGAAATTGCAGAACGTAGCAGCAAAGTGATCTCAATTAATCCTGTTGTTCTGCTCATTTCTGCTTCATCCATCCCACGGGCCCAATTTCTGCAGTGGAAAGGATTCTCCCATTTACAAAATCACTAAGACTGCTGGTTCTTGGTATAAGAAGGCAAATCGGAATTATTTTTCTCCTGGAAATATGTTAACTAAGCATTCTTTGCATGAGATTCCTGAGTGTCTGATTTAAGTAACTATTCATCCCAGAAAACTATGACCTTGTGGTGACCTCTCAGCCTGAGTTTATGCTAATCTTAATCTAAGGATCAGGTGGGAGCAGGATCAGAGCTATTTATACCCCCCTCAGTTTTTACTTTGAGGGAGAGTCTCTAATAAAATTACCCCTAGGGACTTGCCCAGAAAGTAAGAGAAGAGATGAGGAGGTGGGAGAAGAGATGTTTTCTTGGCTTCTGATTTCAAAGGTAATAATAACCTTCCTTTCTGTAAACTCATGCAGTTTATACCTTCATTTATGCGATGTATTCATTTGATTGTGGCACAGGAGAAACTGCAGCAGCCCATTAGAGAGAGAGAGCAAGTAGCCAGGGGAATACTAGAAGCCGGCTTCACAGGTTTTTTGAAAAAGTTGCACTAAGGAGGCATTTTGGTCCTGCTCCCTTCCCCAAAACAACTTTGAAGCTTCACGTCACTCAATAAAGCTTGGCCCACAACCCCTAATTACACTGAAAATTTTTATAACTTCTCTGTGTTTAAATCTTTTTTTTAATCAATTAAAGAAGAAACAACAAACCCATAGTCACTAAGCCACATTTGCCCCCAGATGTCTGGTTTAGCTAGCACAGTATATTTTGTGTTTGAATGTGAATGTTTTGGGATACAGCATGCTCCCCCTAGTTCTGCCACAGACTGTGCCATTCCCTACTGCTGCTTTACTCATTCATGTTTGCAACTCCTGATTTTCAGACTCAGAAAATGTATGACATGGTTTCTTTTCAAATCTGCAGATTTCTCTCAGGAAAAATCTCCCCCAACATATCTATGTATTTGCGAGGCGGTAGTAACACTAATGACAATAACAATGCTTTAGGTTAACATGAAGACAGGACAACAAAGGTCATTATATTGAAGAAATTAATGTATGGAAATAAAATGTAAGGCACATATGATAGCAAAAGAAAAGGCAAGTGTATCTCTAACCCCTTCTGTCCTCAGGAATAAATTAGATCACTATATAATGTTATCACTAGAATACAGAAGAGCTGTGTTCCTTTAAGCCAACTCACATGACTTGTGAGATGGGGAAGAGCCACATTGTTTAAATACAGCATTTGTTGGACATACATGCAAATCCCAGGGTCAGACACTACATGGGATCCAAAAGCAAGTATGTCAGCATTCCTAAACTGAAGGAATGTAGAGTCTGGAGGAAGACTCAGACATGCAATGGACAATGTTCAGGAGTGAGGCAACGGTGAAGGAATGTGGGATATGTAACTAAACTGCTTCAAGGTTCCAAATTGGGATATTCTTCCCACCCCTCTAGCCTCTCTCCAGCTCTTTTCCCTCCCAAGGCCAAAGCTTTCTTTTTAAAACGCAACCCTCCTCAGGTCACCTCCACCTAAGAACCCATCAGTAACTTCCCCTTTGCTTTCATGATAAAGACCAAAATTCTCTACAAGATCTTGAACCTCCACGTGGTTTGGCGTGGTGCCTCTCGCCTCCTGAGGCACCAGCCTTTCCCTCCTGTGTTTCAGCCATCCTTCTTTCAGCCATGGGGCTCATGCCTGTAATGCTCTCTGCTTCACACATTCACACATTTTATCCGCATAGCCTTCTAAGTATGGCTAAATACAGCTTCCTCTTTATCTTTTGTCTAGGTCCAGTTCCTTTGTTATTTTTCTTTTTTTTCTTTTTTTTTGAGGCAGAGGCTAACTCTGTCACCTAGGCTGGAGTGCAGTGGCACAGTCATGGCTCACTGCAGCCTCAACCTCCTGGGCTCAGATGATCCTCCCACATCAGCCTTCTGAGTAGCTAGGAGTATGGGTATGCACCACCATGCCCAACTAATTTTTTTGTAGAGATGAGGTTTTGTCATGTTGCCCAGGCTGGGTTTGTTATTTTTAATACCTCAGTTTGAAAATACACACTCATCAATGCAGTTATTTGATTAACCCCTCTGTCGCCCAGACTGTAAGGTCTATTAGTCCTGGGATGGGATCTATTTTAGCTCACTAGTGTGTCACCTGTGCCCCCACATAGAGTCTGGAACATAGTAGAGATTTGCATTCTCGTGAGAATAAGATAAGAATAAATTCTAAGCTTAAATATCAGTTCAATAAATTTGTGAATGAATGAGTAAATGAATGGTCTTGCTTTTCAATCGCATCCTTGCAGCAGCGTGGCTGACAGTAGAGCTTGCCCTTGAGACAGAGGTGCAGCTGCAGATGCTTGAAAACCCTTCTGGAACAGTGAAGGGAATAAAGGAGTAACTGAAGGGGGCTTGAGGCAGCTTCAAGGAGGCTGCACCCCAGGTGGAATATCAGGAGGCCTCAATGGCTCATTGCTCTAGCCAACATCCCCGGGTAGGAATGGAAACTCTTCTTTGGGAATGAAGGCAGCAGTATGGTGAACAGCTGATTTCCCATCAAGAAGATTAATTTCCATAGTCACCACAAAACCTCTCCAGGCAAGCAGCTCCCCAAGGCTATTTTTGTTGTAAAGTCTAAACAACAGATTCTGAAGAAATTTTGCCTTCAGAATCCTTAATACAGAAATAGCGATAAAATTGAAGACTTTAGATTTTGAATGGCCCTCTCTGAGTCAATACATTCTTTACCTTAGACTTTTTTAAGCAAAGCAGTGACAGTTTTTCATCATCAATTTTCTCTTCTGCGTAAATGGATGACGTTTGCCTTCCTGTTTATAGTATTTACATAGAAGAAAAAACCACAGGTTTAACAGGTTGCAGCTGCCAGGTACGTGGATCTGGCTGGTATAATGTACACGTCCCTGTGCATTAACTCATCTCTCTCCTAGCAACGGGGTGGGGGAGCGGGGAAGGCGGCTAGAAGCACTACCCTCAGGACACTGGGGATGGTTCTTTTTACATTCATCTTATTTTCTTCACTAATTCATTTTCCCTTTTTTTTTTTTTTGAGACAGTCTCACTCTGTTGCCTAGGCTGGAGTGCAGTGGCACAATCTCGGCTCACTGCAGTCCCGCCTCCTAGGTTCAAGCAATTCTTCTGCCTCAGCCTCCTGAGTAGCTGGGAGTACAGGCACACGCCACCACACCCAGCTAATTTTTGTATTTTTAGTAGAGACGGGGTTTCACCATATTGGCCAGGCTGGTCTCAAACTCCTGACCCCGTGATCTGCCCCCCCCCCCCCGCCCACCCCTTGGCCTCCCAAAGTGCTGGGATTACAGGGGTGAGCCACCACGCCCGGCCTTCATTTTCCTTTTTACACAGTAATCCTGAGTTCCTGATCTTGCAACTGAGGAATCATCATATTTGCACAGGTTGCACTTCATAGGCTCAGCAAGCATCTTTTCCACATTGTGTCAATTTTCCCACAATTTCATGTAACCATACAGCATTCCAGTTACTTCACATGGCACGCAATCATCAATCAAGCCATTATTAAAAGACGATCGCCTCACAAACCAAATCCAGCCTGGCTGGGCCGAGTTTCTATCTTTTTCCGTCCGTATCACAGAACATTTAATGTGCCTGTTTGGATTCTCGTCAGAATAAGATAAGAATAAATTCTAAGCTTTAAAAATATCCACAGTTTTAATTAAGGCAGAAATAGCTGCATAAATTCCAAACCAGAGCAGGCATATGATTTTAAGTCCAGACTTGTAACTCTTAATTTGCCCGAATTTGTATTAATATGATTTGAAATAACTAAATCAGTAAAAAAGCAGCTTTAAAGAAGTCTCTTGCCTCAGAAATAAAATGTCACTCTTTTACACCCCAGAAACTCACATCCATGTGGGTGAAATTTGAAGCTGGAGGCAAGTTAGCAATGTTCCCAAATAGCAAAAGGAATTTATGCCTTAAAGTGACCAGAGAGTCACTGAAACAGAAGTCCACAGGTCAGTAGGGTGAGCATGAAATAAAGGATCAAATAAAAAGACAAAAGTAAAAAATAATATTGTCTTCCATTCCTATGAAAAGAAAATTTACTTTCACTCTGTTATTTGGCCCCATGATCAGTCTGTCTACCTATCTAATATTTTCTTCTCCTTTTGGAAGTAACAGACAGGCTGATCACTAGGCACAGTAATTGAACAGATAATCTGTTCTCTGTTGTCAGGAGAACAGACAATCTGAACTCCTTTCAAATCTTAGAGCCAATTATTCAATGGCCTTTCTATGGGAAGAAAACAGCAGAGGGAAAATATCCAATAGGAAATGAAATAACAAATGTGAATGTGGGTTGTAAATTGTGAAATTCTATGTAAGAAGTGGAGCATCATTATTTAGAAGGGAAAAAAGTAGGTTAAGGGTATTTTAAGAAAGAACTTGATTATAGTAACAGAATTCTCCCATCTTTTATCCTGAAAATAGAGAAGAAACTCACTCTGGGATGAATCTATTCTTCCTCCAACAACAAATTTTTGCCAAAATATAGGTCCACTAATTCATTTGGAAGTTATATATTTAACTCACTAATTACATAATTCTTGGAGCTGGTGACAATTTCAAAATACGTGTTCCTGGTACATGTAATAAACTGGACATAATGCTGAATAACAATAGTGTAATTTCCACAGGTAAAACCCCATTTTTCAAAGATATCATGATGAAATGTGCACAAAAGCAGTGATTTTGAAAAATAGACAAACAAATGGCTATATAAACCTCACAATCACTGCACTGATTTGATTTACAAACTGCTATACAAGCAAGTTGGAAACATCTTTGGAACAGATGGGCCTTTTCATCAATGATCCTCCCTCAGTGATAAACCTGGGGTTAAAACATTAGTGCTACTAATTGTTTCCCCTTGTTTGACATTCTAACCTATTATAGCCTGTAAATCATTCTTACAGAAACTGAACCCTACAAGTTTCCTAGACCTCGTCAATAAGAACATCATTAATTGGCTCATATTTTAGCAGCCTAAAAATGCTGGGCATATTCCTAAAGGAAATGCAAGTTGCCAGGGGTCCAATAAAAAACACGAGGCGGTAGTATGGTTATAAAAACAGATTACTCGTTTACAGAAGAAATGAGGAAAAAGTAAAGAAAAAAGTGGGGAAAGGAAATCAAGAAAAGGCAAAGGAACAAAAAATGATTGCAAAAGAAATGACAGCATTATATTCTCTTCTTGCTTCTTCCTTCAGAGTGAAATTTAGAAAACAACCAAATCAACATGATATCTTAAAAGTGAAATCTCACTTCATCTGATTTTTAATGGGCAGTCAAGATGGAATATATTACAGAATTATTCTGCAGAGACACATTACAGAATCATTTTGTAATCTTTTTTTTATGATTCAGGTATTATTTTATTTAAGAATATTTTCTTAATAATTTAAAATATTTAGTTGCATTTATTATGCATTTGCTTTTAATATAATTTCAAAGTTATCTTACATATGACATCTAAAATATTTCTACTAAGATTCTAATTGAAGGAGAGGTGAGCAAAAGAACAGAAGGTATTTCCAGCTTCACAAGTTTATAAAATAATGTCAGAGTTCCAATATTAGCAGCAATGCCTTAACTTTCTGAAATGAAAGTATTTGATGCCTTCACAAAAGAAAGCTACAAACTTTTTACAAATACCCCATACACAGTGGTGTGCTGGTGAATGTTTCACACTCAGCTCTAATTTGTAGCATTACCTATTTCCATGGTGTAAACACTCCCACCCTCGCCAATTTGAAGCTACTAATGTGTGGTCACTTGGCTCACAAATTTCCTGAAAATTAAAATAGGCTCTCATATGCCAGTAAAAGCCTACTCCAAACCACCACTGCATGTGGAAAGCAATTATTTGGGACAGATGGCTTCTGGTTTCTCCAAAGATTCTCCAAAAGGGGAAACTGAGGTCTAAGAAATCTGAAGAATTTTGAAACACAATAAGACATATATGAGGCTACAGCCTGGAACAGTGGCTCATACCTGTAATCCCAGCACTTTGGGAGGCAGTGGCAGGTGGACCACAAGGTCAGGAGTTCAAGAGCAGCCTGGTCAAGCTGGTGAAACCCGTCTCTACTAAAAATACAAAGATTAGCCGGGCATGGTGGTGCGTGCCTGTAATCCCAGCTACTCAAGAGGCTGAGGCAGAGAACTGCTTAAACCTGGGAGGCGGAGGTTGCAGTGAGCCAAGATCACGCCACTGCACTCCAACCTGGGCGACAGAGTGAGACTCCATCTCAAAAAAAAAAAAAAAAATTTGCTGGGCATAGTGGTGCGTGCCTGTAGTCCCAGCTACTCGGGAGGCTGAGGCAGGAGAATAGCTTGAACCCATGAGGTGGAGCCTGCAGTGAGCCAAGATCACGGCACTGCACTCCAGCCTGGGCAACAGAGCAAGACTCCGTCGAAAGAGAGAAAGGAAGGAAGGAAGGAAGGAAGGAGGGAAGGAGGGAAGGGAGGGAGGAAGACACAAAGAAAGAAAGAAAGAAAGATGAAATTAGCATCTACCCTATTACTTTTCTTTTTGTTTCATTTCATGCTAGGATAATTAAAAGAAGCTTTTATTTTGTGAGGGCTTTTTACCTTATATTAATACAGAGCTGTTTTCCAAAGCACTGCATCATTATGAATTCAACTTAGGGGGAAGGGTGGTAAACGGGCATAGGGAAAATTTTTTGACTGAATAAGTTATCCTAGCAGTTACTGACTCACAAGAGTATATCACCCTTTGCCCTAAATATTAGCCATAATAAATCAATGAAGAAAATTTACTTTAATCTATTATATAGTTTTTCTAAAATATTCGTCAGCAATTATATCAGATATTCAAAATTCCTTCTGCTCTCTCTATAGTCCTGTCCTACAAGACGACCTTCACAATAAAAAGGCAATATAATTTCCATTCCCATTCATACAAATTCATCATTTAAAATTCACAGAAATCAATAATTTAAAATTAGTATCACAAAACACCTTATTATTACCATCCAGGAAGAAGCTACCTATGAAAGCCTTCAGATTCAGAAAAACCTTTGACTTGTGGCCAGGCACAGTGGCTCACGCCTGTAATCCCAGCACTTTGGGAGGCCAAAGCAGGCGGATCACCTGAGGTCAGGAGTTCCAGACCAGCCTGGCCAACATAGTGAAACCCTATTAAAAATACAAAAATTAGCTAGGTGTGGTGGTGCACGCCTGTAATCCCAGCTACTCGAGAGGCTGAGGCAGTAGAATCGCTTGAACCCAGGAGGCAGAGGTTGCAGTGAGCCAAGATCATGCCACTGCACTCTATCCTGGGTAACAGAGCAAGACTCCATCTCAAAAAAAAAACAAAAACAAAAACAAAAAACCTTTGACTTGTTTAAGAACATTGTTAAGTGAGCACAGAGAAGTTTTAATATACAAATCAGATAAGGCAGAGATCATTTTAATGATTTAGTTTCATGATTTGAAATCTTTCTGTAGATATTAATCACCAAAAAGACCATAATTATTTTTTAAAGTGCTATAATAGTTATTGGCTACATCAAATGCTTATCAAAATGCCTTTGTGCATTTATGTACTGAAGAGAGTTTTTGGACCTTGAAGCATCTTTTAGAATGATTACTTCTAGTTATCTTAGATAACTCTCTTAGAAGATTCTGCTGTCTTTCACTAATATTCTTATCAAATAAAAAGATAAATTGGAAAGATAAATTTGTCTAAGAAGTTAAGCACAAAACAGAGGTAAACAAAGTGACACTAGAGGCAATGGAAAGAAAACAGGAATGCACCTGGCTTGTGGCAGCGACTATGATTCGAGTGAATCAATTTAGCCGATTCTCTCATTAACATATTTTATTGTGCTTTGTATATCTATTTTGGAAAATAATTTCCATGAGAAGCTCATTTCATAGGTTGAGAAGAAAAGTTTAGGGGGCAGCATCAAGTTTCCAAAGGTCAAAAGTTCTCCAAGTTTTCCAAGGTTGTTATGTGGGGAAGGATTTGGTTTGTTCTGCAAAACTCCAGACAAATCTACAGTCAGTAGAAGTCATTAATTCCCACAGAAGCAGAAAGATATCTAAGAGACAAGCTGTGGAGGCTGGACTAGATAACCTCTTAAACATCCCCTGATTCTAGAGAAGCAGGCACTGTATCTTGCTTGACAAACTACTGGTATTCAAGTTTCTAAAACTGTCCTATACAAATCATGGTTGTCAATAAATGTCAGTGACAATTTTGATAGTTCTCTGGAACAAAGAGAAAACTCTAGATCATCATAGTGAACTAAGACATGATTATAAAAATTAATGGAAAAACACTAGTCCATTTCCTCAGTCATTGCTCTTTATGCCCATGAATAAACAGCTCATCCTTTCAAAGGTAAATAGACAATGAGTAAAAGTAATATCATCAGAACCTGCGTGGCTGGAGAATGTCAAACAGTTCTAGCAGACACAGATAAATGAAGGAGGAAAACATCAATTTACTAACCCACAGATAAAGAGGTAGTAGCATTAACTACCTAAAACAAAATCAACAACATAAAAACTTATTTGAACAATCTCTTCCCAGGAGACCTTTGGAACATTTTATTCTCTCAAAAGGAAAATAATTCAAAAGTCAAATTAATTTGTCAAACATCTTCAAGATGTTATTTTTTTCAATATCATCATGAAAGACTTGAGGTGTTGAACATGCACTGGTTTCGGAAGGAGTAGGCCACACAATAGAATCTTCTGAAGGAGAATAAAGAAGCAAATGGAGCTCTCTGAATCATTCTGCATGCCTGAGCCTATAGAGAAATCCAGAAGCCATCTCTCCCAGATGATCACTCTCCATATGCAGTGGTGGGATGGAGTAGGCTTGTACTGGCATATGAGAGGCTTTTTTAATTTTCAGGAAATTTGTGAGCCAAGTTGGTAGCTTCAAATTGGCCAGGGTGGGAGTGTTTACACCATGGAAATAGGCAACGCTACAAATCAGAGCTGATTGTAAAACATTTACCAGCACACCACTGTGTATGGGGTATTTGTAAAAAAATCCTAGCTTTTGTGAAGGTATCAAATACTTGCATTTCAAAAAGTGAGGGCATTTCTGTAAATATTGAAACTCTGACATTATTTTTTATAAACTAGTGAAGGTGGAAATACCTTCTTTTCCTTTGCTCACCTCTCTTTCTTTAGTTAGGATCTTACCAGGAAAGCCAGATCTAGATGATGATGAGTCTCTTATGGGAGGACTGGGCTGCTCTGGGTCTCCCTCCTGGAGATCATTCCACAAGAAGACATTCATGAAGTATCTCCTTTTGTTCAAAGTTTGTAAAGAAAATTGAAGCTGGGTGTGGTGGCTCATGCCTATAATCTCAGCACTTTGGGAAACCAAGGTGGGAGGATCACTTGAGCCTAGGAGTTTGAGACCAACCTGGGTAACATGGCAAAACTCTGCCTCTACAAAAAATTTAAAAATTAGCTGGGCATGGTGGTGCATGCCTGTGGTTCCAGCTACTCAGGAGCCTGAGGTGGGAGGATCACCTGAGCTGGGAGGTTGAGACTGCAGTGAGCCATGATCATGCCACTGCACTCAGCCTGGGTGACAGAGTGAGATGCTGAAAAAGAAAGAAAGAGAGAAAGAGAGAAAGGAAGGAAGGAAGGAGAAAGAAAGAGAGAGAGAGAAAGAAAGAAAGAGAAAGAAAGAGAGAGAAAGAAAGAGAAAGAAAGAAAGAGAAAGAAGGAAAGAAAATGAGAAAGAAAAAAAATAAGAAAGAAACTAAGAAAACTGGCCAGGCGCGGTGGCTCATGCCTTAATCCTAGCCCTCTAAGAGGCTGAGGTGGGCGGATCACGAGGTCAGGAGTTCGAGACCAGCCTGACCAACATGGTGAAAGCCCGTCTCTACTAAAAATAGAAAAAATTAGCCAGGTGTGGTGGCACACGCCTATAGTTCCAGCTACTCAGGAAGCTGAGGCAGGAGAATCACTTGAACCTGGGAGGCGGAGGTTGTGGTGAGCTGAGATCGCACCACTGCACTACAGCCTGGGCGACAGAGTGAGACTCCATCTCAAAAAAAAAGAAAGAAAGAAAATTGTGCTGACTTATAGCACTCTAGGTCAGAATCATTTGCGGAGCTTCTTAAACATACAGCTTTCTGAGCCCCATTCCCAAGGTCATCTTTCAGAAGGTTTGAGAAGGGGCCTGAGCAGCTGTATTCTGTACAGGGTCTAGAGGTGATTCTGATGCCAGGGCAGGATTGAGAAGGAATGATTTGGAAAGAAGGCACTGGGAAAATCTAGTAATAGGGAGGAATGCAATGATGCCAGCAGAATGGTGGGAATTTCAACAGCTGAGGGCCATGAAGGTACAGGCTGAGTTGGGAGATGGCTCTTAACAATTTGTGGGTCATGGCCTTTTTTGAAAATTCAATTTAAACAAAACTATGAATGATCTTCCCCCACATTTGCAAAAAAAACCCAAAAAACAAATCACAAAAATGTACAAAGATTTTACAAATTTAAGGACTCTTACTCTAGACATTTATAAGTCAGAATCAGAAAACAGAAATAAGAGTCACAATAAATATCAGCATATGCCTATACACAGGTTTATTTCCTTTTTTTATTGGTATATCATAGTTGTACATAAATATATAATTATACATACATGTGATATTTTGATACATGTATACAATATGCAGTGATCGAATCTGGGTAACTAGGATATCCATCACCTCAAACATTTATCTTTTCTTAGGCCTGGAAACATTGCAATTCTTCTCTTCTAGCTATTTCGAAATGCACAATAAATTATTAAATATAATTTACCTATGGTAGTGTTGAATATTAGAACTTATTTCTTCTAGCTAACTGTGTCCATTAACTAACTTCTCCTCATTCTCACCTTCCCTTCCCAACCTCTAGTATCTACCATTCTGCCCTCTCCTTCTGTGAGATCCACTTTAGCTCTTGCATACGTGTGAGAACATGCCATATTTGTCTCTCTGGGCCTACACAGGCTTGTTTTCTGATCCCAGACAAACAGGGCACTTTTATATGCCCTTCCTTACTGCAAGAGGACCAAAGCGGCATGTAGCAATATAGTATTGTTTAAAAAAAACAAAAACAAAAACGGGGGTTGGGGGGCGGTACGTGGCTTAGGTGAGACAAACTTGGGTTTGATTTCAGAACTAACATTGTGTATTTAACCTTGAACAAATAACCCCTAGCCTCGGTTTTCTTTTCTGTAAATTGTCTTATTAAAATCTCTTCTGGGCCGAGCACAGTGGCTCACGCCTGTAATCCCAGCACTTTGGGAGGCCGAGGCGGGTGGATCACAAGATCAGGAGTTCGAGACCAGCCTGACCAACATGGTGAAACCCCATCTCTACTAAAAATTCAAAAATTAGCCAGCCGTGGTGGCATGTGCCTGTAATCCCAGCTACTCAGGAGGCTGAGGCAGGAGAATCACTTGAACCTGGGAGGTGGAGGTTGCAGTGAACAGAGATGGTACCACTGCACTCCAGCCTGGGTAACGGAGCGAGACTCTGTCTCAAGTAAATAAATAAATAAATAAATAAATAATAAAACCTCTTCTGTTGAGTTGTTGAGAGGATTACAGGTGAAATACACAGATGAGACATTTTGCATCATGCCCCACTAGTGGGTAGCTAATAAATGGAAATCATATCACCCATTGTTGTTACTCACACTGGTAACAATAATATAGATGATCTTCCCTGTTGGAGACTTAGAAACTTCTAATAGGAATATTAGGAGCCCCTGGGATCATTCAAAAAGCTACAAAACCCAAACAAGTTTAGAAAATTAAGCAATCCTTCCAGGAATATAGACAATAATATCGGCCTGATTCAGACCTATCCCATATGGCAGGGCTTCTCAAACTTGGATGTCATGTGAAGCAACTGAAGATCCTATTAAAATGCAGATTCCAATTCGGCAGATCTGGAGTGGGGCCTGAGAGCCTGTAGCTCTAATAAGCTCCCCTGGGATGCCATGCGGCTGGTCAGTGGACCGTGCTATCCTGCAGACCTGGGAACCACTCTTTGAGTGGAGAAAGGCCATTTGGAACCTCCAAAATCAAGAGTGGGGGAAAGAAAGAGAGATCAAATGAGACTAACTTTAAAAATAATTAAAAACAACAACAACAGCAAAAACTTGAGTGCTTTTTCTTACTCCAACCTACTTGAGTGCCCACCCATTCAAAGGCATACAGCATAATTTTCAAGGCGGCTATGTGGCTTCAGCTCTAAGATACATTATAAATGCTAAACCGTATGATCAAAAAGTATCTGCTGTGTGTATTAAATCTGATGTTAGATACAGGAAGACGATGGAATATTATCAGACATGAAATAATCCTATGATACTCCAGAACTGTTCAGATGACAGGAAAGCGTATTGCTTGTCCCAGTTTCAAATTCGATATTTAAATTTTAATTATACATTAAATAATTATGCATGGTTTTACATTTTTAATGTACTTGTGAATAAATTATGAGTAATCATGGATCTTATAGGATATGCACTATCATATTTTGTTTATGGTTCTCTCACTAAAGTACTTTCAAGATTTTTACTGATTGCAATTGTTCTAATTTTACCTCCCACTCAATCTCATCCATCTTCTGCTACTCTTTTTTATTTATTTCTTCAGGGACTGAGATAAGACCTTGAGAAGATTTTTTCTTCCCAATGAAGAAGAGTAATAAAATGAAAGACAAAATCACATATAAGATCAAGTAGATAATTAAACAGACACACAGTAGCCCCCCCAAAATCTTGACATTTCTGATTTTATAACAGTTTTTGTTTGTGTTAGTATTTCACTTGTCCCTTCCCTTAGGAATTTTTAAATGTTAATTTAAATATTCCACAAACACTCCAAACTAAAAATAATATTAAGATGTTTTGCTAAATAAAATATAAAACATCTGGCTTAAATGAAGAAATAAAGACAATTACTAAATGCTAACGAATCACCTTTAATTTCATGTGTGTCCCAAGTAAACATTATCTACAATCTCAAAGTGTCAACTTAAATGTTATACTGAACTTCATTATTTTTGCTAATAAGTTCATGATTCTTTTAAAGCTATTTAAGATTCTCTATTCAGATGGTTTGCGATATATTGTCAAAAGCATTATTAAAATATTTCTTTGTGACCAAAATAAACAGCTGTTTTCAAGTTTACTGATAAAAATAATCATGTGTAGCAAAAAAAACTACTTATAATTTTCTAACTGCTTAACAACTCAGAAAAAGATAAATAAATGTGCCTCAAACCCAGAAAAAAAAAGAATTTCTCTTCTGGGAAGATAATTAAATAACAAAAAATTACCAGAAAAAATTTACACAAAATTGCACGAAACCCGAACAAATAAACAAAAACCTAAACAGCTCTATCAACAGATAGATACACTCATCGCATATCTCAGCGTCGAGGGTAGGAAATACTGTGGTTTTCTTTATGGATCTGTTACTTTCTTTTCAACACTCACCAACCACACTTCTGCCTTCACACTCACCTATCCTATCTACATATCGCTCATCTCCCCAACATCCAAGAGAGGAAAAGACACAGACAACAGAGCAACAAGGACAGTCATGAAAATTAACAGGAGTCATACAAAAAATTAGGCCTCCCCTAAAATAAACCGGTTTCAAGAAAGCAAATGATAATTCAACATTTTTGGTGTCACCTGTGAACATTATTGTGTCACAAACATGTCAGAATTCAAATGGTTATTAACCTCGACCTGATCTTATCCTTCTTTAAACTCATAGTATAAATGCAGGCATTAGCATTATGACATTGGTAATCATAGGCTAATCACGCCAAAAGTAAACTATCTTTTTAGACCTAGAATCTGAGGATTGGTCTTGATAATAATAATAATGGCCTTCATGTACTTTGGGCTTACCCTGTGGTGGGGACTTTTCCAAGGGCTCTCTGTGTATTAATTCATTTAATACATACTCACATACGCACAGGTGCATGCGCATGCGTGCACACAAACACACACTAAGAAGTAGGAACTATTTTCATCTACGTTTTACAGATGAGAAAACCTAGGGCACCAGGAGTTTAAATATCTTCTCCTATACCACAGAGCTTATTCACAGCAGTACTGGAACTCAACAACCCACGATGTAGCACCACAACCAGAGAAAATCACTACCTTCTGACTCCATCTCCCTAATCAAGTTTCAGGTGCTTACCTCTTCCATGCGGCCTTCCCTGACTGTCCATATTCTAGCTTATGAATACGCAATAATTCACGGGATAGTGGACTGACGATCAAAAACGACACAGTAAGGCAGCCCATTGCTATCGGTGTAGTAGAGTGGAGTGATCAGTTAGGACTGGTGACAATGCTCCCAATGATAAAAGAAGGTTTTTTTTGCTTTATTCTTTATTAGTTCTCCACAGGACCAAAATCGGCAGTGGTTGTACATGCTAGGGATGTCCTTCTTATGGCTCCCTTGCCCAGAGAGAAGTGGGGCATTTCCTGCTCCCCGTTAGGGCCCACACAGAAGATGATGCAGCCATGGTAGGAACCAGAAGAAAGAGCAAAGACTTTCTCAGCAGATGGGCTAGGGGCTGAATCCTGGCTCCACCACTTGACCGCCAATCTGAGCCTCAGTTCCCCATAGGTAACTGAAGACATTGTTCTTGCATGTTCTTGTGAGAATTATAAATGATATATGTAAATTCCTGCTATACTTTGTCCATAGTAAGGGTCAATAAGTGGTAACCATTATTATCATTAGTATGAAAAGTAATGCATTCTCCTGTGACAAATAAAATTATCTGAAGTTTTATTTTTGAAAAGTTCATAATCTCCTTTCCTCTCTCTACCCCTCTATAGGTCAACACATTTAGATCTTATTCTTTATAATAGTGGGTAACAATCCCTTTTATAAATACACAATAATTTTTACCTCTCTCCTATTGATGAACCTTCTGAAAAGGCAATAAACATCCTTGTGTATATGTATATATGAATATAGATATGCATATATTTAATAAAATGAATGTACAGTCATAGGCCATATAATGACATTTTAGTCAATGATCAACCCCACATATGACTGCATTCCCATAAGATTATAATGGATCTGAAGATTTCCCATTGCCTAGGGCCTATGTTTTGATGTTCCTGACCCTGTGTAGGCCTAGGTCAATGTGTGTGTTTGTGTCCTTGTTTTTTAAAAAAGAATTTAAAAAGTAGAAAAATATAAAAATTTTTAAAATACAAAAAGGCTTACAGAAAGGATATAAGAGAAAGAAAAGATTTTTGTACAGCTATACAATGCTTCTGTGTTTTAAGCTGTGTTATTACAAAAGAGTCAAAAAGATTTTTTAAAAATTTTGTTTATAATGTAAAAAAAGTTACTGTAAGCTAAGGTTAATTTGTTACTGAAAAAATTAAAATATTTCTTTTCTTTTCTTTTTTTTTTTTTTTTTTTGAGACAGAGTCTCGCTCTGTTGCCCAGGCTGGAGTGCAGTGGCGTGATCTCAGCTCACTACAACCTCTGCCTCCTGGATTCAAGCGATTCTCCTGCCTCAGCCTCCCAAGTAGCTGGGATTACAGGCATGCGCCACCACTCCCGGCTAATTTTTGTATTTTTAGTAGAGATGAGGTTTCGCCATTTTGGCCAGGCTGGTCTCGAAATCCTGACCTCAGGTAATCCACCAGCCTCAGTCTCCCAAAGTGCTGGGATTACAGGCGTGAGCCACCACTCCTGGCCATAAAAATATTTCTTAATAAATTTTGTGTAACCAAAGTATCCAGTGTTAATAAAGTTTACAGTTTTAAGGTTTACAGTTTTATATGGTCATGTCCTAGGCCGTCACATTCATTCAGCACTCACTGACTCACCCAGAGCAACTTTCAGTCCTACAGTTCCCCTCATGGTAAGTGCCCTATACAGGTGTACCATTTTTAATCTTTCATACTGTATTTTTATTGTACCTTTTCTATATTTAGAGATACAAATGCTTACCAATGTATTACAGTGTTCAGTACAGTAATATGCCGGACAGGTTTGTAGCCTAGGAGCAATAGGCTATACCACATAACCTGCATGTATAGTAGGCTCTACTGTGTAGTCTGATGTTCATTCAATGACAAAATCATCTAACAACTAATTTCTCAAAACATATCTCCATTGTTAAGTTTTGCATAATTTGTTTATCAATACATACTTGTGCTTTCATTTCAGTAGGTAAGATTTCTAACAGCAGTGTTGTTGCTTTGAGGAGAATATGCATTTTATATTTCAATAGCTTCTCCCAAAAGAATTGTAGCAATTCATACACCCCTTCGTAATGTGTGAAAGGATTTGTTTACTCATTCTAAGGCCAGCAATAAAGATTATTATTTTTTCCAAACTATTGGAAAATAACTCTAGGCCGGGCGCAGTGGCTCATACCTGTAATCCCAGCACTTTGGGAGGCTGAGGCAGGTGGATCACTTGAGCTCAGGAGTTCCAGACCAGACTGGGCAATGGGGTAAAACCCCATCTCTACGAAAAATACAAAAATTAGCCGGGTGTGGTGGTGGGCACCTGTAGTCCCAGCTACCTGGGAGGCTGAAGGGAGGATCACCTGAACCCACGAGAGCAAGGCTGCAGTAAGTCGTGATCACGCCACTGCACTCCAACCTGGGTGACAGAGCAAGACTCTGTCTCAAAACAAACAAAACAAAGCAAAACAAAAACTCTAATTTGTATTTCTTTTATTTCAAAAGTTAAACATTTTTTCATCCATTTATTGGCCATCTGCATTCCATCCAATGTATCTTGCCAAATCTTATGCTTTGCCTGTTGTTTCTATGCTTCTTAATGCTTTATTAAGTCTCATTGTATAAGTACATTACACTTTTGTTTATAATGCAGTATTGGAAATATTTTCTCAGTCTAAACTTGTATTTCTTACTTTATGTTGTGCATTTTTCAACACAGAAACTTATAATTTTGTTAGTGAAAACTATCCAACCCTTTTCTTAAATGGCTTATGGATTTGTCCTGTTTTTAAAGAAAAACTAAATATAATCAAAATTTTTCTTCTATTATTTTATATTCTGATTTTGACATTTCAGTATTTATTCCACCTCACATGTATATTTCATATATACACGGTGTGAAGTTGTGGTTTCATTTTATCTTATTCTAGCTAGAAGCCAATTACGCCAACATCGTTTTCCCTCTGAATTTAAATTCTACCTTTATCATAAATTAGGTTTCCATCTATACTTTAATCTATTATAATAGAATAATAGCTGCTTTTATCCAGACTTTATATCAAGCTGTTTTGCTAAAAGAATCTTAGAACCATGTATTAATAGCCAGTAGGACTAGTGCTCCAATATAAGTCTCTTTTCTAAATATTTTCTAAAATATTTTCTGGAATTCTAATACATTTATTATTTCAAATGAACCTGAAAATAATATTTTTACTTAAAAAAATAAAATTCTGGTTGGAATTTTATTAAATCAAACATTAATTTTGGAAGAACTGTTATTTTCATGATTTTACATCTTCTTGTCAATTCGATTTGTATTTATTCAAGTCCTGTCAATAAGTACATCTTTCTTCATGTGGGAGTTGCACCTTTTTTGTTAAATCTATTCCTGGCTATACAATTGTGAAAAGAACATTTTTCTACTTCTGTATCTAACTTGTTATTGCCATTATTTTTAAAAGCTGTTAACTTTCTTTGTCATTTCTTTCATTTTTTCAAATTCAAAGAAAATACCAAAACCAGCCAAAAGAAGGTAGGAGTAGAAATTTTAAAAGCTAAAAGCAAAATTAGTATTTTAAAAAACAATTAAAGATGCGGTATAAAGGATAAATAACACCAATAAAAAAAAAAACCAATAAAGTAGAATAACTTCTGCTGTGCCTAAAAGAAAAAAAAAAACAAAAAAAGGGAAAATAAATTTACATATTTTTAGAAGAAAGAGAATAGCTCACACATGTACACCCAGCACTTTGGGAGTTTGAGGCGGGAAGATCACATGAGGTCATGAGTTCGAGACCAGCCTGGCCAACAGGGCAAAACCTCGTCTCTATAAAAATACAAAAATTAGCCAAGTGTGGTGGTGCATGCCTGTAATCCCAGCTACCCGGGAGGCTGAGGCAGGAGAATGGCTTGAACCCAGGAGGCAGAGGTTGCAGTAAGCCAAGATTGTGCCACTGCACTCCAGCTTAGGTGACAGAGCAAGACTCCATCTCAAAAAAATAAAATAAAATAAAAAAGAAGAAGAAAGAGAATGGAATAATACATATGGAAGAAGTTAAAATAATTTTTATTCTTATTAGTATTACAAAACAAAGTAACTAGAGAGAAAGCTATCCGACTTGCAATGACTAGGGATCTGGCCCTCCAGTTGCTCCAGCCATCCCGTAATTCACGCGGTTTGTGCAACTGAAGATTGCCACAGCCCAAGATGAATCTCTCTACCCACCACAAGTCTCCCTCCCAGATAAAACTGGGGAAGACACAATGAGGGCAGGGAGGAAGAATATGGCTGAGCTGGCAGGAACTTTGGAGACACTGCAGTTGACAAGCATATGAAGAACAGCAGAAGCTGGGGCAGCAATAGCTGTACCCAGTCTCCCCACCTGGGGAGGCAGATCACCTCCAATGCTGCAATGATCTACCTCTCATGGTGATATCTTTTTCTTTTCTTTTTTAATTTTTTTTTTTTTTTCCAGTAGAGACGTGATTTCATCATGTTGCCCAGGCTGGACTCAAATGCCTGAGCTCAGGCAATTCGCCTGCCTTGGCCTCCCAAAGTGTCAGGATTACAGGCGTGAGCCACTGCGCCTGGTCGATGACATCTTTTTCGAATTAGTTTCAAACCCAAATGTGTTCCCAATTTAAGAAAATGCAGTATCCCTTGTAATGGTTAAAAACGCAAGCTTTGAAGTCAGACTGGTGAGATGTCTATCTGTGTTACATCATTTACTAGCTGTTAAACTTTGGGCAAGGTTACTCCATGCCTCAGTTCCCTCTACTATAATGTGGGACTAGTAATAATACCGACCTGATAGGTGTTATGGGCTAAATTGTGCCCCCTCAAAATTCATATGTTCATGCCTGTCTTGGTCCGTTCAGGTTGTTACAACAAACGCCATAAACTGCTTAACTTATAAATAAGAGAAATGAATTTCTCACAGTTCAGAATGCTAGGATGGCCAAGGTCAAGGCACTGGCAGAGCCGGCGTTTGCTAAAGACCCCCTTTCCGGTTTGTAGATGGTACCTTCTGGCTGTGTCCTCATGTGATAGAAAAGGTAACTCTCTGGGGTCTCATTGTAAGGGCACTAATCCCATTCATAAGGATTCAGCCATCATGAACAAATCACCTCCCAAAGGCCCTTCCCCTCATGCCATCACACTGGCAATTAGGTTTTCAACAAATCACTTTTGGGAGAACACAAACATCCAGACCATAGCAAAGCCTTACCCCCCAGTACCTCAGCATGTGACTGTATTCGAAGATAAGGCCTTTACATAGGCATTTAAGTTAAAATGAGGCTATTGGGATGCACCTAATCCAACCTGACTGGTGTCCTTATAAGAAGAGAAAATTGGACACAGAAAGAGACACTAGTGATGCAGATACACAGAGAAAGGGCCGTGTGAGGACACAGCGAGGAGGTGGCCATCTGCAAGCCAAGGAGAGAGGCCTCAGGAGAAAACAAACCTGCCTGCCTTTGATCTCAGACTTCCAGTCTCCAGAACTGTGAAAAAATAAATGTTTGTGGTTGAAGCTTCCCAGTCTGTGGTATTTTGTTATGGTAGCCTTAGCAAAGCAATACAATAGAATCACTGGGAAGATGAAATAATCTATTAAAAGACCTTAGAATAGTGGCTGGCATTTAATAAATGCTCCACAGAATTAGCAATTTGATATGATGTTGGAATAGGGAGACGAGAAGGAGAGGAGACAGAGAAGGAAGAGAAGAAAAAGGAGAAGCTACTCAGCGAATGCCATTTGCCCTATGCTTTGCTGTGGCTTCTACATAGGAGGCATCTCCAATGGCTACTGCCTGATTCTCCTGATTCCCAGGGAATCCTCAAAAGTGATCCAAACCCCAAGAGATGCCCATGTTTTTGTAGTTAGGCCCTTTTAATGGGTCCTTGCTGGGTTCCCTCAACTATTCATTACACAAGTGTTTATTGAATGTCTACTATGTGCCAGACCCAGGGACTGCAGTGAAAAACAAGGTAGGCTTAGACCTTACTTTCATGAAATCTAAAGTCTCCTAGATCATGGGTTCTGAATTCTGGGACAGCTGTACCACTATAAATTTTCACTGTTCTTCCTCAAGGTAATATAGGGATTCTCATAGTGCTCTGACTTAATGGCACAGAATCAGAACTAAGAATGCATGAAAGGTTGGCTCAATTCCATTTTCACCAGAAAATAAAAGGATTGTTTTTTATAAGGTCTGCCTATTCCTACACCATGACTCTCCAGTAGAACTTTCTGCAGTGGTGGCAATTTTCTCTCTCTGTACTGTCCTGGGAAATAACATTTGAGCACTTGAAATGTGGCTAGTGCAACTGAGGAACTGGATTTTTATTTATTCTTAATTTTAATTAATTTAAATTTAAATAGCTATATGTGGGTAGCATATTGAACAGCACAGATCAGCCTCTGATGTTCTGATGTTTATGGGGCTTTGTTATAATCTGGAAACTGAATTTAGCACTTTTGTATGAACTTCCTGTATGTTGAGTTTATATCCATCTCAAGAAGATAAGTTTGAGGAATATCAGAAGGAAATATGGAAGTAGGACTGTGGATACACTAGCACAAGCTGCTGTATATTTTTGGTATAAAAACTCAATGTTTTGCTAGGCTGGGTCCATGGTTCATGCCTGTAATCCCAACACTTTGAGAGGCTGAGGCAGGAAGATCACTTGAACCGAGGAGTTCAAGACTAGCCTGGGCAACATCGCAAGACTCTGTTTCTACAAAAGAATTAAAAAATTAGCTGGGCATGGTAGCATCCACCTGTAGTCCCAACTACTCAGGAAGCCAAGGTGGAAGGATTGCTTGAGCCCAGAAGTTCGAGACTGCAGTGAGCCACGATCACACTCCCGCACTCCAGCCTCGGTGACAGAGCGAGACACTGTCTCAAAAAAAAAAAAAAAAAAAAAAAAAAAAAAAAAAAAAAAAAAAAAAACCAAACTCACTGTCTTGCTGTAGGAAGAAACTTTAACTGGAAAAATTTGAAAAGGTTTGACAAACCAGAAAAGTTATTTAAATAGCAAGAATTTACAAAAAGAATGCTATCTTTCATACAAAATATGAATGCATTCCTACTTCCTCTGCCAGCCAAAAAGATGATCAGTCATGATTAGAAGCATTTACAAAAGTCACTTTGACTGTATCTGCATTCACAGTCTAGAGTAGCAGCAATTGGGCTGGAGCAACAGTGTTCATTTTCATTTGGTCAAAATATGCATAAGTCCTCAACCATAACTCATGCCCTCTATCTTGCTTAGGATGAAAGTTGAACTCAACATTTTGACTCAACTCAGAGCCAAAGGAACATTTTTTAAAGATCTGTAAAAAGAAAACCCAAATAGGACATGACAAATAATTAGGAGTAATTGGAACCAGGATCTCATGGAAAATGCCCACCCTGAAAGTTATAATGACTGGTTCTAGAATGCTACTTGGAAAATAAGTTAACGAGTCTATGAAGCTGGCTTCAGAGAGCCCCCAAAACTCCAGTACCACAGTGGTCTGCTCCAGAGACAGGCTGTGATGGAAATTCAAATGATGGCTCCATTCTGTAGCAAATGGAGTCACTGGGACATACTATGTCACAGGAAAGCGAAGGTCCACCAAGTGCTACTAATCTGGCCTGTTAAGGAGTTCAGGATCTACAGGAGCCACCTCCTCAAATTGCTTCGATTCTCCAGATACTCTGGGTTTCTTTATGCTATTTGAGCCATTGAAAACGCTTTCACTATTTATCAGATTAACAATCAAATCAGGATTCTTGAGAGTGAACAGGGTCTCGACGATTAATTCTGCCAGGGAAACAGTCATAAATGGGGCCATCCTGAGCAAACCCAAACATGTGGTCACCCCCTGGGAATACTGCTGTAAAGGTCCAGGTGTGCAGTCAGGATCTAACTCAGCACCTGCACCTCTCCGACTTTGCCTCCCTTTGAATGTGCCTTTGTACTGATGCATTTGCCATCCAGTGACATCTGCATTTCCATTGATGCAATAGCATTTTTATACTTTCATTATTGAGATTAGATTGTCAGAGCTGAATTTTTAAGATTCATACCACAGCGGCATTTGCTAATGCTGCACATGAAAGAAGGAGCACACCAGCCTCTCTGACAACCAACAAGTTCCAGGTCTCGGAGGCAATTTTCAAGTGCTAATTAGTTAGTGTCTATCAAGGACTCAGAAGTTACTGAGGACAACCCCTCAAGGCAAATATTTCCAAATCGGTGACATAGGGGCAGAGGTGGTATTTTCTGACTCACTCCTTGGAATTCTGCCAGCAATGATGCTAATGTTTATAAAGGGCTACAGGAACTCAGTTGGGAAGGTACGAGGAAAAAATCCCACGAAGTGGATAAGGCTTAAAGTACATAAATTATTATAGAAGTTTGCTCTGTTTATTTCCATGGTGTGCATATGAATCATGAAATCAGTGGCATTTTTCCAAATCCTGCACACCAGACCACTGTTCCAGAAACCATAGCTTGCGGGGGGGGGTTGTGACAGCAGCAGCAGCAGCTAAGCGGATTCTGAAACTTATCTTTGATTAATTTCTCTGCAAATGAATACTTTGGTACGCTTCCATATTGCCAACATCTATATTACAGGGGGCTCAGTTCAAACTGATCTAACTTCTAGATAAGTAAAGAGACAAAGTTATTTTCTATAATAATGAAGATGAACTTTAAAACCACCATTCTTCCTGCCTCCCACTGATTTATCCCTGGCAGAAGAACACTAGGAGTTTTTCTGGTTAAAGCCTTCACAGCAGGAGCGGCATGTTGGGAACCTAGAAAGGATACACAGAGAGTAAAAACAGAAAAACATACACACGTCCACAGTGTTTATAGCAGGAAAAACTGAAGAAGTCAAGAAAGGCTGATATGGACAGCTAATGCAAAGCTATGTAACAATATAATTGCACTATGCAAATGATGATCTTTGAGCTAAGGTATTAAAAGCTAAACAAAAAATTATAGAAAACAGATAAATAAACTTCATAAACAAGGGAACTGCATTTTGTTCATTTAATGGGCTCACGAACTGATCTGGAGAGTACTTTAGCCCTCTCATCATGCTATCGGTTCCTTGATTGCCTCAACATGATTTTATCCAGAACGTTGACATTTGCTCTATTTGTTGTAAACTGCTCCCCTCTTCCAATCAGACTGCTGCCCCTATCTTTTATATATAGAAATGTCTAGCAGCAACTGTAAATATATATTCTCTCATTAGTATCAATATCCTTCTTTGATTAGAAGTCTCTCCGGATTTTTTGTAAGAGGAAGAAATGTAACACGAACCTCCTGTCACACTGAGAACTGAGATGTAAGTTTGAAAGTAAAGTAAATCTTCAAAGTGACATGAGTCACATTAAAAAAAAAAAAAAAAAAAAGCTTCAGCTGACTTCTGCCACAACACATTGTTCCTTTTATGTGGAGAAATTGGCAATAGAGAACACAGATGGCTCTTCCATGAATAACTTATTTCTAACAACTTAACTAGGAAATGAATTTCTGTTGACTTATAAATCAGCATGACCAACAACAAAGACACAGTCTACTCTCCTTTCACAATTAATTCTACTCCCCCGCACCCCCACCATCTTCTTCTACCTTATCCATTTCTCTTTCATGTGATCTTTCTGCTGCCTTACTAAATTTTAAAGTTGGCTCAACCCAAGGCCACCTTTTGGGAATTATTAGACAACTGCTTTTTACATTGTTATTCTTGTTTTGCTATTGTTCTTGTTAACATTGGTTTGGTTGGTTGGTTGGTTGGTCGGTTTTTCAAACATGATGCTAGATTATTTATCCAAAAGCATCTTCAATGGACAAGGCAAATGAAGTGTTTCTCATTATTCCCTTTTTTCTAAGTCAGAATTATAAGAGACAGATTCTCTGAAGGTTTAAGCTTCTTCCCGACTGCAAATCAGACACCTTTGGAAACACTTACTCTTTTAAAACACCAGGACAGATATGGAGCTTTGCACCAAATCTGCATTTCTACTGGCCTGCCCAATATTAAAGGGGCCAGCCTTAGGACTAGAGGTGAACTATGCATCTCTACCTCTGATTTTTGCCATCCATGCACATCCTTTGTGCAAGCACTCTTGAAACTCTACTACAAACTCTACAGTCCATGAGTGCCAAGAAATCCAAAATCAGTCCATATAAAGTATTGCCCCAGTCAAAGAAGCTGGCATTAGCCTTTACAATCCTTACTACCCACTAGCCTGGAAGTCACAATGAACTCTTCCACTGCATTAGATCTGTTTCATCTTTTTAAAACCGTGTTAATTTTAGTGACTTTGTAACACTCATTGTGTTTGAAATGACCCATTCAAATTATCCATTTGTCTTTCCCACTAAACTGTAGGACCCAGGAGCAGGGGTTATGATCGCTTTGTTCATAGTTAGAATCTCAGCACACTGACAATCATATAGAAGATTCTCAATGAATACATGTTGATAAAATACACCAAAGGAGGGGGAAATTGTGCCTCAAATAAAGAAGGATAGATGACCAATTGTTTCCCCTACTCTTTCCTCAAAGGCTTTTTTGTACTACCAAATATACCTGTCACTTTCTCTGGACCAAAATGGCCTTCCTAACCTGAGGACTCATATCCAGGAAAGCCCTGTGCTGCAAAACAACTCCCTCACATAACTCCATTTATCAAACTTTGCCAATATTTCTCATACTCATTCCCTTCTGAACATTCTCCCATCCACTACCCTCATCATCTCCCACTGGGTTTGTTAAAATAGTCTCCTAAACTGTCTGTCCTCCCACCTCCAGAACTGATCTTGCCTCCTCCACACAATCGCCAGAGTGATTTTTCTAAAATATTCATCCACAGATATCCTTCCCCTAAGTAAGCACCTTCAAGATCTCCTTAATTCTCACAAGATAAAGTCTAAATTCATTTGTATCTGAACTTAATCTAAACACTAGGCAACTTATGTTGAGTGCCAACATCTAGTCTCTTCCACCCCTCCAGACACTTTCTGATTCACACCTCATCCTGAAGCAATGTTAAATTATCAGCAGTTCGTCACACACTATGCTCTGTCTCCTCTCCATATGTGCGTTCATTCTGTTCCTTCTGCCTAGATGCCTCCCCTTCTACATCCAGAAACTCTTACTCATACTTCAAGATTCAGCTCAGATGTTAGCTCCTCTAGAACACCTTCCCTGAATTCTCTCCACACCCCACGCTCTGCTCCCAGATTGGCTGACTGTCTTTCCTCCCATCATACCCAATGCATGAGGATATCATAGCAAATATTATATTGTCCTGAATTTGCATATTTATATGTCCTCATTTCATTATATCTAATTGAGGTCATTAGATATAATGATCTCAAGAGCCACAACTGTGCCTCCCTCTTCATCTTTATATCTTCAGGATCTGGCAGACTGCCTGAGCTGCTGTTTAATAAGTGTTTGACCCAAAGGGTTTCACTTTAATCCCCTTTCAACTTCCATTCCCTTTGACAACAAGAAACTCAGGTGCAGATACAGGATCTGGGACAATGACAGAACAGAGCTGATTTAATACAGGATGAAGGCTCTGAAAAAATATGCTGAAAATATTACTTAAATGGTGTCCAGAGGGGACATGTGAAGCTTTTGCTGGACCAGAATTAATTTCTCCTGTGTTGAGGCACAGCATCATGATTTTCTTCACTCTCAGTCCATCTGACCCAGGGCTTAGAATCACTATTCTTCATCTCTGACCTCAGCAACTGTTTCAGACATGAGCATGTGACCCCAGCCAGACCAATAACACTCAATTAAGGACTTTTGTGGGAATTTATTCTTCTGAGAGAAGGACCTGTCTGAGAAAGGCGACAACATAGAGAACAGCAGTCCCCATGACCAGGTCCCCAGGATCTCACTTTCACACTTCCCTATGAAGAAGGATATATAAGCACCTAGACTTCACTGGGTAATCCTCCTCCTCCAAGTCTCCTGTGCTTATGCACATTAAATAAATTTTGCATGCCTTTTTTTCTTAGTAATCTGCCTTTTGTTCAGTGATTTTCAGTAAACATTTAGAGGGCAAAGTAGAAGCTTTTCCTCTTCGACTCTACAAAAGCTTTTTCCTTAATGCAAAGATTTATTCTAAAACTATTTTTCCTCAGTTAGGCACATTGGCACATGCCTGTAGTCTCAGCTACACAGGAGGCTGGGGCAGGAGGATCACTTGAGCCTAGGAGTTTAAGACAAACCTGGGCAATATAGCAAGACCCCATCTCTAAATAAATAAATAAGATTTTTCTGTCTAAGATGATCCAGAAATGATTCTTCCAAAAAGTCTTTGGAATAGTCTAGATCATGGTTCAGCAAACTGCAGTGTATGGGCTGGCCACCTGTTTTTTGTAAATAAAGTTTTATTGGAACACAGCCATACAATAGTATGAGTTTTTAATATTTTTTCTACTTGTAAAGATCAGGAAATAATCATAACTTTCCCCATTGATTACATAGATCCTGTATGGTTTCTATGCAATGCACATTATTACAATCCCACACTGTCATGCCTATATATTTAGGTACCATCAGCATAAATGCAGCATCTAAAGCCATGAGATTATATGAGATCACCCAGAAAAATGTTTTTCCAACTGCAAGTCATGACTCACTAAGTGGGTAGTAAAATCAATTTAGTGGGTATAAAGAGGATTTTTTAATGATATAGAAAAGAGAACTTGGATTCTGTGCACACGTGCATGTGTGTGTGTGTGTGTGTCTGTGTGTCTGTTTGTATGTGTGCTGGGAAATGCTGCAAAATATATTTTTTACATGTAGGGATCAAAATAAGCTTGAAAGTCATAAACCTAATAAATGTATGCAAAGAAGAGAGGAAGGTCAAGAACAGAGTGCTAGGGTCTCTAAATATTTGAGTTTGGGAAGTTGAGGAGAAACTATCAAAGATGGCAAAGAAGAATCAGCCCAGAGGTAGGAAGAGAACCAAGAAACCAAGCCCTGGCAACCAGGTTAAAAAGTGTTCTATGAAGGAAAGCATGGTCAGTAGGGTCAACTGTGTGTCCAATTACTACTGTATTTAGCCAGAAGGTGGCCACTGGTGATCTAAACAGTGATGAAGATTATAGTCTTTAATGGAGTGATAGGGTAAAGCCTTCTTGGAATTGATTCACAACAGGAAGTGAAGAATCAAAGACAAAGATTTTGCCGTAAAATGTCATGGATTCATATTTAAAATGTATAAGAAACATAAAGTAAATAAATGTCAGCACACGTATCATTATATATGGTAAACAAAACATGTTCAAATTTATGTGTAATGTTATTTTTTGCTTCTCTTCTACATCTTTTATGGAATCACAGAACTACAAAAGCACATAAGAGGTCATAGTCCTCATCCTGGCTAAGAATTATACTAAGTTATTATACAGAAAAAATTCTATTTTACTTTCCAAAAGTTTCAGGAATTAATATTTTACATCATATTTATAATTATTTTCCTATGATACAATAACCCGTAACATGTTCCACTAATAAATTAGTTACATATCTGCTCTTATAAACACAAACTCAAGCTTTTTCATCTCTTCTTCTTTTGCTTCTCTGAATTCTTTTCCAAAGTCAGTTTTTCTTTTTCTGTAGCCTGAAACGCATTAGCATTTCAACTTTCTCAGAAAGCCATTATATGCAAAGTCATGGTCCTTTTTCATTTCATTGAGGCTGTATAACTTATTTGAGACTCTTGTTTTTCCATCTTTTTTCCTATAGCTTTGGCAAACTAGCTTCAAAGATGTTATTTTAGTCCATTTGTGTTGCTATAAAGGAGTACTCGAGGCTGGGTAATTCATAAAGACAAGAGGTTTATTCGGCTCATGGTTTTGCAGGCTGTACAAGAAGCATGCCACCAGCATCTGCTTCTGGTGAGGGCTTCAGGCTGCTTCCACTCATGGCAGAAGGTGAGGGGAGCCAGCAGGTGCAGAGATCATATGGTGAGAGAGAAAGCCAGAGCAAAAGAAGGGAGGTGTCAGGCTTTTTTTTAACAACAGGTTTTGAGGGGACTAACAGAGCAAAACTCACTCATTACAGTAAGGATGGCACTAAGACATTCACCAGGGATCTGCCCCCATGACATAAATACCTCCCATTAGACCCCATCTCCAACACTGAGGGTCAAATTCCAACATGAGATTTGGAGGGGTCAAACAAACCGAGCTATGGCAGATGTTGTGTTATCACGCACTCAACTACCAGGTATTGTGGTAGCTCCTCTTCCTGCATATATCCTTCACACTGGCAGCTTCCCTCTTTCTTACTTCCACAACCTCATATTCATCAAAAGCTTATTAAATACAGTGCTCAATGTGCCAGGTGCCATAGTAGTGCTCATTGTTTCATTGAGTTCTTTAGGTGCTGAAAGTAAGATGCCAAAAGAAAAAGAGTATATAATATTTAGTATTATATTAAGGCACAGGAAATGACCTTTTTTGTAGGTCAAGAGTAGTCAAATATAGGTAGTTTCATATGGTTCAACCTAAAAGTTTTTCTTGCAAAATCTATGTGCTCTCTATAGCTGATAGGTGAACACTATTATATTTCTATTTCACCTTGGCTTGCCAACTAGCACCCATTTCTCCAATATCAATGTTCACATTATAGATGGAAATTATCGATTTAAATGTATTTTTTTTTAGCAAATACTTGCTAAGTGCTCACTATACAAAGCACTAGACAAAATGTTGGGAATTCGGAGTTGAAAACTCCCACGTTCCCTGAGCCTGAGAGTTGACAGTTTAGCAAGGAGCTAAATGCTAGACAGTCACACAAATATTTTTATTTAATTTTAAAAATTTGAGATAAATGTTATGAAAAAAAAAGTATGGTTCTAGTAGAAAAAACCTAAATCAGTCTGGTAAGACAAGGAAGGTTTCCCTAAGAAGGTAACAGTTAAGCTAAAGACAGGTTGAGCAGGGGTTAGGAAAGTCAAGATTTCCAGGGAGCTGTAAAACAGCTCGTGCAAAGGTCGCAGCTCAGAAAGGAGCTTTCAAGGATCTGAACAAAAGAAAGCCAAAGAACAGGTACAAAATGAGCAAGAAGGAAGGAGCTCAAAATAAGCAAGGTTAAGAAGCAAGACATTGTGAATGCATGTCCTTGAGCAGCAGCAAGTCAATTAAACAACATTAGGCAGGGGCCTGACAGGATATCCTTTGCATTTAAGAAGGATCCCCAGCTTCAGTGTAGAACAAGGACTCTCAGCAAACAGTGATGAGAACACCAAATCCTGCTGTGGTCGGTTGTGTAAATAAGGTTTTACTGGCATGCCGCCACGCCTGTTTCTTTATGCACTGGCTATGGCTGCTTTCTCCTATAAATGGCAGCGTTGAGTAGTTGACAGAGACAGAGACCGTATGGCCGGCAGGGCCGAAAATATTTATTTTCTGGCCCTTTGTAGAAAAAGTTTGCACCTGGTGTGGAGAATGAATTGGAGGGGCTGAGAGGATAATAAGGAAAAGAAGTCAGAGGATATTGTGGTAGTCTGTTAAGTAATCACTATAGGAGGCCATTATTTTGGACTAAGTTCCTGCCTTGAGCTCCGAGAGACCAGGCTAAAAATCAAAATGGAGTCACTTGTTCTGAGTTCCATGTCACCAAACTAAAACTAAGTCATCTGACCTTCCGAGAAATCAGGAGAGAGATAACAGCCAATTTTCCAAACAGGCCAGGAAGTATGAAAATGAAGTTCCTTGCTTTTAATCCTTAACCAATCCATTATCTTTCTATTCTTCTGTCCCTGTCCCTGCCTAACAAGGAAAGTAACTTTGAAATAACCAATCCACTTTTGTTCTTTCTTCAGCCCTTTTTCTGTCTCTAGAGCCAAGCTCCTCTGCTAGAGTCATTGAAACACTTATTCTATTTTATGGGATGAAGTGTCACCTGATTCTAGAATTGCAATAAAGCCAATTGAGAGCTTTAAACTAAATTTGTTGTAATTTTGTCTTTGGACAAATCCAGGCAAAAGAGTCTGTTGGCTTGGACTAGATTGGCAGTGGAGGTCATGGAGAGCAGTGAACAGATTCGAGAACAATGAAGACGTGGAATTGACAGTGCTTGGTGAGGACTGGAGGGAGGGATAAGGAGGCACCTGGAATAACTCCCAGGCTTCTGGTAGGAGCAGCTGGGGGCGGGTTGTGCTGCTTAGGCCACATGGAAACAAAGATGAACAGAGAGAGTGGGGGCAGATCAGGAATGGGCCCTGAACTTTGAGATGAATATGAATAATCCATCTGAAACATATAAATTACTGGGGAGAAAAGGAGGATACTCACATTCTTATCCTACTCTCTGAAATTGTTGTGACTATTGAGAAGTTTTATTAAAAATTCTTTAATTCACCAGGCATGGTGGCTCATGTCTATAATCCCAGCACTTTGGGAGGCCAAGGCAGGAGAATTGCTTGAGCCCAGGAGTTCAAAACCAGCCTGGGCAATAGTGAAACGCCATCTCTACAAAAAAATTAAAAAACTTAGCCAGGCATGGTGGCACACACCTGTAGTCCCAGCTAATAGGGAGGCTGAGGTGGGAGGATTATTTGAGCCTGGGAGGTGGAGGCTATGGTGAGCTGAGATTGTGCCACTGCATTCCAGCCTGGGCAACAGAGCAAGACCTTGTCTCACACACACACACACAAATGATTTAAAAATCCTGCAATTCTTGCAGCTCTTTGTGTGGTGTCTTCTTGCCTAGCACATCCGTCATCAGTGCCCAGCACAATGACAAGAGTGTAGCTATGCTCACAACACATGGTATGAAGAGAGACAAGGGCGAATAGGTCTTGCTTCACCAATCAGCTTTTCATTTTCTGAGTACTTGAAATACGTTTTGGGAGTGTCTTTGTCTTCCCCGACCTTCTTTTTCTCTGGCATCATACTGATAGTCTTAATATTGCTTGTCTTACATGGATTGTTTCATTTGGTGTTGGGTTTTTTTTTTTAATTGGGGTGTAGGGTGGGGTAAGAGGAAAAGAAAGAGATGTTTTTGTTTTCCCATCTACTACACTCATCTCTCTTGTCTTGTTACCTATGTTCTCTATTAACACACATAGGAATGTCTGCTTTATTCTGTAAAGCCTTTAATATTTTTCCTTCCCTTCAGATCTTTTCTCATACATTTAGCTATTTTTATTACTCTATGGCTCCTTATCACAGTTTACCATATTTTGCTGTCTTCATACTCCAACAAAAATCAAATCAGCTTTCAAATATCTTTGCCAAAAAGTTCCGAAAGTTCTTCAGTACTTAATTTCAATTACCATGATTATATAATATATACAGAAAAAAACAGAATCTGTCCACTGTGGATGTTCCAAACTCATCAGGAAGCAGCAAGTTGTAGTGGAAAATGCCTGGTCTTTTCCAGAAAATCTCCCCCTATTATTAACTATGTGTCCTTACTTAAAGGAGCTATTCACACCTGCTTCCTAGAGAGCTATATAAAGTGAGAGTCTATATGGAAACTACCTGGCCTAGTGCCCTAAACATAGTTTGTGCCCTAAACATAATTTCTGCCCTCTCTCCCTTTCTCCTTTCCTCTCTTGTACAAAAGGACATCAGTTCTGCCGGTCCTTTCGCCTTTTTTGCAATATCAATTTTGTAGTACTAACGCACCTAACCTATAGCTGGAGTGGGAGAAAGCAGATGTAAAAACAAATGCCAGGCTAACCCAGGTGGCATCACGTACGTGTGGACAGTGGAAAACGCAGGTATCACATTAAGACAGGAAGCCTTACCAGCACAGGCAGTGATAGGTGTGAAGGTAACTCAAACCACACAGCTCCTGAACCTTAGTAAAATGCAGCTTATAGATCAGTATCAGGAGATCTACGATAAGAAAGGCAAAAGGCAGAGGCCACATTGGAAAGTCCCTAGGAATGGGGCTAGCTGCTGAAGAACTGTCTTAGGTATGATCACAAAGTCTCCAACCAGGTGAGACGAGTTTATTGGAAAAGACAAGAGCAGAAATCTGGTCATGAGCAACCACCAAGGTCAGAGCTTCTCCTGGAAAGGTAAGGTCAGTAATACTGAGGTGGTGGCACAGGCCTTGTCCAGAGTCCCATTCCATCACTAATTTCCTTCGGACTGCACCAGCATTCTTCAACCTTGGTGTCTTCAGACTAAATCCAAACATTTAACTTAAATCATTTTCTCATTTTTTTTCTTTTTCTGAAATACAGCTTCGTCACGCTAAATTTCACTCTCTTTAGTAGGTCTGAAATGTATATACTTATATAATTTTCTTTTTGCATTTCTTTTATGAGGCAAATATTAAGTATAATAAAAATCACTTTCATATTGATTTATATTTTTTCAAATTCCAACATGAAGTGAAAACTATATTTTACCACCACACAGTTTTAACAATCAATTATATTATAAATTTTTGAAAGTCCTTATTATCTTCTTTTCGGGATTCATGTCAGATATGGTAAAACTCAAATTTTAATTAATAAAACTTTTCATCTATTACCTTCAAAATGTCAGTGAAATGGGATCTTGCAGAATATATGTATAAACATCATTCTGAAATCTCACACAAGCACTTATATTTGGAAACTCAACCCAAAAAATTTTATGTTATTTTGTCATATGTTGTTTTGCACTACTTTGAAAATTTTTTGTGCAAATTTCCCAAAGTGACATTTTTCTCAGAGAACAAGAAGGTCTTGTAGTACGTGTGACTAAGATTACTTCTTCCAAAAATTGAGTCAACACATGCAATCAATTTGGCCACATATGGTTACTTACAAGCAATATTTTTTAAAAAATGAAAACTGCCTCTAGGCTATATGATTTCTGCAGCTACTAAAAACTGATTTTCAAAAAGACTACAATCAATTCGTTTTAAAGAGCACAATAATAATAAGGGCATTATTTTTATTTTTATTTTTTGATATTTCCATTCAGCTTTCAAATAATCAGAAATTCTCTAGGTACATGAAAATTACCTGCAGAATTTCTCCCAACATGATTAGGGCTGGCCTCATGCCAAATGAGGTTATGATTTCCTTAGGGATTAGGTATTAAGAATAAGATGTTTCTTACCTGTTAGTCATCTATACAGCATTTTTAAAAACCCAAAAGCACAAGCACAGCATAAACAATGACATAATTTCTTATAATCAGTCTTGGTTGCTTATTATTGTTTTTACATTATGTATATGTGTATTTCATCTTTCCTATAAACTTGAAGTGTTTGTAACATGACAGAAGCTTAATAACTTTTTTTTTTTAAAACAGGGTCTCACTCTGTCACCCAAGCTGGAGTGCAGTGGCACAATCTCGATTCATTGCAACCTCCACTTCCTGGGCTCAAGCAATTCTCCCACTTCAGCCTCTGGAGTCACTGGGACTACAGATGCCCACCACCATGCCTGCCTAATTTTTGTATTTTTGTAGAGACAGGGTTTCACCATGTTGCCCAGGCTGGTCTCAAACTCCTGGGCTCAAGCAATCTACTCATGTTGGCCTCCCAAAGTGCTAGGATTACAGGTGTGAGCCACCACACCCAGCAATAATTTTTAAAGTATGTTTAAAAAAGCAAAGAATTTTTCCAATAAATAGGAGTGTTTTTGTATAAACTTGGATTTCCAAAATTATTAAAAATAGGAGACACTGAAAATTTTTAACCTAATTGCCCCCAAAGAATCATAACTCCCTGAGTCCACATGGCCTGGCTGACAACTAGCACCAACAGTCAGACATAAGTGAAGCTCCCGCTTGAACCAGGCAGCTTCTAAGTGAATTCAGAAAAGACGTGCTGAAGAACTTTCCAGCTGAGCCCAACCCAAATTGCTGACCAACAGAGTTATGAAAAAAATCAAATGGTGATTGTTATTAAGCCACTGAGTTGCAGGGGTGGTTAAATATGTGGTAATAGATACGTAACACAGGACAGGAGAGTGACAGAATTGATTAAGAGAAAGAGTAAAGATTAGTGTGGTAGGCTGAAAAAATGGTCTCTCAACAGATATCCATGCCCTAATCCCTGAAACCTGTGAATGTTACCTGATATGGCAGAAACAATAGAATCTTCACAGATGTGATTAAATGAATGATCTTGCAAATAGGGAGGTTATTCTGGATTATCTGGGTGAGCTCTAAATGCAATCACACCTATCCTTATAAGAGGGAGATTAAAAGCACAGAAGAAGAGAATACAATGTGTCCACAAAGGCAGAAATTGGAGTGATGTAGCCACAAGTCAAGGAATGCTGGCACCCACCAGAATCTGGAAAAGGAAAGGAAGGAATTCTCCCTTAGAGACTCTGATGGAACAGCAGCCCTGACAACTCCTTTATTTCAGTCCAGTGATACTAATTTCAAACTTCCGGTCTCTAGAATTGCAAAGGATAAATTTCCGTTGTTTTAAACAACCAAATTTGTGATGATTTGTTACAGAATCCACAGGAAACTAATACCATGGGTAATACATGTATATGGGAGACCAAGTTGTCTTTATGCTATGATGTCAAAGGGAAAATTATCTCCTATTACAGATAAGTCTTTTTTCTTTGAGCAATAATTCAATTCTTTCGTTGCTTCTATATTGGAGTACTTAAACCTTGACAAGGAGTTTAAGAAAATACAGGACAGCCAGGCACACTGGCTCATGCCTATAATCCCAACACTTTGGGATGCTGAGGATTGCTTGAGCCCAGGAGTTTGAGACCAGTCAACAAAGTGAGACCCCTACAAAAAATGAAAAAAGTTTAAAAATTAACATTTAAAAAATTAAAATTAGTCAGGCATAGCAGCATATGCCTATATAGTCCCCGCTACTCAGGAGGCTAAGGTAGGAGGATACCTTGAGCCTAGGAGTTTGAGGCTGCAGTGAGCTATGCTCTCACAACTCTACTCCAGACTGGGTGACAGAGCAAAACCTTGTCTATAAAAAAGAAATAAAAGAAGAAAGAGAGAGAGAGAGAGATGAAAATACAGCATAAAAATGCGTAATCTGAAATAGAACTTAAAGATAGTGTCCATTTCACTCATAAGTAATAAACAACATTATTTATACATTATAGAATGCAATACAAATTCACATTTTTTTCAAGAAGAAAATTACATCTAAATTAAATATCAAATGTGCAACGTATGGGTGCTTTGGACTACACCCTGAGATTCACAGAGATTCTAAATCACCCTTCCCTATTGCTAGAGGAGATCCAATGGAAAATGTTGAGAGGTATTATATCCACTTTTGTTTTGTGTGACTGATACAATGGAATACTTCCATCAGAGCCTTGGGGGATAAACCATCATAGACAGGGAGTTCTGTACTTGCTGTGGAAGACAATCTCCTTTAGAGGATCTAATATTCAGGAAAAAAATGCAAAATATGTGTAGGTTCTTACCCAATGCCCATATTAATTTTCTTTTTAATTCAGAAATTATACCCTATAAAGTGATTTAATAAATTATGCCATGTCCATAAAATGGAATATTATGCAGCCATTGATATTACCTACAAATACCTATAGAAAATGGTTGAGAAAATGTTTATAGAAAATGGTTGAGGCAATGTTTATGACAAAATGTTTACAAAAGGTTGGACAAAACTATAATTTATACAAAGACATATGCACAGGAAAAAAAACAAAAAGGTAATTGCCAAAGTGAGAGAAGAGAAAGGAAGAAACTGATCAGGCAGCCAGTTAGGATGGGTTCTCAGTTGAATTCTTTCAATCAAAAGAAGAGCCTGAGAAATCAAGCTGCAGGCACAGATAGAGGAACTTGCACAGGGGGACTTGCCTAAGACATGCCCGCAACCACACAGATAAGAAAGGCTACACAGGTGACTTCCCAGATATGCCCACAACGGAAAATTCTGTCCTCTAACACGTGCACCGTAAAGGGAACAAAGCAATATTGAGTAACTCAAGCTAAGGGCCTGCATGTGCACTAGGATGATGGGGTGGAGCTACCAGAAATTTGCACCTTATGCAAATAAGACTCCCAGCCCTCACTGGTTTCCTGTAAAAGCTTTTGCATTCAACTGTAAAAACAGCAACTCTCTTTCAGGCCTGCTCTCTGCCTCAGAGAGCTTTCTTCTTTCACTTACTAAACTTTTGTTCCAACCTCACTCACCCTTTGTGTCCATGCTCCTTAATTTTCTTGGTTGTGAGACAAAAAACTCTGGCTGATACCTCACGAGAGACTGCTACATTGTAGTGTATTGGTGAGACTGTAACAAAGGGTTAACTGTGTTAAATTATTTGTACTTTTCTGAATTTTCTCAAACCTGTGGGTGTGCATTTCTTTAATAAATCCAGAAATAGCCTACTTCAAACAGACACAAAAGACATTTGCCTTTTCCTACTTCTAAAAGAATTTGAGGCAGCCTACACAATTTTACATTACATAAAATAGGCCACTGAAACTGAAAGTAAAGTAAATGCCAAAAGAGGTGCAAAATGAACTTTAATGTGCATATGAATTACCTGGGGACCTTGTTAACAGCAGAGTCTGATGTGATACTGCTCCTGGCAAACGAGTGGGGCACCACACTTCAAGTATTAAATAGCAAGGAAAGAAAAAAGAAGTAGATGTCACACAGCAACTGAGATGACTTAATCACCATAGCTGGAGGCTGGACTTAACATTTTTCCTGTTTAAACAGAATAAATCATTATATATAACAAAGGCTAACCTTAAACTATAATTCAGTAAAAATAATTGTTCCAATAATCTAATGTTCAATTTTACTTTTTAGAAATACAGAAATAAAGCTTGCTTCATATCCTTCTTGAAGGAACAGTATTTATAGATATGAAACCACTAAGAATAGAGCTTAAAATTCTAGAGTTGAAAGACATTCCCCTAGAGAATATTTTTCAGTGTGGGAAAATGATCCATTATTTTAATTTGGCTGAAGACTCTTGATCATAGCTTGTGAGAGCCCTGAAATCGCAAAACAGAGAGAGCAATATAGAAAACTGTATTGCTGAAGTCTTTAAGTAAGTAATTCATTCAGGCGCAATAGGTAGCATGTAAGCTACACAGGTATAACCATGGCATAATTGATATTTGGGACCAGATCATTCTTTGTTGTGAGAGGCTGCCTGGTGCACTGTAGGATATTTAGCAGCATCTATGGCCTCCACCAGATGTCAGGAGCACCCACCTCCTCCCTGCCTTTCCATCCCTACTCTCCCCAGAGTTGTGACAACCAAAAATGTCTCCAGACAAGCCAAATGTCCCCTAGGTAGCAAGATCTCACCCATTTGAGAACTACTTCTAAAACTTCTTCTAGGACTCTATTGGAATTAAGTGTTTTTTTTGAGGAAATATTTACTTTTAAACATTTGATTTTCATCAATCTTTGGATGATTTAACTTTATTGTCAATATCTAGTAAATCTGGCAAATTATTTTTTTTACTTCTTGCTCCTTTTATCCAACTAAAAACTGGGCAGGTAGAATTTTCTGTTTTCCTAAACAGGAAGGAGGCAAAGCTGGTTTCACCCTGTCTTCTAACTATAAGCACATAAAGGAAATATTGGTCCAAAATATTGCTTGAGCAAAGTTCTATAAATTCATTAGACTCAAGAAATTAATTCAAGAAACTAGAAGATGTAGTGAAGAAGAAATGGTAGTGTTTTTTTAACAAGATAAAAATATTCTAGCTTAAAAGTCAGAGTAAAAACTTCTAATTAGATACAAAAAACCAACAAATATTAAAATAATATTTACATTTTCATAATAATAAAAAGGTTTTAAGTCTATATTATCTTTATAGTAAGCAACAGTGGAATTAAAAAGAAGTTTCGGCCTGGCACAGTGGCTCACACTGGTAATCTCAGCACTTTGGGAGGTCAAGGCAGGCAGATCACTTGAGGTCAGGAGTTCCAGACCACCCTGGCCAACATGATGACACCCCATCTCTACTAAAAATACAAAAATTAGCTGGGCATGGTGGCAGACATCTGTAATCCCTCTGGGATTACTCTCTACTGAGGTGGAAGAATCACTTGAACCCGGGAGGTGGAGGTTGCAGTGAGCCAAGATCGCATCACTGCACGCTAGCCTGGGCAACAGAGCTAGACTCTGTCTCAAAAAAAAAAAAAAAAAAAAGTTTCTACTTTTTAAATCATTACAGAAACTCAAAGTAAAAAACATGGGCCGGGCGCAGTGGCTGACGCCTGTAATCCCAGAATTTTGGGAGGCTGAGGCAGGCGGATCACGAGGTCAGGAGATCGAGACCATCCTGGCTAACATGGTGAAACCCCCTCTCTACTAAAAACACAAAAAATTAGCCGGGCGTGGTGGCGGGCGCCTGTAGTCCCAGCTACTCGGGAGGCTGAGGCAGGAGAATGGCGTGAACCCAGGAGGCGGAGCTTGCAGTGAGCCGAGATGGTGCCACTGCACTCCAGCCTGGGCTACAGAGCGTGACTTCGTCTCGAAAAAATAAATAAATACAAATAAAAATAAATAAAAATTTAAAAACTGGACTTTATTGCAAAATACAGAATAGAAAGCAAACAGTAATAAAAAATAAAGACATAAAAATAAGATCAAACATGATAATTATGGTAATCAATATAAATCATTTATATTTTCCTATCAAAAGAAAAAAGCCTAAGACATTATGAGAAAATAACTAATTCTACAACGTCTGATAAATATACATAAAATGACATGGAAAGACTTAAAAAAAAAAAGAGTATGTACATGCATATCAAAAAAACCCCAAAATGAAAAACAAGTAAGGTAAGCTAATTATGCAAAATTGACTTTAATATTTTTTAAGCAGTATTTAGGTGAAAGGACCACTTCATATTTTGAAAAGGCAAAATATCTAGTGAGTAAATAACTAAAAAAAAAATGCAGCAAGAAAATGTATACGGCGAAAACCTTTGGAAGTCTAAGTAGGAAATAATCAAACACAATTACAGAAGAAAGCAACCCACCTCCACCTGCTTACAACAGGTCAAGCGGACATAATAAGGACAGTGGAGATTTTTTAAGAAAATAAAATGAATCAACATATATTTATCTTGGTAATCTAGCAACAGGGAATTCACCTTCTGGCATATACATGAAATACAATGGCTAATTACATAATTTGTCATGGGGAAATTTTGATAAATTTTAGAAACAAAATTTGTAAATTTTATAAATTTATAAATAAGAAAGACTATAGATCACATTCTCTAATAACCATATGATGAAACTGTGAATTAATAAAACTTTAAAAGAGGCATAAAACTTTTTAAAAAAATAAATGAGATCAAAGAAGAAAATTAAAAATAGTTTATTTATAAAATAGTGTGAAAGGACCCCAAAATCACTAAGCTAAAAGGAAAAGTCAACCTGGAAACTGCTTAGGGCAAACCTGCCTCCCATTCTATTCCTAAAAACGATAGCTACTAAGATAAAAAAGCTATGTACCTCCCTCACAATTTGTCCACAAGGACATTTCTTGTGGACAAAGGACAAACAGAACTCAAAGTCATCCCTCTGCTCACTGAGATAAATGCATATTTGATTGCTTCCTTTGCAAAGACTTACCAGAAACTCAAAATAATGTTTGTTTGTCTCTTACCTGGAACACCCCTCCCTTCTTCGAGTTGTCCCTCCATTCTGGACCAACCCAGTGTACATCTTTTTTTTTTTTTTTTTTTTGAGACGGAGTTTCGCTCTGTCGCCCAGGCTGGAGTGCAGTGGCACGATCTCGGCTCACTGCAAGCTCTGCCTCCCGGGTTCACGCCATTCTCCTGCCTCAGCCTCCCGAGTAGCTGGGACTACAGGCGCCCGCCACCACGCCCGGCTAATTTTTTGTGTTTTTAGTAGAGACGGGGTTTCACCGTATTGGCCAGGATGGTCTCGATCTCCTGACCTCGTGATCCGCCTGCCTCGGCCTCCCAAAGTGTTGGGATTACAGGCGTGAGCCACTGCGCCCGGCCCCAGTGTACATCTTATACATATTGATTGACGTCTCATTTCTTCCTAAAACGTATAAAACCAAGCTGTGCCCTGACCACCTTGTGCACATGTCATCAGGACCCCCTAAGGCTGTGTCACAGGTACATCCTTAACCTTGGCAAAATAAACTTCCTAAACTGACTGAGACTTATCTCAGATACTCTGGTTTACCATAGCAATAATGAGATTGCTAAATACAAAAACCTTTAGGATTGTTCAAAAGGGATACTCAGAGATAATGCCATAACTTTAATTCTTTTCCTGCTTTCCTGCTTAAATATAAAAATAAATGAACCAAACAATTTTTTATTGTAAAGAGAAGAAAAGATTCCTTAAATAGATAAAAAAAATTAAAATATATGTAAAAAATAATAAATGAGATGAAAGAACAACGATGAATTGAGTAAGTAATTTCCTAAGCTCCTTATTTAAAGTAATAATGATAATGACGAAATAGACTAGCACTTCTTAAATTGGTGTTAAGAAAAAAATTAAAATCTATTCCAGAGAATTTTAATAACTGTGCCAAGAAAAAGCTTTCCTCTACACAAATAAGTTCTTTATTTTTAAGTTCTTTAATCATTGAATAAACTTCAAAAGTTTTCCCTGTTATTTTAAAACTTCTCAGATCTTTTCTTATGTTAATATGTACTTTGAATCCTCAAGGAGAGTATTTAGTACAATTTCCCAAGCTTATTTGCCCTTTTTTTAGTATTCTGAGAACAGCTTGCAGAATGCTGACCTAGACTAACTTCTTACAAAACGATTTTAAAAAACAGAAATAATTAATTAGGTTAAAAACAATACAATGGAAACAATAGAGGAAAAGGCATTAAAATGGAATGCTATGCACCATCAACATTAGTTAAAAATGGAAGAACATCATATAAGAGCACAAGCTATCCCTATATGCCTTTCTGTTTATGTAATTTGTGTTCTAAATCAGGATATGATATTAAGTAGCATTATAAGATGGATGAAAATGTGAGCACAGTGTTTAGCCTAAATCAAACTTTAAGTAAGAATTCTGTAACTACAACTCCAATTGTCCTCTCCTGGGTGAAAAGGTATACAATGTGAAGGTGGTAAGGAAACTTCAACGTCCTTACTGTAAGAGCAAGAAGGATGCAGGGCTGTGAGGCAAATGTGAGGGATTTTTTGGACAACTTGGAGGAGAACAAGCAATTCACCAATCTAGGAATGAGCCCTATCTCTGTCAGTAAGACACAGAAGACAAAAGTTACAAATGTCAAGTCCAGGAGGTGGAATAGAGGCAGAGGTTACTTGCTGACCAAACATAGAAGAGATACCAACTAAGATTTGGCCCCTTCTCTGCCCACAAGAGGACCAGGAGCTATGGCCAGGCTATGGCCAGGCATGTAGGTCCTAAAAGTATACCTTTCAATACATGTGTTGTTTTTAACCTATAGAGCACAGCAACGAAGACTCCAAATCCTACTACAGAAGATGAGAAATTTACTACTGCACACTCAGTAGGTTTGTGTCTTGCTAATTGGATCAGCCTTAGGCAGTTAAAAGGAAGTAACTAATAATCAGGCAGAGGGTTAAGAAGTATAATTTTCCACTATAATGCAGGCCCAAATTGAGCTATTTCTCATGACATTAACAAATATGTAGATCATAATGAAATTATTTCCTGAAAATAAATTACAACTCTAATTCTAAGTGTGATAAAAATTATATAAAATAGAGAAGTACAGGCCAATTTCCTTTATGAATATACATATGAAAACCTAAGTAAAATGTCAGAAAATAGAAATGTATGTTTTAAAAATCTGCTCCAAAGTTTACTTTTAGTATCCTATAAATAAAAAATTATCTTAAATCAAAATGACATTTAATAAAAACTAATTATTCCAAATGCTTAAAGTACCTAATCTGCAACTTCAGAAGAATGATTATTTGAATGCTTGAATATGCATATGAGCACAGAAGTGCCATTCCCATTAAAATCAGGGAAAAGACATACTATGTAACAGTATACTAGAAATTCTCTACTATTAAATTATGCATAGGAATAAATTACGATATACAAACTTAAAAATATAAAGTACCAACACTGTATACAATTTATATAGTACACTCAGAAAAAAAACAGAAAAAATAAACTAGACATCACCTGTAAAATGGAGATGATAAAATAAAGAAATAAACAAACTGGACAGCCATTAAAATTCAGAGTTCAGCAAAAAGGCCAAAACAAAATACTTATATGAAAAATAAATAGTTGTTTTACTCCAACAATAACAAGTTAAAAATATAATGAAATAATTTATCCACAGTAGCAATAAAAATATTGTTTGCATAGGAATGACTACAATGAGAAGTATATCACCAATATTAACATAACTGCTATAATTTTCTGAGAAACAAAAGTTATAAAATATTCACTTTTTTTCAGATTTATACTTTGGTGCATTTTCACTCAGAATAAAAAAGAGAATGTTTATTAAGTGATAACATGATATGAAGACCTTCTAGAAGACAAACTGGTGAGAATAACAAAGCAAAGAAAATAATTAAAGAGATAAAATCTAAGCATAAGGGTGAGGATAGCACTAGCCCTTTGAGATATTAAGACAGTCACACATATAAGGCTACAAAAGTGAAAAAAAATTAGGTGGGAAACAATTATGTATGCATATATCCCAGAAATAAGCTACTATATCTTTGATTTTCATATTTGATAAAAAGACATCTAAATCTATGTTTAAAAATATTAACCAGTGAAGAAGTTTGATTCATTTGCCTAGCAACTTGCAGAAAATAGAGTTTAGATTTTTAACTACCACCATACAATAAAGGCTGGGTTGATTGGTTGGTTTGACTGATTTTTGAAATGTTTGATGTAGTAGTTCCCAACTGGAGATTTGAATCAGAATGTCCTCTGGAGCTTTCTTCACATGCATGTTTGTGCCTGGGGACCACTCTTTGACAAGTGCAAAGGACAAGGAGTCTAATTGAGAATGGTTTATGTAATCTAATGTGCAAAACCCCTTCTGCCATTGAAAGACACAGAATTGAGTTCAAATCCTGACTCTGCTATCAGGTGTGTGACTTTAGGAAACTGAAACTTGGTTTTGATGATCTTACATTTCCCCAATTATAAAATGAGAATGAAAATAATAACTATTTTAAAACGTTACTTTGAGGATTAAATAAAATGACTTACATAAAGTACCTATATTTCATGATTCTAATTCATTAAAAAATACACCGATACATGAGTTTGTTTCTCTGTCTGGAAAATCACATCTTTAAAAGTAAAACAAATTTTTATAATAAATTTAATTTTTTGCCTTCAATTCTCAAGGGAAAAGGAGGAAGCATCACCACACACTCAGCTCCCAGCCTTTTACTTCACACATCTAAACTTAAAATACAAAACTTAGTCTTCAGCAAGTGTGGTTAAAAATCTAAGAGAGAAACAACAAAAATAGAGAAGAATCCAACATATTCAGTTACTATTTCTTCTAAAGAAGGAGAACGAAGCATCTAATATTTCTTATGCATGAAATCAAAGACATATTCAGGCACATAGTAGAAATGCTTTAATGACCTAGGAAAGAGTTGTAAAAACCCTGGCTTATTTGATTCCTCAAGTTGCACACCACCAGAAGACCATGGAGTAAGTAGTACTGAATTAAAATTTAAGCACAGAAAACTAGGTCCCAAACTATCAAAAAATGATTCCCAATTCTAAATGTTCAACCACATCTATCTTAAAACGTTTATAATATTTTTTTCAAATTCTCTCATACCATTCCAAATGATTAGTTTTCTCTGCTATATTTTCTCAACTTTCAAATTAAAATTCTTTGCTTTAAAGTTAGCATTGTGATTTGTTATTTTCTATATCCCATTCCAAAAAAACTCTCTAATGGAAAAAAATGTTTAGTACATTCCTTCAGTTAGAAAATTATCATTGCTACCTTAGCAACCTATTAACATTTCTTGGGAGAATTCTTTCTTACATCAAAAATGTGGAAAGAACGGATTTAATACAAGTTCAACTGCTTTTATGCAAAACAAAACACGTTTTATAATTTTGGTCACAATCTCTAAGTAAACAAAACTTCTATTCTAATGGAATAACGCATCTCTCATTTCTATTATCCTGACACAAATACACACTTACTTAATATTCTGTTTCTGTGCTATCACCCTTCCCTGTAATGCTAGCAAAGAGTTTTAATTTTCCCCAAAAACCTCAAACTACAGATGGATAATTTTATAGACTTTTTGATTTTTAGCACAATCACTCCTCACTGAACACTTCCTGTCACCATCTGCCTCTTTTAAGGCCAAATAGGACTTTTCTTGGCTTGTTTATTTTTCTCCACAATCTGTTGTCTGACATTTTTCTCACCACCTTCTGGCCTTCTGTATTTTTGGATAGCTGCTCCAATCTGCACTCTTCCCACTCTTGTGTCTCCTGATTTTTCCAATGGGTCTTGAATGTCAATCAGTGGTCTGTTCTCATTCACACAGAATGTGTTTGCTTTACCACTGGCTGGTGAAATTTGCGTTTTAAACAACACCCTTATTAAATTCCTCAGTCCATTATTCTGAATAACTACCTACATTGGTGTCATCTGTCTTAGAATAAAGGCTTAGAGGACAAAAAACTCTCAGTCCCCCTGTCAGAATTCAATTCCAAGAGTACGACATGAATTTGATCTTGAGGTCCTTCATAAGTTGCACTCAGTGAAATGTGCCCACACAGAACAAAAACAAAAAAGTAAGTCAGACTTTGTTAATACCGAACAGAAAATGACTAATGGTTCTCAATTTTCTCATTCACTACAAATTATTTATTAAGTACCCACCATGTTCCAAGCACGATTCCAGGGGCTGGAGATTTAATGGTTTTTTTTGTTTTTTTTAAGACAGACAAAATATTAAAGTTGTAATAAAAGGAACTGAACTTAAGGCCCTAGACACTTTTGGATGAGTAAAATGGTGAGGCTTCACATTTATACTGATATGATCTAGTTAACTTAGTGCTTTTTTCTACATCACTTTCTCTGGGCTAAAATCATAGTTCTAAATGAAATGCATTTTCTACCATCAAAAAAGACAAAGCTAATGATAAAAAAAAAATACTGCCAATAAATATTTGTGGAATGAATGAATGGCTGCCAGTTCTACCGTTTGTAGTTTTACAATCCTAAAGTCAATTAAACTCTCTGAGCCTATTTCTTCATCTGTAAAACAGAAGTATAATTCCTACTTCATTACATTGTTGAATGAAAAGAGATCATCTCTGTGAAGCCCAGGCTCTTAGAAACTGCTCTATAATGAATAGCTGTGTCTCCAAGTCAAAGGCAATTCAATAATACCAAGCGAATTATATTTAACTTAGTCCAAATATTTTTATATGGCTACACTTGACTTCTAGGAAATTTACTCATTTTTTTTAAAGTCTAAACTAAGGAGAATTGGACAGTTTCCCAATTTTTATAACCATCAACATCCTATCTGCTGGCATTCCTCCACCCCACTCACCCATTCCTTCTTCCACCCCCTAATCCATTCCATATTATTTTCTAGTCTAAGAAAATGGCTCTTTCTTTCTGTCCCCTAAGCCCAGTGGTTTATTTGCATCTTTTGTAAATAAACCTGCCAGCTTTCTAAATAAAACCTAACCCCAGTCCTGCAAGATTACAGTGAAGAAAGCATCTCATAGGATAAAGAGAAGCTGGAGGTCAGAATTCTCTTTTTTTCTGAATTCCATTCATTCATGGACTCATTCACACATTCGAAAATATTTTCTGAGTCCCCACCGTGTGCCAGGCACTGTCCAAGCTGATGAGAATACAGTGCTGAGAGAGACAGAGAAGGTCCCTGGTGCCACTGAGCTTATGGCCTAACAGGATAAACAACTGCAAAACAGGTTGATGAGGAGGCGTATGTGGGGCCACCGCACTATCTAGGACAAACCTATACAACCCAGGCCGGGGGAATCAAGAAGGCGGAACCCCTACTGTGAAATCTAGTAATTGAGAAGAAGATAGCCAGGCAATGATGGGGAAGACCAGTCCAAGCAGAGGAAATGGCATGTGCAAAGCCTGGCATGAGCAGAGTTTGGGGGCTCTGGAGATCAAGCAAGTTATGTTGAAGAGCCTAAATTGTCTACCGCATATTCTCCCTTTGACGATTTCTATTGTGTTACCCTAAAGCCTCCAGCACCCTTTTGTGTAAGTGCCTCAGCCTGCCATGAGCTTCACTACTGGAAATTTAAAGCAATATTTTGTGTCTCCCCTAGAGGCCAGAGCATTAAGGGGAGCAGTGCCCCCACCACTAGCTAGCCCAATAGTGGCAGTGGTCACCGCCCAGAGCCCCAGAAGGGCAGGTGAATGAATGAAGGGTAGGCAGAGTCAGGGCCAGAGGATCGGTGAAGACCCTCCCATGTGCCTTCTCCCTCCATCACCAAGCTTAGAAGATCGTGTGTAACTTTATTAAGGAAGCCAGAAAGCTTCCCTACACCTTACTTCAGAGCAATGCTTTCGTCTCAGTTACGGTTATGGTTGAGTTGGCGCAGGAGTAGGGAAGTAGCTGAGCTGGCAGGGGAGTGCAGGCGAGAAGATTCCTTGTGTAGTCTGGGCCTTAAGTTTTAAAAAAAACGTTAACGCCATGCCTAGAACTGCAGAACCCAAGTCCAGCTTCTAATTCCCGGTTTTATATTTAGTGTTTACCTCTGGGGGATCTAGATCCTAAAGAAAACTAACTAAACAAACAAAAAAAACTGTGTCATTCTTGGACTGAACACAAAAACATACCTTCATTCTCCCGTGTTACCTAAAAAGAAGACACAGGACTTCTATATATGTGACAAATATATATATGCACTATACCTGTGTACTACACAAATAGGTACTATATGTATGTATGTAATATATATGTACTGTATATACTATATATGTACTAGACAAATATATGCTATATATGTGACAAATATAACATGTAACGCATCACTATATAAATGTATTTCTATTAATTTTGATCTCTATATTTCTACATCATTTAAATTATACACTTGAGCTACGAAATAATTAGGTGAATAGGTGAAATAATTAGAGAATAAAAGGGAGACATGGAATATATAATAAATGTTTACCAAAAAGCTTTTATTCATAGTGAAAATTTAAGTATTAGTCATTATTAATTGTCCCAAAGCATACTTTAAAGGAAAATAATACTAAGAAAATATTAAAGATTGTGGTGACAGCTCCTCTGAGAGCTGGAATTTGTCAAATTCCAAATGATAAAGGAATTTAATAAAATTACCCTCTAGGTAGCAGTAATTTTAAAAAATAATCCAAATCTGTTCTGACACAATAGCTCTCCAGAGAATAACAGTAGATCCTACAAATGACAGAGGAAGAAACTCACCTCATCTGCTGCCCCCATACAGAGAAAAATAGATTAACTCACTGCCATGGAATCCTGTAAAGATCATTCTCCAAAGGTTTTTCCACCAATCAGAAGGTCAGTGATCTAGAGATATTCTGGAGACTGGCACTATTAACATTTTCATTAATTATATCTATTTATGATTTGTCAGCAGCAAGGCTAAGGAGGAGATAAATTAAAGATTCAAAACTAATGCCTTGTTCAAACATATTCATTTGGAATTAATTTGTAATAATGAGGTGATTATAAGAAAACTCATTCATCTAGTGCTAATTATATTTTGTTTTTCTAAAAAAATAATGGCTGTTTTTCCAATCTGGCATTTTGTAATGTCACTAAAGTTCACTTCAAAATGCAAATATATCCTAAGACAATAACCAGCTGCCCCTGCAGTCATGTGAGGTGGTACTTTTCAAGCTCAATTTGGTTTCTGGATGCATTCCTCTAAATTATTTTATATATACACTGTAAATAAGTACATATGTGTATATATGTAAATATATATGTATGTGTGTGTGTGTGTGTATGTGTGTGTATATATATACACATATATATTTTTTACTTTATCTCTATATCTACATTATCCAGGATACTTTGGCTCAACATTTCTTAAGTCAAATTTTGTAGACCAGTCAATATTCATCAAACTACCTTAAAGATGGAGCCAAGTGGCCTACAAGAGAATACTGCTAAGGCTGTTAACACATATAATTTATGCAAGAGAATATTCCAAGCTTCCTGACTGCATCACCTTTTAACTTTTTCTTACATTCGAAACTACACTTAGAATCATAACAAATTTCCTTTTTCAAACGTTTGACTTTAAGGTGTGTACAAGTATACTCCGACTCTGTAAACTTACTCTTCTTTAAAGTAGATCATCCTGTTCATCATAAGATTATTAAAAATGTATACCTTTGCTTTTATTTGCCATTAAAAAAAGCTTTCTTTGGAATAAAATAGATTTTTATCCAAAGATGCAGAACTGTTTTCAAGATAAATCCAATCTGATAAATTTGACAGATTAAGACGCTCTTCAATAGTAATTCCTCAAATTATTTAAATAATTTATGAAACAGTAAAGTCTTAAAATATGAATTACATAGACTTAAAAGTTCTAGATCCTTCATGGATTTTATTTTTGGTTTATTATTGCAGGAAAATACATATAAATCTTTTGAGAAAAATAACAAAACCAAGACTTTTTCTCCCAGTATGCTATAAGCGAGCTCAGTAAATGTTTCAACGTGAACGATCTTTCTTGTCCATATCAAAATAGAATACTCGTCAAATGCTATTAATAATTTAACTTAGAATAGAATCATAAATATGCATGAATGGAAGATCACTTCCTGTATCTCCATGCTCAGAAGACCTTTGACTAAGCATTTCCAGAAAGATAAACAGCTGCCCAATTTTCAGGTATCTCCAGGCACGTCGATGCCAGAGGCTCTGAGAAAAAGAAAAGGCTTACATGACATCTTCTGTGACCTCTTGAGCTGTATTTGTTCTCCCCTCCTCTGTGTTCCTCTTCATGCCTGTAACATAACTCCTAGCATGTCCCTTAATTATCTATTTACACATCAATTTCTCACACGAAAGTTTCCAAAGCATTTTAGTGATCCTTGCTTTTTATTTGAGAAAGTAAGCTCAGAAAAGTTAAGTAACTTGCTTAAAGCCTCAAAGGTAGTCCCTGATAAATCCGGAATTCAACTAAGAGCTATGAGTCCAAAGCCCCTCAAATTCTCCATCATACTATGTTTCTGCCTCAAATATGGCATCACTCCTAATGAAGCTGGTGTTCAAAACATGCCTGCTAATTGATTACATGTATGAATGCCTTACATGTACATGTTCTGGGTCACCATGCTGGGTCCTGGAGAGAACTGTGTGAACAAGATTCCCGTTCTCTATTCCCCAATTCTTCGCTTCAGACCCAGCATCACATGGTTTCCAGACCCATGGACTCAGGGAAAGTGGGGGTGGACTTGCAATTACAACACACTGTAGAGACATAGCATCAAGGTAGAGATTAAAAGAAGGGACAAGAATTGCCAGTTAAGAAGGGTAGAGTAAGAGGGAAGAGGGAAAGAAAAGAATGTTGAGGCCAGGGAAACGGCATATGCAACATGTGAGAGACAAGAACGAGCATGTTTTGTTAAAATGAGAAAAGCCCTGTAGAGCTAGGGCTCAGAGAGTGCAAGTGTGACGCTGCAGAGGTGTGCAAGGACCCAGCCAGAAGAATCTCAAGCGCATGCAAAGAAGTCTGGGTTTGATCCTAGGGGTAATGGTAAGCAACTGCAGGGAAGTAAGCAGAGGAACATTACAGATTTGGGGTTTGAGAAAATCACTGGTTATAACAGTGCAAAAAGAAATGGAGTATATGGCTGATTAGAGGCTGGGAAGCCAATGATTGAAGCATTGAAGAGGTGAAGATGATGACTCTAGAACTTCTTCCCAGCATACAAATGTAAATAGATCACTGTTTAATTTTTAAACATGTTCATATTTTTTAAATGTGAAGAAACATACCTTTCTCACCTCCCTCAGAGAGTTGTTTTTATGATAAAGTGCACAGTGGCAATGCTGCCTGCCTGAGACAGGACTGTGTGGTGCTAAGAGCACAGGATCTGGAATTAGAGTCTGTATTTCAAACCTTACTCCCCCATTCCTGACTATGAAACCTCTGAGCAAGTAACACAACTCGTCTGTGCCTCAGTTTCCTAATCTGTAGAATAGAGATAATAATGGTCACTGATTCATAGGCTTTATTGAGAGGACTTCATAAAATAATCCCTGTTTTATTTATTGTCTTATTTCCAGCATCTAGAATTTTTCCTGGTATGTAGTAATTGCTTACTAATGTTAGTATTTATTTGAAAATTATAAAGGATTATGTAATTGTAAGGTGTCAACATAACTAAAAAAGGTATTTAATGACTACAATTTTCCCACCACCAAAAAAAAAATCATATTTTTAAAAATCCACAATCTCTGAAGAACATATCTGTTCTTATAAACATAAAGGTAAGTTTGCAACTTTCTCTTTTGTTTCTTCCTCAACTTTTCCATGATGTGCTTTATCCTTTCAAACAAAATCTCTTCTGTCTAATACATTTGTAAACCCCAACTTTCAGGCTGGCTGGGGCCCAAATGCCTTCTAAAAATCACTGAATCCTGCTCTGCCTGTAGACAGAGGCTGTTCCAGTGTACAAGTTGTTGACACATTTGAAAGACCAAAATAGTTACCAATGATTAGAAAAATTATGGTTCTTTCGTGGAAGGAAAGCACTGTCATTTTAAAGAGATGGTTTCCTCCTCCTGGAGGAATGTAGAGACTCTCTGGCCCCCACTGCCCTTCTTCCCATTCCTTCCAGTAAAAGGTTTTCACCTCCATCACCAGCCGCAGGGATAGTGCTTCAATGGGTAGAACCAGAATCCACTAAACTACTTACCACACACAGTAACAAGAGCACACTTTTCACTTTGAATTTTTATAATTTTTTATTGCATTAATCATTTGATCAGATAAACCAGATCAGTTTGCCATGTGCCCTACATTCCACAGGTATTGAGGTCTCCATGAGAAAAACCCCCTCAAGCGCATCACAAGGTTTCCATGTGAGCTATGACAGATTAGAAATCAAGTGGCCATACTCAAAAAGGAGGCAAAGCTGGTTTCCATCTTTATTCAATGGAGAGTGAAAAGGAGAAGAAACATTCATTGATAAAGGTATTCCTGGCCAATTCTTTAGCAACTGTATGACACTGATTTACCAACTGTGTAGAATGTCAAGTGTACCTACCAGATGGTAACTGTGAGCTCTGTAGAATGACATAAACTAAATAAAACAAGGGATCAGGGAAGGAGGAAGGGCAAAAAGTAGGAGGAAGAAAGAAAAGAAGAGGGATGGAGGGAAGGAGGATTGAAAAAGAAAAAGTTGTATAGTTTAGTTTGACCAAAAGTCAATTTTTAAATAAACAAGTACTAATAGCACCTCTCTTAGGTGACTTAAAAAACTCCCTTTCCAACAATGTCTTTTTGTTTTAATTAATAATTTCTTTCCACAGAGGAGAAAAAAAGGAAAAAATATTTCATCTGGAGAGGAGAAAGAGGCCAACTCTCCGAAACAATGAGCTAGATTTTTATCTTAAGTCCTACTATGTTCAAGATCCTCTAGGTAATTTTGAAATAATCACTTCCCTATTTCCTTTAGCATTGGAAAGACCATGTAAATGTCCTCCATTCAGCATGTTCTCTGGTCTTGGATTTATCTGCTAATATAGTCATGAAATTACCTTTGACATCCCCTGAAACCCAGCTTTCTGCTAGACTGTGATCCTTTATCCTCAGATCCTGAAACATCCATAGAAAGGGAACCCCAAAGTGAAGTGCACACACACAAACACACACACACACACACATTCTGCCTTCCTAAATCTAAAAGGTATAGTAGCACCATAAATTAAAAGAAAAGAAAATTAATTTTGAGCAAAATTTTCTCATTCTCTAATATCAGGTTTCAGTTAGATATTAATATTTAAAATATCTTCTAATACATTATTCTACCTTCCATTTGAGGAAAGGAACAAATGTAAACACAGATATGGTCCCCTCCCTTTTGTAACCCTTCTTTTCTTTCCATTTTTTAATAGCTGCAAACTTACAGGACTTCTGCCTCTTAAATCAAGTATTACTAAATTTCTATTTCAGCACCTTCTGGGATGACAAGATTCCAAATATGTAATAAAAATAAATTGCCATTAATAGCTAGGTCTTTGGCAGAGTTACTGGCCTGTTTTGTTTACTTACCCAGTGCTGATGTGATGTTCTACTTTGGGCACAGCTGTGAACAAGACTATTAATAATCAGGCTGCATCAAAAAGGAGTCAGTTCATAGTTCTGTAATTCAATGATTTTTTTAACCTTTTATAAACTGAAGTTGTTCACATAGTTCAAGATTGACCTATTAAAATCTCTGATTTTTTTTTTTTTTTTTTTTTTTACAGAGTCTCCCTCTGTCAGGTTACAGGGAAGTGGCTTGATCTTGGCTCACTGCAAACTCTGCCTCCCAGGTTCAATCGATTCTCCTGCCTCAGCCTCCCACGTAGCTGGGACTACAGGTGCCCACCACCACACCCAGCTAATTTTTGTATTTTTAGTAAAGACCACCATGCTGGCCAGGCTGGTCTCGAACTCCTGACCTCAGGTGATCCACCCGCCTTGGCCTCCCAAAGTGCTGGGATTACAGGCATGAGCCACTGCACCTGTCCTCTGTTTTTTGTTTGTTTGTTTGTGTTTTTTGTTTTTTTTTTTTTAAAAAATCTGTGTGGTTTATGAATAAAACTACCTTAGAAAGAGGACAACTGGCACACAATCCTGAGAGCCTGTAAACCCCATTAACCTAGCCCTGCAAGGAAATTTTACAGAATTCAACAATATGAAGTGTCCTCCTGAATGATCACAAAGTAAGTATAAATAAAGTATAGTATAAAATAATCTAATAAAGACTGGCTCATCCTAGCTTGTTCCAGGATAAGATCACCACAGTATTTCACAGTTTTTTAGGAAAGCATTGATATACTGCTATTATTGATATTTTCTTTATCAAGATTTCATTTGTACACTGAAAGACTCAGAGTCAAAAAAAAAGTCATCAAATTAAATCCATTATTTATTTTAGTCTCTCACATAAGCGGCATCGATTCACTGAACCTGACTGTGGGATATAAGCATGGGTGGAGAACAGGCGCGGTGGCTCAGCCTGTAATCCCAGCACTTCGGGAGTCTGAGGCGGGTGGATCACTTGAGGCCAGGAGTTCGAGACCAGCTAGGCCAACATGGCGAAACCCTGTCTCTACTAAAAATACAAAAATTAGCCAGGCATGGTAGCACGCACCTATAATCCTAGCTATTTGGGGAGGCTGAGACACAAGAATCACTTGAACCCTGGAGGCAGAGGTTGCAGTGAGCCGAGATCACACCATTGCACTCCAGCCTGGGCAACACAGGGAGACTGTGTGGGTGAAAAATTTAGCCAGCCTCACTCCCATTACTTTCCTGTATTCAGTGTCATAATCTGACACTTAAGTGCTCTCTCTGCATTTCCCACGTCAACCATTCCGGAACCACCATCCACTCCACCATATACTTGCTTATGTGCTCAAGAGCTTAGTTGCTCTAAGCATACTTGTGACCAAACAAATGTAAGAAGAGACAGTTGCTGCCTGATTTCACCAGGTGGAGGTAAATGCTTGAGATTATCCATAAACCAATCCATTCCATAATGTCTCCTGCAGAAACTTTTTTCAATATTCTAATCAGAATTACTGTTTTCTTCCTCTATGCACACTTAGCCCTTTGTCACTACTATTGTCTTTATATTATTCTCTGTGTCTCCCTCCACTCCAACTGAAGGCTCTTCAAGCATCAGGATACACAGGGCAACCATCACAGTGCATTACAATGGCTCTCAAAGTGTGGCCCCTGAACCAGTGGCATCAGAATCCCTGGGAACTTGTCAGAAAAGCAAAATTTCAGGCCCTACCTCAGACCTACTGAATCAAACTCTGGGGGTTGGACCCCAGCAACCAGCGTTTTAACAAGCCCTCCAGGTGATCCTGAGGCAGGCTCAAAATTGAGAACCACTGGTATATTGGAATAAGTATGGGTTTTGGAAGCAGATAATCTAAGGCTTTTAAATTCCTGCTGTGCCCCTTATTAGCCAATGATATTAATCAAGTTGTTTGCTGTCTTTGAGTTGCCTCTACTCACTTATGAAATTCATGACTTGTGAAAATATGCTAAGGGGTGGATTTTTTTTTTAATAACAGTCTTTTCAATAAGTTGTGCTGGGACAATAGGGTATCCACCTGCAAAAGAAGGAAAGTGGACCCTCTACCTATCCGATAAAAAAGTTAACTCAAAATGGATCAAGATTTAAATGCGAGAGTTAAAGCTATAACACTCTTAGAAGAAAACGTAGGTGTAAATCTTTGTGACCTTAGATTAGGCAATGGTTTTTTAGATATGACGCAAAGAGCACAAGAAACACAAGAAAAAATACATAAATTGGACCACATCAAAATGTAAAACTTCTGTACTTGAAAGGACACTATCAAGAAAGTAAGAAGACAACACACAGAATGGGAGAACATTTTTGCAAATCGTATATCTGATAAGGGACTTGGTTCCAGGATACACAGGGAGCTCTTACAACTCAACAATAATAAGATAAATTGCCCATTTTAAAATGTATAGACAGCCCCAGGTGCAGTGCCACATGCCTGTTGTCTCAGCTAATTGGGAGGCTGAGGTGAGAGGATCCCCAGAGCCCAGGAGTTTGAGACACAGCGGAACTCTGTCTCTTAAAAAAAAAAAGAAAAAAGTTGGGTCGGGCGCGGTGGCTCATGCCTGTAATCCCAGCATTTTGGGAGGCCGAGGTGGGCAGATCACCTGAGGTCAGGAGTTCAAGACCAGCCTGGCCAACATGGCAAAAACCCGTCTCTACTAAAAAATAAAAAAATAAAAAATTAGCCAGGCATGGTGGCGGGTGTCTGTAATCCCAGCTACTCAGGAGGCTGAGGCAGGAGAATTGCTTGAACCCAGGAGGTGGAGGTTGCAGTGAGCCAAGATCACACCACTGCACTCCAGCCTGGGCAACAGAGTGAGACTCCATCTCAAAAAAAAAAAAAAAAGAAAGAAAAAGCTGAAGCCCAGCATGATGCTTGTAATCCCAGCAATCCACTTGAGTTACTTGGGAGGCTGAAGTGGGAGAATCCCTTGAGCCTAGGAATTTGAGACCAGCCTGGGCAACATAGCCAGACCCCATCTCAAAAAAAATAAAAAAAGAATGGAAGTTTCTCCAAAGAAGATATACATATGGTCAATAAGCACATGAAAAGATGCTTAATGTCATTAGCCATCAGGGAAATGCAAATCAAAACAACATTAAAATATCACTTCACACCCAGTAGAATGGCTATAATCAAAATGACAGCAAAAAAACAAGTTGGCGAGGATATAGAGAAATTGGAACCTTTGTACACTGCCGATGGGAATGTAAATGGTGCAGTCATTTTGGAAAACAATCTGGCAGTTCCTGAAAATGTTAAACAAAGAACTGCAATATAACCCAGCAATTCCACTGCTAGGTTCATATCTAAAAGAAATAAAAACACATATCCACACAAAAACTTGCACATAAGTGCCATAGCAGCAGCCTTGTTCATGATAGACAAAAAATCGAAACAACCCAGACGTCTATCAACTGATGAACGGAAAAACAAAATACGGTAAATCCATATAATGGAGTACTAATACATGCTACAACATGGGTGAACCTTGAAAACATTACACTAAGTTAAAGGAGTCAGCCACAGAAGACCACATATCGCACAATTTGATTTATATGAAATGTCTAGAATAAGCAAATCTATAGAGACAAAAAGTAGATTAGTCTGGTTGCCTAGAGTTGTTGGAGCAGGATTGGGAGGAAATGGGAAAATGAGGAGTAACTGCTAATGGGTATGGGGTTCTTTTTGAGGTGATGATATAAATGTTCTAAAATTGTGGTGACGGCTGCACAACACTGTGGATATACTATAAACCATTGAATTTTACTTTTAATTGTGTGAACTATTTGGTATGTGAATTCTATCTCAATAAAGCTGAAACAAAGTAATAATGACCACAAAGATTTTCAACCATTAAATATTAAAATATTTAATAAAAGAGGCAAGTTTTAGGAGGGAGCTGAAGAACAGTACAATTCTGAAATCTGAGGGAAAAACTGTGAAGTCAGTTCATTTGTATTCTCCTTGGTTATAATACATCAAAAAAGCTCATACAAAAGATAAGAATGAAATTAAAGAGAAGCGCTCTCCACTGCTGTTCTCTTCAGCTCAACATGGTGGCCTACCCGGCGATTGGCAGCCTCAGCCGCTTCTCTGCCTTCAGGATCCTCCGCTCCCAAGGTTATATATGCCGCAATTTTACAGGGTCCTTTGCTTTGCTGACCAGAACCCATATTAACTATGGAATCAAAGGGGATGTGGTAGTTATTTAAATTAACTCTCCCCATTCAAAGATAAATACACTGAATAAACAAACAGCTGCATTCAGAGTTCATGGAAGTTATGAATGAAATCTGGGCTAGTGATCAAATCAGAAGTGCCATGCTTATCTCATCAAAGCCAGGCTGTTTTATTGTAGGTGCTGATATCAACATGTTAGCCACTTGCAAGACCCCTCAAGAAGTAACACAGATATCACAAGAAGCACAGAGAACATTTGAGAAATTTGAAAAGTCCACAAAGCCTGTTGTGACTGCCATCAGTGGATCCTGCCAGTTTATGCCAATACAGAATAGCAACAAAAGACAGAAAAACAGTATTCGGTGCTCCTGAAGTCTTGCTGGGGATCTTACCAGGAGCAGGAGGCACACAAAGGCTGCCCAAAATGGTGGGTGTGCCTGCTGCTTTTGACATGATGCTGACTGGTAGAAACATTCGTGCAGACAGGGCAAAGAAAATGGGACTGGTTGACCAATTGGTGGAATCTCTGGGACCAGGACTAAAACTTCCAGAGGAATGGACAATCAAATACATAGAAGAAGTCGCAATTACTTTCCCAAAGGACTAGCTGATAAGAAGATCTCTCCAAAGAGAGACAAGGGATTGGTGGAAAAATTAACATCATATGCCATGACTATTCCATTTGTCAGGCAACAGATTTACAAAAAAGTGGAAGAAAAAGTGTGAAAGCAGACTAAAGGGCTTTATCCCACACCTCTGAAAATAACTGATGTGGTAAAGACTGGAATTGAGCAAGGGAGTGATGCTAGTTATCTCTCTGAATCTCAGAAATTTGGAGAGCTTGCAATGACCAAAGAATCAAAGGCCTTGATGAGACTCTACCAGGGTCAGGTCCTGTGCAAGAATACATCTGGAGCTCCACAGAAGGATGTTAAGCATTTGGCTATTCCTGGTGCAGGGATGATGGGAGCAGGCATCGCCCAAGTCTCCGTGGATAAGGGGCGAAAGACTATACTTAAAGATGCCACACTCACTGGGCTAGGCCGAGGACAGCAACAAGTGTTCAAAGGATTGAATGATAAAGTAAAGAAGAAAGCTCTAACATCATTTGAAAGGGATTCCATCTTCAGCAACTTGACTGGGAAGCTTGATTACCAAGGTTTTGAAAGGCAGACATGGTGATGGATGCTGTGTTCTAGGACCTTAGTTCTAAGCACAGAGTGCTAAAGGAAGTAGAAGCAGTGATTCCAGATCACTGTATCTTTGCCAGTAACACATCTCCTCTCCCAATCAGTGAAATCGCTGCTGTCAGCAAAAGACCTGAGAAGGTGATTGGCAGGCACTACTTCTCTCCCGCAGACAAGATGCAGCTGCTGGAGATGATCGCAACCCAGAAGACTTCCAAAGACACCAGTGCTTCAGCTGTAGCAGTCGGTCTCAAGCAGGGGAAGGTCATCATTGTGGTTAAGGATGGACCTGGCTTCTATATCACCAGGTATCTTGCACCCATGATGTCTGAAGTCATCCGAATCCTCCAGGAAGGAGTTGACCCGAAGAAGCTGGATTCCCTGACCACAGGCCTTGGCTTTCCTGTGAGTGCTGCCACACTGGTGGATGAAGTTGGCATGGATGTAGCGAAACATGTGGCCAAAGATCTGGGCAAAGCCTTTGGGGAGCAGTTTGGAGGTGGAAACCCAGAACTACTGACATAGATGGTGTCCAAGGGCTTCCTAGGTCGCGAGTCTGGGAAGGGCTTTTCCATCTATCAGGAGAGTGTGAAGAGTAAGAATTTGAATTCTGACATGGATAGTATTTTAGCAAGTCTGAAGATGCCTCCTAAGTCTGAAGTCTTCTCAGATGAAGACATCCAGTTCCGCCTGGTGACAAGATTTGTGAATGAGGCAGTCACGTGCCTGCAAGAGCGGATCTTGGCCACACCTGCAGAGGGAGACATTGGAGCCATCTTCCGGCTCAGCTTCCCACCTTGTCTTGGAGGGCCTCTCTACTTTGTGGATCTGTATGAAGCCCAGAAGATAGTGGACCGGCTCAAGAAGTATGAGGCTGCCTATGGAAAACAGTTCACCGCAAGCCAGCTACTAGCTGACCACACTAACAGCCCTAACAAGAAGTTTCATCAGTGAGCAGGCCTCATGCCTCACTCAGTCAGTGCACTAACCCCAGCTGCCAGCAGTGCTGGTTCTCCAACAGAGTGGCGTCTAGATTTATCAGAGTAACGAGAAGGAAGACAAACTCCAGCATTGGGTTTGCTCCCTGATTAAAGTGCCTTCAGCCAAGATCATCTCTCCCTCCTGGTGAAGTCTGACTGTGAATTAGAGTTTGCACTATTGGAAGGTGGAACCCACTGTGCTCATTGTATAAGCCCTGAGGCCTAGAGTGGCAGCCAAGAGCCATCTGGAGCCATCTCTTTGCCTGTTCCTCTCAGGAGGCCAGGGTGGCCAGGGGTGGTGAGGGCAATTCTGCACTCAGACAAACACATAACAATAAAAACCAAACTCTGTAAAAAAAAAAAAAAAAAAAAAGAATGAAATTAAAAACATGAATTACAAGAGGCTTTCAACATCCTCTTTTCATGTTGTTAGCAAGCCAGAAAACACATTCCCCATGGCATATGTTACAATTTAAATTTCATTCAACAATTAAATCACTGTCACATTAATAGTGGTAGTAGGATTTTAGAGCTGGGGCCCCAATGATTACTTATTCCAGCTTCCAGATTTTACAAAAATAGACTGCTCTAACATTTTCCATACCTCTCCACACTGCTTCCCCATCAGTGTGCAGACATTAATTTTTACTTAATGCAATTCTAATCAACTTTTTTCTGGAACATGTGTTTCATGGCCTCAAGACTATGATTTTTTTTTTTAATTTCTTACACTGTTTTCTTTTCACATTTAGTTGACATGAGCCTTTCTTTGTTTCAATGACAGGTGGTGATGGTTTCCTTTATGATACACACATCATAAAACAGTTGCCTTCAGCTTTTGTTTTTTAATAGCTTGCTTACATAAGTTTTACAGAGCTATAAAAGAATCAAATAGCAATCAAAATATTCTTCATAATCACCGTTAATTTCTAGTTGATTCCCAGTGTTAACTTTTTTAATCTGAGTTCAAATTTGGTGTGCCTGCATTTTAGTTCAGGACCAGATATTTCCCAGTGTTCGATTGTTTCAAATCCAGAAAAACAGAAGAAGAGTCTGGCATTTTACATTCCAGATTTCAAAACAACACTCTATTTCCAAAGAAAAAATATCTTAAAAATATTTTTTAAAAACAAAGGTAGTTTTCTCATTTCTGTTTTTCCACTTGCCACATTCTTCAGGTTTTCGTATTGACTCCTCTTTGGGGGAGAGTAAATCTTTTTGTGACATATTTGCAAGTGTATATTTTAATTTACATGGTGCATTAGGCCATTCTTGAATTACTATAGAGAAATACTGGAGACTGAGTAATTTATAAAGAAAAGTTTAATCGGCTCATGGTTCTGCAGGCTGTACAAGCATGGTGCTGGCATCTACGTGGCTTCTGGGGAGGGCTCAGGGAGCTCTCATGGTAGAAGCGGGAGCATGCATGTCACATGGAAAGAAAGGGAGTAAGGTGGGGGAGGTACCATACACTTAATCAGATCTCGTGAGAACTCACAGCAGGAGATGGTGTCAAGTCATTCAAGAGGAATCTGCCCCCATGATCCAAACACCTCCCAACAGGCTCCATCTCCAACACTGGGCATTACATTTCAACATGAGATTTGGTCAGGGACAGATATCCAAACTGTAACACATGGTGTCATGTAACAGGCCAGAATCACTAGAAACACCAACATCCTTTAATACTGAAGTATGCATCTCAATAATTCTATGTAACTATGAGAATAATAAAGATTACAAATGGGAGCAGTCATTTATGAAATTCTTTCAAAGATCTGAAGAGGTAAATGATCATCTAAGCAAACTGAGAAAATCAGGCTGAAAATGCTGGCCACTATTATTATTAGCACATTTTCCTTCTCTTTCACAAATAAATAGGTACAAAACAGTAGTGGCTTCTTGATCCATAAAGAAGCTTTATTACATCTTTATTAAATATATCTTTTTGATAGAAATATTTTACAAACTTCTGAAGAAAGAACTGATATAAAAAATAAAATAATCTGTCCATTTATCACCTTTCTCTAATTATCCTTTCCTCTTCATTCCATTGTCACCACACCCTTCCAGGTCCTCATCAAATTATGCCAGTATTACTCTATCAGCCTTTTGCCCACCCTCCCAGCCCCTATTTTAAACACATCTGGCTTAATATTAAAATAACTAATTTTACTACAACACCACTTCCCACAGAATCATTCTATGCTTACAAGACTGCAGAAGCCCCTGTAACCCACCATTGTGTCTAAATTCCTCTGTCCAGCTTCCAGGGACTCATATATTGTGGCATCACTCAATCTTTCCAGAAGTATTTCATGTTCCCCCACACATAAACCCTCCTCCACTCAGGAAAGCAGATGTTCCACAAGACAAGAAATAATGAGAGGAGAATACAGTTTGGGAAATAATAATAATTTCTATTATTCATTAAGTGTATGTTGTGTGCTATGAATTGTGCTCAGCACATTACATGTGCTATTTCATTTTACCCGCACATAAACCTTACGTAACAGGTTTCATGATTTTACAGAGTGGAAGCTGAGCCACATAGCGACTTTCTTCTTTAAGGCCATTAAGCTATTAAATGGCAGACCTGGCAGCCTTATGTCTCACTCCAATGCTCAAGTTCTTGTCCACATGTTGAGTATCACTTATAGTTAAAGTGTACTAGGCAGGTGGATGTGCAAATCCAAAGCTCAGCGGGGAGAAACAAGGGTAATATTTTTCCATCACTGGCTTCTGGTTAACTGCACCTGTTGTTATGAGTGAGCTTGTCTACGGAAAAGGTGTGTAACAAAGAGAAGAAACCAAGAACAGAACTCTAAGCAATGGCACCACTTACAGGGTGTACAGAAGAGAAGGCCGCAGAAAAGACTGAGAAGGTGTCAGGAGAACCAGAAGAGTTATCCAGTACAAATCAAAGAAGTGGGGTTTCAAGTCACACTAAAGGGGAGTAGTCAGCTGTGTAAAGAAAAAAAATCAAATAAGGTCAAGTAAGATAAAGATTGAAAACTGCTCATTAGAACTGGTGGTTAAGAGCTGGGATAATTCATAATTTATCATCCAAACTAGGACAGTTTTGAGGGTGAAAGAGGGCTCTATTAACAAATACCCCAGGAACACTGAATATGGTGGAAACCAAGACATAAGGTCACCCTATTAAGAAGTCAGTAGTGGCCCTTTGTGAGAACCATATGAAGAGAGTAATGCAGTGACTGCCACAATGATATGAGTTCAGGAATGAATGTGTGCTGAAAATAGTATGTAATCTTTCAAAAAACTTAGTTTATTCCTTCTTTACTCCCATTGCTTCACTTGACTAGCCTTTAAAAAAGAAAGGCTTGGTTTGATGAATGGGTGAGAGAAAAGGTGAGTGTTAGAAGTGAAACTGCCCTTCACGTACTCCTTATCCATTTGTTTGACTTCTTCCTTTTGACTCTACTGAAACTACTTCCCCAAATGTCCCCAGTGACTTCCAACCAGTGCTGGAAGTGAGTGACCTTTACTGTATCCTCTGCTTCATTAACTTCCACAGCACTGGGCATCGTCATATGCCCACAGTCCTATCTTGAGTCTACAGCTCTGAATCATACCTACTGCCTCTTTCTCTGACTACATCTCTCTGCTCTCTTCTTGCTCATTTAATCTTAAAAATGTTGGCGTGTTCTAAGTTTCTGCCTGATACACTTTCTCTCCTTTGCCTATTCTCCCTCCCTCAGTCATCTCATCCATAATCACCATTTTCACCCTCACCAGTCATGCAAATGACTCCTAAATCTTTTCCTCTGTCCTCAAATTCTGCCATGAAATGATTTTCATTTCAAACTGCTGGCCATATATCTCTCTCCAGGTGGTGGGTCCACAACACCTCCCTAAATACGTCAAAAGCATACAATATCTTTTTCTTAAAGTAGCAACTTACAAATGATCTATTTCTATTAACTCCCAAACAAATGAAGTCTAAATCCTCAGCCTAGCATTTAAGGATATTCATGATATGGCCAAAGACCTACTGGTAAAGATTTTGCTTCCTCTACATGTACAGCAAGGTCTAAGCACAAAGTGCTCTGTTATTATCCTCTGAACATTATCTTGGAACCCACTCTTAGAGAGGCTGGGATTATAACACTGATGATTGCTACTGTTTCTCCTAGAATTCTCTTCTCTCCTCTACACTGGTCAAGATTAAGCCAATCGGAAGTCTCGGTGAGTATCCTTATTAAATGTGTCCTCCATTCTTCAATCTCAAACTTTGTTTTGTATTACTCTTAAGGTACTTGTCATTTTCTGTCTTATCATAACATATGCATGGGTCTTATCCTCCCTAGTATATTGGGAACTCCTTTAAAAGAGGATATGTGGCCAGGCACGGTGGCTCACACCTGTAATCCTAGCACTTTGGGAGGCCAAGGCGTGTGGATCACCTGAGGTCGAGTTCGAAACCAACCTGGCCAACATGGTGAAACCCCATCTCTACTAAAAATACAAAAATTAGCTGGGTGTGGTAGCGTGTGCCTGTAGTCCCAGCTACTCACAAGGCAGGAGGCCAAGGCAGGAGAATCGCTTGAACTTGGGAGGTGGAGGTTGCAGTGAGCTGAGATCGTGCCACTGCACTCCAGCCTGGGTGACAGAGACTCTTTCTCAAAAAATAAAAAAAAGGGTATGTCTTTTCACAGATGTACAACAGGTATTTATTGTTTAGAATCAACAGTTGTAATTAGTAGAATAGATGCATTTGACATCTTAATACATCTTACTTGAAAATCCATTATTTTTATCACCCTCAAAAGTAAAAGAAAAACTGACAGCTGTTTATGCTCTGATATATTAAACATCTTCAGTAATCATTATTTTAAAACTATATCTCTGGTTTATGAACATATAATGTGAGAGAACAGTTTATCAAGTAGATTAATTTTTAGGCACATCAAGATTAATATGATCATTTAGTATAGTATATTTAGGCAATTAAATTTTTATAATATAAGTAAGTACAACAACAAAACCCTTTAATGCCTACTGTCAAAGCCTAGAATCCTGAATTAATTGGTTATAATAGGTTGTGATTTGAACTGGAACTTCTTAGTCATTGATTGATTAAACCAACTAATGCCTGCAAAACCTATTTTTAACACCTTAGTGTATATCACCTGGTATTCTTTGTTTAACAGAACTGTACCTTTAAATACAGCTAATGCCAGATGGTCTCCTCAATAAAAAACAGCAGGAGGCAACATATTAATGCCACTCAACAAGCAAGTCTGCAGCCAGCCAGCCAATGAAATCTGTCTTCAGTTGCTAAGCCGTTCTGTCACCATGGCAACACCTACTTCAGAAAAAATATTGGATTTTCAAGTCAAGTGAGCCACCCACCTTGAAATTCCAGATCTTCCAAGCTATGATCACCAGATACTTTAGTTAAAATAACTACTTAGATTTTTTCCATTGACCTAAAATCAGGGCTATCTTGAAAAGCCATTTGCCTTTCCATTTTTAAATGTTTGTTTACTCTCAGTTTCTAACTTTACTGATTTCTAGATAAACATACTCCATTTAAATGTGTGTGTATGCATATGTATACATATGCACATTTGTATATATGTACCTATATGTATATGTGTACCTATATGCATTTATACACCTATATACATTTTGTATATATGTGCATGCATGTGTATATGTGTGTGTGTATATATGTGTATATATTAGCACTTGTAGGCTAATAGTCCTAAATATAAAGAAAATTCTTAACGTCTCAGAAAATTGTCACTGGTACATGCGCTTATCAATCTTTTACTAATATTATATCTGATGTAAATAAGCAATTAATAAAATAAGTTTATGTATTAATTAGAATAATTAATTAATTGAGACCAGAACAATATTCTTTTCATTACCAGCCTCTAAATTATTTAGCATGAATGTACAAGATAACATAAAACCGTAGTAGGGGGGGTTGTTTGTTTTTTTTTTTAGAAATGGGGACTTGCTCTGTCGCTCAAGCTATGTACAGTGATGCAATCATAGCCCACTGCAGCCTCCAACTCCTGGGCTCAAGCAATCCTCCCACCTCAGCCTCTGGAGTAGCCAGGACTATAGGCATGCACCACCATGCCTGGCTAATTTTTCTTTCTTTTTTTTTTTTCTGGTAGAGACAGGGCCTTGCTACGTCACCCAGACTGGTCTCAAACTTCTGGCCTCAAGCAAGCCTCCCACGTTGGCCTCCCAAAGTGCTGAAATTTCAAGCATGAGCCACTATGCCTGGCCAAAAGCTTGTTTTTAATACAGCTCCATTTTTAAGTGGAAATGATTATTTGTCCTATAAAAGGGAGATAATCCTGTTTTATCTGATGAAAATGCAGAGAATCTAAAATAATATTTGGAAACACGTTGTATAATCAAGATAAGATGGTAGAAAGGATGCTTGCTTTCAAAGCATGGAAAGAGAGTGTCTAAGAACATGGCAACAGCTCCCACTCAAGTCACATGGTAAGAAGGAACATTTCCCCAAAAAGGGAAGAGAGGAGCTAATATCAGAAGAGAGGAAGACAAAATAAATAGGTGTCTAATAAATTGTGTATTTAAGAATGTAGCTATATATACATATATATTCTAATCTTGGTTTTGCCACTTACAAACCTGTGATGTTAAATAAATCATTTAATCTCTCTGGGCCTCAGTTTCCTAATTTATAGAATGGGGATAATTATAGTACCAAACCCATAAGGGATATGTGGGTAAGTTGTGCCTTTAAACATCACTTGGCATAAACCAAGCATTATTTAAGTGTGAACAATAATATATAGTAAGTTCATATTCTCTCCACAACATTTAAACATTTCTCCTTGGCCTTTCTATTTCATATTTAAACTTTATTTTCTAACTTTCTCTGTGTTTTAATACTTTTTGTTTTCAGTTGGCTTCACTTTCTTCTTTTTATTTTATTTTAATTTTTATGATTTGTTGAGACAAGGTCTCATTCTATCACCCAGGCTGGAGTTCAGTGCTGTGATCATGGCTCACTGCAGCCTCAACCTCCTGGGCTCAAGCCATCCTCCCACCTCAGCCTCCTGAGTAGCTGGGACTACAGGAGCATACCACCACACCTGGCTAATATTTTGTAATTTTTGTGTGTGTGTGTGTGGAGACAGGGTTTCGCCATGTTGCTCAGGCTGGTCTCAAGTGAGTCTGAGTGGTCTCAAACTCCCCAGCTCAAGTGATTGTCCTGCCTCAGCCTCCCAAAGTGCTGGGATTACAGGCGTGAGCCACCACACCCATCCTTCTTCTTTAACCTTAAATATTATATTTCTATCTTATTCTTTTTAATAATCTCCATTATGTTTTTTTTTTTTTGAGACAGTCTGGTTCTGTTATCCAGACTGGAATGCAGTGGCACAATCTCATCTCACTGCAACCTCCACCTCCTGGGTTCAAGCAATTCTCCTGCCTCAGCCTCCAGAGTAGCTGGGATTACAGGCGTATGCCACCACACCCTGCTAATTTTTGTATTTTAGTAGAGATGTGGTTTCACCATGTTGGCCAGGCTGGTCTCAAACTCCTGGTCTTGAACTCCTGGTCTCAAGTGATCTGCCTGCCTTGGCCTCCCAAAGTGCTGGGATTACAGGTGTGAGCCACCATGACCAGCCTATCTTAACTTCTTACCTGATATTTCCAACATTTGATAGCTCACTTCTTTAGATCTATCTCAAAGTCAAGTTGTAGGAGTTACACAGAGAGACAGAGAGAGCATGGTGGGTCATACCAACAGTTCTTACAGCACCCAATAAATTCCCTATCCCCGTTAAAGATGACTCCAGGAATGAATTCAGGAATATGACATAAAATATCTCCCAGGGACCAAAGACCTCATTGTGCGAAGAGCAAATCTGATTATCTAAAAAGTATTTTTAAATGGAAACTTTGCTATATTTTAGATTTCAACACACACATACCTTTTTTCCTTTAGAGGAGGGGGAAAAAAAAAGAAGGCAAAGCAAATGAAACTTCTTTAGGGCAACTCCTTTTTGTGAGAGAAAAAAGTTGCAGTGGTCTTAGAATAACCGATTGGATAAAAGCCAATCTAGTTTTTGTTTACTTCGGAGAAGAGAGAACTCCTCTTAATATCAGAATTAGCCCAGTCTATACAGGCGAGATTAGGTTCACAAACCTTTCATGACAAGTGTTTTGGGGTTTTTTTGTAATTCTACTTCTGAAATGCTTTGGGCATCTACATGTTATGCTTGTGCCCAGTGAGCATTCTCTGAGGGTTAAGAAACATTTCCCAACTATCCTGTACAATTCTCTACATGTGAATTATCATGTAATCCCTTTGAACTACATATCATGCACAGAATTTATGATTTCAAGTTCTATCCCGTGCTATTTAATTTCTAAGCTGAACACATATTTAACAGAAGGCAAGAAAGAAGATGAATTGTGGTTCACACTTTTTTCATCATAATCCATTTATATAAGATAACTTGAAAAAGAATCTGTAAGTCATTTTTATTAGTCTGTCAAAGAAATGGCTGCTAATAAAACTGCCCAATCAAATCATTACCAGTACTGTGCATTGACCCTTGGCATAGGTAGAACTTTCTTTCCCTCTCTGCTTCCTAATCTCTTACTTGACTAGGCTCTGGACTCCCACTCTCATTAATACCCAAAGGTTAGCTCTATGCACAGGTCAAATGTCAAATGGAGAATTAAAGCAATTGTCTGAATAATTCAGACTTAATGCTTTCACCACAAATAATATTATAATCAAAATAAATTTTACCCCAAATTAACCGTGAAATTATCTCCAGTCTTTTCATTGCCTTATTAGCCCATTTCCTGCTCATATGAGAACACACCCTTTCACACAAACATCAGACAGAAGACTTTGGAATACTTTGCTTGCTAATATCCTGACTATAAATTACCAACAGAATTCATCAACTAATCATTTTGGTAGAGTTTGTCATAGGACAAAAATCAAAACAAAAAAAGTCATTCACACATGTATCATATATTCTTCAATTCCTACAGTAATTCATACCACTATTTTCTGTCCAATCATTTAAGGAGGCTCTTCATTCCAGATTAGTTCCTTTACATATTTCTGCTTCTTAATAAAGGCTGTTCATTAAACATGCAATATATTATCAATGATTCTTATAACATTTTAATATGTTTCATAAAACTTTCACAAACCTGGAAATAAAGTCCTTTGAGAAATTGTGTGATGACTGTTGGTTTGGAAAACATTCTCAACAAATACGTGATCCCCTTCAGCACAAATAACATTTTTCACATAAAAAAAAATTTTAATAGGGGCAGAGTCTTGCTATTTTGCCCAAGCTGGTCTCGAACTACTGGGCCCAAGCAATCCTCCCCACTCAATCACATTGAAATGTAATGCAGACACATGAACAGATCAACACGAGGATGTTTTTTTCACAGGAAACCTCACCCATTTTTAGTTATTTATATCATTCACCCTTAACTTCCAGCAACACAACACATGATTCATTCTGCATGGTGCACATAACTGAGGGTTGCCCTTGCACACCACAGCACCCTTCCCAGAGGCCCACTCCCAATGGTCATGTTCTCTTAGGACCAGGATTCCTAAATGGTCAGTCATATGGGAGATGCCGGGCTTAAATTCAAAAAATTACTTGAATCTGTTTGCAGAAGCACTGTGGTATAGTAGGTATCTGATCTTTGCTAATAAGTTTTCATAATTGTACTGTAACTTATATGGAACAGTCCTTCCTTGGGCAATCTTGGATTTTACCAGTCCCTAACTCAAAGCAAGATTAAAGCACTTCATCCCATCTCCCAAAGTAATTTACTCCACAAATCATTATGGAGCACTGTAGATCTGCTGATGTCCCCATCCATTATTTCTGTTTCCCCAAAGTTTCTCTTGAGCCACCAGCCCTTAAGTCTTTCTCTTCTCTCTCTCTGACTCTCTACACACCCTCTGAATATGTCCACTTTAGGTCCTCAGCCTTCCTGAAGGCCCAGCCCTCCAAAAAGTTTATCAGAGCAGTCTTCCAACAAAAGCTTGTTTCTTCCTAGAAAGTGGATTCTACTGCCAAGAAAAATAACATTTTCTGTACGTACTTACAGTGTGCTGGAGTGATTTATTTCAATGCTTTCCTGATTTTTTGCCACCCTAGGCCCTGTTCATCCACCTCTGGCACACCCATACCCATTTACAGCACATAGGTCAAGAAGCTCTGCTCTAAGGATTTGAAAACATAACTGATAAGTTACATTCCAGTAACACCCTCACAGACTTCAGTTCTCATAAACAGCTCATAACCCTCCATGACCAATAAGAAATAGTTATGCTCATTTCTCCATCTGTGTACATTGTTATGGGAAATACTTTAAGAAGAGTGTCCAACTGTATATCAGAAAATGAGTTCCAAGCCTCCTGGGCTTCAAAACCTTGGGCAGGTTGTTTAATCTCTCCCTGAAGCTCAACTTAATCATCTATAAAATGAGAGTGCTCCTTCTAGCTAGGAAAAAACTATAATTCTAATGTTTCACAATTCTATGGAACACTAATGAAGATTGGGTTTAACATCAGGAGTAATTCAAAATAAATTTACCCTAATCAAAAACCTATAATTGGAAAAATTAGTTAAATACTAAATATTTCTGCATAGTGAATTTCTCTCCCAAAAGCATCTGACAAACTGCATGATCATTATTCAAGTGTTAGACAAATGCAGCTGGATGAATGCTCTAAAACAGCTGCCAAAGCATGGAGAAAATCTATGGGCTGAATTCTCCTTCAATAACTCAAACGACATTGCTTTTTTTGTTCTTGTTCTTATTTTTGTGGGTTTTTACAAAACGTAATTTTTGAATTACATAGTCAAAACAGAACACTAATTGAACTATACTTAACTACTGGAAATTAGCCTAACAAAATCAAAATTACATAACATCTTTATATTCCATGGCTTACTAGAGAGTGCTCAATAATAGCTACCTAGGGAGGAAAAGTATTAGTAATCAATTGTTGCTAATTACAATATAATCTAGTATATGCTTAATATAATTCTACTTATAATTATATACTATGTAACTGTATTATATGTTTGATTTATATATGTATTATTTATATACATGATATATTATAACAGACTATATATGTGCCAGATAATTATGTTCCATTAACATGTAAAACTTTCATCTAGAGAAAATTTTCATTTTGGAGAATGCAGTTTTGCGGGTGTTGTCCTTTGAGGCTGATTTCCCTCACCAAGACAATAAAACTATTTGGGATGGAGCTTATACTAGGATAAGCTCCATTATGATATTATATATAAATATAATAAAGTACGTATAACATTTCATTATAATATATTTATAATATCATTATAATAGTATAATATTTATACTATAGTAATGGAATAATGTAATATAAATATAATATGTAAGTATAAGCTCCATTATAATATATAAATATATAATATATTTAATATAATATATATATTTAATATATCATATATTGTAAATATATGATATATGTATATTACATATTACATATATGCTAGGCTCTGGACTCCCACTCTCATTAATACCTAAAGGTTAGCTCTGAATATGTATGCATAATATACATATATATTGTAAATATATGATATATGTATATTACATATTACATATACATATATCATATATTTACAATATATGTATATATTATATATATTATATATACATACTATTATATGTAAATATATAAATATATTATATACTTATATATACACTATATATTAGTATATATACTAGTATATATTAGTATATATACACTATATATTAGTATAGATACTAGTATATATATACTATATATAAAAGTATATTATATTTATATTAGTATATGCTCCATCCCAAAAAGTTTTACCATCTTGATGAGGGAAATCAGCCCCAAAGCACAGCACCCCCAAAACTGCATTCTCTAAACAAAAATTTTCTGTAGATGAAAATTTCACATGTTAATGGAACATAATTATCTGGCACAATGCATCTTGAATGCTTATATGTCACCACATTCAGAACAAAGAAGAAAAAGACACAAGAAATGTGAATGATTTTTTACTAACTTAGAATAAAGTCCTCTCTTTGACTTTCCATATCTTATGCATCTTTTAAGTCCTGCTCAAAGCTCCACCTCCTTCTGAAAGCCCTCCATTGTAGACCACTCTCTTATAACTCCCTGAAGAATTAAAGTCAATACCTTCATACAAAGTACTTGGTAAAATACTGTTGTTTCTTGCTCCCTTTTGAAATACCTCTTCAATTTGCAGAATGTCACTCATATAGGAGGCACTTAGTTATTATTGTTAAATAAGTACATTCGTACTACAAATATAATAACACATACAGAAATAAAAGATACAGTATTTCGTTTACAGCCCTCTACTACTCAGAGTTTGATTTCCAAATGTGGCCTGGTTTGAAAGCATTTCTACCTGGAATTTCCAAATGCCTGGTGAATGAATGTCTTTGTTTTTTCTCAGTGATCTGTCCAATTAGGATGATTTACACTGCAAGTTGTTAGTAGGGCTGTTTTGATAATAAAGCACTCTTACTACCTTGGTCTGAGGGCTGAGAACATTACGGAAAATGTAACGTGTTCCACGAACAAGAGCCTTCTTGGCCTTTTGGAAATGTTGGCAGAGGTATGAATGTTTTCCTTATACTGCTGTCTTTATGGAGCCCATGAATGCATTAGCTCTGTCCAATGAATTTTTGAAAAAATATTAACAAGTCTCACTCTTCCATTCATTTAAAAAAAAATGCATTCTCATTGATTCACTTTCCCTGTACACAGAGGTCACAAAATTATAGTATCCAATGAGTTCAGCTTCAATGTTAAAATAATAACAGCAACAAGAATAAGAGTTTTAAAACTATTCAGGAAAAATACCTCACACTGAATTGATGTCCCTGAAAATTAGGTGTAATTTTTTAAGATACAGTTTGTGCAAACTGAAATAGACTCAAAGGAGAAGGGAAAATGTTTGTTAAAATAGCATAAGGTGCCCTCACTCCCATCTATCCAGTAATCTAAATCTATATAAAAAAGCATACTCAGAAGTCTAGAAACAATAGAATAGGATCTCAAAAATATTAAAAATATCACATAGTTCATGTTTTTCACTGCTGGAGAGAAACCTAGAATTGTCCTCAACATACAACCTAACAATTTAGACACATGAATAAAATGAATATACTCTTTTAATGAAGTTTCTCATGTTCATTCCCTAGTTAACTAGTGGAGAGGAAATCAGAAATTGAAATGGGTTTGACAAGAACAGTAAAAATGTGTGTTACTCATACATATGAAAATATAAAAACGCTACCAAACCCAATGCTACACTGACCAGTGGAATACTGAAACTAACCCATTATGGACATTGGGGAGACCGTTCTAAGTATCTAATAACATTCAACCCAAAGTTTATTCTAATTTGAAGGAGGCTAATTTGAGGAAAGTTTATAGAATTCTTCCTATGCATTAACACATAGAAGCATTTTCATCAGGTATTTTGCACATGTTCAACACCTCTAAAGTTTTCTGCAGCTCATACATTTGGAATCAAGAAATAGCGGCAAAAATTCTTCCAGAGGAGGAAGCCTCCGTGTTTTAAGTACTGAGTCTGACCCATTGTATGGAGAAATTAATGTCAAATGCAAGAACAGAATGAGGACCTGCATCTCACTGAGTACATTGAAGGCAACACAGAACCAGGGCTCAATATAGAAAAGACCAGAACAAGAAACACGACCAGCCTAGGGTGGAACATTAACATAAGACCCAGTTGCTGACAAAATATACATGCCAAGCCCTGTGGATACAGTAATTAATCTGCCAAAGATAGCCACCCTTCCTCAAGGTCACCATTCTAGAAGGAAGGCAGAATTATGTATTGATATAACTATTTGCTTTGCAGCTGGAGAAGCAGGTGTGCTTGCATGCATGTCAATGGTTTGGCAAAGTGTGTATAACTAGATCTAATATGTGTGTCATTCGTTTTGAAGTGTTCACTCACTCATCACTTTCAACAACACATCAAGAACCTACTATAGACCTGCACCAGATGGTTCACGCTGAAATGTGCAGTCACTATCTTGATTCCAGGAGAAGACAGACAAGTTTGAAAAAGTCTCCTTAAGAAATGAGAAGACATTTCACTTTATAATTTGGCAACTGTGAAAATAAAGCACTGACAATATAAAATATGTCCTAAATCTAACTGAAATTATAATTTTCACTAGATGTTTGGACTTGTTCATTTATTATGCTAGTGGCATTTAATAATATTTATTTGCCAAATAATTTTACAGAGTTTAATTTATAAATGGCCGTCAAGTCACCTCAACCTTCTAACAGTTTTAGCATGTTTGGTTATGAAATTAGTTCTCAAGGACTGTTCTCCAGGGAGGAAGACAACTCCAGCACAACCAATACTTTAAGCCATGAAGTTGTAACCTATCTCAGAAGGTATCCGGTTAGCATTCTGTTGAAAGCAAAGGCAAAGTCAGCCCAACTGTTTAAAAACCCAGAGAACAATAATAGCCCAAGAAAACTTCCTGAAAAAAAATTCTTGAGAAACGATATTTTTTACAAGAACCAACCACTCAGATTAAAGAAAAAACTCTCAATTCCTGGCAATAGCTATGAGTAGAAGTAAAAACAAGAAAAACAAGGGCTATTTTATAGATAAGAGTGAAATCTATAAATAGTTAAACTAATTTGAAATTTAAAACAAAGAAGACTTCTGCATTCACAATTATCTTGCCATCATCGAACCCTAAATAAAACCTATATGTCTAGATAGTATTTTAGTCTATTTAGCTACACAGTATCATTCATTATATATCTATGTAATAGTATTCACATGAGATTTATCTATCTATATATTTTTATGGCTTTAGCATTTTCTCAAAACTGAATTTGACTCTTGAGAAAATACATGTAGCAGCTGATTTCTCTTTGTGTGAGCTCTATAAAGGTCTTGTTGATTTTGTGGAGTTAATGCAGTTTCCAAAAGTGCATTAACTTAATTCCCCTGATGCTGGTTATGTTGAAAATATGGCTTAACATTTACTGAGTTCCCACAATGAATAAGACTGGTTTCCTCTAGTAAACTTAAAGAAAAAAAATCTGTGCTGAACAATGACAAGATCTGAGACAAATGAAAATGTTTGAATAGAACTGTTGTACTTTAAAATCAGATGTCCAGCACTGCAACTAAAACACAAAAAGTATTTCATTTTGCAAATGTCTTTAACATTTTCAGCAGTTTCTCCTACAGATATTGCCTTTGTGTTTGCTACATTAAGAATAAGATAGAGAAGACTTCAACCCCTGCATCATATGCAGCAGGCATTATGCAGAATCAAGTAATGTATCCACTGGTTATACAGTATGCAATATAAGCTCGATGTGTGTGAAAGAGTGAATCCAAAGCAAAAACTGAAATAACACATTTCAAGAAATGCAATGGCATTGCCTCAAAGGGGGACCAGCAGGTGAAGTAAAATGGCATGGACATAGCAGGTGTTCATTAAATATTCCCTAAATTACATTGACTTTATTAGTTCTATTAAAAAAGGCCTGCATTTTCATCTTGGAAAGTTAATTTCCGTGTGGAATGCCACACAGTAATATTTTATGATAGCTATGAAGAAACGTTGTTTTAGAAATTACCACTTGGCTAAAAAAAGAAAAGGAAAAAGGGTATCCAGGACATGGGACAGGAAGGTGACAATCCGATCTTTATATTGAAGTTTCACTACCCTAAACTAATGGCTAAAGGTTATGATTTGTGCAAATTTTGAGCAGAGTTCTAGAAATAAGCTATTTCTCGGAGAAAACATTACACAATGGCAGTGACTAGCAGCTGCATAGCGAAGGAAAGATTTTATGATTTTAAATACTTTCGCCTATATAGGAAGAGAAATTGGATAGGTCCAATCAGTGAGCATCACTTTGGGATCTGAACATATGAGGAGTTGCCTACATTGAGCAAATAAATGCGATAATTATTGTTCCTTCTAATTACCTTGACATGCATAACCACAAGAAATTTTGGGGGGCCGGGCGCAGTGGCTCATGCCTGTAATCCCAGCAATTTTGGAGGCCGAGGCGGGCAGATTGCCTGAGGTCAGAAGTTCAAGACAAGCCTGATCAACATGGAGGTTTTTTGTTTTTTGTTTTGACAGAGTCTCGCTCTGTGCCCAGACTGGAGTGCAGTGGTGTGATCTCAGCTCACCACAACCTCTGCCTCCCGGGTTCAAGCGATTCTCCTGCCTCAGCCTCCTGAGTAGCTGGGATTACAGGCACGTGCCACCACGGCTGGCTAATTTTTGTATTTTTAGTAGAGACGGGGTTTCACCATGTTGGTCAGGCTGGGTTGGTCAGGCTGGTCTCGAACTCCCGACCTCGTGATCTGCCCGCCTTGACCTCCCAAAGTGCTAGGATTACAGGTGTGAGACACCACGCCTGGCCAGCAAGAGGTTTTTTAGCAACCTGAATTTCAGTTATATTTAGGCTTATTTAGAAAATAAACAATTTGCATCTATTTTAAAATAATCAGCTTTTGTTTGCAATGAAATGTCTTCAAATGAGGGGATTATTATAGAACTATGATGTTTAGCAATGATTTGATAGTAAAGAGATTTTCGTAGAAAACAAAATATTTACCAGTAGTGGAAAGTTGTTCCACAGTGCACTATCATAAGGAATTCATTTATCTTTGCTTAAGAGCCATCTCTTTAATACTCCACATGTGCCACCCTACTCTTCAAAGATTACTCATCTAGGGACAGTTGAAGAAGTGGGTAAATCATTTGAAAATCATAAAAGACACTAGTAACACAAACAGGCTCTTCTCTTAGGCCATGTTTTATTAGAAAAAGCTGGCTGTTAGATCACTTACAAAACACCATATCCTGAATGTTCAAAGAAAGAGAAACCTTCACAGAGCAACGGACTCATGGCAATTCCAGTAATTAATGAGAAGGAAAGAAAAGGGCAAATTTAAACATGTTTCAAATTTAAGTTCATTTGACCCATCACCTAGCTCAGATAAACCTCCTCCTCTGTGGCATTTCAAAGTGCACAATTTGAATACCATTTCATGAGAAAAAGGAGAATGAAAACCTGGAGATGCATATCTTCTGTGTTAAAAACAAGCACACAATTCTTAGTTTTCAACACTCAGGTCTCATGCAGAGTTTTTAAAGGTCAAAATTTTACTAAATAAATGCTTACCAATTATCTTTAAAATGTTTATTTAACACTTAAAAAGCAGCTTAACTTTCTAAGATGTCTGAAGGCTCTTCTCTTCCAAAAAGAAGAAAGCCCCTTACTAGTCCAGTTATATGAGACAACAAACACAGCAAGTTCAGCACTGAAACTTGAAAAGGCATGTAATTCACGTTGGTGTATTTCTCCATTATGCAAAACTGGATTCAGCGCACACAAAAAATAAGCATACGCAAAAGAAAAGTACCATCTCTATCCTTTCTTGTTATCACACTTCTGGCATGCTAATATGCATGATGTCAGCATCGACCAACATGGCTTTGTTTTATGATATGCATTTTTGCCTATTTGAGAAACTTCATTTATTCAAAAATATTCACTGAGTGGCCACTATGTCCCAAGCATAATACTAGACATTTGGGATTAAAATATATATATAAACAAAATACAATCCTAGAGCACAAGAAGCTACAGGAGCTATAGGAGCTTCTTGTTGTCTGGGATTGTATTTTGTCTATAGATTTATCCCATGTAGACCAACAATGGAAAATGCCATAATGAGGTAATAATTGTTGCCACATATTGAATTAAGAACTTTATATTTACCACCACATTTAATCATCACATTATTGTCATTTTATAGGTGATGAATTTGGGAGGTAGAGAGAAGTTAATTGACTTGCCCAGGGACACTCAGCTAAAAATAAGAAGCCTCAGGATTTGAGCTCAAGTCCCCTGACATCAAAGTCCACACTGTAATTCTTTACAGGTCTCCAAAGAAATATGGAAGCATAAAGAAAGAGCCCCAGTAGGGGTAAGAAAGTTAGGGAGCAGGGAGAAAGGAGGTTTCAAAGAGCTTTTGCTTCTGCTGAGACTGTAAAAGACTAAGTTAGTCAGGACCGGAGCAGTTTCATCATAAATTCTTTAGGAAAATAAGTCAGATTGCCAATGAAAATGTTGATATTGCCCTAGATTTATTTGGCTACCTAAAGAAACAACCATAAAGACATTCTCAAATACTGACGCACACTTTGTTCCTATTGAGTGACGCTTGCTTGATTCAAGCTTGCTTGTTGATTATTGTTCATCATCATGTCAAACTGAAGAAAAGCAAGAATGTCCTACATTTTAAAATTGATAAAAGGCAAACAGGCAGGGTGTGGTGGCTCACACCTGTAGTCCAGCTATTCAGGAGGCTGAGGAGGGAGACACCTTGAGCCCTAGAGTTCAAGGCTGCAATGAGCCATGATCGTGCCGCTTCACTCCAGCCTGGGTGACATAGCAAGACCACATCTCAAAAAAAAAAAAAAAAAAAAAAAGCAAACATTTGTGAACAAAAAAAACAGTAAGAAGAGGGAAAAAGTCCTTCAGGGCTATCAACTAAGCCTGTGCAACAGCATCCTAAGAGGAAAGCATTCGGCAGGATTGGTGGAGGCAGACCTCATGTGACGACGCAGCCACAAGTGCCTACTCTAAATGACTGTAAAGGCCATGGAGAACAGTTTCCAGACCAACTGAAAGTAAAAAAAGAATATTTACAAATTAGCATTTCTTCTTAATAACCAGATGTAAGCAACTTCATTAAATGTGTTTCTATATACTACACTACTTCGGCCTCACAGCGATCCTGTGAGTTCTGAGTTCTTAACGTATTCCCTTGTCATACACAAAGAAAAGAGGTGAACAAAAGGTAAAAGCATGAAGCTTTTAACAATAAAAGAAGAATTGTGATGCATTTGTCTAACTTCAATCATTTTCATCAAAATTATGTGTCCTTTTCAGCTCCATAAGACAGGGAGAGAAAAAAGCAAACAAACAAAATTATTTCTCCTCTGCCTCATTGCCTCAGAATCATGCTCTGATTCTAAGCAAAACTTAAAAGCCTACTCTACATAAACCACTACACTAGCTGTTTATGGAGGGAAAAAATGCAAAACATATGTTCCCTACCCCTGAAGAGCTCCCTGTATGAGGCCTTCTGCTGGAGAATTGCCAACTGAATCATTTTTTTCTTTGTTCTACATCCAGTCTCATGTGACAAATGAATCTTTAATACTACGATAAAGAATGATAATGGGCTAATGGAAGTGTAACACTACTTCCAAGATAAGCTCCCATTTTTATTGTTGTTGTTGTTGTTATTTTGTTTCTGAGATAGGGTCTCCCTCTGTCGCCCAGGCTGGAGTGCAGTGGTACAATCATGGCTCACTGTAGCCTCAAATTCCTGGGCTCAAGCACCCTCCTAAGCCCCCCAAGTAGCTGGGACTACAGGCAAATGCTACCATGCCCAGCTAATTTTATTTTTTTGTAGAGACAGGATCTCATGATGTTGCCTAGGCAGATCTCAAACTCCTAGCCTTAAGCACTCCTCCTGCCTCAACCAGGTGTGAGCCACCAGCCAGCGGGACAGGAGGAAATCCCATGGTAAAAGGCTGGGAAATCTTATATAGTATGAATCTAACTTGGAGATTTGAAACATACATTAGCCGATTAAGAGCTCTGTTAAGTCTTTCAATATACAAACCTGTTTATCTTTGTTTACATAATGCCTATCAAACCATGCTGAATATATGTTCTATGGAATATATTTTGAGAAATCCGGGTTAATGTGTCACCCGTTACAAGAGCTATTTCGTATTTCTTAATAATATTGAGAAATAGGATTTCGCCCCTATGGTAAGCCAGTAAGGGAGTTACTAGCAAATGAGTCGTCTGCCACCTCTGAAATCCGTTGTCACAGAAAGCTGCCTCTTTTGTCTGAGCAAAGCCTATCATGTAGGGGCAAGCCCAACTTGCCTTCTCTTCCATTAACCAATCACAAGTCAATCAAGAACATCACTTCTGGCAAAAGCTGTGTTGACTCATTCAGGTCTAAAAATAACTCTTGACCGTGTGTGGTAGGTCTAGATTCTTCTCTAGGATCTAACATGTATCTTCACGAATTTTAAGGTGTTACTTAGTTATAACCATTTGCCACTAATACATACTAATCTGCTATAAAAAGAGGCCATATAAATAATAAAAATCCCCACTTCTTTTTTTCAAGTTGTGTGGAAACTTTGCCAGCATTAAACGTTCCATCACAATATTTGGCAAATGCATACTGGCATTTATACACTTTAAATTTTAACAGATTCAGAGAGGAATACGTCCAAAATAATCATTCCAGCCTTTGAGAAAGAAAAATCCTGCTCTAAAGAATGTTTTTGAGATAGCGTTTTAGCTATAAATCAGATTTACTTCCCAAAAGCTATCTTGAACTACATGTAAAAGAAATAGCGTTTTAAGCAAATTAATCTTAACTCATATTTAACTCTGGGTGGAGTGGTCTGGGAACACAGAATCCATTACTTAGACGTAAGTTAATAAAGGTTTCTTTTATGATGTGATGGATATACATGCCTAGGAAGGCATATGTTTGGGTTTGAATACGTGAGTCCTTAAGCACAGAAATAAGAAAAAAGTATAAAATCTAAGTAAAAGGAAAGAAAAACGGGAAAAATGATCATGCCTAGCAGGTATGATATCTAATGGGGACATATCTGAGCACTTAGAATCAGCCCCTAGCCTAGTCTAAGCCCATTCTTCATCCCAGTTCCAAATGGGCCACAAACACTAACTCCCAGTGTAGAGGAAATCCATGGGGTCCAGACTTAACAATGTCTGAGAAGATGAGACCAATGACAGGACCATTTGTGGTTCCGCTTATTGAAATTGGCTGCTACTCGCAACCCTCTTTCAACAGATTTTTGCAGACCTCAGAAGTGATACAAAATGATGACTGAGACCCAACATTCAGCTGGTCAACAATCAAGCTGATTCCTAAGATGTCATCACAGAGTAGGTTTGGCTATTCCTTGATGACCAATTCAAAATGGAATTTGCTTTGCCTTTTGATGAATTCAAATGTTGAACATCTTGCAAAGAGAGTCATTTTCAGGAGATAAGCTCAACTACACCCCATGTCCTGTACCAAGCATGTATAAAGATCACTTCTTTCTGCTCAGGAAGAGAGCTAATTGTATCAACAAACACCTCTGTCCAAAAACTGCTAGTCTAACAAAGTAAACCTCTAGCTTGCTGATTCTACCACAAGAAATGGCTTTATATGGGTATGTTGTTGTATTTTCTTGGAGTTCTTCTGTTACAACAACTAAATCCTTAGAAATCCACTGTTTTTTTAATGTTCAGGAAAAGAATCTAGATTAAGAAAACTAATCAACAAATCTGACACCTCTCTTGCTGGAAAATAAAACAAAAGTGAGCAACTTCACCTCAAAATTTCAGTCAAGTAAACACATTTCTTAAGTTCAATATTATTTCCTAAAGCTGAATCAGAAATGTTATTTCAAACCAAAAAATAAGGTACTTAAAAGGTGAAAATAGTAAAGACAGTTGGCCCTTTTACAAAAGCAGGGGTCCTAGTGAAGACAGATCTCTATACCAGCTATTTTGGAATTTGTAAATGTCAACAAACTGTACATTTCCTGTCTTTTGTCATCCATTCTTCAATAATCCAGTCTCCCTGACCTGCTGACCCTACTGTCTTTTTCTCCAGTCCTCCCAAAGCCGATCTTGCAGCCTCACATCCCTTTGTGGTGTTCTTCAAGCTCCCAATTCTCTATTCCCCTCAGGGCAAGGGACTATCTTCTGTGTTATCTTCTATGGGTTGTGCAGAGGCACAACTCACAGAAGCCTGGTCCACCTTGAGTATACAGGTGCACAAAAAAAAAAAAAACACTGAATGAGCCCACTTGTACCTCAGAATAAGTATAAGTATTCCTTTTTACTTCTTAAAATAGTTTAACCTAAAAGAAACTGAAAGGCCATTTAAGAATGGTGAACATTTTCCTTTATCCAAACTTCCTTAAAGTTAATTCACACAAGCACCATCAAACTTGTATACTGATCAGATCTCTATATTTACTAGTTTCCTGAAGATTTCTAACCTCCTTGATGCTCATAAAAGGTGATGGAGGGGGATATCACCTTGTAGTTTTGTTAGTGTTGGTTTATAATAGTTTATTTCTACTTTTAAAAATATAAGGGACACAGACATTTTGTATTCTATTAGTAATACCATAGACTTAGTCTCCTTCATTCAAAAAGGAATTGTAAAGTACATATTGTACAACACTTCCGAGTTTGTCTCTGTAAGAGGAATTCAATCAAAGTATTTTGTATGTATGAAGAATAAAACATTTTATTTTAATACACTGTGTTATGCAGCTATTGATGGATTCATTTTTTCCATACTGCATATTCAGTATTTTTCCATAATGTAGATTATTTCATAATGTATATACAAGCACGCTGTGTGCCAAACATGAGCTGGGTGCTGGAGTCAGGGTTCCCACTTCATACAGCTTGCAATCTAAAAGAAGGATTTGCAAACCTTGATGAACTATATATTCCAGATACTTAAGCAAAGGAATCATTGTTTTCATTTTCTAAAGCATATCACATTCTAACTGTAATATCACTTTAAAATTTTATTTCCAAATTTGAAACAACAAAAAGTTAAACATTAGCTTTCATATAATCTCTTGAAGTAACAATGCAAAAAACTCTGGGATCAATCTACAAAATACAGTAGCAAAGGGTTCTCATTAAGTAGGCAGCAGGAGAGTCACAAATACTTAAACATTAGCTTTAACTGTGCCTAGGATATCTTGGCTTTGGTTACTGGATTTAGCTGAAGATCAGTTATCACATTTTAAATTTTTCCCTGTCTTCAGATAACAATATGAAACTAAGTTTCAAAATGTCCAATCCTACATGCTGAATCCTGGTAGATAGAGTAGTTAATATTAAATGTTTTCTAGGATCTGATCTTAGAATTTTGACAGCAAACTTACACGAACCGTTTTTTCTTATATTATTTGAAGGTAAGAAATATTTCCTGAAGATTTATTCTTGATCAACCCACCTACTATATATTTGAAGATCAAAATGTCTATTGATCACCTATTTTAATCCCTTCTCAGTTTGGTTCTTATGTATCATTATAAAACTATACTGGCCCTGCACTGAGAATTTTTAGCCTACTTTTCTTGCTTGCTTTGTCATTAAACAAAAATTAAGCATCCCATGCTGATATTGTTAGCACAGATTACTTTAGCCGTACCTTGATTACCAGAAGAGCAGGCCCAAATTATTTCCTAAGCAGAAACATAATGAAAAAAATCCCAAGAACATTTTTAAATACCTCTTTATTAATACTAAATGCATCACAATTAACATAAACCAAAACGTGCTTTAACATACTCCTAGGAAAGATGAATACAGATGGTTATTTGGGAACATCAGTTGGAATAAAGACCCCATCACAAACTATTCATCTCAAATGGTTATAGCAGAGAAAATGGAATACTCCTTTTTCCTTGGAAAGGCCTTGTGCAGTTTCAAAACCTGGTTTCAAAAGTCAGAAACCACTTTTCACCCTGGTAGGAGAGGCACCAACGTGTCTGTATACACCACCACCCCAGATTGGCAATATCCCTAAGATTCCCCGAGCATCCACAGCAGCGAGCGTACCTAATACGTATGCACACACAGGTAGAGATGGGTACACAGAGCCAATAAACTGGTCCTCTGGAAATTAGAGAAAAAATGATAAATGACTCTTTCTCCCCTCGTTCTCCTTTCCTCTCAATCACTGCCTTCTGCACCTTATCTTTCTACTCTTGTCAGCAAGGAAGACCAACCCCCCTTGCTGGGGACTCGCAATCATTCCTTTGGGTTTTTCACACAGCAAAGTGAGAGCGACCGCTGGGCTTGCGTGCGTCAGGATTTGTTTTTTCCCTATTGCTACCCCCCCATTCCCCGCCACCCCAGCCTCCCAAGCCTATACTTACTAGAGGGTGGCCTAAGGTCTGGGGAGATGGGATTGGTGCTGGGGGGATGGGACGGAAAAGCAGAAATTGGGCCACTGGCGCTCTAAGTCGGGTTCTTCCCCATTTCCATCCCTCCCTCCACTTCCCACCTTCCACGTTAGATACCTTTTACCAAGAGGCACCCCGGGCCCATCCCTCCCTCCTTCCCCCACCGCCACCAGTCCCACCCTCTGCCGCCCGCCCTCCGGGATGCCCCCAGGGCTGTCAGGGGGCAGCGCCCTTACCAGGCTCATGGACGCCAGGGTTGTCGGACAGCTCGATGACCAGGAGCTCCCGGCCCTCGAAGCTGCGCCCCACCGTGTAAATCCTGCTGATGGCGGTGCACTGCAGCCACACGGACACGAGCGCCTCGCGCAGCTCGGGATAGCGGTGGTACTCGAAGGAGATGCCGTCTTCCTGCTGCAGCCGCCGGCGCCGCCTCATGCCCGCCGCGGGCGCCCCGGGCTCCTGGGCTTCGGCGCCCAGGAGCCACCCGCAGGCAGCCAGTGCCCCGCACAGAGCCAGCAGCGCGCGGCCCCCTCGCCCGGCCATCGCTGCGCTCCGCCGCCGCCGGCCGTGCCTTCCTACGCGGGCGGCCTCTTTTGTCTGCCCGGCCCTGGGCTTAGCCGGCCGGCGCTGCTGGGGACGGCAAGTTCAGCACCAGCCTCCACTCGCCTCACCTTCCCCGGCTGAATGAGTGTCAGCCCGCGCACTGGGGCCACCCAGAGGAGACGGGCAAAGCCGCGGCTCCACGGGCTGCACTACTGGCCGCGGAGCCCAGGGGAGCTGCAGGAGAAACCACTGCGAGGAGGGGGCCGGCGGAGAGACGGGCCGGCGTGGATCTGGGAGGGCTGCTGGCGTTATTTGTTGGCTCGGAACCACGTCAACAGCCAAATGGCGTCCGGGACGACGCAGGTGAAATGACAGCTAAGGTCCGGGGTTCGGGAACGTTACTGTCATTGAGATACCCATGACCCACCCACGTCACTGCGTATGGAAAAAATATTCTTGTATTGTTAGTGGAGCCTTTTAAAGGGACATCTATTCCAAGCCTACCAGTTTCCATCTTGATACACCAAGAATTAGAGAATATTCCAGAAAAAAAGGAAGTACTGGCAGCCACTTGCCATCTCCTGATGTGTCTTTCATAACTGTATCAGGAGTCAAAACACAAACCCAAGGGTTGGGTTTTCATTTATTGGAAGGTCTTGCTGGAAATCAGAACATTAAGTGCTTTGATTTAGAGGTTTAAGAGAATAGAAATGCTTTCTTCCAATTTGTAGATACTGTCCTTAATTGTATTTATGCACATTCCTAGATTCTTCCAGAAAACACAGACAAAACAGATAAGGCAATGTCATGTGGCTGTGCCTGCACCAGCCCTCCTCTTTAATACTATGGGGAAAATAAAGTACAACTCTGCTGATGCTTTAGACAAAGGATTTAGTTTGGCATTAAGATTAAATCCTGTTAAGAAAACTCTGATGATGACACGACACCTCCATTCCTTTTGCAAAGCTATTGTAAAAATAAAAAATCATTTACAGCTTTAAATATCCACCCCTTAGTCGGGATTTATATTCCTGGAGCAATGTCTGGAGCAGATGTTACTCTAAAGAGGCTGCTGTTTGGATTCAGGGACAGTACAAATCTAAATTAATAAATAATCCATTGGGTATTGCAACCGAGCAGGAAAAGTGGACACCATGAGGGTAATTTTTCACGTTAAACTTCTTTGTTATTTTAAACTTGTTCATTCTTCACCTGTTTAACAGTGCATTACACATAATAAAAACTTTTACCTGGAAAAGGAGTTAGATATTTAAGTCATCTTATTGGATCAATAAATAAAAGTACAGACATGGTTGGTAAGGTGCTGCTGGAGGGGCTGGCTGCAAACACCCCTATGTACATGTACTACAGCAGCATGGATCTTTTTTCTTTCTTTTTTTTTTTTTTTTTTTTGTGTTTTCGGGGAGAAACTGTCACTGTAAACACATGGCACTCAAGTTGAATTGATGTGGATCCAGCCATTTTTTTTTTTTTCGTCAATGTAGGCAGAGCTAAAAATTGTATATTTTCCACTATGACCAGTCTGTGCTTGATTACATGGTCCAGAAGTTTGAAATCAAACTTATAATTATATTTCTAAAATCATGCGCAAAACAGCAACCTTGGAAGCCTAGAAAAAAAAATTGAGTAGCTAAAACCAAATAACTTCAGAAGTAGGAGGTTAAGATTTTCATGTTAGCAATTTAGTGTAACCACACTAATTTGTGGCTAGGTGGGGCATACTGACTAGTAACTACACACATAAACAACATATTTTTCATTGAAGTCCTGTGTTGTTCCTTAGCTGTCTCTTTGAACAAAGGATATGCTTTCTATTTTCTCCAAAATAAAAAATTTTGGAATGAAAACTTGGTCTTTGAATTTCTGGGCTATTTTTAGGTGTAGGTCAGCTGTACCAAATTTACTGGCATACGTATTACTTGTTTGTGGCTTCATAGGCAACTATAGAAAAAATTATATATCCACCCTGATTGCTGGATTTAAAAAATTTTATTTTGGAGAAAAAAAAATTGTAATGTGTAAAATCATGCCTACTATGTGGTCTCACTTGTTGGGCAGGGGGGTCTCTTTTACAGCTTAGTTGTTTGTTTCCCTAATCTATAAAATAAAAGGTTTGGATTATTCACTCTCTAACGTTTGCCTGCAACAGAATCATGTAGAGAGTTTATAGAATGTGCAGATTCTTAAGCCCCTACGAATTCATCAGGTCTGGGGTGGGTTTCAGGTATTAACAAGCTTCTAGGTTTTAAAAAGAAGACCAGTCATTTCTGATTTTGATGTTCGATTGACAAAGACATTTTGAGAAATAATGTACTGTAGGTTTCCTACTGTCTCTTTCAGACCTAAAATGCTATGATTCTGGAAATTTTCTTTCTGAAGTGAATTTCTGCTCATTTGATAAATGGTAGCACTCCTCACATATTATTGGTCATACTACATACACCAAGGCATCAGTTCAAATGAACTAAAATTTGGTCTTTGAATTTCTGAGCTATTTTAGATATAGGTCAGCTGTACCAACTTTACTGGCATATGGATTACTTGTTTGTGGCTTCATAGGCAATTATGTTAACGATTATATACCCATCCTGATTGCTGGATTAAAGAAAAACCTTGTATGCCAAGTCTTTAATGTGTGTACACATAGTTAAATTTAGTATGCAATCTCCATTTCAAATCGTGTGCACACATGCACACACAAGAAACAAAAAGAGAAAGAAAGAGCTGCTTTTTCTTCGTGTCATTATAGGCATCCATAAGAGCATATTTAAACTCCCTAGGTCTCCCTCCACTTCTTGCTTCACCTCTATTATCTTTAAATTAAGAAACTATCTTTTTCTGTATCAATAATATTTTATTTCCTTCTTTCAAAGCCCTTCCTAAAATTCATCTACTTCATAAAAATTTTGTGAACACATACCTCTATATTCATCCTGTTGTGTGCTGGTAAATGTCAGCTGTCTGGGGGGAAAAGTCTGATTTAGAATGTTTGCTAATTTCCATGGTTTAAATATTCCCACCATGGCTGATTTCAAACTACCAATGTTGTATCACTGAATACAGTGTTAGGAAGAGATATGCAGTAGCATGACATCATATATTGTTGTGATGGGACAATTCTTTATACTCCTCCTTTGCAAGTGATGAAACTTAATTTCTTCCATCTGAGTGTAGGCAGGACTTAGTGGTTTTCTCATGAACATAACACAACAAAAGTAACGAGATGATCTTCCAAAATTAGGTTATTAAAAAGACTGCAGCTCCCATCTTAATTGCTCTCTCATGCTTGTGTGTGTGCTCTCTCCTCACCCTCTCCCTCTCTTTCTCCCTCCTTTCCTCCCCCCCTCCCCCATCACTCCATCGCTTGTCTTGGGGAAGTTGTCTGCCATATTGTGGAGAGGCTCATATAGCAAGGAACTGAGGCATCTGACAAACAGCCTGAGAGAAACTGACATCCTCAGTCTAGCATTCAGTTAAGAACTGAGGTCTGTCAACAACCATGTGGGTGGGCAGGGGCAGATCTCAGCCCCACCTGAGCCTCAGGAGGACTCCATCTCTGACATCTGAGGTTTACCACAGCCGCATTAGAGACTCTGAGCCAGAACCACCACTAATACATACCTCTCCCCCATACGGACACAATATGCATAAATAACCTCAAGAACATCAAGGATAGGGTGATGTAAGCAAGACAGCAGAATGGGAAGTTCCAGCCCTCATTCCCCAACAGAAACACAGATTTAACAGTGATACAGGTAACAAATTAGCTTTATAAGAAGTTCAGGATTAAGTTAAGAAATTTCAGTATCCCAGACAAACAAAAAATCACAATCAGCCACACTGAAACACATAAGAAAAGCTATTTCACTTTACCTGCTAGTACAACTCAGCACCAGAGAGATTACAATCCTTTCCTGGTGTAGGGAGGGCAGGGGATAGAGAGTAGGGTGAGCATCCAACATTTCTGGTCTTTCAGTACACCCCCCAAGGGGCTGGCTTCTGTTGTGCCTCTTACAGAGTGCTTAAAGACATGGCATAGTCCAGATGCCTGGGAAAGCTAGGAGAATCGGCACCTTCCCGTGGCTGGCAAGGCGCTGAGAGACCTGTAGAAGGCATAGAACTAAGGCCTCTCCTTCAGGAAAGAAGGAGGAGTGGATCATGACTCTAATGTCCTGAGCCTTTCAGTGAGCTCCCTGAAGAGCTAGTTTCTATCTCATCTCATATGGAGCACAGATGAGACTGACATAGGAACCAGAGGGAGTAAGAGATTGCTAGTGCTGAAAAGAAAAGAAAGGAAAAGAAAAAAGGAAAGAAAAGAAAAAGACTGAACACCTGGGTCAGGACCTAGGAACAAGACCCAGAAACTCTATCTGGGCTGTATTTCCCTATCAAAGCCAGTTCATTAAGACTGGAGAACATGTCATTAAGACATGGATGTCACATGTAAAGACATCAGTGCAAAGCTACAAGTAACATGAAGAATCAGGAAAATAAAACACAATCAAAAGAACAAAATAAATATCCAACAACTGGCCCTAAAAAAATGGAGATCTATGAATTGTCTGACAAATAATTCAAAATGATCATCTTAAAGTAGCTCAACAAGTTAGCTTGATAGACAACTAAACAAGAGAACCCAGATAGACAACTAAACAAAATGAGGAAAACAATACATTAAATAAACAAGAATATTATGAAGAAATAGAAAAGATAAAGAAGAACCAAATGGAAATTCTGGAGTGAAAGAATGCAATAACTGAAATAAGAAATTCATCATAAGGGTTTAACAGCAGATTTGATCAAACAGAAGAATTAGTCAACTCCAAGACAGGTCATTTGAGATTATCCAGCCAGAGAAGCAAAAAGAAAAGAAAATCAAAAGAGTGAAGAGAGTCTAAGGGAATTATCAGACACCACCAAGTGAACAAATATATTGATTATGGGTGTCCAGAAGGAGAAGAGAGAGAGAAAGAAACATGGAAACCATAAAGAAAATACATACAATAGATAAAGAAAAAGAAATAAATACATAACATACAAAAGAAAAAATAACGGAATCAAAGCATGTCACCACAAAAAAAATCAGCAAAACACAAAGGAAGACAGCTACAGAGGAAAAGAGAGACAAAAGAACTACAAAACAGAAAATGACAAAATATCAATAGTAAATCCTTACCTATCGATAATGTAAATGTAAACGGATTAAATGCTCCAATAAAAGTACATAGAATAGCTGAATGGATTTAAAAAACAGTAACTATATGTTGTGAGCAGGAGGTGTTCTTTAGAATCAAAGACACACATAGGCTAAAAGTAAAGAGATGAAAAAAGATATTCCATGCAAATGATAACCAAAAGAGATCAAGGATAACTATAATCATATCAAATAAAATAGAATTTAAGTCAGAAACTGTCATAGAAGGTCCCCATTATTTAATGATGAAAGGGACAAATCAAGAAGATGTAACAATTAAAAAATGTGGCACATATACACCATGGAATACTATGCAGCAATAAAAAATGATGAGTTCATGTCCTTTGTAGGGACATGGATGAAGCTGGAAACCATCATTCTCAGCAAACTATCGCAAGGACAAAAAACCAAACACCGCATGTTCTCACTCATAGGTGGGAATTGAACAATGAGAACACATGGACACAGGAAGGGAAACATCACACACCGGGGCCTGTTGTGGGGTGGGGGGAGGTGGGAGGGATAGCATTAGGAGATATACCTAATGTTAAATGACACGTTACTGGGTGCAGCACACCAACATGGCACATGTATACATATGTAACTAACCTGCACGTTGTGCACACGTACCCTAAAACTTAAAGTATAATAAAAAAAAATACATATGTTCCCAACATTAGAGCATCAAAATATATAAAGCAAACATTGACAGGCTTGAAGGAAAAGTAGAGAGCAACACAATAAAATAGGGGATTTCATACCCTACTTTCGATAATTGATAGAACATTCAGACAGAAAATCAAAAAGGAAACAGCAGACTTGAACAACACTATAGACCAAATGGACCTAAAAGACATACATAACATTCCACTCAATAGCAGCAAAATACATTCTTCTCAAGTGCACACAGAACAGTGTCAAATTCACGTGATCACATGTTAAGCTATAAAATAAGTCTCAACAAATTTAAGATTGAAATCATACCAAATATCTTTTCTGACCACAATGAAATGAAACTAGAAATCAAAAACAAAAGGAAAACTGGAAAATTCACAAATATGTGGAAATTAAACATCACACTTTTAAATAACCATTGGGTCGAAGAAAAAAATCAAAGGATAAATTAGAAGATATTTCAAGGGCAGGGCACAGTGGCTTATGCCTATAATCCCAGCACTTTGCAAGGCCAAGGTGGGTGGACCACTTGAGGTAAGGAGTTCAAGACCAGCCCGACCAACATGGTAAAAACCCGTCTCTACTAAAAATACAAAATTAGCCAGGCGTGGTGGTACATGCCTGTAATCCCAATTATTTGGGAGTCTGAGGCAGGAGAATCACTTGAACCCGGGAGGCAGAGGTTGCAGTGAACTGAGATCACACCATTGCTCTCTAGCCTAGGCAACAAGAGCAAAACTCTGTCTCAAAAAAAAAAAATATTTCAACACAAGTGAATACACAATATACAAAAATTTATGGGATGCAGCAGAAGCAGTACTGAGAGAAGTTTATAGTAATGAACATGTATGGTAAAAAAGAGAAAAAGGGCTCAAATAAACAACCTAACATTACATTTAATAAACTAGAGAAAGAATAACAAACTAAGTTCAAAGCTAGCATAAGGAAAGAAGTAATAAAGATTAGAGCAAATATAAATAAAATAGAATATAGAAAAAACAATAGAAAAAATCAGCAAAACTGATTTTCTAAGAGAAACAAAATCAACAAATCTTTAGCTAAAATAACTAAGAAAAATAAACAAATAAATAAAATCATAAATGGAAGAAGAGATATTAAAACAAATGCCACAGAAATAGAGAATCATGAGACTACTATGAACAACAATATGTCGACAAATTGGATAACCTAGAAGAAATGGATAAATTCTTAAAAACATACAACCTACCAAGACTTAATCAAGAAGAGACAAAATGTCTAAACAGACAAATAAAAATAAGGTTCAATAATGTAAAATATCTCTACATTGAAACAGACAAAATGAGGATCAATAATTTAAAACCCTTCAACAACGAAAAGTAAAGAGCTGCACCAGTGAATTCTACCAAACATTTAAAGAAGAATTAACATCAATCTTTCTTAAACTATTCAAAATAATTAATAGAAGAGATATTTCAAAATTTATTCTATAAGGCCGGCAATACCTTGATACCAAAGCCAGACAAAAAACACTGCAAGAAAAGAAAACTACAGGTCAATATTCCTGATGAATGTATAGGAAAAATTAGCATCTCAATAAAGGCAATAAAAAGCTTTGACAACATTCAACACCATTTCATAATAAAAAAAACTTCTAACAAACTAGATCTAGAAAGAATTTACCTCAACATTAGTAAAGGCCACATATGAAAAGCCCACAGCTAACATAATGTTCAATGGTGAAAAACTGAAAGGTTTTCTTCAAAAATCAGGAAGAAAGCAAGGATACCTACTCTCACCACTTGTATTCAACATAGTTCTGGAAGTCTTAGCCAGAGCAATTAGGTAAGTGAGAGAAATAAAAGCCATCTAAATTGGAAAGGAAGAGATAAAATTGTCTGTGTGTGCAGGTGACATTATCTTATATGTAGAAAATTCTAAACATTCACAAGAAAAGTGTTAGAATTATAAACAAACCTAGTAAAGTTGCAGAATACAAAAATCAACATACAAAAAAATCAGTTGCATTTCTATTTACTAACAATGGACTACCCAAAAAGGAAATTAGGAAAACAGTCCCATTTTCAGAATAAAAATAAGAATAAAATACTTAGGAATAAAGTCAACCAAGATGACGAAAAACTTGTACAGTGAAACTAAAGAAGACACAAACAAATGTAGAGATATCCTGTGTTCATAGATTGCAAGACAGTATTTTTTAAATGTCTACACTACCAAAAACAATGTGCAAATTCAATGTAATCTCTATCAAAATCTCAATGGCATTTTTGTAGAAATAGAAAAAAATTCTAAAATTCATATGGAATCACACAATACCTCAAATAAACAAAGTAATCCTGAGCAAGAACAAAAAAGCTGGAATATTCATACTTACTAATTTTAAAATATATTATAAAGCTGCTGTAATTAATGCAGTATAGTACTGTCATTAAAACACACACAAACATCAACAGATAGAGATCCCAGAAATAAACCCAGGTATATACCGTCAACTAATCAACAAGTATGCCAAGAATACACTGTGGAGAAAAGACAGTCTCTTCAACAAATAATGCTGGGAAAACTAGATATCTACATGCAAAAGAATGAAATTGGACCCTTGTCTTACACTATACACAAAAGTCAACACAGAATGAATTGTGTTGTGAACTATAACCTTCCTAGAAAGAAACATAGGGGAAAATCTTCATGCTATTGGTCCAGGCAATGATTTCTCGGATATGACAACAAAAGCACGAGCAAAAAAGCAAAATTAGAGAAGTGGGACCACATCAAACTAAAAAGCTTCTGCACAGCAAAAGATATAATCAACAGAGTGAAATGGCAACCTGCAGAATGGAAGAAAATATTTGCAAATCATATGTCTGATAAAATATTCATATCTAAAATATATAAGGAACCCATACAAATCAATAGTGAAAAAACAAATAATCTGATTTAAAATGGGTAAAGGAATTGAATGGACATTTCTTCCAAGATGACATGCAAATAGCCATTGGGTATATTAAAAAATGCTTAACATCATTAATCATCAGAGAAATGCAAGTCAAAACCATGATGAGTTATCATCTCACACCTGTTATGATGGCTACTGTAAAAAAAAGATTACAATGTTGGCCAAGATGTGGAGAATTGGAATCCTTGTACACTGTTGTGGGAACGTGAGATGATGCAGCTGCTAAGGAAAACAGTATGGTAGTTCCTCAAAAAACATAAACATGGAATTAACATATGATACAGTAATCTCACTTCTGGGTATATATCCAAAAGAATTGAAAGCAGAATCTTAAAGAGATGCATGCAGTCTTCTATTCATTGCAGCATTATTCACAATAACCAAGATATGGAAACAACCTCATATGTCCATGGACAGATGAATGGACAAAGCAAATGCGGTACACGCATATAATAGCATATTATTCAGCCTTTAAAAAAGAAAATTTTGCAATACATGACGTGAATGATCCTAGAGGATCATAGAAAAACATACACTGCATGATTACACTTCTATGAGATATCTAAAATAGACAAACTCATAGGAACAGAGAGTAGGATGTTTGCCAGTGGCTGGGACAAGGAGGAAACCTGGAGTTACTATTCAATGACATAAAGTTTCAATTACTCAAGATGAGTAAGCTCTAGAGATCTGCTGTCCAACATTGCCTAACATTGTGCTTATGGTTAACAAAACTGTACTATGCACTTAAAATTTTAAAAGAATAGGTCCCAGCCGTGTGCAGTGGCTCACGCCTATAATCCCAACACTTTGGGAGGCCGAGGCGGGTGGAACATTTGAGGTCAGGAGATCAAGACCAGCCTGACCAACGTGGTGAAACCCCATCTCTACTAAAATATACAAAAAAAAAAAAATTAGCCGGGCATGGTGGCGGGCACCTGTAGTCCCAGCTACTCAGGAGGCTGAGGCAGGAGAATCGCTTGAACCCGGGAGGCGGAGGTTGCAGTGAGCTGAGATTGTGCCACTGCACTCCAGCCTGGGTGACAGAGCGAGACTCCATCTCAAAAAAAAAAAAGAAAAGAAAAACAGTAGATCTCATGTTAAGTGCTTATACATTAGTTAATTGATTAAAATGATTTCAATGATAATACTAGGTTGTCACTAGCCTCTTTGACTGTAAAGCTGCTTGTCCTGTAGCACACATAGAAGCAGAGCATTAACTTGTGTCTGTAGTTATGGTTTTCTCCATGGCTATATCACCCTAAAAAAAAAAAATTTAAAAAAAGATAAAGGAGAGTTTCACTTAAAATTGTTCTCGATGAAATTATTAATTTTATTGAGTCTCTACCCTTGGAGGAAAAAAGAATATAGAAGATAAATATGGCAACATTGAAGTGATAAGTATGTGTGTTTATTACATTTGTTTTTAACATAATCAATTCAATTGCAAGTTTATATCATTTATATTATTTTTTAAATAATGGCTCTGTTCAACAAGTGATGCACAAAATTCCTTTAATTTTAACATTTGGCTCTCGCAAGTGGTATGAGCTGGCTTCAGCAGACCACTGCATATCCATCTCTAGTCTTCATTACTCACTCATTGGCAGTCCCTCCCTCTCTTGCAGGCCCTCCTCTGTAAAGGGAGTATTGTGTCATCACTCAGTTTTCATGAACTGTCTGCATTAGGATCACCTGGAGAGCATGATCATATTCCAGATCAATTCGATCCATTTTGCAGGGAATGGGGACTTGGAAACCTGCACTGGAGTAAGTGGTTGGGTTGCCCCAAACATACACACTTTCGTTGGTGATTCTCATGCACACAAGGTTGCAGGAACAATGGTTCAAGAGAAGTTTGACAGAACAGTATTTTTTATTTTTGTTTTTATTTTTGACCAGAGTTTTTTAACACCAGGCCTACTTGTTTTGGAAGATTACTCAATGACTTCATCTGAACAGGAGGCTACACTGTGAGCATTCCATTAAATGTTCATTCATAAAATAATGCCTGTCAATGGGTAGGCACAGCACCTAACACAGGAGAAGTGCTCACTAAATGGAAACCTTCTGTGCCCCTTCACCCCTTGCTGGGGCAGACTCTCCAATTACACGGCCTCTTACCAGCCACTGCAGTGTCCTGTCCAGGCCTTGCTGTTCCAGAATTCTTTCTTCTACTTTCTGAACTCCAAACGCAAATGCCTGCCCCTCCCTGTTAAGCGGCCAAAGAAATTCTCTTAGCCAGCCTACACTGAAGCAGCTCCTCACCCACACTCTGAAGCATATTGATGGATATCTAGGTCCCCTGACCATTTCTGGCCAGTGCTCCAGTGGGGATCATGATTCTGTCACCACTGGATTCTACGCATAAGGAGAGTCAGGCAGGTATGTCACCAAATATTTATGCCACTTTTACTAGAGCTTGTGTAATTAATTAAAAATTAGGTAAATTGCTAAATATGAGAGTAGAAGAAGGTTGAATGCTTTGGAAACACTTCAAGTTTGAAAATGGAATCAGCTATGGATGAGAAAACTGTAGTAGACTAAGGAAAACAAAAATCTCTAAACATTCTGCCCTTAGATTTGTTCAAAAACTTATCACTCCACTTTTAAGAAACTAAAACTAGAAATGATAGAAAATAAATTACGAATGTGATATTTTCAAGAAAAATGAAAGAAACTTCAAGTCAACGGTCCCATATGCATAGAAAAGGCCTTGATCCTATATCCAACAATCAATAGATGAATCAGTATTGCTTATGTTTTAAGTTAAAATAAATTATCAAAATTGTTCTTGTATGCTTCATTTTTTTAAAACAATTATCTTCTTTAACTGATTTTTTTTTCCATTAATCAACCCACTATATGTTCCAGTTACATCATTCAAGAAGGTAGATATGTACCAGACCAAACAGGTAATGTAAATGACATTCTGAACATGCCACTTGAATCGGCAGAACAGTACTCCATCTACAAGGTGTGACCACCTCAATATTTAACTACCAATTCACATGTGGTCCAAAGGGCTTATTGTTGCTTTTTAGAATTATTTTTTATTTTTACTGGTTTGAGCGAGGGGGTCCCTCTATGTTGCACAGGCTGGCCTTAAATTGTTAGCCTTGAACTGCTGGTCTCATGCAATCCTCTTGCATCAGCTACTGCTGTGACCACAGGCATGTGCCACTGCACCCGGCATTGTTTTTCTACAACTCTACCCTGTGCCAATTTCTCTGTATTCCAGTCACCACCCCAGTATCAGCAACTTTCCAGCAGCACTGCCCAACAAAAATACAATATGAACCACATATGTAATTTTAAATTTTATATTAAATAGTAGCCATGTTAAAAAAAAAGTAAAAAGGAACAGATGAAATTAATTTTGATAATAAATGTTCATTCAGCCTATTCCAATTATTATCATTTCTACTTGTAATCAATATAAAATATGTTAATGATATACTGTCTTGAAAATCCATTGTGTAATTTACATCACAGCACATCACAGAGAGACTAGCCATATTTCAAGTGCTCAGTAGCAACATGCGGCTAGTGACAACTGTATTGAACACCTGACAAATCTTGCTCTTGTTATAGTCCCATCTTTAATAATTATTGCTTTTGCTTTATCTTCACAGGTAATATCTTGGTGCAGCCTCTGGTTATTCCTTGCCTGGACCATGGTAACATCTTCCCCTTGAGATTACTCCTCTCCATCACTGGTTAATCTCATTTCTAATCTTGCTGACAAAATCACATTCTCCACTATTCACCTTGACTGCACTATCTAGGATTCTGTCATGTCATCTTTCAGTGGATCAAAACAAAGCCATGATCTTCTTCATCAAAGAATTTGATTAGAGAGCCCTAGGCAATCTTACTTTTTGTATTTACTCCTGCTTCTTTCATAACCTTATTTTATCTCTCAAGCTATTATTTCAAATTTCTGCAACCACCACGCCCCCTCCAAAGGAAATCACTGGGTAACACAACGTAACGTATCAGAGCACTCAGGCTTGGAGATCAAGCTGCCCACGTTCAAAACTTGCATCTGTTGCTTGCTACCTCTGTGACTACAGCAGTTATTTACATCTTCATGAAGAACCAGGTGGGCTCCAGGGAAACAGATTCTGAAATGGAGGTTTCCATGCAGGAGGTTTACTAGGGAGTGCCCATGAGGTCAAGCCCAGTGGAAAGGAAGGGAAGGAAGCAGGATTGTGCAGAGGGAGAAGTTCAGCTGCCATGCAGTCTCAGGAAAGGCCTCAGTCAAACCCATAGTTGTGTCTACACCATCCTTACCTCCTAAGCTGGCTTTCTTCACCCCCAGGCCAACTCTATCCCCAAGACTCTGTTTCTATGATCTTCTTCTCCACCAGGAAGTCTTCCTCTCTCCTATACTTTCAGGTCCTCTTTCTCTCCTTGAACTTTCTCATTACACGAATCTCTCCTATCCTTTATAAAAAAGTGAAATCCTCACTTGAGTCCACTTTCCTCAGGAGCCAAACATCTCAGCTTTCTCAGGTCTCATTCACTCTTTATTCAACGTCTACTCTGTGGGTTCCAGTCATTTAATAAAACTTCATATTCACTGATTATTTACTGTGTGTGAGGTATTACGCTAAGCACTCTAGCTATAGTATCTTACTAAATCCACATGTGCACACTAGAAAGTGATTGTCCGGGTCTTCCTTCAGGAATTAAGGGCTGTTACTTCAGCAAATGGATGTGCTCTCATCAGAGGGCCTCAGCTGTCCACCTCTTTGGGGGATGGCCTTAGCTGAGGAGAGTCCAAGACCACACTACACCGCCTTCCCAGATAGCACACATCCAGCAACTGTTCATTTTACAGTATATGTACATTGCATGCAGCAGTATAAAGGCCGAATGTCCTCACCCACGCTCAGAGCAACTCTCAAGGGTCAACCCAGCTTCAGAGCATCCAATGGGTTCAACTGAGGCCTTTCTTGAGACTGCCTTACAGCTCAACTTCTCCCTCTGCCCAATCCTGCTTCCTTCCCTTCCTTTCCACTGGTGTTGATCTCATGAGCACTCCCTAGTAAACCTCCTGCATGGTAAACTCCATCTCAGAATCCGTTTCACTGGTACCCAGATGGTTCTTTATGATGACATAAATAACTGCTATAGTCACAGAGGTAGGAAGCAACAGATGCCTGTTTTGATCCTGGGCAGTCTGACCCCACAAGCCTGAGTGCTCTGATCCACTATGCCATGTTACCAAGTGATTTCCTAAAGGGCCACCTATTGAATGCTTTTAAATTCTAATTTTACTGGAGCACTCTGCTGCATTTAATACTAAATGCAGTATTAAATGCTTCTTCCTTCCTTGAAACTTTCTCTTCCCTTGGCTTTGGTGTCTGCACAACCTGCTAGCGGGAACTTTATGACCCTCCTGGATTTCCTCAGGCCTCCACACTTGGCCCATTGTTTTGCTCCCTCTTCACATGCAGAGGGTGACCTCATCCACCCTCATAGTTTCACTTATTATCTCTCTCCTCCCATGTTTATAGCTCTCAGGATTCAGAGTCCTGTGTCTTCTACTTAGACAGAGACCAGCCTTTCTTACTAGTGTTTACGCCCAAAGCCCAGCACAGTGAGAATCACAGTCATAGGTGCTCAGTATGTTTGCAAATGAATGACTGAATAAGAAAATTCACTACCAACTTTCTTCTAGCTACGGCACTCAGACTTCTCCCATTGTTGTGAATGGTCTCCTTACTCAGCAAGCTCTTAACGCTCCCACACTCTCCCACAGGATCCCTTCCTAAGTGTGATGCAATAACTACAGTTTCCTTTTCACTCATCAACCACATTTACCAAGTTGCTTGCATGTAATATATGTCATTTACCAATTTTCTCATTCTATCTGTGTAATTATTCAGTGTAATTCCTATTTCTGTCTACATTATTACTTTGTTCATAAGATAATTTTAAGTCTACCACACTAAAAATGTAATATTCAGAAGAGAAAAGTAGAATTTCTACTATGTTCTTACCTTTGGAAATCAAATTACTGAAATGAAAATCAAGTAGCCAACTTCCATCAGTAAACAACTCAAAGAATGACTGGTTTTCCCTTCAGCTGCTGGAAGCTGACCAACACAATGCACAACAACTTTATAATATAGATAAACTTGCTCAGGAATATTAAACACCATCCAGGTGTACAAAAAAGTACCGGAATATTTCATTATCAGCCATAACCATGCCTTATCTCTTATGTTACTTTTCAATCCATAACATTTCTTAATACCTTTTTTAATCTGAAGAGTCCAAAATAGGAAGCCTTTTTGTTTTATATAAAATACATGATGTCAGGGTGAAATGGTATCTTATTTAATAAAAGCCGTTCACTCCCCTGCTAGGCTACAACATAATAAGTGTAAGTAAACACATGTAGTAGTTATGCCTATGTATTATATTGTCTCTTCCCTTGACCAACATTTTGGTAGCTTCTTTGATTCTGGATGGACTGACCATGGTGCTAACGAGATCATTGAGGTTAATCAATGATTTATGTACACAGAGAGAAAAACAAACCTCTTACTCATTCCCAGAACTGCACTCTTAATTTCAAAATTCTGTGGATACAACAAATTCACCTCACTGACGAAATGACAGCTTAAAGCAGATGCCTGTGGGTGAGCGAGTGGTCAGTCACATCAACATCATTTGCCACAAAATCATTTAAAAGTAAGTGAAACAGCACATTCATTAAGTGTATGATCAAAGAATATTCACCAATAACAATGGCTTAGTTTTACATGATTGTTCCTATTGTGCACCTCAGTGTAGATTCATCAAAGTCCTTGAAGTTAAATCAGGATTCTCCTACACCCCAATTACAATATTTGTATTGCCCCTTTTGTTGAAAAGTAACTCATATCTGGAGTCTTGTTCCAAGTCAATGAAAAAGGCAGCATGGTTTGCTCTCCACTTGGTTGCATGGTTTACTACAGCAACACGCATCCTGAATCCATAACCTAGGAGAGGGCAGAATCCAACATACTAGGTAGACGATGGCCCAAGAGGTATGGAGGGGTAGCTGCTCAGCCAAGTTCTCTTGATGGCTCAGCCTATGTCTTGAGGCTAGATTTGCTCTGTTATGAGTGACTTAATAGATTACCTCTTTCAGAGGGAAACCTGTGGTCAAATGAATAATAGAGTTTAGCTGAGAATCTATATGGGAAGAAGGAGGGCTGGGAGAAAAGGAGAGGGCAGGGAAGAGGGAGACACAGGGAGTGAAGGAGAGGGACAGGGAGAGGGAGAGGCAATGGGAGAAGAAAAGGAAGAAGAAGTAAAAAAGTAAAATGGGTACGGAAAGCAAAAGTGAAGCAGTTGAAAAATGAAATCACTAATATCTACCTATTCAGGGGTCTTAGGAACTTTATGCACTTCACCTATTTCAATGTGGTAAGTGTGGGAAATTTACTTTTCTTATGATTAGTCCTAAATCAAACTGAGACACCTCTGCATCTTACTAAAGAAACACAATAGTATAATAATAATAAAAAAAATTACAAAGTACTTTAGTATTTACAAAGTGTTTCATCTGCATTTTCTGACTTGATCCTCACAATGACCTCATTTTATTATCTACATTGACTGATAAGCCACTTAAATTTGTAAAGAATACATTTCAAAGCAAGCAAATGCTGGGTCAAAATATATATTATTATTGGTTCAAAAATATACTTTAGAATTACCTTCTATTTAAGTTTTTGGAGCTGAGCCGATTCTATTTTAGAACAACATACTATAAACCTAAAGGAGCCAAGAACGAATTAAATTTCTATGTTCTCCTCCTGTCTATCTAAAAAGAAATTATTTTTCTTTTCTTTCCTTTTTTTTTTTTTTTCTGGAGACAGATCTCACTCTGTTGCCCAGGCTGCAGTGCAGTGGCACCATCACAGCTCACTGCAGCCTTGACCTCCCAGGCTCAAGTGATCCTCCCACCTCAGCCTCCCTAGTAGCTAGGGCTACAGGTACCTGCCACCACCCCTGGCTGATTTTTGTGTTTTTTGTAGAGTTATGGTTTTGCCATATTTCCCAGGCTTCTCTGTAACTCCTGGGCTCAAGCAATCTGCCTGCCTTGGCCTCCCAAACTGCTGGGATTACAGATACGAGCCACTGTGCCCGGCTAGAAATTAGTATTCTTGTATCCTTACCAAAGACATATAAAGTGTGATATGCCTTTAACAACTCTAAAATGTGGTGGTGGTGTTCATCAGATTTAACTTTAATGGTATACTCTGCTATTTAAAAACAAGATACCAAAAAACTGAATTAAAAAGATGTTACTTACAATGATCTACTTACAAAATGTTATGTGAGTCCCTCCACTAATATAATGTTCAGAAAATGCTAAACGTGCATTTTCTCTTAAATACCCTTTGGGAGTGAAGTTGCCAAAATGAAAATCACATAGTACCCTCTTTTCAGACAAATGTCACCAAGGATGATTGATTTGTTTGTTAGCCACAAGATGTGGGTCAGCCTCTTTATTTACAGTATGCATTAAGTTGCTCAGGAATCCACAGTGGTAGCTCTGAAAATGACACAGATGTGCACAGCAATACACTAATCTTTTATTATAATCTATAATCATATCTTCTTGGATGATATGATTTCCAAACTTCTGACCCTCTCTCCTCCCCCTGCTAAAAAAAAAAAAAAAAAAAAACCCACCCTGTTTTCCTCCCAGTCTTTCTTATCTCAGAAATAGCCTCCATATTTGTTAAATGAAATTCATTTGCAATCTTGATCTTTCCCTTTCCCACACCCCACATCAGCAATCTCTATCAATTCTATATTCACGTTATACACGGAATCCACCCTCTCCTCACCATTGCCTCAGCCACTACCCTAAACTAAGCCACCAACTGACTTCTCTCACATGGACCATTTCAATCAACTTCCTAACTGGTCTCCCTGCCTCTGCATCTGCCCACTTAGAATTTGTTACTCAAACAGCAACCCATTTTCAAAATGTAAATCAGATTGTATCACTTCCCTGCTTAAAAGTTTCCAGCAGCTTTCCAACATAATTGGAACGCGTTCCCAACTTCTTACCATGGCTTTCACAGTCCTACCGGATCTGTCTCCTGGCTACTTCTGCCTCTCCTTGAATACAACTGGACTCTCTCAGGCTTTCTTGTGAAGTAGGCACTCCATGTACTATTTATCATATCTTCCTGTTGATTTCCGTCATCGCATCATCACAAAATGATGTTGTTTCTTTACTTGCGCTGCTTTCTTTTCCCGATGGAAGGTGACCTATCACCAGAGCCTAGTCTATAAAAGAGATTCAATAAATATTTGTTGAAAGAATGAATAATTTATATGTCCTAACATTTTTATTTAAATCCTCAAGAACTATATGCCAAAGGTTCTAATTTAAACTTTAAACATTTCAAGGAAAGAACCAATCTACCTCTAAAAGAATGTAATTCCTCGTAACCTTACTAATAGCTAATATCTTTAAACCAGACTCTGTGCTAGTCATTGGCTTTAATCTTCCACCTACTTACCACATGCTACAAATAAGAAAAATAGAGTTTAGAAACATTAAATAACCTGTGCAAGTTCATATAAATAGGAAATAGTGAAGACAGGGTGGCAGGAAAACACAGCATTATTTCCATGGTGTACTGGAGGGCTTTCCATTCATTCATTCAACAAACTTTTATTTAGGACCTAGTAAATGCCACAGACTCAGCTTTTACTGAGTGAGATGTGGTCAGAAAGGAATACGAAATTGATTAAGTTGTAGTTCCTACCAGGGAAGTATTCAGACCTCCCTCTCCAGGCTACAGAAACAAGATTGCCTCATCCAGTGATAAGCACATTCCCTGTCTAGAACGAATCATCATGCAGAGGAGAGTTTATTTCAATTGGGATTTAGCAGAAGTGAGGGCTGGGAAAAACATATGCTTTCAAGAAGTGACTTTTGGAGTATTTTGAACACTCTGAAAACAATACACAGCAGGTCCTTGAATTATGTCATTTTGTTCCAACATTGATGAGAAAGAAAAATGATTTCCAGCTGGAGCCAGCCAACATCTGTGGAGAGTGTACGTTCTCCCTGTGTCTACGTGGGTTTTCTCTTGATAGTCCGGTTTCCTCCCACATCCTAGAGATGTGCATGTTGATTTGATTGATGTGTCTATATTGTCCCGGTCTGAGTCAGTGTGGGTGTGTGTATGAGTGTGCCCTGCCATGGAATGGCATCCTGGCCGGTGGGTTCCCACCTTATGTCCTGAGCTGCTGGGACAACCTCCAGCTACCTACGACCCTGAAGTGAAATAAGCAAGTAAATAATCTTACTTCTTAAAATTAATCTTTCCTAAATGTACATATAGCTCACAATTTTTTCCATGTTTAATATTAGAATTGTTTGGGGTCTTTATTTAGAAGCTTGTGGTGGTTTTATGACCAGAAGTATGCCGTAGGAACTTAACTCTTATTTATATCAATTAGCTTATGGTAAAATTAGTTTCTTTATATGTCATTTTGTTTAAAGTTACAGTTTCCAAGAACCTACTGACGACATTAAGTGAGGACTAATTGTATAATGAATGTTCAATAACTAGATTGGTTAAATAATTAATGAATTGACAGATTCAGAACACACCACACCCCAGCTCCTTGAGAACCCACTTACGGCAGGAAGTGTTACCAAACACAATGAGTCATTAATACTGTGTGGTTGGGTAAAAAAATTAGGTTCAGCTGCCACATTGCTTTAAATTGTATAGTAAGGATTCTTCCAAGCTTCAATTTTTTTAACTTGTTCTTTCTGGTTCCTTGCCTCGGCAAACCAATATTTTGGCTCCTTGAGTTTTCTTATATTTTATTTAATACTTGCAGAAACCCTAACAGCCCCACCACCATCCCTACTTGAACTTGGTTTTAGCTCTTCCTGGGAACTAGCTTCTTATCAGCTTAGCTTGTTCAGGCTGACTCCCAATACCTATGCTATTTCATTAGCGATTTAATAAATCCACTCCTAGATATCTACCACTAACCCATGGTTGGCCAGACAGCCAACAAGTGCTGTGCCAAAAGCACCATCAAAATAAATGGCAGAGGCGAGGCACAGTGGCTCACGCCTGTAATCCCAACACTTTGGGAGGCCGAGGTGGGCGGATCACTTGAGGCCAGGAGTTCGAGACCAGGCTGGCCAACATGTTGAAACCCCATCTATACCAAAAAATGGAAAAATTAGCCAGGCGTGGTGGTGTGCACCTCTAGCTACTCGGGAGACTGAGGCACAAGAATCACTTGAACCCAGGAGGTGGAGGTTGCAGTGACCCGAGATTGCACCACTGCACTCCAGCCTGGGCGACAGAGAGAGACCCTGTCTCAATAAATAAGTAAATAAATAAATAAATGGCACAAATGGTCCCTTGAACTGATAGGATTATGCAGGAGAGGAAATAGAGGGCAGGTGAGGGTTAGTCACACAGGTTTGCTGATGGAAACAAGCCACAAAGCTCTATGGTCATCCTTCCACTTCTCTTGCTTCTTGTGCACAGCCTTTGCAGCACGGCAGCCTCTCTTGTCTAAAAAGCTTCAGAAACAAACTCCAAAGCACATAATGACCTAGCTTTGCTCATTTCTCCAACTTGTCCCGCCATCTCTGCGTCCTCTCCAATCATACAATCTTCTTTCAGTATCTGGTTTATTCTATTCTCTGTCTTGCCAGCAGATCTTAGGATATTTTGTTGCCTTTACTTGAATCACTCTTCCCCTCTGTCCCCCTTCATTTCTGGTTAGCTTTTAGTTGTCCTTCTGGTCTCACGGTACACATTATTTCCTCCGGGAGCTTTGTCTAACAGCCTCTATCAAGCAAAAAAGATACTGTTGCTATGTGATCTCAGAGTTCCTTAGGCCTCTCTCACCTTTCAGAGGTTTTTAATAATTACTTATTTCATTGTCCATAATCTCCCCTGTACTATAAATTGTGTGAGGGCAGGAATCTTGTCTCTCATGGCCCCTAGTGTACCCTAGCACCTAACAGCATTTGATACATAATGGAAAACTAAGTAAATATTATTGATTGAATGAATGAATACATAAATTCTTAGAGATCAAGCTATGCTCCTCAGTTGACATCTGATATGCTGCTATTTAAGTTGAACCTCAACAATTCAAAAATAACTTGCTCAAAATCTACACTTATTAAGCTGCAACCCCTTCCATAATTGCGGGAAACAGTTGATGGTTGTGGATTTATGCAGGTATGAGAGCAATGTTGCTGAGCTTGATGAAGAACCCATCACCACTACCTACTCCTGCCAGTTTATATGGAGATACGGGTTGTAACCAAAGAAACGTGGAATGCAACAGTACTGACTTCGAAGTCCTGAGTAGATGAATTAGACTTGGTTTATTGCAATTGAACTAAATTTAAATGGCTTAAATGGGAAGGGAAGGGAAGGGAAGGGAGGGGAAGGGGAAGGGGAAGGGGAAGGGGAAGGGGAAGGGGAAGGGGAAGGGAAGGGAAGGGAAGGGAATGCCTGTAATCCCAGCTACTCGGGAGGCTGAGGCAGAAGAATCACTTGAAACCAAGAGGCCGAGGTTGCAGTAAGCCAAGACCACGCCACTGAACTCCAGCCTGGGTGACAGAGCAAGACTCTCTTTCAAAAAAGGGAAGGGAAGAGGGAGAGAGGCAGGGAGGGAGGGAAGGAGATTCACTATTTCAGTAAGGCCAAGAAAATGCTTCATGACTTATTTCTAATTGGCTCCTTGTTTCTGAAGGACAACCACTTTCCCCTAACACCCTTTGGCCAGGATTAGATGTTAATCACTGCCGATTTCTTAGTCTGGTACTCTTCAGTAAAGAATGAAAGCTGTAAAGCAGGCATGCTGCCTTATTAAAGAGGAATTTTCTCAATAGCCAGTTCTCCGAATACTGTTGCCATCCTGTTGCTCATCCCCACTGCCCTGAACTAGCACATTCAAGAATAATTCTTAGTCTTCATAGTCTTGTCTGAGGAACACTTTCTAACGTGTGAGTTTTGTGCAGTAACCCAGGGATAGCTAGAGAAAACCCTTGATTAAATGGTAAAAATAAGCCGGAGATGGTGGCTCAAGCCTGTAATCCCAGAGCTTTGGGAGGCAGAGGCAGGCAGATCACTTGATGTCAGGAATTCGAGACCAGCCTGGCCAATGTGGTGAAACCCTGTCTCTACTAAACAGAAATTATCTGGGTATGGTGGCACATGTCTGTAATCCCAGCTACTCAGGAGGCTGAGGCAGAAGAATCACTTGAACCCAAGAGGCAGAGGTTGCAGTCAGCCAAGACCACACCACTGCATTCCAGCCTGGGTGACAGAGTGAGACTCCCTCTCAAAAAAACAAAAAAAAAAGAAAGGTAAAAATAAACTGGAATAGAATGAAAAAACAAAACCATGAAAAGATCATTCATTTGGGTAACCTAAATTGTCTGAGGGGAAAAGTCAGCTGAACCACTTAGTTCCAGGGTTATTTATGCTTTCCATCCAGCACAGCACTCCTCACAGCAGGAAAATCACTCTCATTTTTGAGGTGTTATAACAGATGTTACATGATAAGAGATTATTCATTTGAATGAAAATCAGAAAAACTGATAAAATAACTGATAAAAATCATTTTAATGTAAAATTCCCAAATTGAAAAAATGTAAAAGTTTTTGTTCTTAACACAACCATTAAAAGTTGTATACTGTGAACTAATGGATATTTTAAGTTTAAACATGTATTTGGTAGTTATATCAAATTATTTTTATATATTGCATATATCCACCCATCACATTTTACAGGAAAAAAATTGGCAAACCTGTAATAATCAGTGTGTACATGGGAAAATAATAGTTTCCAGTGAAAAAGATCTGCACTGGTTCTCAGATTTTCCATATTCTTGGGCCCAACTGGCTGGCAGTCTATTTTTAAAATACTAATTAAGTAATTCAGAAAATTAAGCATCATTTGCTTTTTTAAAAATTTGTTGGTTTTTTTTTTGCTGTTGTTTCTGATATGAGTTGGGCACTCTGCTGTTTGGTGTGTTTTTCTTTATGGCTGTGTTTAATTCTTAAAAATTTGCAAGATGAGCATCATTATTCCCATTTTATGTACAAAGAAACAGAGATTCACTTGAGTGACTTGTCTAAGGGCACAGAAGTAAGTCACACAGTAAATGGCAGAGTTTGACTCCACACTGAGGTCTAAGTAGTTCCTGTGCCCAGTCTTTGGGCCTCACAGCTTCAAGCAAAATACTGCCACCAGCTGGCGAGTGAACTATTGCCAAATGGTGAATTTGCTCTCCAGTGGTCTCAGCTCACAGCCCCCTTAAAAAAAAAAAAAAAAAAAAAAAAAAGCCTGTCTGTCACAGGAAGGAGATTCAAACTCTGAGTAGATAACTAAACTAAGTGACTTTTAAGGTCATTGAGGACACGGAATTATTATGCAATGTCTTTGCCTGTCTCAGAAAATCGCATGGCCTTCCAGATAAGTGTTCAAGCTAAGAAGAGATAGAAAAAAAATCTTCCTTCTGTATTAGTCTTAGAGAATGGGATGAGCTATTTGTAAGTAAGCATTATTCTAGCATCTCTGATCTTAGAATTAAGGAAATCATGTCCATATTGTTTGTTATAGGTTGAATTGTGTCTCCCAAAACAATGTTGAAGTCCTAACTCCAACCCCCACTCCCTGTGAATGTGATCTTATTTGGAAAAGGGACCTTTGCAAATGATCAAGTTAAGATGAGGTAATACGGGCGGGCCAATATGACTGCTGTTTTTATGAAAATGGGAAATCAGGACACAAAGAAAGATAGACATAGAGAGAACACGGTGTGAACATGAAGGCAGAGACCAGGGTAATGCATCTACAAGCCAAGAAATGCAAAAGGCATGCCGGCAAACTATTAGAAGCTAGGAGGGGCCGGGCGCAGTGGCTCACGCCTGTAATCCCAACCCTTTGGGAGGCCGAGGTGGGTGGATCACCTGAAGTCAGGAGTTTGAGACCAGCCTGGCCATCATGATGTAACCCCATCTCTCCTAAAACTATAAAAATTAGCTGGGCATGGTGGCAGGCGCCTGTAATCCCAGCTACTTGGGAGGCTGAGGCAGGAGAATCACTTGAACCTGGGAGGCAGAGATTGCAGAGAGCCGAGATCATGCCATTGCACTCCAGCCTGGGCAACAAGAGCAAAACTCTTTCTCAAAAAAAAAAAAAAAAAAGGAAAGGAAAAAGAAATATAGAAGCTAGGAGGGAGGCATGGAAACGGTTTTCCCTCAGAGACTTGAGAGGGAGCTAACCCTGCTGACACCTTGATCTCACTTTTGGCTTCCAGAACTGTGAGACGATACATTTCTGTTGTTTAAGCCATCCAGATTGTTGCTTATTGTTATGGCAGCCCTGACAAACTAATACACTGCTAACTGTTTGCCTTTTTGTTTTTTAAACAGCTTTATTGAGTAATAATTCATGTACCATACAATTTGCCCTTTTAAAGCATAAAATTCAATGTCTTTTAGTATATTCATAGGGCCGTGCCACCATCACCGCAATCTAATTTTAGAACATGTTTATCTCCCCTAAAAGAAACCTGCTAGTGGATAAGCAGTCAGTCCCTATTCCTCCCTCCTAAGCCCCAACCCCCAGCCCTAAGCAACCACAAATCCACTTTCTGTCCCTATAAATTTTTCTCTTTTGAATAATTTATATAAATGGTATCATATATATAATATATGGTCTTTTGTGACTGGCTTCTTTCTCATAGTATGTTCAAGGGTCATTTGTGCTACAGCATGAATCAGTACTGTATTCATTTTATGGCTGAATGACATGCCATTGTACGAGTATTCCATATTTTTTAATTCATTCATTAGTTCAAGGGTTCCCAGTCCCTGGGCTGTGGACCAGTGCCCATCCGTGGCCTGTTAGGAACCAGGTCACATAGCAGGAGGTGAGTGGTGGGCGAATGCGCATTACCACCTGCGCTACACCTCCTGTCAGATCAGTGGTGGCATTAGAGTCTCACAGGAGCGCACACCCTACTGTGAACTGCACATGCAAGGGATCTAGTTTGCGTGCTCCCTATGAAAATCTAATGTCTGATGATCTGAGGTGGAACAGTTTCATCCCAAAACCACCAACCCCCACCCCCATCTGTGAAAAAATTGTCTGCCATGAAACCAGTCCCAGGAGCCAAAAAGATTGGGGACCACTGGATTAGTTGATAGACATTTGGGGTGTTTCCTCTTGTTGCTATTATGAATAATGCTACTATGAACATTCATGTACAATTTTTGTGTTCACATACATTTTCATTTCTCTTGGGTATATACCAAGGAGTGGAATTGCTGGGTCCTATGGTAACTCTATGTCTAATATTTTGATGAACCGCCAAACTCATTTCAAAGCAGCTGCACCATCTAACACTCCCGCCAGCAACATAGAAAGGTTCCAACTTCTCCACATTGTTTCCAACACTTGCTATTGCTTATCTTTTATATTACAGCCATCATCATGGGTGTGAAGTAACATCTCATTGTGGTTTGGGCTTGTATTTCCCTAAAGAATAATGATATTGAGCACCTTTTAATGTACATATTGGCTGTTGGCTCTTTGTATACTTTTTTTTTTTTTTTTTTGAGATGGAGTCTCGCTCTGTTGCCCAGGCTGGAGTGCAGTGGCACAATCTCGGCTCACTGCAATCTCCGCCTCCTGGGTTCAAGCAATTCTCCTGCCTCAGCCTCCTGAGTAGCTGGGACTACAGGTGCCTGCCACCACACCCAGCTAACTTTTTGTATTTTTAGTAGAGATGGGGTTTCACCATATTGGCCAGGCTAGTCTCAATCTCCTGACCTTGTGATCCACCTGCCTCAGCCTCCCAAAATTCTGGGATTATAGGCGTGGGCCACTGCGCCCAGCTGGCTGTTTGTATATTTTCTTTGGAGAAATGTCTATTCAAATCTTTTTTTTTTTTTAAGTTTTACTTTAAGCTCTGAGATACATGTGTAGAATGTGCAGGTTTGTTACATAAGTATACATGCGCCATGGTGGTTTGCTGCACCTATCAACCCGTCATCTAGGTTTTAAGCACCGCATGCATTAAGTCTTTGTCCTAATGCTCTCCCTCCCCTTGCTCCCCAACCCCCCAGCAGGCCCCAGTGTGTGATGTTCCCCTCTCTGTGTCCATGTTTTCTCATTGTTCAGCTCCCACTTACGAGTGAGAGTATGTGGTGTTTGGTTTTCTGTTCCTGTGTTAGTTTGCTGAGAATTGGGTTATCTCTTGTTGTTATTATTGAGTTCGAGTTCTTTATATATTATGGACACAAATTCTTTATCAGATATAGGATGTGCAAATATTTTCTCCCATTCTATGTATTGTCTTCACTTTCTTGACGGTATCATTTGCAGCACAAAATTCTTCACATAGTCCATTGTATCCACCATTTTATTTTGTTGCTTGTATTTTTGGGGTCATAAATAAGGGATCATTGCTAATCCAAGGCAACTCCTTCACTTCCTTCTAAGAGTGTTATCATTTTTGCTTTTACATTTAGTGCCATCATCTGAGTTACTTTTTTGTGTATGTAGTGAGGTAGATCTATAATGTCATCCTTTTGCATGTAGATGTCCAGTTGTTCCTGCACTATTTGTTGAAAATACTGTTCTTTACTCATTAAATTATCTTGGTAACACTATTAAAATCTATTGCCATCAATATCAGGGTTTACATCTGAAGTTCAAACCTATGCCATTTTTTATACGTCTACCGTTATGCCAAAACCACGCTGTCTTGCTTACTGTAACTTTGTTGTAAGTTTTGAAATTGGGAAATATGAGTCTTCTAAATTGTTCTTCTTTTTCAAGATTGTTTTGACTATTTTGAGTCTACTGAATTTCCATACATATTTTAAGATTGGCTTGTAATGTTCTACAAAAAGGCAGCTTGGATTTTGATAGAGATTGCATTGAATTTGCAGATAAATTTGGGAAGTATTGTCATCTTCACAATATTAAGTTTTCTCATCCATAAAAATGTCTTTGCATTTATTTAGATCTGCTTTAATTTCTTTCAACAATATTTGTAGTTTTCATTGTGTAAGACTTTCACTTTCTCTGTTAAATGTATATCAAAAGTATTTTATTGAGTAATAAGAATGTATTAAGATGGTGAATAGGAAGCAGGACTAGCTTGCAGCTCCCACTTGGATGGACAGAGCAGCCTGTGGAGACTCACATCATGAACTTCTGCTCTGAGAAATACCGCAGGAACATACCTGGAAAGCTGAGAATCCACAGACCCTTTGAAAGAACTGGATCACTGCTGCAGGCTCCCTGAGATGCCGAGAAACTGTGAGTCTTCTTGCTTTATCAACAGAGAGGCTCGTGGTCTGGAGCAAGTTCTCAGCCCTGGTCATCAGCTGCCTGAAAATAGATTTGGTGCTGTTGGGGGAACACAGTGGGAGTGAGACCAGCCTTTAGGACTGTGGGCTGAGTGGGAGTGGGGTGATGCCTGTGACTGCCAGCTGTCCCCCACTTCCCTGCTGAGTCCTGTATGACTCAGCAGAGGCAGCCATAATCCCCCTGGGAATATAATTCCATTGGACTGGGAACCACATCCCCATCCCCCACAGCAGCCACAGCAAGACCTGCCCAGAGTGGATGAGCTCAGACACACCTATCCCTACCCCCAATTAGTGGTCTTTCTCTACCCACCCTGGTAGCCAAAGACAAAGGTCATTATTTCTTGGGAGCTCTATGGCCCTGTCCACCACCTGAGAAACCTGAATACTTAAACAGGTGTCCCTAGGGCAAGTTCGTATCCTCCCTATAGGACCGCAGCTGATGAGTTCTTGAAAGCGCCACCTCTTGGCTGGAGGCCAACCAACACAAAACCAGCACACTAAACAAAAACACAACCAAGGACCTTCACAGAGTCCACATCACTCCCCTGCTACCTCAACCAGAGCAGGTGCTGGTATCCACGGCTGAAAGACCTGAAGACCAATCACATCACAGGACTCTGCAGATGCTCCCCAGTACCAGCCCAGAGCCTGGTAGCTCCACTGGGTGGAGGTCAAAAACAGTCACCACAATTCAGCTCTCAGGAAACTCCATTCCAAAGGGGAGGGGGAGAATGCCACATCAAGGGAGCACACTGTGGGACAAAAGAATCTGAACAGCAGCCTTTGAATCTCAGATCCTCACTCTGACATAGTTTACCCAAATAAGGAACTAGAAAAACAATTCTGGTAATATGACAAAACAAGGTTCTTCCACACCCCCAAAAGATCATACCAGCTCACCAGCAATGGATCCAATCCAAGATTAAATGTCTGAATTGCCAGAAAAGGAATTCAGAAGGTTGATTATTAAGCTAATCAAGGAGGCACGAGAGAAAGGTGAAGTCCAACTTAATGAAATCAAAAACGTGATAAAGGATATGAAAGGAAAATTCTCTAATGAAATAGATAGCACAAATAGAAAACAGTCACAACTTCTGGAAATCAAGAACACATTTAGAGAAATGCAAAATGTACCAGAAAGTCTCAGCAATAGAATCAAACAAGCAGAAGAGAGAACTTCAGAGATCGAAGACAAGGTTTTTGAATTAACCCAATCTGTCAAAGAAAAAAAATTTTTAAAAATGAACAAAGCTTCCGGCTGGGCATGGTGGCTTACTCCTGTAATCCCAACACTTTGGGAGGCTGAGCCAGGCAGATCATCTGAGGTCAGGAGCTTGAGACCAGTCTGACCAACATGATGAAACCTCATCTCTACTAAAAATACAAAAAAAAATACAAAAAAAAAAAATACAAAAACTAGCCAGTTATGGTGGTGCATGCCTGTAGCCCCAGCTACTCAAGAGGCTGAGGCAGGAGGATTGCTTGAACCCAGGAGGCAGAGGTTGCAGTGAGCTGAGATCGTGCCACTGTACTCCAGCCTGGGCAACAGAGCGAGATTCCATCTCAAAAAACAAAACAAAACAAAACCTACCACCACCACCAACAACAAAAAAAACCTTGTAAGCTTTATTTAAAAATGTTTGCAACAATAAACTAAAATATCTACATTGGAACCATGGTAGCTGGAAGTATCACTAGAAATAATCCAGTTCAGCTCAGCTGTGGTGGCTCATCCCTGTAATTTCAACACTTTGGAAGGCTAGGGTGGAAGGATAGCTTAAGGCCAGGAGTTTGAGACCAGCTTAAACAACATAGCAATACCACAACTGTAAAAAAAAAAAAAAAAAAAAAAAAAAAATTTTTAAATTAGCTGAGCATCTGAGCATGGTGGCACATGCCAGTAGTCCTAGCTACTCAGGAGACTGAGGCAGGAGGATTGTTTGAGCCCAAGAGTTTGAGGCTGCAGCTGCCATGATCATGCCACTACACTCCATCCTGGAGGATAGAGTGAAACACTGTCTCAAAAAAGAGATATAATCCAGTTCAAATTCATCCTCATTTCATGATAAGTGTTTGAGGTGATGAATATGCTAACTCCCCTGATTTGATCGTACACATTGTAAACAACTATATTATGAAATATCATACTGTACCCCATAAATACATATGATTATTATGTGTCAATTAAAATTCATTTTTAGGCCCAGTGCAGTGGCTCGTGCCTGTAATCCCAGCACTTTGGGAGGCTGAGGCAAGTAGATCACTTGAGGTCAGGAGTTTGAGACCAGCCTGGCCAATATGGTGAAACCATTTCTCCACTTAAAAAATACAATAATTAGCCCCGGGAGTGGCGGCGCACGCCTGTAGTCCTAGCTACTCACGAGCCTGAGGTGGGAGAATCTCTTGAACCTGGAAGGCAGAGGTTGCAGTGAGCCAAGATTGTGCCACTGTACTCTGGGCTACATATCGAGACTCTGCTTCAAAATAAATAAAATAATAAAATAAAATGTATTTTTAGAAATTCATCCTCATTTTAAGGATCTCTTTCATTATATACTAAGAATCCTATAGCTGCTGCCTAAATCATCAATGAAGGGGAAGATAACTAGCTCTAATTTTAAGAAAGTTCTTCCAAAGTTTGAATTTTTAAACGGCAAACACCTAGAACTTTATTCCCTGATACACTTATGCTTTCTGGGGCAATAATGAATGACTCACCCTCTTTTACATAATATCATTTCAGACATTTGAACACACCTTTGATGTTTCTAATTAGTCTTCTTTTCTCTGACCAGTTCTGTCTAATGGAACTTTCTGTAATGATGGAAATGTTCTAGAATCTGTACTCAGAGATGTCAATGGCCACATCAGCTCATGACTACTGTACTTGACAGAGCTGCTCTAGACTATCCCTCTGTTTCCTTAAATTATCTTGTGTAATTACTGCTAGACCTTAAGCAATTCCTTGCTGGACACAGTGGCTCATGACTGTAATCCCAGCACATTGGAAGGCTAAAGTGGGTGGATCACTTGAGGCCAGGAGTTCAAGACTTGTCTGGACAACATAGCAAAACCCTGTCTCTACTAAAAATACGAAAATTAGCTGGGTGTGATGGTGCGCGCCTGTAGTCCCAGCTACTTGAGGGACTGAGGCATGAAAATCGCTGGAACCCAGGAGGTGGAGGTTGCAGTGAGCCGAGATCACACCGCTGCACCCCAGGCTGAGCAATACAGTGAGACTCTGTCTCAGAAACAAAAACAAACACAAAACAACAACAACAACAAAAATCCTGATTACTCTCTTGTCTCCTGTGGATGTTAGTCATATATGGAAAACATAATATGCTTTTCCACCCGTGACCAATCAAAGCAGAATAAAAGGAGATCATTGTCTTCTCTGTAATTTAGGCTTACCTTTAATAATTTAGCTTACGGCTGTCTTAAGTTGTGGGGAAGTGAGCACTTGTAGTCCACTAAAATCCTTACGGCTCTTAGGTATATATTGCTGTTAATCCTGGTTATGTTTCCTCTCCTCCATTTGTACAGCTGAACTTTTAAATCAAGGCAAACATTTTGCAGGATCTTGATTCTGTCCTGTAGAACAAAGTGTCAGTTGCTGTTTTTCCTCTGCCTCAGTATTAAATTTGATAAGCTTGGCATCAGTGGCCTTGTCTAAGTCAATGATAAACATGTTTAACAGGACAAGGCTACAGGCAAAGCCTCGAGTCACAACACTAGAAACTCTCCTTGGTCAAGAGAATTTGGATTCAGTTGCTGAACCAGGTAAGACTCTAACTACATTTCTGGTCCAAAGTGGACAATTGACAAAGGAAGTAGTCATGCTCTTGATTGTGTAGTGATCACATGAATGTAACCATTCATCAAGCTGTGTGCTTTTCTGGTGTGTTTGTATGATGTAGCTCCATTAAAAATTAAATACCATGGTATTGTGTAATACTAAAAGCCAGCATTTCAATTTCACTTCAAAACTCTATTACAAAGCCTTTAGGCCCCAGGTCCCTTTTCCAACTCTGTGGAGCCACACTTCCCAAGGGGCAGATTTATTCTTTGGAGAAATGGAACAGAAGAGGCTCAAGACTCTCCTGATGCTGAGGAGGCCTTGGGTGAGGTAGGCAGGTGGCAGAAGAGGGATTCTGTGAAAGGGAACCCACTCAACTGTCAGATCCTGTCTCCTCCCACATATGTGATTCCCAGCATGAAGACATATGAGTAGTTTCTGCCCCAGACAGTGATTGGAAGATTTTTTTGAAGAAACTGAACCAAACCCACAGAAAAATACTTAACAAAGTTGGAAAAGATTGACTTGCTGCCTGATCATCTATGGTTTTACAATCACATTTGCAAATTCTTTCTGTCACCTGGAATGCAAGTTATCTGACTTTGGAGACTTAAAAGTGTATTTAAGGCCAGGCACGGTGGCTCACACCTGTAATCCCAGGACTTTGGGAGGCCGAGGCAGGTGGATCACGAGGTCAGGAGATCGAGACCATCCTGGCTAACACGATGAAACCCTATCTCTACTAAAAACACAAAAAATTAGCCAGGCGTGGTGGCACGCACCTGTTGTCCCAGCTACTTGGGAGGCTGAGGCAGAAGAATTGCTTGAGCTCAGGAGGCGGAGGTTGCAGTGAGCCGAGATCGCGCCACTGCACTCCAGCCTGGGTGACAGAGCGAGAGTACGTCTCAAAAAAAAAAAGTTTATTAAAATGTATGAAGTACTTTGCTAAATATTTCCTCCTCTTTGGGATTTGCTTCCCTTTGAACAGGGCTAGTTTGTTTCCTTTTCCAACTTGAAGATCATTTTCCTGTGACATAGACATGCAAAAATTAGGTAGCTCAGCCTCCCATTCTAATATGCTAACGGTATATTACCTACTCCTGGGCAGTGACCAATACCGTATTCTCCTACCTCTATACCATCATGATATTTTATTATTATCAGATGAATTATTTTATAGCAAAAAAAAGCTCAGAGAACCTTCATGGAATACAAGAGGTCTGATTGAAATCTACCAACAGACTAAATAGTTCTAAATTTTCTTTATTAGCTGGACACGAACTCAAATGGACATGAATGTGCTCTAATACATAATTTGTTCCCTCAAAGAGCATATCAAGCTGCATATCCCACAAGAACATGACCAGTGAAATCAAAGTTTAAGATACCAAAGCATTAGAATGTAGCCAGACTTCAACTGAACCCGGCAGCCCCCCACCTGGTTCTGGCTCTGGCTTGTATTTCAAGAACCCTCTTCTTTCCTTGTCTTCTCCTTCCCCATCATTTGCTGTTAATTACTAAAAACCTTCTGAACTGACTACTAAAATGGCAGCTTAATTGCCGCTCCTATATTATGATGCTATTACAATGTCCTCTCTTTGTTTTAATTGACAGTATTTATTGAACTCCTACCATGTTCAAGGCAAGGTGCCAGGTATACACAACAAGGAGAAAATACACAGAGTGGGAAGATCTCAGCTCTGCAGTCAGCTTTGCCATGAACTACCCGCGTGCCTTTGACTATGTTAACAACATTCACTGGCTGAGGGTTAGGCATGAGCAAATGTGCAGAAGAATGAAAGCACACAGTGCAAAAGAGAAATCTTTGGCTAAAAAAGAGGTAGCAATACAATTTGCAAATGTGATTGTAAAACCATTTTAAATAATCAGGCAGCAAGTCAATCTTTTCAAACTTTGTAAGTATTTTTCTGTGGGTTGGGTTCAGTTTCTTCAAAAATATCTTCCAATCTCTATTGTTATCTGACTTCAAGTGATCTGCCCACCTTGGCCTCCCAAAGTGCTGGGATTACAGGTATAAGCCACTGCACCTGGCCTTTTTAACTTTAAACATGTTTTAGAATTTGCCTAAAGATAAAAAGGTATCTTGGCTATTGTGAAGTGCTACAATAAACTTGAGGGAGCAGAAAACACAAGGTGGCGTATGCTGAGAGGTGATAGAGATGAGTGTTACAGAACTCTGAGTGAGGGAGAGTGGGAGAGATTTCTCTAATCTGAAGCAGAAATAAGACCTCAGAAAGAGTGGGGCTGATGGAGTGGTGCGGTGAGTCTTGAACCGGATCTTTAAATAAAGGGAGGGAATTAAAAAAAAAATAGCTAACATTCATTACACGCATCACATACTTCACATGGTGCATCTTATTGAATCCTCACAAACCCCCCATGAAGTATTATTATCCTCATTTCATAGATGAGGAAATAGCTCTCCAGAGAGAGGAGGGGGAAAGGCTTTCCAGGGAGTGAGCCAATCACCAGGAGCCAAGGAGTTTCATAATGCAAGGGAGCAAGACCGGCTGGCAGGGCATACATGGCATTCTCTCCTGTTACTATCCCAGCAGTGCTGGTTTCAGCATCCTATACGCAGCTTGTAGGTTAGTTATCCCATGTTCTCATTCTGTCATGGTCCCTTTCCTTTTGTGAGTACACAATAAGCAGCCTGTGTCCCTGAGTTGAATTACTTATCTTCCTAATAGTTTGAAAGTAACATTTCCTATCTTAGATTCTAGCCATTCATGTCCTTTTTCTTTAGACTTTCAGAATGTAACAGACCTCTAAGCATATGTACTAAAGACATTTTACCATGGCCCTCTTATGATGTCATGTAAGAACGTCAACATTTGGCAGTCACTTGCAGAGACAGCATTCATTAGACTAATAGCATGCTACTCTTTCTAACATTGGCTGAAAAATTCTATTCTTCTGCAAGAATGGATTAGGAGCTAAACCTTCAGAAACAAGGTGCTCACTCTTCAGGAAGAGCTTAGATACTATCTCTCTCTATGGAAATACAGAACTTAAATGTGGAATTAAAAAGCCCTACTAGGCCAAGCGCAGTGGCTCACGCCTGTAATCCCAGCACTTTGGGAGGCTGAGGCGGGCGGACCACAAGGTCAGGAGTTCAAGACCAGCCTGGCCAACATGGTGAAACCCCGTCTCTACTAAAAAATACAAAAAATTAGCTGGGCGTGGTGGCGGGCACCTGTAATCCCAGGTACTCAGGAGGCTGAGGCAGAAGAATCGCTTGAACCTGGGAGGTGGAGGTTGCGAGGTTGCAGTGAGCCGAGATCGTGCCACTGCACTCCAGCCTGGGCGACAGAGCAAGACTCCATCTAAAACAAAACAAAACAAAAAAACCTACTAGGTTTTATATAAGAGCATGAGAATTCGAAGTTGGGGTGAGTCTCCACAGAACAAATCTTGTCCAAAGGTCTAAATGTCGTTAGCCAAATATGTAGCAAAGAATAAAATACTAGTTAATTATAATTCTAAGCATACTCTACTACTAATTTTTAAATTATAATATTAACTAAACTTTTAAACAATTAGTAAAATCCAAATAGATAATCCAAGAAACAGAGTCTCGCTCGTCAGCTGGGCACGGTGGCTAATCCTAACACTACTGGGAGGGTGAAGTGAGAGGATCGCTTCAGCCAGTTCAAGATCAGCCTGGGCAACATAGTGTGGCCCTGTCTCTACAAAAAATAAACTAGCTGCATGTAGCTGCACACACCTGTGGTCCTAGCTACTCGGGAGACTGAGATGGGAGGATTGCTTGAACCCAGGAGGTGGAGGCTGCAGTAAGCCAAGATGGCACCATTGCACTCCAGTGGAAGACAGAGCAAGACTCTTAAAAAAAAAAAAAAAATCTTGTCAATTATTTGCTAGAGTCAGAGTTATGTACCCTGTTTTGTATTCTAGTCTTCATATTTATTTTATTTTTGTCTAATTATCAAATGCCAGTATAGTTAAAAGCTTAATTTAAGTAATTTCAAAAAGAAAGGTTTGGCTGCTAAGTTAAAGTCTGTCTACTCCATACCAACATACTTGTATATGTCTTACCAGTTCCTGGATGACTACTAGTTTAGAACCTTATTTCTCTTCAAATATCACTTTTAAAAGTATTCCCTACGAGTTTTATAGAAGATGCAGCTCTCCAGCATAGTGAACATAGTAGCCACAAGCACAGCTTCAAAAGTCAAAAAGACCAAGCCTGTGACCTGAACCTCTCAGACAATTATCTCATCTATCAAATAGGGACAATAGCATCTACCTCAGAAATCAAATGAGAACATGCATTAAAATCACAGCACACTAAACATAGCACGATTCAGGACACAAACTGCTCAATAAATGTGTAGTATGAAGCATGAGTTGGAATTTACCAAGTTGTTTTAAAACGTTTAGCAGAGCTTCCAGCAGCAGGTGTCACTCTCTCCCCAAGTGATGACAGGGAGTCACCTTTTATTGCTAATTCAGATGCTGGGCATTCCATGAGTACTAGGGAGTAAAAGGTAGAAGACAAAAGAATTCTTATAGGTATAACTAAACAGCACACTTTTTTTTTTTTTTTTTTTTTTTTTGTTGGGGTTTCCCACTCTTGTTGCCCAGGCTGGAGTGCAATGGTATGACCTCGGTTCATTGCAATGTCTGCCTCCCAGGTTCAAGTGATTCTCCTGCCTCAGCCTCCCAAGTAGCCGGGATTACAGACGCCTGCCACAACGCCCGGCTAATTTTTTGTATCTTTAGTAGAGACAGGGTTTCACCATTTTGGTCAGGCTGGTCTCGAACTCCTGACCTCAGGTAATCCACCCGCCTCAGCCTCCCAGAGTAACAGCACACTCTTTAAATTGACAGTTGTACATATTTGTGGAGCACACAGTGACATTTCAATACATATAATGTATACTGATTAGCATATCCATTCTCTCAGACATTTATCATTTGTGTTGGGAACAGTCAATATCTTCCTTCTAGCTATAGTCATCCTACAGTGGTATAGGAACATTACTGTCTCTGCCTTCCAACTGTTAATTTTATATTCTTTAACAAATCTGTTTCTATCCCTCTGTGCTCCCTCCCCTTCCCAGCCTCAAGTGTCCTCTGGTCTAGTCTACCTTTTACCCCTGAGATCAACTCTTTTTAGCTTCCACGAGTGAGAACACGCAGTATTTAACTTTGTTCCTGGCTTACCTCACTTAACACAATGTCCTCCAGTTCCTTCCATGTTGCCACAAATGACAAGGTTCCTTTTTTGTGGCTGAAAAGTATTCCATTGTGTATATATGCCACATTTTCTTTATCCATTTCTTTATCCACAACTACGTTGATTCGGTATCTTGGCTATTGTGAAGTGCTACAATAAACTTGAGGGTGCAAATGTCTCGTCCATATACCAATTTCATCTCCTTTGGATAAATGCCCAGTGGTGGGATTTCGGGATCGTATGGTAGCTCTATTTGTAGCACACAGCACAATTTTAATTGCAGCCAGCCCCAAATTTGTTGCTTGAGGGTTATAACAAATTTACACACACACACACACACACACAAAGGTAGGCATATGAACCACATACAAGGTATAAAGCATGACCTACAAACAAAACATTCTCAGTTTTAAGTATCTGAATCCCTTACCTGGACATCTTTACTGCATAAGGTTTCAAAAAAAGGAAAAAAAAAAAAAAAAAAAAGGAAGTTACCAGATAATGACGCCACAGCTTAAAAAAATAAAAATAATTACCACCATATACTAAGAATTCCCAACCCTTGATCAGTTACAACCTAGATACTTGAGATTATATCAGCCCTGAAAAGTTTAGCTCTATTCTTCAACTGTACAGAAAACATATATTATCTAAGCAGGGCAAAGAGCTGCTTCAACATGTATTGCTTTACTAGGTCAAGACGATTTCCCACAATAGTTAAGCCTGAAAAATTCATGTTCAAACAGCCAGGAAACATTTTGGCAAAGGAAGCACTTAAAAAAAAAAAATAGAAACCAATCCTTTTATTGTACAACTTAATAATTTAATAATTTCTGTACTTTCCATTTTAAGAATAAAACGTGACAGTTAATGTTTAAAACTGGAAACCAGATAATCACACAAAAATCACATTTATTTCAAGAGCTCAAAGTGCAAATACAGCAAGTCAGTTCACAAAGTTTCAAGATACAGTTTTTAATGACAATGGAAATTTGATATACAAAAATGAAAGGGTAAATAGAAATAAAGCTCCTCAATTTTTAAAAAAATTCAAGTAATTTGAAAAGCCTTTAGACTAAAATACTCCACTTACATCCATTCAGAAATGCCAGTACTGCACTGCAATCAAGAAGGACTCTTCAAAGACAGAATCAGCTCAAACTGGTCAGCTCTAGATTAGAATGGAAGTTCTTGGTGCTGGCTTTTCTTGATTTGGAAGCTTCAGTCACTCACTGCTATCAATTGATGAGGTTCAATCCATGACATTTTTATCTTTAGGCAAATTCTAAAACATGTTTAAAGTTAAAAAGGCCGGGTGCAGTGGCTTATACCTGTAATCCCAGCACTTTGGGAGGCCAAGGTGGGCAGATCACTTGAAGTCAGAAGTTTGAGACCAGCCTGGCCAACATCGTGAAACCCCATCTCTACAAAAACACAAAAATTAGCTGGGCGTGGTGGTGAGTGCCTGTAATCCCAGCTACTTGGGAGGCTGAGGCAGGAGAATTGCTTGAACTGGGAGGCAGAGGTTGCAGTGAGCTGAGACTGTGCCACTACACTCCAGCCTAGGAGATAGAGTGTGGCTTCGTCTCAAAAAAAAAAAAAAAAAAAAAGCTAAATATAAGGCCAATACCACTATGAAGAATTTTCTGAAATGACCAGTATATATCTAAAAGATTTAAAGACCAATGTCAAGTTCAGGCCTATGGTTTTACTGGGAGAAAAGCCATAGATTAATACTTCTAGTATCCAAAACCTTCCTGGAAGCTTAGGAACATGGTCTTTTAAAAATTCCTCATGAAAACTGTACTTAAATATATATTTATTCATTTCTACATATATAGAACTTGTAGGTAAAGTAGAAAAAGTTCCCACTAGGAAGGTAATTAAAGGTTGTTAACGTTCTTTTTATCACTTAGTAGCCAGAAGACATGCTTATTTCTGCTCTCCAGAAGCAATGTTAGCTACTAGTTTCTGAATTCAGGAAAACATTTATCTTTCAGGAAGGTTTACGTGAGATATTTATTCAGTCTTTTTCTCAAACTTCTTCCTCTTTTCATTATAGGCATTATATTGAGAGTCTGTTCCAAAAATTCGATCCCACCATGTAAATGTTGAAGCATAGTTTCCAATGAAGTTCATGTGGTGGAAATCATGATGCCGAGAACCAGCATAGAAAGGGATCAGATTTAAAGGGTTGAGAGGAATATCATAACCACTGAAACAAAAATGATAAAGATTATTAAGGAATAAATACATGTCAAATAATTGCTGTTTTTATTAATAATCATGTGTTCACATTAACCAATTTAGATAACATTCCACTTTGCCTAGACCACTTTATTTCTAAGATGTTCACAAACAGCAAACACAGAAAATGATGTATATTCTAGAAACCACTCTAAGAAAAAAAATCCTTAAAAAAATCTATGAAAACCATTTATTTTATGATAAAATATATGAATGATGGAAGAGAGGGATTATAGTAATGAATCTTTAGACACAGTGTTTTAAGAATTAATTTTCTTTTATGTTTTAGAGGAAGCTTTCTCACCATCATCTGTAACAGTTGTAAATAAAGCCCAAAATACTAAATATGTTTTTTAGGAAAAGTCACATAAAATTAGTATCAAGTATTAAAAAGGGCAGGCCCATGATTCCCTGTATAGCAACTTCATTTACTTTTTTAGGCAATGACAAGTTGGAATCAAATGTACTACAATTAATCAAAATATCAGTGTACTTTTCTATAGTTGGGAGAAGACAAATGGCTTCAAAAAAGAGTCCCATTTAAAGTATGCTCCTTTTTTTCTAACTACATATCTACAATCAGACATCCAGTTATACTTATTTGAATCACTCTAACCCTCTCTTCCTTTGAGGGGCTTAGAGGAAGGAAGGTAGAAAGAAACAATGGATAGAAAAAAAAGAAAGAAATGTCAATTACAATTTTTTTACAGAATATTCTCTGCCTAGGACTAGAAGCATTAATTTTGCTACTTTAGAAATAATTCTTAGAATTTTATATTCTGCATTCATGAGTAGAGAAGTACGTCCCAAGTCAAAATGCAATGAACATATAATTAAAAAATAATGAACAATTAGGATAAGCATTTAAGAAGGCATTCAATATAAATAATTTACCACAAAATGTCTTCCAATCAACAGAAAGGATGCATTTGAAATATGTACGTGTTACAAGCAGTAGTTTCATCTTGCAAGTGCTTTTATCAGTGCTGAACAGTAAAGATTAGAAAGTCTTATTCAATGAAGGCTGAATGCTTTGATTTTTTTTCAAATATGAGTTAGGTTTAGGTTTATTACAGAAGGATTAAGAAATTGCTGGTCCTAAATATATATTTGCCCTAATAACATATTATCACTATAAAAATTATAACAGCATAGGCTAGAATGTAAAAACATCTATTATTTAAACTTTTATCCAACAATTATGTTTTCTTAATATAACATTAAGAAGATTAACTTCTCCTATTAGTCTACTTAGAAATATGATAATCTTATGGCCATGAAAATAAATATATTTCATTATACTTTATACCTGAACAGAAATTAATACTCACCTATGGACATCAATAGTTTCTAATAAACGAATGGTCACCCATGCCCAAAGAAGAATTACATGATCACACAAAAGCACGATTCCAATGAAAAATCCAGTTCCAAGAATTAGAGTCTCCAAAGGATGTGCATATTCAGCTTCCATTCCAAATGGAGCCTAAAACAAACAGATAAGAAATTCTTAATTTCTTAGCTATTGTGATGGTCAATTTTAGGTGTCAACTTGGCTAGGCTATGATATCCAACTGTTTGATTAAATACCAGTCTAGATGTTGTTGTGAAGGTATTTTTTAGATGTTGTTAACATTTAAATCAGTAGACTCCAAGTAAAGGTGATTACCCTTCATAATAAGGGTGGGCTTCATCCAATCATTTGAAGGCCTTCAGGATAAAGGCTGAGGTTTCCTGAAGAAGAAGGATTCTCAAGACTGCAACACCGAAACCCTGCCTGAGTTTCCAACTTGCTGCTCCATGGAATTGGGACCCAAGGCTGCAACAATTCTTACCTGGATTTCTAGTCTGTAGCCTGCTTTACAGATTTCAGACTTGATAGCCCCACACTTGCATGAGCCGATTCCTTAAAATAAATCTCTCTCTGCATATATATATTTCAATGATTCTGCTTCACTGGAGAACTTCACTAATACATATATTCTATTTATGCATAAAGTTTTACAAAGTTATATTGATTCTATATGTAGTGATGATTTATCTAGTCATACACTTATAAATAATACTAGCAATTCTCAATAAAAATACTCTTTTGTCCTTACTCAACATCAAAAGTCTAGGGATATAAAATCTTTCTGTCTTTGATGGTTTAGATAAAGGCATTAAATAATTGACTTGAACTCTAATTTTGATTTATGTATTTACAGGCTTGATTTGGCACACCATGTAATCACGGTCAATGCAAAACATACTCACATAACCAGTTTGACAAAGCTACATCAAAGCAATTCTAATAGGCTGGGCATAGTGGCTCACGCCTGTAATCCCAGCACTTTGGGAGTCCAAGGCAGGTGGATCACCTGACGTCAGGAGTTCGAGACCAGCCTGACCAACATAGTGAAATCCTGTCTCTACTAAAAATACAAAATTAGCCACGCGTGGTGACGCATGCCTGTAATCGCAGCTACCTGAGAGGCTGAGGCAGGAGAATTGCTTGATCCCAGGAGGTGAAGGTTGCAGTGAGCCGAGATCATGCCATTGCAGTCCAGCCTGGGCAACAAGAGCAAAACTCCGTCTCAAAAAAAAAAAAAGCAGTGCTAATCAAAGTTACTGTTTTTGTGGGAGTTAGCAATGTGAGGATCTAGCTGTGCCAGTGTAGCACTGTCCACAAGGATGGAAGTCCAAACTTTCATGTAATATTTTTCTTTCAGATCTCAATTTACCATGAAATTTAAGTAATGAAGACAATGTGTAGAAATGGCTTGTTTGTATGTGTGTGTATTGTTCTTAATAATCATGCCAAAGGAAAAGAAAATAAAAACGTCACCAACAATTTTAGAAAAATGCTCAGGCAATTAAAATAGACATTTTGCTTCTAACAGAAAGAATTAAATATAACTCTCACATACCTGAAACTCATGATGAACTTTATGAATATACTTGTATATTCTTTTGTGGTGTAAGAGTCTATGGAGAAAATAGTGCCAAGTATCTTCAATGACTGCACAACCAAAGCATCTTGCCAAAAGAAAATACCTTTAAGATAAAAATGTTGTAATGTGTAAGAAATAATTTTTACTTAAACTATCCAGACTTTTAGTTGGGATCACTGCTTGAGACATTACATAAAACTACCCACTCACTTACCAGGTTGACCTAATTGGGTATATTCATAAATAAATTCTCAAAACCACCAGATACAGCTACATAACTTGATATAAGGTTAAAGAGAGTGCCCACTAGACCAATTTCATTTCATTACGTTTGCACAACTTGCCTAATGACACGTTTCTCAAGAGATATCCCTGTTAAGTGACACATGAATATATATATGTGTGTGTGTATATATATATATATACATACATATTTTTGTTTATATAAACACAATTTCTATAAACCTCATAAATGATTCTCATATATTTCATTCATTTTAAATGTAAAATGTAATATATTTTTGTCAACATAAGCACTTATATATGTATATAAACATACAAAAGACGTTATGGAAACTTCTGATACTAGAAGCTCACCTTCCAACAAAATATTGAAAAGATGTAAAAATGGAAACATTTTAAGATTTTACTGTGGTTTACTTTTCTACTATTTATTTACTTCCAAAGTTTAGAACAAACATTAACTAAAATTAAGAAAACGGGTAAACATTAAGTATAACTTAACTGAATAAGCCACAATTGGGTATAAAAGCCAAATTTTTATCTACATACCATCTTGGCATTCTTTCCCAATCATAAGGAATATTGAAATACTCTGTAAAATAATAGGTTCCACAAATCAAAGGCAGCTGGATACAGAAGTGATTAAAGAGAAGAACTTTGAAACATTTCCATTGGTTTTCCCACGTCTCTGGCTTATCCTACAAAGAAGAATCACAGTATCTAATATTAGTCTCTGCTATCAGAGTTCAACTTGACCTAATTTTTTCTCTGTTTATGTTGGACCTTAATTCTATGTCAGTTATGTTAACTAACTAACTAATAACTAAGACTCAGGAATCTTTGCCTTCTAAATTCTTTACAACTACTATCACTACTTCAGGTGAAGAAACCGTTAACAGATGCGCCCAGCCATAATGATCTCAAACAAACTAAGAAATACTATGGAATGAATAACTCTCCAGTCTTTGCTGCCACAGATCATTCACTTCACTTCTTTTACCAGAAGTTTCAGAGAAGAAATATAATATGCTAAGATTACAGTTGGGTGTCCACAATTGAAGAAGTTGTACAAGAAGCATTGGAAGCCTTTTACACAGTAAGTCGATGCTTCCAGGCACTCAGTGGTATTCATTTCAATAAATAAGTACACTTTTGTTCATATCCAATGACAGAATTATAAACTCTCTGAGTTGAGAAGTACAGAGATGTGTCCTGATTATGGAGTTCACAGATTCAAGTCAAAATGAGAAAAGTTAGATCAAAATGAGATGTTCATAAGACCTCATCAGGATACCCATTTGCTTAGCAAGCCATTATAAAAAACAAAGCAACACAAAACAAAACAAAAACTAACTAAATGTATTCAATTTATAGGACTGCACTTAAGGTGCTTTGAGTTTTACAAAATGATGGTGACAATAAATATCACTTATTGCTTCGTTTTAAATGTCACTGCTGAAAAATTCAGAAACCTGCCAACAAAACTCTTTTAATTGAACCATGAAATCCAACGTACAGGAACTACTGCGCATCAGCAGAAGCCCAAAGAGGTCAACCAGCTTGGGCAGAGTCACACACGCAGTTATTAGCAGAAGTTGGACTAACTAAAATCTAGGTCTCCAGATCCAGTTCTTTTCTTGAAATTCTTTAAGGGGTATCTTCCTGACAAAAATAGGAAAAGCACTGAACTAAGAATCAATCCAGAGATTTGTGCTCTAATACCAGGGCTGCTACTCACCAGTTAACTAGCTCTTGTGATGTTTACAACTCAGTTTCTTCAACAATAAAATGGAAGGATCTGACAACTGCCTTTGTATTTCTAATCTGAGTATTATCTAGCCCCACTCCTCTAAACCTCCACTCTGTAATTGGGGACGAAATAAATGAAGGATTCAGGCCTCAGTTGGCAATAGTACTGTCTCCTACAGCAACTACGGTTAATAGACTTAATTTCCCAGGTAGACTGTGATATCGATGCAGTTACAGAAATCAGAAAGTTAATCAACTATAATAAAATCACGTTATACCATTTAGAGTATACATAAATTAGTTACAAAGACAGTTAGCAATACAAATTCACACCTAGTGCAATATGAAAGTTTACCATATTTTACTTTCTTTATGCATAACTGTACTTAATATAAAGGAATACCTTTACAAGGGCCACAAACTTCAGAAATAATATTTTTAGTACATTTATCTTTGAGGAAAATTTTTGGAGAATTACTAAGATGTATGATTTTTTTTTTTTAAAGAAATAGATCCTGCAAAGTATGCTTTACTTTTTCATTCCTGTGAAATTTCCCCTAACTAGCAAGGATGTGCATTAGCTCTCCAGTTGTCTGTTCTGTTTGAAAGCAGAAAGTCTTTAGTACTATTTCATCACCACCACCAACTTCTTCTATTCTTTTTGACAATTTTAAGAATAAAAACATTTATTGCATATGTTAAATATAATTCTCAAATATTTTATCTTAAACAATTGATACCCTCAATGTTAACCAGGGTATCTGCCTTCAAAATGCATAAACCTGTGATTAATTTGTACTGATATTTTGGTTTCTTTTAAAACTCCTTTAACTTGTGAAAACCAGTCCTGATTTAAAATCACATTTTTTATCAAAAATGCTCAAAGCACGGACTTTAATGGTTATGAAACGTAAAGACTTGCTGAGTACAGACTTGAAGTCAAATTACCCAGCCTTTCAATCTGTTCATAAACAGCTAGTTCTGACCAACTAGACTACAGCGTATTCTTTCCTTTGCCACACTATATTTTAAAGCTGCTCATATACCCTTGCCTGAAAAAGCTCTTTGTCTCTCTGGAAAGGTTACTACTTCTAACCAATGAGTCAGTTGCAAAGTGCAGTGAAGGAGAAAAAGGATGCTTTTGCCTGGCCAGCCATACAATGAATTACAATGAATGAGCCCTATAAATAAATCACTGGGTGACACACGGCAGCCACAATCACCCTAAAGGTGCATTAGAACTTAAGACATCCAAACTTAATTCTGCCTTTCAAAGCAGGTGCTTTTCTAAAAAGCACTTTGGAACTTCTGTGACCTTAATTGAGGGTCACAGAGTACTCTCCTTTGGGTTACATTATTTTTTATTTCCTTCGCCTTTACCCTTTGCTCTTTTCTCCTTTGGCCTGGAGTCCACAGTCATCTGACCCCTGCATTATCTCCAGAGAGGACTAATACTAATACCTGCTTAAAGTGAGACTCTGGGAGAGGCTGTGAAACTAACAGAATGATAACAGAGAATGTGTACAGACTGCCATCCAAAATATATACAGTTGTCCTTTGGTATCTTTTGGGGATTGGTTCTGGGACTTTCTGCAAATACCAAGATCTGAAGATACTCAAGTGCCTGATATAAAATGACATAGTACTTGACATAACCTACACAAATCCTCTCGTATACTTTAAATCATCTCTACAGCACTTAATAATACTTAATAAAATGCAAATGCTCTATAAATAGTTGTTATTTTGAATAATGACAAGGAAAAAAAGACTGTACATGTTCAGTATAGACACAATTTTTTTCCCCTGAATATTTCTGATCTGCAGTTGGTTGGATCCATGGATACAATAACCCATGGATATGGAGAGCCAATTGTACTGAGTGAATGTAAATTACTTTCCATAGATGAATACTCTCAATGGTCTACTTTCTACCAAGACTGTGTGCCCTTGAGTTTTAGTTTGGAATGACTTTTTATGAAAAGTAAACAGCAAACACTAGAAACTATCATCAGCTTACCAAATGCTGACAATTCATCTTTCTAATAAGCTACTCCAAATTCTCACATCAAGCTCATAGGCTACATATTAGATTTCACCTTGTCATGTACGTAGCGACCTCTCAACATTTAGTGCAATGAAGCAAATATCCAGAAACAAGGAGCATCACCTCCTTATTTGGGATGATATGAATGCTGCAGAACTACCTACCATATATTTAGGGAAAAAAAACTTGAATAGCCCTGATCAAGGTCGTAGCGTATTAACAGTCCCTTAGATTTGCTGGAACATAGAGTTGGGGTGAACTGCAAAATATGCACAAATCACCATACCTTTCCTTTCCAGCTAGCTTAAACATTAAAATTTATAAACTTAAGTTACATAACCATCACATCTACTTAAAGCCCAATTTAACAAACAATTCTTGAAATATTATCAATAATGACTTAGGACTGTGCTGTTCAATTCAGGAGCAACTAGTAACATGTGGCTACCAAACACTTTAAACATGGCTAGTCTAAATTGAGATAGACTAAAATTAATGTAAAATACACACGGGATTGCAAAAACTTATCAAATATCTCATTAAGTATTTTTTAGAATTTGATTACTGGTTGAAATAATAATTTACATTTATTTCTTATTTTTTTTGAGACAAGGTCTCACTCTGTTGCCTATGCTAGAGTATAGTGGTGCAATCCTTCTGCTTCCGCCTCATAAGTAGCTAGGACTTACATCACCATGCCTGGGTATTTTTGTATTTTTTTGTAGAGACAGGGTCTTGCTGTGTTTCCCAAGATGGTCTTGAACTCCTGGCCTCAAGCAATCCTCCTGCCCTGGCCTCCCAAAGTGCTGGAATTACAGGCATGGACCCTGCACCCAGTGATAGTTTACATTTATTGAGTTAAAGAATACACATTATGAAATTAATTTCCTTATTTCTTTTTACCTTTTCTATGTATTCTACTAGAAAATTTAAAATTACATACGTGGCTTCATATCTCTATTGGATATCACTGCTTTAGCCTCGCAAAACAAAGACCTATTTACTTTTAAAATATTCAGCAACATTGATGATAATATTCTATTTCTAGTTCCTTATACTCACCTTTTGAATTTTGTATTTTTTCATATAAGGTATAAATTGAAATAAAAATCCAGGTAAACAGAACAAGAAATAAAGGGCTTCATGAACTATAAGGGATCCCCATGTTGCAATCTGGAACTTTGTATAATTATTCAACATATAGTTCCAAGCATTTTTAAATGGTTCTTGCAGAGGATTCTCAGGTAAAAGTGAATCTACATATTCCACAGCCAAGGATGCTGAACTAAAGATGCTGACACTTTCATTTGTTGCCATTTTTCAAATCTCTGCAGACAGCCTTATAATTCTGTAGAAATGAATACATATATAATAAGTTAAACAATGAGCTTTCAAAAAATAAAACAGTTAAAAAATGCATCCTCTGATCATTTTAAAAATGATAATTACTAAAGGAGTATAAATTTTTTACCAAAAAATTACTAAAGGAGTACAAATGGTTTTACACCATTTTAAAAAATTTGCCGGATATCATCACCATTTCCATTTGTAGATATTCCTTTAAAAAACACATTATTTTCAAGAACAATAGCTAAAAGAACAATAGGGGAAAATTTTTTTCAAGCTATATTTAAAGAAATCGTCAATGTGGTTCTCACGGAAAAGCTTCTAATTTAAATGAGCAATAGCTGGGTTTAAAAGTATCACTTAAAGTCAAAAGAACCTATAAAGAAAAAGCCTGCCAAATGTGAGTACATAAAAATTAAGTACTTCCTACTGGGGAATAGAAAGACAAAGTCAAAGATTAAATGAGAAACTGGGAAAAATATTTCCAACATTTTACAACAAAGGACTATAAAGTGTGCTTTAGAAAAAAGACTAAAAAGACAATAGAAAAACGACAAATGCCATTCACAAGCAGTTCACAGAAAAATAAAGGCAAATGGTCACTAAACAAGGAAGAATCTTCACTTCATTAAATGAGGAAATGCACCCTAAAACAAAGAGACACTTTTAGCCTGAGTAGCAAATCTTTAAAAGTTTATTAGTGCCCAGTATTGGTAAGAGGATGAGAAAAGAGGCATAACCACACACTGTGGGCAGGGGGGGATACATCAGTGTATCATTGGAGGAAAAATTAGCAACACCTATCATAATTCAAAATGAATACATCCTTTGATCCAGCAGCTTTCTCATTTAAGAGTACAAAGACAGATACACTAAGATGGAAGGAAGCATTGCTTGTAGTAGCAAAAACAAAGAGGAAAAAATAAAAGCAAAACACAAATAAGCCATCAACAAGGTATGGGTTAAATAAATTAAGTCCTTCCATAGACAATTATACAGCCATTTAAAAGAACAGGGAAGATCTATACGCTCTACATAGAAAGATGTCTAAGACACAGTGTCAATCCAAATAACAAGTTACAGAATAATATGTATAGCAAGAGCCCCACTTAAGATTTTTTGAAAAGGATATGTATTTTATCCATGCACTTTTATGCATATGTACATACAGAGACACACAGAAACAGAAAATGTACATATGGATACAAAGGGAAAAATTTACAGTGGTGACTTCTAGGAAAACAGAGGTATGTGGCAGGGTAGGAGACAGTGTTAATGAAGACAGCGTGGCGGGGTAGGGGAGAGTGTTATGGAAGACAGTGCGTGGAGGGGTAGGAGACAGTGTGGCGGGGTAAGGGACGGTGTTACAGAAGACAGAGTGGCAACTAGGAGATAGTTTTATGGAATACAGTGTGGCAGGGTAGGGGAGAGTATTATGGAAGACAGAGTGTGGTGGGGTAGGGGAGAGTGTTATGGAAGACAGAAAAAAAAATCTGACTTATGTCTTTTGCACAATTTAAACTTTTTAAATGAACATGTTCTACTTACCTAATAAATAAGCTCAATAGGTCACTAACCAAAAAATAAACTTCTCAAGAGTCACTTTCCTAAAAATGTTCACCACTGCTGCTTCTAATTTATGAATTTTTTTGGACCATTTTAAAAATGAGTATTTTAAAGCCTCAGAAGCGTTCTAAACAGTGCTTTAAAAGTCCCCTTCCCCAACACTTCTCAAATTGACCTTTTATCCCATTCTACAGAAGGAATATTGAGAACCAGCCAACTCCTTCAGGCATCTGAATTCACTTCATGCCGTCCTTCTTCTGTCCTATTCATCTCAAATGACTTACACCACAGTGACTATAGTGTTCCATCCTGTGTCACTACAAGCCTTAAAATTTCTTTGCTCATTCATTCTTTCCTCTAAGACTGACCAGTCTTCCTGTGTTCTTATCGTACCTCAAGAACCTGACCATCACTTATCCTTTCTCATCTTTCGTCCTTCTCCCTTCATAGAATCCATATATTCCCTCAGGTCTAAAAACACATTCATGTCTTTTTTTTTTGAGACAGGGTCTCACTGTCACCCAAGCTGGAGTGCAGTGGCGCAATTATGGCTCACTGCAGCCTCGATCTCCTAGGCTCAAGCAATCCTCCCACCTCAGCCCCTCGGAGCTGGGACCACAGGCACATGCCACCACGCCTGGCTAATTTTATTTTTATTTTTTGTGGAGACAGGGGTCACCCTATGTTGCCCAGACTGGTCTTAAACTCCTAGACTCAAGTGATCCTCCCATCTTAGCCTCCCAAAGTGTGGGGATTATAGGTGTGAGCCACTGCGCCCAGCCTACATCTTCCTTCGTTGATAAACACCTTCCTAGTCTCCATTACCTCTTCCAAGCCACTGTCCCATTTATCTTTCTTTGACCCAACCAACTTCTTTCTCAAAGGAGAGCTCTACATAAAGACTGCTTAACTCAGCTAGGCATGGGGGCTCACGCCTGTAATCCCAGCACCTTGGGGAGTCTGATGTGGGCAGATCACCTAAGGTCAGGAGTTCAGGTGAATCACTTGAACTGAGGAGGTGGAGGTTTCAGTAAGCTGTGACTGCACTCCAGCCTGGGCACCAACAGCAAAACTCTGTCTCAAAAAAAAAGATTGCTTAACTCACCCACACAACTCACTGAGCTACTTGCAATCTGGCTCCCCACCTACACCAAAATGTCTTCAATCATCTTCTAAGTTGTAAAATAAGGCAACCATCCAATCTTAATTTTTCTCAAGGTGATTAGTAAATTTGACAATAATGAACCAAGACCACTTACTAGTCCTGTCCTGTGACCTTGGGCCAATTAGGTAACCTCTCTGTGATGCAGTTTTATCAGCAGCAAAAATTAAAACAGTAGGCCTTCCAATGAGTCCAAGAGATAATGCATATAAAGCACTTAGCACAGGACCTGGCATGTAATAGCTACAAGAAACTAACAATTATTGGGCACTTTCTGTGCCAAGAACTGTGTTCAAAGCATGCTACATGCTCTCTACATTTTAACTTTAATCCTTACCACACCTTCGTGAGGTAGGTATTATTTTATCGCCATTTTATAGATAAAATAACTGAGGTTTAGAAAGATTAAGCAACTTGCCCGAAGTCTAATGCTTTGGGCATTAACAAATGCTTAATGTTAAGTTAATGCTTAACTTAACAAATGCTAAGTGAGGAAGCCCATGCACTCATCCATTATATTACACTATAACTATAAATAAAACCCGTAATAAGTATTAGAGTACAAGGAGAATAATTCTTATAGTTTACCTAAGCCCTATGAAAAGGTATTCCACATGAGTTGCCTTTATCTTTTTATTTCCTGTTTATATTCTAGCAACTGCAATCTGCATTCTATTGTCATCACTGCACTGAACTTACTCTTACTAAAATCACTAAGGAGCCTGGGTGTGGTGGCTCACGCTGGTAATCCCAGCACTTTGGGAGGCTGAGGTGGGCGGATCACAAGGTCAGGAGTTCGAGACCAGTCTGGCCAATATGGTGAAACATCTCTACCAAAAAAATACAAAAAAATTAGCCAGGTGTGGTGGCGCATGCCTGTAATCCCAGCTACTGGGGAGGCTGAGGTTGCAGCGAGCCGAGATCGCGACACTGCACTCCAGCCTGGGCGACAGAGTGAGACTCCGTCTCAAAAAAAAAAAAAAAAATCGCTATGGATCTCCAGCTGCCAAATCCAATAAACCTTTTTTTTTTTTTTTTGGAGTTTATTTTATTTGACTAATCTGGAAGATTTGATACTTCTCTTCTTGAAATACTGCCTTTCCTTCGTTCTTGGAACTCAAATGCATTCACTCTGACAAGTATTGTGCATTCATTGTGCTAGCTGGTGCCCTTACCCCTGAGTTCATAAAACACAAAATTTAGTGAGGAATAACAACTAGTGTCCAAACCATCAAAAATTATGTGATAAGAACAATAAAGGGGAGAATACACAGTGCTATGAACTTCTAGAGAAAGGTGCTATCTAAACTGAGACCTAGAACAGGAGAGGGAGGTGACAAATTAAAAAATAGAGTGAGGGAGAGAGGGTCAAGGGAGGGGTTTTGCATAGAGAGAAGAGCAACTCCAAAGACTCAACCAAGAGATTAGAAAGAATATGAGAATTGAAGCTGGAAATTTTCCCAATAATGCCTTCCTTACTCCCTTCTAACGATTCCAGATTGTCTTGGGTGATCTTAACTATTTTCCGTTTTAAAAATATGCTGATATCCATCCTCTCTATCTCTAGCCCTCTCCCCTAAACTCCAGGAACTAATTATCCGAGTTTACTGGTCATATCCAATCAGAGAGTTCAGAGGCACATGAACTCACTCAACAGGTCCAAAGGTTCAGTATGTGCTCCTCACAACCCCCGCCCAAACACTAGGCCTCCTTTAATGCCTAATTCTCAGACATAACGTTTTAAATCTCTCCCATCTCTGCTGCCTTGATTAAGTCTTCAAACTCTCACCCAATTTAGAAACACTTGGTTTAGTTAACATTCAGGAATTTACTTTTCACAAAGGAGCGAAGGAATCGATATACTGTTGCTAACTGAACAAGGAATTAAAGAGGAGAGGGGAAACAAGGTCTTGGAAAACTGCATTTCCTTTTCCTTTACTCATTCTTGGGCAACCTAAATGACTGGAAGCCTGCTCTGGAGCAGGCTGACCAGATTAATTTAGTTCTTTGTGGATTCTCAGAAACCTTGAAGTTTAGCTGTCAGCCAGTCTCTGTCCTTTGGCACTTTAACACGGATTTCACCAGGTCCTTCATTTTCTGGACTTGCCCTGCCTCCAAGCTTGCCCTTCTTACACCGTATTTCTAAGATGCAATGCCAGGATCTATATAAATCTAAACATCAGAGATAACCTCCTTAAAACACTCAAAGTTCAAGGGAGTGCTTGCCCTAAGCATAAAGATCAAGCCCCGCTGTGACTGATGCACACGAGGCCTTTCCAGACTTCTTCACTCTTCATTTCTTACATTCTCGCCATCCTACACTTCACATTTTTCCAGTATCTGATCATTCATGGTTGCTACTGCTTCATTCCTCTCTGCCCACGGAAATATCGTTCCCTTACAGGTGATGTCCTCCCATCCAACTCCTAGTCATCCTTCAGTAACCTCCTCTCGTACGCCCTTCCCAACTCCACTACTCCCAAAGCACATTACATCTTACCTCCTTCTAGTGTTTCCTGCTTTTGTATAACTTTCGCCAGTCTATCACCCTGTGCTGCAACTGTCTTCTACGTCCCGTCTCCCGAAGACAACACTCTTTAAAGGGCAAGAAACATGCCCTAGCCTAGTTCCATCACTTAAGAATTTCACTCTGTTTTCATCCGTTTTCCTCCTTTTTAGCACGTACCTTACCCTAGGCCCACCTTCACTCCAGTCTCCTTCCGCCCCCTCTCCGGTACCACTGCCAGCGGTCCCGCCCAGCGCGCGCATCCGCACCCCGAACCCGCTCCCCTCGATCTCACGGAGCACCGGGTGGGAGCCCGCCTGCTCCCCCTTCCTCGCTCACGAGCCACTCCTCCGACTCCCTCACCTGAACGACCGCGAGATGACTGCCGGCCAGCAACACCCAGGACCCGCCAGGTGTTGCAACCTCGGAACCTGCCTCGCCTGGCTGGGGGGTGGAGCTGGGTGGGCCCGGCGGTCCGTCCTGTCGTTATTGGCCTGCGAGGGCTCCCGCCCCGCCTTCTCGGCGCGGTGATTGGTCTGTGCAGTTGCCGACATCGTGTGACTCGCGCGAACGAGCCCCTGGCGGTCCCAGCCATTGGCTCCGTGGATGGAGTGAGGATAGTGAGACCTGCAGGGCCAGCCAATGGTCGGCACCGCGGAGCGCCCGGAGGCGGGGAAGCGTGAGAGCGCGTCACGGCGTGAGGGGGCGGGCACAGACGGATGGCCTCCTCGCCCTGCCGCGCGGAGTCGCCTTGGCAACTGCGGTCCCGGCAGATTCCCGGTGAGAGCCTGCGCTGTGCGGGGGAGAGTGTCGCGCCAGCCGCCGTCCCAGGACTTTTATTTCAAATGTGACCTGTGTAGCAACCGCAACTCCCAAACCCGGGAAGAGAAGAGCATAGATGAGTCTTAAAATCTATGTTGACTGTTTTGTGTTTCTAGACACCCTTGCCTTCCTTTTTCTGGTCTACCTTTTAGATTTAGATCTTTTCGTCTCCCTTGTTTCCCCAGCCTACGTATCCTTTAATAAATCCCTGCATTTTGAAAACGGAGAATTTCAAATGCGATTTATCGTCATTTTGCAGATGAGAAATAGAGGCTGGGAAAGATTTAAAAAGATTGAACATCAAGGGAGATTTCGGCTCCCAGGACCTTGACCTCGCTACATGGGCCGAGGACGCCCAGGTGTTGTTGCAATTGCTGTGCTGGACGATGAGTGCCCGGGGGCGGGGGCGGGGGTGGGGGGATTGACGCAGGTCTTTGCAGCTCTAAGCTCAGTTTACACCATCTCTCAACATTAAAATATTGGGTACTGGGGTATAATAATAAAACTGTGTACAGATGTGATAATATACTAAAACTTTCACTTAACGGAAAAGGTGCCTTTAAAGAAAAAAACCGCACAGGGGCATCATTTGGGCTAGTGAAGGCCCTTTTTCCTCCTCCTTTATTAAGGTATAATTGACAAAAATTGTGTTTACAGCGCACACATGATGTTTTGATTATGTGTATATTGTGTCAAATATATACAGCTTCTGAAAACGGAATACTGTTGTTTCACTCCTCCATGCTTTTGCTCAAACTGGCCCTTCTGCCTGGAATAATCAGCCATCTCCATGCCGCCCCATCAATTCAGGTACCATCTCCTTGAGGAAGTTCCCTCTTGAAAAGTGTCTTTTTTAGATTCAGTGTGACCTGTACTCATTCGTCTATCCCTCATGTTTGGCACACACATTCTTTGTAAAGTATCATGACAGAGGTCACGTCAAATGAAAAGAAATGGGATCTGTCCCTTGGTTATCAGAGTCAGCCCTGTCTTTAGGATGCCTTTACAGTGGTGTCTGAAACCGCCCCTATATACTTTATGAAATTAATCTGGGAAAAAGGGGTGGGGGGAACGAAATTAAACCAAGCTTGCAGCACACTGAGGATTAATAATTAGGTCAGCTTGCTCTCTGACCCCTTCCTCATAATTGTTTGCCTATTGCTTCAGAATCATGTAGACTCTTACAAGGTTATAGTTTCCCGTAACTGCTCTATAGACAACAACTTGAACATTATGAAACGTTAAGTTTGTGCTTTGAGATAACCTTTCAGGTCCTTCATACTGATGAAACTACTGACTCAGCTGGTCTGAAGGACTACAAGGAGCTGACTCACCAAAGAATGCAGTTCCCACATCCTGATGATTTCATCCCCCTTACCCCAGCCAATCGAGGACCCTAATTTTCCAGCCCCTTGCCCTCCAGGATCCCCTTAAAAGCCCCAGCACAGAACTCCTCGGAGAGATGAATTTGAGAGTCTCCTCCCATCTCCTCTCGGCACCCTGCCATCACTAAACTCTTTCTCTGCTGCAAACACTGCTGTCTCAGTGTATACTGTGCAGTGGGCATATGAATCTGTTGGTCCTGTAGTGGATGCTGTGGCACACCACCTAGATTCCCCTCTTCAAGACCTAAGCAGGCATTCCTCCAGCTGCTGAGTACTGCCAAAGAGAAGCACCTCTCCCCACGGGTATACCCCCTTTCTGGGCAACAGCTAGTCAAGTAACTGGTTGAAACGGGTATAAAATCCCTTAAACCAATGTAGGGCTACTTTGCTTGGCCATCCCAGCTCCAGAGCTCCCCATCCTATTGGTTGTGTGATGACTGCACTGCCACCCAACTTTTGTCTCTGCCCAAATCTGCCATCCTCTATCAGGTAAGCATCAATAGCACACGCTATCGGGCCACACTTACTAGGCTTGGCATTCTATTAGCAGTGGATAAGTTACTTCTCTGTCTTACCTGGCACTTCTGTAAAATAATAATACCTACACCTCGAAGAGTTATTTATGATGATTACATGAGATAACGTGTATAAAGCCCTTTGCACAGTCTCTGGCATACAAGATATCAGTAAATGTCAGCAATTATTTCTGATTTGGAATTCTACTACAGTATTAGATTTTCTAAATCAGAGCAGGTGTTTGGAGGGGTCAGATTATTTTAAACCTTAAAGGCTTAGAGCTGGAAAAAAATGCTGATGCAGCAGCTCAACTCACTTATTTCCCTACAATGGAGATTAACAGGGGGCTCAGGGAACAATAGCTGTAATTTATTGAGGGCCCTCTGGATTTCAAGCATATTAACATGCATCATTTCTTTCAAACGCAACAACCTTGTGACACAGACACTACTATTGCCATTTTAAAAACAAAATAAGGGTTGGAGGTTAAGTAATGTGTTGAAAGTCATAGCTAGCAATTGATAGAGGGAGCTGCAAACCCAGAACCCTTTTGTTTCTATGCCCATGGGCTTTCCAATATACCACGTGGCTTTTTCCCTTAAAGCCAGGATTAGAACCCCAGAATCTTGACTCAAAGTATAGTTCCATTCTCCAATGTAGCCTCCTCTCCAAAATGAGATACTGGCAGCCATGGAAGTCAGTAGGAGGCAATTTGCTTAAGACAAAACTAAAACAAGATGGTGTCAGCACACTGCTATGTAATATCATGTGACCCTTTTATATCTCATAAAGTCTCATAACGCATCAGCAGTTAGGATTACAAATACCTGGGTTCTTATGCTATAAGGAACGATAAAGAGATAATAAATACCAGGAATCATACACCAGACTCCATAAGAAACAGGGAGAGAACTGATAGTCTTCTGACAGTAAATACACCATCCGCCTTAACCACAGTCATCACTGCTTTCAGCCAAGGCATAGATCCAAACAAAGCAGGCAGACGAGTTGCTTCACAACGCAGGTATGTGGATCCAGCCTTGAGCTCTGCTCACACCTGGGGCTGCTTCCTTGGCAGGATTTCTAAGACACCTCTCTGCCTTATTATTTTTCATACAATAATGGAACAGTCTGAAAACACTTCCATATGCCTTTAAAAAAAATTTCAAACTGGAAAGACAAAGGTTGGCATAGGGGAAGGAGGTATGTCTAAAGTCTCTGAAATCACAGATATGAATCCAGCTACTGACAAACCTTGGCAATTATAGTATAGCTATTAAAGCTTCAAAGATTAAGAAAGTAGAGGTATTTGACATGCTATGTAGTTAAGTCTGTTACTTTAATAGGCTGAGATTATATTTTAAGAAAAGCTTTAAGATTTTTCAGATAAATCTTTAATTGACAGATTCATATAGAACATTAGTGTTTGGAAGTGATCAGGAAAGACAGAGACTTCATACATTTTTCTTGGTGCCTCTGTCAGAAACAGCCGACTACTCCAAATTCATTAGACCTTCAACATGTTTGTTGACAATGATGTGCTGTAAGGCAGAAATTCATGTTTTCATCAACTGAGCACAGGCTTTTTCCGATTAAATTCATTTATAATGGAAAGTTGAACTAAGTATTAAATGTGGTTCCATGTTTAAATTTGAATCGAAATGTTATCATAGCAATCTTTCCTCTTGATTATCAACTGGTCTAGCAACAGCTCATGCCAACTTTTTTAATTCCTGAGGAATGGTCACAATATCCCATTACCTCCTCCTTCACCTTCTTCCCTTTCTCTGCTGTGTCCAGCACCTCAGCTGCCTACCTGACTCCACTATTCCTATTTCCTCAATTCTTTTTATTTGGTATCAAAACCACAGTTTATTTCTCAGTTACTTTGGAGTAGGTATTTTTTTTCTTTGACCTTCTTTTTGGTCTAATGCTACTTGTTTTATCCTTATCTCATACCCTACCCATATCAGGGACACAAAAATATAAAAAGTTTAAATTTTACCAATCCTTGACAGACCTCTCCTTGATAGTTGAGGTTACTTTTCCTTGGAAAGAGAACCATTTTTACTGACTTCGGTTATTCATTTAACCGAATGTTAAATGAAGTTTTGTCTTGTAGGTCGGCTCACTTTGGCAATAAATTAAAAATGCAGATTTGTGAAGTGACAAAATGCAAACTTTATAAAAGAGCAAAAAAACTAACAGGAAACTTTAACACAAAACTAAATAGATAAAAATCAGGAACACTGTGAAACAAATAATATACAAACTTTTATTCAAAGATAATTGAAGAAAGACATGTTTTGGTCATTTTTAAAGTGAGATTAATTGAAGATCTCAGAAAAACTGTATCTGATCAACACACATGGCTACTCACAGAAAGTTCTCTCTTCTGTTAATAGCAGCTAAATTTATACACACAGAAAAAATTCCGAAGACCATGCAAATTCAGTTGAATTCCATACATTCATTATATTCATCAAAAACCTGCAGTAATGTTCATGCCAAAGTGTTAATTTAAGAAAAAAATTAAAAATACACACCAAAACATGACCAAGATTAAACTAAAGAAAATAATAAATAAGCATAATTTATATTGTATTTTAAAAAGTTTGGCATCACACATATTCAAGTGTGTCACACCAGGTCCATTCCTCAGAAGTGGCATTTAAAGTGTTAAGCATTGTTAAATATCAAAAAATACAACTCTGTTTTACAATGTAGTACTGGCATAATTCAAAGTACTGTGCCAATTATAAATAGTATAATCAAGTTTCAAACATCTTTTCAAACATATTTAAAGGAAAGCATATAGACACACATTTATATGCACATAATTTATTATATTCATGTAATCAAAGTTATTTTATAAAAGAAAACAGTTTATTCCTCAACTAGTTTGTATACTTACGTAGATTTTAATATCTGTTCAAAGATTTTCAGTTCCTGGTATACAGATTTTTAGAAGAAATAAAGATAAAATTTAATTTTACAAGAACACATATTACTTCATCCTCCTTCACAAAATAATCTGTAGTCATTCAAGGTTGATAAGAACTAGTCTTTATGAAAGCAACTGTTGTCTAAAGACTACAGATTAAGTCCTGCAGTCCAAGTTTCTTATGAAAATTCAGTCAGCTGCTGCTCATTGCAGAAAAAGCCTACACGGTGCTTCTACCAAAAATAATCTTCAGTATCCGAGGCCTATAAAGGCAGACGATCGTATCTTCTGCTGAGACTTAAAGTGCAGCTACAAGTGGAGAAGTGCTAGATTCTCAGTCACTTCACAAATACTTGTTGAAGGCTGTTTCTCATGTATAAATATGCTGAAAATGTCCTTCAGGCTCATAATGGTTTATCAATAACTGTGACCCCTGAGCAAAGAAATGAAGAGATAAAAAAGAAGTCACAGGCAGCATTCTGTATCTCTGAGAAAACACTCAATTCTTCACTATAATACGAAGGCAGGAGGAACCACACAAATCATGTTTCAGAATCTCTTAAACTTTAGTAGTATTATCATTTAATCTAAATGACAGTGAAAACTCTGTTTAGTTATGGACTAGTTAAATATAAGACTATTTAATCCAGAACTAGTCTTTTCCTCTTTGTAGTTACAATTTGGAAAATATACTCAAAAGGGAACACAGAAACTTTTGAGCGTGATGGACATGTTCATTATCTTGATTGTGGTGATGGTTTCATGGGTATATACTATGTCAAAAGTAATAAAATTATATACTTTAAATATACAGTTGACCCTTGAACGACATGTGGGTCAGGGGTGCTGACCTCCACGCAGTCAAAAACCCATGTATAATTTTTTACTCCCGCACAATTTAACTACTAATAGCTTACAGTTGACCAAACGCCTTACTGATAATTAACACATATTTTACATGTAATATATGTTATATATGTCATAACATGTTATGTGTTATATATTGTATTCTTAAAGTAAGCTACAGAAAAGGAAATGTTATTTAAAAAGTCATAAGGAAGAGGAACTATATTTACTATTCATTAAGGGGAAGTGGATCATCATCAAGGTCTTCATCCTTGTCTCTTCACATTGAGCAGGCTGAGGAGGAGGAGAAAGAGGAGAGGTTGGTCTTGTTGTTTCAGGGGTGGCAGAGGCAGAAGAGGTGGAGGAGGTGGAAGGGAAGGCAGGGGAAACAGGAGAGGCAGACACACTTGGTGCAACTTTAAGGAAATACACTGTAATTCCTGTCTGACTTTTTTGTTTTTTTCATTTCTCTAAAAATGTTTCCACATAATACCAATCCTCTTTCCACCACTTTCTTCAGTTACAGTGCACATATCATAGAAGGGCCCATTTCATAAAATAAGTCATAAACAGTCTTGAATAACCAAACCCTTTTGCCAGACTGTCTAATGTCAATTTGTTTTCTGACATTGCTTCTACGTCTTCTTCATTGTCTGGCAGTGGTTAAGAAGCACTCATCTCCGTCGAGTCATGTTCTGTTAATTTCTCTGGTTTGGTATCTATTAGCTCTTGAATTTCTCCAAGATCCATCCCTTGAAACCCTTCATCATCAACCTTTATAGCCACATCCATGATCTCTTTCACGATTTCTTTGACTGACTCTGTCAGAACTCCTGTGAAGTCATACACAACATCTGAACACAGTTTTTTTCCAGCAGGAATTTATTGTTTTGGGTTTGATGACTTTCATAGCTTTTTCTATAACAATGATATATTCAATGGTGTAATCCATCCAGACTTTCGTGTTTTCTCTGTTGAGATTCTCTTCCATAGCACTGGCAATTTTTTCCATAGAGTGCCATGTATAATGAACCTTTAAGGTTCCTATGGTCACTGATCTAGAGGCTGAATTAGACACATTGTGTTTTAGGGGCAAGTAGACCACTTCTATGCCTTTGGTGTTGAACTCATGGGGTTCTGGGTGGCCAAGGGCACTGTCCAATATCAAAATAAACGGCAGTCCCTTACTGGCAAGGTACTTCCTGAACCTGAAGCATAGATGGAACCAGTCCAGGAAAAGAGTTCTTGTTTAGGCCTTCTTGTTATACAATCAAAAGACTGGCAGCTGGTATTTATATTTTCCCTTCAAGGATTGGGGGTTAGCAACTTTTTAGATAAGAGCAGTCCAAATCATAAACCCAACTGCATTTGCACAAAATAGTAGAGTTAGCCTATCCCTTTCTGCCTTAAATCTGGTGCTTGCTTATCTTCCTAATAAATGTCCTTGGTGGCACATTTGTCTGCATTAAAAACTTGTTCAGGCAGATATCCATTCTCCTCAACAACTTTCTTAATGGCATCTGGGAGCTCATCTGCTGGCCCCTTGGTTGACAGAAGCTGTTCTCCTGTTATCTTGACATTTTTTGAGCCAAGCCCCTTTCCAAAATTATCAAGTCATCCTTTGCTTGAGTAGGCTGAGGAAATTCTCCAGCTTTAGATCCTTCACCTTCCTTTTGCTTCAGGTTGTCATATAATGACTTTGCTTTTTCTCAAATCATATTAGAGTTGACAGGTATGCCTTTCTTACAGCAATCCTGCACCCACCAAAAACCAAAACCAAAAAGTCAAAAATAATAAAAATTTAAAAATTAGCCGGGTGTGGTGGCACACCCCTGTAATCCCAGCTACTCAGGAAGCTGAGGCATGAGAATTATTTGAATCTGGGAGGCGGAGGTTGCAGTGATCTGAGATCACGCTGTTGCACTCCAGCCTGGGCAACAAGAGTGAGATTGTGTCTCAAAAACAAAAATCCTGTACCCACATAAAAGCTGCATGTTCAACACAAGATAAAAAGGGATTTCACAAAAAGCGTGAAGTTTTCAAAACTGCTGGGATGGCTGCAGACAGCTTCATGAATTTCCTTTTTCCTTTTTACAATGATCCCTACCCTGGATTCATTTATTTTGAAATGGTGGGCAAGTGCAGCAGCAGACCTCAATCCATGGTATATCTCAAGCAATTCAGCTTTTTCGTGTAACGTCGTGACTCTTCTCTGCTTCACTGAAGCACTTCCTAGCACCATCACCAGTAGCACTTTGTATGGGTCCCGTGGTGTTATTCAAGGTTTATGATATTGCAGTAAACATGATGAAAAATAAGGCAGAACCATGAGAGAGAACTTTTTACTGAGATACGCATCGCTGAAGAGACAAATTGCTCTTTCAAAGGTGATTAGCGCCCCACAGCTTTTTAAGTGGATACTCACAACAGCTGAGCTCACCAATACAGCAACAGGAGACGGCTATAAAATTATTATAGTAGTACAGTAACATACTACAGCTAATTTCATGCAGTTATGATTTAATATTGTATCTTTGTGGTTTGTTCACATTTCTCTGGACTGTGAATGACACCATCTATGGTTTGTGGGTGTTTGTTCCCGTAAGAGTTTGTGTGCATATGTTTTGATAAATTTTAACTTTTTGTAATAGATTTGTGGATATTTTGTAGTAAATGATAAAACAGACTAATATCTACATATATTTTATGTGTTCATAATCTTAAACTTAATTTTTTCAATATTTCTAGGTTATGCAGTTCATCTGAGTTTTTTCAAACTGTTACAAATCTCCAAAAAATTTTTTCGAACATAATTATTGAAAAAAATCCGCATATAAGTGGACATACACAGTTCAAACCTGTGTTGTCCAAGGGTCAACTGTACGCTATGTATTCTGTCAGTTTATAACTCAATGAAGTTGTTTTAAAAATTCATCTAATATTCAGCCATGTTATACTGGAATTCTACTGTACATAGTTCTTCTAAGTACTGTTTTGAATGATACATAAGCAACAGTGATGGTTAATGAGTTTAAACATTTTCTTCCTCCACTATTGGATCAATTTTGTTACAGAAATATTATACTATTAAAAGCAAGATACATATAATTGAAATAAATAACACAAAGACTCACCATAATATTTATTAAAATTATTATTTATCTTACTAAGAGAATGGACCACAAAATCACATTTTATAACTCAACCAGTACTATGCTTAAGAAATAAAAATTATTCCACAGCCTCACTATAATACTATCTCATGAAGCCGCACCATGGGGAGATGTAGGAATCCTATCCTATTTCTTGGACATCTCAGGAATTAAAGCCTTGCCACATACGAATTCTTCTCTGCATACAGATTTCAGCTACATTAAATTTTATTATATGATTTTGTATATCAAAGATTTGGGATTTTGAATACAAATGACTGTAGAATGACAAAAGTATACTGGTGCTTTATTTCAGAATATACACAGCCAATGTTAATCATCTTAAGAATAAGATATAAACTATACCTTGAGAAAACACTTTATTCTTATAACAGAAAAACTTCGTTAATATAAAATTCATAATCAGGTCATCTTTTTGTACGGAAATTGACTTTAGAGACAATTGTTACCTGCATAACTTCTCCCTGTGCTCATACACGATGACACAACTGTCCATTTATCGGTTGTTGGGTTATAATATTCTACTGATGCCAAGTTACAGGAACCATCGTCCCCTCCAACAACATATAACAGACCATTAACTGCACAAACTCCTTTAAAAAATTACACAGAGAGAAAACAATTATTTAAAAAATTTGGATGAATATGAGTATCACTGTACATGTTTAGTGAGGTAATCCAGAGACACTAATTTCTTTGAAAGGAGGCAAGAAGAGAAAATAGTGAGCATGTAAAGAATTCTTTTTATATTAGGATAGCCAGGCACCATGGCTCACACCTGTAATCCCGGCACTTTGGAAGGCCGAGGTGGGCAGATCACTTGAATTCAGGAGTTCTAGATGAGCCTGGGTAACATGGCGAAACCCCATCTCTACTAAAAATACAAAAATCAGCCAGGCATGGTGGAGTGTGCCTGTGGTCCCAGCTACTCCAAGAGGCTGAAGCCGGAGAATCACTTGAACCCAGGGAGGCAGAGGCTGCAGTGAGCCAAGACCACACCACTGCTCTCCAGCCTGGGCAACAGAGTGAAACTCTGTCTCCAAAAAAAAAAAAGAATTCTTTCTATATTGGGAGACTATAATACCACTTCTAAGCTCCTACTGAGTGTCATTTATGTAGTAGTTACTTTATATATGCATTATTCCACTTAATTTTCACAACATTATAGGTTAGAAACTATTTTGACCCTCATTTTATTTTATTTTTTTAAATAAAAAGTCAAAGTCAGCTACTTAGGGAGTCTTAAGGAAGAAAATATATGTTAGTAGAAGGTAAAAATATTCTTAATTTTAATTATCACACTGAATGGTTAGCTATTTTATCTCCCTTTAAAGAAAACAATATTATTTATCTATTAAAATAACTCTTTTCTTTGCAAAAATTCAAAACATCTAGAAAAGTATAAAGAAAAAAAGATGACCTCCAACCTTATGTCTCTTAGAATAATGACCATTAAAATTTTGATCTCTACTCTGGCTAACTTTTCCCTATGCATATATACTCAGATACTTTCTTTTTTAACCCCAAAGTAGCTCACACTACACATGCTACTTTATTAAATAACTTACCCACCCTGGCCAACCAACCTACCGTAGACATTTCCTCAAGTTAATAAATATAAATGTAATTTTTATGTATGATAGTTTATTTAATCATTTTTTTACTGATGGATATTTAAGTAATTTTGATTTTTTTGCTGTTACCAATGATGTTGCAATGAACAAAGATCTCCTGAATAGTGTTTTGAATACTTGAGCAATTTTTCTTAATATAAATTATTAGAAGGAAAACTGCTGAGTCAAATGGTAAATGCTTTTAAAAAGCTATTTCAATGTAATTTTTTAAAAGTACATTTAATATCTTATAAAAAGTTCAGTGCTACTATGAACTTATACTAGAAGGCATCAAAAAATCCCGAAGAATGCTGCCCAAATCTACAAAACTTTGTAGGAAAAAAACTCATACCATTTTAAAGTTGTTCAAATACTTAAAAGCAAGAACCAAATGCTGCTGCCACACAAGCTCCGCACAGTAGTTACATGTGTATGCAACACTCTATTTCAGCCTATTGATGGACAACATAGGACTGTGAGAGAAAAATGATCTCAAAAATGGCCCTGCTATGATGGAAGGCATGAACAAGAAGACTATATTGTCCTAAAGAGTTTTCCCAATTATATCTATGAGGGGCTCACAGATTAAAGAGCATCCCACTGCAGAAAGGGAAGTTGGTCCATACATCCATTTGAATATATTAGCTATACATTCAGAAGACATCAATTTTACTAACCCACTAACTCACAACACCAGATTCCTTTTAGGCGATTGGAGCCAAATCACTTTGCCAAAAGGATGCACTTTCCTGCAGTGTTTGATGGTTCCAGTTTATTCAGTTTACTTCAACAGAATCAAATTCATATTGAGAACCTAGTACAGATGTGCTAGGTATTAAAGGTCTATATATAATCATTTAATTCAAATTTATTTCATTTTTACTCCACTCTTGGTGTCATAATTTACCATACTTATGAAAACTTTTGAAATCTGGCTTGTAAGCTGCTTGCTATTTCAAATTTATATGGATGCTTTCACCTCTCCCCATTTAACAATGAATACATGTCCTCCACTCTTTGCCAGTTTAGTTCTTTCTTTCCAATAATTTAGGTGCTTGGATGAGGTCCTTAGCCTAGGTTATTAAAAAGGAAGAGCTGAATAGATCTTATCAGAAGTTTGTTTCAGATTATCAGGAATATGGAATGAGGGTGAGATTTTAAAATACTCTTATGAACTTAAATAATTTTAAAATATATGCTCAGTTGGATTATATTGTGTCTTGTAAATTATAGAAGTAAATAATTCAAATTTTGTTATTTGCATAGAAAATAAACATAATTGATTGAGAAGGAAAAACAAGCTGAAAAGTAAGCTTACAGATTTCTCTCTTCCTGATTATCAAATAAACTTAAGTAATGTTGTCTAAATCAAAATATGAAACAACTTTTCAACAGAGACTTACGTCTTTTTCCTAAATCCTACCCTTTCCCACACAATTTTTTGAAGAACAGGATAATGATAGCTCTATATATACAAATTATCTCTTTATTCTTCTACCTAAATGAGTGAATTTTGATATGAAAACAATAAACACATATAGAGAAAAAATAAGATTAGTCTAACCTTTAAGAAAATATTCATAAAAAGCTCAAATTGCAACTAAACTTCCTAATCTAGGAAGACACATGCACAAATCACCATGGCTTTTCTAACTTAATGTATACTGGAGTCACTTATTCTACTAAGGACCCAGATTTGAGGGTCTTACCATCGAACGAACTGATTACCATATACAACTGACTAGATGACGTGCAAGGCCAAACAGAATTAATTATAAATTCTGGTCTGCTGCTAACAGTATCTGCAGTTCCACATACTTAGTCTCTCTTAGTAATCACACTTCTTTAAAGAGAAACTAAGATGAGCGCTGATGGAGGGGGGGTGTCCAATGGTGTACAGTAAGTTTGAGACTCACCAGGAACTTATTTTACACTGTGAGAAATGACATGAAGATAATGGCATTTCGAAGAATCCTAGCATTTCCTGAAAGGCTATGTAGCTATCTTGAGTCTATTCTCCATTTGTATTTCCCTTCCTTGATTCTTCTTTTTAAGTGATTAGTTCCCTAATCTTGAAGTTCTCTCCTTTCTTAAAATTATTTGTTGTTGTTGTTGCTTTAGTTTTTCCATTTTTCTGGAAATCCTGAACTGTATTAAGCTAGGGTTACCTTTGCAGACTTCCCCTCTAGATTTAGATAATCAACTAGCTTTTTAACCTAGTATAAATATTTACTCAACTAGACTAAATTTCCTGAGAACTAGGATCTCCAGTATATGATACATAGTAGGCACTAAAATATATCTGTTTTAAGAATGAATGAATTCAGGTATCATTTAAAGGGTCTATTCCTAATTTAATTAGTCTCCACATTTATCACCAAAAAGTAGCAGCTAGTAGAAATGATGAGTTTACTGAAGTGTCAACAACAACCTGTTATGTTCCAGAGACTATGGCAGGCATTCACTTTATAGGATTATTACATAAGTTTCTGTCTTTAAAGAGTTCAAAGTCTATCAGGGAACCCAGATCAGTAAAAGAACAATGGAAATACACAGTGATACCAGTGAAACTTAAAATAAAATTCAATATAAGTTTTATAACCTTAAACTGACAGATACCTGCATTTCTTCTGCACATGTTCATATCTGCAACCTGTCTCCAGGCATTAGTGGTGGGATCATATACTTCAACACTTTTTCGTACTAAAGGGCCATCATGACCTCCTACAGCATACAATAAATTGTTTAACACACCAACACCTATAAAACACAACCAGCCAAATAGAGGGGCAAAAAGAACAAGAGATTTATATCATATTAGGTTTATTTAATTGACTTGTAACTAAAACTTTTGAAGTTATCATAATAAAAGCAAGCTGATACTATAGCCTACAATTTAAGAAATGGAAATCAATAGAATTGATGACTAAATAAGCATCTCAACAAACTATTATTCTGAAAAAAGAGGCATGTCAAACAATAAAAATATTAATAATATGTAGGTGAAACACAGGGAGGGAAAAAGTCCTTTAATGTAATCCTTTTGAAAGCAATATCCATAATAAAATAACCCCGTATTAAAGCACAAAATTTTAAGAAATATACATGAAAAGACTTGATTATTAAGCAAGTTCCCCAATAAGCACTAAAAACAAAAAACTAAAAGGAGTGCTAACAACGTGAATATATAAATGAAACAGAAACGTCTATGGCACTTAGACATTAAATTTTAAAGTAAAATTACTTTGTAATTACTCCCATTACCTGCACAATTCACAAGACATTTATTTAGCAGTGCCAGTAAAATCAGCACATCATATATTTTCAGATAATGTAAAGTGATGCCACTGAATCATTTTACTTTAGCTATTTTCCATCATTTTTGTGCTTCAATTGCTAAAACAGGTTCACATGTACCTGCTCCACTCCGCCTGGTGCTCATTTCTGCTATATAGGTCCACTCATTTGTTGTAGCATTATAGCATTCTACTGTGCTAAGACACTGACGTGATGCTCCATCATAACCTCCTACAGCATAGAGCAAACCTACACATAAAATCACAAAGAAAGCCAAATTGATTAAACAACAAACAAAAAACACCATTTTTTCAAACCAGAAAATATTAATATATTTTCCTTCATGGCAGCAGACTTTCCCCTTAAAGTGCTGCTGATTTTTATGAACTATATTAGGGTCTTGCCTAATGGTGACAGATGGAGTAATCAAATCATATTATGAAGATCTGCAGGGTGTAGCTGATGATGTTAATTTTATACTTTCATCAATAATCTGACTGATAAAATAGCACACTCATTATATCTTTAGGTAACACTATTTGATAAGTGAACAACACCTGTAAGACAGAATTAAATACCAAAGTTATCTTAGGAAATCGGAAAAAAGATTAAATCAAAAATTAGTATCAGAATGCAATGCAATATTACTTGGCATTAAAAAGGCATGAAGTACTAATAAATGCCTCAGTATAAATAAACAAATCTTGAAAACATCACCCTAAGCGAAAGAAGTGAGTCACCAAAGATCACATACTGTATGACTAAAATGTTCAGAAGAGGCAAATCTCTAAGTGATAGAAAGTAGACTAGCAGTTGCTGAAGGTTGGGTAAGATACGAGTAAGCGCTAAGGGAAGCAGGACTGCTTTTAGAGGATAATAAAAATGTTTTAAAATGAATTGCAGTGATGGATACACAATGAACTGTATACATGAAATGGGTGATTTGTATGGTACGTGGATTATATCACAATAAAGCTGTTTTTTTCTAAGTGCAGAGATTACACCTACGATGAGGGGGTGGAAACCTGCAAATTTGCCCAAGTCAATTAAAAAAAACAAAAAACAAAAAATAATACTTAGAGCCTTCCTTAACTTCTGTTGGGAGACAAAGTAGGATATAAATAAATAACTGTGGCAATCCATCCCTTAACAGCCCTTCTCCAGATATAAAATTACACATTTATGTCACCTGAATTGTTCCCCCAAACAACTGTTAAAATCAGTTGACAGTCTTATATAGCAGCAGTCCCCAAACTGCAGGCCATGGACCGGTACCTGTCTGGAACCTGTTAGGAACCAGGCTGCACAACAGGAGGTGAGCAGCAGGTGAGCAAGTATTACAGCTGAGCTCTACTTCCTGTCAGATCAGCAGCGGCATTAGATTCTCACAGAAGTGTGAACCCTATCTTGAAATGCACATTTGAGGGACCTAGGCTGTGCACTCCTTATGACACTCTAATGCCTGATGATCTGAGGTGGGAACAGTTTCATCCCAAAACCATCCCCCCAACCCACCCCTGTCCATGGAAAAATTGTCTTCCACAAAACCAGTCCCTAGTGCCAAAAAGGTTGGGGACTGCTGTTACATAAGTCAAACACACGCATGTTATGTAAGTCAAACACACACAGTTATATAAGCCAAACACACATACACACACACACACACAGAAAAGAGGAGGGATAAAGGGAGGGGGATAGAGAGGGAGAGAAAAGGCCTTATATAGGTTGATTTATATAGAGAAGCTAATTTTAAAAAGAGGATAACTGAAATTTTACAGTAATTCAACTTTTCTTTTTAAAATGATAATTAGCTTGCCCATTCAGAAAACTAAAGTTGAGATTACTGGAAGAACCACTCTCAAGGATCAAAAAGCCATATGTACCCGAAAGAACTGTCAACACCTACCTCCAACAACACCCACACCAACACTGCTCCTCCTTGTATTCATGGGAGCTACATGAAACCACTCATTAGACTTTATGTTGTATGCTTCCACAGATGACAAACCTATAATAAAGCACAATAGTCTTCATTTCCTTCTCTAAAAAAAGTCAATAGTTCATATATATGGAAAAATACTTCAGGTATGTTACACTGGGCTAAAATTAAGAGAAGAAAATGGTGGAATGTAAACACATCAATTACATGAAAAACAGGGACGGCTTGTTTTCCAGAAGGCTCCTACCTAAGCTACTGACATTTATAAGCTTTTAAAACTTGATGACTGATACTGATGCATAAGAAAGAAAATTTATATACTCAGCACTCATATCATTTAAGGAAATTCTTGATAAAATTTTAAACTTATCTTTAAATACCAGTTAAAACCTCACATGTTGTAATCTCAGCACTTTGGGAGGCCGAGGAGGGCGGATCACGAGGTCAGGAGATTGAGACCATCCTGGCTAACACGGTGAAACCCCGTCTCTACTAAATAATACAAAAAAAAAATTAGCCGGGCGTGGTGGTGGACGCCTGTAGTCCCAGCTGCTCGGGAGGCTGAGGCAGGAGAATGGCATGAACCTGGGAGGCGGAGCTTGCAGTGAGCCGAGACTGCACCACTGCACTCCAGCCTGGGTGACAGAGCAAGACTCCATCTCCCAAAAAAAAAAAAAAAAAAAAAAAAAAAAAAAAAAAAACACAAAAAACCTCACATGTGCCCTAATGTTGCCACAATTTATTTCATAAACATTACTATGTTAATTTTAGCAGCAATGTAGAAGAGATGAAAAGGAAATGACCTGTACTCCCATCAAAGCCTCCCACAGCGTATAACAATCCATTTAACACAGCAGCTCCCAAAGTGCTTCTCCGGTCTCTCATGTTAGCAACGCTGGTCCACTGGTCCTTCACAGGGTCGTAGGAATCTACAGTGCGAACTCTTAATGAGCCATTAAAGCCACCAACAGCAAAAACAAGTCCAGCCATGTAGACCATGCCTGCAAAAGGAGTACAGCATTTAATGAGCAACATGCAACTCAACTACCACCAATATCCAAAGATTGCTTTCTGATAAGTCTATAGCTGTTGTCAGAACATGCTACTCTCAGGAGGAGCCTGATTAAATAAATCCTTGAGAATGCTATTCATTTGCAAGAACATCCAATCACTAAATTGTCTTTCTTTCTAAGGTTATTATTATTATTATTTATTTATTTATTTATTTTGAGACGGAGTCTCGCTCTATTGCCCAGGCTGGAGTGCAGTGGCACCATCTCAGCTCACTGCAAGCTCAGCTTCCCATGTTCACACCATTCTCCTGCCTCAGCCACCCGAGTAGCTGGGACTATAGGTGCCCGCCACCACACCCGACTAATTTTTTGTATTTTTAGTAGAGACAGGGTTTCACTGTGGTCTTGATCTCCGGACCTCGTGATCCGCCCACCTTGGCCTCCCAAAGTGCTGGGATTACAAGCGTGAGCCACTGCACCTGGCCTTCTTTCTAAGGTTATTAAAAAATGCAATGGCACGGGCTAAAGTACCATGTTGACTCTTGGTTTTTTTAAATATCAATTTACAAGCTTAAATAATGAGCCATTATTTTCCAACTACTTGACCCTGTACTCACCTCCCATAGCTTTCAATTTTGGATCTTCTAGTGGATATTCTTAGAATGTAACTCTATACGCTTATAATTTATTTGCATAACGTATTCCTAGTTTATCATGTTAGTGGGCTAAATCAGGGGTCGGCAAATTTACAGCTACAGGCTAAATTTGGTGCACCGAACTATTTCTGTAGAACCCATAAGCTAAGCATGCTTTTTATATTTTTAAATGGCTGAAAAACAACCAAAAGAGGAATAATATTTCATGACATGTAAAAAGCTATATGAAATTCAAATTTCACCATCCATAAATATAGTTTTATTGGAACACTGCCACACCCATTCACTTACATATGGCTGGTTTTGCACTACAGCAGTAGATAAGAAGCTGTGACAGAGACCATATAACCACAAAGCCTAAAATACTTACTCTCTGGTCCTTCAAGAGAAAGTCTGCTGATCCTTGAGCTAAAGAGATATTACGGAATGAGTGAATGGAGAAACTGGACTGCTAGACTCAGGTTTCAACCATCTTCTCACTTTTCTCAACTTTTTTCATGCTGCTGTCCTAATCGGACAGGCTCCTATCACCATCCACTCTGTTCTCTTTAACTCTGAATCCTCAGTTGAAGTTCCACATTATCTATGATGCCTTCCCTGTCCACTTTAGCCTAAAAGGGATTACGTCAAGCTCCTGAACCCTATAGCAAATAACATCTATATCATGTACTTGAGGTTTAATAAATGTACCATCTATAATATAATTAAATTCTTCAAATTTTTATTGTTCTTAGTTCTATAATGTTTATGTCCCTGTGCCAGCCTGAGGGCAGGCAATGTGGCTCACAGTTCTCTGAATCCCTGTAGGGAGAATTGGAATCACCAGATATGTTTGACAAGCTCAATGTTTTGCAGATGTTATCAGGCAAGAGATGTACCTCTACCCCTTATTGTCCTACCCTCTGGTGCTTTATTCCCCCACCCCTGTAAAAATACACAGAAATGCAGTCCTCCATATGGCAACAAGACCTTTCCAGTTCAGATGAAGTTGCCTGTTTTGGCCCCCTGCTAGCACAAAATTTAACAGACCTCCTAAGAGGGCCTGGAGACTCGTGAGCAGCAACATAGCAGGTAGCATGTTTCAGCATGAAACAATCCTGTATCCCAAAATCATAACTAACTCCAGGGAATGTTCATTGTGGGAATTTTGCCCATTGCAATTTTCATTTTCCTTTCTCTACCCACAAAATAACACTACAAATATGCCATCTCTTAGAAGTAATGTAGCATGCTTACCAAGTTTTAGAGAATTTTAGGTCACAGAGAAGAAAATAAATGAATCAATCTATGAAGTGCCCCCCACCAAAGGCTCTGGGTCTGGAGAAGGGACTGAACTAAGAGAAGTATGATAACCTCCCAAAGTTATCAGGAAACTGAAGTGCCCAGAAGTTTAATTACATGGTTTATTAAAATTTGGCCAAATTTACACAGTTAAGGACATTGGCTGTAATCTGAAGGAGGGAGAGAGAAGAGGATATGATGAAGATAAAATTTATTCAGTTATCCAATAAGTAAATAATACATTTTGCAATAAAATGAGTCAAATGACTTATGGCCCCAATGAAAAGGGAAATGTATTAGGAATCAGATATGAATTAAGAAACCAGTTAGTAAATGGCATACAAGACTCCATTTCCAATAGTAACGATAAAGATAAAATACCTAAAAATAAACTTGCCAAGAAACACAGAGGACCATTGGAAGAAAATGTTAAAAATCTACTGAAGGATATAAAAGACAGGAGTCCTATCACTAGTTTCATAACATAGTAAAACATATTATAAAGCTCAGTAACTAAAATTGGCTTTGTCTTGATGCATGAATAGGCAAGACAAATCAATGGAAGAGAACAGAAAATTTAGAATAAAACCAAGTAAATGTGGAAATTTAATACAAGATAAAGGCAGCATTTCATCAAATGAATGGAGACACACAAGTCAATAAGGGGTATTTGGACAACTGACTAGCCATTAAAAACCAAAATCTATACCTTACATCTTAGACTAAAATACAGCCCAGATATCTTAGATACATATATTTATAAATAAAATTGTAAAGGTACTAGAACAACAAATGTTTTTAAAATATAATTTTGTCATAGGGTAGAAACCTGGCAGATACTACCTTAACCAAGAGAACAAGGTTACCCTCACAAAAAATAATCATACTAAGTCAATTTAACCATGGAAAAATATCAGACAAACCCAACTTGAGAGACATTCTTCAAAATATCTGACCAGTCCTCTTCAAAGAATCAAGGGCATAAAAGACAAGAAAAGACTCTGGGACTATCTCAGATAAGAAGATAACGACAACTAAATGCAAAGCAGGATCCTGGAACAACGTAAGGGAAATCAATGGAAAAATGGTAAATATGAATGAAGTCTGTATTTCAGTTAATATTAATATGTCAATGCTAATTTCTAGTTTTGATAACTGTATCACAGTAAGATATTAATATTGGGGAAAGAATATACCAGAATTATTTGTTCTATCTTTGCAACTCTTCTGTAAGTAAAATTATTTCAACATAAAGTTTTTTTGGTTTTTTTTGTTTTTTTTTTTGAGATGGAGTCTCACTCTGTTGCCTAGGCTGGAGTGCAGTGGCGAGGTCTTGGCTCACTGCAACCTCCACCTCCCAGGTTCAAGCGATTCTCCTGCTTCAGCCTCCTGAGTAGCTGGTATTACAGATGCCTGCCACCATACCCAGCTATTTTTTGTATTTTTAGTAGAGAAGGGGTTTCACCATGTTGGCCAGGCTGGTCTCGAGCTTCTGACCTTGTGATCCGCCCACCTTGGCCTCCCAAAGCACTGGGATTACAGGCATGACCCGCTGCGCCCGGCCCAACATAAAGTTCTTAAAAAATATGTTTGTGTGTATATACACACACTCACACACACATATAGATAATTTTGGCATATGGCTTTCTATGCAAGAAACAAATTTTTAAGTCCAGAGACACAAAACTTTGGTATACAGGACTACACTAAAAGATAAAGTTTTTACATGGCAAAAATAGCACAAAGTCAAAAGATAAAAGATTAATACAAATAAATATTCACACTACATATCACAGACAAGAAGGCTACTTTCCTTAACATAACTGTATCTGTGACATCAATAAAACTGTTAAAGTGGCAAAAATCATGAACTGACAATTCAGAGAGAAAGATATTTAACTTTCCTCATAATTACTTAAGTATAAATTAAGGCATTTTTCACCCACCAGATTGGCAAAGCTCAAAACATTTAATTACAAAGTACTGTCAGGAGTTTAGGGAAACTGGCACCTTCATATTTTACTGTTAGTGGTAGTAATAACTGGCATATCCTTTTAGGACATCCTTTGAATCAGTAAGTCTAGTTTTAGAGTTTTATCCTGCCAAAATATATTAGCATATGTACATAATGATGTATGTATAAGAGATTTGTTGTAGCATTGTTTATAACATTAAGATTAAAAACATTTTAATGCTCTATTAAAAACTAGTAAAAACTATGTCCAGACCAAAATGAAACACTAGACAGCTCTTATTGAATGAGGTAACTCCAGATATGCTGATATATAACAATCTCCAAGATGTACTGTTAAAGTGCTACCATCATAGAAATGTTCCATTACATACAGAACTCATTTCGCTATGGGAGACAGAAATTATGGATCCAAGTTTAAGTCCCAGGAAAAATCCTGAGTTTGTATAATAACTCCTTCCTTTGATCACAGCTTTGGCTAAATGAAAGTCTACTTCAACAAATGTTTGTAAAACAGATGCCTTGAAGAAGGCAATTATGCCTTATAACTGAGGGACTTAACGGTACCTTATAGCTGAGGGAATCTCCTAGAACTAAGGGTCCCAACCTAAAGAATTCCCCTCTCAGCACTTCAGGCAAATGTAACTAGGAAATATCCGGCAAATTACTCTCTCTTCCACCTTACACTAAACAATCAGAAAGATATGTAAAGGTGGAGACAGGGTAGCTATCCCATCAATGTCTTGAGAGGCATATGCGGCCCCTGAATTACTGTTTAACTACATAGCTATTTAACTCAAAGTTTTTTGATAGGGATTTTTCTAATTAATAAAATAAGACCTGAAAAAGAAGCTCCCAATGACCCAGGAGTAGAGAATTGACCATGATGCATCATGCTTACCTGCCCTGCACCTCCTGGAAGGCAACTCTGCTACTTGGTGCCACCTTTCTTCTTTAAAGTCATAGCATTCCACACTCCGGATAGCCTTTGGTGCTTGGCCCCCAACCACCACCATCAACTACAAGGGCAGAAATGTAAGCACTTAAACAAATGACTATTACATATTCAGGATTTAAAATGTCCTACAAAGACACTGGTGTGGGAAGTGTTAGAATGAAGATGACAGGGTGAGCTGGCGAATACAAACATCTAACCATCTAACCAACATTTCATAAACATCAACAAAGGGGGCACATGTTAAAACTACAATTTTATCATCCAGCACATTTAGTCAAAAATAAGGACTTCAGAAACTAAGTTTCTGATCCTTCAAGCAAAAGCAGTTATTTAAACCAAAAAACAGCAGGCAGTTATTACTGGCAAGGCTGCAGTATGTCATAGGGCTTGCTATAAACTAGATCCTGGTTTTGCAATGACCAGGCATTAGAAATCCACAATCCAGGAGAGAAGATAGAAATGAAACATATGTTACTGGGTAAGTGAAGTGAAAAGGACAGTAAGTATTAAAAGAAAGATGGAAGAAGGAAAAAAAATATTGAAAAAGGAGGAGTAATTGAATTGGAGCTCAAGAGTACAGATTCCCGAATCTCCAGTAGAGACCTTTCCTGATGCCCCACAAATAAAACAACCTAACAGGACAGGTAATAGAGATGCTAGATATCATAATGAACAAATACATAATAGCCTACTTTTGAGAATAAATGAGGTCTATAAGTTCCCTCAACTCAATCCAACAACTATTTACTAAATGCCTACCGTCTATATGTGTCCAGAACTATGTTAGGTGTTATACATAAGAAATACAAGACATGGTCTCTATGCTTCAAGACGTGATAGATCTCACTAAGGAGACAAGATTTAGGAAATAACTCAAGAACAATACACAATTACATATGATCGAAAAATTATGTGATTAGTATAGATGTAATTGCTACTGCTGATCAGAAAATGAAAAGCTGCCATAATTTAGTGAAAGCTTCCTGGAACCTGATCTATGGTCTTGCTAAATGGATAGAATTTAGAAATCAATGTGTCTGTCTTTTACTGAGTATACACAGACACGCTCCGGCAACAGTGAAAATACAGCCGTCAAATCAGAATAATGTAAACATTAATGATGTCCCAAATCAAAAACTGTAAAGAATGGCAAGGACCTTCAGGAAAAGATGAGATAATGATTAGAAAAACAGATGTTAGAAAGAAACAAAAAATAAAAACAAATAGAATATGGAGTAACTCATATACACAAAAAGAGAAGATTTCCAACCTTGACTAGACAATGACCTACCTGTACTTAGAATTAAAGAAAGATGGGTACATAGCAAAAAATGGTTCCTGAATCAGACAGCAAATCCCAAGTTTCCAAAAAGAAGCCCATTTTAGTTTTTGGTAACTGGAGAGCAGAATGAATTTTAAAAGTCTTAAAAGAAGACTGAACATAAACCAACTATGTAATTTTTTTCAGGCCTATTATTCTTCTTGGCCGGGTGTGGTGGCTCACGTCTGTAATTCCAGCACTCTGGGAGGCTGAAGCGGACAGATCATGAGCTCAGGAGTTCAAGACCAGCCTGGTTAACAGCAAGGCCCCTTTCTCCACAAAAAATAACAAAAATTAAAAATTGGCCGGGCATGGTGGTGCACACCTGTAATCCCAGCTACTGGGGAAGCTGAGGCATGGGAATCACTTGAACCCAGGAGGTGGAAGTTGCAGTGAGCCGAGATTGCACCATTACAACAATTCAGCCTGGGCAACAGAGTGAGACTCTGTCTCACAAACAGACAACATTTTGGTTGGCCAGGCACGGTGGCTCACTCCTGTAATCCTAGCACTTTGGGAGGCCAGTGCGGGTGGATCGCTTGAGATCAGGAGTTCGAGACCAGCCTGGCCCAGATGGTGAAACCCCGTCTCTACCAAAAATACAAAAATTAGCCAGGCATGATAGTGCGTGCCTGTAGTCCCAGCTACTCGGGAGGCTGAGGCATGAGAATCGCTTGAACCTGGGAGGCAGAGGTTGCAGTGAGCTGAGACTGCACTAATGCACTCCAGCCTGGGTGAAAGAGCAAGACTCTATCTCAAAAAATAAATAAATAAAATAAACATAATTAATAAAGAAAATATACAATACCCTCACCTCTGACCACCCAAAAACGGGGGGAGCAAGGTTGTAAAAATTACAGAATTGGGATGCATGTTAAGATAAACCTTGTATTTAGGGTTCTGTTCAAAACTTCAAAACTGCCCAAAAGACAATAGTTGAAAGAGTCTTAGATGATATATCTGATGAAGACCAATTTTTCTAAAATTTCAGAAGGGAACATTTTTTAAATTTTTTGAGAAATAACACTGAGTTATAGATTACATAATCCTCAAAGTTTGAATATAAGATTTCTATTTCCACGCAATAGTTCACTTTTACACATTAAAATGAAGATGAAAAGGAAAACTGTGCTATTACATACAGAGAACAGTAGTAATATTTGTCCTTTACTCACCCAAGAGAGGGAAAATGGGGTAAGGATTTGGGTCTCCAGGAATCAGGGATAAAGGAGACAAGGAGAATGTGCAATGGGGGGATGCGGGGACAAGAAGGCAGGAATATTTATATAAAACCAAGAGACTGTGTCATAAACCATTGTGTGGCTACCAAAAGAGTTGCTCATAATGCTGACATCCCAGTTATCTGTAAAAGACACAGATATTTGAGAAACACCATACTAATTATGCTATGAAGGAACAAGAAAAGAAGACCTTTTGTAAGGAAAAGTTAAACGTAACATATTTGAAGAGGGCAAGGGGTAGGAGGTTAAGCAAATTCAGTAATCATCCTGAAATGTAGGTCAATTAAACTTTGTTCTTTTTATTTTCTTTACCTATTAAATAAACATTAGTTGAAAATTAACTCCTGAAAAATCAAGTTTCTAACTGAAAATTTCAATAAATAACTGGGTAAAAATATTTTTAAAATATAATATATACCCAGAAATATGACAGCACTTATAAAAATACAGATTCCAAAGAGAAAAGCTAACAAAATACAAAAGAAGCAAAACACATACAATTTTTATTATGATGTACAAATCCAAGGATGCCTTATACAGTCTGTTTATTGAGAAGCCAAAACTAAATGTCTGAGATATGAAAAGAATCATTCATGCAAATTAAAAATCAGAGCCTAATATAAAAAGTACTAATTCACTCTCATGGTAAAATATTATCAAAACCTTGTAATTTCTTCAGCATGACTACCACATTTTGTTCAATTTGACTCATTATTATGATGATAAAAGGCATCATTACTATGAAATAATAAGCATAAGAAATTAATCTTTGCTCCATTCTTACCCAACTCCTTAGACTTAATCTGAATATAACAACTCTAAAATGACAAACGGTGGTGTTGGAAAATTGTTCATCACCAGCACCTTTTCAAAAATATGTGTGGATAAACAAACACACTGAGAAGGGATCATACAAGTAAACATGCAAAGTCAAAGCAACAGGGCTGCTCACTGCTATCCAGCAAGGCTGCTGCCCCTCCCGCCACCCTGATAGAACAGAATGAAAGAGAACCTCCAGGGACCCACATACCCAACACAAAATAACAGCTAGAGAACTGAGAAATCTAAAAGCATAACACAGCTATAGGAGTCCTACTCCCAAAACCACAACCAGAGAAGTCCAGAAACAATGTAAACACAACACCACAAAAGAGAAAGTAAGTACTTGATAGGCTTTTACCGAGAACTCTAGAAGGTTTCAAAAATGACATGTTTATTCCAGAAATCAAAAATGAATTCATTTTCACTCTAAAGGTCTCTGCAGCATAGCTAAATATAGGAAAGTTTGAAGATGCCAGAAGGAGGAATATACAAGAAGAAATTCTTTTTTACAAATATGAAGTATTTAAAAAGTATTAAAGATATAGCATATTATTTAGAAGGAAGTTGGAAAGACTTACATAAAATAATAAAATAAAATAAATGGCAACCTTAAATTTACTGCCAAGACTGAACAATTTTTATAAATGGATTATTTTGTAAGAACAAAAACTGACACCAAATAAGATGGACAAATATGAATTAATGAAGACTTAAAAGATGGGTACTTATAAAAGCAGGTGTAAAGGTATTTGAAAAATATAAACACATATAAAATCAGCAGACCCAGCATGAATACTGAGGTGTTAAGGGAACTAGCTAATGTACTTACTGAGCCACTTACAATTATTTCTGAAAAATCTCAGAGAACTGAGGATAGATCAGAAAATTTAAAGAAAGCAAATACCAAATTTTCCAACCAGGATAGGAAGTGAATACCTTGTAAATACAATTTGTTAAGTGATAATAATTCTGAGTAAAAATTTAGAAGATTTTGAGAAAAGCATTTGAACTTCTAGGGGCCAATAAAATAACATGCAGAAGGATGTTTAAAAAGTCATGCCAAATTTGAATCCATTTGATCCTCAACCTCATCAGATGTTATATGCCAAATTACTTATTTTGGCTTAGATAATAACCATACAGAATGAAACTTCCCACAAATAGACTGTGTCAGTGGCTGGGTATTTCTAACAAGGTGCCACCAAGAGAGTTTTGAGATCAATTCTAAATTAAAATATTTGCTAACGATCTAGAAAAATAAGTCAACAGCACCCTGGCAAATCTGCAGTTAGTTTTAATTTGAGAACTGTTGTTAGTAATAGGCAAAACAGAAAAACAATACCAATATAGATTTGCAGCAATTAAAAATGTAGACTCCAAAGTAAAACTTAGAAAAATATTAAATAAAAGTATTAAAGTGAAAGAATTTAAAAAACATAATTCAATGGAAAGGACAGAGTAATAACTAAAGACGATATAAGAAAACAAGAGAGAACAGATTCTTATTTCTTAATCCAGCATTGCCCAAAACATACACAAGAGTTAAAAATAAATACATAAATAAAGTCTTTATATTATGAGTCATTCAGATTAGACCACGCACAAAATGGTGCTTAAAGTATTGGTCGTACTATAAAGATGTAAACAGAGCAGAAGGAATTGCCAACAGAGACAGAAATGAGGGGTTATTTCATAAGAAAAATTGAATTGGTAAAATATGAATGGCCACAGCTAAAAAGACCAAGGTAGAATATAAACATTCACATAGGAAAATATGAACACGAGAGACATGGGAAGACAAGGGAATGTATGCTGAAATGGCTACATATGATGTGCAGGGAACCATCAAATGGTATACAACAGGGAACAGCAATGAGATGAACTGAACAAGCTATTTTATCATCCGTAGTTCTGATGTGTAATTCTGTGAAACTACTGGGTTTTCAGTTATTAAACAAACACCTAGCTTACAAAATAAATCTTTCTTTTTTTTCTTTTTTTGAGACAGAGCCTGTCGCACTGTTGCCCAGACTGGAGTGCAGTGGCACGAGCTCAACTCACTGCAACCTCCGCCTCCTGCGTTCAGGTGATTCTCTGCCTCAGCCTCCTGAGTAGCAGAGATTACAGGTACCCGCCATCACACGTGGCTAGTTTTTGTATTTTTAGTAGAGACACGGTTTCACGATGATGGCCAGGCTGGTCTCAAACTCCTGACCTCAGGTGATCTGCCTGCCTCAGTCTCCCAAAGTGCTGGGATTACAGGCATGAATCACAGCACCCCCGGCCTACAGAGAAATCTTTCTACCTGGTCTGATTTTTTTGGACCATAATTAGAGCTTTCTACTATAATTAGAGCTAATAAAACTCAGAGGGGACAAAAACCAGTCGTCTTCTGTTCCAGAAGAGTGACATCATACAGTTTATAAAAATTAAATGGACCAAACAATCCCCACCCTTAACATATAAAATCAATAGAGGCTGAATTACATACTACAATTCATTCTTAGGCACATTTTCTCTTGAAGGAAAACTAAAACAAACAATAAATCATGGAAATTCAAATAAGCAAAGTACTAACAGCTTCACTTATAAGCCTTTCGCATGAGGTAATAACAAGCACGAGCAACAGATCCTACTTTGGGAAGGTTCATGGGTGTCCTCAGCCGAGTCCGGACACTCTTCATTAATATACGCTGCTCTGTTGGCAGCAAATGATACTTCATTGCTTCAATGAGGTAATCTTTGCAAGCACTGCTATTCTTGACCAATGCTTCCTCTTCAACCCTCTGTAACAAGAAATCAGACACACCCACTGAGGGTAGGGCTATTTCATAATTAAATTGCCAAAGAAAAAGAAGTAAAGGAGAGGAAAAAAGCAGTAACTATATCCTTTAGTTTAGTCTAAAAGTAAATGAGGAAAGTTTATAAATACATCTAAGAGAAAAATAAATAAAACCAAAAAATGCTCAAGTATCTGGCCTGCAGAGAAAGACATATATAGGTAATAAAAAGAAGAACTACAGTAAAAAATGATAAACTTCAATGTTAGCTATGGAATATGATGAACTCTTTGGATATTATATCCACCTGTGTATCTTTAACCTTTAAGCCAAAAAGTAAGCAAAACAAGAAACAAAGTTTAGATAATACATCCTTCAGGTGAAGACAATACTAATAAGTTAATGATACCTTTTTCAAACACAAGTGGGCAAGTAAAATATCCCAAAAAGAGATTAGAAATACCTTAAAGCAACATACCCATAACAGAAATAAATCTTGTACTGCCTAACCTGACCTCAAACGCAGGACAGGCCTCTGGGTTCGTTTTCTTTTTTCTGGGGGTGGGGGGTCGGGAGGAAGGGGACAAAGTCTCACTCTGTCGCCCAGGCTGGAGTTCAGTGGCGCAGTCCTGGCAAACTCCACCTGCCAGGTTTGAGCAATTCTCCTCCCTCCCTTCTTGAGTAGCTGGGACTACAGGCACCTGCCACCATGTCTGGCTAATTTTTTGTATTTTTAATAGAGACGGGGATTCACCATGTTAGCCAGGCTGGTCTCGAACTCCTGGCCTCATGCGATCTGCCTGCCTCCATCTCCCAAAGTGCTGGGATTATAGACGTGAGCCACTGACCGCACCCAGCCTTTTGGACCATTTTCTTAATACCAGAAGGCCCATGATTACACAGATCACAAAAAGTGATGAGATTTCAAGAAATCCTAAAATGTTCAAATCTAATTTCTTAATAAATGATTCTTTCAATGGTTTCAATTACTAAAATAATGCTGAAATGTTCCTAGCGGGATTCTAATAAAAAAAGAGTAAATTTAAAATTATTTGGAGACCACTAAAGAATCATTTCTCATTTATTTCAAATAATGTTTTCCCTCAGCTTAGAAATAAAGACAAATCAAATGCATGCCACTATTAAATTACGAAGTAAAATTAAACGGTATTTGGGTCAGACCTCAAAATTCCAGGTCTGCAGGGGAATCAGAAGAGACTATCAAAAGAAAAAAACAGTAAAGAAGATGCAAAGCAGTGACCGCCACAGGGACATTTATTTACATGTATTTAAATGACCACAAATACTATCTTGATAAGCTCTAGTACTTGCTTACCCAAATCAAAAATAGGGGCAAAAGCAAATTTCTAAGAACGGGGAATGGTGGCTGGGTGCGGTGGCTCACGAGGCCTGTAATCCCAGTAGTTTGGGAGGCCGAGGCAGGTAGATTACTTGAGGTCAGGAGTTCGAGACCAGCCTGGCCAACAGGGCAAAACCCCAACTCTACTGAAAATACAAAAAGTAGCTGGGGTTGTAGCATGCACCTGTAGTCCCAGCTATTCAGTAGGCAGAGGTACAACAATCACTTGAGCCCGGGAGGTGGAGGTTGCAGAGAGCTGAGATGATGCCACTACATTCCAGCCTGCAGGGTCCTTTACTGTCTTCTGTCCTGTACTCCACGGATCTGCATTCTACAGCTCTTATCACTGCTTGATAGGGATCTACATGCTGTCAGGCCAGTGACACAGTGCTGTGTGGATTCATATGTTTTGCATATGCATTTACCTGAACTAAATATTCCCGAGGAAGCAAAGGTAACCGTACATGTTCCATCAGTCGGGCCATAAACTCTTGCCTCACATCCTTGTCGTGGTTCACCCACGCTATTACTGCTTCAAATACCTTGCAGAAAATATAGGAGAAGAAAAAATAAGAAATGAGTTGTGTATCAAGGCATCTGGATAAAATATGAGACTACATTTTATATATAACCCTTGCTAAGACATCCAAGTTTAATTCACAGCTCAAATGTTTTCAAAATCCTGACTTGCAATGTACTTACAAAGCCATTCACCCCATTTCTTTTCTGTTCTTTTTTTTTTTATTTACCCAAAATAATAAAGCAAAGTGATATTCTGGAATGAAAATCATGTATTCTTATAAACAATTCATGTTTGGCTTTTTCTTCAGGTTTACAAACAAATGTTAGACCATACACATAAATTGAAGGTTTGTACAACAGATCGACTCAGCTCTGTAAAAGCAGAATATATTAAAATGTAGTATTTGGAAATTTTTTTTTACAAATTAAAAAATAAGGGCATTATTTTTTACAACACATAATTGTGAGAAAGCTAATAAGCTAATATGAAGACACTGTTTGTCTACATAATTTTCGTCTCAACTGATGAATATATCACTTAACAATCTTTAAAGGTTTGCAGGAAATGTTTGACAATATGCAATTGGATAACTGAGACCAAAAATAGGTTATTTGGATCCAGGAATGAAGCAAGAAACTAATTCTCTCATACTTTGTGGATCAGCTTACATTTTGGCAACCTTTTATTGATTTCTGCAAATAAATAACAAGAATGAACAGAATGGAGGTAGTAAAACATTTTGCAAAGTTTGAAAAAAAAAAAAGCAAGAAACTAAAAATAATGCACATTACAATTAACACCCCTCTTTAATTCATTCTGTCAACAAGTATTTATCGAGTGTCTCTACATGCCAGGTGCCAGAGATTAAGTGAACAAGATAGTCGGCCTTCTGGCAATTCTATCTAATATTTCCCAGTTCTGTCTTCTCTCCCCGCTGCTTCTATCATCCCATATCGGAACCTGCTGCTCACTGGTATGACTTCAACATCCTCTCATCATTTTTGGTCCATACTGCCCACCTCACCTCATGTTTGGTCCATACTGCCCACCACCACCATGATAGCTAGTCTCCAAAGATAGCCTCCTAATAAACCAGATCTCCCAGATCCATACCCTTATATAGTAACCTTCCACACTGAATCTAAGCTGGCCCTGTTAACCAGTAGAGTGTGGAGGAAGTGACACTGTGTGATTTCTGAAGGTAGGTCTTAAGCAGCCTCACTACTTCTACTCTGCTCTCTTGAAATGTTCATTTGAAGGAAGCCAAATGTCATGTAAGAAGTCTGGCTACTTGAAACCACCACACCATGAGAAACCCATGCAAGTTATAGAGAAGAATGGAGGGGAGAGGAGGGAGACCTAGAGAGAGACCAATCAACCGGGAGCCCCGGAGCCAGACAAAAGTGAGTGGAGGAGCCACCTTGGACATTACAGACCCATAAGATGCCATGTGCAGAAGAACTGAAGCTCCAGATCTATGGCTCCAGTAGAACCATGCCAGGTGTCTCCAGGCATCTGGGTCACCTTAGCTGAGGTCTCAGACACTGTGGAGCAGAGACAAGCTGTCCCTATTGTTCTGCATGAATTCTGACCATAGAATTGTTAGCATAAAATGGTTATTGTTTATGCTTTTACATTTGACGATGACTTGAGTAGCAGCAGAAAACCAGAACAGCCCTCATGATATTTCTATAATGCAGGTTTTGGCATGGTTTTCTCCTCTGGCTTAAAACCCTTTTAAGGCCTTTTAAGGCCACTACAATACAGTTAATTTTCTTTAACATAGCTGAGAAGATATTTTATTATATCATCTTCCAATTTTATCTTCCACCATGTCTCATATTCTAAACTCCCATCATATTGAACACATTGAATACAATTACTCTTTCATACCTCTTTACATTTGTATATTCTGCTTCTTCTACCTGGAATGCCCTCTGCATTCCCACCCATCCCTATTTCTCTGGCAAACTCAGACTCGTTTTTAAAAGACTTGAAATATACGTCTGAACCAAGTTGAACTACCATCCTCATCCCTATCCCATTCCTGAAAAGTTAAATGCTCCTAAGGCACCCTTTACCGCATTCTGTAATCATTTACTCTACTGGTTGTCCCACTAGTCTATGAATAACAAATTCTATTTTGCTAATCTTCTCTTCTCTAGGAGCCCATGGCAGTGTCTGGTACATGGTAGGCACTCAGTACATTATCTATTAAGTGTGAAAGTAATGTCATCTTCCTCTGTATTTCTAGGATGTTAAGATTATATATGTCACAAATGCTTTCACATTTTTTAATACTGTAAATATTAGAGTAAATGTGTCTTTTACCCCCAGGCGAAATGAATATCCTTGAGAAAGAGAATCAGAATTTACACAACTTGAAATGCAAAGCACACAAAGGAGAAACTCAAGTTTCATTTCCTCTAAGCACAGCTTTTGTGCTCTGATTCCCATGTGCTACAAAACCCACCCAAGGAAAAACAGCCCACTAAAAGGAGCTTCTCTCTCCAACTATATGAAAAGCGCAGGTGGATGACAAAGGTAATCCAAAATGTGGAGAGACAAAAGACTACAACCAGAAGCAGTAGCTGCACAGAGAGGGAGGGAGTGAGGGAGGGAGGCAGGGAGGCAGGGAGGCTGAACGGACTGGCAGGGGTGAGGTATTATGTCACAGGAAACCAATCTAAAGGAAGGTGACAATCAAGAATGTTCAGCCTAGAACTACCAAAACTTCGCCATCCTAGGTAACCTCTTTCAACTCAGAAGACAAGGAAACTAATTTAGTGACAAATATTATGTTCACATCATAATTCCTACAGGCATCGAGTTAAATAGGAAGAAACTAGTTTCCAAAAAAGCATTTGTTTCAGATAGTTTAATGTGTGCAAGCTCTTGCTGTGGAGGTCAAGTACAAAACTGTAGTGGCTAAAAATTTAGGGAACCTCCCACAAAGTGAAGACCGGGAGTAATTTACATAGACAATCAACAAGTCCTGAGTTTCTTTTTTTTCTCCTGGAATCCTTTCCTGAAGTAACTAGCTGAGTTTCTTAATTTCCAGTTGAAACATCACTGGCTGTCACTACACATACAGGATCACAAAGCTACAAAGAAAAGTGAAATTTAAAAAAAAAAAAAAAAAGGGAAACATCACTGCACACTGGGAAAAGAAAAATATCCTTACCTTCTCTTCTGAAGAAATGGTAAGTTTGTCGCTTGAGATTAAGCTGCACACTTGTTCGATGCCAAGATTGAGAAATTCTTCACTAAGTACGACATCTGCAAAATGTTGCTCTGTTTGGGAATTAAAAAGAAAATCCACTAACATCAACATTCCATTATCATAGTTTCAAACTGCTTAAAAAAGGTTTTTCTTAATTTAATCTAACTTAAGAATGAGAAAACCAATTGCACACCTCCAGGCAAGAACTAACAAGACAAACCCAAACAAACTCAGAGACACCTGGGGATGTACCTTCAGTGATTTGTTTATACAACAGCACAGTAGCAGTACAAGTAGGGAAGCTGCCTTAATATACATGCACTTAGTTGAATCACTCTTGTTTTACATGGTGGTATTTTAGGCTTAAAAAAATCTATTCCTTATATGGTATGACACCATCAGCACTTAAATTTGAAAACCTTTTGATTATATAAATCAGATAAAGAACATGATGTCATATTATCATATCCTACATGTCGTATCATGTGAAACATTAGAGGGGGTTGTTCCTTATGGAGTAAGGAAAAAAGCCCTGCTTCATTTGGAAACTAAAGAAATCTCAAATGCTAGTCAATCTGAATATATGACCAACATTTTTTTAAAAAGAGAGAATTGGGCCGGGCGCGGTGGCTCACGCCTGTATTCCCTGCACTTTGGGAGGCAGAGGCGGGTGGATCACGAGGTCAGGAGATTGAGACCATCCTGGCTAACACGGTGAAACCCCATCTCTACTAAAAATACAAAAAAAAAAAAAAAAAATTAGCCAGGCATGGTGGTGAACATCTGTAGTCCCAGTTACTCAGGAGGCTGAGGCAGGAGAATGGCATGAACCTGGGAGGCAAAGCTTGCAGTGAGCTGAGATCGCACCACTGCACTCCAGCCTGGGTGACAGGGCGAGACTCTGTCACAAAAAAAAAAAAAAAAGAGAGAGAGATATAATTGGTTTATGATATAGATAGCTCTGAATTCTAAATAGTTTATTTTGGGATCAAATTCCAGGATTTTATGCCTCAACCCATTTCCAGAAACTTGTAAAATTAGTAATTCTTAAATACTTAAAAAATTTTTTTCCCTTGATTTCACAAATATGGCCACTCTTCCCAAGGGAAAAAAAGATCGCTTCTCGGCCTTTTGGCTAAGATCAAGTGTAGTATCTGTTCTTATCAGTTTAATATCCGATACGTCCTCCATCCAAGGGGGGAAAAGACTATCAGTGCAATGATTGAAAAACTTACAAAGAACGAATCTTTTATAAAAGAACCTTTCTTGCAAATCCACCTCACAAGGGAATGTGGTGGTTTGGGCTGCGGAGTCAGACATACCAGGGTTGAATCCCAGCTCTGCCACGTGCTAGCTTGTACAACCTTGGGCAGTTATGTAATTTCCCTAAGCCTTGGTTTCCTCATGTGTAAAATGAGGATAATAAAAATAATAATAAGATTGCTGTGAGGATTAAATAAGCTAGTGGTTTATAAAGTACCTAGAACTGTGTCTGTAGAGAGTAAGGATTCAATCATTTAGCTCTTGTTAATATTCTAAATTCTAAAGTAAAATTTTGCTAGAAAATCTAGGTTAATTTCTAGGTCGTCACAATGAACCATATTTATTTCACCTTATAAAACCCTTATAAATAGGGTTTATAAAACTGTTTTATAAGATGAAGTAAAAGATTCATTTCAAATATGTATTTCAACATACCATAAAAAGGAACAGTTGGCTTCCTCTTCAATGACATTTGAAAAATAAAATCTGCATTTTCATAAATCTCATGAAAAACTATTCAATTTACAAAAGGTTGGCAGGGCATGGTGGCTCACACCTGTAATCTCAGCACTCTGGGAGGCCAAGGTGGGCGGATCACCTGAGGTCAGGAGTCCGAGACCAGCCTGGACAACATGGCGAAACCCCGTCTCTATGAAAAATACAAAAAGTAGCCAGGCATGGTGGCACACACCTGTACTCCCAGCTACTTGAGAGGCTGAGGAGGGAGGATTGCTTGAACCTGGAAGGAGGAGGTGGCAGTAAGCCGAGATCATGCCACTGTACCCAAGCCTGGGTAACAGAGTAAGATTCTGTCTCAAAAAAAATAAAAAAAGTTCACCCCAAGATAACTATACAAATAATAAGCAGCTCTAAAATGTTTGTATTTACAAAATTTTTTGAAACTCAAAAATTTTTTGACACACAATTGTTTGAAACTCAGACTTGACCAAGCAAGGTATTACACTGAAATAAATATGAAATTGAAGATGAAAATGACAAATACAGTTGGATCTCCATATCCACAAGTTCTACATCTGCAGATTCAACCAATCTGTGGTTCAACCAACCTCAAATCAAAAATATTGGAAAAAATATATAATAAAAAACAACTACAGCACATACACTATACTCCTAGGTATTATAAATAATCTAGAGATTACTTAAAGTATATGGGACGCCAAGCACAGTGGCTCACCCTGTAATCCCAGCATGTTGAGAGGCTGAGGCATGAGGATTGCCTAAGCAGAGGAGTTTGAGGCTGCAGTGAGCTAGGATCACACCGCTGCTCTCCAGCCTGGGCAACTCTTTAAAAAAAAATTAATTAAAAATAAAGTATACAGGCGGATGTGCGTAGGTTGTATGCAAATACTACCCCATTTTATATAAGGGACTGGAGAACCCACGGATTTTGGTACCTGTTGGGGGTCCTAGAACCAATACCCCATGGATGTAGATACCAAGAGATGACTGTAGATCGATGCAACAGAATAGAGAGCCAGAAATAGACCCCACAAAAACACAGGGAACTGATCTGTGACAAAGAAGCAAAGCCAATTCAATAAAGAAGAGTCTTTTCAACAAATGATGTTGCAACAACTGAACATCCATATGCAAAACAGTAAATCTAGACAGACTCCACCTCTCACAAAAATTAACTCAAAATGGATCAGCAACTTAAATGTAAAACACAAAACTTAGCTTCTAGAAGATAACATAGGAGAAAATTTAACTAACCTTGGGTATGGCAATGACTTTTTAGATACAACATCAAAAGTATTATCCATGAAAAAAAATGGTTAAGTTGTACTTCATTAAAATTAACAACTTCTGCTCTGCTCTGCAAAGGATGCTCTTAAGAAATTAAAAGACAAGCCACAGACTGGGGGAAAATCTTTGCAAAACACATATCTGATAAAGGACTGTTACCTAAAATATAAAAAGAGCACTTAAAGGTCAACTATAAGAAAGTAAACAACTCAACTAAACAATGGGCAAAAAGATCTAAATGGACACTTCACCAAAGAAGACATATACAGATGGCAAATAAGCACATGGAAAGATGCTCAATATTACATGTCATTAGAGAACTGCATACTAAAACACCAATGAGATACCATTTACATATCTATTAGAATAGCTAAAATCCAAAACACTGACAACAACAATTATGACAAGGATGTGGAATGACAGGAACTTTCATTCACTGCTGGTAGGAAATCAGTTTGGCAGTTTCTTCCACAATCAAACAAACTGCACCCCCTGGGTTCAAGCGATTCTCCTGACTCAGCCTTCTGAGTAGCTGGGATTACAGGCGCCTGCCACCTCTTCTAGCTAATTTTTGTATTTTTAGTAGAGACGGGGTTTCACCATGTTGGCTATGCTGGTCTCGAACTCCTGACTCAGGTGAACCTCCAGGCTCAGCCTCCCAAAGTGCTGGGATTACAGGCATGAGTCATCACACCCAGCTGGATTACAGATTTTAAAAAGCGATCATGATTAATTGCAAAAGTACCTTCTATATCTAAAATATAATCCCGCTAATTCCTGACTTTATCAGAAGTTTATATAAAAAAAAATTATACACTAAGAAAGTTTTCTTTATACACTAAGAAAAAAGGGAAAACTTTTTCAATAGTTGAGTTTGTTTTTTAAAGACTGAACATATTTAAACAAACAAAAAACAAGGTTCTTTATATTAAAAGTTCCAAAGTAGGCTAGGCATAGTGGCTCACGCCTGTAATCCCAGAATCTTGGGAGGCTGAGGAGGGTGGGTCACTTGAGTCCAGGGGTTCAAGACCAGCCTGGCCAACACAGTAAAACACCATCTCTACAAAAAATCAGCTGGGCATGGTGGTGCATGTCTGTAGTCCCAACTACTTGGCAGACTAAGGTAGGAAGATCACCTGTGCCCAGGAGGTCAAGGCTGCAGTGAGCCATGATCGTGCCACTATACTCCTGCCTGAGTGACAGAGTGAGACCCTGTCTCAAAAAAAACAAATAAAAAAAGAGCTCTAAAATATTGAGAAATAAATTCATTTTAATGAAAAGCTGGCAAACAGCATATAAATTTAGAAACATTTATGAATACCAACTTGGAAATTCAAACAGAAAACACAGCAGCCACTGAACAAAAGAGAAGCTAACATAAATCTCTTTCTATCCATTATATAAATATTTTCACCTTCAAATGTATGTCTACAGTGATTTTGGGTTAAGCTTCTTCTGTATATTTTAAATCTGAATCGAAGCAAGAGATTGCTGGTCTCCTTATGCTTTTCATGAGGGGAAAGAACTCTCCAGTGGTAACAAACATAACTGAGAGAACTTTTCCATACTGTGACTACGTTATCTTAGTCTCTGCTTCACAGATCAGAAAAAAATGGACTTGCTAAAAAGCCAACTTGGTGGTGATTTTTTAAAAGTCAGCAATTACATAAATGTAGAAGGGCATTAGTAAACTCTATCCAAAACCAAGTCTGAGATCTAAATTCATTGTGTATTCTTTCCTAGTGTATCAAAGAAAGTTAAGAGGGCAAGGAAAATAGTTAACTATTACAACTTTATTGACAAAACCATAACACAGCTGTCACTCAAACAAACACCACCCCTTCACCACTTATCAAAAAAAAAAAAAAAAAAAAATTAGCCTAAGGGAAAAGTGAAGAAGAAATGTTCAAATTAAAAGTAACTTTCATTGTGTACATATACATGTTTTTAAATACTTCCAATTCTCAAATACTTTTATTTTCTATTGGAACAATCCCTCCTCCTTAGAAAAATTTTTAAGTATTGATATCTAATGTTTACATTCTTATACTGAGCTTTCTTTGGAAAGGATGTGGTTAACATATATAGAGCATTACTAAAATATAGAGGGCACTATTTGGCAACATCTGGAGTAAATTAGTTTACTTTAGGGCCTGCCTTTCTTCTACTTATATTAACTGTATATTTCTTCAACTGTTCTACAGTATTAACTGATAGGCAATTTAATGAGATTGTTGCTTGTAACACACTTCCTAAGGACCCAACACTTCACACAGTCAGGAAGCACTAGATGACTGGCAAAGTCACTTTAAGGCATGCATGGAAAATTCTATAGGAAGAAAGGCAAGAAGGCTAGTGCAGCTCACCTGTTATTTTATATGTTCTTGATGCAAATCACTATTAGTCTCTCTGGTGCTTAGTTCAGGACATTAAATGCTCTTATATTACCACTAGTACTAATAAAAATGATATAACATGAACATTCCTTCCCTGGCCTCAAGCCACAAAACTACAAAGATCAAAGTTAAAAAAAAAAAAAAAGCAACAACCCTATTATGAAACAGTATGCTATTTCATACTGCTGGTGGGAGTATAAATCAGCACAATCTTTACAGAGAGCAATTTTGAAATCTCATCCTACAAATATACTTGACCACTCATGAAATGACACACTCTGAGTTATTCATTGTAGCACTGCTTTTAACAACTACAAAAGAGAGTTCATCAGTAGACACTAGTTTAAAATATAGTATATCCATACAATGGAATATTCTGCATCTGTAAAAATGAACAAGGAAGCTCATAATATGAAAAAAGCTTTAGGAAATACTGTCAGCTTAGAAAGGAAGCAGGACAGATGTGAGAACGCATTTTTTCAGTGGCTAGATTGTTTGTTCTACGAACCATGTAAATGGATTACTTATCCTCTCCATGCAAGAAAACAAAAGAAAACTGAGAAACTAATAATAGTGATTATCTTTAGCGGGGAGAGAAATGAGGAACAAGGGTAAAAGGATGACTCTTTCAATGTATACCTTTCAAATATTTTTAAATCCTCATGTATATGGTAAAATGATCTTTGACAAGAGTGCCAAGACCACTCAATGGGAAAAGAACAATCTCTTCAACAAATTGTGCTGGGAAAACCAGACATCCACATGGCAAAGAATGAAGGTGGATCATATACTCCATACACAAAAATTAATTCAAAATGGACTAAGGATCTAAATTAAGACTCAAAACTATAAAATTCCTAGAAGTAAACACAGTGGGGAAAGTTTCGTGACACTGCATTTGTCAATGATTTCTTGGAAATGACACCAAAAGCTCGGGCAACGAAGACGAATGGGACTACATCAAAGTTAAAAGTTCAGTGCATCAAAGGACACAATAAAGTAAAAAGGCAACCTGTAGAAGAGAAGAAAATATTTGCAAGTCATGTATCTGACAAAGAGTTAATATCCAGAATATAAAAATATCTCCTACAACTCAACAACAACAAAAATCAAATAACCCAATTTAAAAATGAGCAAAGGACTGGAATAAACATTTCTCCAAAGACGATATACAAATTGTCAATAAGCGTATGAATAGATGACAGATGTTCAACATCACTAATCATCAGAGAAAATACAACTCAAAACCACAATGAGCTATTACCCCATACCCATTAGGGTGGCTACTACAAAACAAACAAACAAACCAGAAAATAACAATTGTTGGCAAAGATGTGAAGATACTAGAAACCTTGTGCACTGTTGGTAAGATTATAAAATAATGCAACTATTATAAAAAAAAAAGCATGGAGGTTACTCAAAAAATTAAAAGTAGAACTACCGTATGATCCAACAATCCCACTTTGGTGTATATATCCAAAAGAATGGAAAGCAGGGTCTTGAAGACATATTTGTACACCCATGTTCACAGAAGCATGACTCACAATAGCAAGAGGCAGAAGCAGGTATCCACTGATTAATGAATGGATAAATGAAATTGGTATATACATACACTATATATAATACAATTCCTTAAAAAGGAAGGAAATCCTGTCACAATGCAACATGGATGAAGCTTGAGAACATTATGCTAAGTGTAGTGAGCCAGTCACAAAAATAAAAAAATACTGTATGATTCCACTAATATGAGGTATCTAAAGGAGTCAAATTTATAGAAACAGGAAGTATAATAATACTTGCCAGGGACTAGTGGAAAGTGGAAAAGACGAGTTGTTTAAAAGGTACAGAGTTTCAGTTTTGCAAAATGAAGACGTTCTAGAGATCTGTTTCACAATAAAGCAAATACTTACACATAACACTACTGAGTGGAACACTTATAATGGTTAAGGTGGTAAATTTCATGTTATATGTTCTTTACCACAAATATTTTTAAAAGTTTATAACCATTTGAAAACACTGGTGATGCAAATTAAAAAACAAAAATAAAAACAAAACAAGCAACCAGATCCAACTACTTTCCTTCCCCAGTGAGAAAGGAAGTGTTGCTATAGACAGTCAATGCATGTCACTGTCTTGACTTCAGTGGACAAATACCTGCTCTGCTAAAAAAGATCACTGGGTTAACTTCCCTATGTTTGGCTGCTGTCCTACCTTGTCGGCCTCCACACCAGACTTCTCAAGAGCAGATCTCAATTCTGAAGCCTCTGCATGCTGATGCACACTCACATCTTTATGTTATGGCATAGCCTCTGGCTCAATTTTACCTTGAAATAGTTCTTTGGAAGTCTTTTTCTTGGCATTAGTCCTTCTCAACCTCTCTGCTGATTTTAAGCTTAATGGCCTTCTCTACTGGTTAGGATTCTATATATTTTTCTACCTTTCTGACCACTGAATCTGCCTCCTTTACCTCCCTAAAACTATGTATTACTATGGTCCTGCCTGCCTTCAGCCTCCTTTTGATTCTCCACTTGTTCTGTCTTAACTATCTAATGTATATTACTGTCCACAGTTATCTTTATTACCCTAATATTGTTGCTCCCAGATCCAACCTCTCCCCCAAACCCCAATGTTTGAATTTCTAGCTGTCTGTTAGTCTCCCTATGAATATGATCTAATCATCATGGCTCTTTTAAACAAGACAGAGCCACCCACACACCATGAAACCAGTACCACATACAAGCAGTCCTCTAAAACCCTCACATTAATTACTACCTTGGGCCACTTACCTTGGCCTGTTTTGAGCTCTGTGGTCTGACTTTTCATCATTGTGCATTTTTCCACTGATGCTATGCTTCACTCTTTGGCCTGATACTTTGATAAAGATTCTCCATGTCTGTTGATATTCCTCTCAACATAAATCAAGTTCTTCCTCTGGCCAAGCTGTCTTTGGCTACTGTTAAACAGCTTGCCCAATCTGAGAACCTTTAAATTGATACTGCACTTCACTGCTGGCTCTCCCTCAAGCAAACAAGATGAGGACATACCTACGTTTCAAACCGTTTCAGTGACCTCCTCCAGACACCTGCTGGACCTCCCGTGTTCCCTTTGTGTCCTGATGGCTTCACTCTGATCCAAGGATGAATGAAGTCTTAGTCACAGTCATTTTTGCCTCCCTCCCTCTCTTTTATTATGTGATAAAAACATAAAATTTACCACCGTAACCATTTTTAAGTGTAAAGTTTAACAGTGTTAAGTATATTCACACTGGGCCAGGCACAGCGGCTTATGCCTGTAATCCCAGCACTTTGGGAGGCCGAGGCAGGTGGAACACCTGAGGTCAAGAGTTCGATACCAGCCTGGCCAACGTGATGAAACCCTGTCTACTAAAAATACAAAAATTAGCCAGGAATGGTGGCAGGAATCTGTAATTCCAGCTACTTGGGAGGCTGAGGCAGGAGAATTGCTTGAACCCAAGAGGCGGAGGTTGCAGTGAGCCGAGATTGCACCACTGCACTCTAGCCTAGGGAACAAGAACGAAACTCCATCTCAAAAAAAGTAGTATATTCACACTGTTATGAAAAAGATCTAACATTTTCATCAAGCAAATATGAAATTCCCTAAGTAACTACCCTTTCCCTCTTCATCCCACTCTTTTTTAACCCCTAATGTGAATTGTTTCATAAACCCTGTTAATTCTTTCTCAGTAATGCCATAAAAATCATAAGATATAATGGTATAAGGGATCTGAAAGGTCACCTGACACAGCTTCTATAATACGTATGCGTAACCTCAAAAATTTTCACAATAAATGGTTATCTGGCTGTAGTTTACACACATCAACAGATGGCAAGACAGTCATATCATCCTTGAACACCGATAAGATTTGGCTCTGTGTCCCCATCCAAATCTCATCTTGTAACTCCCATAATTCCCATGTGTTGTGGGAGGGACCTGGTGGGAGATGATTGAATTATGGGGGCAGGTCTTTCTTGTGCTGTTCTCATGATAGTGAATGGGTCTCACGAGAGCTGATGGTTTTAAAAATGGGAGTTCCCTTGCACAAGCTCTGTTTGCCTGCTGCCATCCATGTAAGATGTGACTTGCTTCTCCTTACATTCCACCATGATTGTGAGGCCTCCCCAGCCAGGTGGAACTGTTAAGTCCAATAAACCTCTTTCTTCTGTAAATTGCCCAGTCTCAGATATGTCTTTATCAGCAGTGTGAAAATGAACTAGTACAGTAAATTGGTACCAGTAAAGTGGAGTGCTACAGAAAAGATACCCGGAAATGTGGAAGCGACTTTGGAACTGGGTAACAGGCAGAGGTTGGAACAGTTTGGAGAGCTCAGAAGATGACAGAAAAATGTGAGAAAGTTTAGAAGTCCCTAGAGATTTGTTGAATGGCTTTGACAAAAATGCTGATAATGATATGGACAGTGAAATCCACGCTGAGGTGGTGTCATATGGAGATGAGAAACTTGTTGGGAAATGGAGCAAAGGTGACTCTTGTTATGTTTTAGCGAAGAGACTGGCGGCATTTTGTCCCTGCCCTAGAGAACTGTGGAACTTTGAACTTGAGAGAGATGATTTAGGGTATCTAGTGGAAGAAATTTCTAAGGAGCAAAGCATTCAAGAGGTGACTTGGGTGCTGTTAAAGGCATTCAGTTTTAAAAGGGAAACAGAGCACAAAAGTTAGGAAAATTTGCAGCCTGACAATACAACAGAAAAGAAAATCCCATTTTCTCAGGCAAAATTCAAGACAGCTGCAGAAATTTGCATAAGTTACAAGGAGCTGACTGTTAATCACCAAGACAATTGGGAAAATGTCTCCAGGGCATGTCAGAGACCTTTGCAGCAGCCCCTTCCATCACAGGCCCAGAGGCCTAGGAGGAAAAAGTGGTTTCATAGACTGGGCCCAGGGTCCCTGTGCTGTGTGCAGCCTAAGGACTTGGTGCCCTGCGTCCCAGCCACTCCAGTAGTGGCTGAAAGGGGCCAACATAGAGCTCAGGCCATGGCCTCCAAGGGTGCAAGCCTCAAGCCTTGGCAGCTTCCACGTGCTGTTGAGCCTGTGAGTACACAGAAGTCAAGAACTGAGGTTTGGTAATCTCCACCTTGATTTCAGATGTATGAAAATGCCTGTATGCCCAGGCAGAAGTTTGCTGCAGGGGCGGGGTCCTCATGGGGAACCTCTGCTAGGGCAGTGCAGAAGGGAAATGTGGGGTCAGAGCCCCCACACAGAATCCCTACTGGGGTACTGCCTAGTGGAGCTGTGAGAAGAGGGCCACCATCCTCCAGAACCCAGAATGGTAGATTCACTTATAGCCTGCACCATGTGCCTGGAAAAGCCACAGACACTCAACACCAGCCCCTGAAGGCAGCCAGGAGGTAGGAGCTTCCCAAGACTGTGAGAACCTACATCTTGCATCAGTGTCACCTGGATGTAAGACATGGAGTCAAAGGAGATCATTCTGGAGCTTTAAGATTTGACTGCCCTACTGGATTTCAGACTTGCATGGGGCCTGTAGCCCCTTTGTTTTGGCCAATTTCTCCCATTTGGAATGGCTGTATTTACCCAATGCTTGTATCCCCATTGTATCTAAGAAGTAACTAACTTGCCTTTGATTTTACAGGCTCATAGGTGAAAGGGACTTGACTTGTCTGGGATGAGACTTTGGACTGTGGACCTCTGAGTTAATGCTGAAATGAGTTAAGACTTTGGGGGACTGTTGGGAAGGCATAATTGGTTTTGAAATGCGAGGATATGAGATTTGGGAGGGGCCAGAGGTGGAATGATATAGTTTGGTTCTGTGTCTCCACTGAGATTTGGGAGGGGCCAGAGGTGGAATGATATAGTTTGGTTCTGTGTCTCCACCAAATCTCATCTTGCAGCTCCCACAATTCCCATGTGTTGTGGGAGCGACCCAGTGGAAGACGACTGAATTATGGGGATGGGTCTTTCCCATGCTGTTCTCATGATAGTGAATGGGTATCATGAGATCTGATGGTTTTAAAAATGGGAGCTTCCTTGTACAAGCTCTCTTTGCCTGCTGCCATCCACATAAGATATGACTTGCTCCTCCTTGCCTTTCACCATGATTGTGAGGTCTCCCCAGCCATGTGGAACTGTGAAGTCCAATAAACCTCTTTCTTTTGTAAATTGCCCAGTCTCGGATATGTCTTTATCAACAGCATGGAAACGGACTAATACAAACACTTACTATTAGAAGTTCTTCTGTACATTGCTCTAAAATCTTTTTGACTCTTATTTTGTAACACTGATAATTCTGCCACCACAATAAACAGAACAAGATTAATTAATCTGTCTCTTATGAAATTCCTCAAAATCTTACAGAGAACATTATATTTTCCCAGATTATCCTTCAATGGTCTGTACAGTCCTATGTCCTTCAACCACTGCTTGCACAACATGATTTGGAGTCTTCATCATCACCCTGACTATAAATTCAGGGCTCTAGTGCATCAGTCTCTCTCAAAACACTGAACCGAAAAACAAACTCAATTTCATAGCTATGGTCTGATCTGGACAGAACAGAACAGGATAATCACCTTACGCCTTTCTCGACACGATTACATAATTGGTTCCCATTGAATATACCATTAACCATAAGCCTAACATCTTTGCATTAGTTTGGTTAATATAAGCCTAACACAACACAGCCAAAGTGAAAAATTCTTCCGTTTCAGTGAATGAATTCTTTTTCATCCTACTGTATCTCAGTAAGGTACAGTAAAAATCAACAGCTACTGCACACTTGCTGCAAATATGTACACACTAAAATGTACCTACAAAGAATTTACCTAAAATGTAATGCTAAAAGGCAGGTCATCTCAGAGTTTAATCTGTTTCCTCTACTTATACTCAGAGTTAGTTCCCACATCTATGATCTTGCTTCATTCACCTCCTATGTTCATTACCCTAGTTCTAACCCTACTACCAAGCTCAATTATTGCTTTCAAACCTTTCACCCACATACTGACTGGTCATTTTGTTTATGGATCATAGCTTGTGACATTAGTAATTTACCTTCAGTAGTTCACCACTGGCCACTGAATAAAGCCCAACATAGTTATACCGACATTTAATCATCAATTTCTTCTCTCTAAACAAATACCATAACTGCAGTAGGGCACAATTCCAGGTAGTAAAGACTATGCCATCAATATGCTATATACGTTAAACACATAAACTACACACACATAATATATAATATACATATGCATCCTTCCATATATGTATATGGAATATACATTCCATTCCTTCCATAATGAACATATATGCTCATTACTCTCTAAAGCAATTGAACTTTTCTGTTTCCCTCCAGGAAATAAAATAAGCTAATCATGAAATGAAAGACAGTCCCTAGAATTTGCCATACCAGGTCAAGAGAGAGCATCAGGGTTGGGCACAGTGGCTCACGCCTGTAATCCTAGCACTTTGGGAGGCTGAGGCGGGTGGATCACGAGGTCAGGAGATCGAGACCATCCTGGCTAACACAGTGAACCCCTATCTCTACTAAAAATACAAAAAATTAGCCAGGTGTGGTGGCAGGCACCTGTAGTCCCAGCTACTCAGGAGGCTGAGACAGGAGAATGGCGTGAACCCGGGAGGCAGCGCTCGCAGTGAGCCAAGATCACACCACTGCACTCCAGCCTGGGTGACAGAGCGAGACTCCATCTCAATAAAAAATGGAAAAAAAAAAAAAAAAAAGAAAGAGAGCATCAGGTTAGGACCCTCATCCCAAATAAGTGTAATAAAATCAACAATATAAGTCTCAAGTGTTGTTGTTTTGTATCCTGTAATAAGGTACAAAGTACCCTTTGTATTTGATTTCTAAACACCAAGCACCTTTTTGAACAAAATTAAAATGCCATGATGGGTCTCCATAATTCCTCTATACTCAATGCAGAGTCCCATTCAAGAAGTGAGGGCAAAAGTATGAATAACAATAGTCTCTTAGATCCACAAGCAGCTCATTCCTAACAGACAAAGTGTTTTTGGGAAAATAGAAACATCTCTGGTCTTCATTTTCCTAATTAATAAAATGAAAGTGTTAGACTAGATAACTGCTAAGATTTCCTATAACATTAATACTCTGTGATTCTTTGACTTCCAACACTATTAATCTTTAGGAGAAAAAAACTATATATGTCTCCAGCAGTTCTATTAACATAAGGAAGTTTTAATGAAACCTGAAAACAGTTAACTCATGTAAGCTAGAAAAAATTCCTGTCAACAAGGCACAGCAGAGACTGCATGTAGTTTACTAAGGAACAAAGAGGACCATAATGAATGCATGAATATACAAATAATTAACTCTTTTAAGAAGCGTCATTTGAGTTGGCATGACTTCAGCTAAAAAGTGCTGTGTATCAAGTGCTTTCACAGTTCTCCAAAGGAAGAATCTTCTGTATCAGTAAATTAACATTGCAATAGACCCTTGAATAATCAGCATCTATTCTTTGGCATGCATATCCCATGGCTAAGGCTAGTAATACTATTATTAAAACCACTCACTCAACACAAATTTCTTTCAAGAGGGCGGCATTCAAATCACGAGCTTGTTCTAACCGATGTTTATTCCAAGCAGTGATTCCTAGCCTAAATTATAGAAAGGTGGGCAAATGATTGAAGTAAATTTTCTGTAGAAGAAACTGTTATAAAAACTGGTTTTACAGAGAATAACGCATATTCCAAATATACTTAATTAGGGTGTGAGTTTATTGTTACTGGACTATAAAGTTAGATTATAAGCAAGGGTTAAATTGTATTGAGCCTGTTACCTATCACTCACAACAGTGTGGGCAATGACAGGCACATAAAGAGGATAGCTTTGAAATAACTGACTACTGGGTCTAGGCTAAACGGCCAAGAGTTGGCTGGAAGAACAAGGGCCAAAGAGCACAGATTTATGAAGAAATACAAGAGAATGAGAAGGCACACATCTAGTCCGAACCAAGGTGGGGACCCCAGAGTTCTAAATACCAGAAAGGTCCAACAGACCCTGGAACTGCAGTCTAAGGTGATGAATGGGTTTGTGGGGGGAAGATGATAGTCACAAGGAGATATGAAGGAGTCTCACGTGAGCCAACAGTATAGATTCTGAAGGCGTTGATGGCAGGAGAAACAAAATACACAGGGAAAGATAATCTCAGTGTTAAAGACAGATGTATGCCTAGAGGCCAAGAGAGAAAATGAGCTGCAGAGAGAATGCAGTAGCCTGCCAGCCAGCCGGTAAAGAAGTGAGGCTGGTTCAGCGGACGTGCGCGACCTCGCTCTGTGGACTCGTCACCCGCCCCTCCCCCTCCCGCCGCCGTCACCCAGGAAACCGGCGGCAAACGCGGGCAGACCTGAAGCTGGTTTCATGGCAGCCTCAAAGACGGCAGTTTTGGGGCCACTGGTGGGGGCGGTGGACCAGGGCACCAGTTCCACGCGCTTTTTGGTTTTCAATTCAAGAACAGCTGAACTACTTAGTCATCATCAAGTGGAAATAAAACAAGAGTTCCCAAGAGAAGGATGGGTGGAACAGGACCCTAAGGAAATTCTACATTCTGTCTATGAGTGTATAGAGAAAACATGTGAGAAACTTGGACAGCTCAATGTTGGTATTTCCAACATAAAAGCTATTGGTGTCAGCAACCAGAGGGAAACCACTGTAGTCTGGGACAAGATAACTGGAGAGCCTCTCTACAATGCTGTGGTGTGGCTTGATCTAAGAACACAGTCTACCGTTGAGAGTCTTAGTAAAAGAATTCCAGGAAATAATAACTTTGTCAAGTCCAAGACAGGCCTTCCACTTAGCACTTACTTCAGTGCAGTGAAACTTCGCTGGCTCCTTGACAATGTGAGAAAAGTTCAAAAGGCCGTTGAAGAAAAACGAGCTCTTTTTGGGACTATTGATTCATGGCTTATTTGGAGTTTGACAGGAGGCGTCAATGGAGGTGTCCACTGTACAGATGTAACAAATGCAAGTAGGACTATGCTTTTCAACATTCATTCTTTGGAATGGGATAAACAACTCTGTGAATTTTTTGGAATTCCAATGGAAATTCTTCCACATGTTCGGAGTTCTTCTGAGATCTATGGCCTAATGAAAGCTGGGGCCTTGGAAGGTGTGCCAATATCTGGGTGTTTAGGGGACCAGTCTGCTGCACTGGTGGGACAAATGTGCTTCCAGATTGGACAAGCCAAAAATACGTATGGAACAGGATGTTTCTTACTATGTAATACAGGCCATAAGTGTGTATTTTCTGATCATGGCCTTCTCACCACAGTGGCTTACAAACTTGGCAGAGACAAACCGGTATATTATGCTTTAGAAGGTTCTGTAGCTATAGCTGGTGCTGTTATTCGCTGGCTAAGAGACAATCTTGGAATTATAAAGACCTCAGAAGAAACTGAAAAACTTGCTAAAGAAGTAGGTACTTCTTACGGCTGCTACTTCGTCCCAGCATTTTCGGGGTTATATGCACCTTATTGGGAGCCCAGCGCAAGAGGGATAATCTGTGGACTCACTCAGTTCACCAATAAATGCCATATTGCTTTTGCTGCATTAGAAGCTGTTTGTTTCCAAACTCGAGAGATTTTGGATGCCATGAATCGAGACTGTGGAATTCCACTCAGTCATTTGCAGGTAGATGGAGGAATGACCAGCAACAAAATTCTTATGCAGCTACAAGCAGACATTCTGTATATTCCAGTAGTGAAGCCCTTGATGCCTGAAACCACTGCACTGGGTGCTGCCATGGTGGCAGGGGCTGCAGAAGGAGTCGATGTATGGAGTCTTGAACCTGAGGATTTGTCTGCCGTCACGATGGAGCGGTTTGAACCTCAGATTAATGCTGAGGAAAGTGAAATCCGTTATTCTACATGGAAGAAAGCTGTGATGAAGTCAATGGGTTGGGTTACAACTCGATCTCCAGAAAGTGGTGACCCTAGTGTCTTCTGTAGTCTGCCCTTGGGCTTTTTTATAGTGAGTAGCATGGCAATGTTAATCGGAGCAAGGTACATCTCAGGTATTCCATAAAACCTACCAACTCATGGATTCCCAAGATGCGAGCTTTTTACATAATGCAAGAACAACCCAGCAATTGTCTCTTAATGCGATGACACTATTCATAGACTTCGATTTTATTTATAAGCCACTTGCTGCATGACCCTCCAAGTAGACCTGTGGCTTAAAATAAAGAAAATGCAGCAAAAAGAATGATATAGAAATATTTGGTGTGTGTGTGTGTGTTTTTTTTTTTTAACATCCACAGTTAAGGTTGGGCCAGCTATCTTTGGGGCTGACCCCCTCCATTGCCATAACATCCCGCTCCATTCCCTCTAAGATGTAGGAAGAATTCAGATCCTCACCATTGGAATCTTCCATCAAACATACTCAAACACTACTGGAACAGGATTTGAGTCTCTGCATGACATATACTTGATTAAAAGGTTATTACTAACCTGTTAAAAATGAGCAGCTCTTTGCTTTTAACAGACACCCCAAAAGTCTTCTTTTCTACATAGTAGAAGATGGAAACACCTTCACTGAATGTTTGAATAGAAACATCTACTAAATTATTAAAATAGACATTTAGTGTTCTCATATCTTGGATATTTTTCTGAAAAGTATTTGCCAAAACTGAAATCCTTACAATATTTTCCATGGTCCCACTAATTATAATGACTTTCTGTCTGGATCTTACAGAAAAGCATACTTTCTTTTTTCTTCCATCTTTCCTTTTTATATTTTTTACTTTGTATGTATAACATATATGCCTATATATTTTATACACTGAGGGTAGCCCATTTATAAATTAAGAGCACATTATATTCAGAAGGTTCTAACAGGGCTGGTCTTAAGTGAACCACTATGTATATACATATGTTGGAAAACAGCTGTGTACATTATCGGGCAATGGTTATGCATAATATTTACCAGGAGAATTTTTTTCTTAAAGAGCCAACATTTAAAATTTATGTTTTATGTCCATAAAAGAAAACATACTTTATTGTGACTTCAACTATATTTCTTATCCCTTACATTTTTATTTAATTGTCTTAGCCTAAAAAAAGAAGAAACTGTGGAATACTACAGTAAATATTGTTTTCAAACACAAGCAATAATTCAAATAGTTATTTTTCTTTTGAATTAATTTTAGACATATTTTGGATCCTATTGAGGGGATAAGAGGATGTCAAAAAAGTTAAATACCTAAGTAGAAAAAAATATAGAAATAAAGCCAAGAGTCTCTTTCAGTTCAAATGTTATCAATTGTTAATAAGAAATTGCTATCTGGGATGACAAAATTATCTCTGCTTAGTATCTTATTATAACTGAAAAAAGGTTTATCATTACAAATGCCTTCCAACGAAACCAAGAATTTCTCAAAATATTTAATGTCACATATTATAAGAAGTTACCTAATAATCTAGCTTCTTAACATCAATTTTTAAAAATATCTTAAAATTACTTTGTTTTGTAGTAAACAGTGAAAAAAAAAAAAGTGAGGCTGATGGCAGTGAGAGCAATGGTCTGGAAGTGGTACCCTTCTACCTAGGTTCCCAGTGAGCTGTGGGGAGTGATCCCTTCCAGAAGTCTGCTCACGACATACAGGTTTGGGGGAAACACAAAGTTTCATTTACAACAAAGACAGAGGGGACACACATGAAAATACTTGCACATATAAAAAAGTTTGATCATTTTATAGGCCTAGTGGAAAGGACAGAAGCTGGACAGTGAGGGGTGCCTGAACAGGCCTGGGTAAAGTAGTTACTACCACCGGGGCCTGGGATATATAAACTAATAACAGCGTTAACAGCCAAAGAATGGAAAATAAAATGAAAGCACATCCATAACTGGAGGACTTCTTTTTTGTTGTTGTTGTTGTTGAGATGGAGTCTCTCTGTCGCCCAGGCTAGAGTGCAGTGGTGCGATCTCAGCTCATTGCAACCTCCACCTCCTGAGTTAAAGTGATTCTCCTGCCTCAGCCTCCCTAATAGCTGGGACTACAGGCACATGCATGCCACCATGCCTGGTTCTTTTGTGTGTGTGTGTGTGTGTGTGTTTTTAGTAGAGACCAGCTTTCACCATGTTGGCCAGGCTGGTCTCGAACTCCGGGCCTCAAGCAATCTGCCCATCTCAGCCTCCCAAAGTGCTGGGATTGCAGGTGTGGGCCACCATGCCCAGCTCTGAAGGAATTCTCCACAGGTAGTCCTGTTACTGAGGAATGCTGAGTGCTTACCAAGCCCAGAATTTCAGCTACAGCTCTAGCTTGAAAATGATAGTCAGGCTGGGTGTGGTAGCTCATGCCTATAATCCCAACTCTGGGAAGCCAAGGCAGGAGGAATGCTTAAGGCCAGGAGTTCGAGCACAGCCTGGGCAACATAGCAAGAGCCCGTCTCTATTTTAAAAAAGAAAAAGAAAAGGATACCACAAACTTCCCTAAAGATCAGTTAGAACTAGTATTAAGTAGTTTCTCAAATTTTCAGTATGGAAAGTGCTGAGGTATAGGAATGACTAAAAATCTGAAACAATTTTTTCCCCTTAAATGTGCTTGGCTATCAACAAGAAATACTGAATAAAATTCATATTTCAAGTTATAATTAAAATCCAATTTCCAAAGAGTCTTTTGCTAGAACTATTAAAATGCATCTAAACCGATGAGTTCAATTTTTATCTCCTCTATATTTTTGGCCTGCCAAAAATGCTAAAAATAAAGGTGCTAATGATTTGAGAAATGGTTAAAATATAGATACCACCCAACAAACATGAGAAGAGTCCACAAATCAGCACTCTCTGAATAAGTTAGTACACTTGGGGTTAACTGAGAAAAATTTCATTTTTAGACATGATACAAAAAATAATTTCATACAGCTTTTTAAGCTAAAATAAAATAAATCTTTCAGGAGTATAACAAAGGTTGACCATAGTCCAGAACACCATGCCTCAGCACGCAGGCCATTTAACCTGGGTGGTCTGGTCACACTGAGCTGTCACTCCACACCTTGGAGAAGCAGGGTGGTCAGTGCGACGGGCTGTCACTGCCAGCGCCACGCTGCTGAAGCTATGAGAGCGTCTCAGGGTGAGCAGCGTGGATTCCACATCCTCCCCTGCTCTCACTCTCTAACCTACCCATTTGGTTGCTCACATTTTTACTTTCCCTAAAGATACTGATGTTATTAAAAATAAGCATGAGTTCATGGAAGAGATCTCCATGGAACACTGTTAATTTTTTCATTATACCTATACAATTTAATTTAATTATAATGAATTCTAGAAAGCTTATTTCCAATGGGCAAGAGAAAGAAATGAAGCAGTTCTTATGTCCAGAATCTCCAGTGAGTTTTCAAAGGATAGAGAGTGCTCCTTTTTTTTTTTTTTTTTTTTTTTTGAGACGGAGTCTCACTCTGTCACCCAGGCTGGAGTTCAGTGGCGTGATCTCTGCTCACTGCAAGCTCCACCTCCTGGATTCAGGCCATTCTCCTGCCTCAGCCTCCTGAATAGCTGGGACTACAGGCGCCTGCAACCACGCCCGGCTAATTTTTTGTATTTTTAGTAGAGACGGGGTTTCACCATGTTAGCCAGGATGGTCTTGATCTCCTGACCTCGTGATCCGCCTGCCTCGGCCTCCCAAAGTGCTGGGATTACAGGCGTGAGCCACCGCGCCCAGCCCGAGAGTGCTCTTCTTATGTGCAGTCACACCATGGACCAGACAATACCCCAAGGTCCTGCAGGCTTTCTCTCCTTATCCATCCTTTTTTCCCTCAGCTTCTTTCTCCTCCCTTCTGCTTTACATGTATATATGTATGTATGTATTGAGTCATCTATTGCTATTTATTTCTTCCCTTCCTTCTTTTCTTTCCTACCTAGAAAAGCTGTCACAAGTCCTACTGCCTATGATAGGGAAAAGAAAAAGAAAAAGAAAAATATTAACTTTACTGCCACTGTGTCCCGTCACCCTCTTGGAGTTCTTCACAAGCTATGTGATTTGACTTGAAAGTAATTTGAAGGTTTGGGTAAATTTTCTGGACAAACAGAGTGCTTTAAAGACAAATCACCTAAACAACAATTATTTGTTTATGGTAGAAAAGGAGCTATAGACATCTTACTGCATGGACTCCTTATCTCCCCACCTCCTATTTGCTTAAAATGTCAACAACAATCAGATAGTTTCACTATGAGGAACAATTGTGTATTAGTCTGTTTTCATGCTGCTGAGAAAGACATATGCAAGACTAGGCAATTTACAAAAGAAAGAGGTTTAATGGACTTATAGTTCCACGTGGCTGGGGAGGCCTTACAATGATGGTGGAAGGCAAGGAGGAGCAAGTCATGTCTTACATGGATGGCAGCAGGCAAAGAGAGAGAGCTCATGCAGGGAAACTCCCATTTTTAAAACCATCAGATCTTGTGAGACTTACTCACTATCACAAGAACAGCAAAGGAAAGACCTGCCCCCATGATTCAACTACTTCCCACCGGGTCCTTCCCACCACACATGGGAATTCAAGATGAGATGTGGGTGGGGACATAGCCAAACCATATCAAACTGTTTTATAGTATTATTCTGGATTATTTTGGAAAGTCTGTTGCAACTAGTTATCAATACACCAAAGATATGGAAATAGCTTCATTATACAAGCATGGTCTTTATAATGGCATTTGTTTAAAATATAAGGATGGAATACATAGGTAAAGCATGACAACTGCTTCAAAATAATACAAGGGGATGTATAAAATTCCTCAAGCTGTAGACATGATTTGTGTACTTTTCTATATGTACATTAGACTTCAGTAAAATGTTTGCATATAACAAAAAGGGAAAGGGAGTAATGAAGGTTATAATTAAAACAAAATTGTCCCTGAGTCGACAACTGTTGAAGTTGGATGACGAGTACTATTCTATTCTTGTACATGCTTGCAATTTTTCATAATGAAAGATGTTTTAAAATGTTACCTAAAACCTAAGAAACTCAAGCAAATACAAGATTCAGAAGCATGGTATAAAAGCAGTACATCCTTTAAAGATAGATTCGGATGCAAAATATAGTGCATTAAAAATGAAGAATCAATTCTTCTTTATAATTTTACTGAAAGCAAATAATTTTTCATGAAAAATTCTTGGCATAATTACAAAGGAGGACTCTACAAACTAAGAAACAGAAGTGTTCTAATTCTGGTGGAAAATTTTTTATATTTTGTAGTATACTAGAATAAATTTAAGATTTTAAATAAGAGAAAGATTTTTAAAAATCTAATGATCTCCTAAAAACAGTAAATAAGTTGCTTCTGATATAAGCAAAACTAAGAGTTCTAGTACATCATATGAACTATGTTTGGATATCCTGTGCATTAATCCTACTTTATTCATTCTCTCCCCAGGCACTGACCCTCCTCTCCCCATTAGCAGTCAGTAACATTTATCAAGCACTATAGAGAAAACTGGCAGCCCAGGAAAGATAAAAGGTTAAACAGTGATTGTTTCATGCAGCAAAAAATATCTAAAAATACAAAAGCTTTCTTGGTTTTCCTAATAGAAGTCACTTATAACAGGTGCATTAAGTCTAGCAGTTAATGGAATCTGAATTTAGAAGTAATATTTTCTACTTAGTTGAACAGAATTGGTTGCACTGGAATACACCAATAAATTCATATTTGTCTTTGATTTTTCATAAAATGCTTCATTCTATTCAAAAGTGCTGCATGAATAGTGTCACACACTACAGGTATTCCCCAACTTACAGAAGGGTTGTGTTCTAAAAGCTCATCTGTAAATCGGCTTCCTAGAACTCAGATCACATTTTTTCACTGAAATAATTTTCTAAAGGGCAGTTAGGCCATCAGGCCACCCAATAGAAATCAATAAAGTCTAAATTTATTGGACCTACTGTGATTTAGTGAAGCACTGTGGTTTTTGTTTTTTCAACTAACCACTTTGAACCATTATTTATTTGGTAAATGAAATAGGGATTCTAGGACTACTACTCTCCAATGCTCTGTGCAGGCAGAGACACATATATATATGCACATACATTCTCCCTTACCCAGATCTGTGTACCAAAAGCTTCCTTACTCATCAGAGTAAGCACACTGAAGCAGTTTAGACAAAAGGCTCTTGCATTTGAAAGCTGGGGAAGTTACAGTTCTATAGCCTATTAAAGGAGCAGTGAACATAGAAGCTTCCATAGGAACTATTCCTATTGAGTCTCATATATGCAAAGCAGAGTCTTGCAGGCATTTGGTGGATTGTAACTTCTACCAGATTTATCCTCCAGAAATATGGTTTAAAAACAAATTAGCAACTTCCATAAGTCCTAGACAGAGTAATCAGGCAAAAGAAAGAAATAAAGGGCATCCAAATTGGAAAAGGGAAAGTCAAACTATCTCTGTTTGCTGATGATATGACTGTATACCTAGAAAGCCCTAAAGACTCCTCCAATAGGCGCCTAGCTTTGATAAATGAATTCCGTAAAGCCTCAGGTTACAAAATCAATGTACATAAATCAGTAGCACTGCTACACACCAACAATGACCAAGCTGAGAATCAAATTAAGAACTCAATCCCTTTTATAATAGCTACAAAATAAAATAAAATAAAATACTTAGGAATATATTTAACCAAGGAGGTGAAGAACTCTACAAGGAGAACTATAAAACACTGCTTAAAGAAATCATAGATGACACAAACAAATGGAAATACATCCCCCATGTTCATAGATTAGAAGAATAAATACCATGAAAATGACCATACTGTCCAAAGCAATCTACAGTCAATGCAATTCCTATCAAAATACCATCACTCTTCACAGAATTAGAAAAAAAAATCCTAAAATGCATATGGAATTTTTTTAAAAAGGCCCAAATAGCCAATGTAATCCTAAGCAAAAAGAACAAATCTAGAGGCATGACATTACCTGACTTCAAATTATACAATATAAGGGTATCATAACCAGAACAGCACGGCACTTATAAGTAGATATGTAGACCAGTGGTACAGAATAGAAAACCCAGAAATAAAGTAAACATTTACAAACAACTGATCTTCGACAAAGCATACAAAAACATAAACTGGGGAGAACAAAAGGCAGCAGACAGCTTCTGCAGACTTAAACGTCCCTGTTTGACATCTCTGAAGAGAGCAGTGGTTCTCTCAGCATGGCGTTCGAGCTCCGAGAACGGACAGACTGCCTCCTCAAGTGGGTCCCTGACCCCTGTGTAGCCTGACTGGGAGATACCTCCCAGTAGGGGATGACAGACAAGGGGGCTTCTCAAAACAGGGGGGTGCCCCTCTGGGATGAAGCTTCCAGAGGAAGGATCAGGCAGCAATATCTGCTGTTCTGCAGCCTCTGCTGGTGATACCCAGGCAAACAGGGTCTGAAGTGGACCTCCAGCAAACTCCAACAGACCTGCAGCTGAGGGGCCTGTTAGAAGGAAAACTAACAAACAGAAAGGAATGGCATCAGCATCAACAAAAAGGACATCCACACCAAAACCCCATCTGTAGGTCCCCAACATCAAAGACAAAAGGTAGTTAAAACCACAAAGATGGGGAGAAACCAGAGCAGAAAAGCTGAAAATTCCAAAAACCAGAGCACCTCTTCTCCTTCAAAGGATCGCAGCTCCTCGCCAGCAAGGGAACAAAACTGGATGGAGAATGAGTTTGCCAAATTGACAGAAGTAGGCTTCAGAAGGCTGGTAATAACAAACTCCTCTGAGCTAAAGGAGCATGTTCTAACCCATCACAAGAAAGCTAAAAACCTTGAAAAAAGGTTAGATGAATGGCTAACTAGAATAAACAGTGTAGAGAAGACCTTAAATGACCTGATGGAGCTGAAAACCACAGCAAGAGAACTTTGTGACGCATGCACAAACATCAATAGCCGATTCAATCAACTGGAAGAAAGGATATCACTGATTGAAGATCAAATTAATGAAATAAAGCAAGAAGGCAAGATTAGAGAAAAAAAGAGTGAAAAGAAATGAACAAAGCCTCCAAGAAATATGGGATTATGTGAAAAGACCAAATATCCGTTTGATTGGTGTACCGGAGAGTTATGGGGAGAATGGAGCCAAGTTAGAAAACACTCTTCAGGATATTATCCAGGAGAACTTCCCTAACCTAGCAAGGCAGGCCAACATTCAAATTCAGGAAATACAGAGAACACCACAAAGACAAAGATAATCCTCAAGAAGAGCAACCCCAAGACACATAATTGTCAGATTCACCAAGGTTGAAATGAAGGAAAAAATGTTAAGGGCAGCCAGAGAGAAAGGTCAGGTTACCCACAAAGGGAAGCCCATCAGACTAACAGCAGATCTCTCGGCAGAAACCCTACAAGCCAGAAGAGAGTGGGGCCAATATTCGACATTCTTAAAGAAAAGGATTTTCAACCCAGAATTTCATATCCAGCCAAACTAAGCTTCATAAGTAAAGGAGAAATAAAATCCTTTACAGACAAACAAATGCTGAGAGATTTTGTCACCACCAGGCCTGCCTTACAAGAGCTCCTGAAGGAAGCACTAAACACGGAAAGGAATAACCGGTACCAGCCACTGCAGAAACATGCCAAATTGTAAAGACCATCGATGCTATGAAGAAACTGCATCAATTAACAGGCAAAATAACCAGCTAACATCATAATGACAGGATCAAATTCAAACATAACAATATTAACCTTAAATGTAAATGGGCTAAATGCCCCAGTTAAAAGACACAGGCTAGTAAATTGGAAAAAGAGTCAAGACTCATCAGGGTGCTGTATTCACGAGACCCATCTCACATGCAAAGACACATACAGGCTCAAAATAAAGGGATGGAGGAAGATCTACCAAGCAAATGGAAAACAAAAGAAAAGCAGGGGTTGCAATCCTAGTCTCTGATAAAACTGACTTTAAACCAACAAAGATGAAAAGAGACAAAGAAGGCCATTACATAATGGTAAAGGGATCAATTCAACAAGAATAGCTAACTATCCTAAATATATATGCACCCAATACAGGAGCACCCAGATTCATAAAGCAAGTCCTTAGAGACCTACAAAGAGACTTAGACTCCCACACAATAATAATGGGAGACTTTAACACCCCACTGTCAATATTAGACAGATCAACGAGACAGAAGGTTAATAAGAAGGATATCCAGGACTTGAACTCAGCTCTGCACCAAGCGGACCTAATAGACATCTACAGAACTCTCCACCCCAAATCAACAGAATATACATTCTTCTCAGCACCACATCGCACTTATTCTAAAATTGACCACATAATTGGAAGTAAAGCACTCCTCAGCAAATGTGGAACAGAAATCACAACAAACTGTCTCTCAGACCACAGTGCAATCAAATTAGAACTCAGGATTAAGAAATTCACTCAAAACCGCACAGCTACATGGAAACTGAACAACCTGCTCCTGAATGACTACTGGGTACACAACGAAATGAAGGCAGAAATAAAGATGTTCTTTGAAGTCATTGAGAACGAAGACAGAACGTACCAGAATCTCTGGGACACATTTAAAGCAGTGTGTAGCGGGAAATTTACAGCACTAAATGCTCACAAGAGAAAGCAGAAAAGATCTAAAATTGACACCCTAACATCGCAATTAAAAGAACTAGAGAAGCAAGAGCAAACACATTAAAAAGCTAGCTGAAGGCAAGACATAACTAAGATCAGAGCAGAACTGAAGGAGATAGAGACATAAATAACCCTTCAAAAAATCAATGAATCCAGGAGCTGGTTTTTTGAAAAGATCAACAAAATTGATAGACCGCTAGCAAGACTAATAAAGAAGAAAAGAGAGAAGAATCAAATAGACGCAATAAAAAAATGATAAAGGGGATATCACCACCAATCCCACAGCAATATAAACTACCATGAAAGAATACTATAAATTCCTCTATGCAAATAAACTAGAAAATCTAGAAGAAATGGATAAATTCCTGGACACATACACCCTCCCAAGACTAAACCAGGAAGAAGTTGAATCTGAATAGACCAATAACAGGTTCTGAAATTGAGGCAATCATTAATAGCCTACCAACCAAAAAAAGTCCAGGACCAGATGGATTCACAGCCAAATTCTAACAGAGGTACAAAGAGGAACTGGTACCATTCCTTCTGAAACTATTCCAATCAATATAAAAAGAGGGAATCCTCCCTAACTCATTTATGAGGCCAGCATCATACTGATATCAAAGCCTGGCAGAGACACAACAAAAAAAGAGAATTTTAGGCCAATATCCCTGATGAACATCGATGCAAAAATCCTCAATAAAATACTGACAAACCAAATCCAGCAGCACATCAAAAAGCTTATCCACCACGATCAAGTCAGCTCCATTCCTGGGATGCAAGGCTGGTTCAACGCAGGCAAATATATAAACGTAATCCATGACATAAACAGAACCAATGACAAAAACCACATGATTATCCCAATAGATGCAGAAAAGGCCTTCGACAAAATTCAATAGCCCTTCATGCTAAAAATTCTCAATAAACTAGGTATTGATGGAACGTATCTCAAAATACTAAGAGCTATTTATGACAAACCCACAGCCAATATCATACTGAATGGGCAAAAACTGGAAGCATTCCCTTTGAAAACCAGCACAGGACAAGGATGCCCTCTCTCACCACTCCTATTCAACATAGTGTTGGAAGTTCTGGCTAGGGCAATCAGGCAAGAGAAAGAAATAAAGGGTATTCAATTAGGAAGAGAGGAAGTCAAATTATCTCTGTTTGCAGATAACATGATTGTATATTGAGAAACCCCATTGTCTCAGCCCAAAATCTCCTTAAGCTGATAAGCAACTTCAGGAAAGTCTCAGGATACAAAATCAATGTACAAAAATCACAAGCATTCCTATACATCAATAACAGACAAACAGAGAGCCAAATTATGAGTAATCTCCCATTCACAATTACTACACAGAGAATAAAATACCTAGGAATACAACTTACAAGGGATATGAAGGACCTCTTCAAGGAGAACTACAAACAACTGCTCAAAAAAATAAAAGAGGACACAAACAAATGGAAGAACATTCCATGCTCATGGATGGGAAGACTCAATATTGTGAAAATGGCCATACTGCCCAAGGTAATTTATAGAGTCAATGCTATCCCCATCAGGCTACCACCGACTTTCTTCACAGAATTGGAAAAAACTACTTTAAATTTCATATGGAAACAAAAAAGAGCCCACATAGCCAAGACAATCCTAAGCAAAAAGAACAAAGCTGGAGGCATCACGCTACCTGACTACAAACTATACTACAAGGCTACAGTAACCAAAACAGCATGGTACTGGTACCAAAACAGAGATATAGACCAATGGAACAGAACAGAGGCCTCAGAAATAACACCACACCTCTACAACCATCTTATCTTTGACAAACTTGACAAAAACAAGCAATGGGGAAAGGATTCCCTATTTAATAAATGGTGCTGGGAAAACTGGCTAGCCATATGCAGAAAGCTGAAACTGGATCCCTTCCTTACACCATATAAAAAATTAACTCAAGATGAGTTAAAGACTTAAATGTTAGACCTAAAACCATAAAAACCCCAGAAGAAAACCTAGGCAATACCATTCAGGACATAGGCATGGGCAAAGACATCATGACTAAAACACCAAAAGCAATGGCAACAAAAGCCAAAATTGACAAATGGGATCTAATTAAACTAAAGAGCTTCTGCACAGCAAAAGAAACTATCATCATAGTGAAGAGGCAACTTACAGAATGGTAGAAAATTTTTGCAATCTACCCATCTAACAAACAGCTAATATCCAGAATCTACAAAGAACTTAAACAAATTTACAAGAAAAAAACAAACAACCCCATCAAAAAGTGGACAAAGGATATAAACAGACACTTCTCAAAAGAAGACATTTATGCAGCCAAAAGACATATAAAAAATGCTCATCATCACTGGTCATCAGAGAAATGCAAATCAAAACCACAATGAGATACCATCTCAGGCCAGTTAGAATGGCAATCATTAAAAAGTCAGAAAACAGGTGCTGGAGAGGATGTGGAGAAATAGGAATGCTTTTACACTGCTGGTGGGAGTATAAATTAGTTCAACCATTGTGGAAGACAGTGTGGCGATTTCTCAAGGATCTAAAACTACAAATACCATTTGACCCAGCAATCCCATTACTGGGTATATACCCAAAGCATTATATATCATGCTACTATAAAAACACATGCACACGTTTATTGTGGCACTATTCACAATAGCAAAGACTTGGAACCTCCCAATGTCCATCAATGATAGACTGGATTAAGAAAATGTGGCACATAAACACCACGGAATACTATGCAACCATTAAAAAAGGATGAGTTCATGTCCTTTGCAGGGACATGGATGAAGCTGGAAACCATCACGTTGTGTACATGTACACATTTTATATATGGTGAGAGATCCCTATCTCTCACCATATATAAAAATTAACCCAAGATGGATTAAAGACTTAAATCTAAGACCTGAAACCATCAAAATTCTAGAAGAAAACTTAGGAAAAACTTCTGGGCATTGGCCAAAACAAAAAATTTATGACAAAGATCCCAAATGCAAATGTGACAAACACAAAAATAAATAAATGAGACCTAATTAAACAAAAAAAACTTCCACAAGACCAAAGAAATAATCACCAGCGTAAACACACAACCTATAGAATGGGAGGAAATATTTGCAAACTATGTCTCTGACAAAGGACTAACATCCAGAATCTAAAAGGAACTCAAACAAAAGTCAGCAAGAAAAAATCAAATAATCCCATTAAACAGTGGGTAAATGACATGAACAGATATTTCTTAAAAAGAAGATATACAAATGGTCAACAAACATGAAAGAAATGCTGAACATCAGTAATCATCAGGAAAATGCAAATTAAAACCTCAGCGAGATACCACCTTGCCCTAACCAGAATAGCTATTATTAAAAGTGAAAAAACAATAGATGTTGGTGTGGATGTGGTGAAACAGGAATGCTTATATGCTGCTGGTGGGAATGTAAATTCGTATAACCTCTATGGAAAACAGTCTGGAGATTCCTCAAAGAAATTAAAATCCAATCCAGCAATTTCACTACCGAGTATCTACCTAAAGGAAAAGAAATCATTAAATCAAAAAGACACCCAGATGTGTATGTTTATCACAGTACAATTCACAATTGCAAAGATATGGAATCAACCTAAGTGCCCCTCAGCCAATGAGTGGATAAAGAAAATGTTATTTTTATATATATATATATACACACACACACACACACATACATATATACACATACATATACGTATGTAGACATATATGTATATACACGTGTGTACATATATACACGTGTATATATGTACGTGTGTATGTGTGTGTATATGATGGAATACTACTCTGCCATAAAAAAAGAAAGAAATAATGTCTTTTGCAGCAACTTGGATGAAACCGGAGGCCATTATTCTAAGTTAAGTAACTCAGGAATGGAAAACCAAATACTACGTGTTCACACTTATAAGTGGGAGCTAAGCTATCAGTATGCAAAGGCAGACAGAGTGGTATAATGGACATGGGAGACTCAGAAGTGGGGAGGTTGAGAGGATGGTGATGGATGAAAAACTACCGATTAGAGTACAATGTCTACTACTCAGGTGACGGGTACATTAAAATCCCAGACCTCGTGACTATACAAGTCATCCATGTAACCAAAAACCACTTGTACTCCTAAAGCTATTAGAATAAAAAAAAGGATGTAATCATTAAATGAAAGCATAAAGAAACTAAAAAAAGAAATTTCCTAATAATCACTTTTAATATATATTTTTAATTGTTTACAAACTCAAATAAAATATAGATTACATTTGTGAACTATGTGTGCGCATTCAAAGCTATAACAATCTCCCCTCCCCAACTGCAGAGATGAGGGGCCTGAAGGGCCTGAACAGCAGCTAAAGCAAGGGCTCCTTGAAACCAGCAACAGGCCCTCCCTCCGCCACAGGGAGATGCCAGCAGTAGCAGTAGGCCATGGAACCAGCATGCAAGGAGTGGGCTGCTTCTATTGGTGGTCTACTTTTCTACTCCACCAAACGTATCTATATTTCACTGCTTTGAAGATTTTTTTAAGCCACAAAATTGTTTTCATGGATGCAAAAAAAAAAAAAGAATGTAAAAAATAAGAGCTAAAATAACTTCACATGCATACACTTTCTCATATGCCTATTCATTTAACAATTTGAAAGAAAAATACATACAGCTATTCTTCTTGAACCCTGGAGGCGGAGGTTGCAATGAGCCAAGATTGCACCGCCACACCACAGCCTGGGTGACAGGGCAAGACTCCGTCTCAAAAAAAAAAAAACAAAAAACCTAGCTATTCCTAGCTATTCTATTATTCAGGCCCAATCCCAATGTATAGTTGCTTGCTTTTTAAGTTCAGAATTTTATGAGTATGCTTCAGTTATGCAGTGTGACCATTATAAGATTTTAAATGTATTTTTATAAAGCCCAGATCCAGAAATATGACATGACTTTCCAGAGACCACTGTGCAATCATATCAAAAACCAAGTAGTTTCCTCCCAAATTCAGCTGAGGTCTACTCCACTTGCCTGCATAGGTGTTGGCCTTGTTCAGAAGGTCGGTACATGCATGCATATCAGCAAAAGCCCGGATTCCTAAGCAGTTGACAGGGTGAAGCTGGGATTCCAAAAATTCACAACAAGTCTTCTTCACATCCTGTAACTGTAAGAGACCAGCTGCTGGGAGAAGTACCTGCAACACACACATCAATATTCTTAGGCACTTGGGTGGAAAAACACTGTCTCTTTGACCACTTCTACACAGGACACAAGATGTTCAGCCATAGTTTATTATCTGCGTCCATACCCCCATATTCCCTAGAAAACAAATATAAAAATTATTTTCAATAACAATGATGACTCTTCACATTCCCCATAATTTCCATGTAATCTTTCAAAGGCCTCTTCTTCTTGGTCAGAAGAATATAAGATATCAGATCTTATAAGATTAATGGTTTGTTTTATAAGCATAAACAAAATGTTCCTTTGACTTCTAAAAACACAAATTCTTAGCTGGGCATGGTGACTCACACCTGTAATCCCAGCACTTTGGGAGGCCAAGACAGGAGGGTCACTTGAGTTCAGAAGTTTGAGACCAGGCTGGGCAACATAGCAAGACCTCATCTCTACAAAAAATATAAAAATTAGCCTGGTGTGGTGGCACGCAACTGTAGTGCCAGCTACTCAGGAGGCTGAGGTGGGAGGATCACCTGAGCCTGAGAGGTCGAGGCTGCAGTAATCTGTGATCACCCCACAGCACTCCATCCTGGGTGACAGAGTGAGACCCCATCTCAAAAACAAAACAAAACAACAACAACAAAAACCCGTAAATTATTAGGATGATAGGGGGTGCTATGATTCAATGAAAATGGTTTTGTTCTCTTAGTTCAAGCAGTCATGCGCTTCAGTGATTTGTGGGGAAGGAGTGGCCCCAGAGTAATCTGTATCACAACAAAGCCTCATTTTGCTGAAGGCCTGTTTTTCCACTGTATGAGTATCATAACAACTGCTTTCCTTACGGGGTAGAACAATTTAAAGTTCAACAACAGTCTCTACCTATAAGCAGTTTCTCTAGAATGTAATATATGTGCTAACAAGGAAAATGTAATAGGTGATTATCTAATAACTTTTTAATTTGCATTTTTATTTGAGTAACTCCAAGCAATTTTATATTAATTATATGTTATTCTGTGGGACTGAAACACTATCTTCACTATAAATACTATATCCAACACTACAAGTGCTTTTCAAATAAGTCAATAATAGAAAAACATTTTTCCTTGTAAGTGAATTATTACAGTGCTATATAAACGACCATATTTGAAAGTCAAATTAAGGAGAAAAACTTCAAAAAAAGGTTATTGAATTCTGGTGATCCTTTATAAAAGCCAAAGAAACCCCACAAAAAAACCTTCAACTATTCGAACAATGGTAAATTTTAGAAAAGACTACATTAGCATTAAAAAAAGACCTAAGTTCCTTCAGAAATTGACTTTCATATATGCCACACTGCAGCCCAAAGACAGAAAAATAATAGTGGTTTATGACTATATGTTATGACTTTCCTAAATCTATGGAGTAAGTCCTAAACATAGAAAAAAAAGACATCATTCACATCTCTCTGTAACAAACTTCTTACCCTCTTAAAGGAAGCACGGAAGCTTTAACTCCTGAACCTAAAGGTTCAAGAAAAAATAGAAACAGTATCTAGACATAAGGCCTTTTCCTTCTGAGTTTAAGAAAAATAGGTCAGGTGTGGTGGCTCACACCTGTAATCCCAGCACTTTAGGAGGCCAAGGCAGGTGGATCACTTGAGGTCAGGAGTTTGAGACCACCTGGCCAACATGGTGAAAGCCCAATCTACTAAAAATACAAAAAATAGTTGGGTGTGGTGGCACACACCTGTAGTCTCAGCTACTCAGGAGGCTGAGGAAGGAGAATCACTTGAACCCTGGAGGCAGAGGTTGCAATGAGCCGAGATCACACCACTGCACTCTAGCCTGGGTGACAGAGAGAGACTCTGTCTCAAAAAATAAAATTAAAAATAGAAAATAAAGTATAAATAACGTTACAGCCAAACTTTTTGCATGATATGTATAGTAGGTTTCATTACGTTATGAGAATGAATATCCACAGAAGGCTTTAATTTGTTGATAATTTTCAAATTGCAGGTTTTTCCATGCCAGTGTAATTGCGCTCTGAAGCAACATAAAGTGCGTTCCAAGATGCTTAACAGTACAGCCATTTAATTCAGCAAACTAAATTTCTACATATAGTTTAGAAAGTGGTCTTCAGTGTAATATTCAATCTCTGTGAAATCTGCACAAATAGTATGATCACCCCTCTAATTAGCATTTTCCTAGAGAAAACAGTATAATACTTAAATTGTTTGGTCACACAGAACGATGAGGAAAAGTGGTTGGGCAGAAAACAGGCTCACTTACACATTGTTGGTGGGAGCACATATTGGTCCAACCTCCATGAAGAACAATTTGTTTATTTCAAATTCAAAATTACAAATGCACATGTCCTCTGACCCAGCAATTTAACCTATAGATATGCTAACATATGCATAAAATCTCACATGCACAAGATATTCATTACAGCATTATTGTGGCTAATAGAAGTTAGAAAATAGCCTTTAATGTCCATCATAAGGAGACTGATCAAATAATTGGAATCATCCATTCAATTGCAGTCATTCAAACGAAAGAGGAAACTAATAAATGAGATAATTTCTAAAATATATTCCTGAGTGAAAAAAAAATTAGTCGTTGGTATATTATGCTAACGTATACACCCCCCCCACACACACACATATATGTGTGTGTAGCAGGCTTTTTAAATTTCATTTTGCTTTATTGATTTCAACTTAATCATTACCAAGTTCAGATCTACTGTATTAGGAGACCGAAATTCATAAAATTGTAGATTCTCCTATCTGGAAGGGGCATAACAAGTCATCTAGGTAGAAATATAAAAGTTACTTCAACAGTGGTCCATGCGGCTAGATTATATTCACATATAATGTTTATTGATGACAGTGAAAAGTGGTTACATGCTTGACAAATATATACTAAACATAAAATAAATGTAAGTCAAATGTACAAAAAGTTTGTTCATATTTTTCTTTTGTCAGTAAATCTTTTGAAATTGCCTTGGTTTTATGATGTAGTTTTACTAGAACTAAACTTCAATAGCTCATAATTACGTAATTAATTATATACAGCTTCAAAAGCAATTACTAATTGACCCAGCTTGATAACATGACGCCTGGTGACCATCAGTCACTCATAATGAAAACAGGAAAACAGCTGGGGCCACATCAACTCCTAGCTTATTTTGTGTGTCAAACAGCCACTTAAAATTTAAAATGCTCTGACTTCAGATGAACCACATCCCATGATCAAAACCACTCAAACAGCTGTCACCCTGCAAGTTGAATGTCTTGAGATCAAATCAAATCAAACCTTCTAATTTGTGTGATGAAGAAACCACACCCTTGAGGGGTTAAACGGCTTGACCAAGTCATACAGCGAGTCATGGAAAGCTAGGGATATAATCAAATTGGTCAACTCTTTGGTCTACTGTTCTAATACCTTCAACCCCCAATTTAGGTGCAGAATGGAAGTATTTGTATAATTTCTAAATCTCCAACACTGTCCTTTTCATGAAGAATAATAAAGACAACAACCACTTCAACAATGCATTATTGCAGTTGCTTCCATTTACTGAGTAATTACTACATCAGGCACTGTGCTAAGCACTTGTCAGACAATAATATCTCATTATCTCCATCATACACAAGTGAATACAGAAGGTAGGAGAAGTTGGGTAACTTGCTAAAGGTCACACACCTGGTATGGGACAGGCCAAGCCTGCTATGAGAGCAGTACTAACCAAAATGTGCATAATGATTTTAGATGACATACAGATAAACTTCTTGCATTAATAGTTTAGAATATAATTTCAGGGCAGGCTTGGTGGCTCACACCTGTAATCCCACCACTTTGGGAGGCTAAGGTGGGCAGATCATTTGAGGTCAGGAGTAGGAGTTCAAGACCAGCCTGGCCAACATAGCGAAACCTCGTTTCTACTAAAAATACAAAAATTAGCTGGGCATGGTGGTGCACACCTGTAATCCCAGCTACTTGAGAGGCTGAGGAAGGAGAATCGCTTGAACCCGGGAGGCAGAGGGTGCAGTGAGCCGAGATCGCACCACTGTACTCCAGCCTGGGTGACACAGTGAGACTCCATCTCAAAGAAAAAAAAAAAAGAATATAGGTTCATAGTTAGAAATATATTTTTTAAAGTTATTTTCCATTTATTTCAATAATACAATAATATAAACATTCCTTCTCAAGTAAACTTATTTAAGCAAAAATTGACTCACTGTAGAGAAAAACATTAAAAATTTAATAGCATCAGCACTTGTAGAATATAGCAAAATCTTGAAGCTGGCCCACAAATGATTACAAGTCATCAGAATTTGGAAAACCCTGATTTAGGAGATCAGATTTAATACTCTAATCTTTCAATATGTAATATAATTCTGATCCTGTGGTTTTACATATCACTGAAAAAGAAGAATGTGCTTTAATCTGGAGCTATCATAATCCCATGGCTTATTTTCTACTGAAGTGGATAAATTGTACTATTGGTAACAAATGTGAGAAACACCTAGCAATCTAAAGAGGTGATTTCTTAATTTGCTATTTAGGTCACAAAAATATCTTGGGCATTGTAACTAAAAGGTCCAATGAATAAATTTATGTCTTTGAAACTTATTTTCTGAGCTCTCTAAAGCAAAGGAGCAGCTGAACAGTGCTGCTTCTCATATGAAGTAGAATTACATTGATACAATAACCCCCAGCCACCGTCTAATGGAAATTTCCATCTAGTGCAGAGTTGCACTAGTGTTAACCCTGAGATTGATTAAAAATAACTCCAAGGCACTCTATGATCCTGAAGTATATTCCAAAACATCAAAGATGAAGCAATTATAATTTGATATATATTTTGAATGTTAATAATATTTTCTAAGAATCTAAGAGTGATTAAATTCCATATAGTGTATATACTGAGGGAAGGCCACACTCCAAAAGCCAAAATATCTCTCTTGGGTACATCTGCCTCTAGGAAAAATGTAAAGCAGACAGTGAATGTAAAGAGGCCCTCGCCCCTCCTTCCTACATCCTTCTCCTTTAGTTCTATTCCATCAACTCCAACCCAAGTCTCTTCACTCTCAGTTCATCTGTGTGCCATCTAAAATCATGAGAACCCTGGTGTTCTCACCATGGGCTCAGTCCCTTTCAAGTCACTACTAACAGCACTGCTTCATTTCATTTGCTTCACAGCACCTACTGCTGTCAGCACTGATGTTATGTATTTGTTCCCATGTTTACTGTCTTCCTGCAAAGGAATGTAAGCTCTGTGGTAGTAGGATCACGTCTGTTACCCCTGCCACATCCTCAGGTCTCAGAATGTGTACGTCATAAATGAATCAACCTGAACATAACTTTATGACTCCCATGTGTATTTGTATTTTGAGATACAATTGTGCATGTCCTTTGAGACAAAATTACAAACTCTGTTTCTAGGAATGTATATGTAGCAGACACTTCTTGTATCCTACTACAAATCCTCTCAGCCTTACTTCTTGCCCAAGCCACCACTGCAGCAACCAGGCCCAAGCAGGCTTGGACCATCTTTCTGAAGATGTAACGTAACAGGGCCTCACCCCAGCCCCCGGCCATACCTCTCTCTGGCTTCCTATCTAGGCCCTCAGTGATGCACTGGGCTCATACCCACACAGTCTGGAAGCATGCAGGAAATAATGCTGTGGGACCACCCTTGACTAGTGGAGAATGGATCAAAGGAAGAGAAATATTTCCCCCTGGTATTCTCCTAGAAGACAGTTCTGAGACATATTTTATAAGGCTTTCAAAGGTCCTGTCACATGTAGCTATGGCCAGATCTGTACTGCACCTATGAACCGGTTTTCCCTCCTTTCCAGCTCAAGTCCTCCATTCACTCACTGTGGCTCCTTGGGATCACTTCTCAAATAAATGAACTGCACATAAGCCTTGCTTGCAGAAGGACCCCAAGCTGTTATATTACACAATGGAACAAACTGTGAATGTGAATATACTTAGCTATAGAACTATTAATTATAGTGCTGTTTAAATTATAAAAAATTGAGAAGAACTTAAATGTCCAATAACAAGAGAAAAATGAAGTCAATTCTATAATATCAATGAAACTGAATATTTTGCAGCTCTTAAAAGAGATATAGTAGACAAATATTTAATGACTTGGAAAAATGTTTCTAATACATTTAGTATAAAAAGCTAGTTTCTAAAAGAATCTACAGTATGACCCCTTTTTTGGGTAAACACATGTGTACATAACAACAAACAGTACTAGAGGGCTATACCACAATTGTTAATACAGTTTACTCTGGTTAGGTGTGATATGAACATTTCCTGTTTATTTTTACGTATTTGTTAAATTTTATGTATTTGTTAAATGGTGCATTTTCTATGTACCATTTAAATGGTCAAATATTATTTAAAAGAAAGTCAGGGAGAAGCAAGTAAAGGAATGTCTTTCTGAATCTCTACAATGCTAGCAACTATAACAAGGGTTAAGGGGAGCTATAGATGGACTGTGGCTTCTCCAGGAAATATTACCCACCACTCACTAGAGATTGCCTCACTTTGGCGTGTTGACAGGCCTTTGGAGTCTGAAAGGCCTTTGATCATCAAGCCAGTGTTTTGTAGAACAGTAACCAGGCTCTACACGTTACTCTTCCTGTTCGGTGAACAGCAACAGTTTTAAGTGTTTGGAGAAACATGAAGTAGAAGGACATAGCCCCTGATTAAATAAATCTAACTTAAAATGTCATTTTGAAAAATAGGGGAAAAACAAGCTTTTTTATTTGTATATGTTGATTTCCAACCAATGGAGAAAAATAAAAGGCTGCACATTTTTTACTGTGGAGATGCTTTCTGCAATGAACAAAGAAACAGAAGGGAGAAGCCACCATTGATCAGTGAAGACACTGTAGAGCATGAGAAATGGAAGACACCCGAGCCAAACAATTAGCATCCGTGTGACACTCTCACACCAGCTGCACATTTTAAAGTAAGATGCTTTCATCCTACTTCACATTGTTTGACAAGCCAAATTACATAGAAGATGTTTCGCTTAGACAAGTATACTCCTTCTGCTTGGCTATTAGGATCTGTAGTTTATTTTCAGCTTGGGCATTTATTCCATAGGGGGAAATAATTTATGTAGTATGTCTTTTAAATCCTGAGCCATTAGCAGTTTGTTTATTAGGAAAAGACTACCAAAGGGTCTGATTGCTCCATATATATATAACTTCTAAATATCTAAGAAAACATGCAAGCATGAAAAGACAGCTTTTGTTGTTGCTGTTGTTTTTGACTCGGCTAGCCATAGCTATCCTGCAAGGTGGAGCTTGGGGAGGAGTGTGGGGAGAAGGCAGGCAAGGGTGATGTGTTTAGAAGATGAAACGCTTAGTGACAAGAAAGGCAGATCTGGGTGGAGAGTCATGGTTGGATGCACATAGCAGAGGGCTGGGTTTTGCGGCCAAGGCGTAGGGTTTTGAGATGTAGAAGTATGAATAAGGAGATGGCAGGATGCCAAGGACAAACATTTCCTATGTCAAAACTCTGCACCGGGCCAGCCCCCTACATCCCAGAAAGAGGAAGGAAACTTTCTTCCGCCTTCTTTCCTGTACCCCACATGCAACCTCGCCTGCCTCCTCCCAACACTCCACCCCTAGGAATAGGTATGTCCCACAGAGTTTAAAAAAACAAAAACAACAACCTCCCCCCACAAAAAAACTGTCTGATTCGCTTATATTAATGGCTAATAACACAAGATCTTCCAGAATAAATCCCTTCTAGGGGTTTTTAACATTTTAAGAGAGGTTGACTCTTAAGCAGAATACAACTGCAATTGGTGGAATTTCCAATGTTATAATTAATGAAGTAGAAAAGCAAAGGTAGTATAGAGAGAAGAAATTTGGGGGCAAAGGAGCCTCAGGCAGACTGAAAGCCATCTCTCCTACACTATCCTTTTTCCAGTTGCTACTTCTACTACTTTTAACCCAAGGTTTCTCTTAGAAGTCCAACTTATTTGTGAGTGGCTCAAATGGATAATGAAGACATCACCTACCTTTCAGGGTTATTGAAAAATTAAATGTCAGTCAACGATTTAACACAATGCATGGCAATGACCATGTAGCACTACAGCTCTGACTCAGGGCTTTTTTTCTTGGATTGAACATTCTACCTCATGAGAAATGAACAGCAAGATTTACTCTCTCCCGCATAAGATGATGTTTTATCCCAGATCATTCACAATATAGGTGGCTTCCTTTTTTGATCAAATATTCTCAACATAAAAGATGTAATTAGGGAAAATTTGCAAAAGAAACATAGCATACAAAAATGAGAAATGTATTTGATGCCTCATTAGTTATCAAACAAATATAGAACCATGAGAGTGCATTTTATAACTACAATACAAAATGTTTTTACTTTTCTTTCTAGCACCTCCCAATTCAAACAACAAAATGTTTCCAGACAATATATATTCAAACTAAAGTACAGTAAGCCTTGGCCCTTAGCATATTTTTGCTGTCACTGTAAACTAATCAACTCTCTTAGAAAACAAATAAGGAACATTGATCAATAGATATCAAAAAATATAAACGTTTAAAACATTTGACCCTAAAATTATGTTTCTGAAAATCTACCTCGAGAAAAAAGTCCAAAAAATGGAATAAGATACGTAAATGACTTTTACTTTAGCATTACTTAGCAGAAAAAAACCAGAACCAACTAAAGATCTAACAATATGGCAACAATTAAGTAAAATATGATAAATCCACATGATGAAATGTTATAATCAATAATAGTAAAGATTAATAATGGCTTTAAAAATAACTAACATTTCTAAAGTATTTGCTATAACAAACAATCCTATTATAAAATTAAATGGACTTGGCACACAGCTTTAACCCATCATCATATTAGAACAACTCAATGGACAACAAGCTCCTCTGATCTCAGGAAACTTAAAAAATAAAACAATGTTGACACAAACAGAATGAACTACTGAACACTTCCACACCAAGTATTTTTAACACATAGTGGACAGAGTAAAGAAAGTGTTCTACTGGTTTTTTTAATGACAGCTTGGCTCCTGCCCTTGCATCCTTCACTCCTACAGCTGGCAGCACTGGATCTGGATCCCATCCTGTCTCTAGTCAGAGGAGACACATATCCATTAACATGCTAAACTGTAATAAACCCTTACAATGCAATACTCATCAATAAACAGGGACGACTACTGAAATACACAACAGCATAGATGACTCTCACAAATATGTTATGAGGAAGAAGTCAGCCTTATAAGAAATACATTCTGTATGATTCTATTTATATGAAGTTCAAGAACAAGGAAAACTAACCTATTATAATAGAAATCCCATCAGTGGTTGCCTGGAAAGGGAGTGGGAGATTTATTGGGAAGAGACCTGAGGTTATAAATGCTCAATACCTTGATTTGGGTGTGGACTAATAGATGTGTACATTTGTTATAACTTAGCAAACTGTACAGTTAAGATCTATGGTATGTAAATTATATCCCACTAGGAGAAAAACAATTAAGTACAGTCAACCCTCCATGGGATTCAACCAACCTCAGATCAAAAATATTCAGGAAAAATAGTGCATCTGTACTGATTATGTACAAACTTTTTTTCCTGTCATTATGCCCTGAACCATACCATATTAATGATGATTTACACAGCATTTACATTGTATTAGGTATTGTACACAAACTAGAGATGATTTAAAGTATACAGGAGGGGCCAAGCATAGTGCCTCACGTCTGTAATCCCAGCACTTTGGGAGGCCGAGGCGGGTGGATCACCTGAGGTCAGGAGTTCAAGACCAGCCTGGCCAACATGGTGAAACCTGTCTCTACAAAAAATACAAAAAGTAGTCAGGCATGGTGGTGGGTGCCTGTAATCCCAACAACTCAGGAGGCTGGGGCAAGAGAATCGCCTGAACCCAGGAGGAGGGAGAGGTTGCAGTGAGCCGAGATTGCACCACTGCATTCCAGCCTGGGCAACAGAGTGAGACTCCGTCTCAAAAAAATAAAAAATAAAAAAGTATACAGGAGGATGTGCATGCGTTATATGCAAATATTAATACTATGCCACTTTAAGTCAGGGACTAGAGCATGCTTAGATTTTGGTACCCAAGGGAAGTCATGGAACCAACCTCCCACGGATACTGAGGGACAACTGTATTTTAAATCCATACTAATAGATTAACCAGAGGTCAACAGACAGCATTTATAAGCCATGAAATAAATTTTCAAATAAAAAATAATAATCCTACCTGATAGAATCCAAAATAAGAGGAAACCCCACAAAAATGCATTTACGTGACCAAATTGCTACACTAGCATTTGATAAACTTATTTTGAAACAGTAGCTTGGGCATCCGTGTCAGTGATATAGCTATATTCTATTTTCGCAAGAAATAAAGTTTTCAATTAGCAATAATCATGCCTCATTGGCTATGATACTGCCACTGTACAAAGCTAGAAATAAAGTTTTCATAAATTATATAGCCTAAGAAAAGGCATAATACACTTAAACCAGATTATCAGAAGCACATTAATTTTACTAACCTAACGAAATTAAGACATTAAGGTCCAAGAGGTAATAATATTTTTAAGACTATGTATCAATAATGCTAGGGTTTATAAAACCTTTGGCTGGTGTCAAACCAAATATGCCAGAACCATATATAATTTAACAACTCTAGACTGTGACCACCTGGACTGGATTGGAGAGGCGTATCCTGAACGCTGGCAACTAGCCTGATAAAAATGTGGTATCCCACACACAGGCTCCATACCTAAACAACATCACAAACAAGAAAAAAAATCCACTTTGAACTGGATTTATTTCTAATAAGGACTTTGATTTGTTTCTATTTGTCTTGTTCGAGTTCAAATTACAAAGACGCTGTTATAAGATGCTAAATCATAATCAGGATGGAGTCATTTTTTTGTTCATCAAGATAAATGCCTTTTATGTACCACATGAAACTACTTAAAACGTGAATCTCAAAATGATTCAGCCATGGAGACATCTTCAAGAAGCATATATTTTAATAATACAAGGCCACAAGTAACTCAATTACTAACGCATCTAGAGTACCTAGCCTTGTTCTGAACAATAAATTTTTTAAAAACCACTTTGGGTTTCGTATCCATCTAGTTTTATAAGATGCTCTTATACTAAGGTTTCTAGGTTTTCTCAAACTAGTTGACCTCAATGGCCATTCCATATTAAATTTTAAATAAGACTTTTTTTATTCTATATTCTTATATTGAATAAAAATAATTTAACTAGAATGGAGAATGGATGTTCTAGTTGGTCTAATATTTTGATTAAAACTATGAGGATTACCAAATTCAGACTTAAAATATAATAAAATACAATTAACATCAAAACTCAAATGGTAAATAATTTAAATTTTTATGCCTCTGGATAATAATAAATTAGTACTAACCAGGTAAAGTGATAAAATATCAAGGTAACTGATTTCTGGGTGCTAGAATGTCAGATAAATTCATTACAATGATATAAGTACCCATGGTTATATCATAAACAACCACTAATCCTGAAGGTTTGATTCAGGAATTTATGTATTTTTTTTTTTTTTAAGTTTTAACCTGTGTTTTCCAAGCACATCATCTGCCAAACCCTTTTACTCACAAAGGACTTCTATCTCATAAGAGAAAGAAAACAGAAATGGAAAAGCAATAAGCCTTCCACAGACACTGCTGGGAGATACATAACTTTTTCTCTAACCACTACATGTCAAACCAATGGAACAGGTGATTCTAAATCGAAGATTTAGCATGGTACTACAATCCCCCGAGTGTGGTCTCCATGCCAACTCAAATGCACAAGAGGGAGAGAACTCTATAGCAAATTAGGGACATTTTTTATATGACCTGATTCAGAATATAAAGAGGGAAGGAAAAGTCATATGAGCTATTTTCTACCCAGTGATCCCAAATAATTTTAATGAGTTATTCTTTTTCTTGGTCTTAAGTCTTTTTATTCCTGCCCATCTCTTATTTCTGCTCAACATTTATAGAGCATTTAGATATTTTTGCAAGCTTTAACTGGTATATTTTTACACCATTTCAATGCAGTGGCAAAGCACTGTTGGCCTCATTTAATAGCTGAGAAACAGAAAGGTTAATATCTTACTCAAGGCCCTTCTTGAAGTCAGTAATAAATTCAAGATTTGAGCTCTGAATTTTAATACTATAATTAGCCAAAATCCACTGGGCCATAAAGTTTACTAGCAGAAAGCCAACCTAAGGGCTCCTTATTATTTTCTGAGTTGTTCCACATTAATGTAAATATGCAGTATTATACGTGTAATTCAAATGATTTTTACCTTGAGGAGTTATTAACAACATTTTAAAAAACTGCTCAGTAGATGTGTCTGTTCACCTTGAAGATGAACTTTCTACAGAATTCCTTGCTACTTGGCAAATTCTAGATGTGTGGCTACAAATGAAGCATGGTCATCCACTCAAAATGGGTGGAGGGCAGTGTTGGAGGAGCAGATCTGGAATATGACTGTAACAAAGCTCAAAACATAATCAAATATATAGTGATAGTCTCTGTCAGAACAAACTTTTTTTTTTTTTTTGAGATGGAGTCTCGCTCTGTTGCCCAGGCTGGAGTGCAGTAGAGTGATCTCGGCTTACTGCAAGCTCCGCCTCCGGAGTTCACGCTGTTCTCCTGCCTCAGCCTCCCTAGTAGCTGGGACTACAGGCGCCCGCCACCACGCCCAGCTAATTTTTTGTATTTTTAGTAGAGACGGGGTTTCACCGTGTTAGCCAGGATGGTCTCGATCTCCTGACCTCGTGATCCACCTGCCTCGGCCTCCCAAAGTGCTGGGATTACAGGCGTGAGCCACCGTACTCGGCCAGAAGAAACTATTTTTAACATGAGGTTTAAAATGGTCCACATTATTAAATCTCCACAAGAAGATAAATAAGAATTAAAAATACCACGGCACCCTGCCCTCTAGTTGAGAATCTCTGTGTCAATGAACCACTGTGTCTGGTGGAGTTTGGCACATCCTCAAGTGCTTGGGGACAGAAAAAGATAACTACGAGATTACAAAAAAATTCAGAAATGGGTTATCCAAAGAGCAATTATTTGTCAGAGTTTTCCCAGTACCATGAAAGGTAAGGAGATATTGGATTTCACAGTATGTAATCAATACTCAAATCACTAGAAAGGTATATTTTGCAGTGGGATACCAGTTTGGTAGGACTTTCCATTATCCCCTTGAAGTAAATTTCCTTTCCTTGTGATTCCCTGCTCACCAAATGAGGTTCTGATTACTAATTCTATCACTTAGGTATCTAGATCCTGAGAATGATGCACACCAGATAATGTAAACACAGTCCCTAGAAACACCTGTTACCCACTGAAAATTAGTTTAAGATCATTTTGGTTCATGTATTAGTGTTCTGATTTTGGCTACTCTGAGCTATTTCCCAAAAGTCTGATCAACTCTGAAGGAGCTAACAAAATAGTTTCTAGACCTGCAAAGCCAAGAAATAGACTGGGCAAGTGATGTCTAACCCCCACTGTGACATCACCTTCACTGCTCACCATCTCAAGCAGGTCCATCTGAATCTCTGTGCCCTGTTCCAGGAATTGCACCATGAGCCAGCACAAAAAACAAAGTATACTTTCTGGATTACCACTGAGTACCTATGTCTTCCTGATATCTAAGCAGTCAACATCTATTAGTCATCTATTGGGTATTTCCATGCTAGAAATGCATGCTAAAGAATACAGTCTAGAAAAATAAAATATATACACAAATAACATAAAAATCACTGTATTTATGCATAATCAATAACATATATTCAGTCACATCTCTACTATTTATGAAACTTTTCTCTCTCACACTCCAAGTAACTTATAGCTGAATTTTCCAATTCTTTTGACCAGACTACATAGTAAGACTTTTTACCTCACAACCTAGAACCCAAATTTCACAAAACATGCAGACTTGCTAGGATCTGCTATTTTCTTCTGAAATAGACTTTAAGCTTGAATAGCATTTCCTACTCTTGTCTCTAATTTTTCTCTTAAATGCTAATAATGGCCTACTAAGTTTATTTCTTGACCCACTAGTTGATCACCATCTACATCTGAAAAACAAAAATGCTGCTTTAAGGCCTGGAGATGCAGCTCCCCATTGCTACTTCCTTTCTCCTTTCTCCAAAAACCCCCGCTCCTTGGAAACACATGTCTGCTCACCTTCCTCACTGGGACTATCTAACGACAACTCAGTCACTCCTACTCATTTACAGATGACTTTTTTTACTTGGCCAACTTCGTCTAATATACTAAGATGGAACAGGTGGTTCTAAATCAAAGATTTAGTATGGTACTACAATCACCCCAGAGTGTTGTCATCATGCTAACTCAAACACACAAGAGAGAAAGAACTTTTTAAAACCTAAATCACCATTCTCTCCACCACAACTTCTGACAATTTTTGATGACATAAACATCCAAATAGAACATCTCGGTTTCCTGAGTTTCAACTACCACTTCCTCCTCCACTCTTTCTCAACTACCCACTCATGTAGTCTTGCTCTAGACTTTCTTCTTCCAGAATAATTTTTAAACATGGTGTAGAGCCAATCACCTAGCCAACCTCAGCCTAGATTAGTTGATCCTCAGCCAATCTGCAAATCCATAAGAATAAATGATTTTTTTATTAAGCCACTGAGCTTTGGCATAGTTTGTTCTGTGGCATTTTTGTGGCAATAGCTAACTAACACATTCATCATCTCTATACTAAGTATAAGTGGTTTAACATGGCTGAAGAAAATCACACAACCATTCTACCTGATATTTATGACTGCAAATCTCAAATGAGCTCCCAATATGGCCTGACAATTCGACTACACTTCACTAGTAAATTCATCTTCATCCTTTGCAAGACAATGATTTATCATCTTTAGTTCAAATCTCCAGCGTCCCTCTTCCTCATCTTCTTTTTGGCTGATTACTTGCCACAGCCTTTATAATTATATGCAAGCTGATAAAATACCTACCTTTCCACCATCGAAGCCACTAACTTGTATCTGACAACACAGTCTGCCTTCTCTCTGGTTAACAGAGGAGTTTTCCTGCTCGCATCTAAGGTAAACCCCTTCTTTTTGTTTTAGATGCCAACCTCTCTCACTTTTGCAATTATACCCTTTGTTTCTTTCTCCCCTTTATCACATCAACTTTCGCTTTTCTACTAGGTTATTCTAATTAACATAAAAAATGCTTTAAAATATTACCCATCAAAAAAAAAAAAAAACACCCTTAAACTCATCATCCCCTTCAGCCGGCACATTCTCTCCCCCTTCATAGCAAAAGGCACTGAAAGAACTTTTGGTACTCTCTGAGTCCACTTATTCTTAGTCCACTCCAAACCAGTTTTCATTCTCACCATCACCTCTAAATAGCTTTTCCCAAGGTCACTAATGACCAGTGTGACCATATAATTTATCATCCACACTGGAACATTTCTGAGTAAAATAAACACTAATCAGACAAGACACCAGATTAACAGGCATAAAATAGGACTGTCTCAGGCAAACGAACATAACGACACCTAACTGATATGGCTCAATTCACTTTCTTGACCTATCAAGAACATCTGACACAGCCAAACACTATTTCCTTGAAGCACTTTCTTCTCTAGAACTAGCATTCTGTGACACCACATACACCTGCTTTTCCTCCTACATCACCAGTACTCCATCTCCCTCATTTGCTCATCTAAAATCTGGAATGCCCCAGATTATGTCTTAGGCTTGCTTGCTTTCTCTGTCTACACTACCTCTTAAAGTGACCTCATCCACTTCAATATGCCACCAATACACCAAATCTACCTCCCTAACTTGACCCCTTCCCATCACAGAACCAACCTATTCAGCATCTCCACTTGTAAGTCCAACTGGTAAAAGTTAACATAACCAAATAGAACCATTAATTCCCACCACCCTGAAAATATGTCCCCATCCCATGTCTTCACCATCTCAGACAACAGCACTATAATCCACCCAGTTGCTCAGACCAAAAACGCAGGAGCCATTCTTGATCATTCTCCTTCCTCCATCCCATCATGCAAATCCATTAGTAAATTCCATTGGCCCTACCTCCAAATATCTCCCAAATCTATTGTTCACCATCTCACGCCAACAACCCAGGCCCAAGCCACTAGTCTCTCACTTAGCCTACCCCAACAGGTATCTAAAGGGCCTCCAACTTCTTCTACTGCCCCCACAGTCCATCCTCCACCTGGCAGATGGGAAAGGGGAACCAACTGTCTAAAGCATGAATTCCCTGCCCAAACTACAACTGGAACAAAATCAAACCTCCTTATCATAGTCTACAAACCCACTTTGTCTGGCCCTATTTACCTTTCTAATCTAATCTCATTTTTCTCCACTCTCTCATCATTTACTCTGCTCAAATAATAATCATCCTTTTCTTTCTGGCCCATAAAACATGCCAAACTTATTCACATCTCAGGTCTTTTGCTCTTTCTGCTTGGAATGTTCTCTGCCTTTACTTTTACATCACTCCCTTCTCTTCATTCAAGTCTCTGTTCAAATGACTCCTCCCCAGAGAATAATGTAAAATTCACCTGTTTCTCTATCTACGAGTATATTATTTGTTTCGTCCCTACCCCTCCTCTACAATGTAAAGCCTTTCAAGACAGGGACGTTATCTATCCTGCTTGACATTGTAACACCAATGGTTGGAACAGTGTCTGGCATAGAATAGATACCCCATAAATATTTAGTAAACTATTGATTGGAAGATGGAATTCATCAGGATCAATACTGGCAGTGAAAAAAAGAGGTAAGCTCAACAGCTTAGATATAGGGAAGGGAAAGGGCAAGCCATGTATAAAAAGCAGTAAAGTGGTTCTTCATCCATACCTGATCTGGCCTGATCCAGCTACAGGTCTTAAAAATCTTAGATCTTCAAGTGCAGTTCAATTTGGTCCTAAACTAATCCTGACCAACACCACAAAGCTTATTGGGCACCATATCAGTGTTTACAGTCTGGCGTTAATCTTGCTGCCCTAAATGTGATGTGCTCCCCCAAGTACCCTCATGCTTGCCAAGCCACAGCGTGACTCCTAATGCCCCACATAACAAGCCCCAGATCCTGGGTTTGCTGCCCAGTTTCCTACGGGAATGCAGACCCTCCACAATCTCAAACTTACTTGGTTGTGGTCATTACAATTGCCCAGCCCTTACCAAATCTCTTTCCAGACAAGCCAGAAACATAAGAGCTATAGGCTTGAGTGTTCACCCAGGGCAGCTCTTCCTGGATAAAGGCACTGCCATCAGCCCAAGAGTATATGCTACCACCACTACCAACACCATGAAAGTCCTGCTGCCAGGCTCTCTGCAGCATCTCATTCAGACCTGAATCTGTAACTTACCTCTAAACATTTCAGTTTGGACTGCATGCTACCCTCAGTTTTTTTTGTTGTTGTTATTTTGAGATGGAATCTCACTCTGCTGCCCAGGCTGGAGTGCAGTGGTGCGATCTTGGTTTACCGCAACCTCCACCTCCCGGGTTCAAGCGATTCTCCTGCCTCAGCCTCACGAGTAGCTGGGACCACAAGTGTGCACCACCACGCCTGGCTAACTTTTGTAATTTTAGTAGAGATGAGGTTTCACCATGTTGGGCAGGCTGGCCTTGAACTCCTGAGCTCAGGTGATCCGCCTCCCTTGGCATCCCTTACAGGCGTGAGCCACTGTGCCCAGCCTACCCTCAGTTTTAAAATTATTTTTTGAAAATGTCAAAAAAAAATACACACACAAACACAAACAGAAAAAAAATGCTTGTTGAGTGCTTGCTCCATCAGGTCAGTGCTCCTACACCTGGCCCTATTCATCTCTGGCTCAAGCTCCAATGCCAATCAGAGGTTAAGCAATTTAGGCAAGGTCACATGGCATTTAAACAGCAAAGCCAAGATCCAAACCCAGTCTAAGTATATACTCTATTCATTACGCTTTGTTCCCTGTTTTTTTTTGTTTGTTTGTTTTTTTGTTTTGTAGCACCAGGACCGAGTACTTATCAGATATTCCATCAATGACTGTTTAACTGATAGGGTGTCTTAAATATTTTTAAGACAGATTTTTAAAACAAATCTCCACCTAATGGGAATTTCATTTCAATGTTTACCCACACAATATAGAAATACACAAAGCAAAAGCACTCTTCACCAAAATCCACTTTACCTACTCACCTGATGAACCAACTCTCTCCATGCCCTCAGTAACTACACTCTACTGTGCTTGCACACGTCTGCTCCTACAGCTGGGATGCATTTTACCAACTCATACATGTTGGATTTGCTCCCACATCTGTTTATGACACTTGCACTTATTGAAATTACACAAATTAAGTAAATGAATTCAATGAAATGTGAATGTAAAAAGAGCTCTTTCTATGAAAACTAAGTTGGCTGCTTTGGAGTGGCTTGATCAACGTGTTACTGGAAAAAAAATAAATGTTTTCAATCCAATTAGACATGGGAGGAATGAAAGAGAAACTGTATAATTCAAAGAAGATTTTGCATTGAGATTTCAAGTGTCTCGGTTCTTGCTGCACTTAAAAAAAAAAAAGGCTGGAAATTATAGTTGGTGCATGATTATGGTGTGGTTTGTGCAAAAAAGGACATGTGGCTCTTGAAACAGCTTACCATACTCAGTTTTACAAACAAAGATTGGAATACAATTGTAAACCTACATGTTTGAGGTTAAAATATTTAGGGTACACATGTATTCTGTTTGGTGATTTCCCCACTTTGGCTGGCTTTTTATTGATTAAGCCAACTTAAAGCTTTTTCAACTATGTCAACAGGCCTGGTACCATGTAAGCCCCTCCATGTGATGTCCTCCTTTTGGGAACATGCAGAGTAAAACACTATCTATACAGCATACTCCTAGCAGTTCTGGTTTGAAGCAAAACAACAACAACCTGCCCTATACCACCAATAAAATGGACAAACTATATTGAATTTTTTACTATACTGAGACTGTGTTAAATATTTAGTCTATTACCGATAATTGATTTTAGATGTCCCTTGAAAAACTCTCATTTAAATTTTGTTTCATTTCTAAAGAGATAGAAAGTGTCTGTCTCACATAATTCCAATTCATCCAACATATATTTCATGAACTTTTTAAAACCCATCCATTCAAAACTGTCAGATGTTTCTCAAATTCTTCTAGATGATAACAGTTCTAATACAGAAAGAATCTGTAGATGAGTACTCATAATATTAATTTAGGAATGAGAACATTTACTTTCATGGGCACTGTTTATTAACAGCATTACCTTTGTTTTTAACACTTACATCAAGTGAAAAACTCTTACCTACTTTTAGGAAGCCAAAACAAATACCCAAAGGCGGAGAAGTCAAACTCATGTAACAAAACTACAAATTTAGCAATGAAGTAAATGCTTTAAGAAGTTCAAGATCCTTTAGGATTTTCCAAAAGTGTTAATTAACACATCTAATGACATAGCATATATCTTGAATAATTTTTGGATCGTGAAAAAAAATTTTCAGTTATAAAGACATTTACATTTTTGAATTTATAAACTCTCTTTGTAAGCAATACTAGTTAATGATGATTTAATAGTTGCTGTGTGATGTTGAGCAAATTATTTAACCTTCTTAAGCCTATTTCTTCAATCACATTGGGGTAACACCTATCTTATATGGAGGCAAAAACATCAAATGAGCTACATATAAAATGCTTAGCATATAACTAGAGATATACCCATGTGAAAATCCTTCATACACGCACATACACACACAGACTCACACACACTTACATATTTATATTTTTTATATCTAAAGCCAAGTATTCTCGGCCGGGAGTGGTAGCTCATGCCTATAATCCCAGCATTTGAGGAGGCCAAGGTTGGCCAACTGCTTGAGGTCAGGAGTTCAAGACCATCCTGGCCAACATGGTGAAACCCCATCTCTACTAAAAATACAAAAATTAGCCAGGCGTGATGGTGCATGTCTGTAGTCCCAGCTACTTGGAAGGCTGAGGTGGGAGAATTGCTTGAACCTGGGAAGCAGAGGTTGCAACGAGCCAAGATCACACCACTGACCACAGCCTGGGCAACAGAGCAAGACTCTGTCTCAATGAAATAAAAAAATTTAAAAATTCAAAAATAAAGCCAAGTATTCTTAACAGTGGAAGGTGGGGCAAGCAGCAAGGTACACGTATTCTCTGAAAGTGTATTGAAAATGTATGCAAAACTTTGTGTAGATAAGCTAATGTGCCCTTTCCTTAGAAAAGGGTTGACAGTTTTTCATCATATTCTCAAAGGTGTCCATAACCACCAAATGTCAAAGAGCATACTTTTCAATAGCCTTTGGCTGTATTTTCTCTATTTTCCAGATTTATGCAGTTCATAAAGTTTGCTTTGAAACTCTAGACACAAGTTAAATTTTAATTCACTCAACAGCACCAACAACAAAAAAGTTGAATTGCAAATGTAGTCATAGGTAAAATATTGGTTCTCCTTTTATCTCCCTTTAAAAAAAAAACTGTGAATTCATTTAGCTCAAATTATCCTCCAATTTTGCCATAAATAAAACCAAATATCCAAACTTAAAGCCAAAGTTTAAAAACCTAAACAAACAAAAAAACAACAGCAGCAACAAACATACAAAAAGCTAGGAAACCTGGAATGGCCAAGAATTAAAGCCCTATTGCTTGTATAAATCAGAAGGGACTATAATAACAATAGTCCCTTCTTTGGAGTTAATTTTTTAAATTACTCATTCCCTTATTCTGACTCCAAGTTAACAACCTTCACTTCAAATAGCTATTATATTGTTTAAAATTAGTGTAATAAGGAGACCATATGGTATCATGGAAGAGACTCTACACTAGTAATCTGGGAAACCAGGGTTATAGCCCTGTTCTGTCACCAACTGACTGCCAACAGATGGCTGGACCTCAGCATTCTATGGCACAATGATTCTACATCAAAACATGCAATCCCAAAGATACTTTCTAGCCCAATATTGTACTTTATTACTAAAACAGAAACTTACAAAAGGGAGGTCACCTGGTAAAAGATTTGAGTCTAGGTCCAGTGAGAAAAATATACCACCACCAAGAAACACTCGAATTACAGAAACTTCTGTTCCCACTGTCAGCACCTTCAGGGCATATAAATTCAGAGCACCGGCTTCCAGTTAGGGCCACTTAAAACTTCAGCTTAACATTAATAACACCAGACACCTTCTTCTCTAAGGTGGACAGCACTTTACAAGAAAGATTTAACAAAATATAGATTGACAAAAAATATACAGGAAATAGGAGTCTGGTGTATCTTTATATGGTACAGTCTTACTTTTTTCATTGAAAAACACACGTTATGGAAAAAGTAGCTACTTTTAATCTAATTTATTTCTCAACTGCCTTTTCCAAAACAAGTATTTTTCAATTGAAAATAAAGCTTTACAAACCAGGATAGCCCTATGCTGAAGAGATATCCCTCTCCCTCTTAAAAACAAAACAAAACTATACAAATGTTAAGCATTTAATAATAATACGCCTGCCAAATGTAACTCTTAGAATGTATTCCTGCATATTCTAAAAGCTAAGCAATATATACACAAGAGGCAAATTAGGATGGCAAGAGTTTTCTGAAAGGCTGTGATGACTAATATTTCATGACTGGAACATGATAGTTATTAAAAGAAACATGAGAGGCGTTCTCCTAATTCCTAATAGGCCCATGTCCCCACCACAAGAACTACTACAAACAACATTTAGGGCTGAATTCACACAGTTTAGTCTCTAAGGCCTAAATGATTTTTCTCAATTTTCTCCCATGTGGCCCATTATGTGAATCAAAGAAATCAGTAATTCATTTGTTGAAGGTCAAATATAAGGGCATAATGAGGCCCATGCACTAAAATGAATAAAAAGAATAAACAAAAAGAAACCAAGATAAACTCTTGTTGAAAACAATGCCCCAGAATCTAGCAAATAGTCTAAATGTACCTCAAAGACCAGAATGAGATGACATATGAGTACAGTGATCTCATGACATATACCAAACACTTTCTTCCATGTTAAAAAAAAAAAAAAGTTCATCTAGCATCTGATGCAAACATTTAGAAACAACCCCAATAGTGACCAAGGTTTTTCAAATGCCTTACCTCATAACTGGAACTTCTAAGCAAAAGCTAATGAGGCCATCTGGGAAAGATCACCAGGAGGCCTTACTACTGCCAATATTTCACATGGAACAATCAATAGCATGTCTTAACAAGTGCAAAGATTTCAGTCTCCGAATTCATTTTGTAGCATATTTCAGCTAGTTAGCAGGGATAAGGATTGAGCCAACAACTTCCTATTTGTGCAAGTAGAATTTAAAGATTATTTCTTAAGAATTTAGTCCTAGTTATTTTTGTTGTCCTCAAAACACAGTGTCCCTGTTAGAAGGAATATAAATAAACACACATTTTCAGATGGCAATTTGGCATTGCTATCAAAAAATTAATATACGCATGTACTCTTTGATTCACCAATTCCATTTTGAGGAATCCAGCTTATAAAATTTGGGGACGCAAATATAAAAATGTCCACTCATTGCACTGTTTTTATAAAGGTGAAAAATCATACATATATATATAGCTGATTAACATGAGTTAGACCCATATACACTAATGTGTAAAGACCCCTAAGACACTGTTCAATTCAAAAAGCAAGTTTCAGAACAAGTATAGTATTTCTTATGTAAAAAAATTGTGTGTATGTGTGTGTAAATAAACGCATGGAAAACGGTCTGAAGGGATTCACAGTAGATAACAGAAGCTACCCTCTAGGGAAGAAGAAGTGAATCAATGTATGTGGACTGGGGTAGGTTCGAAGAGAAGGGCAGTTTTCTAAAGAGGGATTTTCACCTTTTACTCCACATCCATCTGTATTATTTAAACATTTACGTAACACACATAAAACATTTGTTCTTTATAGAAAATAAGATGCAATATCAACTTTTAGCTAAACTCCAGAATTAAATAGGATGCTCAAATAGTAAAACAAAGAATAGGCTGGGTATACGGTGGTTCACACCTATAATCCCAGCACTTTGGGAGGCTGAAGAGGGTGGATCACTTGAGCCCAAGAGTTTGAGATCAGCCTGGGGAACAGTGAGACCTCTCTAAAAAAAAATAAGAAAATTGGCTGGGCACAGTGGCACACGCCTGTAGTCCCAGCTACTTGGGAGGCTGCAGCGGGAGGACTGCTTGAGCCTAGGAGGTCAAGGCTGCGTGATCCATGATCACACCACCGTACTCCAGCCTGAGAGACAGAACAAGATCGGGTGTCAAAAAAAAGACAGAAATAAAGAATATTGGCAGTCAAAAACATTCTTTGTAGACTATATCCTTCCAAGGAATAAAGAAAAATTGTGGGCAGCATCAATCAACAGTTATAAATGAATATGACAGTGTTTTCATGAAAGAACAAGCATCATTCAGAGAACTAAAGGATTTGTATCTCAGATCTTAAAGAATATAAAAGATACTGAACTCACAAACATTACTAAAAAGGTATAATCATTCCAAATATTTTTTAGAGATACAATTTTCACAATGAATCCTATTATTTTGGTACAAAATGTATACTGTGTGGGTATGCTTTTTTTATTAAAAAAAAAACTGTATGCATAAAAAGCTAGATGGTGTGAAGTGTTTACTCTTACCTGTACATTTTCTTCTGTAACCTGAATTTCTGCAGTGTAAACGTAATCAATTAGCATCCTCAGGGTCCAGCCATCTACCTCTTTTATTCTAACTCTCTTTGCTCGGCTCTCACTCATCTCACCTAAAACACAAAGGAATAAGAGTGATGTTACAGCAAGACACTGCTGTGGAAGTTCCAATGCCAATGTAGATTGATACATCTTCTTGCCACTCACTGTATTTAATAGGCAGCATAATCAGCCACTTTTTGCAGGCCAAAAACACTCCCCTTCCTCTTCCAAAAGCTTACCTGAGCAAATCATAAAACGTACTTTTGTTACCCACTTTGCACCTGAAAATCATATCACAACAATGAATGTGCCATACGTCCAGCTGCATGAACTATTCTTGTGGCTATAGGATCAGTAGCTGAGGCTGTCCCTGCTTTTGGGCATTTGTTGTCTTTATGGATTTCTAGTCATGACTAGAAGAGTAACGATGTTACTGCCTTTGGCTAATAGCCATGAACGACTGCTGAAAAGGACCCACCTGGCTAGCATTACTCCTTCAACAAACACACAAATGCCTGCAGGGGCATGCAAAGCCTGCACCAGACACAGAGGCTCCACCCTCAGTGAGAGGTCACAACGCTCATGCCAGAGACAACGAGAAAACAAATTACTTAAGATGCTTAGAGAATGCAAGGCATAACAGCGATCACAATAATAACAAAGGGTTAGTCAATAACAAAGCTTGTTACAGAGATCTTCTAGCTCAGATTCAGTTACTGTTTGTCATCTGCAGCAACTTCACACTGAAGTCATTTCCATACCAGCTTTATTACTAAAACCAGGTATCCTTCTACAAAACTGCCTGCTAAAAAAAACAGTACAAGACTTTCTTCCTAATACCCACTTGTGGAAAAGAAATAGGGAAGGAGGAAAGAGAAGGGATGGTCCCTAAGCCAAGGAGACTTCGGGAGAGTAGGAGGCAAGTTTAAGCACCTAGGTGTGCCAACATAAGTGAACTATGACACATGGAGACACAAGCAATTGAATGGGGGTGGGGAGGGATTCAATTAAAAACTAAAAGGACAGTCCAAGAATAATGCTGAGGGCCATGGGCAAAAAAGATTTGGCTCTAGAATTCACTAAGTTTCAAAGATAAAAGAAGCATGAGAACGTGCCACTATTCATCACTTTCACTTTAACCCAGCATCTCTAAGTAAACCATAACATAGCCTCAAGATTTCTTGAAAGCTCACTTCTTTTTCTGATACAATGCACTGTCAGCGACCATAAACTATCAGAAAAGTCTATGGGAAATCATAATTACACAAAATTCCTTTGTAAACAAAACCCTGGGAGAAGAGAAATAACAATAGTGGTGTACATTTAACTGCGTGCTTCCCTGGAGATTATCTCTGACAAGATCTCAGAAAGAAGCTGTTCACCTCAGAGCTAAAATATCCCAAAAAACTACGCTGCTACTTCCCAGGAAGAAAAACATCTCTTTGTATGACAAGGGAAGTAGGAGAGTTAATGAGAAAGATGTACCTATACCTACATAGCAGGATGAAAGGGGACTGAGTTGTATGTCTGGTGCTACAGCAAATGTTTTTCCCTGTGAATAGTTGGGGTATAAACTGATAGTCTGTATAAACTGAAGCCTCTTTTGTGCCAAAAGTTAAGACATTCTGGTGATTCCCACTTGGACTTGAGACAAAGGCCATAACTGATTCACCTACAGGGCCCCAATAATATGCAAAGCCCTTCAGGGCCTGGGGCCACATGAGCACAAAGCCAAACAGCCAGTACTCAGTTAAACATAACTTACCTTAGGCAAAACCAAGTGGGACTTTAATTTACATGTATGACTGAAAAATAATTAGTTCTCTGCCAGTTTTTAATATTATAGTTTTTAAGGTATTGCTATAAGATGCATTTTGCTAGTTCAAATATTTGTCATTTTTAAGATTATTTTTCTCCCCAGAAAACTGTATCTGCTTCCAATAAATTCAATTTCAATTATATACTGTTTTGAAAACATTTTAATATTTTTATATTAATTTACAAAAACAGTAAGAAAAACAAAAAATGTGCCCATGACTGTATTAATAGTTTAAAAATTCTAATTACTATGAATCAAAGCCCATACTAAAGAGTATTGTAAAAGTTATTTATATCTAATTCCAGTTGTTACATATTACCTTAGTTTTGCCCTTTGCTGTGTTTTCAGAGGAAATCTTTAAACAGTATGGCTTTGTGAGATTTATGATTGATAAGCATTTTAAAAACTATTAATGAGAGTCAGGTGTTGTGGCTCACTCCTGTAATCCCAGCTACTAGGGAGACTGAAGCAGGAGAATCACTTGAGCCCAGGAGTTCAAGACTAGCCTGGGCAACAAAGCAAGACTCTGTCCTATTTAAAACAGAAAAAAAACTAGGCTATCCAATGATACTGTACATAGTTTATCCTTACCATTTGTAACCTCCCATTGTCTCTATAGAGATTATGGTTTCTTGTTTATGTTTTGATCACATAACTCTGAGGTTATATCAGAACTCTGAAGCTACATTATGCTATCCATACAAACACCTATACTAAAAACCTGAGTGAGAGTCATCCTTGATTCTCTCCTCTTCCTTACCCACCAGTCCCACAGTTCACTAAAACTTGCAGGATTAACCTTGGATAGATCTCAAATAAATCTTCTCACCTTCTCACCATTGGGGATCCTATAATCTCTTGCTAACACCAATGCAGCCACCTCCTAATTATTTTCCTGCCTCCAGTACTGACTCCACAAACCTGAGAACGGAGTTCAAAAATCCTTTGGTTTCTCCCAGTCCAAGCACACATGTCCAGCTCCTGATTCATTATCTAGCCTTCTCTCTCTCCTCCCGCTTTTCTAAACTTGAAATACATTACTGAGAAGCTGTTTGTTGTTTTCTACAGACACCAAGCAATGTCTTACCCCTGATGCTCTTGTTGAACACTGTCCTCTCTGTCTCCCCACCCACTCATTTCTCAGGCTAATCTCCACTGGAACCTCTCTAGGTAGCCTTATCTGTTGGTGGCCCAAGACTGGATTAGGTACAGTTGGGTGCCTCATGCAAATCCACTCTGTCATCATCAACTCTTTACCTAGTTCTCCTCCTCTGAATTCTTAAGCTCACTGAGAACAGGGATGAAGCCTTTCTTATCTCTGTGTAACATGTCTGACATCTAGTAGATACCCAATACTGGTTAGATAAGTAAATGACTAGATGAATAAAAAGTAAAGCAAGTGCCAATTTAAAATGTAGCATTTTGGCTGGGTGCAGGGGCTCACGCCTGTAATCCCAGCGCTTTGGGAGGCCAAGGCAGGCGGATCATGTGAGGTCAGGAGTCCAACACCAGCCTGCCCAACATGGCGAAACCCTATCTCTACTAAAAATACAAAAATTAGCCAGGCATGCTGGTACATGCCTGTAATCCCAGCTACATGAGGCTGAGGCAGAAGAATTGCATGACCCCAGGAGGTGGAGGTTACAGTGAGCTAAGACTGCACCACTGCACTCCAGCCTGGGTGACAGAGCAAGACTCTTATTTCACCAAATAAATAAATAAGTAAATAAATTAATTAATTGAATAAATACATAAAATATAGCATTTTTACTTAACATAACTAATGGCACTTTAAAATTAGTCTTAAACATGGATATTCTAGCTATGTAGGATTTCAGTCAACAAACATTTATTGAACATCACTATACATTACAGAGTGAGCCAAGCACTTTCACTAGCAAATACCACATCATCTCTACCTTTTTTTTTGAGACAGAGTCTCATTCTGTTGCCCAGGATGAAGTGCAATTGTGTAATCACAGCTCACTGCAGCCTTGAACTCATGGCCTCAAATGATTCTTCCGCCTTGGCCTCCCAAAGTACTGGGATTATAGGCATAAGCCACCGCACCCAGTCTCCTATCTACTTTTATTGAGAAAAAAAAGGAAGCCCTCCAAATCATGAATGTGTAAGAACACACATATGGCTAAAAAACATTTCCATCTCGCATGCCTATAGTCCCAGCTACTCAGGGGGCTGAGGCAGAAGAATCGCTTGAAACCAGAAGACGGAGGCTGCAGTGAGCTGAGATCATGTCACTGTACTCCAGCCTGGTGACAGAGCGAGACTTCATCTCAAAAAAAAAAAAAAAAACCATCTCAAGGATCTTTAATCAGGACTCCTGAAGCCCAACATAAACTGGTAACTTCACTTATCCATTGCAAAATGAATTTATCCAATGAATAAATGAAAAGTGAATAGGTTTAAAAAGACAAATGCTAAAATTCATTTTAAAAATTCCATGATTCTAATTTCAGTTATTTAGCACAGAAAATATCTGAAAAAAAAATAAAAGTGTAACGCAGAAACTCTGACTATGCTGAAACTGTAAGAAATAAATAACAAATTTATAGCTATGTTTAATAAATAAATTTTATTCCATTACTTTGCAAGTTCCACTTGTCATCTACTCTAATCACTACCACCTTTTTGTTCTTGGGTTACAAAGCAGTTACTGACAGACAGGCATTTTCAGTTTGGCAAGCTGACCTGTGTGGCCCACCAGCCACTCTCTATGATGGTCAGAGTATGTAACTTTCCAGTTCTACAGCAAATCTAAAGCCCACATGGTAACTGCATTGCCCTGCCAGTTTTGGTCTGGTTTGGGTAACTTCTGAGAAAGGTTTCTTAGCTCCTAAAAGAGAGAGTCCTCCTTCCTTGAGATGTTGGGTCCACTCTTGTAGGCATCTTTCATTTAGGAGGGGAAGAAACCTTAGGATATTTTTATCAAGGATAGAAGGGCAGAGAGACAGAAGAAGATTCTTGATGAAATTTTCAAGCTGTAGATCCAATCACGTCTGGTGCCCAGCCTGCTTTCTTAGTATTTAAACCAGTTTGAGTGGAGTTTGCTGTTACAGGCAGCCTAAAGCATTCCAACTTAACTTCTTTGTGCAACATTCTATTTAATTTTTTTCAGAGCCATCATCAATACCAGAAATTACCTTTTGTGTGTTTACTTACTGTCTAACCTTTCTTCTTCTTCCTAACTAGAATCATGAGAACAGGAACTTATCTGTTTTATTCATCACTCTAGTCCCCAAAGCCTAGGACAATGCCTAGCACAGAAAATGCTCAATAAATATTCCTTGATGAATGAAAGCATGAATCTCAGACAAACATAACCATGTATATAGCTTTTTAAAATCTTACTTCTTAGTCACTCAAACAAGAATCTGTCTTTTCCTATTCTAATTTATTTTACTGAATCATGTTCAATATGACAAAAGAAATCAAAAAGCACACCAAAAAAAAAGGCTAAAAATAAAAATTTAGTATTCAGTACTTCCCACCAGATTTCAGAAATGTTAGCCTATGGCACAAATAAATCTCAAAGTATGTGTTAAGCAAACAGCTTTCTAAATGCCACATTTGTAACCAAGAAGTAATCTAAAAACACAAGAACCCAATTTGGTATGTTCTTCCTTAAGTAATAGTTAAACAACTTGGCCTTGCTCTAAATAGGCCCATACTTCACAAAGTAGAACCCTGTGACTACATCACAGAATTACTTTTCACTTCCCTTCTCTACTCAAATACTTGGAACTATGACGAGTAACAGAATTATTTCTTAGGTGATATAATTTAAATGAAAACTCCACCTACAGTTTATGAGATTAAAAGTAAGACCCAACAAAGAACATCTGCATATTCCCCATTTCCTAATAGGTTAGTCACAGGAAAAAGAAAGAAGAGTAGGGAAACTCCCTGTCCCTGAGCAAGGGAATGTAAATATACATGATGTTTGGTGGAATGAAAGCATCCAATGATCTACTTGTTAACCTCACCATAATTTTTACCAAACAAAAAAAAAAAAAAAAAAAAAGCTTAACAGGGCTTTGGACCATGAAAAACAAAGAAACAAATTACTCATACTCTGGCAAATTCTTAAATGAGTCTACATACACTAAATTACCTAGACCCAATCCCTGTGTCTTCTTTTTTTTTTCCTTTTTTGAGACAGGGTCACATTCTCACTCTGTTGCCCAGGTGGAGGGCAGTGGCATGATCTCAGCTCAGTGCAACCTCTGCTTCCTAGGCTCAAGCGATCCTCCTGCCTCAGCCTCCCCAGTAGCTGGGACTGACTATACAGGCACGTGTGACCATGCTCAGTAAATTTTTTTTAAAATCTTTTCAGAGATGAGATCTCCCTATTTCTACCAGGCTGGTTTAGAACTTATGGGCTCAAGCAATTCTGCCACCTTGGCCTCCCAAAGTGCTGCGATTACAGGCATGAGCCACTGCGCCCTGCCTTTATCTTTTTTTTTTTTTTTTTGAGACAGAGTCTTGCTCTGTCGCCCAGGCTGGAGTGCAGTGGTGCTATCTCGGCTCACTGCAAGTTCCACCTCATGGGTTCACACCATTCTCCTGCCTCAGCCTCCCGAGTAGCTGGGACTACAGGTGCCCGCCACCACGCCGGACTAATTTTTTTTTGTATTTTTAGTAGAGACGGGGTTTCACCGTGTTAGCCCCGATGGTCTCAATCTCCTGACCTTGTGATCCACCCGCCTCAGCTTCCCAAAGTGGCCTTTATCTTTTTTATCTAATTTCTGCCAAATTGTTGGCTAAACAGTAGATTCAAAAGTAGAAGAAAAAAAAACAGTACAAAGATTGCTAGAAAGTCAAATAACATCTACTGCTGAAAAACCATAAAAGTTTAGCCTAAATAATAAGCACATAGAAAGATGCTTGACATCATTGGTCATTAGAAAAATGCAAATTAAAACTACAATACTATGCTACTTCAACACCCACTAGAAGGGCCATAATTTTTTAAAAAGCGGTAGCAAGTGTTGGCAAGGATGTGGAGAAACAGGAAGTTTCAAACATTGCTAGTAGGAATGTAAAATGGTACAGTAACTTTGGAAAAACAGCTTAGCAGAATTTTTTAAGTATAAATTTACCATGTGACCCGGCAATTACACTCCTAGATATCTACTCCCAAGAGAAATAAAAATATATGTCCACAAAACGAACTGCGCATGAATGTTCATAGCAGTATTATTCATAACAGCCAAAAATTGAAACAACACAAAAACATCCATCAACTGGTAAATGGAAAGTCAAAAGCGGTCTATCCACACAGAATGCTATTTAGCAATAAGAACAGCAAACCTTCCTTTGAAACATTTACAACACGGATGAACCTCAAAAACATTATGTGAGAACAAAAATGTTCTAAAATTGATTTATGGTGATGGCAGTACAACTCAGTAAAATTGCTAAAAATCAGTGAGTTGTGCACTTAATATAGGTAATTTTATTTTTTCCTCACTCTGTCACCCAGGCTAGCATGCAATGGCACCATCTTGGTTCGCTGCAACCTCTGCCTCTCAGGCTCAAGTGATCCTTCCACCTCAGCCTCCTGAGTAGCTGGGACTATATAGGCTAGTGCCACCGCACTAAGCTAATTTTTTATATTTTGATAGAGATGGGTTTTCACCATGTTGCCCAGGCTGGTCTTGAACTCCTCAAGCAATCCACCTGCCTCAGCCTCCTAAAGTGCTGGGATTACAGGTGTGAGCCATTGCATCCAGCCCTGAAATGGGTAAATTTTATGATATATAAAATATGCCTCAATAAACTAGTAAAAAAAAAACGTTAGGTACTCAATTCACATTTTGTATATGTGCCAGAAATTAACACAGTATTCCTATTTTCAAGTACTTTAGTGTATAGCAATCTAAAATTTGACTAAGCATAAAAGGTATATTCTCAGACAGAAACCAGTTGAACTGCAAAAGCACCTACCTACTAGTTAGTTGTAATACACTATAAATACTTAGAAAATCAGAATGTCTTCAATGCCTCATTCCCTTCATTAGGCAAAGCTCACATATTCATAAACCACGTCAGCTAAATCACGAAGCACAGAGAACCATTAGACAAAAACAGAAGAGGGAAACCAAAATGCAGTTTAGATTATAAAGCAAACAGAAAAGACAGCTAAAGACATAATAAGCTCTCCTATCTCTACCTAGCATCCATTTCACTGGATGTCTAAGGCTCAGGGAGTTTGGAGACACTAAGTCTCCAAAGCCTTTTGAGGGGAAAGGAAACTAACCTTGATCTTACAGGTATAAGTTAATCACTCTATTTTTGTCACTCTGTAGACAATAAAACATTTATCAAAAAAAAAAAGAGCCTAGCTTAAAGCTTTCCAATCTTGTACAGAATATAAAGAAATTTAGGAAGTTAGAGTAAAAAAGAATGGTGATGATGACCGTAATAATTACTGTCAAAATTAATTGATCATTTTCTATGTGTCAAGTGCTAAGAAATTCACACACATGATCTCATTTAATCTTTACAAAAACTCTAGGATGTGGGTAATATTATTATTCCCATTTTCCAGATGGGGAAAAAACTGAAGCACAGATTAAGTTTTCCAAAGACCTAGTAGTTCCAACAAGTAAGTGGCAACAGCAGTGTCATCTGAAGGAAGGCCACTAAGGGGACAGCACTTTACAAGGGAATTCGTAAAGTAGCCCAACACATTCCAGATCGAATCCTTCTCTTACAAGCCTGAGAGACTCTCTCTCTCTAGAAAAGTGTCCAGCAGCAATAAATAAGATGTAAATCAAGAGACTAGAGTGAACCCCAAGACATAAAAATCTGACTAGTCTCACTTCACGGGTATTGACTTTTCAGATCAACCTCAGCTCTCAGCTGAAAGGCAACCCTCCCAAACTTGGCTCAGAGCCCACCTGCTATCTTTCTTCATTTCTGATTATTTAACTCTGTTCTGGAACAGCAAGATCATAAAAGGCTGAAAACTGAGCGGGGCTCTGGTCTCCTCACTACTCCCAAGACACCCAGAAAAGTTCTCACTCAGTCCGTCTTCTCCATCTGACCTTCTACACTCATCTTCATCTGTGTAAACCCCTCAATCCACCAGGTCTGGGGAAATCCTTCTCTCAGTGCTGCCCATCACAGCCCTCAACGTCTGACCACTGCTGTGAGCGCTCAGATCTTCCATACACTTTTACCTATTAAAGGGTGCACATCCATCTGCCTAGCTACACAGGAAGCTTTTGGGGCAGGAAGCATGTTCACATTGTTTTTGTATGCCTTGAAGTATCTAGTAAAACAGAAGCACCAGAAATACTTAATAGTTTCTAAAGTAAGAAGAGCTTTGTATTTTTGCTTTTTGGTATAACTACATTTCTATTTGTATTTTCTATTTGACATACCAATACCCTAAGATTATAAACTCATTGATGTAACAGATAAAAACTTCATTTCTTTGTACAGTATATTTTAAAAAAGAATGAGAGTAAGGGATTCAAGTGTGACAGACATAAATTACTTCTTTTCCAGAAGCACTAAAATCATTCTATATATTTTCACAGTTGCCAAAGTAAAACATAAGCTTATAGATAAATCGCTTTATTTTCTTATATTTCCAAATGAAGGATATTAAATAAACATCTTTTTGTTCAATGTAACACTAGATGAAACAAATGTAAAAATCATTTTAAAAAATGTAAAGTGGTTTCCTTTTGTCAAAATAATAAAGTGACAAAAAGCTATTATAAATGGCAGGAACTAATATACATAAGTATAACTTAAAGGGAGAAAGTTGAGCATAAAATTGTGAGTGTACCTATGTATAGGCTTACTGACCCCCAACAATGAAAAACAAAGATGAGGAGGAATTTGGAACAAAGCAAGAACATTTTCTTCCATTATAATTCTTCATTTCATAAAAGTAAAATGGTAATAACAAAAGAAAATGTGGTAAGAAAAGCACAGATCTGAATACATTTTTTAAAATGCCCATAACTAAAATATTTCATACCTGTAAACATGGCATGAAAATAAGGACTACAGGCGGCCAGCACCACTCTATGAGCAGAAATTTCCATGTCTTCTGCCACAATTGTGACATCGCACAGCAAATTTTGACTGTGTAAAAAAGCAGAGAGAAAAAATTTAAATGATATCAACAATGAATGTATTGAACATCCTATGCAAAAATATTACAGTAAAGCCCACTTTCATCAAGTGGAGACTAACGTAAAAGACAGCCATCCTTTGGGACATGATCCCTAAACATGAAGTAAATAGAAAACAGCTGGGATAAAGGCCCAACATGCCTTGGACCCTTACTAAGAATCCTGCCTTTGAAAAACACAGAAATCTTCCCAAACTTGATTATCGATTTCTCAACCTAAAGGCAATTACTGGCAGCAAACCATCAATGGACTGCAAAAGAAGAGGCTGTCTGAATAAGAAGTAGCGGCAGAAGTGGCAGGTGTAGTCTGACATGAAGATGAAGAAAAAACACATGCCGAAAACTAAATTGGGTAAAATACCCACCCCCTCCCAAAAAAAAAAAATCTTAAAAGACCCTAGTTCATCAAGCAATGGTAAAATTATATTCATTACACTTGCTGCTTAAAAGGCTTTGCGCATTTGAAGCTTAACCTAATCACAACATTTTACCAATGCAAAATATCTCATCCTTCAAGGCCAGAAAATATTACATCTAAAGTTAAAAAACACTTTGGCCAGGTGCAGTGGCTCATGTCTATAATCCCAACACTTTGGGAGGCCAAGGTAGGTGGATGGATCACTTGAAGCCAGAAGTTTGAGACCAGCCTGGCCAACATGGCGAAACCCAGACTCTATTAAAAATACAACTATTAGCCAGGCATGGTAGACCACACCTCTGATCCCAGCTACTGAGGAGGCTGAGACACAAGAATCACTTCAACCTGGGAGGCAGAGGTTGCATTCAGCCAAGATCGCACCACTGCATTCCAGCCTGGGTGACAGAGTGAGACTCTGTTTCAAAAAAAAAAGCGTTTTGTTACCTCAAAACCATTATTCAGCAACCATAATTATTATATCTGTAATTTTAAAACATCCATTGTAATTCACTCAAAAACATGTGGTGAGCATTTTTGACATGCAATACGTGGTGCCAGATCATACTCTCCAGGTAATTAATAATGTCACAGAATATTTTTAACAGAAAACGTTGCTGATGCTTATTCTAGAACTAGCAAGAAGGCTCCAAAGCCTAAAACCTGCCTTGCTAGTAGTCATACCATGAATGACTGAAACAGATGTGGTGAAAGCAAATGTCCCTTCCACACCTCACATACCCAAGCACTGAATTTATGTCTATGTGCATAGTACATGCAGGTCACACTTGGCACCTTCCTCTACTGTTCTATTTCCTAAAAAGGTGGCCTGCCTACTTCTGTAATTTTCTAGTAGCTTACAAGCAACATTTTCCATAAGCTTGACCAAGTCCTTGAAGTTTTCCACCTGTCCATACTGCTTGCAAACTTGTTCCCATAAAGTTCATGCCAAAACTTTTTGGAGAGCCTACTGGTAACTATTCTCCTTCCAGTTTAGGAGAAATGGAAGAAAAAAAGAGTACCCCAGCATCAGTGATGGCTGCATCCCAGGGCCTCATTGCTGATGAGACTGCTATGCCACTTAGATTATACAGCATGGCTCATGTGTTACCAGTTTAATGGCTCACGATGCTGTATGAGACATAAAGCAGGTCCCATATTGGAGTCACAAAAGGTGGCACAGTATCACTAATTTATAATTCCTCCAGATCATTTTACAGAACTGACAAAGTTTACCACCTGCTCTGAGAATATAAAACCATTCTGCAATTCTATGAAAATTCTATGGGTTCACATATAACTAGGGTGGAAAAGTCAGTGGTGTCAGCGGTGTTTTCAGGAAGGTACTATGCAAGAGTTCTACCTGCATGTATTATTTCATTTAGTGCCCACCACAATGTTATAAGGTATTATTTTTATCCCCAAATTTATAGCTGGGGAAACCAAGGTTAAAGTCCTCCAACTAGAGGCAGTGCCAGGATTCAAATCCACAGGCTGACTCCAGAGCCTCTTGACCACTACACAAAACCTAAAGCTATATGGTTTTAAGATCTGTTAAAGTTTGAATAAAACAAGAAAGGGAAATAATAAATAAATTATAAATAACAACAATTTATTTTTTGACATACTATATAGTAGAAAGTATTTTTAAGTTCTATACATAGCTAATAAAAGCTCCAAATTTAGTGGGTTTTAAGCACTACCTCTACAGAATATTTTTAAAAATCAAAGTTTGTTCATTCATTCAACAAAGTACTGCAAGACCATCAACAAAGTACTGCAAGACCATCTCTGCCCTTAAGAAGACCAGCAGAAAAAACTGGCAATGCAAAAATTATTGGATAAAGTGGAAAGCACCGTAATAAAGATGTTATGGAAAGGTTGTGGAGGGGGGTGGTGCTGCATTTAAATCAGACTGGGGATCAGAAAGGGCTTCCTGCAGCTATTGGCCTTAAGCTGAGTTCTAAAAACAAGTGAGAGTTAGCTGGATCGAGAAGGAGCAAAAGAATCCCAAAGAGAACATGATGTACTATCGCATGGAGACCTGAAGCAGCAAAGCAGAATGTGGAACTGTGGGCCGAGAAGAGTGGTGAGAAAGAAGGGTGGGAGTGAAGAAACTCTGGAGGGAGGTAAGCAGGGTCAGCAGAGCATGCATGGTCTCTCTAGAACAAAGCAACCCAGGTTTCTCTTTTGTGACCTGGGGATTTGAACACAACTCAAACATGAGTCAAGTGCATCTTTACGCCTACTTTCCTTTTGTCAGTAATCCCTCCTAGTGCTTTAGTTTCAAGATGGAACACAAGTGGAATTACACTTGAACACCTCAAAAACCACGTAACTAATGACATTTGGCTTCAATTACAATTATTCATTGATCCAAACCTTCAAACATAATACCTGCTGGCTGTCACTTACATAATTAACTTGGCCTTACTGACTTATTAGTTGATGTTAGTTAACTAATAAGGTTAAAACACTGCTAAAATATTATGCAGCCACATCCTGGGTTAGGTCTCAGAGCCACTTTACAAATTAAGGACATGTTTAGTTTTAGTATTCAATTTTTTATCTGTCTTCAGTAATAACATATTTTAAAACAGTATTCAGAGATGAGAGAGCTAACAAACTCTTACTAGTTTGTGTCACTGAGTATACAATGAGTGTACATCAGTGTGTGTACATTGAGTCTGGCCCTTACCTCTTTCCAAATTTGCATGCTTACAAGAAGCTGAATGACTTTTGAGTGAGAGAGCTACGAATGAAAAGTCTGGCACTAAAAATAATAAAAACTTCTTTTAGCAGCCCATATGCAAAGTCTTCCACGGTGAATTTCTAAGTTTATGTTCCTATTACTTGAAATACAATGAGGGAATAAACTGTAGGAAAAGAAGGCCTCCAAAATAATGGTATAAATAAGTTGTTATTTAGCAAAATTTGCATTTATTCATTCATTCATCAAGGACTGTGTGAGCTTACCAAAATAAACAAGATTAACAGCCATGACAGTATGAAGTTTAGTCATGTGAGGGAGACAGACAAGGAAATAAGTGATTATAAAATGAACCCATGACTTTAAGATGGGGCAAGTGTGAGATATTTGGAAACACACAGGAGAAGCTAGGCCCAACCTTATGGAAAAGCTTCAGAATGAAGTGCCTTCTAAGCACAAATCTAAAGGGAAAAGAACAGGAGTTAGATAGGCTTAATGTAAAACTCAAACAGCACAGAATAAAGAAAGGCACTCCATCTCCTAAATAAAATTATATCATGAAAATTGGTCCTTCTCAGGAAAAAAAGAAACTGCTTTGAAAAGGTATGAAACATGCCTGAACATACTAAGGCATCCTTGGGTCCTTGGGTCTTCTGATATAAAATGAATGAATTCCTAAGACTGAGAAAAACCTGTCACTGCTTTTAAAATGCACGGTGTCTATCTTCCTAAAAGTAAAATATGTCTCACAATAGGGTGACTGTAGTCAATAATAATTTAATGATACATTTAAAAATAACTAAAAGGGTATAACTGGATTGTTTATAACACCAAGGATAAATGCTTGAGGTCATGGATATCCCATTTACTCTACTGTGATTATTATACATTATATACCTGTATCAAAATATCTTAGGTATACATGAAGAAAAAGGGAGACTCACTTAAGTTCACTGTTTAATTCACTTGCCATCTAAGTAATGAAGTATGAATTCATACAATAACCACAATAACAATTTACCCAAAATTCAACAGCCACAAATCAAATGTTTTTATGGATGCACAACAGATAATCTAATCCTAGTAGTGATATAGGTCCCATGATGCCTAAAATCCTGGAGGAAAAACACAATAACCATTCCTTTAAGAGGGCACGTCGGGCTATTTTGCATAAATATCTTCTGGAATGTTAAGAACTGCTGTTATGAATGAACAACTCGATATTTATGGGTTGTACAGGATATAAAGGTGAACATTTGAATTGCTTCATATGATTCATCCTTACTGAACACTTTCAACTCCTAAATATTAAGGATCAAACTTATATTCCTTGTAAATAAAGCTAATAGGTTGTGCCCCCACCACTAATACTCATTGAAATTGTTAAAGCTCAAGTACAGTCTTATCCTACGGCCTAAAAAACAGTAGGATTTTTTTTTAAATTTATTTTAAAGACAAAATGCCACCTTTCAACAGTTGCTCTTTGGTCTTCTCCAAAAGCTAGCAATCTAATTTTGTCAATAAAACTTATCTGGGCCAGCCTGGCCAACATGGCAAAATCCTGTCTCTACTAAAAATATAAAAAATTAGCTGGGTGTGATGGCACGCACCTGTAATCCCAGCTACTCAGGAGGCTGAGGTGGGACAATCGCTTGAACCCAGCAGTCGGAGGTTGCAGTGAGCTGAGATCACGCCACTGCATTCCAGCCCGGGTGGCAGAGTGAGATTGTCTCAAAAAAAAGAAAAAGAAAAAACTTACCTGGGATACAGTCTGCTTCTCTGACCCCTCTTAGACCTAATACAGTGTGTTGCACATTATAAGCATTCTGTGAAGATCTATTGGGTTGATTTTGAAAATGTTGATGTTTTGAAAAATTTTCCCCCATCCACACTTGGGAAATTTAGAGTTAAGATCTGAATTTCCCACCAGAGATGCACTGCTGACCTAAAAGCCATCCTTTCACAACTCCAACATCATTAATCTTAGCATGATGCTCCGTTTCTCAAAAGCCTTCACTGAATCCCACTGCCCAGAGGATTAAGCCCGAATTCATCATACTATTTAAGCCTGCCACAATTCTGCCCTTCTCTTGCTTCCTAACCCTTTCTTCACAGACTCCCCAGGATGAACCCTTGATTCACTTTATCCAACAGATGATGTTTATTCCCTCCCTGGCTTGTGCAATTAATCATACCAGCAAAGACCTTCCCACTCCATCCCCTAGGTGAATCCTGCTGTACTCCCATCAAGGCCCAGCTGAAGCCCACCTCTGTGGGCTGTGTGAATTTCTCCCATGAGAATCCTTTTGGGCACCCATGATTTGCACACTTTTTCACTGCCTCATGCTCCTCTCTCTATGTGTCCAGCAGCTCTCTAGACACTCAAAGGGCGTGGGCTAAGTCTGATACTGTTTTTGGATCCCACACAGCCTTTCAGTCGTATTAGCTGATTAGGTGCTCACCAACACTTGTTGAATACATTGTTTACATATGACTGCAGGGTTTTTAAACCAAATAATTTCAAGATATTCGAGCTCTTACCAGGCTGGGATATAAAGCTAGGTCTCTGGGCCTCCTGTCTAAAAACAATTAGTTTAAGAAAACAATAAAATGTCATGTACTTTTTCTATCAAACAATTTTAATTCTGTAACTTAAACCTTACAGAACTCCTGTCTTCCTACCACCATTCCCACAACCACACCTTACATCAGCCATAATTGAAAGTGACTTTTACTCCTAAAATTTTGCTTCCATCAGCCAAAGGTTCACATTAACATTGTTCGGAGTACAGCTGTTGCTCTACCACTTTGAGGTTAGAGCCCAAGGGCAGAGTGGTGAGAACAAGGAAGTTCTCCCTTCCCAGAAGTCAGGAAACCACTCTCAGCTACCCTTTCTGGGCAAGAGGAAGTTGACGCAAGGACAGGAAATAATTAATGATTTTTCAGCTGTACAAGGAATAGGCCTCTTCAGAGATTTTTTTTTTAAAGAATTACTCAAAATGGCTATAAGATTTAAGAGTGGAAGGGAATGACATTTTTAAAAAGGTCTGATGAACCCCAATGACAGTCCATTTTTAAAAATACTGTTGGTTGGCGCTTTCATTAAAACAACTCAGGTTATAGACCTGGCAGCCAACACTCTGGCTATTCAAAGGTCATTCTTTGTTCTGAAAATCAGCATCAACTACCAGCCCAGTGACATACTAGCTGCTGAAAGGGTGCCACACAAAGAACAAGAAGGTACTATCTCACAGTCGCAGAGTTCACATCCAAAAAGGGGCAAACAGATGAATAAAGACTGGAGCTTATAAATAATCCTAGGGCCAGACAAGGACACCACAGGGCTTGCAGGTAAGCAGGAAAAACATCTCTAGGCTGAGAAGGTCAGAGCAGTACTGAACCTTAGACACCACCCTGCCCATTCCTCTCATTTTATACTCAGGCTGAAACAAGTAAAACAAATGGCTCGAGGCCAGAGTCTGTCCCAAAACTCAGGTCGTTCACCCCAAGGGAAGGAGCACTTGGTGTTACCTTCCCTGCAGTTTGGTGAGTCATGCCCAGGTCAACAGAGACCCACTCACATTAACACCAGCAGAAAGCCAAGGCTACCCGTGCCCCACCCATAGGAGTGGGGAAAAAGAACATTTGAATAGTCCTATTAAAAGTCAGTCTTTTTAGACTTCTCAAAGAGAAAAAAGAGCCATTAAAGATCCCAGTCTTAAAACAACCAGACTATTTTTCTTACTTTTCTTGCAGTTCCACTTGGTAACCAATGCATTTTACATTCTAATAACTACTGTCAAAACAGGATTAAAAACCTGAAACAGCACCCTCAGACTTGCTGGATTATCCCAGCTATATATTCTCCCAAAGAATAAGTGAAAATCCACATTTTGAAAATGTTGTCAAAGCGGTACTAGAAAGCAAATCAAATGATCCAATATTCAGTTTAACTTTCTCTTATCTCTCTCCAATCCGTTCTCCACCCAGCAGCCAGTGTGTTCAAAATATAAATCTGATCAGGTCACATTCCTGCTTAACACTCTCCACTGGCTTCCTCTCAAGGCAACTCTTGATTAAGACCAAAATTTCAGGACCTCAGTCCAATGGCCCCTCCCACCTACTCAGCTGCCTCTCCTGTGTGATTCCACCGCCATGTGCACTGCAGCAACACTGTCAGTTCCTCCGATGAGGCCAGCTCCTTCCCACCCTAAGATGTGGTACAGCATTCCCCACGCCTGGAACACTGTTCTCTCTCTCCTCACTCCCATCCTGACTTTATCCCCTTATCTTCTTTTCCTTCTAGATATCAGCATAATTATTCCTGTCTTCTCAAGAAAGCCTTTCCTGACCACTGTTATCCACCTTTCTAGCACCAGCAGCCCTCCTTTGCAGCACTTACTGTCATTACAGTAAATTATTTTTGTGATTCTTTGATGAATGCCTGCTTCCTGCAGTCAGCTATGGGCCCACAAGGGTGGCAACCATATTTGTTCTTGCTCACCACTGTACCTACAGTACCTAGCAGATAAATATTTATTGAATCCCTACTTTAATTAAAGAAGAAACAAACAAATGATGGGCCTAAAAGGGAGAGCTTTTAGGAAGCACAGAAAGATTAAGGGAAGGTTTAATCCCTTTTTAGCTAGGCTTTCAGCATTTCAGATAGATATACGTAGAGTACTTTCACAAAGGGAATGGTGGGAAAAAGCAGATCTTTCATAAAGTGCTAAGAAAATAAAACCAAGACTCTTAATACATACATTACCCTTTTAATTAAAAAAAAAGCTACTCATTTTTCAATCAACTTTTAATACTACTAAAAAGTTGCAGTGATCCTTAGTACACTTGAGAATTACCTCAGCAACAGGTAGGTCACTGCCCCCCAAAACTACCACCACTCCCACAAAAAAATGGTTACATTTGTCTCTAAAAGTTTCCTTCCATATTCTTTGCCACAGTAAGTTAGAAGCCCTAGACCAGCACTGTCCAATATAAACATAATGCAAGTCACAATTTTATAGTAATCACATTAAAAAGGTAAAATGAAACAAGAGAAATTAATTTCAATAATATATTCTCCTATTTTTTATTTTAACAGAAAGAAAATAGGGACAGAGGCTCACTGTGTTGACCAGGCTGGTCTCAAACTCCTGGCTTCAAGTGATCCTCCTGCCCTGGCCTCTCAAAGTGCTGGGATTATAGGCATAAGTCACCGCACCTGGCCTACTATATTCTTTTTAACTCAAAATATCTAGTATATTATCATTTCTACATGGAATCAATACATTTAAAAGTATTAATAAAATATTTACATTTCTTTTTTTTTGCATTTAGAAATCCCCTGTGTATTTTTCACCTCCAAACTATCTCATCAGACTAGCTGTATGTGGCTAAGTGGCTACCACACTAATAGAGGAGCCCCACACCATCCACACTTCTGATAAATTACTTGCTCTCTTCCTTTAAAAAACTTGCAGAAAAAGCTTTTAATGTTCTGTGTACCAGACAAAGCAACAACGGAAGGTTGATTATATATTCACTACAAACAACTGAAAAATAAAGGGACGAAACCAATGGTTGCATGTACATTAGTATAATGATACCTTCTTAATTCGTTCATGACTTTGAAAGCTTTCTTCATATGCCAAGGATTCACTGTCACTGGGCAGTGTTTTTCGGTATTATCATCTTTTGAATCGAGAGGCTTCTGATGACCCTGTTTTGTGCATCTGTACATAAAAGAAAAGAACAAAAACAGAAAAAGATCTTATTAAAGATCATTTAGTTCAGCTTATCAAGCTACAAGAGAGACAATGAATGTCTCCTTCCCCTACTTATTTAGAGGAAGTCTCATGGACAGAATATCCCAATATAAGGTTAAGACGATTGAGAACAGTTTCTGATGGACACTATAGTTTCAATTAAAAAGTGAGTAATTACCTCCCTGGTGTCAAAGTTCCGTCAAAGATCAACACAGAATATTCAGTAGAAGTGGCTTAGCAGATATCTCCAAATAAAACTGTTGAGAAATGATCTTCTCCATTGGAAATTAACTTGCTTTTACAAACTTCTATAGTCATACGTTATTAACAAACCAAGACAGAGCAGGATCATATTTTACACAAACTTCAGAAACATAGAATCTGATTTAAATTTTGCTCTCTACGTGCCAGGATATATTAACCCCATATATTTTGACCTATACTAACAAAAGATTAATCGAGATTAACCATGTTAGTTAATAGTTATTGAGTATTTACCATATGGCAGCCCTGTGCTGAGTAGTTTACTTTCATTATTTGGTTAATCCTCACAACAACTCTCTGAGCAAATTACTATTATTATCCCCATTTAACAGATGAGGAGAATAGCTTGAGTAACGTGGTGAATGGTAGGGCTGGGTAAGAGTATGGCCAGTCTGATTCTCCATCTTGTTCTTTTCACTAATATTTCAATACCATTTCCTACACTGAACAGTGAATATTTAAATTTACATTTTTTAAGCACACAAGGCTATACAAGCATTGCTACATGAATTATTCTTTCAAGACTTAGGACCATAAAATTAACCAAAAAAATCAGGGTCCCATGAGGAGGGGGGCAAGAATTAACTGCAAATTAACGAACACAAGACAACTTTTTGAAGCAATGGTTATAAAACTTTATAAATTTAATAAAAATCATTAGATTGCACAATTATAATGGGTGGATTTATGGTATGTAAATTATACCTCAATAAAGCTATTACATAAAAAATCAGGGCACCAATTTTTAACCAGGCTTAAAAAATGAAGTCTAAAAATATCATACTTGTATATACATCAAAGAACAAGCAAACATCGTTATTAATTGCTGCACTTCTCTTCCTTTCCTGACCCATTTCTAAAAAGACGATTCATTTTTAAACATTATCGTTCATTAATTCATTCAGCAATTTTTTTTTTAGTACCAACCATGTACCAATCACTACTCTTAAGACACTTGGAATATATCAGTGAATAAAACAAAGATCCCTAGCCTCATAGAGCTTGGAGTCTGGTGGGGGGAAAGGGGAAGACAACACAAGTCAGGGAAGCAACTGGCATGTTAGGAAATGGTGTTATGGAAATAGAAAAAGCAGGGCAGGGTGAAGAGAGTGAGAAATGTGGGGATGGTGGAGGGGTGTAATCTGCAGTAAATAGGGTGCTCAGGGAAGGCCTAGTTGAGAACTGAGATTTGAACAAAAGACTAGGGGGTGTGGGAACGTCCGGATGGAAGCAGTAACTACAGCAAAGGCCAATATGTACCTAGTATGTTCCAGGAACTGTGACCCATGCAGCTTTGGCAAAAGGCTGGGGCTGAGCAGGAGAGGGGAATGCAGATCACAAGGGCCTTTTAGGATATCCTAAGGCCTTTCACTTTGAGTGAAATGAGGAGACACTGCAAAAGAGTGACATAATCCGACTTACATTTTCCAAAGATCACTTTGGCTGCTGGTTGAGAACAGTCTACATGGGTGAAAGATGAAAAGAGGGCATCTATTTAGCAGGATATTACAATAATTCACTAAGAGATGAGAGTGGCTTAGGGAGGATAGTCGCAGTGGAGGTGATGAAAACTGTCTGGGTTCTGGACATTTTGAAGATACAGCCAACAAGATCTGTTGAAACAACCATATGACATGTCAAAGAAAGTCAGAATGACTCCAAGTCTTTTGGCCTGAACAAGAGAAAGGACTGAGTTTCTGTTCATTGAGATAAAGAAGGCTGTAGGTAGAAACTGTTTGAGATAGGCAGAGATCAAGAGCTGTTTTTATACATATTGGTTTTAAAACATCAGACATCCAAGTGAAGGCATCAAATCACCAGATAAATATTGGAGTCTAGAGTTGGAGAGAAAAGTTTAGCTGGAGGCAGAAATGTGGGAATCACTGGTTACATGGTTGGTACATGAAGCCATGAAACAGGTACTCAACATGAATATAACCTCTAAAATTAAGCAAACCCCAAACCCCAGAATCAGCACTAGTTGAAGCACCTGACTCTCTGAGGGCTTGCCTACTACAAGTGCACATCAGTTCTACTTCCTCACCGCTTGAGAGTTTTTAAGGGGCCTAACAAATGAATTAACGCAAGGCTTTACCTCCACAAGGAAAGCCCACAGCTGGAGTGGGAGAATAAGGAGATGCCACTCTACTCCCTATGCCCTCTTGAAGGTGTGTGTGTAGGGAATTAGTTACACCCAGTCTAAGAAAGGAAAAGCACTGATAAGTCTAGAAGCCAAAAAGATGGCAGAACATTCACGTCTGGAGGGAGAGAACTGGAAAAACACTTTATAGTATAAGACAGATGTTCTCATTCTACCTGTAAAGGAAACAGTAAGAAACCAGGGAAAAGGGAAACTGCGTAGATATATGCAACCCATGCAAACTTTCTAACCATGTAACACTGCATGTCCATATACGATAGCAAGGTAATACTTATTCTATATTTGCTTCTAGTTTAATAATTTAGAAGATGCAACAAAGGAAGAATGTTATATTGAGGATTAGCAAAACTATCATAAAAGAATTTTCAATGCTTGAAAGTGGAAGCAAAAGCAACTCTGCCCCAGAAAGAATGTCATGATTTAAGAGTCAGGAGTGTTTATATTTGCTTAAGAACTTAGGAATTAAAATTCCCTGCATTGGAGAATTCACTTTTAGACAGCTGCCATACAACAATCAATGCCCATATTGGTGCTCTCTTAAACCTATTTTCAGCTCCTCCTTTTTCTGATGTACTACAGAAACTCTGCAAAGAAGACTTTATTCAAAGGCTTAAAGGAATAAGTAAGAAAAAACACTGAATTTTGTTAAGTGTTCTCTGTACTGAGAGTCACTTACAAATACATCACCCCTTCTGCAAACGTCCATTTTCAAAACGAATGCCCTTTCCACAAATTTCCATTCCCTGTGTGGCTTTGTGTTAGATGGCTTCTCATTCAGAAGCAGAACGGAAAATGATGCATAATGTCTAAAACTATAGATGTGACATATATATATATACTAGGAATAACTAGTTAAGTGAGAGGTAAAGGTTTACCCTTTAGGTTGTACCACATTAAATGAAGAATTACACCTTTGCCCTGCTTCTCTTCTGAAGCAAAGTGCTAGCCTTTTCCAGAAAAGCTTCTCATTCTAAGAACTGTCTTCCTTAAAATACCTGAAGAAGATATTTTTCCAAGTTCCTTTCACCTTTAAGTCTTTATCCAACTCTTAGACTCCTCAAGTAGTCTGGCAATTATCCAATAGCCTATTGTTATCAACACATACTCTAAAATAGTTGAAGTTTCCCAGGGTTTGGATCCCAGTGTACTGCTATGTTTTATCATAGATATCCTAAAGCCTTCCTTCAGTGACTGACTTCTGCAAATTCCCAGCTGTGGACACAGGTGGCTTCTCAGATGAGGTGACTTTCTGACTCTGCCTAAGATACACTATTGATGATAACTGAATTCTCAGACAGGAAGAAAATAAAGACTCTAACAGGGCTGTCTCCCTCAAATAGTCAAGATTTCCAAACCAGGCAAAGGTTTAAATCTACTGTAACAATTCTAAGAACACCACAGAAATGAAGTAAAACTTCTTTAGATATTTATTATTGGCTTTGAAACAATGGTTTTCAGCAGAGTGAGAGAAAGATCAGAATTACCCAAGCAATTTTTTCAAGCCACAAATAACCACCCCTTCTCACATGAAGAGTCACACAAGCCCTTTTTAGAATTAGCTATACATACATGATGGCATCTCCAGTATAGGGTAAAGCCAGCAATGCGTGATTTTTAAAAATAGTAATAATAACAAAAGTCATGTAATATGTCCTGCCACCAACTTACCTCCCACCTCAGAATCATCCCAGATTAAAAACAAATGCTTTAGAAAATATGTTGCATTTTTAGAAAAAAAAAAAATGCAACTATTCATGTGAATGATACAGCTGCAAAGTTTAACAGGAGATCAAAGACATTTTGACATTTAGGACATAAATACTTGGCCCTTGGGTGGTCACCATCACTGTTCTCCCCTTTGCCTGTTCACCTCAAAAGCTGCAAGACTCCCCTGCTTGCAATGAGTCAACCACCATTACTCACAAATTTATCCCCAGTTCACATCAGCAGCTGTTGTTTTCAAAGTCAACATCCATGCTGTACTGTTTTGAGGTTTCTCCATTACTTTATAATATTTATTCTATTTCTCTGCTATCTTCCCAGCTAAACTTGCATTCAGAAGCAGGCATCTTACTAGCATTGCTCTCATACACAAATCCAGGATATCAGAAGTACAGAGTCAACCATAACTAACATTTTAACTAAAATTTGTTATATCATTCTACAGTTTCTCAACAAAATACTCTCACATCCTTCAAATAAATAACCACTATATTACTTAGAGGCTGTGAAGGTAGAAGACTTTCTCAATTGGAAACACGTTTGGGTCTATGGTAGGGTTGTGATTTCAATTTTTGCAGTTAGCTAAGGCAAAGAGACACACTGCAAATTTTCTTCACATGTCTGGAATTTAAACTTTTATTAGGTACGGAAACAGCAGACTAACTAATCTACAAACGTATGTTCATATTACCAAATAAATATAGCTTTTTAAAAATGTTAACATTTGCCCTATAGACATGTAAGAACTTGGATTAGGTCTTCAGTATGTAGAACTGAATATGAGGTATCTTGTGAGATAAAAACTTTGATCTCTTTTTTCTTTTTATTACTTACTTCTCCAAGGGAAAAAAAAAACTTCTGATCTTGCATCAAGACACAGAATGCCTTTCAGACAATATCATAATGCCACTGAATATTTTAAATATATATAGTTAAAAATTATTTTTCCAATTTTCCAGAGCTGAAAAGGAAACATCTAGAAAAGCTTGAATTGCCAAACTTTACTAAAATATATTAGCAGTTAAAAAGCAGAGCCCTGAACTCACTAAAGGGCAGAGGGAGGTATTAAAGAGCACCCTATTCTCCCTGGAGAATTCGGTTGTGCGGCTGTATGTTAAGTGTGTGGGGAAGCACTGGCAGGAGGAGGAGGTTGGGATGTCTGAGGTGGATGGAAGTTGGAGTATAATTGCTCTCTGATAGTAGAACAATAGAGCTGTAAAAAGCTCTGCTTCAGTTCAACTCAGCTTTCTCTCCCTCTTTCCCTCCCACCTACATGACAAACAGAACACAAATCAGGCACTTTTTGTCCCTGACAGTGACTATTACCAGGAAAAGGACCACGGTAAAAGCATGTCTTATGCAAGATCAATCTCCTAAGGAATATTTTATAAATAACTAACAAAGCATTGTCAGAGTGGGATATTTTTGAGGTGCTAAAATATGGAAAAGGAGGTCGATGATCCATTTCAAACATTTCCATTTATTTTATCACTTATATTTCTGACTTTTCTTTTGCCCCTCTTCCTAGTATTGCCATCACTTGGTTGGTAAGGGGGCGGCAATATGACTCCGCAATTCAGTTGACTGGGATACATTTTCCAGCACTCAAATGAAAAGGTACTAGATGAGGACCAGAATCAGAAAGAAGCCCAAAATTGTAGTTCTGTCTATGCCAAATACTAACCAAGAGAGCCTGGATTAGTCACTTAGCCTCTCTGGGCTTCAGACTACTTATAAAATTTACTTCACAAATATGTCTGATGTGAAATGTAATATGAAAGTCAAAGATAGTAATACCTCACCTACTTATCTCAGGGAGCTGTATAGGCACTAGGCACTATATGAATGTAAACAAAGTTTAGAAGAAGTGTTGAGTTCAGGATCTAAACTGAATATGCAGATATATTTTTATGGATCTTATTGGCCTTCATTTTTAATTGCAACATTCAATTCAAAGTTAATAGCAATATTCAAAATGACCAAAGCCAATAAATTAAGTATTTAAGTGCTGCCTAGATGCCTACTGCATGCCATGTACTAAGAAGGGTAAGAAACATTAGGAAGGCTGAACTGAGATCTTCCTCCATTTACTATCTAAACAGGAAGTACATGGGAAACCACTAAGGAATGGCACAAGTCAGTACATAGGTGCAGTGACAAACACTATAGGAAAGCAACGATGAGCTGGAATGAGCTGGAGTAAAGAGGAAAGACTTGGTGAAGGAGATGGGGCTCCAATGGGGCCTTGGAGGAACTTCGAGTTGTTATAAAAGGGGAGAGAAGAAGAGAAGCATAGGAAAAGGCTGGAGAATCCTGGCTTGTGGACAAGGGAGAGTTTTAAAAGCACATGATGATCTTGGATATATAGGATAAGATAAAATGACGAAGGGCTGTGACTGCCTGAGTCTCTGGTTTTGATAAGTCACTTCACATGACTCTAAGATGTTGGACGGTTAAAACCGTGGGGACTGAAGGATGAGGACAGAATACATAGAGCTCAATAGAAGACCAGTGAAAAAGTTCAGGTATCAAGTGATGAAATCCATTCATCAGAATAGTAGCAACCAGAATGGACACTTGAAACCAAGACCACAGTTCCTGGGGACTGATAAGATGTGGAGGATGAAGAAAGAGAGAGAAATCAAAGACTATTCCAATGTATTGGTTGTCAGGGACCAAAAGAATGGTTATCCCATTGAATAAGTGGAAATGTTATAAAATGAAGTCTGTTTGTGAACAAACATCAGTTTTGAATATATTGGGTTTAGAGGCATGAGCTAAGAGTAGAGATGTGAGAAGTTCAAAATTCCACACCAAAGCACAGACCTAGAGCCCAGACTTAAGATATAGATGGAGCTAGAACTCAGAGATTAACAGTTGATTGAAAAGAACTGGCCAAGGCCTACTTCCGTGAGGAAATACTGCCCACAAACAGTGATAGAAGAGAAGTCATGCAAGACAGAAAAAAGTGATACAACAGAGAGATTAGAATCCCAGTTTTTCTAATACTTGATAAGCTTGAGAAAGTAACTTAAACTCTACTTCTTCAGCTGATAAATAAGACACCTACCACTATAAGGTTGTTGACAAGATTAAGTGAGATTAAGTGATAAAGTATGCAAATCACATTTAGCAACCTAAAAACCAGAGAAGGAAAACAAGAAAAAGAGCTATCATAAAAAGCAGGGGCTTGTTTTTCAAGGTAAAATCAGAGAATGGAACTGGTCAAAGGAATATTTTAGCAAATGCCAATAGTCCGAAATGTAAGAAAGTACAGTGTATAACACACAAAAAGTTACTGACCCACTCACTGCAGCAATTATCTCATCAGGGGAAGAATTCAAGAATGCCTTTGCGCTTGCTATTCTCTCTACCTGGAATGCTATTCCCCCTCTGGATTGTGCTAAAATATCACCTCGTCAAAGACACCCTGACCCTATCTGAACTATTATTCTTATTATTCTCTACCCTTTTATCCTGCTTCATTTTTGTTTACTGTAATACTACTAACAATATTACATATTTGTTTGCTATTAGTTTCAATCATAGGAAAAGGAACTTTGTTTTCTGAGATATCCCCAAAATCTGGCCATAGTAGGCACTCAATAAATATAAATTAAAAACTCAAACTACCTCATCATAAAGAGTAAATGCATTTGGATTTGGTAGAACACTACAGAAATGCAACTTAATGTGAATTTCCTTCTCTGGATCACCTTAAAAAAAACCTTCTGCCTGATCTTAAGAAAGAAGTTCAATGGTCTTCATAAGCACTACTAGTGTAAATCCGTAACAGCCATAGATGAGTAAACTTACGGTCACCTTTAGAAAAGCACATTTACTAATATTTACTGAATGCCTACCATGTACATCAGAAACAAAAGGTTTGGGGCATTTTGTGGGGAGTAGGTGGAGTGATTTCCCAGCATCAGAAATTTTTTAAACTACTACATAAATGCTACCTATTTCCAGAATTCACTTCTCAAGTTCCCAAATGCACCTCAAAGTTGTCCCTATATGTAACACTTCCTTCAACACACATTGATCCACATGTCTTCTTTCACCATTACCTTGTTTGTGGGCCATTATTACTCCTAAATATTTTAAATGTCTTTGTCTATCAGTGGAGAGATTCACCTGTGATATGAGAGATGCCCACTGTACATTTAATTAAACAAAAATAAGAATACACTCCAATGCACTATAACAGACGAACAAATGAATACTGGGTATCCTGTAGCAAGTTTCCAAATTCATAGCAATTCAATCTTAGAAACAACATTACAGGTCATCTGGTCCAGTGGACTGCAAATGTCAGGCTTCAATGAACTTTTTACTGATCTATGTCAAAATGAGGACAATGTAATAAGTTTTCATAAGGCTAAATTTTTTAAATTTAAAGACAATCCTTTAGTCAGATTATATTCTTCCTTATATTTGAGAAAGGATATTAAAATGTTTTTTTCTTTCATAAAAAGATGGTGATAGTTGATCACTGTTGTTTCATAAATAATTCTTTTACTTAGCAAAACAAAAAACTTAGCAATTGTTAGACTTCAATTGTTTTTTTCTTTTTTTAATTTTACAGGTCAGTTAAATTCAAAAATGTGAGAACCTCTGCTCTAATCCAACCAATCTTCTGCTGCCTAAATGCCTTAGAACACGGTCAACAAGTTGTTTTTCTGCCTATGCATGAACACCTCTGATGACAAGTCTCTAGTAATGTGGAACCATCAACTGAAAAAAGATATGGTTCTATCTTAGGGATGTTTGCTTAGTTTTGTGAAGGAAAAGCAAAAAAAATCAAGGCTCATAGAGAGTAAGCCGACTTGTGAAAATGGAGCCAGTAAAAAAACAAGTGCCAAGAAAACTGATCAGTAAGAGAAGATCAGATGGATGCACTCAGGCCTATACCTCACAGTCTTCCTTCAACTTATTATGAAAATCCTTTATACAAATAACTATAAAAGCCAGACTGTAAAATACATTCCTGAGGTCAGGGCTGGTCAATTTACATTTCCTTTTGCATATCTCAGTTTACCATCTGAAATTCCTTTACTAATCTACATCTAAACTGCATCTCTCAATTTACTACCTGAAATTCCTTTACTAATCTACATCTAATTTTTTAGTTACACATCTTTCAAGTTTGATCAGAAGCAAATGTAACACAGTCTCAATATCACCCAGACCCCAGAATGCAACAGAATCTAAATGCCACATATACTCAAGTATGCAAAAAACAATAAGCACAAATATACAGTTCAACGACAATTTTTAATTATATGAGAATTAAAAAGGATGAAAGTTGGAGGCAAGGAATAGAAAAAGCACAAGAGATCAAAAGCTAATTTCAAGGAGTCCATCCTGAAGGAAACAGGAATGGTGGGTACAGATGCCTGACATCCCTCCAAGACAATGTGCCAACAGGCCAATGGAGAACAAGGTGGGATCTGAGAACAATGTAAATCTGGATGTTAAAAGAGAAACACAAGCAAAAGCACCACGCACAGTGCCAGGCAGAGACAGGCATTCAAATATTTGCACATTGAATGAATTAATAAACAGACACTTAACACAAAGAGAACCTGGGGCCGTGCTTCCAACCACACCATCTAAGGCACTTTAAGTCCAGGTCATCTTTCTTTGCCTTAAAGCTCAGGCTAAAAATCTAACTTTATGAAAAGCTGAGTCTTCCTAATAGTTTCCACTGGCCTCTGTTCTAGCCCAGCTCTGGCAGTGAGGCCCGGTAAAGTTCCTTCCTAAAGACACTGCCTGCACGTCTCAAATCCGGCACACGGGATCCATGGTGGAGGGATGTTAATGGGAGTGGAGGCAAACAGGCCAAGGGGTGGCAAGGAAAAAAACTATTTCTGATTCACAGAATGGCAAATAACACCATAACGAGTTCTTGAATTAGGTTTAATCCTGGATAGAACCAAATGAAAATAAAAACCTATTTGTATTTATAATTAAATAGACAGAAACAATGAAAAAGTCTCACCAACTTTAGCCACCCATGATTGAAAGGAGTTTTAACAAATCTTTCATCCATGCTGGCATTCCAGGTTTTCCATTATATCTCAGCCTCTCATTGTTCCAGCACTATTGATGGAATCTCAATGCCAAAAAATGGTGGTCATCAAAATTATGATTAGCTGATCTACCCTAAAGTCAGTTTATCAATGTCTGAATGCATACATCAATTTCATTTTTCATTATTTCAATTTAAATCATCTGTGTCTCTATTCCCTCCCTCCAGAGCCTGCTTTCCCACACCCTTCTTTTCACCTGCATTCTAAGTATTCCCTTGTTCTTTCCTTTAGTTCCCTCTGTTCCAAAAGTAAAAAGGAACTGCAGGAACTTACACAGAAGGCAGGTTTACTACAGATAACATACCTACATGTTACATATTACATACCATATGTTGTCTAAATACAGCTAGCATATCCTGCCTTAAGTGCTTCTGAGCCTGGGCAGACCCCCGTGTGCTCATGCTGCTGATGTGAACCATCCACCATCATATTTCCTAGGGGTTCAGGTGCCTTCCTCCAGCCTGCTGAAGAACATCACCAAATCTCAGAGCCCTCAAAACCAGCTATCGAGAAGTGACTAAGCCCCTGCTTCTGTCAGCCCAGGAAGGCCAATTCAAGAGTCTTATCATCTACCCCCTAGATTTCCACGACCTGTTCCACTCAAGCTAAAAATTCTGAAACGCACTTTTAGAAACTGTCGTTCCAGAATCCCATTAGCTCTCCTAAAAGGGCTGAACATCAAAAAAATTATTCAACCCAAGCCAAGTATCCTTATTTTGGCTGGAATTCTGCCAAATAACCACAAGAGACTGGTGCGGTACAATCGGCATGAAGTGAAGCTTGCCAAATCTGACCGGAGAACGACAAGCCTCCATGAATAAGCTCTCACGAAAAGGTAAACCATTCTTCAAGATGAGGTTTGTCTGCGATTTGAAAAGTCAGATTCAAAGGACCCTTGTTCCTTCCTAAGAGAAGAGGGAACCAAAATTGAAATTTTCGAAACTCCTAGGTATTCACAGTTCACTTTTACCAAGATGTTTTTAAAACTAGAAACTAAAATTAAAAAAAAAAAACCCTTGTTCTGAATAATGCAATAATGTTTTCTACATAATGTTTCAGCTATTATTTCTAGAAAGTAATTCTGTTGCCAGTGATCTTGAATGTACTTGGGTACCAAAGAAAAAAGACACCTGTGCCTGGCAGGTCGATACGCTACTAATTTGCCCGAGGTACGAAGGAAACAGAAGATACTCTGATTTCTGGATAAAACGTTCTGCAGTGCCAGGTAAAAGAGGTCACATGCCCTGAACGGCCGCCGCTCATTTAGAGTGATGCAAAAGCTCCTCAGATATTAATTTTGTTAGAAATTCGGGGAATCAAGCAACCTAAGATCAATTCATTTAGACAGCGGGTGACTGGTACTTTCCAGTTTCCTTTTTTCAACGGACTCAGTGCATCCTAGCCTGATCTCTTATAAAGGGGTAGGCAAACTGGGCACCAGGTGCCTATGCATTTCAGGAAGGTACACACAGGACCTGCAGGGTCACCCATACACAGCCCCACCCCGAATCTTCTATCCGCCTGAGATGGGGAAGACCCTTCCCCAGAATCCTGGGCAGCGTTTTAAGTCACCGCCTGGCCAGGCTGAGTTTCCGTCCGCGTCCGCTCAGGACTGCGGGCACCGCGCCTCGTCACGCCCCGCATCTCCCACCTCCCGCCGGCCCCGGCGGCTGTCCCCAGAGCTGCGCCCGCGGCCGGCGACACGCGCCGCAGCGGCGCGCTTATCCGCAGCGGCGCAGCCCGCCCGCCCGCTCACTCACGCGGGAGGCGGCGGCGTCTCCATTGTGGCTCCTCTCGGGCTTCAGAACGCAGGCACCGACCAACACCGCCAGCACCATTCCAGCCGCGGACGCCGGCACTGCCCGCCCGCCGAGCCGCGTTCCATCCGCCCCGGAGGGGGCGCCGCGCTCGCCTCACCGCGCGCCACCACCTGCGGCGGCGGCCCCCGCGGCCATGGCCCGCTTGGCCGGGCGCGCTCCGTCTATTGCGCGGCTCCCGCGCTCGCCCGAGTGCGGGGCGGCGGCGACGGGACCGGCGCGCGCGCGGGCTCGGCCACTTCCGGGTTCGGCCCCGGCCGGCGTCGACGCTGTGACGGGACTGCGATGCGGCCTCCCGCTGCGGCCGAGGACCCCTCCCTCGGCGCCTCCCCTTCCTCCTGCTGCTGCCGCTGCCGCTGTCGCTGCCGCTGCTGCTGCTGCTGCTTCTGCTTCTGGAGGCGGGCAGGCGCCAGCCGGGAGCGGGGCGGGCGTGCCCAGACGCTGGCCCGCAGGCCGGGACGCGGGCGGCGACCGCCCACAGCGGGTCTGTGGATCGCCGGGATGGGGGCGCTGGAAAATGGGAGCGGAGGGGGTTCTCCGTGCAGGAAAAGGGCGGCCGAACGCACGGCGTAATAATGCTCGGTATCCACTTGCTGCTCTGCTTCGCGGGCGTGTGCACGTTATTCTTTTCATTTGTGCCTGTACCCAGGAAGATGGGAAGAGTAGGCATAACCAACCAGTATCCTTACAAATGGTGGAACTGAGGCAAGAAGAAATGATTTGCCTGTCCAGTGTCCCAAGCAAGAAGCTGGCTCTCCCTCCTCAGTATGCTATCCATTCCTTGGACAAGTGAAGTGAACACCTGCTAGGCAAGGTTTTAGTGCTGGGGATGTGACAGCAAAACCAAGTCTCTCTGCTTGTGGAGCTGTCCATCTAGACGGGGTGACGGAAACAGTAAGTGATGCTTACCATGAAGAAACATAAATGAGGATGAGGAGAGGGAAAGAGATTTTAGAAAGAGTGGTCAGAGAAGGCCTCTCAAAAGGCATGAGTTAAAGAGAGATGGAATAACAGGAGCTTTGAGTAATGCAAAGAATGCCCAGGGCAGAGGGAAGAGCAGCGTGGAGACTGCTAAGCAAGATCTTGCCTGCCTTGTTGAGGAACGGGAAGGAGAACAATGCAGCTGGTGGTTCTCCAAGTATGCCCGCTGGAAGCAGTAGCACCTGCGAACTTGTTAGAGATGCGAATTTTCCAGTCCCATTTTAGACCTACTGAACCAGAAACTCTGGGGGTGGGACCCAGCAGCGTGTGCTTTAACAAGCTTTCCAGATGATGCTTGCTGGGGCCGCGAGGGTGGGAGACCCTCTAATAAAGCAGTGAGGTCAGGAGGACGGCGGCAGGAATGGGTGTGGCGGGGAGTAATCACAGATCACCCAGGCCTTGCAGGCCGTGATAAAGGACTTGGCTTTTACTGAGATTAGAAGCAATTAGAAAGTGGTGAGTAGCTTGATCTGATCATTAAAAGGATGACTTTTCTGGGATGTGTTTGAAAATATCCCACAAAAAGAAGGACAGAGGCCGGGCGCCGTGGCTCACGCCTGTAATCCCAGCACTTTGGGAGGCCGAGGCGGGCCGATCACCTGAGGTCGGGAGTTCGAGATCCGCCTGACCAACATGGAGAGACCCCCTCTCTACTAAAAATACAAAAAATTAGCTGGGCATGGTGGTGCATGCCTGTAATTCCAGCTACTCGGGAGGCTGAGGCAGGAGAATCGCTTGAACTCGGGAGGCAGAGGTTGCGATGAGCCGAGATCGTGCCATCGCACTCCAGCCCGGGCAACAAGAGCGAAACAAACTCCGTCTCAAAAAAAAAAAAAAAAAAAAAGGACAGAGAAGTGAATAGATGAAGATTTGCAAAATGTTAATTTTTGAGGCTAAGTGATGAGTGCATAGGGTGGTCATCATTTATGTGTGTTTATGTGTATGTTTTAAAAGATAATAATGGGCCGGGCGCGGTGGCTCACGCCTGTAATCCCAGCACTTTTTGGGAGGCCGAGGCGGGCAGATCATCTGAGGTCAGGAGTTCAAGACCAGCCTGTCCAACATGGCGAAATCCCGTCTCTTCTAAAAATAGCCGGGTGTGGTGGTGGGTGCCTGTAATCCCAGCTACTTGGGAGGCTGAGGCAGGAGAATCACTTGAACCCAGGAGGCGGAGGTTGCAGTGAGCCGAGATCGGGCCACTGCACTCCAGCCCGTGCAACAGAGCGAGACTCCGTCTCAAAATTCATAAATAAATAAAAGTTCATAATACAAAGTTTTTTTAAAAAAAAGATGACTGATTGCTGTATGGGCAACATGCATAGCGAGGCAAGAGAGCAAGCAAGGAGATTAGCCTAGCTGGGATGAAAAGTAAGGATGGCTTGGATTAGAGTCTGAGTGATTGAGAAAAGTGACCAGGTTTTGAATCTGTTTAGAAGGTAAAGTACGCAGGTACTGCTGGCAGATTAGCATATGAAAGAAAGATGATCCTACGGGTTTTGTTCTGAGCTCTGGGGAGAATGGAGTTCCCCTTTACTGGGATTGGGGATATTGAGAAAGAACAAATATCGGAGGGCGGGGTGGAGATTGTATTTGTAAACTCTGATTTAGTTATGGTAAATTTGAGATGTCTGTTAAACATCCATGTGAAGATAGGTGTAGACAATTAGATATATGTCTCTGGAAGTTGTTAGTATACAGATGGTATTGAGATCAACTAGATTATGTAGCTAGAGAAAAGAAGTAGACCAAGAAGTAAGCCCTGGGGCACTCCAACATTAAAAAAGAAGAGGAGGAGGACTCAGCAAAGGAGATGGTAAAGGAACAACCAGGGAAATAGAAGGAGATCCAAGGCAGGTGTCTTGGCAGCCTAGTGAAGGGTTCCAGAAAACAAACAAACAAACAAACGAAAAACCCTTAGTACACTTTAGCATGAGCTGACTTCTCTGTATGATGGTTCTGTTCAGAGCCATAATAAAACTTCCTACTTTACAAGGTTGTTTTAAGAATTAAATGAAATAATTGATGTAAAGTATATAGCACATAAATGTATAACGGAAGCACTTAATAAATGTTAGTTGCTGCTATTATTTCTGTACACTTCTGTGGCCATCAGTTATACCTGACTCTGCTAGGAACTGGGTTAAGTCTTAGAGCCAGGAGATACTGACTTAGGTTTTACCGAACCTTTGGCCTGACTTCCTTCTGCATGCAAACTCAGTGAGTAGGGCTGACTCATCAGCCATTTCAGGAACTCTTTTGAGGTGGGGGGTGGGAGGTGGACTTTTTCTATTGCTTTTGTATCTTCCCACCCAAAATAGTGTTATGTGTACAAATAAATACTAAAAAATTAAGATGTGTCCATCTGACAACTAGGCACATAACTTCAAACCATAGCCCCTCTCACATCCTCCTGTGGGTTAGTTTTGTCTATCATAATTCTTTGCTTAAGGGGTTCAACTCATCTAGCATGCTAAATGTCAACCCAAACCTTTCTTTTTTCACAACCACCCCCATTTGTAGGCTTCACAAGTAGACTGGGAAAGAGTACATTACCCACATACAATTCAGCCTTACTTGGAGTTAAATGTCACACCAAAACTGGTCCTCAGCCAGATACAGCCTCCACCCTTAACCTGTCTCTCCGCTCACAAGAGAAAGTAAACAAAAATGCTTGACAGGCTGAGCCCAAATCCAACATTGCAGTGGGGAAGAAACTTTTTAACACTTCTTCCTTTGACTCTCAGTTTCACCATCTTCTCAAGTGAAGGACACTAAGGATTAGGGGCAGCTACCTAAGACCACCAAGCTCTTCTCTTTTTCATTTCCCTTGACATAAGGTCTGACTGAACATGCAATGGTGTTGACCTCCCCTTGCTTAGGTTATTACCTCCACCCACGTTTTCATCATTCTTTAGCTGAGCCCTTCACACCCTTGGCAGAGGAATGAGACCTTCCAAAGTCCATCTGCCTCCTATGCTGTTGAGATAGAACAGTTCCTTAACCATATTAGCAACCATAATCTAAAGCTAATGTAAGTAAATGGAATGTATCACTTGTAAAGAAAATGAAACCACTCGGATGAACAAGTCCGTGACAGTGGCTAGTGGCAAAAATCCCTTAGATTGAGCTGAAATCAGATGTTGCAATAGAACTAATGACATGACATGGCAGGCGCAAACACATCTATCTCATGGCAAGTATCCGGGAGCTAAGAATTGCTCCTATAAAGAAAAGACTTAACTTCACCGAAGAATACGAAACCATTAGATGCTATATTTGTAATTCCTTCCAGTGCAAGGATGGCAAGTATGAAAAGATTCACTCATTCAAAATAGGTACTAAAGAAGATAAAGGCCTTCTAAAAAGTCGCATTTTCTATCCTAAAGACTTAGTTTAAGTTGCTTTACTAATTTTAAATTAGGGGTTTTGCTTTTAATATTTTGACTTAGGAGAAACTTAGCAGCATAATATATTAAGAAGCGTTTCAAAATGTTCTTTTGATACTTTGCGGTTTAGCAAATGGATTTGTCAATACATTAAGATATGTATTACAAGCTTTATGGTATCAAATGGGGTGATGTGCGTCTTGTGCTCTAGATCAATAGAGAATCCTTAACTGATGGAGTCCATTGTTTCCATGAATCCAATTTACTCTTCAAATGCTTGCCTCCTTGTTTTTGTAGTCTGTAAGATAGCAACTTTACTTCCAACACAGCATACCTCCCCATTACCCTGTATCTGAGCTTCGTGGAGAAATGAATGCAAATTGTTTGCTGCAAAGTTTAATTGAAAATCTGTTGGAATTGGTACAGGAAGTATCCAAAAATAGGTTTCACACTAATGTATCTCAGGTAAGCAGTTTCTCTGTGCTTTAAGAAAAGGAAATTTACTTAATCTATTTTTACTTGTATATAGCTTTATGGTATCTATTTATGTAGTCTGGTGATGTAATCCCTCATTATAGAATTATCTAGGACTGAACATCTTTCTACACAGTCAGCAGTGCTGGGGGGAAGAAAAAGCAAGTAAAAATTCTTGATAAATTATGGGAAGCATTATTAGGTTGTTGTCATTCATCTGAAATTATGCATCCGCACATACACAAAAACTTCTCCCCACAGCTTCTGCTTGTCCATTACAGCTGACTGTTAATAGCACAGGCCCTAAGCAAAATTGTGAAATAAGTTTGCTTTGGCATTCTCATTTTTCCCATTTTCTTCTCTTTTTTCATGCGGCAATACATCTCTAACCTTTGACACCATCTACAGGTCTCCAGTGTCCTCTCTCCATCCCTAATCAAAACTTAGAAATGATCAGACATCAGCCAACAGAATGATTAGTGAACTACACTTTAAAACAAATGGCTTTTAGACATGCGGTAACCTCATACTAGTATTATTTGAGCTAAATAATATCTTTATACCCTACCCCTATTCTCTTTCCTAGAATGCATTCCCATGTCATCTATATTATTTTAATTACAAAATTATTTACAAGTTGTGATGTTTAAATGTGTCTTTGATTAATAAAGGTATTACTGAATAACACTGTGAAATGAATGCTTTACTTCAATAAGGGACAACGCAGAGTATAGGAGATAAAAAATATTCTTCTTAAACTCTAGACCTTTTGAGACCATACCTCAGGGAATTTGTATTACTTGTTCAAATTGTTCACATGCTAATACAAAAAGATAAGTATTGAATTTCCACATAAATCCTAAAATTTGAGCTCAGCCCAAGTCTTGGAATTATTTTTGCAAGAAAGGGTCCTTTGCCAAGAAATCCTTTCTAGTTCTTAATCTGGTACTAGTCAGCTTCTGGATGCAGAGAAGCATGTTTAATGCAGGATATAAGTGGTTAGTCAATTCCTGAGGCATCCATATTTCTTCATTTTCCTTGTTAAGATCTTGGTAATAATCCAACCCAAGAAATAGAATTAAATCCAGGCTGCATATGTATGAGAACTATTCTTCATTGAACTAAAAATGAACCTGAGCTGCCATTTTGAAGTCTTTGTTAAAAGCCAACTAAAATTAAATCATGAGAAAAATATTCCAAGTCATATTTTCTGAGGCAAACTGATTCAAGCCAATCTTGATTGTATTATAGTTAGATATACGTATCAACTTTTTTTCTATGTCACATACGGAAAATACTGACCACCCTATTTTAAATTGCAACTAGCACTCCCCCTGCACCCTCAACACTCCCTAAACTTATTTTCGGATTTGTTTTTTCCCGAAGCACTTATCACAATTTGACCAACTCTGTGTCTTACTTATTTCATGTATTGTCTGTTCTCTTCTTTGGAATGTAAGCTCTATGAAGGCGTGAATTTTAGTCTGTTCAGTCCCAGGGCCTAGCAAAATACCTAACACATATTATACATTCAAGAAATACTGTCGAATGAACGAACTGGCCCCAACCAAAATGTTTACCTCCAGGAACATATATTGCAACTCAAAATTCAAGCAATGTGCATTTTAATAGATATATGGCTACATCAATGTATCAAATGTATTCTTTTTTACTTTTGGAAGCATATAAACAATGGTCCCCAGAAATAAAGAAGGTACAGATAAATTTTCTTTGATTTCAGTGAGTCAATCAGCCAACAAATTTATTGAATGCCTTCTTTGATGATTACACTGTGATAGGTGAGTCCGTCTGGGGGAGCAGTTAGGAATAATATGAAACTTAGGACAAGGATTCTCCCCTTAAGATAACTGTAATCAATTTCAGTCATAAAAATAAATCCAAATTTTAAATAAAACTAATTATCCCAGCACTTTGGGAGGCTGAGCTGGGAGGATTGCTTGAGCCCAGGAGTTCAAAACTGTTGTGAGCTATAATTGTGCCACTGCACTCTAGCCTGGGTGACAGAGCCAGACCCTGTCTCTAAAAAATAAATAAAGCTAGGCCAGGCACAGTAGCTCACGCCTGTAATCCCAGCACTTTGGGAAGCTGAGGCAGATGGATCACCTGAAGTCAGGAGTTCAAGACTAGCCTGGCCAACATGGTGAAACTCCATATCTACTAAAAATGCAAAAAACTTAGCCGGGCATAGTGGTAGGCTCCTGTAATCCCAGCTACTTGGGAGGCTGAGGCAGAAGAATCACTTGAACCTGGGAATTGGAGGTTGTAGTGAGCCAAGATGGTGCCACTGCACTCTAGCCTGAGCGACAGAGTAAGACAGTATCTCAAAAAAAAAAAAAATTTAAAAATAAATAAATAAAACTAATTAAAAATACCAGACAACAGAGTCTTCACAAGTAAGATAAACTCTGACTTGAGCACTTAAGAAAGAGAAAAGTGGCCGGGCGCAGTGGCTCACGCCTGTAATCCCAGTACTTTGGGAGGCCGAGGTGGGTGGATCACGAGGCCAGGAGATCGAGACCATCCTGACTAACACGGTGAAACCTCGTTTCTACTAAAAATACAAAAAATTAGCTGGGCGTGGTGGCGGGCACCTGTAGTCCCAGCTACTGGGGAGGCTGAGGCAGGAGAATGGCATGAACCTGGGAGGCGGAGCTTGCATGAGCCGAGATGGCACCACTGCACTCCAGCCTGAGAGACAGGGCCAGACTCTGTCTCAAAAAAAAAAAAAAAAAAGAAAAGTACATAGTGGGAAAAGAGAATATGTTCAGTGGATAGTAAAGGAGGATTTTAGGCAAATAATCCAAGAATAGAATGTTAAGAAATAAAGCCAAGCTGTTAATGTTAACATCAGATTCCATAAATCCTTTCAGGCTTTATGTGGAATAAGTAGACAATTATTAGAGGGGTAAGTCCGTGTGTGTGTGTTGTGTGTGCGTGCACGTGCATGTGTGTGTGTGTCCAGGTTGTAGAATAAACAAACTCTACTTGTAAGAGTTTTAATCTGGCATTGCTTTACAAAATTAATGACAGCTGGGAGAGACTGAAAACAGAAGATTCTTTGGGAAACTATCACAAGAGTTTATCTGTGGGCCAAGTGCGGTGGCTTAGGCCTATAATCCCAGCAATTTGGGAGGCTGAGGTGGGTGGATCACTTAAGGCCAGGAGTTCAAAACCAGCCTGGCCAACATGGCAAAACCGTGTCTCTACTAAAAAATACAAAAATTAGCCTGGTGTGGTGGCACACACGTGTAATCCCAGCTACTCAGGAGGCTGAAGCATGAGAATCACTTGAGCCTGGAAGGCAGAGGTTGCAGTGAGCTGATATGGTGCCACTGCACTCCAGCCTGAGCAACAGAATGAGACTCCATCTAAAAAAAAAAAAAAAAAGTTTATCCGTGATAAAAGCATGAAGTAGTGTAGTGTGACACAAATGAAAAGAAGCAGCCAAATGGCAATGGTGGAATAAACATGACTCAGTGACTAATTTGATATGGGGGGCAAGGAAGACGAAGTAGCCTGAAAATATGATGATAGAGTTGGTAAAAATAAGAAAGTCACATGGGATAGATGATGACGTGTGTGGTTTTAGGCCTACAGAGTTTGCAGTAACCTCAAGATATCCCAGTAAAATGTCCAGCGGAAAGTTGTAGATTAGCCAGATCAAGGACACCTGGTACAAAGATAGATTCACTCTCATAAAGTTATTGGCCCCTGAAGAAACTGGTAATGCAGCTTTCTGTGGTCAACTACATTGTTCTTCACATTGCTCTGAGCATTGGCTGGCGTCCCAGGGCTGCTTTCTTGGTTGCTAATTTTTAAAATAATTCAAAGCAAATAATACATGATTACATTCTTTTTTTTTCACAAGGCTTTACTGGAAAGAAAATGACTACATTCTTACAGTAAAAATTCAAACCATAAAATGAAAGTTCTCGTTGACCTTTCCCTTAATCTCCTCACCAGAAGTAGCACATGTTAACAGTTCTAAGTGTATCTTTTCAAACATTTTTCTGTGTAGTTGCATACATATGTGGTACACATGGAAATAGGTGGGTTTGTATTTGTTTCATGTAAGTGGAATCATGCTGTAGGTACCTTCAGCCCATTAGCAGCTGCTAAGGAAGGCTTACTGCCAATTTGCTGTAGCTGTGGGAGACCCAGGCAGGGAGAGCTCAGCTGCCAGTTGCCAGTACATCTACAAGTTAAAATGATACGAATTTCAGGGAAAAACTTGAATACTAGAAGGTTGACTAATGCATTAGGTTAAAGAGTACCTAGTGCGAGGTGGGTACTACATTGCATCTTAGTACCACAGACAACTTCCTCCTCCATTCTGACCAAAACACACCCACTCTTTTGGAAATCTTATTTTTGCTCTAATCCTTAGAGAGATAGATTCAAAGCCACTATTCCTCCAGTAAAGATTCGTTTTTTAAAAAGTTGGATTTTACATTGCCTGAAGTTCTTAATATTTCTAGATTCTCTATTTCTATTTTTCATATCTTTTGTTCCAAATTTTACTTTTTCTCTTTATGATTTTTCATTCCAATTACCTCATCTAGGAAGACCTGGAATGAGGGATTAGAAAGCAGATTTATGGTGGATATCTATTCATTGTATTTTGGTCAAAAGCTGCAGAAATTTTATTCTTTTGTATTTTAGTTCCCAGTTAAACCTTCCTAAAGCCATAGTAATTACATACCTACTTATAATAATGATTTACTTTAAAGCATATTTAAATATTGCAGCAACATGCATTTTATTTAACACAATTCATTTCTAAAGTTCTAACTGTGGGAAGCTATATGTGTTCATAATTACAGTTTATTTGAATGTGTAGTATTTTTGGAACAGTGAAGCACCATACTTTGGGGGGGGGTGAAATGAAAATAATTTATGTATTTTTAAATGAATCAAAGTTTTTCTTAATGTTCAGTATCTAGGATAATTTGAAAATTCATTGGTTCAGTTTTGTATCATAAGCTATGAATAAAAATATGTTTATACAATGGAACCTCACTTATGTGGTTTTCAAAGTCCATCCCATGACCACCACCAACTACTTTGGTAATTGTGGTGATTAAATTATCTTTGAGAGATTTTTCTCTCATACCTTATTCCATACCAAATAATTTTTGTGAGTAAGTGGAGGTATCTTTCACAGGGCCAGCTGAAAATGATTCATACTTCATCAATAACTAATTATAGTTATACTCTTAGAAAAATATGGCTGAAGCCTCTTTGAAAACTCAGTTAGTCCATTTACCTAATTTCAAATGGGAGTATAACCGATTTTAAAGGCATTCAGGGAATATTCAAGAACTTTCTCTAGTAACTCATTGTACAATTTTACAGTCCTTTTCAAGATTCAGAACTTAGCACTGTGTTTGCTGTGGAGGCAGATTCAAAATATAACCTGCCCAGAAACAGCTTGCCCACCCCGAGGAAATTTTAGGATATACATACTAAAATTATAGAGGAATATGATTTATGGGTGCAATGATAATTTGGGGGTGGGATTATTCCAGTAACACTTTCTGGAAGAGGTATAATTTGGTCTGGACTTCAGGGGACATATAGGATTTAGATTAGCAGAGAAGAAAAGGGAGCAGCTTCCTCATGTAGGGGAAAAAAAATAGAAATGTTGGACCTGGCAGAAATTATAGGTCAGCGCCAACAGGAATTGAAGAACGGTAAGTGAGATTAAAGAAGTTAAGATGAGATATTTTCCCTGGGCCTCCCCCCACACCCCCAAAGCTTTTAAATTTATCTAATAAGCTAGAAACCACTGAGACTTTTTAACAAGGGAGTACAATATTCAAGTATGATATTTAGTGAGATTTATCTGGCTGAAGTAGTTAGACCTAATTAGGAGTTGGGAGATTTGGGAAGGAAGGACATTGATTAAGGAGTCATTACATGTGCATCAGAATTTTAAAAATAGATGTATCCTGTGATATAGCAATTCCACTTCTAGGAATTTATCCTAAAGACATAATCATATGGCCAGGTGTGGTGGCTGAAGCCTGTAATCCCAGCACTTTGGGAGGCCGAGGCAGGCAGATCACTTGAGGCCAGGAGTTCAAGACCAGCTGGCCAACATGGTGAAACCCAGTCTCTACTAAAAATACAAAAATCAGCCAAGTGTGGTGGCACACACCTGTAATCCCAGCTGCTTGGGAGGCGGAGGCAGGAGAATCACTTTAAACTGGGAGGCAGAGGTTGCAGTGAGCTGAGATGGCCCCACTGAATGCTAACCTGGGCAACAGAGTGAGACTCAGTTTCAAAAAAAAAAAAAAAAGGAAAAGAAATATTCATACATGCACATGAGTCAGCTACAAGAATATTTAGTGCAACTTATTTATATAATAATACACTGGAAAACCAAATTGGCCCACAGGTTACTGGATGAATATTATTATAAAACCACCATATAGTAGACTACTATGGGACCATTAAAATTGACACAGTATAAGAAAACTTAATGTCATAAAAAGATGACATATTGTTGAAAGGAAAAAGTAAGTTAGAAAATACTACCAGCCTGGGCAACATGATGAAACCCTGTCTCTATAAAAAAAAATACAAATATTAGCCAGGCATGGTAGCATGCACCTGTAGTCCCAGCTACTCAGGAGGCTGATGTGGGAGGATCACCTGAGTCCAAGGAGATCCAGGCTGCAATGAGCCATGATCACGCCACTGCACTCCAGCCTGGATGGCAGAGTGAGACCCTGTCTCAACAACGACAACAATAAAAAATACTGTATACAGTATGAACCTATTTATGTAAAAGAAAAGAAGTGTCTGTGTGTGTGTGGTGTGCCTGCATCTCTGTGTGTAACTGGTAAGCTGAATAAATATGACACATTTTGATTGCATAGAAAAATTCAATTTTTGCTTCCATTGTCCCTTTACACATGTATTCATTGGTGTGATCTTTTTCTATCCTTAGATGAAACATTGAACAGGCCCATGACTCTCAGTTAATAAAAAGTCCCCCAGCCACTTAGTCCTAAAATGCCACAACTCAGTCTTAAGTAATAGTTAAAATTCCAAATTTAACTTTGTGTTCATTTTTCTGCCCCTCCCAATCATTGACCTACTTCAGTCTAAAATCTTGTACTGAGGAAAGTGAGGAAGGGGGTGAAATCCCTCTGCAATACTCTTTAGACTTAAGGTAGCTAAGGAGGACATGTAAATTCTAGAACCACCACTACACTCCAAATCTGTAAATTAACCACTTCAATTTTTCATTATGTTGTGTAAAAAATGGAGCCAATAATACTTGGCCTACCTACATCTTAGATTTATTGTGAACATCAAATTATATCATAGAAGCAGAATTATTTTGCAGAGTTAAAAAGTGTTTTAGTAGTGTATTATCAAATACAATGAACTAGACTAGAGAGCCACAAACCAAATCCATGCAGGAGGCCAGGAAGGTAGCTAAAAAGCTAATCAGGCTAGGTGTAAGGTGATGAATAGCAGCTGATATCTCATCTTAATATTGAGAAGCAATACAGAGAAGTAGTGAATATGGTGAATTAGAAATGGAGAGCTCATGCCTCAAATCTGAGCTGCTTATGCTATGTAAAAATGCAGGCCATTTTGTTACATCTTTTGATATTTCAAGGGAAGCCAGAAATTCTGATTTCTATGTAAAATATTCTAATATTTCCATTTTTTTTTTTACATGAAGTTTCCCTCCTGTCACCCAGGCTGGAGTGCAATGGTGCGATTTCAGCTCACTGCAGCCCTGTCTCCCAGGTTCAAGCGATTCTCCTGCCTCAGCCTCCCAAGTAGCTGGGATTACAGGCACCCACAACCATGCCCGGCTAATTTTTGTATTTTTAGTAGAAACGGGGTTTCACCATGTTGGCCAGGCTGGTATTGAACTCCTGAGCTTAGGTCATCCACCTGTCTTGGCCTCCCAAAGTGCTGGGATTATAGGCATGAGCCACCTCACCTGGCCTAATTTTTCAATGTTGACAGCCGATTTAAATATCAAACACTGTGTATACCAATAATTAACTAATAATTAATAAAGGCTTAATTAATGAGTAATAAATAATAAATAATTGATAGGCATCATTAATAATTGTATGACTGATAATATATGATAATTAACAATTACTAAAGATTAAAAGCAATGTGAAGGCAGTGACATTGATTTTTATTTCTGTGGTCTCAGTTCTTTATACAATGTCTGACATATTTGGTGCTTAATAAATGCTGGTAAAATAAATGGAGGCATGCTGCTAAATTGAAAGACTATTTCTATAGGTGGAGATATCAAACAAGTCAACACTGCCTTTAGTGTAAGGCTTCTTTTTATAAATTTCATCGTAATGCATCCTCCTTTTTATTTTTCCTAATGATTCGAAGTAGAAGAAAGATAAAGGAATAGATGCAAAATAGGAGGCTAATGGGAACAAAGAGATAAATAAGTTAAATAAATAACACCATAAGATGCTTAGTTATTCCTGGTGCTTTACTTAATCTCTTGGAATGAGGTTAAATCAGTCTAATTAAAGTGAATGGATTTAGCTAACTAGGAGGTAGAAAGAAGAGGACTGGCACCTAACTTAGGGTAGGTAGGTGTCTGTTTTGGGGATAGCGGGTAGTCAAAAGACTTCCTGGGGATGTAATGTTTCTATTTAATTCAACAAACATCTATTGAATATTTACTATGAAATATATCAGCAAACAAAAACATCTCCAATGCTCATGGAAATTTTATTTTAGTGAAGGAGACAGATGATAGACATAAGAAATTAGAAAATTATATAGTATATTAGAAGATGTGATGGCCAATTTTATGTGCCAATGGGCCAGGCTACAGTCCTTAGTTATTCAGTCAAACACCAGTGTAGGTGTTGCTCTGACCATCATCCTAGAAATCCGGATGGGCCTGATCCAGTCAGGTGAAAGACCTTACAAGTAGAACTGCAGTTTCCCTAAAAAACAAATAATTCTGCCTATGGACTGAAGCCTTAGCTTGTGCTTGGGAATTCAGTCTGTTTTTTCTGACAGCCTGCCCTACAGATCTTGGTTTGCCTAGCCAGCCCCCACAGTTGCATAAGCCAGTTCTTTGCAAGGATATATACACACACACACACACACACACACACACACACACATCCTTCTGTGTATATATATTCATATACATTCATATATATATTCATATACATTCATATATATATTCATATATATATTCATATATATTCATATATATATTCATATATATTCATATATTCATATATATATATATATCCTTCTGGTTCTGCTTCTCTGGGGGATTCCTGACTATTACAGAAGGTGATAGAGTAAAAGGGAGAGTGAGAGTGTAGGGTAACATTAGGGAGCAGGTTGCAGATTAATAGTCAGTTTAGGTTTCATTGAGAAGTATTTGAGCAAAGACTTGGAAAAGGTGAAGTAGTTAGGCAAGTCTGTTCTTTTAGGACAAGCATTTCGAGCAGAAATAACAGCTAGAACAAAGTCTCTAAGGTAGGATTTTTGAGAAAGAACAAGAAGACCAGTGTGGCTGGAGCACAGTGAAGGAAGGAGAGAAAAATCAGAGAGGTAAGGAGCAGGAGTGGAAGACTCAGAACTTGCAGGACTTGTGAACCATTGCAAGGATCTTAGATCTTACTCTGAGTGAACCAAAGAACCATTGCAGCTTTGATTCTCTGCGTGGTGATATGATCTGACTTATATTTTTAAAGGATCATTTCCATTGAAAAATGACAACCATGTTTAGAGCAAACTATGGGGTGAGGATGGAGAGATGTAAGAAGAGAAGCAGAGAAATCTGATGAGGTATTACAATAACTCAGGTGACTGATGATGATGATGCTTCATCAGAGTCTTGAAGGCAGACCTGATATTTAGGTGGTACACCCCTGATTCTGATTAATGGTGCCCATGCCATACTAATTGTCAAATATTTTAAATATCCCGCTTCTTGAGGGACACATAGGAGGTAGGCAGTCAGTGAATGCACTTTTGAAAACTGTAATCACATGCAGAGGCACGGAAGCATAAGAAGGCTCAGCCTAGTCAGGAGTTTCCAAGGTGACCCCTATGACTCAAGCTAATGATAAATAATAAACAATACTGACATGCCAAATGTCAGACACTTGTCTAAATACTTTGCATGTAGCAAGTAAAAACTCACTTGTCTCTCTATCAGTTAACTATGGCTACATAACAAATCACCCCAAAACTTAGTGACTCCATCACCATTTATTAGGTCAAGATTCTGTGAGTTGGCAATTTGGGCTAGCACAGTCCATCTTTTTGCTCCATATAATAGCTGGAATTACTCATGTATTTGCACTCACTTGGCAAGTTAGCTGGGGCTGGCTAGTCCCAGATGTCCCCCAACCCACATGTCTCAGTTGACTTGGGGGATGGAGTATCTCTCAGAATTGATACAAGCATCTCTCAGAATCCAGCAGGCTACCCTAGGCTTTTTCAGGCGGTGGTCGAGTTCCAAAAACCAGCAAGCAAATGAGTACAAAACTCAACATGCAAGCACATATCAAATATCTGCTTATGCCATCAGCCAAAGCAGGCCACATGGCCAAACCCAAAATCAATGTCAAAGGAGACTTCGCAAGAGCATTGTTTCAGGCATGATTCGCTGGGTTTACGATTATTGCAACAGTCCACCCACCATCTTTATAAAAACCCTGTGATGCAGGTAACTGGACTAAGATCCCCATTTTCCAGGTGAGGAAGATGAAGTCCATATGGTGTTAAGTAACCCATAACTTATAAGAAACAAAGCCAAGATTTGGACCCAGACACTGACTCCTGAATCTATGCTCCTAACCACAAAGTTACATATGAGAAAGAGCCATGGGAGGTGAGACTGGCTGGGTGAATAGGGGCTGATCGTGATGGGCCCTGAACACTGTCAAGGTCCCATACTCCAGATAAGTGCAGACTGCAAGGGCAGGGTACAGGCAGCAGTGGATGGAAGACTTGTGGGCTGGGATTCCTGGAGAAAGAAAAAGGAAAAACTTTAGCGGAAAAAATGGAGTCAGAGTCATGAGCTAAAAGAAGATGATCCCTGAGTCAAACTGCAGAAGGCAGGTGGAGGCATAAATAGAAGTCAGCATCTCAAGTCAGCCCTGAAGGAGGTCAAGAAAATGAGTAGAAACAGAGTGTTCTACACATTGTTGCTGAAAAACTAGAAGTTAATTTTGTATCTTTGGGTTAAGGTACACCTAGAAAATGATGACTAGTTTTGTAGCAATTTATCTGGAATCATGATCATGATAGCAGAAATAAATTCAGTTTTACTCCTTTTTTGTGAGGGTGCGGGTGTATGTAAAAACCGGGAATAGTGAATGTGCTGAAATAACAGTGAGCAGCTTTGAGCAGCCTCTGAGTATATTTATAGATGTCAAGCACACGAAACACGCCCACATCATACACCCTCTCCCCAGGAATCCAGGATGTATGAAGAATAATACAAGGTGTACGTTTGACAGTCTGTACCACACACAGGATGTACTGGGAGTAATAACTTTCAGATCCTTTACAGTACCTGACCAGTGTTTCATCAAAACTGTAAAATGAACTATTGGAAGGCATGCAGACAGAATTATTTTGAATGTAAGATTTTTCTTTTTTCAAACATTGGCAGTGATGTAATCTGTCTGAATCTCTGAAGGTCAGGATTTTATCAGCAATGACCTCTGGTGAAGGGGATCAATGACAGGATGGCAAAAGATTGGAACACTCCTCCTTTTTACTCTATACGGTTGTCTGCAATCACTTTTTAACAATAAAATGTATGTTTTTAAGATTAAGAAACTTATTTAAAAAAAAAAAAGCAATAGGCTCTCTAGGCAGAGCTGTCTGGCTCATCAGTGTGAAACGGGTCTATGAGCAGGAACAAGAGGAACAAGTATTTCAGTCAAACGTGGACCTCTCCCCCACCCCTGAGCCTAGCTCTCTGCACCCCAGAGATTTGGGAATGAAATTATTAAACTCTGAGACCGAATTCCAATCAATAATAGTTGCTAGGCATGAAAAATAGGAGTCCTGGAGGTCTTTTGATGTAGCATCTTTAGAGGCAGTGGAGACATACATCATTTACCAGAAAAGTCATCACTTTTTCACTAGCACACACACACAAAAGGCAAGAAGTAACTGTGAAACCCAGGCTTAGAACAGATAGTACAAAAGACTAAGGGCATCTGCTTTTCTGTCACCAATTTGTGAAGTACGAAGAACACAGAAGATTGGCAGAGACTCAGAAAGGCTTGATATGAGAGATAACTAACATAGGCACATGGTTGCCTTTGCTATACCAAGTATGGCTCAATGCTTTTAATGCAGCAAACATGTACCAAGCACCTACTCTATGCTGCTGAGTGCTAAAGGGAATTCATAGGGAAAATAAAACACAGCTCTGCCCTGAAGGAGTTAAGAATTTGACCAGCTGCTTTGCTTTCCAGAACTTTGCAGAAACCAAAACACACCCTCTCTAGTTCTTGGAATTAGATCAGCTGATGGTTTTATTTTGTTTTGATCTCATCACTCTTCTACCATTAGTTTCTCCAGATATTTGATAGGCAGTGGACTTTATTTTAGATTTTTAGTCTCTCACATCGGATTTTCTAGGAGAAGAAAAAGATTAACAATATGTTATCTGTTGGGACATTTTCAGTGACTCACTCCTGGGGTTTCTAAATTCATAAGTACTCATTGAGAGGAAAAAAAAATCTTTATTTCTGAGCTGTTAATTCCTCCTTTAGGTATAAAACATCTTTTTTACTTTTTTTAATGTAATTTCATAATGACTTCTCCTTTACCATCATCATAATAACAGCAAAAGTTTTAAATCCATCCTTTCTCACTTTGAAATGATCAGTTAGCTACCATACATCTGACTAATTTGGTCCTGTGGCCCCACACCACACTAGCCCAGTTCGGGCTGCATTTGTACTACCTGACTGTCACTCAAAGTAGAAAGCAGAGAAAAGCTGACATCGACTGGCCTTTGGTCTACCAAAGGTCCCTAGAATTTATTTATTTACTGGAATCATAACATGGAGGTAATAGAATGCTCTGAGGAGAAACCCTAAAAAAGTTACCTTCTGGTTTCATAGGAACAGGGAGAAATAAAACAAGTAGAATTCATGAAGGTCATTTATTGAAAAAGAGAAAAAAACGATGAGGTCAGGGTACATTTCATTTTTTCTTCCTGTTCTTTTCTCTCCAGCAAGAGGACACGCTATGTTGAAGGCCCTCCCTGCCTACATAATCATCAGTGAGCCTCTTTCTTTGAGTTCAAGCAGTCTGCAACAGGAACAGGATAGTAAGCCATGAAAAACAAAATAAAACTGTTTTGCTTTTAAATTCAGACAGGGCTAAGGAATCTGTCCATTAAATGGTCTTGAAATTTATTTATTTTTTGGGGGGACAATATCTCACTCTGTCACCCAGGCTGGAATGCAGTGGTGCCATCATAGCTCACTGCAGTCTCTCCTGGATTCAATGACCCTCCTGCCTCTGTCTCTTGAGTAGCTAGGACTACAGGCACATGCCACCACACCTGGCTAATTTTTTATTATTTGTAGAGACAAGGTCTCACTACATTGCCCAGGCTAGTCTCAAACTCCTGGGCTCAAAAGATCCTCCCGCTTTGGCCTCCCAAAGTGTTGTGATTACAGACGTGAGCTACCGTGCCTGGTCCATTCATTTATTCATGTCAACCAAAGTTTATGGTTGTCATGTACATTGTGTATACAGTCTGAAGACTATGAAAGTTAAGACATTACATACAAATGACCAAAATATAAGTAGAAATTGTTACACGAACACTACTAAAATCTGCAGAAATTCAGAGGTGAAAGAGATCAGGAGTTAGGAAAAACAGGGAAGTGAGTAACAGAGGGTGGCTTTTGAATTGATCTTTGAAGGATGGGTAGGATTTCCATTGCAGAGATGACAGATAAAGAAAAATAATGACTTACTTCTGCCATGCAGTAAGCTTGTAACTCCATCTCCCTGAGATTCAATTTTCCTCTATAAAATGAAAATTTGAAGCTCTCCTGTCCACACCCCCCACCCCCCCGCCGCAACTCATCTCTGTTCTAGCATGCAGTATAGACTTCAGTTGAACTCATCTATGTCCTAGCATGCAATACAGACTCCAGTTGAACTTTGGCTGACATTTGCCTGGATCTTGACCAAGATCTTTTCCACCTATCTTGCCTTTATAACACTTCCTTTTGTCTTAATTTCTTCCCATTTATTTTCTTTAAGTTAATAATAAAATGGTCACCACTTATATCTTTATCAGCCATTGCCATGATTATGCTGCATTTAACTCCTGCCCCCATGGTTTAGTAGCTTTGACAGTACTTCTCACATTCACAGGTTTCTAGGGTATCCAACTGGTATGGTTTGGCTGTGTCCCCACCCAAATCTCATTTTGAAGTCCCATGTGTTGTGGGAGGGACCTGGTGGGAGATAATTGAATCATGGGGGCAGGTCTTTCCCATGCTGTTCTTGTGATAGTGGGTAAGTCTCGCAAGAGCTGATGGTTGTAAAAAGAGGAGTTTCCCTACATGAGCTCTCTTCTCTTGTCTGCTGCCATGTGAGATGTATGCCTTTCACCTTCTACCATGATTATGAGGCCTTCTCAGCCATGTGGAACTGTAAGTTCATTAAACATCTTTCTGTTGTAAATTGCCCAGTCTAGGGTATGTCTTTATCAGCAGTGTGAAAATGAACAAATACAGTAAATTGGTACCGGTAGAGTGGAGTCCTGCTGAAAAGATACCTGAAAATGTGGAAACAACTTTGGAAGTGGGTAACAGGCAGAGGTTGGAACAGTTTGGAGGGCTCAGAAGAAGACAGAAAAAATGTGGGAAAGTTTGGAACTTCCTAGAGAGTTGTTGAATGGCTTTGACAAAAATGCTGATAGTAATATGAACGATAAGGTCCAGGCTTAGGAGGTCTCAGATGGAGATGAGGAACTTGTTGGGAACTGGAGCAAAGGTGACTCTTGTTATATCTTAGCAAAGAGACTGGAGGCATCTTCCCCTGCCCCAGAGATTTGTAGAACTTTGAACTTGAGAGAGATGATTTAAGGTTTCTGGCAGAAGAAATTTCTAAGCAGCAAACCATTCAAGACGTGACTTGGGTGCTGTTAAAGGCATTCAGTTTTATAAGGGAAGCAGAGCATAAAAGTTCAGAAAATTTGCAGCTTGACAATGCAATAGAAAAGAAAAACCCATTTTCTGAGGAGAAATTCAAGCTGACTGCATAAATTTACATAAGTAACAAGGAGCCAAATGTTAATCACCCAGGCAATGGGGAAAATGTCTCTAGGGCATATCAGAGGTCTTCACGGCAGCACTTCCCATAACAGGTCTGGAGGTTTAGAAGGAAAAAGTGGTCTTGTGGCCAGGCTCAGGGTCCCCGTGCTGTGTGCAGCCTAGGGACTTGGTGCTCTGCATCCCAGCCACTCCAGCCATAGCTGAAAGGGGCCAATATAGGGCTCAGGTCGAGGGTTCAGAGGGTGCAAGCGTCAAGCCTTGGCGGCTTGCATGTGGTGTTGAGCCTGCCAGGGCACAGAAGTCAAGAATTGAGGTTTGGGACCTCTGCCTAGATTTCAGAGGCTGTATGGAAACTCCTGGATGCCCAGGCAGAAGTTTGCCACAGGGGCAGGGCCGTTATGGAGATCCTCTGCTAGGACAGTGCAGAAGAGAAATGTGGGGTCAAATCCCCCACACAGGGTCTCTACTGGGCGACTGCCTAGTGGAGCTGTGAGAAGAGGGCCACCATCCTCCAGATTTCAGATTAGTAGATCCGCTGACAACTTGCACCATGCACCTGGAAAAGCCACAGACACTCAATGACAACCTGTGAAAGCAGCCAGGAGGAGGGATATACCCTGCAAATCCATATGGGCAGAGCTGCCCAAGGCCATGGGAGCCTACCTCTTGCATCAGCTTGACCTGGATATGAGACATGCAGTCAAGGAAATCATTTTGGAGCTTTAAGATTTGACTTCCCCACTGGATTTTGGACTTGTGTGGGGCCTGTAACCTCTTTGTTTTGGCCAATTGCTCCCATTTGGAATAGCTGTATTTACCCAATGCCTGCATTCCCATTGTATCTAGGAATTAACTAACTTGCTTTTGATTTTACAGGCTCATAGGTGGAAGGGACTTGCCTTGTCTCAGATGAGACTTTGGGCTGTGGACTTTTGAGTTAATGCTGAAATAAGTTATGACTTTGGGGACTATTGGGAAGGCATGATTGGCTTTGAAATGTTAAGATGTGAGATTTGGGAAGAACCAGGGGCAGAATGATATGGTTTGGCTGTGTCTTCACCTAAATCTCATCCTGAATTCCCATGTGTTGTGGGAGGGACCTAGGGAGAGGTAATTGAGTCATGGGGGCAGGTCTTTCCCATGCTGTTCTCATGATAATGAATAAGTCTCACAAGATCTGATGGTTGTAAAAAGGGGAGTTTCCCTGCATAAGCTCTCTTCTCTTGTCAACCACCACGTGAGACTGCCTTTCACCTTCTGCCATGATTGTGGGAGGCCTCCCTAGCCACATGGAACCGTAAGTCCATTAAACATCTTTCTTTTGTAAATTGCCCAGTCTCAGGTATGTCTTTTTCAGCAGTGTGAAAACGAACTAATACACTGACCCAGCCTGGACTTTGTTGGGTGGCCTGCTTCACTCTCCAACCTTAGTATGCTGTGGTTTATTCTCGCTGTCACTTTCAACTGATGATTTGGATCCTTACCTTTGTCTACACCATCTCCCAACATGTTGCTTATGAGGGAAAAGATGCTGACAAATATGCATTAGACAAATCAACACTAAATCCACAAAATTTTCAGAATCCTGTTTAATGTTAAAATAAATGCCCTAGAAATAGCTAAAATCAAACCATAAGGAACTGAGGTCTGGAATGTTTTCCACAAGGTTTATACACATGACACAATTACCATTCCTGTGTGATAAAACTAACGATGAGGATTCCAGTAAAATCTCATTAAATAAACAGTATTTAAGAAGCTGAGATAATTCTAGCATAGGTAAGATCACGATCTTTGTACTTTTTCTAAGAAAGTGTTTGATAAATAAACTATAAATAGAAAAAAATCGTGAGGGAACTATTAGCTTTCCTTAGGAAGTCCTTTCAGGCACTCTTGAAATTCTGTAGCAGCATTTATTTGCATATGAATGATGAACTAATTAAAAATGATTTTTACCTGTTTGTTAAAACAGGTCCAAAAGGAACTCTCCTTGAAAATTTCTGAGAATCAGCTCATATTCTCAGAGAACTTAAAAATACATTCGTAGATATCAAAAAGAATTTTATACATCAGATTTTAATTAACTTAAGCCTTTCAGATAATTATTCTGAATTAGAATTTTCACTGTGTTAAGCTATTTTACCTACCTACTGATAACTTTTAACAAAGTGTTTTGGGAAGGATAGCAAATGGAGAATTACTTTGAATATTTTAACCCAGATAAGTCAGCCCAGACAAACCTAGTTGCATATTATGGGACCAAACTGCAACACATTGCCTGAAAAGAAGGGTCATGAAAAACACAAAAAGATAGGAGCAGTATCCTTCTACAAGTGGCTCTGCTTATGTCTTGAAATAAGTCTTCCTCCGTGGAATACAGGTGGAATGCCCCATTTGTTCTCTCAGGAATGTATTTCTTCTTGAAGAGTTCAGCATAGTTATTATGAAACAGATGGGTATAAATGTGAAAATGTTTGTATTTCCTATGTTATTTGCTTCCAAATTATATATGCTTTTGATTGTTATTTTGTAATTCCAGTTTCTGGCAGCAATAGACTTGTTATCCTAAAATGTTAAATCCCTGTGCATTTTAGTGAACAGCATTTTCTACTTGTTACCATAGATCCAATTTTATGATGATTTATTAGTTGTGATCTTGTGGTTCTTTTTAAACTTAAAGATCAAGTACATTTTTCTTAATTTTCTGTCTCTCTCCAAGTGCTCCCTCTACCGCCTTCCTTACTATCAAATCTCCCCCTCTTTACTTTCCTGGTCACCTCCAGCCCCAAACAACAAAACCCGTGAACTTTTGGAATTGCCACTTGGCAAGGGTAATGTTTATCTGTTTCAGTTCTGAAATTCAGTGCCAAATATTTCAACTTAACTCGGCCTTTAATCAAGCTAATCAAGTCACAGATTAAGCCATCCAAATTCACAGCTTGCTAATGAACTAGACAAGTGTGGAATGGAGGAGGAAACTGGAACAGAACACTCTGGGTACTGTATGATCCTATTCGTCCCTCTGTCACCTCTTTCACCAAGAAGATTTTCTTTTTTCTTTTCTTTTGAGACAGAGCCTCGCTCTGTCGCCAGGCTGTGGTGCAGTGGCGTGATCTCAGCTCACTGCAACCTCCGCCTCCCGGGTTCAAGCGATTCTCCTGCCTCAGCCTCCTGAGTAGCTGGGACTATAGGCGCATGCCACCACGCCCAGCTAATTTTTTGTATTTTTGGTAGAGGTGGGGTTTTACCATGTTGGTCAGGCTAGTCTTAGACTCCTAATCTCGTGATCCACCTGCCTCTGCCTCCCAAAATGCTGGGATTACAGGCGTGAGCCATCGTGCCCAGCCGAAAATTTTCCTCAGCTTCCATCTAAATGACCAGTTCTTTTACATTCTCCTTCCTTTACAGTAGTTATCAGTATTTGCTAGTGCTTCTCAATCATTTTCAACATATACACGTAGTTTTTCCCTGAAGTTTTGCTTTCTGTAGTTTTATTACAAAAATCAAAGCGTTTCCTTCAAAAACATAAAAATATAATATTGAATTATTTTCCTCTCATCCATCCTGAGGAGTGGAGGGGTTCGACTCTCCAATTTCCAACATGGCCCTCTTTGAGAATCACCAGTCCAACTGTACAGTGCTTTGGAGCTTGACCAGAGAACTGTCAAAATTGAGAAAGAAATCCTAAAGAGAAGTTGTTGTTGTTGTAGATATTCTAAATTGCATTAAACCAAGAGTTTGGGCTATAAATAGGGATGTAGCTGGTCCCTGGGGAAAATGTTTGGGTTCTAAGTTGATACTAGAACTTTACAATAATGACTTTAGACTCTAATAAAAACTAGCAGCCCATGGTAATCCTTGTGCTTCCATCCATGCTAAAGAAAATTTAGAGAGCTGTTTGACTAGTTGAAACAAATATTCTGTTTTCAATCTCTTATTCAAAATATGTAGTTCTGCATTGTAGCTTTCATACTAAATTGGCCTATGCACATTACTGGGGAAAAAAATAAAATCTGGAAGTTAGTGATGGCCTAATGGATAAAGCTGAACAAATTGGAACAATGGAGTAAGCTTGAATCTGTTCACATTTCTCTGACTTTGGGAACTTCGAGCTTTCTAAAACTGAATTTTTTTTTAATCTTCCTTGGCAAGGCACTGAGCTAGGATTCATCTATGAACATGAATATTGAAAATATTTAAATTTACACGTTTTTCATTGTGGAACTATGTTTTTCCTTTTAGTTATCAATATACAATAAGTTTATTCATAGTATTTTTTTCTTTTTGATCAAAATAAATTATCAATATTATCTCATTATAACGCTACTGCTCCCTGTGGAGTACAGTAATGTTCTCTTTTTTTAAAATTTTTTTTACTTTGGCTGACAGAATCTAGAAATAAAGAAGTTTGTTCAAGCTAAACAGTGTTACAGTGCTGCAGGTAGAAATATAATTCAAGATGACAAGGTCTAAAATTTCTCAATCATGTTTTAATACAATAACAAATTTATTGACTCTATATGGTTTCAAGGAAACTTAGTAAAGACAAAATTTTCTTTAGAGGATGGCTGTTGACATCGTTATACAAAAAAAAACCCTCCTAAGTAAGCATATGTAAAAATTTATAAGAAATATAAAGGACTTTTATTGCATTCAATATTACGGAGATCTTGCCTAATAGATGTTGGCATTCAGATATGCTTCAGGTCAGGGAAAATCAGATGAAATCTACTTCTAAATGTATTCAATTCTCTCTGGAACATAATAACCTCTTGACATATATTTGATAGTTCAATTACCAATTCTTGTTTCTTTGCCGGAAATATGTTTCTGGCAATGATGTACAATGTATTTGGCCTTGCCATAATACTGTTTTTTGGCTTCTGGCTGCAAATATGTTTCTTTCATGGGAGTCAATGATGCTTTACAATAATGCCTTTTCTGGTCTTGTGATATATCACTTTTTAATATTTCGCCACAAGAATGTCTGCAAATTCAAAAAATTTAAGTTTCTGAACACTGAATGTCACTTTTGAATATAAATGTGATATTTTGGCGGTAGAATGTTTCAAAGGGATACATGAAGCCAGGCATGGTGGCTCATGCCTATAATCCCAGAACTTTGTGAGGTCGAGACAGGAGGATTGCTTGAGGCCAGGAGTTCGAGACTACCCTGACCAGCATGGCAAAACACCATCTCTATCCTAAATAAATAAATAAATAATTTCTAAAAAGGGATACGTGAATGCTACTTGAACTCTTCGAGGCCACATTTTGGGAAATGGAGTTATCTGACTCTATATGAACCACCTTTTTTTCCAGTGTACTATGTACCTTCCAGTATTTCCTCTAGCCACCAAGCTGTTTTTACATTTTCCTTTAGGACTAAGTGTGCTTTTAGGGGAGAAATACCGTTGACATGGTCATTGCTCTCATGTCTGTACAAGAGTGCTAACACATGCACTGCCATGTTGAAAGGAGCCACGTGTGTAGGGCAATATATTAAAACCAACTTACTGTTTTTAAATATAATGCGTGCTCAATGTAAACAAAATCTCACATAACAGAAAAGTGCAGAAAAGAAAGTAAACATATACCTAAAATTCATCAGCATAGAGAAAGCTTGATATCAGTGTGGTGAATATCCTTTAGACATTTCTCTATGCAAATACACACATTTATAGACAAACACAATTTCACATAAATGAAATCATACTGCACTTGCTGTTCTGAAACATGCTTCCTTTCAGTCCACCATTTGTCCCAGACATCTTTCCATACCTATCAGTACAGAGCTACTTTTCTCTTTTACAGGCTGCAGTGTGTTCTACTGAATGCATGTACCATAATTTACTTAATTATCTGGGCTGATTCTGAATTTCTATTATGAACAAAGCCACAGTGAGTATCCTTATGGTTCCAGCTGTTCTCATGTTTTCAGTTATTCCTTTTGTATTAATTCCTATATGTGGCAGTTTGGGTTATTTTTATGCATATTGCCAAACTGTACTCTAGAAGTATTATATTAATTTACATTTACACCAATAGGATATGAAAGTATCCATTTCCTGAAATCATCTCCAACTCTGAATGTTACTATCTTTTAAAATATTTAACAATTGGACAAAAAATATTTCAATGATGGTTTTAATATTGTTTGACTGGTCTTTGGTTCCTAATAAACTAGAGCATTTAATATATGTATTGGTCATTTGGATATCTTCTTTTTATAAATTTTCTGTCCATTGTCTTTTTTCATTTTTCTTTTGTTTGTTCTTCCTTGTATGTAAGATACATTTTTATTTTCAGCCCTTTGTTATAGATCATGCTGCAAAAACATTTCTCAATTTGTCCTCTCTCTCTTCCTTCTTTATAGTGTGAGTTGTGAGTTTGTTTTTTGTTTGATCGTTTGCAACACAGAACTTTAAAATGTCAAAGTTATCAATTTTATTCTTTTTGGTTCCTGAATTTTTGTAATATTGTTTTAAAAGGCCTGCCATCCCCTAAAGGAAAAATATCCATTATTTTTCTTTTAGCACTTCTGACATTTCATCAGTCACACTTGCATCCATGATCCATCTAGAAGACATTTGTATGTAAGGAGTTGAAATCTTTTTTTTAATTGACAACTAAATATATATATACTTATGGTGTACAATCTGATGTTGTAAAATATGTATATTTTGTGAAATGGCTTAATCTAGCTAATTAGCATTACCTCACATACTTATCATTATTTTGTGTGTGGTGAGAACACTTAAAATCTACTTTCTTAGCAATTTTCCAGTATACAATACATTGTTATTAACTATAGTTACATATTGTACAATAGATCTCTTGAATTTATTTCTCCAGTCTAACTGAAATTTTGTATCCCTGGACCAAGGGCTCCCCACTCTACCCCACCCCCGGCCCCGATAACCACAATTCTACTTGGGAGTTGAAATCTTGATCTGTTTTATTTTTCCCAGATAACTGACCTGTTATCCAAAACCCTTATGGAGTAATCAATTTTTTACCATGTTTTTTGAAATGTTACCTTCATCATATAAGTGAATATGTATAAATATATCCACAATAGTGATTAATTGTATTTGGAATCAGACAGAACTCAGTAAAATTTGATCATTTTCTCTATTTTTTTTTTTTGAGACGGAATTTCACTCCCTCACCCAGGCTGGAGTGCAATGGCGCAATCTTGGCTCACTGTAACCTCCGCCTCCTGGGTTCAAGAGATTCTCATGCCTCAGCCTCCTGAGTAGTTGGGACTACAGGCGTGTGCCACCATACCCGGCTAATTTTTGTATTTTTGGTGGAGACGAGGTTTCATCGTGTTGACCAGCCTGGTCTTGAACTCCTAACCTCAAGTGATCAACCTGCCTTGACCTCGCAAAGTTCTGGGATTATAGGAGTGAGCCACCAGCCCAGCCCTGATCATTTTCTTTACATAACCCTTCTCGTCAAGGTTTTCTGATGTAAGTTACATTTTAGTTCCTATTATAAATTAGTGTGTTTTCTGACAATATGTTTTCTAAACTAGGTAATTTTATTATGTATAATCAGACTATTAATTTTGTATATATAGTTCAAAAATCACCTGAAAAATAATCCTTTTGTGGCTTCCACTCCAGGTCTTAGTTGATTCCTTCACTTCATATATTAGCAGCACCTCTATTTGATTCCTGACGTTAACGAGTTTTAAAAAAACCATTGAACTGGCCAGGCTCGGTGGCTAACGCCTGTAATCCCAGCACTTTGGGAGGCTGAGGTGGGTTGATCACCTAAGGTGAGGAGTTCGAGACCAGCCTGGCCAACATGGTGAGCCCCGTCTCTACTAAAAATATAAAATTAGCTGGGTGTGGTGACGCATGCCTGGAATCCCAGCTGAGGCAGGAGAATTGCTTAAACCCAGGAGGTGGAGGTTACAGTGACCCAAGATCATGCCATTGCACTCCAGCCTTGGTAACAGGAGCGAAACTCTGTCTCAAAAAAAGAAAAAAGAAAGTAAATGAATGCTTGCTATAACTAGTGAGTACCAATTTAAAAAAAAAGAATGCTAAATTTTATTAAATCCATGTTTAGCATCTATTATGATGATCATATGGTTTCTCTCTTTTGACTTATTAATATGGTGAATTATATTCATAGTTTTTTAAAGCTATAAGCCATATTTACATTCCTGGAATAAATCCTACTTGGCCATGGAGTATCAGTCTTTTAATGTGCTTCTGGTTTCTGCTCAAGATACTCAGTATTATTTTTATATTTATAATTCAGTTGTAAACAATGTATCATAACATTTAATTCTTCAGTCCCACAATTTTTTAGTCCAACTTCGAAGAGTAAGTTCATAGTCAATTAACTTAAAATATTTTATGTATTATAAAATGGAACAACTATCACATATGAATTCACCCTTAGTGAAACAGTCTACATGACTTTGTTAAACAATAGTTTAATTACAATAAAACTTTGAAGTCACAGGTGAATATCCAAGAGAATTGAAAACATGTCCATGTAAAACTATGTTCACAAATGTTCATAGCATTATTCATAATAGCCAAAAATTGGTAACAACCTAAATGCCTGTCACTTGATGACTACATAAACAAAATGTGGTATATCCAGACAATGGAATATTATTCAGCAATAAAAAGGAATGAAGTACTGACACATGGTACAACATGGATAAAAATCTTGAAAACATATGTTAATGAAAGAAGCCAGTCACAAAAGGCTACACATTCCATTTATATAAAACATCAGAACAGGCAAATCCACAGTCAAAAAGCAGACTAGTGGTTGCCAGGGACTGAGGGGAGTGGGAAATAGGGAATGACTGCAGATGGGTATAAGATATCTTTGTGTGTGTGTGTGTGTGTGTGTGTGTGTGTGTGTGTCAGAGTTTCTCTCTTGTCACCCAGGCTGGAGTGCAGTGGCACGATCTCGGCTCACTGCAACCTCCACCTCCCAGGTTCAAGTGATTCTCCTGCCTCAGCCTCCCAGTAGCTGGGATTACAGGCACCCACTACCACGCCCAGCTAATTTTTGTATTTTTGGTAAAGACGGGGTTTCACCATGTTGGCCAGGCTGGTCTCAAACTCCTAACCTCAGGTAATCTGCGTGCCTCGGCCTCCCAAAGTGCTGGGATTGCAGGCGTGAACCACCACACCCAGCCAAGATTACTTTTTAGGTTGATAAAAATGTTCTCAAATTAGATAGTGGTGATGGTTGCACAACTCTGAATATACTAAATATCACTGAATCACCCACTTTAAAAGACTGAATTTCATTATATGTAAATTATATCTCAATAAAACTCTTATTAAAAAAAATTATATGAGGGGAAAGGAGTCACAGATGGTGTTTTAGTCAGGATTCTGCAGAGAGACAGAACTGATAGCAGACACATACAGAGAGGTATATGAGAAGGGATTTATTAGGGAATTGGCTCACTTCTAGAGGCTGAGAAGTCTCACAACAGGCTGTCTGCAAGCTGGGAAACCAGAGAAGCTGGTATCATGGCTCAGTGTAAGTTGGAAGGCCTTAGGACCAAGAGAGCTGATGTAACTCTCAGTCTGACGCTGAAGACCTGAGAGGCTGTTAGTTGGAGTACCAGAGAACTTCGAGTTTGAACATCCAAAGACAGGAAAAGAAGGGCATCCCAACTCTGGAAGAGAGGGAGCAAGAATTCATCCTTCCTCCCCCAACCCCTCTTTTAGAAAGAGACTGGGGTCTTACTATGTTGCTCAGGGTAGCCTCCAACTCCTGGGCTCAAGTAATCCTCCTGCCTCAGCCTCTCACAACATCCAGCCCATTCCTCCACCTTTTTGTTCATCTGGACCACCAGCTGATTGGATGCTGCCTGGTCACATTGAGGGTGGATATTCCCTCATTCAGTCCACTGACTCACAGGCCAGTCTCTTCTGAAAACACCCTCACAGTCACCCCTGGGGCAGCCTAATCATTCTAATCAAAAGCAAACCTACTTGGGTTTGCCTCTCAGCAGAAGGAAAACAAGCTCAGTGCCTACTGAAGCACTGAGAATGAATAATGCTTTACCAGCTGAGTATCCCATATTCCTGTCAAGTTGACACCCAAAATCAACCATCACAGATGGGAAGTAGTTACTCCTTTTCCTCCCTCTTTCCAAAGGCTAGCCTAAGAATTTTGAAATCCCCTGTTAAAAACAGAAGTTTTGCTTCAAAAGGAGCAAAGAACACTCTAAACCTCCTGTGTTATGCAAACTGAGAAATGTATGGGGGTTTCCAGCCAACAACCGTGGGTTAGCACCAGAAAATGACAGACTAATAATATTCTTGATCTGTACAATTTTGCTAACAAAGGGCTTTACATTTTGGAAGACATAAACTTAAAATACATTTGCACAAGTCCAATGGATTCTCTGTGTCTTTCTGACTACACAGGTAATGACAAAACTGCTTGCAGTGGGTTGGGAGGTGAATAGGTAGGTAGTGGGTTGGGAGGTGGATAGGTAGGAAGGATATGCAAAAGGCAAAAGAAGGCGTGTAGGAGAACAGTGACCTGTTTGTCAGGGAAAGGTGTTCTCACCCATAAAAGTGTTGTCCACTTTTATGAAAGTGGACAACACTTTCTTCTTAAGAAAGCCTTCTTAAGAAGGCTGCGGTTCCTGTTGTCAGACTACAAAACCATCCTGAGACAGTTATTCCTCACTGCAATCCTTAAAAAACCACACCAACTCATGCAAGTCACCAGTCAAAACCCAAGTTATCTTTTTGTTGTTGTTGTCTAAAAGATCATGTTGTTTCAGGCAATCAGTCGGAGTCTGGTCTAGGGATCTTTTAGAAAAACATAATCAAGTCTGTGTTTAACACTGAATTCCCAATTCAGTAGGGTGTGTTAATGAACACTGACTAATTTGGAAATTATAATACTGTAGGGCACAGTAGCACTGATTTTAATTCTCACACAGGAAAAAGTCTACCTCTGTGTTTGCCCTCACCTGCAGTCACTGTGTATGCAGCCATACGTCTTTGAGAAACTTGGATTTAATTTTTGAAATATCATTTTAAGGGGTTTTATGATCTAACTGTTGTGATAGCTCAGTATCTGCCTTACAGGACTGCTTTGAGAAACAATCACCACATGAAGAATGCTTGTTTTTTTTAAAAAAAACAATCCAGAACTATATTATCACTACTTTCAGGCTATATTACTGGGAGTAGTAGTAAAATGATACTTATGTAGGGCTAGACATATCCTTATCCAATACCCTTGAACTCTATAATTCATTACCATAGAATTCCTGGTAATCAATCACACAAAAGGTAGCATTTCTTATAAGAACAAGAATCACAGAGGGGGAAAACTTTATAAAATATGTCCTCGAGGATGAAGATGTCACTATTTATTTACTATTAATAGACGTAAATTTTAAGATTCTTTCCTATAGTAAGGATGAATTTATACTGACTTATTATCCCTTTCTTGCCAAGATTTTCTCATAAGGGAAATATTTGTGTGACAGATGTGACAGCTGAAGTATCATGTCTTATTAATCAGAAATGGGTCACATGGACACACGGAGGGTACTGGCTGGGAAGATTGGGGTTGTGCTTTGGGTTGGGTCTGCCAACTAACAAGGATGGGAGCTTCACCATCCCTCCCCTCATCCGTTTCTAACTTCATTGAACTCAGTGAAGCTCAGTAATAAGAAAAAGAACAGAGATGGTTTGAGGCTCATATATAGAGAAGGGTGCTTATTTCCCAAATTACCTAATAATCAACTTTTACTTACAAAAGCTTAGGCTTGAAGGAGAAAGCGAGAGGGTTTACCCTACCTGCTTTCAAGACTTACTATAATATTACAGTAATTAAGAGAATGTGATATTAAAATGGGGAGAGACATATAGATATAGATGAATAGAACAGAATAAAAAGTAAAGAAATACATCCACATGTATATGGTCAATTGATTATCAACAAAAATGCCAAGGCCATTTAGTTGAGAAAACATGGTCTTTTTAACAAACAGCATTGGCATAATTGAATCTCTATATGAAAAAAACCCATATACACCATAAACAAATATTAACTTGAATTAATGTAAAAGCTAAAACTTCTGGAAGAAAATGTAGAAAAAAAAATTATGATCTTAGGTTAGGCAAAGATTTCTTAGAATACATAGAAGGTGCAAACCAAAACAGAAACAAATTAATAAACTAGAGTTCATCATAATTAAAAATTTCTGATGTTTAAAAGATACAGTCAAGAAAACAAAAAGGCAATACACAGAAACTATTAGTTTCCTTTCTTGCTGGTGGTCTGGAGGCAAGATGACAGATGATGGATGAACAGGCAACAAGGGCGAGAAGAATGAGGTCAGTGAAATGCTGGCCAGCTGCCCAAACCAACTCGAGCTTGACCCGCTTTTGATTTGATGGCATTCCCCACCATAACAAATTTTAATTTATTTATTTATTTATTTTTGAGATGGAGTTTCGCTCGTCACCCTGGCTGGAGTGCAATGGCACGATATTGGCTGACTGCAACCTCCGCCTTTTGGGTTCAAGCAATTGTACTGCCTCAGCCTTCCGAGTAGCTAAGATTACAGGCACACCATCACATCCAGCTAATTTTTGTATTTTTAGTAGACACAGGGTTTTGCCATGTTGGCCAGGCTGGGCTCGAACTCCAGACCTCAGGTGATCCTCCCACCTTGGCCTCCCAAACTGCTGGGATTACAGGCATGAACCACTGCACCCAGCCCATAACAAATATTTATGAAGTCTCTACTGTGAACCAGGTACTGGCAGGGCACACAGAAGGACAGAAATGGAGCTGAAAGCAAACAGGCAGTTGGCTGGCACAAAGAGAGAAAGATGAATGGCTGATTTTGTGAGACTAAATTAGTCCTTGATTTCAAAATGAGATAAGGAAGATTCAACGATTTAAAAATTATAGGCCTATTTTGCTTATAAACCTAACTAAAATGTTAGCTATCTAAATCCAACAGTGTATTTAAAAATTAATGATCAGTTGGTACAGCGTACACTGCTCAGGCGATGGGACGAAAATCGCAGAAATCTCCACTAAAGAACTTATCCATGTAACCAAATACGACCTTTTCCCCAAACACTATTGGGAAAAAAAAGATGCTGCAGAAATGAAAAAAAAAATTAATGATCAGGCTGAAGTTATCTTAGGAATGCAGGGAAAGTTCAACATCAGAAACAAAATGTAGTATAATTTACCACATTAGTAGACTGAAGGAGAATAATTATATACTTACCTACATTAATGTAGAAAAAGTATTTGATAATGTTCAACAGCAGTTCATGATTTAAACAGCAAAGCAGGGATAGACAAGAATTTCCTTAGGGTTATATGCCAATCTATAGCAGTATTTGGTAGATGCATTGCGTTTGGGTTCAAGAATTAGAAAAGAGGCCACATATGATGGCTTACACCGGTAATCCCAGAACTTTGAAAGGCTAAGGCGGGAGGATCACTGGAGCCCAAGATTTCAATACCAGCCTGGGCAACATAGTGAGACCCCATCTCTAAAAAAAAAAAAAAATGAGCTGGGCATAGTGGCACATGCTTGTAGTCCCAGTTACTAGGAAGGCTGAGGTGGGCAGATTGTTTGAGCTCGCGAGGTTGAAGCTTCTCAGTGAGCAGTGATTGTGCCACTGCACTCTAGCAGAGCAGCCTGGGCGACACAATGAGACCCTGTCTCTTAAAAAAAAAAAAAAGAACTAGAAAAGAATGCCTACTCTTGTTGCTGTTTTGCTGTTTAACAGTCCTGGAAGCCCTGGATAAAGCAAATGGAAACAAAAAGAAGTAAAATGAGACAAAACTGTCATTCTTTTAGGTAATACAATTACTTACAAAAAACAAAATCAATAAATTATTAGAACTAATAAAATAGATTCAGTATGGTTACTGTACACATAATTAATTTTCTAAAATCAAAATTATTTATCCATATCAAAAAACAATTACAAATATTGGAAAAATTAAGATACCATTCACAACTACAACAGATCTATAAGGCATCTAGGAATTAATTTAACAAAGAACACAAGACCTCTATAAAGAACACTTTTAGACTCTAATTATAAACATAGAAGATGGTGAATTAAATGAAGATAAATTCTACGTGCTTCGCTGGGACAATGCTTTTATACATGCATGGATATTTTCCCTAAATAAATCTATATATTTAGGGCAACTGCAGTTAAAATTCTGGCTGGATTTTTTTTGAGAAATTTAATAAATTTATGCTGCCATTTACATGAAAGCATAAAGGTCCAAGGAACAATGGAATACCATACTGCAATGAAAAATTAAAAATTACAGCTACTAAAACAAAATGGATCACTTTAAAAATATAATGTTGAATACATTTATGCATTTATATACTGTTAAAAATAGCAGTTCTATTACTTAGGAATTGATATGTGGATAATAAAACTGTAAAGGAAAGCAAAGAAAGTATCACTATTAAAACTGTAAGAATGGCTCTTTGAAGGGAGGTAGAAGTTTATATTTGGGAAAGAATACTGGAGAACTAGTGATGATTTCTTTTGACCTAGTTTGGTTACACAGTTGTTTTCCTTATAATAATTTGTGAAACTATATTTTTGTTTTACGTATGTGTGTATTACATTTTAAAATATACTGTTTTAGGCCAGGCGCAGTGGCTCACGCCTGTAATCCCAGTACTTTGGGAGCCTGAAGCAGGCAGATCACCTGAGGTCAGGAGTTTGAGACCAGCCAGGCCAACATGGCAAAAGCCTGTCTCTACCAAAAATACAAAAATTAGCCAGGTATGGTGGCAGATGCCTGTAATCCCAGCTACCAAGGAAGCTGAGGGAGGGGAATCTCTTGAACTTGGGAGGTGTAGGATGCAGTGGGCGAAGATTACACCACTGCACTCCAGCCTTGGTGACACAGCGAGACTCCATCTCAAAATAAATAAATAAATAAATAAAAATAATGTTTTAATTTTTTTGTAATTTTTCCAGTAATCTGCTTTTTAAAAATAAAGACTAAAAGGGAGCATTTTCTCCACCAGAGAACAAAATATACTAGAAAGCTATAGGGGTTTTTTAAAAATTAAAGGAGAGAGACTTTCTAAATAGTGTTGGAAAACTGCTTTGCCAAATGGAGAAATATAAAACTGGATGCCTAGCATTGCATACAAATATGGACTCCAGATGGACTAAAGACCTAAATGGAAAAAGGTAAAAACTATAAAGATAGTAGAAGAAAAACCTATCTTTGTAATCTAAAAATAGGAAAAAAATATTCAAATTTTAAAAGCAAGAATTATAAGGCAAAATATTGATAAATTTGATTACAAAAAAAGAAAAGATTTTTACTTTAAAAAAGGACACAATGGGCAGCATTAACAGACACATAGCAGACGGGAGAAGATAACTGCAATGCTGAATTCAACAGGGTTTAACCTAGAATAATTAACTTAGAATCTTCAAGGAACTCCTGCAAATGAACAGGAGGAAGAATTAATCCCAGTCGAAAAATGGGCAAAGAATAAGAATAGGGAATTTACAACAGAGAAACCCAAGAGGTTAACAAACATATAAAAAGCTGTTTAAACTCATTAAAAACTAAAGAAATGCAAACTAAAACAACTATGAGGTATCACTGTGCACCCATTAGACTGGCAAAAATGAGAAAGCTGGATAATATTTTGAAAAGATTATAGGACTATGCACTATGGATGTGAGGTAGGTTCATGCACATCCTGAAGAGGAGTCTGGCAATGCTTAGTCAAATTAAGCACAAGTATAATCTATGGCCTGGCAGTCTCCCTCTTGGGTGTATATCCCAAAGACATCCTCACACAGGTCCATGAATGGGCAAGCGTCACTCCATTCATTGCAGTACTCATGATGATGGAGGTGGTTGGACGCCATCTGGATATCCAACACTGGGGAAATAGACGAGCAAACTAAGGTAGATGCCTAACTTGAAGTATCACATTTAGAAGTAAAAAGCCAGATATATGCATAACAATATGGATTATACCAACAACCTGTGCTGACTGAAAAGAGCAAGAAACAAAATGACACAAATCACACATAACACTAAGTAAATAAAACATATATGCATCCAAGACACATGAACTCATACAAACAAAAGGACATACCTTAAACACATTAGAAAGCTTTCCCAGATATTTTTATGCTAAACCTTTGGCTAACTTTCTCAAAACCGCCTCATAATAAGCAGATGCTATCATTCTTTGGCCCTTCAGAAGGTCAACAAGCAAAATGACTTGAACATCTAAAAAAAAACTATTGCCATGATTTTTGCTGTTGACCCACCCACTGCTTTGACTGGACCACTTCTGCCTCTTGGTAACCATTGCTTTGACTGTGCTTTGTCTCTAGGATCACACCAGTAAAGTGAAAAATTTCTGATCTACAAAAGACAATGTCAAGAGGACGAGAAGACAAGTCACAGACTGGGAGAAAATATTTGCAAAAGAATAATATGTAACACACAATCTGAGACCTCATAAACATAACGCTGAATTATAAAAGGAAGCGGCAGGACATTACATACAGTGAAATACTAAAAATGTAAACTAAAAAAAATAAAGCGATACTATATTTTCGAGGTAATAATAATAAATAAGTAGAGCGTGTATAGGGCTTATAGTCTATGTGCCCTCACTGTTCTATGTGCCCTTCCAAATAGTCTGGTTGTCTAATTCCCTAGCCCTCTGAGGGAGGTACTACTTTTATTCCCTGTTGCAGCCATGAAAATGTGCCACTCAGATCTGCTGCTGAGCATGTAATTAACTAATCACCGAGCTATTGTACGCTAAATCCACCACATCCTTCACTCTGAGACCATACTTCCCACATGCTGCTTTCGGCCAGTGACTGAATGAATATTGCAGGGCTCTAAAGGCAAGACTCTTCTGGTGATATGGAGACTCCTCTGATAGGTGACTTTGGTCTAGTAGCCTAGCTAAAATATTATTAAAACTATGCTTCATCTACATCTGTGCCAATTCAACTCTTCTTCCTTTCCTCTCCCCTTCACAGGGATCAGACATACGTCACTGGCTGTCAGGTCTTCCAAAGTCCCTAGCTCTGTGGCAGGCAGCATCTGAAACAACCTCTACCTCCTGGTAACCATATCCTTGTGTAACCCTTTCATTGAGTGTTAGCTGGACCTAGAGACTTGCTTCTAATATATAGAATACAGTAAAGAGGTAGAATGCCACTTCTGAGAGTCAATTTCAAAAACACTGTGGCTTTCATCTTAAATGCACTCACTAGTGCTTAGCTTTCTCCTTAACTGTGAGGTAAGTTGGGCCGGGCACGGTGGCTCATGCCTGAAATCCCAGCACTTTGGGAGGCCAAGGCAAGTGAATCAGTTGAGGTCAGGAGTTTAAGACCAGCCTGGCCAAAATGATGAAACCCTGTCTGCACTAAAAATACAAAAATTATCCAGGTGTGGTGGCATGCACCTATGATCCCAGCTACTCAGGGGGCTGAAACAGGAGAATTGCTTGAACCTGGGAGGCAGAAGTTGAAGTAAGCTGAGACCACGCCACTGCACTCCAGCCTGGGCAATGCAGTAAGACTCTGCCTCAAAAAAAAAAAAAAAAATTGTGAGGGAAGCCAGCTGCCATTCTACAAGCTGCTCTTTGTAGAAAAGGGCAAAAAAATGAGGAAGGACTTTGGACAATAGCTAGTAAGGAACTAAGGCTCTCAGTCCAATAGCCCGTGAGGTACTGAATCCAGACAACAACCATGTAAGGGAAATGAGAGGTGACTCCTCCACACTATATGCTTCAGAAGAGACAAGAGCTCTGGCTGACATCTTGATTGCAGCCTTCTGAGGGATCTTGAAGCAGAGGCACTCAGCTAGGTCACTCCCAGTTTCCTGACATACAAAACCTCTGAGATAATAAATGTATATTGTGTTAAGCCACTAAATTCCAGGGGGTAATTTTTTATGCAGCAATAGACAATAAATCTCATCCTCTTTTTCTCTCACAAGTGTTCCCCCAGTAAATCCTCTGGGTGTCTAATGTCATTTTAGAATATGCTTTTTGGAGGACTCAATCTAATGCATCTCCATTTATAGATACAAAAACTGAGACACAGAGAGGTTCAAGAACTTTCCTAAGGTAACGCAGCTAGAAAGTGGTAGAGCAAAGACTCACATCTCAGCTTCAGGGCCAGTGTCCTTAATGGTCATGTTATAATTCTGTATGTGCATTACAAATATATAGTAATTAACTGGAAATACACTATATTCATTATAGTAGTTATGTCTGGAAACAGGGAAAAAAATAGAACTGGAGAGAGGAAGACAGGGGCATTTCAACATCACCTACAAAGTTTATTTCTTAAAAAATTCTAGGTGGGACACAGTGAGTCACATCTGTAGTCCCAGCACTTTGGGAGGCCAAGGTGGGTGGATCTCTTGAGTCCATGAGTTCAAGACCAGCCTGGGCAACATGCTGAAACCCCATCTCCACTAAAAATACAAAAGAATTAGCCGGGCGTGGTGACATATGCCTGCAGTTCCAACTACTCAGGAGGCTGAGGTGGAAGAATCACTTAAGCCCAGGAGGTGGAGGTTGCAGTGAGCCAAGATCACTAAACTGCACTCCAGTCTGGGCAACAGAGTGAGACCCTGTCTCAAAAAAAAAATTTTTGTTGTTTGTTTGTTTTCATCTAATACAAATAAAACCATCTTGGGTAGCAACAGCCTGGATATTTGCTATTTTACATTGTACAATTTTGTATTGGTTAGTATGTAAATAATCAAAACGTAGTTCAACATTGTTTTTTCCAATTCACTTTGCTTATTTACTCTGAAGAGCAGTAGTAATTGGGCCTGTATCTGTGGATCTACTCTTGGGGCGTTAATAAGAACTCATATTTCCAGTGTGCACTATGTTCCAGACCATGTGCTACATTATTAACATATGTTGGTATAAATATTCTCATTTTACTTAATAGGAAATTGTTGCTCAGGCAGCATAAATCCTTCAAACAGGAGAAATCTCACTTAAGTCTGAGTTCATGTTCTGTCTTTCGTAGCTTCTTAGGCATCTTCATTTATTTTAGTTACAGTTGATTTTCATTATTCATGGTAGTTATGTTCTATAAAGTAGCTAGTGAACATTGAATTAGCAAATATTGAGCCACTGCTCCTAGGGGAAATACATACTGAGCCATTGCTTCTAGGGATTGGAGGGGTGTGTGTGTGTGTGTGTGTGTGTGTGTGTGTGTGTGTGTGTATCTCATATCATGTATAATCTTAAAACCTGAAAGCAAGGCATTCTGATAGATCCTATTTTCTTTATTTTACAAAAGAGAAAACAACCACTTTGCACTCAATAGGATAGTGGTTATTATTTTTTAAATGGAAAATAGCAAGTGTTTGCAAGTACATGGAGAAAATGGAACATGTGCATTTCTGGTGGAAATGTTTTAATGACGTGGCTGCTGTGGAAAACAGTTCTGCAGCTCCTCAAAAAACTTAAAACACAAAATTACCATATGACCCAGCAATTTCACTCCTAGGTATATACCTAAAAGAACTGAAAAAAAAAAATTCAGAGAACGTGTACACCAATACTCATGTCGACACTATTCACTACAGGTGGAAACAATTCAAATGTTCATCAACAGATGGATCCATAAAATGTGGTAATGCATACAGTGGAATCTTATTCATCCGGAAAAAGGAATAAAATTCTGATACATGCTACAACATGGATGAAACTTGAAACATTGTGATAAGCGAGATAAGCCAGACAATAGACAACTATTTTCTAATTCCATTTGTATAAGTTTTCTAGACTAGGCAAACTCACCGAAAGTAGAATAGAGGTTACCAGGGGCTACAGGGAGGAGGGGATAGGGAGTTACTGTTTAATGATACAGAGCTTCTGTCTGGAATGATGAAAAAGTTCTGAAATTGGTCATAGTTGCAGGATTTTGTGAATGTACTTATGCCACTGAACTGTGCACTTAAAGATAGTTACAATGGTAAATTTTATGTTATGTATATTGGAACAAAGTAAAAGAAAATCATGGGGGATGGGGAAGAAAGAGAGAGAGAGAACGAGAATGTAGTTCAAAAGTGTTAAGTGAGTTGCCCGAGGCTGCTTCACGAATAAGCTAACAGATGCGAGTTGAGTTTCAAACTGGTTCCATTTCGCCGCAGAGCTGCAGCTTTCACACTACCCTGCACTGCCTCGTCCTCTGGCCATCAGCATGAGCTCTGAAATGAGGCAGAGTTGCCTTGTGTGACCTCAGCTGGATATGTTTGCGTTAGGCGACAAATTTTTCCATGCTCTGCATATGTCAGCAAATGACCATGAAAGTGCCAAAAGTGTTGATTTAGAGGGATTACAAGTAAACTTTAGCAAGTAGGGGAATGCACAAATATAGAATCTGTGCATAATGAGGAGGATCAACTGTATTTACTATATTGTATTTTTAGGTTTGGCAAGGTTTGGAAGTGATCCCCCAATAAGATGGGTACACATATGAGTAAGGGGCATAGTATCATTCTGGCTTTGCTTGGATGTACACTTCTTCAGCCTGTTTGGAAAACGTATCAATGTTCACACTCATTCATGCATATAAGAATTACCTGGGAACCTTGTTCAAATGCAGGTTCTGTGCCTCCGCAAAGGTTCAGATGATCTAGGGTTGAGCCCAGAAACCATTTCTTTTTTTTTTCTTTTTTTTATTATTATACTTTAAGTTCTGGGGTACATGTGCACAACGTGCAGCTTTGTTACATAGGTATACATGTGCCATGTTGGTTTGCTGCACCCATCCACTTGTCATTTACATTAGGTATTTCTCCTAATGCTATCCCTCCCCCAGCCCTCCAACCCTGCTACAGGCCCCAGTGTGTGATATTCCCCTCTGTGGGTCCATGTGTTCTCATCGTTCAACTCCCACTTATGAGTGAGAACATGTTTGGTGTTTGGTTTTCTCTTTTTCTTGTGTTACTTTGCTGAGAATGATGGTTTCCAGTTTCATCCATGTCCCTGCAAAGGACATGAACTCATCCTTTTTTTATGGGTGCATAGTATTCCATAGTGTATGTGTACCACATTGTGTTTATCCAGTCTATCATTGATGGGCATTTATTATGAACAGTGCTGCAATAAACATACATGTGCATGTGTCTTTATAGTAGAATGATTTATAATCCCTTGGGTATATACCCAGTAATGGGATTGCTGGATCAAATAGTATTTCTAGTTCTTGATCCTTGAGGAGTCGCCACACTATCTTCCACAATGGTTGAACTAATTCACACTCCCGCCAATGGTGTAAAAGCATTCCTATTTCTCCACTTCCTCTCCAGCAGCTGTTGTTTCCTGACTTTTTAATGATTGCATGAGATGGTATGTCATTGTAGTTTTGATTTGCATTTCTCTAATGAACAGTGATGATGAGCATTTTTTTCACGTTTGTTGGCTGCATAAATGTCTTCTTTTGAGAAGTGTCTGTTCACATCCTTCGCCCACTTTTTGATGGGGTTGCTTTTTTCTTGTAAATTTGTTTGAGTTCTTTGTAGATTCTGGATATTAGCCCTTTGTCAGATGGATAGATTGCAAAAATTTTCTCCCATTCTGTAGGTTGCCTGTTCACTCTGATGATAGTTTCTTTTGCTGTGCAGAAGCTCTTTAGTTTAATTAGATCCCATTTGTCTATTTTGGCTTGTGTTGCCATTGCTTTTGGTGTTTTATTCATGAAGTATTTGCCCATGCCTGTGTCCTGAATGGTATTGTCTAGGTTTTCTTCTAGGGTTTTTATGGTTTTAGATCTTACATTTAAGTCATTAATCCATCTTGAGTTAATTTTTGTGTAAGGTGTGAGGAAGGGATCCAGTTTCAGCTTTCTGCATATGGCTAGAGAGTTTTCCCAGCACAATTTATTAAATAGGGAATCCTTTCCCCATTGCTTGTTTTTGTCAGGTTTGTCAAAGATCAGATGGTTGTAGACATGTGCTGTTATTTCTGAGGCCTCTGTTCTGTTCCATTGGTCTATATCTCTGTTTTGGTACCAGTATCATGCTGTTGTGGTTAGTGTAGCCTTGTAGTATAGTTTGTAGTCAGGTAGCATGATGCCTCCAGCTTTGTTCTTTTGGCTTAGGATTGTCTTGGCTATGTGGGCTCTTTTTTGGTTCCATATGAAATTTAAAGTAGTTTTTTCCAATTCTGTGAAGAAAGTCAGTAGTAGCTTGACAGAGACAGCATTGACTCTATAAATTACTTTGGGCAGTATGGCCATTTTCACAATAGTGATTCTTCCTGTCCATGAGCGTGGGATGTTCTTCCATTTGTTTGTGTCCTCTTTTATTTCCTTGAGCAATGATTTGTAGTTCTCCTTGAAGAGGTCCTTCACATCTCTTATAAGTTGTATTCCTAGGTATTTTATTCTCTTTGTAGCAATTGTGAATGGGAGTTCACTCATGATTTGGCTATTTGTCTGTTATTGGTGTGTAGGAATGCTTGTGATTTTTGCACATTGATTTTGTATCCTGAGACTTTGCTGAAGTTGCTTATCAGCTTAAGGAGATTTTGGAGCCCAGAAATCATTTCTAAAAGCAGGTTCCAGTGATTCTGATGCATTTAGAAAAAACAATACATAGAAATTCTGACATATACAGAAATATATAGAAATCTGGGCCTGCCTCTCATTGATGAGCTGCAGCCAAAGACCTCCAGTAACACAACTACAGTCAAACAAATCTGAGTTCATTGGCTTGGCTCATTGCAACCAGGGAGACCACACACCATGGGGGGAACTTTGACAGCATTGCATTAAGAGTTAGAAAAAACTTTCCCAAGGAATTCAGCTTGTTAGGTATTATGGGGAAGGACTCAAGAAAGTGGGCACTAGCTATGGATTGGGTGCTGTCTGGAAATGAGCAATTCCATGACTGGGTATCATGATAATTTTTATCTAGAAGTCAGGAGAAATTAAGAGGGGCTAAATTCAATTGGTAGAAAACTGGCAGTTACTCTTACTGGGTGAGTTGGCGTTTTTATGGTTTCACAGTAGCCTTGGTTTTTTCTGTTGAACTCAAACACAGTTACAAAGTGGTCTTGTTTTTGTTTCACTTCATCATGGACACAGAGTGATCTCACCTAATATAGGTGCTCTAGGAGATTGTTTATGTTCAGCAGGAGGAATCCGTGGCTTAGCTACAAGTGCCGTCAGCCCTAAGGCCCAGTTGCTAGTACCAGGTCAGCTCCCAGCTATTAAGAGCTGTGTTTTTCTTTCATTTTTCTTTTCTTTCTTTCTTTCTTTTTTTTTTTAATTAAGATACGGGGTCTTGCTCTGTCACCCAGGTTAAAGTGCAGTGGCGCAAGCATAACTCAAGGGATCCTCTTGCCTCAGCCTTCTGAGTAGCTGGGATTGCAAGCTCATGCCACCACATTTAGCTAATTTTTTTTTTTTTTTTTTTACTTAAAAAAACTGTATTATTATCTCGCTTTTTTCTTTCTCACTCTTGGGCATCAGTTGTTTGTCCTTTTCCTCCTTCTTCCATGGTCCTACCACACCTCCTTTTTCCATTTTTTGCCAATGTTTGACCAGTTTCAAGTCACACTGCAGACACTGGGAGGAACAGCCTTTGCTTACCTTTCCTTTCACAATCAGCTTGTCTAATACGTGAACAAAATGTCCCATTCTCTGACGGATAGCAGCTCCTGTAGTTACTGCTAATACATATATGTGTGCACATGTGATAGAGAAAAATGGCTCCCAAATACCCACAATAAGATCAAAGTAAGGTGATACTTTAAGTTACTATTAGGTTGGTGCATTGGTTCTTTTAATGGCAAAAACCACAATTACTTGTGCACCAACCTAATATTTCGAGAGAAGAAATTTTGTCTTTTATGTAGTTTTTGGCACATCATAAATGTTTAGTAAATATGAAAGGTGACATTGGTTGTAATCTCGGGGAGTAAAAGAAGGAAGTCATGATATTAAAAGGAATCAAGTAGTTTATCTCATTTTAAGTCCTCAGAGAAGCTCTAAACACCTCTAACAAATAGCTCTAAAAGTGTTGCAGTAAAAAAGATGTGGATTTAGTGGTCAAAAGGGCATTAAGACAACCAAAACATAGGCTGGGTGTGGTGGCCCACTCTTGTAATCCCAGCTCTTTGGGAGGCTGAGGCGGGCGTGATCCTTTGAGGTGATGAGTTTGAGACCAGCCTGGCCAACATAGGTGAAACCCCATCTCTACTAAAAAAAATTAGCCAGGCATGGTGGCACATGCCTATAATCCCAGCTACTTGGGAGACTGAGGGAGGAGAATTGCTCGAGCCTGGGAGGTGGGGTTGCAGTGAGCCAAGATGGCGCCACTGTACTCAAGCCTGCGTCTCAGAATGAGACTCTTTCTCAAAAAAAAAAAAAAAAAAGAAAGAAAGAAAAAAGAAAACCAAAACATAGTTTAGATATTGATTGTAGAAATAGAGAATCTACTACTTTTTAAGAATCTTAGGGTGGCCAAATTATATTTTCCCTTGCTTCTGAATCTGCCTTGGATGCTGACTAAGACTGATGGGTTTGCAAGGTCAAGCAAATGGTTGGTAAAACTCAGATCTTTGTAAATGGAGTGATGATTACTATAAATATGCTAATTGTCACTAACTAGAAATGCTTAAATTTAAGCATTCTCAATATACTTTTTTTTTTCTTAAGACAGAGTCTCACCCACTCTGTCGCCCAGGCTGGAGTGCAGTGGCATGATCTCCACTCACTGCAACCTCCGCCTCCTGGGTTCAAGCTATTCTCTTGCCTCAGCCTCCTGAGTCGCTGGGGATTACAGGCTCATGCCACAATGCCCTACTAATTTTTGTGTTTTTAGTAGAGAAGAGGGTTTCACTATGTTGGTCAGGCTGGTCTCGAACTCCTGGCCTCAAGTGATACCTCCACCTCAGCCTTCTAAAATGCTGGGATTATAGGCGTGAGCCATTGTGCCCAGTGTCTCAATATACTTTTACTTGCTTAGAATCCAGGAATTAGAGATGTCAAGTATTTATATAATTAAAAACAAAAAAACAAAAAAACAAAACAAAACAAAAAACATGATTTACCCATTAAAAATATTTCTGTCCCAGCCCGGCATGGTGGCTCATGCCTATAATCCCAGCACTTTGGGAGACCAAGGCAGGCAGATCACCTGAGTCCAGGAGTTGGAGACTAGCCTGAACAACATGGTGAAAACTGTCTCTACAAAAAATACAAAAACAAATTAGCTGAATATGGTAGTGCTCACCTGTAGTCCAAGCTACTCGGGAGGCTGATGAGGTGGAAGGATCACTGGAGCCCAGGAGGTCAAGACTGCAGTGAGCCATGTCATACCACTGCACTCCAGCCTAGGCGACAGAGTGAGATCCTTGCACCACTGCACTACAGCCTGGGTGACAGAGTGAGACCCTGTCTCAAAACAAAGAAAAGAAGAGAAAAGATTTTTGTCCTTATCATATATCTGGGCAATGTTCCCCATTACCCCATCAACAAATTTTAATTAAAATTTTTGAATTATTATGCCGATAAGCCAAGTCTCTGACAGTTCAAAATAACAAAATGAGTGTTTTAGTGCCTAAACAAGAAGATCTACTGTTACCAAAAAAGGGAAAGTAAAGAATTGGGATGAAACAAGCTCAGGAGAAAAAGAGAAATCACATCAACTTGGCAAATGAATTATTTCTAGATAATGTATTCATAGCAGCTCTTCAAATTCCAGGTGATCTTAGTTCCTTTCTAAAACAATACACTCTTTCAAAACTCTATTTTAAAAGGAAAAAAAAATCACATTGCCAAATGTAGACGACATCATTACCCTTTTACTGTCATTACCTCTTAATTTCTTTACATGTCTGGAAATAGAAAATATGTGGAAAGAGAGATATAAACATATAGATTATACTCTCCTTTTTTTGAGGCCAATTTTATTTCAATCTTGATAGTCATATTGAAGCACATGGTTACTCTGCAAATGATCCAAGTAAAATATATGTTTTAAGATCTTTACTGATGTGTTGACAATATATACCAATAAAACAGTTTTATAAAAAGAAGCCCAGTAGTGGGCAAATGTAAGTGTATTTTAGTTTGTATCAAAAACTAAAATAATAAACTTGACTGTTTACAACATTTTAAATTGAAATGTATACCACATAGTTATTTGCCAACGCTCATTATAAGAGTCGGAAGATGGAAAATATGTTCCTTTCATTCCATTTGCCTTTAGTTCCATTTTAGAGACATACAGAAAAATTAAAAAAGAAAAATAGTCACCAAGCTTACAGTTTAAGAAAAATAAGTTTAAAGAAAATCTAGGTGGATCTAGAAATGAACGTGCATGGCCAGGTACGGTGGTTCACACCTGTAATCACAGGCCACTGGGAGGTCGAGGCGGGTGGATCGCTTGAGCCCAGTAGTTGGAGACCAGCTTGACCAACATGATGAGGCTCCATCTTTACTAAAAATACAAAAATTAACTGGGAGTGGTGGCACGCACCTATAATCCCAGCTACTTGGGAGGCTGAGGTGAGAAAATCTCTTGAACCCAGGAGGTGGAGACTGCAGTGAGCCAAGGTCGTGCCATTGCCCTCCAGCCTGGGCGAAGAGTGAGACTCCATCACACACACACACAAAAAAAAAGAGAGAGAGAAAGAAAAAAGAAATGACTATTCCTAGAACTAACAAGGCAGAAGTACACAGAGGTAGGATGGATAGAGAAAGCATGGTTTTATCTGCCTCTGTCCAGCTGTCCAACCATACTTAGACTCGGTCTCTCTCTGACCCTTGAAGATCTTGAGCTTCTTAACTTTATACAGCAAACTAGAGTTCAAGTACTTTATTGTTAAAATCTAGATGATCATATGACTCTGATTATAACCCTTATTTTCCTGGCTTTTAAAGCCAGGTGAATTATTTATGTAATAGTTAAAAATGGAAAAATCTCTGTGGAGTTTACTCAGTGAACAACAACCAGAATAATACCAAAGAAAAAAAATTCTAAAAAAAAAAATACCTCAGTGGTGAAATAAAATGCAAAACGGAAAAAAAAAAAAAGAAAAAAAATTCTAGTTAGGAGAAGAATGAAAAGGTGTTTCAATGTCATGAATGTGTTGAATTTATATATACATGTATGATTTAGGTTTATTTATGAAATTAAACCATCTTCTCTGTGAGACGCACATCTGCAAGAACTTTTTAACATGTGATGAGATCTCACAATCATGAGAATGGCATTTTAGGTGTGCTCTCTTTTAGGGTGAATGCACTACAGTTTTACTCAGTCTGTTCATGTGTTTAATTGCCTTCTGTTATTATTTTTTATGCAAGAAATCTAGCCAGAGACCAGTGAATCAAAACAATTATGTTTGGCTTGTGTTCCTTCAAATGAGAACAGATCTTACCAATTGCAGCAAAGTTCACCCTTAACCTGAGCACCTCATCCACACCTGTTCTTTCAATAATCTGTCTCAGATCATCTAGTCAGGCAGAATGGAGGGATTAGGGCATTGTTCAGGTAAATCAAGCCACCAAAAATAACTTGGAGGAAAAAATATATTTTCTAAAGTACAATATGGTTACTAATTTACACCAATTGGTTTCAAATATGCATTTTATTCACCAGATAAGCAATTGCTCAACACTTTCTCTTAGCTAGGTAGTTAATATTCATGTAATAATGTGTGTATGATACCAGTTATAGATATAAAAACAGTGGTCAGAGGCCAGGCGCGGTGGCTCACACCTGTAATCCCGGCACTTTGTGAGGCCGAGGTGGGCGGATGCCGAGGTGGGCGGATCACGAGGTCAAGAGATTGAGACCATCCTGGCCAACATGGTGAAACCCCATCTCTACTAAAAATACAAAAATTAGCTGGGCGTGGTGGTGGGCGCCTGTAGTCCCAGCTACTCGGAAGGCTGAGGCAAGAGAATCACTTGAACCCGGGAGGTGGAGGTTGCAGTGAGCCGAGATCATGCCACTGCACTCCAGCCTGGCAACAGAGTGAGACTCCATCTAAAAAACAAACAAACAAACAAAAAAAAAACAAAACAGTAGTTAGAACTACATGGAAAAGATTGAACACATTGAACTGAGTCTTAACATTTGGAGAATCATTGTAATATTTGAGCAGCAAGACCACTATTTTCGTATGACCACTGACTAGCATGGAGATGGGGCCGGGCGTCGTGGCTCATGCCTGTCATTCCAGCACTTTGGGAGGCCGAGGCAGGTGGACTGCTTGAGGCCAGGAGTTCAAAAACAGCCTGAGAAACATGACAAGACCCCATCGCTACCAAAAAAAAAAAAAAAAAAAAAAAAAAAAGCAAAACAAAACAACAATTGAATGGAAATGACAATATAATTCAGCAAACTTATAAAATGAACGTTTTTGTCTTTCTGATATTACCATGTTCACAAAGACGCAGCCACGGTGGGAAAACTAGAATGAGGTCATTTCCCCCAAATCCTTGATAAAACATTATCTCTCTTTCTGCAGTTTTTAAGCTCTGATTGTTCTAAAGCATTGTTGGCTTCTCTTACACCTCTCCACATTAGGCCCCTCTGTGATTGGCACAACAGGCTGTCCAGACCAGCTTACCCAGAACTCCAAGAGAGGGATTCCAGACTGGTTTGGCAAATGCATGCAGCTACTCCTGGGCTAGAGTTCCTTCTCTGCAGTGATGCTGGCATTATTCTTGTTTTTTTCACTGTTTTTCCTCTAAGTACATTTATTTCTAAATATTACTTGTATTCATATATTTTAATGTCAGTTTTCCCCTTATTATTTAACTCTTTTCTATCATCAGTTCCTAAATTCATTTATTTCACATCATTGTTAAATTTTATCTTCTTATAAAAAAGGATCTACTTGGGATTTATATTACATTAAACTTTTTTTCCTTATCTTTTAGTTAATTTACTTTCCCACTCTCCAGTACATTTTTCTGTTTAATAGCATCTTAGCTACAGTTTTCTGTTTAGTTCATCCAGTTAGTATCATCCCGCTTTCTACAGTATATTCTCACTTTTCATGTGTATCTTTATCCCCTGGAAAAAAAGGTACATTTGCAGTTTTAACTTAGAGGTTAAAAAACTCATATAACTTGGGTAACTCAATTCTCAACACTTTGTGGGCAATTTTGGAAATAGGAATGAATTACAATGACCTTTTAGCATGGTTTGAGTTATCCTGACCTTTGCACCTGTCAACAGATAGTCAAGGTTCTTGTACAAACTTGGACTTGGGAATTGGAATTCAGCATCAAACCTACCTTAAAGTAGACGAATATGCAAAGAGAATATAGGAAAAAGTAGAAGGGAAAATCAGCTTAAGAGAAGAAGACCAGAGAAGTGTTGTTTTTTTTTTTAATAAAACTTTCAGAACCAATAATCTACTTATCTGATATTATTATCCTTATTTTATTATGATTTTAATTTTAATAGTTTTCGGGGAACAGGTGGTGTTTCGTTGCATGGAAAGGTTCTTTAGTGGTGATTTCTGAGATTTTGTTGAACCCATCACCCAAACAGTGTATGCTGGACCCAGTGTGTAGTCTTTTATCCCTCACCTGCTCCCACCCTTCACTCCAAGTCTTCAAAGTCCATTATATCACTCTATGCCTTTGCATTCTCATAGCTTAGCTCCTGCTTATAGGTGAGAACATATGATGCTTGGCTTTCCATTCCTAAGCTACTTCACTTAGAATAACAGTCTCTAACTCCATCCAAGTTGTTGCAAATGCCATTATTTTGTTCTTTTTAATGGCTGAGTAGTAGTCCATGGTACATATATATGTATACCACATTTTCATTTTTTGTTTTGTTTTGTTTTGTTTGTTTTGAGATGGAGTCTTGCTCCGACACCCAGGCTAGAGTGCAGTGGCGCCATCTCAGCTCACTGCAACCTCTGCCTCCTGGGTTCAATTGATTCTCCTGCCTCAGCCTCCCAAGTAGCTGGGATTACAGGTGCCCCCCACCAGACCTGGCTAATTTTTGTATTTTTAGCAGAGATGGGGTTTCACCATCTTGGCCAGGCTGGTCTCAAACTCCTGACCTCGTAATCCACCTGCCTCAGCCTCTCAAAGTGCTGGGATTACAGGCGTGAGCCACCACCCCTGGCCCCACATTTTCTTTATCCACTTGTTGGTTGATGGGCATTTAGGTTGGCTCCATATTTTTGCAACTGCAAATTGTGCTGCTATAAACATGCATGTGCAAGTGTCTTTTTCATGTAATGACTTCTTTTCCTCTGCGTAGATACCCAGTGGTGGGATTGCTGGCAGTTCTACTTTCATTTCTTTGAGGAATCTCCACACTGTTTTCCATAGTGGTTGTACTAGTTTGCATTCCCACAAGCAGTGTAACAGTGTTTCCTTTTCACTACATTCATGCCAACATCTGCTATTTTTAAATTTTTTAATTATGGCCATTCTTGCAGGAGTAAGGTGGTATCTCACTGTGGTTTTGATTTGCATTTCCCTGATAATTAATGAGGTTATTTTTTCATGTTAGCCATTTGCGTATCTTCTTTTGAGAATTGCCTATTCATGTACTTTGCCCATTTTTTGATGGGATTATTCAGTTTTTTTCTTCCTGATTTGTTTGAGTTCCTTGTAAATTCTGGATATTAGTCCTTTGTCAGATGCATAGTTTGTTGAGTATCCTCTCCCACTCTGTGGGTTGTCTGTTTACTCTGCTGATTATTTCTTTTGCTGTGCAGAAGCTTTTTCGTTTACTTAGGTCTCATCTACTTATCTTTGCTTTCATTGCATTTGCTTTTGGATACTTAATCATTAACTCTTTGGCTAAGCCAATGTCAAGAAGAGTTTTCCTGATGCTATCTTTCATAATTTTTATGGTTTCAGGTCTTAGATTTAAGTCTTTGATCCATCTTGAGGTGATTTTCGTATAAGGCGAGAGATGAGGATCCAGCTTCATTCTTCTTCATGTGGCTTGCCAATTATCCCAGCGCCATTTGTTGAATTGCGTGTCCTTCTCCATTTTTATGTTTTTGTTTGCCTTGTCAAAGAACAGTTGGCTGTAACTATTTGGCTCTATTTCTGGGTTCACTATTCTGTTCCATTTGTTTACATGCCTGTTTTCATATCAGTACCCATGTACTGTTTTGGTAACTTTAGCCTTGTATAGTTTGAAGTCAGGTAATGTGATGCCTTCAGATTTGTTCTTTTTGGTTAGTCTTGCTTTGGCTATGAGGGGTCTTTTATTGTTCCATCTGAATTTTAGGATTGTTTTTTCCAGTTCTGTGAAGAACAATGATGGTATTTTTATGGGAATTGTATTAATTTGTAGATTGCTTTTGGTGGTATGGTCATTTTCACAATATTGATTCTATCCATCCATGAGTATGTGATGTGTTTTCATTTGTGCTGTCTATGATTTTCAACAGTATTTTGTAGTTTTCCTTGTAGAGATCTTTCCCCTCCTTGGTCACCTATACTCTTAAGTATTTTATTTTATTATCTTTAATTAAGTGTCTATTGATTCCATGTACTCTGTTGGCTGCCTAGGTTGTATTTGTGGTTTAGTTGCTGAGGGAGACTTTTCTGGACTGGGAAGTGGTCAACTTGCAGGTTGGTAAAAAAAAAAAAAAAAAATTACCAACAACAGTATAGGTTTGAAAAAAGAAAGTTTATTAGAAAGAACAGAAGAGTTCAGTCTTCTGCAGCTGGGGTGCCTCAGCAAGAGGAGTGAGCACCCCGCAGTGGATTTTTCCTTAGGAGCATTTATGGACCTTAAGGCCGGAGCTCAAGGGTAATTTGAACCACATTAGCCACACAGGTCATGATAAATGATTACATTTGTAGACATTTTAGTGCCTTAATGTCAGCAAGGGTTGCACAATGAGTTTCAGCATGGAATTTGGAGATGTATAGAAATTCTAGTTACTTATACATTTTTGAGAGGAAAGAAATTTGGAACCAGATGCCTGCTTTAGATAATAGGGAAATCTGAGGCCAGGTGTGGTGGCTCATGCCTGTAGTCCCAGCACTTTGGGAAGCTGAGGTGAGTGGATCACCTGAGGTCAGGAGTTTAAGACCAGCCTGGCCAACATGGTGAAACCCTGTCTCTACTAAAAATACAAAAATTAGCTGGGCATGGTGGCAGGTGCCTGTAATCCTAGCTACTCGTGAGGCTGAGGCAGGAGAATCCTTAAACCCAGGAGGTAGAGGTTGCAGTGAGCCAAGATCGCTCCATTGCACTCCAGCCTGGGCGACAAGAGTGAAACTCTGTCTCAGAAATAATAATAATAATAATAATAATAATAATAGGTAAGTCTGATTACTTCCAATTTCCCCACATAAGGAGTTTTGCCTCCAGATGCCCTGGGTTGTTTGTTTGTTTGTTTGTTTGTTTGTTTTTGAGATGGAGTCTCCCTCTGTCGCCCAGGCTGGAGTGCAGTGGTGCGATTTCAGCTCACTGCAGCCTCTGCCTCCTGGGTTCAAGCGATTCTCATGCCTTAGCCTCCAGAGGAGCTGGGACTAAGGCATGTGCCATCAGACACAGCTAATTTTTGCATTTTTAGTAGAGACGGGGTTTCACCATGTCAACCAGGCTGATCTTGAACTCCTGGTGCCTCAGCCTCCCAAAGTGCTGGGATTACAGGTGTGAGCCACCATGCCTGGTCCAGGTGGCCTGTTTGGTGGTCACCAGGTGGTCTTTGCTCACTTCTAAATTTCTCAATAAGGAGTTTTTGTCTCCGGGGCCTGCTCAATGGTCAACAGGTGATTTTCGCTCTCCTTTCTCCCCAAGTTGTCATTAAGAGTCCTCTCTTCAGGGTGGCCTCTTTACTTCTTAAATATCCAAGTGCTTCCCAAATGGGGCAGGGGAAAAAACAATAATAAATCAATCAGTAAATACTCAGGTGCCTCTGAAAGTATTTTTGCTTTCTGGAAAACAAAACAAAGGTTCCAGGCTCATTTTAATTTTTCCTACCCCAAGACACAGGATCAGATCTTTTGAAAAGCCCTTGTTTATTTTAACTGAGAACAATACTGGAAAAAAAAGAAAAAAATCAAATTGAGCGCTGGAGTACATGAGATTGTTTTACACAACTGTTGGAAGGAGGCAGAATGACATCAGAGAAGATACTACTCATTACTGCAGAACAGCAATAACGTCCTAAAAAGAACAATGATTTCACATTAATGGTTTCAATTTATCTCTTCTTAACTCCCTTTTGTCTTGCTCTATTAAAAGAAGTTATTTTTCTACTTTCTATTTTACACTAATTTAACATGCTATATTATAGACTGTCATACTGAACCATGTTTCTTAATTATTGTGTTATACCTTAAAACTTCTTAGAATTCTTCTAAAAATTCCTAGAATTCTAATTTTTTAAAAATCCTCAACCCAGGTATTCTGAAATTGCCTCCAACATATGCCAGTCCAGGGGGATCTTCCTGTCCCCTTATCAGCATTACCAGAAACTCCATCTATCTTGAAAAGATAAGCAAACTCATCCTCCCTCACGAACACAACCACAAATCCAACCCAGCCTGATAAGTAGAATCAATCAATGGACACTTAAAGAAGATAATAACATCCAATGAGCAAATCATTGGTCCTCCAAGTTTGTTCATTTGTTTTTTTAACAATGCTTCTCTAGCCTTCTTTTGAGTTGATTTTTCCTCTTTTTTTATGCTTGTGCCAAATAATATGCTCGTTTGTTTGCATATTCATTTATTTTAAGGCTGTCTCAGGGCTGAATTCCAATTTTAGAAGCCCTTGGATACCGAACTATTATCTCTTTGTTGCACAAACCCAATTATACAAACCAGGCAAACTAATCTGAAAATAAAACTAAATTATAGCCAAAATCATTAGAAAACTTTATTAAATGGAATAGTTAGTTAATTCTATTCCTAGAAAGTTTATTTGGAATAATTGTTTTATTTTTGTTGACTCTGCTGTACTCCATAGAATTACTTCATAAGAGATGAAAGCTCAATTGAATTATATCATACTTCTATATTCAAATTACTGCTAGTTATTCACCTAATAGCATTGCATGCAATTCCCAGACACCTTGGCCCATCTACAGGGACTTATAGTCCAACATTTTTTTAACTCAGCAAATTATAGCTACAGAAAGTTTTAGTGGAACTTATCCAGATTCTTGATGGATTAAAACACCCCATGGCTATACACCAATACAGCAGTCTATGATAAGTGCCCAGTTACCAGAGAGATAAAACACAGATTTGTCAATAAAGACCCTAGCCCCATCCCCAAGAATTTGATTATATTAAAATTATTTTAAAGAAAAAGAAAAAAAGAAGAAAAAATTATTTCCATTTCAATTGGAAGCATAGGTAGGGAAATATCCCAGCTAAAGAAATACGCACAGTGGCTCACCCCTATAATCCCAGTACTTTGGGAGGCGGAGGTGGGTGGATTACTTGAGGCCAGGAGCTCAAGACCAGCTTGGGAAACCCCATCTCTACTAAAAATACAAAAAAATTAGCCAGGCTTTGTGTCAAATACCCTAGTCTCAGCTACTCATGAGGCTGAGATAGGAGGATTGCTTGAGCCCAGAAGCTCGAGGATGCAGTCAGCCGAAATCACGCCACTGCACTTCAGCCTGGGTGACAGAGTAAGACCCTGTCTCAAAAGGAAAGAAAGAAAAAAGAAAGAAAGAAAGAAGAAAGAAAAAAGAAAGAAAGAAAGAAAGAAAGGGAGGAAGAAAGAAAGAAAGAGAGAGAAAGAGAGAAAGAAAGAGAAAGAGAAAGATGCTCATCTTGAGTTTTAGTGTACCATACATGTCAAACATCTTTTTGATGATGGAAGGATAGAGGTTTACTCCATTGTAACCAAATGGAAGAAAAAAAATTGAAGGTCCATATAGGCAGGTGTGTAGCTTTGTGTCAGGAAACTGAGGAAGTTGAAGTTTGATAGTTTCTGTTTCCTCATGAACTATGATTTGCCTTGGGTTGTCCAGAGAGATAATCATATTAATTGCAAAGAGTGACATGGTTGTCTGTCTTTTTCCAATAATTTTACCTCACTTACTCTGCTTGCCTTATTGAATTGGCTAGAATATCCGGTAAAATGTTGAATAGTACTTACTACTGATTATGCAGGTTCATTTCGGTTCCTGACTTTAGCTAGAATACTTATACTATTTTACTATTAAGTATGGCACTGGCCATGGTTTTCTGGTCTATTCTTTCTATCAAACTAAGAAGCTTTCTTCTACTCCCAGGATATTAAATTTTTTGTTTTAGTTCTTGCTTTAAAATCAAGAATGTGTGTTACATTTTATCAAATGTTTTTTGTCATTTAAAAACATATGTTTTTCTACCTTAATCTCTTTATATAATGGACATTACTACATTAAAATGCCAATACTATTTCATACAATTCAACAAATTTTTTTTAGTATTTTCCATGGGCCAGCTCCTAATTTAGAAGTTGGATATTTGGTGAACAAAACATATATATATATATACATGCACACACACACACACAGACATATATATACATATAATATACATATGTATGTAATATATATATATATTTGTTTTGGTTTGGTTTTGGTTTTCTTTTTTTTGAGGTGGAGTCTTGTTCTGTTGCCCAGGCTGGAGTGCAGTGGTGGGATCTTGGCTCACTGCAACCTCTGCCTCCCAGGTTCAAGCGATTCTCTTGCCTCAGCCTCCAGAGTAGCACAGATTACTGGCACCCACCCCTATGCCTGGCTAATTTTTGTATTTTTAGTAGAGATGGGGTTTCACCATGTTGACCAGGCTAGTCTCGAACTCCTGACTTCAAGTGATCTTCCCACCTTGGCCTCCCAAAGTGCTGGGATTACAGGCGTGAGCCACCACAACTGGCCCAAAACATATGTGTTTTTAAAATCCCTGCCATCACCAAGTTTATACTCTAATGGATGCATCTAACCTAGCACTTTTGCCTCTAGGAATTTATTCTACAGACCTATGCTTAAATGTACATAGGCAAAAGGGTATTTGCTGGAGCAGTTTTCTGCATTGAAGAACATCCAATAATAGGCAAGTGATAAAGCAATGATGGCATATTGGTATGTAGAACTATGCAGCCATTAAAAGATTCAGATAGACACATGTATTTTCACATAAAAAGTTCTATAAGATACATTAATTTTTTTAAAAAAAAGCATACATTATAGATCCATAGAAGATGTATATGTTCATAATACAGATTTATAGAAAACAAAGTGAAGGTTATGAATCAAACTGTAACAGTGGTGGTTACCGCTGGTAAGGGAATTAGGAATGGGAGTAGGGTGAACAGAAACCCCAGTGTTACTCTATAAATTTTTCTATTGTTTGAACCATTTGCAATGAGAATTTATTTGTGTATCATTCGTGTAATTTTAAAAAGACAGAAAGAAAAAAATAGCATGGAACTGCTGTGAAACCAGCAAAATTTTGACAGATGGTCTGTCAGAACTAATAAGAAAAAATGCAAGCATTGGGAAAATAACATAGAAAAAATATCAGGTCAATATCCTCAGTTAATTAAAACTAAGAGAGAAAAGGAAGAGAGATGTAGAAAAACAATCTAAAAAACGGGAATTTAAAACCAAAGTAGGACTTGAGAGAGACCTTGAGGAGCCATTAACTGTGACCACAGCACATTACATCTGTGATTTATGAAGATTATTTTATCAAAATCAGAGTATCACGAGTCTTCCAGCTCTATTTCAGAGAGGCTGGAAGGCATCGTTTCATTTCAGCACCCAAGAGGAAATGATCAAGAGCCAAGAAAGATTTAAATATCTTCAGAGACAAGAGTTTTGCTTGCCAGCTTTTAGGCAGCCAAGATTCCTTGTCATGATGAACCAAGACGCTGAGCAGAGAACAGATTCTTAAGAAAAAGGCAGGGACCAAGCAGAATGACATCTGCAAGTCTGATGTTTTTTATTCAAGAGTCTTGTCTTTTTTCTTATTAAAAAAAAGCTGTAGGCTGAGCATGGTGGCTCATGCCTGTAATCCCAGCACTTTGGGAGGCTGAGAGGGCGGATCACGAGGTCAGGAGATCGAGACCAGCCTGGCCAACATGGTGAAACCCTGTCTCTACTAAAAATACAAAAATTAGTGGGGCGTGGTGGTGGGCATCTCTAATCCCAGCTACTTACTCAGGAGGCTGAGGCAGGAGAATCGCTTGAACCTGGGAGGCGGAGGCTGCAGTGAGCTGAGATCATGCCACTGCACTCCAGCCTGGGCAACAGAGTGAGACTCCATCTCAAAAAAAAAAAAGTAAATTAAAAAAAATTTTGGTAACTGCTGCTCCAGACAAAATATTGCACCCAGCAGCTTTCTGAATATTCAGCTGTCCATTTCACTGACCATCCTTAATTTTGCCTATTGCCCAATGGTTTATAAAACACTTTCTCACACATTATCTCAGGCTGTTCTCACAACAACAAACCTGGTCCTGGTACCACTGATCTTATTTTATAAGTGAAGAATCCAAGCTCAAAGAAGTTGCTTCAACAAGGTCACACAAGTGAATGGCATAGCTGGGATGTAAATCTATGTCTGCTGACTCATATGTTCCTCATCAAAATAATTGCCCAGGCAGAGAGAGTTAATGTATTTGATTTTTCCTTGGATAATCTTTGTGTGTTGGTGCAAGAGAAGGCAAGTAGGAAGTTTTGCATGGAGCAGAAGACCTGGGATAGAAAATAAGCTCGGGGAAGCATGTAAAAAAGGAAGTGAATGAGCAGTCTTAACGTAGTTGGAAGGTTTTTTATCTGTTATGATTAGGCATACAAAATGCCACTAAGGAGCTCTGCAAAGGGAAATGTCATGATGAAAACTGTGTTTAAGAGAAATTATTTGAAGAATTCAGCGTAAAAGGAAATGAGAAAAAATGGTGTATTAGAAACAAGGAGTCTGGGGCCATACATCAAAAAATGATGAGATTGGAGACATCAAGCGCAGGAAGATTCTCAAGGCCCAGGAAAGAAGAACCATTCAAACTGTGAATGAAGAACGAGTCAAAAGAGGCCAGGCGCGGTGGCTCACGCCTGTGATCCCAGCACTTTGGAAGGCCGAGGCAGGTGGATCACCTGATGTCAGGAGTTTGAGACCAGCCTGTCCACCATGGTGAAATCCCCGACTCTACTAAAAATACAAAAAATTAGCCAGGCGTGGTGGCAGGCGGCTGTAATCCCAGCTACTTGGGAAGCTGAGGCAGGAGAATCACTTGAACCCAGGAGGCTGAGGTTGCAGTGAGCTGAGATCGTGTCACTGCACTCCAGCCTGGGCAACAGAGTGAGACTCAAGTCTCCAAAAAAAAAACAAAAAGCAAAAATAAAACAAGAATGAGTCAAAAAACATACAGGAAGGCTTTATATCAAGTACACCAGACTGACAGTGATGCTAGTAACTGGTAGAGATGTTGAGAGGGTGATTAGAGATGACCCAGCCAATGACTGATAAGTAAAGCTTCAGGTGTCGATAATTGAGCCTCCCATAAGAAATTGGTGGCACAAATCTGGAGAAAACTGAGAAATTAGTGCTAGACATTTACAAATAGTCATTTATTTAGGTGATCATTAGAGAATAGAGGGTTAAAAGAGATGAGAAAACAAAAGTTGATTTTGTGTAAGAAAAGAGGTCTGGACAGGTCCACCCAGATGTAGCCAGAAGTGAACCTCTGGCCAGACAGGAGGGTTCAATCAGATAGCAAAGGTTTCAGCAAACAGCATCAGCCAAAGCAGGAGGGTGAAATAGGGATCGTTAATCTACCCAATAAGTTCTGCAAGTCTACAAACACAGTTTCACGAACCATGGTAAACTCTGGTATCACAGCAGAGGTTGTAATCAAACAAATATCCTCTTTGCTTTTGCTACCTTCTTATTCAGTGGAGGCAGTCCTACACTTAAAACTACTTATTATGCCGGGCGCGGTGGCTCATGCCTGTAATCCCAACACTTTAAGAGGCTGAGGTGGGTGGATCACCCTGAGGTCAGGAGTTCGAGACCAGCCTGGCCAATACGGCAAAACCCTGTCTCTACTAAAAATACAAAAATTAGCCAGGTGTGGCGGTACACGCCTGTGATCCCAGCTACTCAGGAGGCTGAGGTAGGAGAATTGCTTGAACCCAGGAAGCAGAGGTTGCAGTGAGTGGAGATCGTGCCACTGCACTCCACCCTGGGTGAAAGAGCAAGACTCCATCTCAAAAACAAAAACAAAATAAGCTCTACTTATTATGAGCCAAGTGCAGTACATCACACCTGTACTCCTAGCACTTTGGGAGGCGGAGGCGGGAGCAACACTTGAGGCCAGGAGTTTAAGACCAGCCTGGGCAACATGGCAAGACCCTGTCACTATAAAAATAAAAAATTAGCCGGGTGTGGTGGTGCATGCCTGTGTTCCCAGCTACTCGGGAGACTGAGGTAGGAGGCTCACTTGAGCCCAGGAGATTGTGGCTGCAGTGAGCCATGACTGCAGCACTGCACTCAGCCTGAGCGACAGAGTGAGACCGTGTCTCAAAAATATATATATATATATAATTCATTATGACTATGAAGAGGTTACTGGAGGAAGGCAGGGTGTTGGAATAACTCATTCTGAAGGTGATTATGAAAGGGTCCAGAGCCAAAGACCACATTTAAGAGACAGCTCACTATTAAAGAACAGGAGAAATGTTAGTGAAGAAGAAAGAGAGAGGAAGAGAAAGGTAGAAGGAAAAGAAAAAATAATAGCATGTTAGAGCTCAGGCTAAGGTAAAGTGAAAAGATAAAAATGTTATTAAAGGTAGCTAAAAGATCAAAAAAGATGAGAACACATCAAAAAATGACTTAAATTATTTAATACTCAGGAAATCACTGGTGATGAGAAAGGGTAATGTTAGTGAAGATGTAAAGATAAATGCCAAGTTGCTGGGAAGAAAAGGTGGTTGATGCTGCTCCAAGAAGTCGGAGATGACACAAAACAAATGAAAAAACACCCCATCTTCATGGATAGAAAAAATCAATATCATTAAAATGGCCATACAGCCCAAAGCAATTTTTGGGTTCAAAGCTATTCCTATTAAACTACCATTAAGATTCTTCACACATATAGAAAAAAAAATTTAAATTCATATGGAACCAAAAAAGCACCTGAATAGCCAAGACAATCCTAAGCAAAAAGATCAAAGGTGAAGTCATCATGCTACCCAACTTCAAACTACTACTATAGGGCTACAATAATCAAAACAGCATGGTACTGGTACAAAAACAGACCCATACACCAATGGAACAGAATACAGAACCCAGAAATAAGACTGCACACCTACAACTATCTGATCTTCAACAAACTTGCCAAAAACAAGCAATGGGGAAAGGATTCCCTATTCAATAAATGATGCTGGGATAACTGGCTAGCCATATGTAGAAGATTGAAACTGGACTCCTTCCTTACACCATATGCAAAAGTTAACTCAAGATGGATTAAAGAATTAAATGTTAAACCTGAAACTATTAAAACTCTGGAAGACAACCTAGGTAGTACTATTCAGGGCATAGGCACGAGCAAAGATTTCATGATGAAGACACCAAAAGCAATTGCAATAAAAGTAAAAACTGACAAATGGGATCAAATTAAACTGAAGAGTTGCTGTACAGTAACAGAAACTATCAATAGAGTAAACAGACAACCTACAAAATGGGAGAAAATTTTTGCAAACTATGCATCTGACAAAGGTCTAATATCCAGCGTCTATAAGGAACTTAAACAATTTTACAAGAATAAAACAACCCCATTAAAAAGTGGGCAAAGGACATGAACAGACACTTTTCAAAAGAAGACATACATGTGGCCAACAAACATATGAAAAAATGCTCAACATTACTGATCATTAGAGAAATGCAAATTAAAACCACAATGAGATACCATCTCACGCTAGTCAGAATGGCTATTATTAAAAAGTCAAAAAATAGCAGATGCTGGCGAGGTTGTGAAGAAAAAGGAATGCTTTCACACTGTTGATGGGAGCGTAAATTAGTTCAACCTTTGTGGAAGACAGTGTGGCAATTCCTCAAAGACCTAAAGACAGAAACACCATTCAACCCAGCAATCCCATTACCAAGTATATACCACAGGAATATAAATCATCCTATTATAAAGACACATGCATGTGTATGTTCATTGCAGCAGTATTCACAATAGCAAAGACATGGGATCAACCTAAATGCTCATCAATGATAGACTGCATAAAGAAAATATGGTACATATACACCATGGAATACTATGCAGCCATAAAAAAGAATGAGATCATGTCCTTTGCAGGGACAAGGATGGAGCTGGAGGCCATTATCCTTAGCAAACTAACACAGGAACAGAAAACCAAATACTGCATGCTATCACTTATAAGTGGGAGCTAAATGATGAGAACACATGGATACATAGAGGGGAATAACACTCACTGTGGCCTATCAGAAGGTGTAGGGTGGGAGGAGGGAGAGAATCTGGAAAAATAACTAATGGGTACTAGGCTTAATACCTGAGTGATGGAGTAATTTGTATAGCAAACCCCCATGACACAAGTTTACTTATGTAACAAACCTGCACATGCGCCCATGAACTTAAAATAAAAGTTAATAAAAAAGGAAAGGTGGTTGATAAGGCTATTGGGATGGCCATAGAGAAGAGTAACCCTGCAAGGCAGTAAAATTATAGATTGACAACTGTTACAGAAAGAAGACTAAATTTAATTGAAGAAACACCTAATGACTATTTGCTATGTACAAAGCACCATGTTAGGTGCAAAAAATAAAATAAAATAGAAATTTTAAGAAACAGAAAAGTGGACGGGGGGGGGGTGACTCACGCCTGTAATCCCAGCACTTTGGGGGGCCGAGGAGGACGGATCATGAGGTCAGGAGATCGAGACCACGGTGAAACCCTGTCTCTACTAAAAAATACAAAAAAATTAGCCAGGCATGGTGGCGGGCACCTGTAGTCCCAGCTACTCGGGAGGCTGAGGCAGGAGAATGGCGTGAACCCCGGAGGCGGAGCTTGCAGTAAGCCGAGATCGCGCCACTGCACTCCAGACTGGGCGACAGAGCCAGACTCCATCTCAAAAAAGAAAAGAAAAGAAAAGAAACGGCCTGCTATGGTGATGCACAACTGGAATCCCAGCTACTCGGAGACTGAAGCAGGAGGATTGCTTTAAGCCCAAGAGTTTGAGACAAGCCTGGTGAGCACAGCAAGACCCTATGTCTAAAAAAATAAGAAAAGAAAAGAAATAGATCAGGTGCAGTGGCTCACACCTGTAATCCCAGCACTCTGGGAGGCTGAGGCAGGTGGATCACTTGAGGTCAGGAGTTCGAGACCAGCCTGGTCAACATGGTGAAACCCCATTTCTACTAAAAATACAAAAATTAGTCAGGCATGGTGGCGGGCACCTGTAATCCCAGCTACTTGGGAGGCTGGGGCAGGAGAATCACTTGAACCCGGGAGGCGGAGGTTGCAGTGAGCTGAGATTGCGCTATTGCACTCCAGCCTGGGGCACAAGAGCGAAATTCCATCTCAAAAAAAAAAAGAAAAGAAATAGTCAAAGGAAAGTAAGAAAGCGTAAGGAAGAGGACATGAGCAAGACAGTCCCCATAAGGCTGACAGAAAGAACCCAGAAGGAGTGACAAGTGGTCAGCTAGCTGCTTAGGTATGGTGGAGGAAAGGTGGATGGCAATCTAAGAAATGACCAACAGGAGCAGAGATAAACTAGGCCTTAAAAGGGGACCAGTAATTACTAATTAAATACAAAATTGGCAACTCAGATCAAATTATTTACCAATGTGTGGGTGGGGCTTCAGGGAAAAGGGATCATATACAAGGGTCTACACAAAGAAAGAGCGAGAAGTGGTCAAATGCTAGAAGCAGATCAGCCCACGTATAGGAGCATGTTGGTTTTGAAGTTAAAACAGATCTGGATTTGAAATATGGTCCTGTCACTCTCTAGCTGTGTGATGTTGGAGAAGTTACTTAACTTTTTGGAGCTCTGGTTTTCTCTCCTATAAATAGCAACCTCATAGTGTTATTCTAAAAATTATATGAAATAATGCCTGTAAAAGCAAGTGCCTCACATTCAGTCAGTACTTAATAAATAGCCAATATTATTAATATGAAGTTGTATTTATTTATTTATTTATCTGAGACAGAGTCTCACTCTGTCACCCAGGCTGGAGCGCAGGGGTGTGATCTCGGCTGACTGCAACCTCTGCAGGTTCAAGAGATTTTCATGCCTCAGACTCCCAAGTAGCTGAGATTACAGGCATGTGCCACCAGGTGCAGCTAATTTCTTTTGTATTTTTAGTAGAGATGGGGTTTCGCCATGTTGTCCAGGCTGGTCTCGAACTCCTGACCTCAAGTGATCTGCCCGCCTCAGCCTCCCAAAGTGCTGGGATTATAGGCATGAGCCACAGCGCTGGGCAGACACTTTTGAATTTTTTATTGGCCATTTGTTTTTCATGGAAGAAATTTTAACACTTCTTAAGGTAAAATATGACAAACACAGGAGCCTATTTTTAAGTATCATTACTAGAACCCCAGTAATAATGCTTTCTGCAAGAGATGGCTTTGTTCTGTTTTCTTTTAAGCTTATGGCTGGGTAATGGAGGCATTTGGCTTCAACTCCTAATGGCTCTTCATTATTTAAATGATGGGATGGAAAACTCTAGTGGATATCTGAGACTGTCAGTAACAGAGCTTTTGTTATCTTCTCCTGATTGCTATTTCCTAGTTAGTTTTCATCACAGTTCATCCAAAGGCTAGTTTGAATAGACTATATATTATATATTTTTCTACCACATATGATGAAGCTCCACTGCTTTCTTCAAGTTTGAAAGAAAATATTGGATATAAGAAGTGTAGATGTGAGTTAATTTCTAAACAAGGTAGCCAGTACATTTCTTTTCTTTTCTTTTTTCCTGGCTAGTGGTGGTTAGAGCAGGGAACTGTAGGAATTTCAAACAGTAACAATATTATCTACACGAATAAGACCACAAAGATCAAAGGTGACTGTAGCGAAAATCTATTTGATTACCCAAATCTCTCTTTCTCTGGGAACGCTTTCCCACTCTTACCCTATCTAAAAAGTCTATCTAAAAAGAATCAGCAATGGATTGGTCCTACTCTAAACAACTGTCTCCAAATGGATCAATCCCCATCCTTGGGAAATGGAAAGTGTTGTCACTAGGTGGCTGAAACTGTAAGCTAGCAAAAATTTAGGAAGTTTTGGCAGTCAACTTTTCTGCCATGTGCCTTGGGAAACAGAGAATATTGGTCAGCAAGTGGAGAGAAATGGTTCAGAACCATTTCCTTGCTTACAAGAACAGTTCTTGCCTGACAATGCTGTAGGCTCTCGTTCCAGTCTGTTAGGGGCATGCACCTCTGCATCTCTCTCTCTCTCTCTCTCTCCGTCCCTCCCTCTCTCTCTCTCTCTCCTTAGCACAGTGCAGGCCAGGGTTCATTTCTACTGCTTACAGCCAAGAGAATTTGAAATAAAACACTCAAATCCCTTTTTCTATCATGCTACCTGAAAATAAATAACTATTTCAAACTGTTGAAGAAAGGACATATTTTCTCCCTTACCGCCCTTATCCCATCTGTTCTCTTTTCTTTAGCAGACAGACCAAAATACTTGCAAACCATTTACTATTACTTGTATATATATAATCACTTTAATCATAAACCTGATCAATTCAATTAGTAAATATAATCAATTTAATTGCAGGAAGATGTTGTTTTGTGATTACCTTGGATAATCCTTTTACTCAAAGGAGTTCTAAAACTTCTAAAGGACATTTTGACCTATTTTTCATAACTAGGCACAATCTTACAGGGTAGGTTTTAAGACATAAATATTTGAAATATTTTTTTCTAAAAATAGCTCCCTATTTGGCATGATGAAAAGATTTTGGAATTAGTGGTGATAGTTGCACAACTTTGTAAATATACTAAAAAACCACTGAATTTCGAACAAATTCAAGATTTGGTTAAAAATGTAGGGTATTTTAGGGTACGTGAATTCAAAATCAATGAAAATTAATTTTTAAAAAACAAATAAAAACAAAAAACCTGGCCGGAGTGAGTAACGCATGTTCAAGTTGTTTGTAATAATATCGATGTAATAAAATTAAATTTGATGATCATATAATGCAGAAAAGAAAGAAAATCGTTTTCCATCTGGGATGCCAAAATATCCCTAATTCTGTTATTGGAGAAATTGGTCCTTTAATTAAGGCATTGCCACTCCCAGAAACCCTGTTAATAAGCAAATACATTTTTGCAGGCTTATCTAAAAAAACAGTATTGGTGGTCAGGTGTGGTGGCTCACACCTGTAATCCCAGCACTTTGGGAGGCCGAGGTGGGCAGATCACCTGAGGTCAGGAGTTCGAGACCAGCTTGACCAATATGGAGAAACCTTGTCTCTACTAAAAACACAAAATTAGCTGGACATGGTGGCGTGTGCCTGTAATCCCAGCTACTTGGGAGGCTGAGGCAGGAGAATCACTTGAACTTGGGAGGCAGAGGTTGCAATGAGCTGAGATCGCACCATTGCACTCCAGCCTGGGCAACAAGAGTAAAACTCCATCTCAAAACAAAACAAAACAGTATTGGCCATTCACTCCTTTGGCTAACTAGTCTGGTGAGCAGCAGTCACCTGTTAGGGCTTTGAGGAGAGAAAATGTGACAGAAAAGTTCTCCTCGATGTAGGTGGTTGATGGGTGAAGAAATAGTGGCGAGAAGGTGGGCAATGGTCAAGGAATGGGATATGTCATGCTAAGTCCTAGACAACTGGAGGGCAGAATCAGTGCTTGGAGTCTATGATAGAATGGTAAGGGGTCAGATTGTAGAGTAGGGAGAAGAAAGGAGAGGAGAGCAGCTGAGTGTCAAAGAAAGATGGAAGTCCTCAGAGAGTAGGAAAGTACTCACGTCACATTACCTCCTTTGTAACTGCCCTCAAAGTGGATCGAGGCTGTTACCCTCTTTCTAGAATCCTGCACTTTCTCTAAAAATTGATATCAAAGACAAATATTAGAACACAGCTGAATGATTAATGGTCCCTAAAATAAAATGGACCTTTTCTCTCTCTGACAACACACTATTCTTTATTAACTGCTGAACACACAGCTTACATTTCTCTTTGTTCTCCAAGTGGCACATGAAGAACTTTTTGAATTCTTGCCACATTACAGAATGACAGGATGGAGTTTCCTAAGTGCAGTGTGATGGGTAAGTCTGAGTTACACTTCTCAGGCAGCCAAGTACTGAAGTTCTCATTAAGTCGGCCCCTATTCCAGATAAAGAATCTTTTCAGAAAACACCATGAAAATGAATTATTTAGAAATTGTATTTACTGGCCAGGTGCAGTGGCTCACGCTTGTAATCCCAGCACTTTGGGAGGCTGAGGCAGGTGGATCACCTGAGGTCAGGAATTCAAGACCAGCCTGGGCAACATAGTGAAACCCCATCTCTACTAGAAATACAAAAAATAACCGGGCATGGTGGTGTGTGCCTGTAGTCCCAGGCACTCCTACTACAGAGGCTGAGGCAGGAGAATCGCTTGAACCTGGGAGGCAGAGGTTGCAGTGAGCTGAGATCACACCACTGCACTCCAGCCTGGGCGACAGAGCGAGACTGTCTCTAAACGAAAACCAAAAACAAACAAACAAAAAAAAACAAGAAAATGTTTTGGGATAAATTTGTCCTAGCCTTTATCTTTGCCCATGTAAATGACTGCCTATGAGCGATGATAGGTAAGTGGAATTAGCTACTATTTGAGTTAAGACCAGTTATGTTACTGAATGAGATGGTTATGGTTAGGTACTAAGATACAGTGCTAATAATATTAGCTGAAATGTACTGAGTATTTACTGTGTACCAGAACTGGTTCTAAGTGCTTTACATTTATTAACTCATTCAAAGTTTTATAATCCTATGACGTAGGTATAATTAATACCTCCATTTACAAAATGAGGAAAGTAAGGTCCTAGCCTGTTAGTGGCAACAGTAAAAAAAAACTGCAAGGGGACCCCCAAATTTAAAGTAAAATTGATAAAAGCAAGTGGGCTTAGTTACTCACCTTTCCCTAGAGATTCTCCTTTCAGTGTTAAAATGAAGGTTCTGGGTTTTGTCTCATTTTGTCAGTGCTAAGGTATGTTACTGTAAATGCCTTGTCCAAGGCCCAAGGACCATCATAATTCTCTGTGAATTCTGTGGGTGTAGATCTAGAATCTCTCAGACTAATGTAAATTCTGATGTTCTACTCTTTACCTAAAAGCCATGATAAGGATTTCTGATTGTATTCAGAGCGAGATGGCAAGCCATTTGAGCACTTTGAACAGAGGAGTGTCCTGACTTCGTTTTCGACGTTCACAGATCACTCTGGCTGATGTGTATAAAATAGACTGGGGCCCGGGGGGGTTGGCTCACATCTGTAATCCCAGCACTTTGGGAGGCCGAGGTGGGCGGATCACTTGAGACCAGCCTGAGCAACACAGCAAAATTTTGTCTCTACTAAAAATACAAAAATTAGCTGGGCGTGGTGGCACACGCCTGTAATCCCAGCGCCTCAGGAGGCTGAGGCACAAGAATCGCTTGAACCCAGGAGGCAGAGATTGCAGTGAGCTGCGTTCGCACCATTGTACTCCAGCCTGGGCAACAGAGTGAGACTCCATCTCAAAAATAAATAAATAATTTTTAAAAACCAGAATGGGATTAAGATAAGGATTGAAATAGAAAAACTAATTAGAAAGCTATTGAAATAGTTCAGGTGAGATGTAATAATGGTCTAGATTAGAAGAGGTAATGGGAAACAGATTTCTTTTTCTTTTTTTTTGAGATGGAATGTCGATCTGTCGCCCAGGCTGGAGTGCAGTGGTTTGATCTCGGCTCACTGCAACCTCTGTCTCCAGGTTCAAGTGATTCTCCTGCCTCAGCATCCCGAGCAGCTCGGATCACAGGCGTGTGCCACCATACCTTCCTAATTTTTGTATATTTGATAGAGACAGGGTTTCACCATGTTGGCCAGGCTGATCTTGAACTCCTGACCTCAAGTGATCCTCCTGCCTCGGCCTCCCAAAGTGCTGGGATTACAGGCGTGAGCCACCGCGCCTGGGCTGGGAAATAGATTTTTAATACATTTTACAACTAGAGTCAATAGGATTTGCTGTTGATTTTAACATGAGTGACCTCCAAGTTTCTTGGCCTTAGAAACTGGTTGACAGGTAGGTTTTCTAGCCGATGATAAAGAGTAGTCAATGGAGGAGAAGGATAAAAAAAAATCAAGAGTTCTGTTTTTGATATTTTAAATTTGAGTTGCCTGTTAGACATTCTAGCAGCAATATCCTGTAGGCATTTAAATACATGATATTAAATATATATATTCTTTATTTGATTTTATTTTAGTTGCCTTTTTCTACCTATTTTATTTTGATTGCCTTTGTCCACACATTCTGAGAACCTGTAATTTGGAGAAGAAGAACCTTCATTTTTGTATCTTCTCCATGCTCTTAAGCAAAGATTTAGTGAACTCACATAAAACTACAAATTGTGATGGAAATTTTAAACACTCCCTTCTTAGAAATAGTTTAATTTCAATAAGGAACAAAGTGCTATGCCATTTTCTGACAGTGAAATTTCAGATATTCATGTCACTCCACTTTGGGATGAATAAAAATGGCATCTCGGTTAGGGACAGAGGCTGATGCCTGTAATCTCAGCACTTTGGGAGGCAGAGGCAGGAGGATTGCTTGAGGCCAGGAGGTCAAGACCAGCCTGGGTAACATGGTGAGATCCCATCACTAAAAAAAGGAAAAAGAAAGAAAAAAAAGGCATCTAAGTACTACTTGGGCCAAACAACATGGGCAGCTACATATAGTACCTGTAAGATCAGTTCTGTGATCATCTCAATGTTAAAGAAGTAGATATACTTACAGAAATGTCAATGAGTGTCTTTTTTTTTTTGAGACAGAGTCTTGCTCTGCCGCTCAGGCTAGAGTGCAGTCATGTGATCTTGGCTCACTGAAACCTCCACCTCCCGGGTTCAAGCAATTCTCCTATCTCAGCATCCAGAGTAGCTGGGATTACATGTACACACCACCACACCAGGCTAAATTTTTGGGAGTATTTTTAGTAGAGATGGGGTTTCACCATGTTGGTCAGGCTGGTCTTGAACTCCAGGCCTCAAGTGATTCACCCGCCTTGGCCTCTCAAAGTGCTAGGATTTCAAGTGTGAGTCACCACGCCTGGCAGAGTGTCTTGATCTTTTACTACTTTGCAAAAAGAATTTCTTAGATTAAATATGTTTTAGTTAAACATAGCTGATAAGATTTGTCTTTTTTTTTTTTTTTGCTTTTTTTTTGAGATAGAGTCTCACTCTGTCACCCAGGCTGGAGTGCAATGGCACAATCTCTTCTCACTGCAATCTCCACCTCCTTGGTTCAAGTGATTCTTGAACCCTCAGCTTCCCAAGTAGCTGGGATTACAGGCACACGCCACCATGACCAGCTAATTTTTTGTATTTAGTAGAGATGGGGTTTCACCATGTCGGTCAGGCTGGTCTCAAACTGCTAACCTAACCTCAGGTGATCCACCCGCCTCGGCCTCCCAAAGTGCTGGGATTACAGGCATGGGTCACTGCGTCCAGCCAAGATTTGTCTTAAATTTACTTCTTAATACTCAATGAATGTCATTCGTTTTTTAATATGGGTGAGAGAGAGAGAGACAGCTAATATTTCACAGGTGGAACTTTATAAGGAAAGACATAAAGATATGAAATCATAGCACCATACCATTATACGTGAGAAAAATATAGTATATAAAAAACATTTTAGACGGGGTGGGGCACACACAAAATTTTTTTTTAGTGTTTTAAAGTCAGACTTTTTTTTTTTGAGGCAAAGTCTCACTCTGCTGCCCAGGCTAGAATGCAGTCATGTGATCTTGGCTTACTGCAACCTCTGCCCCCTGGGTTCAAGGGATTCTCCTGCCTCAGTCTCCTGAGTAGCTGGGACAACAGGTGCCGGCCACCACAACCAGCTAATTTTTGTGTTTTTAGCAGAGACAGGGTTTCACCATATTGGCCAGGCTGGTCTCAAACTCCTGACCTTCAATGATCTGCCCACTTCGACCTCCCAAAGTGTTGGGATTACAGACATGAGCCACTGGTGCCTGGCCTAAAGTCAGACTTTATTTATATGCAAAAAAGCCATAAGTTATATTTGTAAACTGTACTTAAAGTTAACTATATCTCTCAATAACTAAATTTCTTTAATTGGACTTGTAGCTGGAAAGAAAGAAAAATTTCACTAAAATAGTACAACAGAAAACATTGCTGAAAACACTCTTACTTTATTTTTATGTTTTTATTTCCAAATGTTCTTCAAAATAAAAACCCTTATCTTATTATATCTTGCACCAAATTTAGAGTGTTATGTTTAACTAACATTTCCAAGACATACTTTACAAAATATACTTACACATACATTATATTTATTTAATTGGTCTCTGCAATCTCTTGGAGCATGTGTTATTAACGTTCCCCTTTTGCAAGGAGAAAATCTGAGGCTCAAAAAAGTTAAGGAATATGCCTAAGATTGTGTAATCAATTGACAGCTTTAAACCAGGTTTTAGGCTAGTTCTTTAGATTCCATATCATGCTGCTTCTTTTCCATTTTTCCTACACCCAACACAAAATATCCACTCAAATTTTATTCATTTTTCTCTGCCTTGAAACAGTAACTTTTCTATCAATAGAAGCTTTTTCAAGAAAATACACACTGCCCTTCCCATCGTACTTACCCTTGCCACTATGAAAGGACATTCAAATGCTTGCTGTGGACCTGACAGAGGGAAATGAAGAACTTGTCTGTGTATGTCGGTTGCCCTTCTTTCTCCCCTATTTCCTTCTCCTTCTACAAATCCTATCCAGATCTGTTATGAGAATATTTTCCTTTATCTCACTGAGCATAGTTACAATAGCTGCTTTAAATTCTAACATCTGAGTCATCTTATAGTTGACCTCCACTGATTTTCTTTCCCTCGAGGATGGGCCACATTTTCCTTATTCTTTATATGTCAAGAAATTTTGGCTGGGCATGGTGGCTCACGCCTGTAATCCTAGCATATTGGGAGGCCAAGACGGGTGGATCACCTGAGGTCAGGAGTTTGAGACTATCCTGGCCAACATGGCAAAACCCCATCTCTACTTAAAAATACAAAACTTAGCCAGGTGTGGTGGTGCACACCTGTAGTCCCAGCTACTCAAGAAGCTGAGGTGGGAGGATCACTTGAGCCTGAGAGGTGGAGGTTGCAGCGAGACAAGATCACACCACTGCACTCCAGCCTGGATGACAGAGTGAGATTCCATCTCATACACACACAAAAAAAGAAACTTTGGGTTGTATTCTGGACATTGTGCATGTTATACAGATTCTAGATTCTATTATATTTGTCTCAAGAATGTTGATAGTTTTGTTTTAGCAGACAGTTAATTTGTTTAGAATCAAGCAGCAAACTTTAACTCACCTACGGTGGATGGCAGCTCAAATCTTAATTCTGTTCTTTATCTTCAGCTACACTTCAGCTTGGAGTCTGACACCATGCATGGTTCAGGAGTCAGGCCAGATTAGGATAGGGCAAAGTTTATGTACAAAATTTCTGGCTTCTTTCTTATTATTTCTGTCTCATGCCTCAATTGTTTGCCATAAGCTTATTCTTCAGACCAGAAATATGGCTGTCTTTCTACTGGAGTTGTAGCTGCTCTGTGCTCTGCTGTGATTGTGCCCTTCACTCAAAACAAAGCTGCAAATAAGAAACCCACCCTGTCATAGTCCCTTCCTCTAAGTTTCAACTCTTCTCCAACAACTTACTGCTTTTTTTCTCTTTTTTCCTCAATATGCTTCACAGAAAAGTAAAAAACGTATTGCTTTTGTTCATTCATCAGAACCCTCAGATAGCTGTTTTTTGTATTATTTCCAGAGTTTATCATTGTTATCTGCAAGAGGTTTGCTTTATTAGCTTACATACTAGAAGATGCTTCTAGTATAATACAGCATCTAGTATATTAGCTTATATACTAGATACTTCTAGTATATAAGCTAGATCCCTCTGGATCTCGGTTCAGTTGCTATTGTAACTAACTACTCAAAACTTGATAACTTAAAATAACAACTATTTATTTGCTTAAAAATCTGTAATTGGGGCTGGACTGAGGTAGGTGATTCTTTTCCTCTTTACACAGCGGGTTGATGCTTCAAAAAAAGTGTTCCAAGAGCACAAACCCTGGTGTACAAATACCTAGCCTCTGCTTGCATCATGCTTGCTAACGTACCATTGGCCGAAACAAATCACACATTGAGGCTGTCACTGTGGGAATGGACTACATGAGAGAGAAGTGGCTCTTTGTGGCCGCCAATGTAAAGGTCTACAATAATCCCCTAGGCTGTCTCCCACATTCAAGTTATAGGTTGCTTCTCTCTCTTTTTACCTCAATAATCTTTCTCAATCAGTCTCCTGCATCCCCAACCTCTCTCTCCCTATTGATCATCAGCATATAGGTGAACTCTGTGTCATCTTCTTTCCTTTTTTTTGAGACAGAGTCACCCATGCTGGAGTGCAATGGTGCGATCTCGGCTCACTGCAACCTCTGCCTCCCAGGTTCGAAGGATTCTCTCACCTCAGCCTCCCAAGTAGCTGGGATTACTGGCACCTGCCACCATGTCCACCTAATTCTTGTATTTTTGTAGAGACAGGGTTTCACCATGTTGGCCAGGCTAGTCTCAAACTCCTGACCTCAGGTGATCCACCTGCCTTGGTCTCCCAAAGTGCTGGGATTACAGGCATGAGCCACCACGCCTGTAATTTCCTTGACAGCACAGTTCTCTGTTGCTGCTTTTATTCCATGTTCATTTTTTAAATACAATTTTTAATTTTTTGAAATAGAGATGGGGTCTCACTATGTTGCCCAGCCTGGTCTCAAACTCCCGGGCTTATGCAATTCTACTGCCTTGGCCTCCCAAAGTGCTGGAATTACATGTGGGAGCCACCACACCCAGCCTCCACGTCCATTTTTAAAATATTGCCATTCCTAAGGGTTTATCCTCAGCACTCTTTCGTTTTGGCTCTAAACATCCTCTCATCATCTCATCCTTTCTTTCTTTTTTTTTGAGACAGAGTTTCACTCTTGTTGCCCAGGCTGGAGTGCAATGGCACAATCTTGGCTCACTGCAACCTCCGCCTCTTGGGTTCAAGCAATTCTCCTGCCTCAGCCTCCCAAGTAGCTGGGATTACAGGTGCCCGCCATCATGGCCAGATAATTTTTTTGTATATTTAGTAGGATGGTGTTTCACCATGTTTGCCAGGCTGGTGTCGAACTCCTGACCTCAGGTGATCCACCCGCCTTGGTCTCCCAAGGTGCTGGGATTACAGGCATGAGCCACCGTGCCCGGCCCATCTGATCGTTTCTAATGGTTTTAGTTGATATCTAGAGGCTGATGCCTGCCTAACCTAAATCTCTAGGCCAGATCACTCTTCCTGAGCTCCAGAAGCATATATCCAATGGCCTACTCTTCATCTCTTCTTGATTTTCTCACCAGTAACCAAATTCAACAGGTCCAAAACTGAAGTCATTTCCACCCTTCTCAAAACTATTCCTCTTCTTTTGATCTCTTTCTTCATGACTGACACCATCAATGGCTCCAGTCAGATACCTGAATATCCTTTTACCTCCCTTTTACCCATCCCTCCTCCACCCAACCAATGGTACTCTTCCCAGTAGATCAGCCACCACTTTCTTGCATTTGCACTTTGGCCATAGACTCCTATCTGATTTCCCTGAACACACTGTTGTATTTCCTGCCACACCCCGCCCATAGCCTACCACCCCATGCACACACATGCAAAATCTACCCATCAGAGTAAATCCAGACAGATCTTTCTATATTAAATTTATTCACTTCAGGCTGGGTGTGGTGGCTCATGCCTGTAATTACAGCACTTTGGGAGGCAGAGGCAGAAGGATTACTTGAGGTCAAGAGTTTGAGACCAGTCTGGCCAACATGGCAAAACCCCGTCTCTACTAAAAATACAAAAATTAGCCGAACATGGCGGTGCATGCCTGTAATCCCAGTTACTTGGGAAGCTGAGGCAGGAGAAGCGCTTGAACCTGGGAGGTGGAGGTTGCAGTGAGCTGAGATCACATCATTCCACTCCAGCCTGGGTGACAGAGAGCCAGACTCCATCTGAAAAAAATAGAAATTAAAAATAAATAAAGAATTAAATTCACTTCAGTGACTACCCATCACTTATAGGATAAAATCTCAGGTTACAACTTGACAAGCCCCTTCCTGACTACATACTTACCTCTCAAAATTCATTTCTTATCTCTCTTCAACTTTCCTTTCAAACCTTCCTCCTTCAGTCCTTTTGTCTTGCTGCCTTCCCAGTTACACACAATCTCACTCACCCTGGCATGGAAATCAAACATGTATTTGTTGAAGTTAGACTAACTGGCTGTTCTGCCACTCACTTATATGTGAGACCTATGTAACTTCTCTGAGCCTCAGTTTCTTATCTGTAAAATAAGAATAGTAATAGCATCTACTTCATAAAGAATAAACTGAAATAGTCTGGGTGTGGTGGTTCATGCCTGTAATCCCAGCACTTTGGGAGGCCAGGGTGGGTGGATCCCTTGAGGTCAGAAGTTTCAGACCAGCCTGGACAACATGGTGAAACCCCATCTCTACTAAAAATACCAAACAAAGTTAGCCAAGTGTGGTGGTGCGCACCTGTAATCCCAGCTACTCAGGTGGCTGAGGTATGGAAATCACTTGAACCTGGGAAGTGAAGGCTGCAGTGAGCCAAGATCGTGCCACTGCACTCCAGCCTGTGTGATGAAGTAAAAGACTCTGTTTCAAAAAAAAAAAAAAAAGCTAAAATGTGGTCTTTGGGGTGGGTCCTAACCCGATATAACTGGCATCCTTATAAGAAGAGAGTGTTTGTGCCCAGACATTTGCATACACAGAAGATCACGTGAAGACAGAAGATGCCATCTGTAAACCAAGAAAAGAATAAGAAGAAATCAACTCTGCCATCCCCTTGATCTCAAACTTCCAACTTTTAGAACTGTAGAAAAATCCATTTCTGTTGTATAAGACACCCAGTCTTTGGTAGTTTCTTACGGCAACCCTAGCATATGAACATACCAATACACCAGAAGATGTCTAGCATGATGCCTCGCAAACAAGAGGAACTCAAAAATCCTTGATTCATGAAAGTGAATCATCCCATGTTCCTCCAATACCATGAGGAAATGTCCTAATGAATTGGAGCAACACTAACTAACTAAGCCTTCCTTCCCCAACTAAAGATACTGCAGAAATGTGAGATTAAACCAAAATCTAAATATAGACACCATGTTTCAAATGCTTGCAAATCATTTCCCTTTCCTTCCCCTTTTAGAAACAGATGGCAGGAAATCTTTAAAGTTGTTTCATAAATAGCTGAAGCAAAATTAGAACATTTACAATACCTATATTCTCAGGGAGTTTGTTTCTGGTTGATTTCATCACTGTTATTGAGTTAATAGGAGTAGGTACTTGAAAAGGTCATCGGAATTGCTAGGGATATCTGTAACCAGGTGTTAGATACCCTCAAGTTTGTCAGGTGCCCAAATTTAGCATGAAAATACTGGAGGAGAAGGAAATATTTCGATAATCAGACAGATTCGCTTGAGGAAACAAGTTTCACTCCCTCCTTAACCTTCTGTTGATAGGCCGAAGAAAACCTGAAGCAGAGAACCAAATGAAATGATTCCTTTACAATGTAGGTAGGAATTGAGCACAGAATTCTCAGATGTAGCGGTGAAAGGTAGCTCAGAAAATTATTTATTTTTCATATTGGCGAAGCTTAAAATGTTATAGTACTACAAAAACAAATAAAGCAATAACTTTCATTTCAAAAAAAGAGAAATTATTCTCCTATCTCTATTATGCTGTTATGTAAGCATGTAAAGGTCATTTAATCTCTTTCCTTGGAGCAAAAAACGAAACTCCCTAAAATCTGCAGACTCACTGAATATGATATATGCTGAAAAATTAGAAGAACGAACTGACTCAAACTCTGCAATGAAACAGTTTTATTGTTGCTTCCCATTTAGTTTAAAATTTCCAGTGATCTAACATTTCTATAAAGGCAATATTGAAGAAAATGGTTTTAAAAAGTGTGAATGTATAACATCAATTTTTTTGACAACACAGCAATCTTATTTGAGTTTCCCAATCTTGTAATTTTAAAATAATTTCAGAAAACAGAAAAGTTATTTCCCACCAGAAACATCTGCTTTCTTGTTGTTGTTGTTGTTGTTGTTTTTGAAACAGAGTCTCACTCTGTCACCCACGCTGGAGTGCAATGGCACGATCTCAGCTCACTGCAACCTCCACCTCCCAGGTTCAGGCAATTCTCCTGCGTCAGCCTCCCGAGTAGCTGGAATTACAGGCGCCCACCACCATGCCCAGCTAATTTTTGTATTTTTTGTTCTTTTTTTATTATTATTATACTTTAAGTTTTAGGGTACATGTGCACAATGTGCAGGTTAGTTACATATGTATACACGTGCCATACTGGTGTGCTGCACCCATTAACTCGTCATTTAGCTTTAGGTATATCTCCTAAAGCTATCCCTCCCCCCTCTCCCCACCCCACAACAGTCCCCAGAGTGTGATGTTCCCCTTCCTGTGTCTGTGTGTTCTCATTGTTTAATTCCCACTAATGAGTGAGAATATGCGGTGTTTTTTTGTTCTTGCGATAGTTTACTGAGAATGATGATTTCCAATTTCATCCATGTTCCTACAAAGGACATGAACTCATCATTTTTTATGGCTGCATAGTATTCCATGGTGTATATGTGCCACATTTCCTTAATCCAGTCTATCATTGTTGAACATTTGGCTTGGTTCCAAGTCTTTGCTATTGTGAATAGTGCCGCAATAAACATATGTGTGTATGTGTCTTTATAGCAGCATGATTTATAGTCCTTTGGGTATATACCCAGTAATGGGATGGCTGGGTCAAATGGTATTTCTAGTTCTAGATCCCTGAGGAATGGCCACACTGACTTCCACAAGGGTTGAACTAGTTTACAGTCCCACCAACAGTGTAAAAGTGTTCCAATTTCTCCACATCCTCTCCAGCACCTGTTGTTTCCTGACTTTTTAATGATTGCCATTCTAACTGGTGTGAGATGGTATCTCAATGTGGTTTTGATTTGCATTTCTCTGATGGCCAGTGATGGTGAGCATTTTTTCATGTGTTTTTTGACTGCATAAATGTCTTCTTTTGAGAAGTGTCTGTTCATGTCCTTCACCTGCTTTTTGATGGCGTTGTTTGGTTTTTTCTTGTAAATTTGTTTGAGTTCATTGTAGATTCTGGATATTAGCCCTTTGTCAGATGAGTAGGTTGCGAAAATTTTCTCCCATTTTGTAGGTTGCCTGTTCACTCTGATGGTAGTTTCTTTTGCTGTGCAGAAGCTCTTTAGTTTAATTTTTGTATTTTTTGGCAGAGACGGGATTTCGCCATTTGGCCGAGCTGATCTCGAACTCCTGACCTGAAGTGATCCACCCGCCTTGGCCTCCCAAAGTGCTAGGATTACAGGTGTGAGCCATTGCTTAATGAGATAACCTTTATAAAGCAGCAGCATAATATCTGATATATGGCGGGCATGTAGGTATTTAATAAATATTAATATCCTTTCCCTGCTCTCCTTCTTGAGAAAGAGAAAACAAAGGCACCTAGAATGTCTCTTTTCAAACTCACAGTTAAAGAATTTTGGTTATGCAATGTGGCTTCATTCTCCTATTCCCTGCCCAAAGAGGACTGTATACAGGTATACAGCAAAAGCTTAATGTTGCACTCAAAGATCTGGCATTAGGGAGGAGAAGAAGGAGGAGGAGGATGATGATGATGATGATAGTTGAGGTACATTAGTTGAGGTCTCATAACTTAAATTCAGTCTTTGAATATTCAGATATATCAACCTCCTAGCACAATGCCTGAAACATACTAAGTGCTATTCAAATAATACCTCACTTCGCTTCTTTCGTATTCGCTATAAAGCCTTTTCCAATATGTCACTAAAAGGAAACATGAACATCTATCTCCAAGTGCTTAGCCAGAAACACTAAATATTTGTCCTATTTGATGAGAAAAGATGACACTGAGTCTGCAGTCTCCCTCTGACAAATAGCTGAAGCAAAAAGAGAGAAACAGCGCTACCCAGTGGGAAGTCTGAGAACTGCACCTCTGAATGCAAACATGGTTTGGGGGACCTCACAATCAAGCTGTTCAGCTAGTATCAGGTAAGTGAGCTCCTAAGGCTTCTAGATAGTTTGCAGTCCCCAAAAGCATAGGGACGGGCATTGTATCCTGCCCAAACCTCATTGCTTACTCTAGGAAGCAGCTGCTAGAGCGGTGTAGGGGATGTGGTGTGGAGCAGAGGAGAAGGAAGGGGCAATGAGATGGAGAAAGTTTCATGCCACAGAATACTTTCTCCTAGAGACATCTCTGAGCTTGCTTGAAATAAACATTTTGATAATCTGCTTGGGGAAAAGGGTATAGGTCATCCAGGGCCTGCTTAGGTAACAAAAGATACAAGCATTAGCCAGAAATGGTAGCACACGCCTGTATTCCCAGCTACTCGGGAGGCTGAGGCGGGAAGATCGCTTGAACCCAGGAGTTCAAGACCACACTGGGCAACACAGTGAGACTCTTTATAAAAAATTTAAAAATCAGCCATGCATGGTGGTGCATGCCTGTAGTCCCAGCTACTCGGGAGACTAAGGTAGGAGGATGACTTGAGCCCAAGAAGTCAAGATTGCAGTGAGCCAAGATCACTGCAGTCTGGGCAACAGAGTGAGACACTCTGTCTCTCTCTCAAAAAAAAAAAAAAAAAAAAAAAAGGTTAAGCCACCTGGAAAGAAGAAGAAGGCCCAAGTTCTCAGAAAATCCTGCAGAATCTACAAACACCTAGTGTAAACTGTTTCCTGTGGAAATCAGGGAAGGGAGGCGGGCGAGAAGATCACAGCTACCATCTGGGTTCCTTCTGAAAGCCTCACCTCCATAGCTGCCCCTCTCTTCCTGTCCTGTGAGGTGGCAGGTGACAGTAATGAGTGACACACTACTTCTTCAGGCTCTCTGACTAACCCCAGCTTCAACACTTCCCTGTCTCTATGTTCCATAACTATGTTATTGACCAAAGGCCCTCAAATTCAAGACATCTGACTGTACAGAGGCACAGAAGCAGAGTTGAAAGACAGGTGTGAGAATTATCCTCCCAAAATTAGAAAAACAAAAAACTAAAAGAGTGAGAGAGAATTATCCTCCTATCTTGGGGAAAAATGAATTGAAGCATCGTTATATGATTTGCCAAAATAACACTCTGAATTTAGCATTGGTGCCATCTGAGCCTCTGCCAAGGAAAAACATCTAATCAGAGCGATTGAGCAAGGTGCTTTTCGCCTGCTATGATGCTGCTGAACTTAATCAAAAAGCACTTGTCAAGTATTTAATTACATGCAGTGCTGTGATGGATACCCACAGAGAGAACTGTGTGTGCCTGACCTCTTCTCTTCTGTGGTTTACAATATACAGAAGTGGGAGGGTTGGAGACAGGAAGGAAGGTAAAATTTCATGAGTTCCTAGAGTAAGGGATTTAATCCTTACCATCACCTTTTGAGATAAGTCTCATTTTGTCCATTGTACAGATAAGGAAAGTGAGGCTCAGAGGAGTAAGTTATAGGAGCTGCGACTCAAGCTAAGTTTTCTGACTCCATGCTGCTTCCCTGATACCACATCATCTCTGGGAGAAAGACAGGCCATTATGGGCAAATGTGCTCAGAATAAAAGGACCCCCTAAAATAATAAGTGATGTCCAAGCATTTAGAGACGGAAAGCAGAGGTATCTATGTCATATAATTTGGGATCAAAGAAAATATGTTCTGTAGACATTCTGAAAAGGATTTAAATTTTTTTGTTGTTCTTTTTAAGAGATGAGATCTCACTATGTTGCCCACTCTGGTCTCAAACTCCTGGCCTCAAGTGAATGTCCAACTTCAGACTCTCAAAGTGCTTGGCCTCTCAAAGCGCTGGGATTACAGGTGTGATCCATTGCATCTAGCTTAAAAAGGACTTTTTTATTCAGACCCTAAAATTTGGGGTGAAAACATTTTGTTTTGCTTATTATCTCAGGCTTGAGGTATACCATCAAGTAGTGGCCTGAGAAGCTGTTTTTCTCTCCTCCGTCTAGACGATTTATGAAATTCGGAGATTGCTGTTGGGATTGAATGCTTGTACCCTGGATGGGAAATCATCCACAGACCCAGGGGTGTTATAGGAGTAAAGTGGCAAGGCTCTGAAAAGAACCAGAGCAAACCTGCTCAAATATGAATCCACTGCTATTGGTGGTCTGGTAACATGACAGGAGCCCATCACCCACATGGCCACGTGCTCACCTCCTGGAATCAGTGTGCCACTCACTGTCAGCATGGATGTTTGAGGATGTGGCTGGTCCTCCCCTGCCTTGCCTTGGGCATGCTGTACTATTCATTTTCCTACCAGCCCTGTTGGTGTTTCACACAGATCCTCCTGTGGATATCTTGATCTAATTCATGAAGACCATGAGTGCTGGCCCTTCACTGCCCCTCAGCCTTCTCCTCACTGTTTCTCCACACCTCTTCTTTCCATCTGTCTCTTTCTTTCTCTCTCTCTCTTATGTATTTATGTATTTATTTTAGAGACAGGGTCTTGCTCTGTCGCCTAGGCTGTAGTGTGGTGACACAAACATAAATCACTGCAACTTCAAACTCCTAGGCTCAAGACACCCTCCCACCTCAGCCTCCCAAGTAGCTAGGGCTACAGTAACAGCCACCACATCTGACTAATTTTAAAAAATGTTTTGTAGAGACAGAGTCTCACTATGTTGACAAGGCTGGTCTCAAACTCCTGGCCTCAAGCAGTCCTCTTGCCTTGGCCTCCCAAAGCATTGTGATTACAAGTGTGAGTCACTGCATCTGGCCATATCTCTCTTTCTAAACTATCCTTCTTGCTTTGTTTGATTTCACTTCCTACCTTCCATTAGTATCTTATTTTTACACCTTTTCCCTTGTTTTTCTTTGAGTCCAATTCAACACCATTCGTTGTGTGTTCAATGCTGGGCTGTGTGTGATGGGTTACACCTTAGAGTATCTACAGTTCGGTTGAGGGGGATAAGGCAGAATGATGAAAGTCTTAGTGATTGCAGGAAATAATTATTATTAGGGGTCAGACAGAAAAAGTGTTGCAGACTAGGATTTAAATAGATGAGAAAAACTTTTAAAGTTTTAAAGGTCTTCTTTTGGACCATGTAAACTCTGAATCTCTAGCTTAAGCATTGCTGATTTCTCATTAAAAGATAAACATCAGTTAAAAATGTGTAACGTATGAGAAAAAAACTTTCTTATTTTGATATGGAGTTTCACTCTTGTTGCCCAGGCTGGAGTGCAGTGGCATGATCTCAGCTCACTGCATCCTCTGCCTCCCGGGTTCAAGCAATTCTCCTGCCTCAGCCTCCTGAGTAGCTGGAAGTACAGGCGCCCGCCACCACGTCTCGCTAATTTTATATTTTTAGTAGAGACGGAGTTTCACCATGTTGGTCAGGCTGTTCTCAAACTCCCGACCTCAGGTGATCCACCCACCTCAGCATCCCAAAGTGCTGGGATTACAGGTGTGAGCTACCATGCTCAACTGAGAAAATGCTTTCAAAGAATTTGTGATTGTTACTTCACTAGTCAGTTTCTCCAGAGGAACAGAACTAATAGGATACATATATATATGAAAGGGAGTTTATTAGGAAGAATTGACTCACATGATCACAAGGCAAAGTCCCACATTAGGCCACCTGCAAGCTGGGGAAGAAAGCAGCCAGCAGTGGCTCAGTCTGGGTCTGAAAGCCTCAAAAGTAGAGAAGCAAACAGTGCAGCCTTCAGTCTGTGGCCAAAGGCCTGAGAATCCCTGGCAACCACTGATGTAAATCCAGGAGTCCGAAGGCTAAAGAACTGGAGTCTGATGTCCAAGGGCAGGTAGCAACCAGCACGGGAGACAGATGAAAACCAGAAGACTCAGCAAGCCTGCTTATCCCATCTTCTTCCACCTGCTTTGTTCTAGTGGTGCCAGCAGCGGATTGGATGGAGCCCACCCACACTGAGGGTTAGTCTTCCCCTCCCAGTCCACTGACTCAAATGTTAAGCTCCTCTGGCAATAGCCTCACAGACACATCCAGAAACAATACTTTACCAACTAGACATCCTTCAATCCAATCCAGTTGACACCTAATATTAACCATCACAAGTCCACCCCTTTTCAGCTTGAACCCATACACATCTCCTGAAATCATACTTAGTCTCCAAATACAGACAATAATAAGGTTGTAATTATGCCCAACATAATACAGCTATCCTTTGTACAACTGGAAGCACACTAATGCTTAACCTAAATGCTATTATATAAAGTTAACAACACTTAAATGCTGATATGAAGTCAATCAATCTTATGTAACATGATAAAGGAAAAAGAAAGGAAATAAAATGAACATATTTCCTTTGTACAAGTGTATATATGCACAAACATGTTCTTAACAAAATAAGGAGGAGGACAGGCATGGTAGCTCACACCTGTAATCCCAGCAATTTGGGAGGCCGAGGCTGGCGGTTCAACTGAGGTCAGGAGTTTGAGACCAGCCTGACGAACATGAGGAAATTCCGTCTCTACTAAAAATATAAAATTAGCCAGGTGTAGTGGCGCATGCCTGTAATCCCAACTACTCGGGAGACTGAGGCGGGAGAATCTCTTGAACCTGGGAGGCGGAGGTTGTGGTGAGCTGAGATCGCACCATTGCACTCCAGCCTGGGCAAAAAGAGCGAAACTATGTCTCTAAATAAATACATAAATAAGGAGGAAATAGGACAATTACAGTCCCTGTTTCTGCAGCTGGTCACGTGGTCGTAGCTGGTACTGATGACTACCTTCTTCTACTGCCCATCATGTATTCCCTTTGTCTTCAGCAAGCACCTGGGCTGGTTGTGTTTTCTTACCTGGTGGAGTGACCCAAACTTTCATTCCTGAAGGGTCTGGGCCATTTGTAGTTCTGCCTTGATTGGGTTGTTGTAGTTTTCCATTGACCTTCATCATGAGAGGTGACAGCGTGCTGGCAGTCCTCACAGCCCTCACTCGCGGCGCCTCCTCTGCCTGGGCTCCCACTTTGGTGGCACTTGAGGAGCCCTTCAGCCCACCGCTGCACTGTGGGAGCCCCTTTCTGGGTTGGCCAAGGCCGGACCCCACTCCCTCAGCTTGCAGGGAGGTGTGGAGGGAGAGGCGCAAGCGGAAACCGGTGCTGCGCGCGGTGCTTGCGGGCCAGCTGGAGTTCCCGATGGGCGTGGGCTTGCCCGCGTGCACTGGGAGCAGCCGGCCGGCCCTGCCGGCCCCGGGCAATGAGGGGCTTAGCACCCAGGCCAGCGGCTGCGGATGGTGTACTGGGTCCTCCAGCAGTGCCAGCCCACCGGCACTGCGCTCAATTTCTCGCTGGGCCTTAGCTGCCTTCCTGTGGGGCAGGGCTCCGGACCTGCAGCCCGCCATGCCTAAGCCTCCCCCCAGCCGTGGGCTCCTGTGCAGCCCGAGCCTCCGCGACGAGCACCGCCCCCTGCTCCACAGCACCCACTCCCATTGACCACCAAGGGCTGAGGAGTGCGGGCGCATGGTGCCGGACTGGCAGGCAGCTCCACCTGCAGCCCTGGTGCAGGATCCACTGGGTGAAGCTAGCTGGGCTCCTGAGTCTGGTGGGGACGTGGAGAACCTTTATGTCTAGCTCAGGGATTGTAAATACACCAGTCCACACTCTGTATCTAGCTCAAGGTTTGTAAACACACCAATCAGCACCCTGTGTCTAGCTCAGGGTTTGTGAATGCACCAATTGACACTCTGTATCTAGCTACTCTGGTGGGGCCTTGGAGAACCTTTGTGTGGGGACACTCAAGGTTAGTATCTAACTAATCTAGTGGGGACGTGGGGAAACTTTGTGTCTAGCTCAGGGATTGTAAAGGCACCAATCAGCGCCCTGTCAAAACAGACCACTGGGCTCTACCAATCAGCAGGATGTGGGTGGGGCCAGACAAGAGAATAAAAGCAGGCAGCCCGAACCAGCATTGGCAACCCGCTCGGGTCCCCTTCCACACTGTGGAAGATTTGTTCTTTCGCTCTTTGCAATAAATCTTGCTATTGCTCATTCTTTGGGTCCACACTGCTTTTATGAGCTGTAACACTCACCACGAAAGTCTGCAGCTTCACTTCTGAAGCCAGTGAGACCATGAGCCCACCGGGAGGAACAAACAACTCCAGACACGCTGCCTTAATAGCTGTAACACTCACCGCAAAGGTCTGCAGCTTCACTCCTGAGCCAGCGAGACCACGAACCCACCAGAAGGAAGAAAGTCTGAACACATCCGAACATCAGAAGGAACAAACTCCAGATGCGCCGCCTTAAGAGCTGTAACACTCACCTCCAGGGTCCGTGGCTTCATTCTTGAAGTCAGTGAGACCAAGAACCCACCAATTCCGGACACAATCACAGGGCATGGTAATACCAAGAGACACTCTAAGGAATCTCCTGTATTCCACGCATACTCTTCCTTACCTCCACTGTGGAGTAGTAGACTGATTTCATTTTGATAGTTGGGGTCAATCACCCAGACAATCAACACTGTAACTCTGTAGAACACTGTAACTCCCTTCTTAGTCTGTCGACTTAAAGGCAGGAGGAGCCTGAAGTGGCCAGGTGGCAATCTTGACTTCCTGTATAATGGAATCATTGTTGTGTCTCCTGGTGGCAGCGTTCCTCCCTCTGGACCTAAGACCTCCAGGCCAGCAGAATGTAATGTCACAGGAACAGGAAGCAAAAATTTTGCTAGTGGGTCACTAGGGGTGATGGTGAGTGGTGCCACTTCCCGAGTTACTTTCAAGTCCTTGGAGAAAGGTTACCTTTAGGACAAAATGGGGAGTCGGCATTTTGCAGCTGCCTATGAGTGTGTGGACCGGCATGGTTTCTGATGAACAAGTTCGGCCAGTCTCCCTGAGCCACGACCTGCTCAAGGCTGAGGAAACCTTCACTCTCCAACTCCACTTTGTCTGGGGTCCCTGAGGATTCCGTTCCATATTCCTGTTTATGTTCATTTAATTTATTTCTTCTGTTACAAATCCCCAAGTTTGATTATATATATGTAAAATTCAAAAATTGGCTGGACACAGTGGCTCACGCCTGTAATCCCAGCACTTTGGGAGGCTGAGGCAGACGGATCACATGAGGTCAGGAGTTTGAGACTATCCTGGCCAACATGGTGAAACCTCGTCTCTACTAAAAGTACAAAAATTAGCCAGGTGTGGTGGTGCGTGCCTGTAGTCCCAGCTACTTGGGAGACTGAGGCAGGAGGATCACCTGAGCCCAGAAGGTGAAGGTTGCAGTGAGCCGAGATCATATCACTGCACTCCAGCCTGGGCAACAGAGCAAGACTCTATCTAAAAAATAAAAAAATTAAAAAATACCAAGTGTCAGGCACATGGTCTATGGGGTGGATTTTTGTCTTTTTATTTTGTTTTATTTTATTTTCTTTGGCTACTTTCCAATGACATGTAGAGAGACATCTTAATCTTTTAAATATATATTCTATTTATATTTTTGGTTACTTATATCTCAAAGAAATTTTTCTACTAACTTCCCAAAGCATTCTTCTTTTTCAAAGTATTTTTAATTGTATTTTAATTGTAAAATAATTGTAATTTAATTGTAAAATACCTCTCCATATGCACCAAGAGGGATAAGTGTATACAAGGAAGGAAGTAAAAGTGCATTCATTTATAGCATTTATTGAAATATCAAGTGGCTGAGTAGCCTAAATATCCATTATTTGAGGACTGATTTAACTATAGTATTCATAATTTAATCACTATTCAGCAGTTTTAAAAAATGAGGTGGATCTATATACATTAGCAAAAAACCAGCTCTACAATATAGGAAAAAATAAGGTTGGGCATGGTGGCTCATGCCCATAATCCTAGCAATTTGGGAGGTTGAGGCAGGAAGACCCCTTGAGCCCAGAAGTTGGACATCAGCCTGGGAAACTTGGGGAAACCTTGGCGCACTCCTGTGGTCTCAGCGACTCAGGAAGCTGAGGCGGGAGGATTGTTTGAGCCTGGGAGCTTAAGGCTACAGTGAGCCAAGATCATGCCACTGAACTCCAGCCTGGGTGACAGAGCAAGCCCTTGTCTAAAAAAAAAAATAAATATATATACATGTATATATATGTGTGTGTGTGTGTGTGTATACAAAAACAGCTATGATATAATTTTATTCATGAAAAAATGTATGTGTAATAGAAAAATCAAATATTTTAACATGAAACCATATGCCATAAAAGTATACAGAAAAAATTCTAGAGGAATACACACACCAAACTGCTTACTGTGTAATCGTGATTTATGTGTATAATTAAAATTTTTTAAATAAAGTTTGAAAATTCACACATGGTAACAATCTCAGAGTGCAGAAAAATTTAAACTGGAATGAAAATATTTTTCTACATTTTCAGTCCTACTCAGTAGAGATAATCTTTAATGGTTTTTACATATTCTTGCAGAAAATTTTCACAAGTATACAAAAGCAAATATATATAATTACAAATTAATTTTTTAACTTAGCTATATCTTTTTGCAGCACATATAAATCAATGGATATAAATCTATTCCTGTGTTTTCTGTTGTTTTTGTTGTTGTTAAGACAAAGTCTCACTCTGTCGCCGAGCTGGAGTGCAGTGGCACGATCTTGACTCATTACAGCCTCTGCCTCCCGGGTTCAAGTGATTCTCATGCCTCAGCCTCCCAAGTAGCTGGGATTACAGGTGTGTGCCAGCATGCCCAGGTAGTTTTTGTATTTTTAGTAGAGATGGGGTTTCACCATATTAGTCAGGCTGGTTTCGAACTCCTGACCTCAGGTGATCCACACACCTCGGCCTCCCAAAGTGTTGGGATTACAGGCGTGAGCCACTGCGCCTGGCCTATTCCTGGTTTTCTTTTTTTTTAATTCCTATGCTCTTTAATGACAAGCTTCATTGTTACTATATATATAGCTCTAAAATATACATATAAATTATATATAATATTATATATAATTATATAATATATATAATATAATACGTAACTTTTTGAGACAGGATCTTACTCCGTCACTCAGGCTGGAGTGCAGTGGTGTAATCATAGCTTATTAGTTTCCATCTGCTAGACTCAAGCAATCCTCCCACTTCAGCCTCCTGAGTAGCTGGGACTACAGGTGTCTACCACCATGCCTGGCTAATTTAAAAATTTTTTTTGTAGATAAATAAGTTTTTATAAATTTTTTATTTTTTGATGAGGGTCTCTCTGTGTTGACCAGGCTGGTTTTGAACTCCTGGCCTCAAGTGATCCTCCTGCCTCTGAAAATGCTGGAATTACAGGTGTGAGGCACTGTGCCTGGCCTTTTAATTTTAATTAAGTCCAATTTAATTTTTTTTTTTTGGTTTGTTCTTTCGGTGTCATATTTAAGAAACTATTGCCAAATCCAAGGTCATGCAGATTTGTCCTTATATTTTCTGCTAACAGCTTTATAGTTTTAGCTCTTAAATTTAGATATCTAATCCAGTTTGAGTCCTTTTTGTATAAAGTATAAGGATAGGGTCCAACTTCATTCTTTTACCTGTGACTCTCCAGTTTTATCAGCACCATTTCTTTTTTTTCTTTTTCCTTTCCTTTCCTCTCTTTCTCTCTTTCTCTTTCTCTCTTTCTTTTTTTGATGGATTCTAGCTCTGTTGCCCAGGCTGGAGTGCAGTGGTGTGATCTCAGCTAACTGCGGCCTCCATCTCCTGGGTTCAAGCAATTCTCATGCCTCAGCCTCCTGAGTAGCTGGAACTACAGGCATGCACCACCATGCCCAGCTAATTTTTGTATATATTTTTTAGTAGAGATGGGGTTTCACTATGTTGGCCAGGCCGGTCTCGAACTCCTGACCTCAGGTGATCCATCTGCCTTGGCTTCCCAAAGTGCTGGGATTACAGGCATGAGCCACCATGCCCAGTCCTACTTCTTGAAGACTATTCTTTCTCCATTGAATGATCTTTGTATCCTTGTTGAAAATCAATTGACCACAGATGGGCAGCTTTATTTCTGTGATTGATTTTATTGTTCTATATGTCTATCTTTACACCAGTACCATACTGTTTTGCTTACTGTAGCTTTGTAGTACGTTTTGAAATCAGGAAGTAGGAGTCTTCCAAGTTTTGTGTTAATTATATATACTGAAACTTTTCTGAATTGATTTATTAGCTGTAATAGTTTTTTCATGAATTCTTTCAGGTTTTTTATTTACTTAATTTTTAATTTTTATTTTTTTGAAAAGGAGTCTCTCTCTGTTGTCCAGGTTGGAGTGCAGTGCACAATCTTGACTTACTGCCTCCTCCACCTCTGCGTCCTGGATTCAAACAATTCTCGTGCCTCAGCCTCCTAAGCAGCTGGAATTACAGGCATGTGCCACCACATGTCACTAATTTTTGTATTTTTAACAGAGATGGGGTTATGCCATGTGGCCCAGACTGGTTTCAAACCCCTGGCCTCAAGCAATCCACCCTCCTCAGCCTCTCAAAGTGCTGGGATTACAGGGGTGAGCCAATGTGCCCAGCCAGAGTTTTCTAGATTTAACATTATGTCTTCTATGAATAGAAATAATTTCACATCTTCCTTTCTATTTTGTTTCCTCTGGTCCTTGATTTAGAACTTTCTTTTTAATTTGAATACCATTTATTTCTTTTTCTTGCTTAATTTTTCTGGCTCCGTAAACTTTCACAGCATATATTTGCCATGAAAATAGTTGGGTTTTGCATTATATTTGTATTCTTTTTTCATGGATAAAATTATAGCATACCTATTATTTTGCAACATGCTTTTGTAACATATTATATTAAAGGCCTATTTATTTTGCCAATGTATGTAGATCTACCTTATTTTTCAAATGGTTGAATAGTCTTCTAAGTTTAGATATCATAGTTTTTAAATTCATTCCTTAAATAATGGATATTTATGTTGCTTTTAGTTATTTGTCATTTGTATTTTAACTTTATGTTTTCTTTTTTCTTACGCAAAAGTTTCAAACTTTTTATGTAGTCAAATTTCTTGAACCTTTTTCTTTGTTGTTTTGTATTTGGGGTAATGCATGGAAAGTATTGTAAGACCACATTAAAATATTTTTTCTAGAAATTCTGTTGGTTTGATTTCTTCTTTTTTTTTTTCTTTAATTTTTTTTTTTTTTTTTTTAGAGACAGGGTCTTGCTCTGTCACCCAGGCTGGAGTGCAGTGTTGCAATCATTACTCACTGCAGCCTTGAACTCCAGGGCTCCAGTGATCCTCCTGCCTCAGCCTCCCAAGTGCTGGGATTACAAGCATGAGCCATCACAGCCAACTACTTATTTTTTATGCTTTAGTCTGAATCATTAGTAATTAATTTTGGTTTAAGAAATGAGGAGTAGGCTGGGCGCGATGGCTCATGCCTGTAATCCCAGAATTTTGGGAGGCCAAGGTGGGCGGATCACTTGAGGTTAGGAGTTTGAGACCAGCCTGGCCAACATGGTGAAACCCGTCTCTACTAAAAATGCAAAAATTAGCCAGGTGTGATGGTGTGTGGCTGTAATCCCAGCTACTCTGGAGGCTGAGGCAGGAGAATCTCTTGAATCCGGGAGGTGGAGGTTGCAGTGAGCCAAGATTGCACCACTGCACCCCAGCCTGGGTGACAAAGCGAGACTCTGTCTCAAAAAAAAAGAAAAAGAAAAAAAAAAAAATAAAGAAAAGGAAATGGGGAGTAATTCAGCTTTATTTTCTTCCAAGTGACTGGTGGGTTTTCTCAACATCATTATTAAATTATCCATCAGGCCGGGCGCGGTGGCTCACACCTGTAATCCCAGCCCTTTGGGAGACCGAGGCAGGCAGATCACCTGAGGTCAGGAGTTTGAGGTCAGCCTGGCCATCATGGTGAAACCCCATCTCTACTAAAAATACAAAAAAATTAGTTGGGCGTGGTGGCAGGTGCCCATAGTCCCAGCGACTTGGAAGGATGAGGCAGGAGAATCGCTTGAACCTGGCAGGCGGAGGTTGCAGTGAGAGGAGATCCTGCCACTGCACTCCAGCAACAGAGTGAGACTCCGTCTCAAAATAAATAAATAAATAATCCATCAACTGGTGATTACTTTTAAAAGAAATATAAAAGTCAAGTTGGAAAGGAACTAGGCCCCTTTGATTCCTAGAACGGTTATACAAAGACTCAGACTCGGGAGAGTGAGCTTCCTGAAAGAGGGTAAAGCTTCGTATAGTTTGGAACTGAATCAGAGCCAGATTAGGGAGCTACTGCTCAGCTCGGTGTGGAGAATCAAAATAATTATTTTATAAGTTATTTGGGGATACCTTCAAATATTCTTTTAGACCTCAACACACAGAATTATGAATTGTATTGTAAAAGAAAAGTTTTACTTCTTAACTGTCTAGAACTTAATTAAAAGAGCTATCACTACAAAGCACTTAAAGCCCCGTCTTCTGATTATTTCTGAAATAAGGAGGTCCTCCCATGAGAATGCTGCCGACTGTTTGGACTGGATGCCTGAGCCTGGTACTTGGCATCAAAGAAGAATCAGGAGTGAGTGGAGATTAGACAAAGTCAGCTCTATAATCACTAAGTAGTAGCCCTGAGTTTCATGAAGGTTACAAAATTCATTTTCACCCTGAGTTTCGGTGTGTGTTTTCTAAAACCTTTCAGAGAAATTGTGGTTTTGGTCTGAAACTTCACATATTTGGTGTCTATCCAAACATAAGTTACTTTTGGGATTTTTAGCAAACTTTTTTTCTGCTCCTGAATGAGTCAGTGAAACAAACAAGCAAAACTCTGCCTTCAAAAATAAGTGTGTTTTTAAATGCCAGGATTTGAGATCATAAGAACTACAGGAGAAAACAAACAATAATGAGAGGAAAAGTACTGGATATCAAGCCTGAAACTTTACAAGCCCTGAGACCTCTAACAGAGTCCATTATCACTCAAATGTGAAATGTTTGGTTACAACTGGACTCTATTTGTGGTACAGGTGCCTTGAAATATACAAACATTTATGAAACAAATAAATGGAAACTGGAATGTTTCCAATCGCTTACAATATCCTTAAATTTATTTCTAGAAAAAAAAATTTCTCCAGAAAAAAGTACATAAACTAAATATAATTTGATATACTAAAATAACTATTGACCTCCTTTTTTTGTCTGTTCATTGAAAGGGAATTTTTCAATGGCATCTCTCTCAGTACCTAAGAGAGATTTAGCTACAAAACATATCCAAAGACAGAATTCTGGATATCTTCATTTCTGACAATGGTATAGGGCAGCCTAAGAGAATTGTAGAAATATTTAGCTAGGATCAACTTGTTCTAAAATTTTATTTAAAAAGCAAGTTAAGAAAGAAAAATAAGTATGGGAGGTGGTGAATACATTAATTAGCTTGATTCAATCATTCTGCAATGTATCCATATACCAAAACATCATGTTGAACATCATAAATATATATAACTTTTATTTATTGATTAAAAATAAATTTAGGCTGAGCACAGTGGCTTATGCTTATAATCCCAGCACTCTGGGAGACCGAGGTGGGAGGACTGCTTGAGCCCAGGAGATCAAGACCAGCCTTGGCAACATAGTGAGACCCCATCTTTATTCAATAAATAAATAAATAAATCCATTTAAAAGGCAGATTAAAATCAATATCAGTAAAGAGATCCTGCTTTAAAATTAACAAAAATATCAATTAAGTACCTATTGTTTGTATGACATGTTACGTTATGCTAGGCTGAAAAATAAAGGTGAATAAAGGTGAAAAATAGTGAATAAAGGACAGATTTTGATGTTAAAAAAATCAATGAGATACTATTAACATTTTAATATTTGTGATCAGGAATGAGCACAGTGCCTGGAACAATGCTGATGGTGACAACACTTACAGGAAAGATGGGGGCTTCAGTCCAGAATCTTCTAATGGTGAACTGTTTGGTAGCATAGAAGTGGAAAGGTGTGATACCTTTCCTCCCCATCACAGGGTCGTGGCTGACACTCCTATAACAAAAGCCAGATTAACAAGAGAAAAGCATAACAGATTCATTTATTTATTTATTTAAGATGGAGTCTCGCTCTGTCGCCCAGGTTGGAGTGCAGTGGCGCGATCTCGGCTCACTGCAACCTCTGCCTCCCGGGTTCAAGCAATTCTCCTGCCTCAGCCTCCTGAGAAGCTGAGTAGCTGGGATTACAGGTAATCTAATGACAATAGACTGAGTAGGAATAAGAATTTACAAGCATCTACTTTAATGCTTAGTACCAGGGTCAGCAAGGCCTGTTTGTTCAAAAGTCATACAGAAACTTTGCTTTCGAGGCCTGCCAATGTGTCCTCCACTTCAAGTACTCAGCATGCAAAAGCACTATACTTGTGATATTATCCTCTTCTTCTTTTTTTTTTTTTTTTTTTGTTGTTGTTGTTGTTGTTGAGACAGGGTCTTGCTCTGTCACCCAGGCTGGAGTGCAGTGGCACGATCTCGGCTCACTGCAACCTCTCCCTCCCAGGTTCAAGCAATTCTTGTGCCTCAGCCTCCTGAGTGGCTGAAACTACAGGCATGCACCACCACACCTGGTTAATTTTTGTATTTTTGATAGAGACAGGGTTTCACCATTTTGGCCAGGCTAGTTGCATTTTTAAACTATTAAATCTGAAAAGAGTCTTGCTCTGTTGCCCAGGCTGGGGTGCAGTGGTGCAATCTCCCCTTCTGGGTTCAAACCGTTCTTCTGCCTCAGCCTCCTGAGTAGCTGGGATTACAGGCACATGCCACCATGCCTGGCTAATTTTTGTATTTTTAGTAGAAATGAGATTTCGTCACGTTGGCCAGGCTGGTCTCGAATTCTTGATGTCAGGTGATTCGCCCGCCTTGGCCCCCCAAAGTGCTGGGATTACAGGCGTGAGCCACTGCGCCTAGCCAATATTGTCTTCTGAGCCCCAACACTAGGAAAACAGCTTCTCTCCTCCTTTCCTTATTCCTCATAAGTAAATAAATGCAAGAATCTTCACGAAAAGATCTTTAGTCATACAAAAATGAAGTGTCAGATATTTTATAAATATAACTTATTTACAGGGCTGTGCTTATATAAATTGCTTTAACAGTCATTAGAGCATTATATGGGCGGACATTTTAATACTATTTCCCTGTGCGGACTAAGGTTTAATTCCTGTATATTATCTATGCCTGAAGTACTATACAAATACATTGCAGGGAGGGGTACATTTTGGACAGAGTTCCACAGAATCCTATTCCTGCACCTAACCCATTGTTTCTGCATATATTCCCTGAGAAAGTATATGGATGACTTTTAGTGGCAATTATATACTTTCCTTTAACTTTTCACCTGGACACACTAAACATGAAATAGCACCTATTGTTGCCAGACAAAGTCTAAATCAAATGGTACGACAAGATGGATCTTGTTCCCCTTCTTCCTTCTGTAGAGTCACCCATGATTTTTCAGAGAACATCCTTTTCTCCTCTCATCATTTTTCCCGGTAGTCAAGGTCTCCTACTGAATTGCACCTCTCCGTCTGACAATCTCACTCTCCAGCTCCACCAATCTCCTTCTATTAAACCTTGTAAAGTTCAGAATTCTATTTCCTGATACCATTTCTTTCTTTTGGCTTATACCAGGTAATCACAGATTATTCGTACCCTAAAGTGTAAGCAAGCTCTTTAACCTATCTTTTCCCTTTTGACTTTATTTTGAAACATTTCGAACTGCAGAAGAAAAAAATTGCTGGCCGAGAGTGGTGGCTCATGCCTGTAATCCCAGCACTTTTGAAGGTAGAGGTGGGCAGATCACTTGAGGTCAGGAGTTTGAGACCAGCCTGGCCAACATGGTGGAACCTCGCCTTTACTAAAAATACAAAAATTAGCCAGGTGTGGTGGCGGGTGCCTGTAATCCCAGCTACTCCAGAGGCTGAGGCAGGAGAATTGCTTGAACCTGGGAGGTGGAGGTTGCAGTGAGCTGAGACCATGCCACTGCACTCCAGCCTGGACCATAAAGCAAGACTCTGTCTCAAAAGAAAAAAAAAAATGCTGAACTACTTGCATAACGTATTTTTAATATATTATTAAAACAATGGGTCTGGCATGGTGGCTCTTGCCTGTAATCCCAGCATTTTGGGAAGCCGAGGCAGGAGAATCACTTGAGACCAGGAGTTCAAGACCAGCCTATAGTGACACCCTGTCTTTACAAACAAAAAACAAACAAAAATGATTATGTATGTTAATAATGCCTTAATAAATCTGATTTAGACAAAAAAAGATTAACATTTGCTTAGTGCTTTGTAGAGACAACGCTGTATAAAGAGCATTACATGCATTATTTTATTTAATAGAAAATCTCTGGCTGGGCACAGTGGCTTATGCCTGTAATCCCAGCACTTTGGGAGGCTGAGGTGGGCAGATCACTTGAGGTCAGGAGTTCAAGACCAGCCTGGCCAACATGGTGAAACCCTGTCTCTACTAAAAATACAAAAATTAGCCAGGCATGGTGGCAGACGCCTGTAATCCCAGCTACTTGGGAGGCTGAGGCAGGAAATGACTTGAATCTGCGAGGCAGAGGTTGCAGTGAGACAAGATCATGCCATTGCACACCAGCCTGAGCGACAAGAGTGAAACTCCATCTCAAAACAAAACAAAACAAAAGGAAAGAAAATTTCTGTAAATGGGAAACTAAAAGTTCCCCACCTCAGCCTCCCAAGTAGCTGCTACTACAGGTGCACGTCACCACATCTAGCTAATGTTCTAATCTTTTGTAGAGACAGACACTCACCATGTTGCCCAGGCTAGTCCCGTACTCCAGGCACCAAACAATCCTCCTGCCTTGGCCTCCCAATGCTAGGGGCCATAGGCACGAGCCACCTTGCCCAGTCAGCTCCTAAGAACTTAAGCTAAGTGCCCAATATCACATGCTTAGTAAGATGCAGAATTCAAACCTCCATGACTAATTCTGGAGCTCTGGTCTTAACCAGTGTGCTGTCCCTGTGAAAGTACATGTCTTGGCTCACACCTGTAATCCCCATACTTTGGGAGACTGAGGCGGGAGGGTGGCTTGAGACCAGGAGTTTTGAGACCAGTGTGGGCAACATAACAAAGTCCCATCTTTACAAAAAGAAAAATCTTAAAAATTAGCCTGGCATGGTTGTGTGAACATATAGTCCCAGATGCCTGGGAGGCTGAAGAGGGAGAATTGTTTGAGCCCAGGAGGTTGAGGCTGCAGTGAGCTATGATAGCGCCCCTGTACTCCAGCCTGGGTAACAGAGTGAGATCCTGTCTTGAAAACAACAGAAAAGCATGTCTTGACATAATAATGAAATGAAATGTGTGAACCTTGATCGGATTCTGCTTAGTGAAAAAGAAAAAGCAGCAGCTGGGCCAGGCACAGTGGTGTATGCCTGTTATCCAAGCTACTTGGGAGGCTGAGGTGGGAGGATTGCCTGAACTCATGAGTGCGAATCCAGCCTGGGCAACATAGCAAGACTCCATCTCAAAAACAAAACAAAACAAAATAAAACAAAAAAAGCAGCTAAAAAAGACATTTTGGAAACAACTTAGAAAATTTTTGCCATAGATCGGTTATTGGTAAACATGGAATTACTATTAGTTGTGTGTAATATTGATATTGTGGTTATGAAAGAAAATATAAAATATCCTTATTTTAGGCAACAAAGTATCTAGGAATGAAGCTTCATATTGTCTTCAATTTACTTTCAAGTGGTTCAGTTAAAAAATGGCCGGGCACGGTGGCTCACGCCTGTAATCCCAGCACTTTGGGAGGCCGAGGCAGGCGGATTACAAGGTCAGGAGATCGAGACCATCCTGGCTAACACAGTGAAACCCCGTCGCTACTAAAAATACAAAATTTAGCTGGGTGTGGTGGCAGGCGCCTGTAGTCCCAGCTACTTGGGAGGCTGAGGCAGGAGAGTGGCGTGAACCCGGGACACGGAGCTTGCAGTGAGCTGAGATCACGCCACTGCACTCCATCCGGCCTGGCGACAGAGCGAGACTCCGTCTCAAAAAAAAAAAAAAGTGTGTGAACACACCCACTCACACACAGAGCAACCATGACAAAAAACGAACCACTAATGAATCAAGTGTGAGGGGTACATGGATGTTCATTTTATTAATCTTTCAACATTTCTGTAGGCTTCAAAATTTTCAAAATAAAATGCAGAGAAGAAAGTTTGCACGTCTAGAAAAGGCTTGTGATAAATAATTCATAGAATCTCAGGATTATGAGACCAGCCTGGGCAACATAGTGAGACCTTGTCTCTACGAGAAAAAAAAAAAAAGAAGAAAAAGAAAAAAGAAGATCACGTGGAGTCTTACACCATCTCTTCCTTCACTAACATTTGAGTAGTTTTATCTCACACATCCTAAACTGGATCACACTATACTCAATGTACAAATAAGCATTAGAATGTATGAAAGTGGGCAAGACGCGGTGGCTAAACTTGTAATCCCAGCACTTTGGGAGGCCGAGGCAGGCAAGTCACCTGACCTCAGGAGTTCCAGACCAGCCTGGCCAACATGGCTAAACCCTGTCTCTACTAAAAATACAAAAATAGCCAGGCGTGGTGGCACGCGCCTGTAATCCTAGCTACTCAGGGGGCTGAGGCAGGAGAATGGCTTGAACCCAGGAGCCGAGATTGCACCACTGCATTCCAACCTGGGGGACAGAGCGAGACTCCATCTCCGCCGCCCCACCAAAAAAATGTGTGAGTGTATATATTCTAACTGATATCAAAGTTCTCTCCGGGAGCTGGTAACAGAAAATTTCTTTCCTTGTTTGCTTACATTTTTACAATCATGAGCTTTTTAGAAAATGTCATTGAAGTTTTCCCTTTTTGAAATTCAATTTTAAAAGAAACAAGGGCTCAGTGGCTCACGCCTGTAATCTCAGTACTTTGAGAGGCTGAGGTGGGAGAACTGGCCAGGAGGCCAAGAGTTCGAGGCTGCAGTGAGCCGTGGTCGTGCTAGGGCACTCCAGCGTGGGCGTCAGAGCGAGACTCTGTCTTAATAAACAAACGCCGTAAGCATTCCGAACTGCTTTGTTTCCCATTGGAGAAATCTGTAAATGTCATGGAAATTGGAATCTTTATTCTGCTCCTGTCCCCCTGCTGGCGGAGTAGGATTTTACCGCTGGTTCTACCTAGGCGTAGAGCTGTGTCTGCAAACAACTAGGCAAGACCGAAAAAAGTTAATGTTCTTAAAATATGCAAGTGGAGCCCGAAAATAGTTAAATTCTTGGACTAGGAAGGCATCCTTTAATGCTCATGTCTCTGGGTAAGAGCGCACCGAGCGGCTGCGGCCAGAAGCCCCAGGAACCGAGGTGGTTCAGACCGTAGCCACCGCCCACAGTCCAGGTCTTCTGGGCCGGCACGCCCTTCCCACCATCTCAGCCAATCGGAGCTAAGGGGGCGGGGATAGGGCCAGCCGGAGGCGGGGCGGACGCAGGAGGGGGTGTGTCTGGGGAGGGGCCTGGCAGGTCCCAGAAGGTGGCGAGTTTCGCGGCCAGAGGCTTCCAGGTCCAGGTGGAGAGGCCGGGCTGGCCGGGGCTTCGGCCTCCGGCGTCAGGAAATGGCGGCGGGGGGCAGGATGGAGGACGTGAGTGCACGGAGGCGGCGGGCGGCTGGCCCCGGAATCCCCTTTTTCTTGTGCCGGGGCGCACGGGGCGGAGACTCAGAGAGGGAAGCTACCCTTGGCGACTGCGGCCGCGGCCGAAGGGGGCGCCGCCTGTGCCGGGGAGGCCTGGGCGCGGGGCTATGGGAGGGCGCGAGGCGGCCGTGGGATCCGCGACGTTGCCTCCGGGTTAATTTTCCCAGTGGAGGCTGGGGTGGGCTCCTGGGCAGTGGGCGCGCGGTCCCCGGGGGTCCCAGGCTGGCGCCCAGCCCACGTGCGGTGTACGTCTTTGATCCCGGAACTGGCAGCTTCACGTGATGCGCGCCTGGCCTGACAGCCCTTCCTCCCCGCAAGTCTCCGGGAGCCGGGCCGATAGGTTCCGCTCGGACGTCCCAGGGGCACAGGGGGCGAATCTCCCTTCCTGGGGAGGTCCTTTGCCTTGGCTCTAGAGGCTGTGGACTTGGAGTGACAGCGACTCTCGGGCCGGGCACCAGCGCCCCGTAGACCTGTCGCTATCATGGCCTGGAAACCCACACGAGAGAAAAAGTGTCATGTGCTGTTTTGAATCTAGCATGGTAGGAATGCAAAGGTTTTTAAATCTTTGATAGATTCAAACCAGATTACCAAAAAAAACCCAGTGGCCTAGTTTACAGCGTGTATAGTACAGAATGGTAGCATAATTACAAAAATCTTATTTCTTTGCTTCAGTATCGTAAGGTGTTTTTAGGGGAAACGTATGTATGCTGAGAATTAACTGGATTTTCCATTGGAAAGTAATAAAATTTTTGCTCTTGAGAAATGCAAAGTTGACAGTTACATGAAAGCGCTAATTTGGGTTAATAAATTAGTAGGAATATTTACTATGATCCTATCACTGAATGAACTGCATCAGGAAAAGGAAGAGAAACATGAAACAGTTCCAGCATTACGGTAGCTTAGATTCTTGTGCAGTGACCATAGTTAAATAATCTTGATGAAATAAAGACCAAACAATTTCTAATGAAACTAAAATTTTCTATTTTTTCCAGTTGAGAAAATGGAAAATTAACTGTAAGACCTGTAAGTAGATTTGAGACTCATATATATTTAAAGCAAAATTCATTGTTTCTGAGTTTTTAAGGCTGAGCTTCATGAGCTGACAATGTATGGAAAAAAACGAATATGTAAGAGGAAAATGAGAGTCTCTTAGAAAAACACATGCAGTAAGTGCTTCTTGGTTGATGCTAAGCTGCTCTAGGGTTCTTCGATCTGTAGCTTTTAGCTTTAGGATGCATATAGTACTAGAAATCTGCTTCCTCAAACACTGGAGACTGGGGATGGTTGGGAGGCTCATGCCTGTAATCCCAGTACTTTGGGAGGCCGAGGCAGGCAGATAACCTGAGGTCAGGAGTTTGAGACCAGCGTGGCCAACATGGCAAAACCCCGTCTCCACTAAAAATACAAAAATTAGCCAGGTAGGGTGGTGGGGGCCTGTAATCCTATATACTGGGGAGGCAGGAGACTCGCTTGAACCTGGAAGGCAGAGATTGCAGTGAGCCAAGATCGCATCACTGCACTCCAGCCGGGGCAACAGAGCGACAGAGCGAGACTCTGTCTCAAAAATAAAAATAAATAAAAATTAATTAGAGATTAATGTTTTGCTATCAACCACATACTGGAGTCACTTTAGATCTGAGTAAGTTGCCTGCTTTTGGTATTTTGTAGACATGATTTCTAGCCTTCAGGAAAAAGCTAAAAATTTTGGACCATGCCTTAGTTACAGACACTTAAATGAGTTGAGTCAAAGACTTTGTGTTAGTAAGGATTCATTGTTTGCAGGCAGTGAAACCAACTCTGGCTAATTTAAGAAAAGGATTTATCTGAAAGGCTATAGGGTGAGTATATGCCAAGGCCTCTGAAAGGACCAAAACAAGGGCATCTCAAGGCATTGAAGTGACAGGAGTCCTTTCAGGGTCTACCCTGGAATGAATCTGCCTAAATCATGATCTTTCTTCTTTTTTTGTGATGGAGTTTCACCCTTGTTGCCCAGGTTGGAGTGCAATGGTACGATCTCGGCTCACTGCAACCTCCGCCTCCCGGGTTCAAGTGATTCTCCTGCCTCAGCCTCCCAAGTAGCTGGGATTACAGGCATGCACCACCACACCTGGCTAATTTTGTATTTTTAGTAGAGACGGGGTTTCTCCGTTTTGGTCAGGCTGGTCTCAGGTGATCCACCTGCCTTGGCCTCCCAAAGTGCTGGGGTTACAGGCGTGAGCCACTGTGCCTGACCTCATGATCTTTCTTTTGCTGCTCATGGAAAGAGTTGGATTCACCCAACAGTTTTTTGTTCCATGACCACTCCTAGACCAGAGGAGGAAGAAGGGTATTGAAGGATGGTTCCACTAAGACTTAATGCAGAAGTAGACAGTGGGTCCTCAAAGGAAACAGAGTTATTGTCACAGAAGAGGGAAGAGATACCATGTGGGCAAAAACAACAGACATCTTCTACAGGTGGTAATGTAGTTAATAATGGAAATGAAAAAATCATTTGGATTCAGGAGTCCTCTTCCCCTCACCTTTCACTTGCAGACGGTGAGTTAATAGAATGACTGGGTGCTGTTTGTATGGTTATGCTGCATATTTTCTATAGGATTCAATGGAAAGTAAATACTCCTAAGTGACATAGAGAAGAACCATATTATAGTCCCCAACTCCTTCAGTGTAGTTAGGAAAAACAAAAGATACACCCATGAAAAGGAAAACAATACAAGGCAGCATAAGAAATATTCCAAATGAATATTATGGGCAATAAGTTTTATAGGAGTTTAAAGCAGAAGGAAAACACTTAACAAGGCCAGTTTTATAGAGAACATAAACTTGGTTAGGACCTTGAAAGATGCATAGAATTCTGAAAAAGGTAGGGGAGGATATTTGTAGGGCTCTATAGAAAGCTCATTTAGGCGAGAGAAGAAGGTGCATAAAAGTGACATATTAGGAGATAAAGTAGATTATTGTCTTATAGTGAAGGTTTCAATGCTAGCTTTGTTTAAATGTCCCAGGTCTGGCCAGGTGCGGTGGCTCACGCCTGTAATCCCGGTACTTTGGGAGGCTGAGGCGGGTGGATCACCTGAGGTCAGAAGTTTGAGACCAGCCTGGCCAACACAGCGAAACCCGGTATCTACTAAAAATACAAAAATTACCCGGGCATGGTGGCACATGCCTGTAATCCCAGCCTGTGGTCAGGAGGCTGAGGCAGGAGAATTGCTTGAACCTGGGAGGCAGAGGTTGCAGTGAGCCAAGATCACACCATTGCACTCCAACCTGGGCAACAAGAGCGAAATTCTGTCTCAAAAGTAAATAAATAAATAAATAAATAAATAAATAAATAAATAAAAATTTCCCAGGTCTGAAGCATACAAGAAGTTGAGCGGTCTTTTTCTCAACATGCATATTGAACACCTTAGCACCTGCTGTGTATCAAGTGTTAAAAGCACAAAGGACATAATATAAAAGAGTCTCTGCACTTGTAAAGCGCATTTTTTTCTGACAATTTCAATGCCATGTGCTTAGTATGGTAGGTTATAATACAGATGTAAGAGAGTTCAGTAGGGACTTCCATTCCCAGCCAACATGGAGTAACTGGGAATAGATCTACCATTCTGCCTGAAACATCCAAAAAACTAGATATAACGTATGATACAACACTTTGTGAGATACCGGACATCAGACAATGAAGGGTAGCAATCTCAGAGATGGGAAACAAATGCTGTGAACCCTATCACTGCCCCGGCTTACTGCCTTGAAAGAGTGTGCAGGCTGTGACAGGGAAGGGGGAAGCCACACAGAGCCCAGCAGACTTCTGAGTTGAGGAGATGGAGTTGAGGGTCTAGGAGATCGAGGTAACTGGAGTTCACAAGACAGAGCATCCAGAGAGGAGAGAGCTACAAAGAGGGAGAACTCTGAAGATATGCAGGGGGAGCCCCCCAACACTGTCCCCACCAGGCATCCAGTAGAATGCTAATCAGGGCATGAGGAAGCTCTTGGAGGCCTCATAAAGAACCACCTAAAAGTATTGGAAGGAACAGTTTCTTCATACAGGGCCAAGAATACTGCCTGTTTCGCCCACAAGCCAGACGGAACCCTCATAATTCACAGAGCATGTACATAGAGTACTCAGAAAAGTCTTGCCTCAGTAGTGGAGTATAATTAGCCTTAGATGAAGCCCACCTAATTTCTTAACAGCAAGACTGTTTCCAAGTAACTTCACTGCACTCCAGAACAAAGTTCATGAATATAGGAATACAGAAAATGGCCGGGCGCGGTGGCTCACGCCTGTAATCCCAGCACTTTGGGATGCTGAGGCGAGTGGATCACGAGGTCAGGAGATCGAGACCATCCTGGCTAACATGGTGGAACCCCGTCTCTACTAAAAATACAAAAAATTAGCCGGGTGTGGTGCTGGGCGCCTGTAGTCCCAGCTACTTGGGAGGCTGAGGCAGGAGAATGGCGTGAACGCAGGAGGCAGAGCCTGCAGTGAGCAGAGATCACGCCACTGCGCTCCAGCCTGGGTGACAGAGCAAGACTACATATCAAAAAAAAAGGAATACAGAAAATATCCAGCACCCACAGAGGTAAAATTTGCAATATCTGGCATCCAATAAAAAATGACAAGGCATGCCAAGAGGCAGGAAAATGTGAGCTGTACTGAGTCCACTGAAACTGATTCAGACATGACATATGCTAGAAATAAACATTAACATTAAACATAAACATTAAACATTATTATAAATGTCTTCTATATATTTAGAAGTTAAATAGAGACATGGAAGATACAAAGTAGACCAAGCTCAAACTTGTATAGATGAAAACTACAATGTCAGATTAAGGGTGCAGTAGGAATGATGCTGGGGCTGGGAATGCTAAAAAGGCATCACAGAGAAGGCAGTTTTGCTGGGACAAGCATTTGACGGTAAGGAAGAATAAGTAGAGCTGGTGTAGAGATGGAAAGTGTTTCATGAAAGATGGGTATCATAAGCAGACGGCACCAGGAGGGAGGGAAATGGTGAGAGGCAAATCCTTGGCCAGGCGCGGTGGCTCATGCCTGTAATCCCAGCACTTTGGGAGGCCAAGGTGGTGGATTGCTTGAGTTTAGGAGTTCAAGACCAGCCTGGGCAACATGGTGAGATCTCGTCTCTACTAAAAATACAAAAATTAGCCGAGCATAGTGGAGTGTGCCTCTGGTCCCAGCTACTCGTGAGACTGAGGTAGGAGGATTTCTTGAGCCTGGGGAGGGGGGCACGGAGGCTGCAGTGAGCCGAGATCGTGCCACTGTTCTCCAGCCTGGGTGACAGAGTGAGACCCTGTTGTTTTTTTTTTTTTAAGAAAAAAAAAAGGTTGGGTACAGTGGCTCACACCTGTAATCCCAGCACTTTGGGATGCTGAGGCGGGTGGACCACTTGAGGTCAGGAGTTTGAGACCAGCATGGCCAACATGGCGAAACCCCGTCTCTATTAAAAATACAAAAACTAGCTGGACAAGGTGTCGGGCACTTGTAATTCCAGCTACTTGGGAGGCTGAGGCAGGAGAATTGTTTGAACCCAGGAGGCAGAGGTTAGAGTGAGCTGAGATCATGCCATTGCACTCCAGCCTGGGGGACAGAGCAAGACTCTGTCTCAAAAAAAGAAAAAAAAAAAGAGAGAAAAAAAAATCCTGAGAAGTAACTTGGGGACAGATTGTAAAGCGATAGACTAAGAATTTGGACTTTGTCCTGAGGATTTGGGGATTGTATTAGGATTATCCAGAGGGACAGAACCAATAGGATATATGTATATATAAAAAGGAGATTTATTAGGGAGAATTAGCTCACAAGATTACACAGTGAAGTCCCACGATAGGCCACCTGCAAGCTGGGGAAAGGGAAGGCGGTAGTGGCTCAGTCCAAGTTCAAAAGCCTCAAAACCAGGGAAGCCAACAGCGCAGCCTTCAGTTGGCAGCTGAAGGCCTGAGAGCCCCAGGCGAGCTGCTGGTGCAGGTTTCAGAGTCCAAAGGCCGAAGAATCTGGAGTCTGATGTCCAAAGGCAGGAATTAAGGAGGCAAGCATCTGACGCAGGAAGGAAAGAGAGAGCCAGAAGACTCAGCAAGCTGCATATACGCCTATTCTGTGCTTTGTTCTAGCTGCATTGGCAGCTGATGGGATGGTGCTCGCCCATGTTGAGGGTGGGTCTTCCTCTCCCAGTCCACTGACTTAAATGTTTGGCCCCTCACAGACAATACTTTACCATCCATTTGACACCTAATGACCATCACAGGGAGCTACCCAAAGTTTTTGAGGAGAGAAACACGAATGTTTGTCTTGGAGCAGTGAAAGAGATTGCCAAGACCAGGAGATTGGAAGCTTCTAGTAAAAGGCCATGAGAAATGGGAGGGCCTGGACTAAGATAGTGAGAATAGAGAGGAAATAACAGGTTTAGGAGTTAGAATGGTAATGATTTTTTCTTTTTTTATCATGCCCCAGCACTGAGTGGATAGAATGGTAATGATTATAGGGATAGTGTCTTTGTTTGGGTTGCTATAATAAAATACAAATAGGGTAATTTACAAATAGAAATGTATTGACCACAGTTCTAGAGGACAGGAAGTCCAAGATTAAGGCAGCCACGGATTCAGAAAGCCCAAGATCAAGGTGCCAAGAGCCCTGGGGAGGGGTTGCTCTCTGCTTCAAAGATGGCGCCTTCTTGCTGCATCCTCACGCGGTGGAAGGTGGAAGGGAGCTCATTCAAGCCTCTTTTATAAGGGCACTGATCTCATTTATGAAGCGGGGGAACCTCATGGCTTAATTACTTTCCAAAGGAAAGCAGGGAACTATTGGGGGACACCAACATTTAGACCATAGCGGGGTGCAAGTCAAAAGTAAGAGTTAATAAAAAAGCCAAGTGTGGTGGCTCACACCTGTAATCCTAGCACATTGGGAGTCCACTTGGGAGGATTGCTTGAGGCTAAGAGTTTAAGACCAACCTGGCCAACATAGCGAGACCCTGTTGATTTTTATTTTAAAATTTAAAAAATATTAAAAAGAGAAAAGAATAAAGAAATAATAGTGGCTAATACTTATTGAGTGCTCTCTGTGTGTCAGGCAGTGTTATGAGGACTTGCATGTGTAGTGACTCATTTAGTATTCCTGATAGAGCTACGAAGCAGGTGCTATTATTAGTCTCCCTTTTAGATGTGGAAACTGAGGCATGAGAGGTGAAGTAACTTACTCTCAGCTAGAAAGCAGTAGAACTTGTGCTTGAATCCAGGCGGTTTGCCCTTAGGAGCCTGACCTTAACCACAGCTCTTACTGCCTTTGGTCACAGTTGATCCCCCGTATGTCCTGATAATCTCTTCTAATTAGCCCAGGTCTTTGATGATGCCCATAATTGAATTAGAAAATACTGCAGAAACAGGTTTGGGGCACTCATTCATTCATCTAGCAAATGTTTGCTGAGTGACAACCATGAGATAGTGTTGAGTGCTGGGATTACAAAGACAAGAGGTGTAAAGTTAATGGGTCCAATGACCTCTAGTGGGGAAGAGATATGTAAGAGACAATCACAGGATAGTTTGATAGAAGAGGCAAGCACAGAATGCTTTGAAAAACATGGAGGGTGGCACAATCCAGATTAGGGGTATCCAGAAAGGCCATGTGGTGGGAATTGCCCCTTCTGAGCATGAAAGAATGCACAGACATTAGCTAAGGGAAGAGCAGATCTCAAGGCTTCAACATCTGCTGACTGAGAATGAGCTAGAGGCAGAGGGGTCTTGAAGAGAACAGGAGTAATCTGAATCGTACCATGAGTTATGGTAAACTAAACAGGAAGCAATCTAGGCATTGAATAAAAGAGTTGGCCAGACGCGGTGGCTCATGCCTGTAATCCCAGCACTTTGGGAGGCTGAGGCAGGCAGATCACCTGAGGTCGGGAGTTCGAGACCAGTTTGGCTAACATGGCGAAACCCCATCTCTACTAAAAATACAAAAATTAGCTGGGCATGGTGGCGCGTGCCTTTAATCCTAGCTACTCAGGAGGCTGAGACAGGAGAATCACTTGAACCCAGGAGGCAGAAGTTGCAATGAGCCGAGATCGAGCCACTGTACTCCAGCCTGGGTGACAGAGTGAGATTCCATCTCAAAAACAAGCAAACAAAACAACAACAACAAAAACAGTTGCAGAGCAGTGTTGAATACCTGCTACTGGAAATTGAGGAGGCCACTCCAGAGCTAGGTTACACCCCAGATTGCTCTCCTTATCTTTGTAATCTTAGCAATAAATCAACAGCCATCCCTTACATCATTTGTCCTACTCCCTACTTCCAAAATAAATAGCTCTCATTCTGTGTAGCCAAATCCTATTCATGAATCCTTCATTTCTGTCTCATCGTAGTGCAATTAGCGGACCTAAATTTTTTGGCATTGTCTTCTGTGCTTTTCATTTGCTGACTTGTTATGTGCTTCCCATGAACCACATTCTTTTTTTCTTTTTTTAACATGTGATGAGAACACTGAAGATCTACACTCTTAGCAAATTAAAAGTATATACAATGCAGTATATATCCATATTTTTGAGTCGAAGTCTCTCTGTGGAGTGCAGTGGCACGATCTTGGCTCACTGCAACCTCCACCTCCTGGGTCCAAGCGATTCTCCTGCCTCAGCCTCCCAAGTAGCTGGAATTACAGCTTGCGGCCAAGAGTTCAAGACTAGCCTGGGGCCGGGTGCTGTGGCTGATGCCTGTAATCCCACCACTTTGGGAGGCCGAGGTGGGTACATCACCTGAGGTCAGGAGTTTGAGACCAGCATGGCCAACATAGTGAAACCCTGCTTCTACTGAAAATACAAAAATTAGCTGGATGTGTGCTGGGCGCGGGTGGCTCATGCCTGTAATGCCAGCACTTTGGGAGGGTGAGGTGGGCGGATCACCTGAGGTCAGGAGTTCGAGACCAGCCTGACCAACATAGAGAAACCCCGTCTCTACTAAAAATTAAAAAATTAGCCGGGTGTGGTGGTGCATGCCTGTAATCCCAGCTACCCAGGAGGCCGAGGCAGGAGAATTGCTTGAACCCGGGATGCGGAGGTTTCAGTGAGCCAAGGTTGTGCCACTGCACTCCAGCCTGGGCAAGAAGAGCGAAACTCCATCTCAAAAAAAAAAAAAAATTAGCTGGGAGTGGTGGTGCACACCTGTAGTCCCAGCTACTCAGGAGGCTGAGGCAGGAGAATTGCTCGAACCTGGGAGGCAGAGGTTGCAGTGAGCCAAGATTGCGCCACTGCACTCCAGCCTGGGCGACAGAGCGAGACTCTGTCTCAAAAACAAAAAGCAAAACACAAACAAACAAGACCAGCCTGGGCAACATAGTGAGACCATGTTGCTACAATTTTTTAAAAATTAATTAATTTTTAAAAATTGGATTCAGGTAGGGAATGTGTTCTCTTGCCTTTAATTTGTATATGGTTAAAAAGCTTTATAGTTTAGTGGATTTGTCTTAGAAACATAATCTAGAAAGTGGTGATTATAGCTTGCTTGTTTTTCTGCACCCCAGGGTTCCTTGGATATCACCCAGAGTATTGAAGACGACCCACTTCTGGATGCCCAGCTTCTCCCACATCACTCATTACAAGCTCACTTTAGACCCCGATTCCATCCTCTTCCTACAGTCATCATAGTGAATCTTCTGTGGTTTATTCATGTAAGTTGGCTGCAGGAAGGGGACCTATCCAGAGGTGATGTTTGTAAAAATTATATAAGTGTTTCAGAGGGCAGTTGTGCTGTATCTATCAACATTTAAAATGTAGGGCATATGTTCTTAGGACATCCTGAGGGCTGTGTCATGGGCAAAAAAAAAAAAAAAAAAAAACTAAATACACTTTTACTTATATCTTCAAATAATTCATTGTGGATACAGTTGCACACATGTAAAGATATTGTTGATAATAGCCATGTTGTCTATCATATCAAGAGACTACAAACTACTTGGCTACTTGGCATCCAGAAGACACTGTGTGTCCCATTCATATAAGGAAATGCTATGCAACTGTTAAGAATGGGGTAGATAGGTATACAGTATATTAACATAGAATAGCCTTCATGATTACATTGTCGAGTGAAAAAAAATCAAGTTTTCAACCTTGTGTACAGAATGTTCCTATCTGCAGTTTTTAAAAGGGGGTTGAGAGGGCTGGTGTGGACCTGTTTTCCTGTATATAATAGAATATTTCTAGAAGCATTCACAGACCTAGTTGCCTCTGAAATGAGGACTGAGGGTCTTGGTGGAAAAGACACTAATATAATTTACTGTTTACTTTTGAATACTACTTGATTTTTTAACCATGTGCTTGTATTTACTTTTTCAGTTACAAAAAAGATGCAGAAAAGTCTACATATGTTGACACAGGAATTTCTCAATTTACTTATACCTAGGGAATAATGTTTAGCAGACAAATCAAGTTGCAGTGGAATAATATGTACAATTTTGTATGTTTATAAACTCCAGATTACAAATATCTGGAATTTATAAAAACACATGTGCGAAAGGTCTTATCGCAGGCCTCACTGGTGGTGACTCCGCTGCCAGTCTGTTTAATCAGTTCCTCCCTTTCAACGATTGCAGTCGGAAGCACTAGGGGTTATGGTTGTTCTCTGCTGCAATGTGAAAAATCAAGAGGGCTCATTCTCACCACTCCTTGAGTATTTATGAGGACTGTGAATGGAGTTAATTGACTTGCTCAGCCTCCTACTGATAGGTTTGCCTGTCTCCAGGGACCGTATCCCCCAGCACATTTCCTGGCTTCCCCTGCAGCTGGGATTCTTCTCCAGTGAAGTATACTGTGGGAGACTTGAGTTCAGAACTGAATCACTGTGGAGAGAGGTGGTATCCCCTTTCCTTCAGGGAACTAGTAGCTGTGGTATGGCTCCACCATGGCTTCCTGATCCCCAGATCCCAGCTGAAGTGCTTTCTTTTTGGTACCATGATGTGCAGGGGTGGCCTTGTGGTTTCCAGATGGTGACCTCTTTTTCTTCTTTCCTTTTACTTTTTGAATAACATACTCTGTACCAGCCTGGGTACCATAGCAAGAACCTGTCTCTATAAAAACTTTTTAAAATTGGCCAGGCATGGTGGCACAGGCCTGTAGTTCCAGCTACTCCAGAGACTGAGGTAGGAGGATCGCTTGAACCCAGGAGGTTGAGGCTGCAGTGAGCAGAGATGGCGCCACTGCACTCCAGCCTGGGCAACAGGGTAATACCATATCTCACACAGAAAACAAAAATACATTTAAACAAAACAAAACGAAAATACATTTAAAAACTCATTTATAAAAATAGGATAGGGGAAGCTGTAGGTATAAGAATGTATGCTGGGAAGCCGGGTGCGGTGGCTCACGCCTGTAATCCCAGCACTTTGGGAGGCTGAGGCGGGTGGATCACGAGGTCAGGAGATCGAGATCATCCTGGCTAACATGGTGAAACCCCGTCTCTACTAAAAATACAAAAAATTAGCCGGGCGTGGTGGCAGGCGCCTGTAGTCCCAGCTACTCGGGAGGCTGAGGCAGGAGAATGGCGTGAACCTGGGAGGTGGAGCTTGCAGTGAGCCAAGATTGCGCCACTGCACTCCAGCCTGGGCGACAGAGCGAGACTCCGTCTCAAAAAAAAAAAAGAACGTATGCTGGGATGGTAGTTATTGTTTCCTAATTACAAATATTGAATATTAATTTTTCTGCTCTTCTTTCCCCCAGCTTGTGTTTGTTATTTTAGCATTTTTAACAGGTGTGCTTTGTTCTTATCCTAATCCAAATGAGGACAAGTGCCCAGGAAATTACACAAACCCACTGAAAGTTCAGACGGTTATAATCCTTGGGAAAGTTATTTTATGGATTCTCCATTTACTCCTTGAATGCTACATCCAGTATCACCACAGCAAAATCAGAAACCGAGGCTATAACTTGATCTACCGATCGACAAGGCATCTCAAGAGACTTGCGTTGATGATACAGTCCTCTGGTATGTCCAGTCTTCTCTCAGCTACTTGGGTGCTTGAGGGGCAAAAATGACAGCAGAAAGAATATATGAAGTTTGATTTTAGAATCAAATATATTCTCTCATTTTTGTAAGGGTGATGTGTGTTCTGACCACTAAAATTTGGATCACCTTAATGTCTTAAACCTTTTCTTGGCCGGGCTCAGTGGCTCACGCCTGTAATCCCAGCACTTTGGGATGCTGAGGCAGGCAGATCACAAGGTCAGGAGATCGAGACCATCTGGCCAACATGGTGAAACCCCGTATCTACTAAAAATACAAAAATTAGCTGGGCGTGGTAGCGCGTGCCTGTAATCCCAGCTACTCAGGAGGCTGAAGCAGGAGAATTGCTTGAACCAGGGAGCCAGAGGTTGCAGTGAGCCGAGATCGTGCCACTGCACTCCAGCCTGGCGACACAGCGAGACTCCATCTCAAAAAAAAAACAAACAAAAAAACAGCTTTTCTTATGAAATATATAGCCTTAATTTTCATTTGAAATCTGTTATTTGTTATGAACATGGTATCCTCATCGCATGTGTGAAGTGTGGAATTATACCCTCTTTTGTTACCAAGTGGTTTACTCATCTCATAAAGATAGAAATGCTGTTGCTATTTGATATTTCTGAGGATAGGGAGGGGGAATTTTTAAATTTTATTTTATTTTCTCTGAGGCAGGGCCTTGCTCTGTCACCCAAGACTGAAAGGCAGTGGCACCTTCATGGCTCACTGTAGCCTGGAATTCCTGGGCTTAAGCAATCCTCCCACCTCAGCATCCTGAGTAGCTGAGACTACAGGTGCGTGCCACCACACCCGGCTAATTTTTTTAAAAATTTTATGTAGAAGCAGGTTCTCACTGTGTTGCCCAGGTTGGTCACTGGAACTCCTGGCCTCAAACAACCCTCCTGCCTCAGGCTCCCAAAGCACTAGGATTACAGGTGTGAGCCAGTCCTGGTGGGAACTTTTTAAAAATGAAGCTCAGTGCTTTTCTTGCAGTAGGAAACAGTAATGGTTAGTTCCTAGGAAAGAGGACTGTTATGCAATGAGATGCATTATATCAAACAGAAAACTTGAAAAACACACAGGTCCTAATTTATGAAGGCGAGATCAGAAGGTCCACATGGGACTTAGAATGCATGAGTACTTGCTTTTCTTTATTGTTGCAGACATTTTAAAGATTTAATGGAATTAAATTGAACTTCTTTAGGGAAATTTGGCATTAAGTTATAGTAAATGGCCGGGCACAGTGGCTCACGCCTGTAATCTCCGCACTTTGGGAGGCTGAGGTGGGCAAATCCCTTGAGGTCAGGAGTTTGAGACCAGCCTGGGCAACATGGCGAAACCCCCTCTCTACTAAAAACACAAAAATTAGCCAAGTGTGGTGGCATGCCCCTGTGGTCCCAGCTACTCTGGAAACTGAGGCGAGAGAATTGCTTGAGCCGAGATCGTGCCACTGCACTCCAGACTCCAGCCCAGGTGACAGAGTGAGACCCCATCTCAAAAAAAAAAAAAAAAGAAAAAGAAAAAGTTGTAGTAAATAACTTAGTTTCTACTTTTCAAAAAAAAGATCCTGTTTTTCAATTTGAGTCCAGAATAAATCTTAAAAATCTTTGAATCCAGGGCAGGCTCGGTGGCTCATGCCTGTAATCCCAGCACTTTGGGAGGCCAAAGTGGAAGGATCACCTGACGTCAGGAGTTTGAGACCAGCCTGGCCAACTTGGTGAAACCGCGTCTCTACTAAAAATACAAACGAAAATTAGCCAGTTGTGGTGGCACGCGCCCATAGTCCCAGCTACTCAGGAGGCTAAGGCAGGAGAATCACTTGAACCCGGGAGGCAGAGGTTACAGTGAGCCGAAGTCATGCCACTGCACTCCAGCCTGGGCAACAAGAGCGGAACACTGTCTCAAAAGAAAAAAAATTGAATCCATATGTAGTCTTCCTACTTGGAGGAGGTGGCGAGAAAAAGAAAAAGAGGGAAAAAGAAAAAAAAATTTTTTTGAATCCAGGCTGGGCATAGTGGCTCATGCCTATAATCGCAGAGCTTTGGGAGGCCGAGGTAGGAGGATTGCTTGAGGCCAGGAGTTCGAGACCAGCCTGGGCAACATAGTGAGTTCCCCCATCTCTACCAAAAATGAGAAATTTAGTGTTGTAACAAATGAGCACCAAGTTAAGTTTAAAAAAAAAAAAAAATTCCTGGGCATGGTGGCTCATGCCTATAATCCCAGCACTTTGGGAGGCCGAGGCGGGTGGATTCCCCAAGGTCAGGAGTTCAAGACCAGCCTGGCCAACATGGTGAAACCCTGTCTCTACTAAAAATACAAAAATTAGCTGAACGTGGTGGCGGGCAACTGTAATCCCAGCTACTCGGGAGGCTGAGGCAGGAGAATTGCTTGAATCCGGGAGGTGGAGGTTGCAGTGAGCTGAGATCGTACCATTGCACTGCAGCCTGGGTGACAAGAGCGAAACTCCGTCTAAAAAAAAATTAAGGCCGGGCACGGTGGCTCATGCCTGTAATGCCAGCACCTCAGCACTTTGGGAGGCTGAGGCAGGAGGATCACTCGAGGTCAGGAGTTTGAGACCAGCCTGGTCAACATGGTGAAACCCCATCTCTACTAAAAATACAAAAATGAGCTGGATGTGGTGGCAGGTGCCTGTAATTCCAGCTACTCAGGAGGCTGAGAATCGCTTGAACCCGGAAAGTGGAGGTTGCAGTAAGCTGAGATCGTGCCACTCCAACCTGGGTGACAGAGTGAGACTCCATCTCTAAATAAATAAATAAATAAATCTCTATCTCAAAATAAATAAATAAATAAGTAAAATAAAATAAAATAAATAAATTAGTCATGTGTGGTGGCCTGTGCCTGTAGTCCTAGCTACTTGGGAGGCTGAGGTGGGAGGATCCACTTGAGCCCAGGAGTTTGAGGCTGCAGTGAGCTATGATTATGCACCACACTCCAGCCTAGGTGAAAGAGTGACTCCCCCCTCTATAAAAAAAGAAAAAAAAATTGAGTAAAATTAGAGATTTTTTTTTCTCCAAAAAAAAAAAGGCTCTACAGAATTTAACTTTTATTTTTCTTCTGTTCTGTTAGTGCATTTTCTTAAAGGGCATGCTGCAAGTTCATCTACTCAGTGAAATTCTCAGTGGAAGCTGAAGGGCTATGCTATATCAGCGTGAAGCAGTTTATAGAGTTGGGTGATATTGACTGCTCTTGAAGGGGGAGCATTTATTGCTCCCTGCCCCTTGTGAGAATGAGCTTGAGAATGTTCAACTGTTGATGTGCAGCATTCTCTTCTGGCCAGAAGATGTCAGGGTAACACAAAGATTAAAAAAAAAGAAAAAACTTATTTTTAAACTATAAAAGATCTTATATGATCTATGACCAAAATAAGATTCAGTTTCTCAAGTGATGGTCTGGAAATAGTATTTTTGAAGCTCACAAAGAGATTATTTGATCTTTACCTTTCCAAAATCTGCCTTTCAAATTTTTGTTAAACATGTGAGCCGTAATCATAATCTATTTCTAAACACTTGGACCTTTAGAATCACAGGTGAGATCACGTTTATGTGGCTCATGTGAAAACCCAGAAAATCAAAAGGAATGGAGCAGGTACTTACCTTATTTCTATTTTTTTAAATATTTTTTCTTATTTGCCAAAAAAAAATAAGACAAGATAAATCTATGGAGATGTAGGACTTACAGATAACAGTACTGATAATGTTAACTTCAGCCTGATATATTTCGTTATTTTCCAGAGAAGAAAAAAAATTATTTACTTTTGGGTGAAGATGGGAGAAAGAGCTTTGCTTTCCTACCAAGTAAAAATATTTACCTGATTAATCTGTTCTCCTTCCTTAGATCCAAATACATATATATATATATATATTTTTTTTTTTTGAGAGTCTTGCTCTGTTGTCCGGTCTGGAGTGCAGTGGTGTGAACTCAGCTAACTGCAACCTCTGCCTCCCAGGTTCAACTGATTTTCCTGCTTCAGCCTCTCCAGGCTAGACTACAGGCACACACCACCACGCACGGCTAATTTTTATATTTTTAGTAGAGACGAGGCTTCACCATGTTGGCCAGGCTGATCTCGAACTCCTGACCTCAGGTGATCCGCTCACCTCGGCCTCCCATAGTGCTGGCATTACAGGCATGAGCCACTGCGCCCGGCCTAATAATATTTGAGTTCAAAATGTATTTGGGCCAGGTGCGGTGGCTCACGCCTGTAATACCAGCACTTTGGGAGGTCGAGGCAGGCAGATCACCTGATGTTAGGAGTCCAAGACAGTCCTGGCCAACATGGTGAAACCCCGTCTGTACTAAAAATACAAAAAAAAAAAACAAAAAAAAACTGGGCATGACTGGGGTGGTGGTGGGCGCCTATAATCCCAGCTACTCAGGAGGCTGAGGCAGGAGAATTGCTTGAACCTGGGAGGTGGAGGTTGCAGTGAGCGAAGATGGCGCCACTGCACTCCAGCCTGAGTGACAGAGTGAGACTCCATCTTAAAAAAAAAATAAAAATAAATCAATTATTATTAGTTACATAGCCAAGTTGCATATTTGGGGCTTTTTTCACACTGAAATGAAAACTTGGTCCTTCACTGAAAATAGTAATTTTCAACCCATCATATGGGTCCAGTCAGTCTCTCTGGGGCCTAAAAGTGTAAAGCCAGAGGCTGAGGACATGCAAAAGTGCAGTTCAAGGGAACTGCTCTTGAAGGTAAATTCTGGAAAGAATTCTTGGCAGGAATTGTAGGACCCGAGGGCATAGTGATTGTGTCCTTCCTGCTCACCTTTAGTTCTCAGGGGCCCACATTCTTTGGGAGGGCCAGAGACTGTCTTAGTTGACTTGTAGAAATGCCTGCTGGAGTCCTCACTGATATCTGGGCCTGGTGCCCTGGGGTGAGCCAGAGCGGCTGGGTCTCTCCTGTAGCATAGCGTCTGACTTCAAGTCCCCTTTGAGTTTTGTATGGAGGAGGGGCTGCATAACATGTGCCTGGAATTGAAAATCAGAATTCTTGTTTTAATAATAATGATGATGTATGGCATTTACTGCATGTCTACTTAGGCATTGTTAGTTCATTTCTTCCTACCAGAACCCTGTGTGATAAGCATTATTTCCCCCATTTTATGGTGTAGGAGTCCAGGTCTGGGTGAGATCATGGGTTTCGTTTCTAGGAGGCAGCAGATCCTACACTGGAGCCCAGACATGGTAGCTCTCAGCTTGTGGTCATTACAGGACCGCCCAGCCCACAGGAACTTATTTCTTCCAATATTCTTAATGAATAGCAAGCATTAACCTTAGAATCTTTTTTTTTTTTTTTTTTTTTTGAGACTGAGTTTCACTCTTGTTGCCCAGGCTGGAATGCAATGGTGCGATCTTGGCTCACTGCAACCTCCACCTCCTGGGTTCAAGCGATACTACTGCCTCAGCCTCCCAAGCAGCTGAGATTACAGGTGTGCACTACCATGCCCAGCTAATTTTGTATTTTTAGTACAGACGGGGTTTCACTGTGTTGGTCAGGCTGGTCTTGAACTCCCGACCTCAAGTGATCCACCTGGCCTAGAATGTTCTTTTTTTCTTTTTTTTTTTGAGACAGAGTCTTGCTCTGTCACCCAGGCTGGAGTGCAATGGCACGATCTCAGCTCGCTGCAACCGCCACCTCCTGGGTTCAAGCGATTCTTCTGCCTCAGCCTCCCGAGTAGCTGGGATTACAGGCATGCGCCGCCAGACCCATCTAATTTTGTATTTTTAGTAGAGATGGGGTTTCTCCATGTTGGTCAGGCTGGTCTTGAACTTTCGACCTCAGGAGCCACCGCCAGCCTAGAATCTTTTTAAAATGGTGAGTGATGTAAAACAAAAAACATTTAGACTATGTCTATGGTTATAAAATCATTTAAAAAACACCAAACTAGGCCGGGTACGGTGGCTCACAACTGTAATCCCAGCACTTTGGGAGGCTAAGGCAGGTGGGTCACTTGAGGCCAGGAGTTCCAGACCAGCTTGGCCAACATGGTGAAAACTTGTCTCTATTAAAAATACAAATTTTAGGCCAGGTGCTGTGGCTCATGCCTGTAATACCAGCACTTTGGGAGGCCGAGGTGGGTGGATCACCTGAGGTCAGGAGTTCAAGACCAGCCTGGCCAACCTGGTGAAACCCCCTCTCTACTAAAAACACAAAAAATTAGCCAGGTGTGGTGGTGGGCATCTGTAATCCCAGCTACTCAGGAGGCTGAGACAGAAGAATCGCTTGAACCCGGGAGGCGGAGGTTACAGTCAGCCGAGATCGTGTCATTGCACTCCCACCTGGGCAACAAAACAAAACAAATACAAAAATTAGCTGGGCATGGTGGCGTGGCGGGTGCCTGTAATTCCAGCTACTAGGGAGGCCAAGAATCGCTTGAACTGGGGAGGCAGAGGTTGCGGTGAGCTGAGATCTCACCAGCCTGGGCAACAGAGTAGGACTGTTTCAAAAAAAAAAAAAAGTCACCAGTTATTAGACTATTACTGTATAACTGGAAAGTATATTTGCTTAGCACAAAACTGATAAGGAGGCTGGTGTGGTAACCCAGAGGTGAAGTGACTTTCATCTGAACTAAGATATTGTATGGGGTGGTCTTCTTCAAGGAGGGTACTTGTATAATGTCCACAGCACATACCATTAAAAGGGATGTTTTATTTCAGTATGGCTTTCCCACCAGACTGCAAACTTGCTGGTACATAGGATTTGCCCAGTACCTTGAAAATCCTTTGAAAACTCTTTCGAAAATTTCTCTGCAGAAGTTTTTTTTCCTAGCGTGTATTTCTTTCCTAAATGTTGTAAAACTGTATTGGCCGGGTGCGGTGGCTCACGCCTGTAATCCCAGCACTTTGGGAGGCCGAGGCAGGCGAATCACGAGGTCAGGAGTTCGAGACCAGCCTGGCCAACATGGTGAAACCCCGTCTCTACTAAAAACACAAAAATTGGCCGGGCGTGGTGGTACACGCCTGTAATCCCAGCTACTCAGCAGGCTGCGGCAGGAGAATCACTTGAACCTGGGAGGCAGAGGTTGCAGTGAGCCGAGATCATGCCACTGCACTCCAGCCTTGGTGACAGAGAAAGACTCCATCTCAAAAAAAAAAAAAAGAAAAGAAAAAAACCAAAAAACTGTATTTATCTTGTTCACAAAACTGATTTACAAAGAATCTGTCAATATGCTAATATACTGTGGCAGGTCATTGGGTGAGTGGGCTTGCTAGAAGGTAGCTTTGTGTCGTTACTTTTTTCTTTCAATCCAGTGATATTTTGTCAAAATTTTTTTATTTTTGTTTTTATTTTTTTTTAAGAGACAAGGTCTTGCTCTGTTGCCCAGGCTGGAGTGCTGTCATAGCTCAGTGTAGCTATGTCATTTGTGCTGTCATAGCTCAGAGTAGCCTCAAACTCCTAGGCTTGTGTAGTTAGTTTGGAAGGGGATTCTTTCAGCAAGGCTCTTTGGCTCACAATCATTTCTTTTGTATCAAGCAATAGAAGATAAATGAAAAAAGCATTTTGCCTCTCAGGATCAGACTCACATAAATATGTTAAATAAGCTTTAGAAAAATCTAAGATAAGATGCTACAGAGTCTGCCCCTAAACTTCTCTTTGATGTTTTTCAGAATAAAAGTGCAAAATGAGGTTAAAATGGTCCTCATAAGTAAATAATAGATATGCTGAGTGTATGGTAGGGGGTGCAAACAGGTAATATTTATTGAATATTTACAGGCCAGGCACTGTTCTAAGTATTTTTCACATATTAACTCACTCCCTAGAACAGCACTGTGGGCCAGGCGTGGTGGCTTACGCCTGTAATCCCAGCACTTTGGGAGGCTGAGGCTCGCAGATCACTTGTGGTCAGGAGTTCAAGATCAGTCTGGCTAACATGGTGAAACCCTGTTTCTACTAAAAATACAAAAATTAGTTGGACATGATGGTGCACGCCTGTAATCCCAGCTGCTCAGGAGACTGAGGGAGGATAATCACTTGAACCTGGGAGGTGGGGGTTGCAGTGAGTTGAGATTGCGCCTTTGCACTGCAGCAGAGCAAGACTCCATCTCAAAAAAAAAAAAAAAAAAAAAAGAACAGCATTAAGAAAGAACAGCATTGTGAGAAAGGTACTGTTATCCTCATTTTTTAGATGGGGACATCGAAGAGCAGAGATATTAGGTAACTTGTCCTGGATTTTCATCTAGGTAGTCTGGATCATGGGCATACTCTTAATCATCCTTTAGTTCTGCTGTTGCTGTACCAGGTGACCAGAATGGGCTCCGAGGATTCCCACTGTGTGGGTCCTGAAGAACCGGTCTAATGCAAACTTTTTTTTTCTTTTTTGTGTCTTAAATGCAAACTTCTAAAAATGGCACCACTTTTTACTTGCATTGGGTAACTAAAGAAAGTAATTGTCAATAATTCTATAAAGCAAAAAATCATTCCTAAGTTTTTAAGAAAGTCCAGGTCTTTATGTAGTTGTTTTATGGGCCATTATTAACTCTTAGATGTGTAGATTTTTTTTCCATTTTCTTCCAAATTTAACAGTATTTTGTTTTTAATCCTTTAACTTCCTTTGCTGCTAAGAATAGTTTTGTGTGCAAGTATGCCCTTGTGGGTGTCAGTGCTGAGCTCTAACATGTTGTCTGAAAAAACTGCTTTTCTACATTCCTACACAGAACACTTCTTGCTAAACTAGATGTGTGGAGTTTTCCCTACAACAGTTTAATTCAGTTCTCCAGTAGACACCAATTGGGTGTCCTTCAACTTAATCCAATTATAGCACCATCTATCCACAGATAGTCTTAGATCCCACAAATTAAAGGGCTCAATCCCACAAGACTCTCCCCATTTCAGATGTCAGTTGAAAGACCATGCTTCCCATACTTCTGTATTTTTTTTTTTTTTTTTTTTGAGACAGAGTCTTGCTCTGTCACCCAGGCTGGAGTACAGTGGCGTGATCTCGGCTTACTGCAAGCTCCGCCTCCAGGGCTCACGCCATTCTCCTGGCTCAGCCTCCCGAGTAGCTGGGACTACAGGCGCCTACCACTACGCCCGGCTAATTTTTTTTGTATTTTTAGTAGAAACGGGGTTTCACCGTGTTAGCCAGAATGTTCTCGATCTCCTGACCTTGTGATCCACCTGCCTCGGCCTCCCAAAGTGCTGGGATTATAGGCTTGAGCCACCACGCCCGGCCGATATGCTTCCCATACTTCTGACCTACCAGCTATAAAGTAGGGTTTCTATGACCTCTTTTTTTTTTCTTTTTTGAGACAGAGTTTCTCTCCGTCACCCAGGCTGGAGTGCAATGGCATGATCTCAGCTCACTGCAACCTCTGCCTTCTGGGATCAAGTGACTCTCCTGCGCCAGCCTCCCAAATAGCTGGGATTACAGATGTGCACCACCACACCAGCTAATTTTTGTATTTTTAGTGGAGACAGGGTTTCGCCATGTTGACCATGCTGCTCTCGAACTCCTGACCTCAAGTGATCCACCTGCCTCGGCCTCCCAAAGTGTTGAGATTACAGGTGTGAGCCACCACACCTGGCCCCTCTCTTCTTGAGTTCTGTAATTTGCTAGAATGGTTCACAAAACTCAGGGAAACACTTATGTTTTCTGGTTTGTTATAAAGGAGACAGATGAACAGCCAGATGAAGAGGTACATTGCATGAGGTCTAGCAGGGTCCCAAGTACAGGAGCTTCTGTCCACATGGAGTTGGGGTGCACCACCCTCCTCCTGGCAACCCAGAAGTTCATCAGAACTCATTGTTCAATAGATTTTTTTTTTTTTTGAAATGGACTCTCTCTGTGTCACGAGGCTGGAGTGCAGTAGTGTGATCTCGGCTCACTGCAACCTCTGCCTCCTGGGTTCAAGCGATTCTCCTGCCTCAAACTCTCAAGTAGCTGGGACTACAGGCGTGTCCTGCCACCACGCCTTTTTGGGTTTTTTTTTTTTTTTTTTTTGAGACAGTGTTTCACTCTTGTTGCCCAGGCTGGAGTGCAGCGCCACGATCTTGGCTCACCGCAACCTCCACCTCCCGGGTTCAAGTGATTCTCCTGCCTCAGCCTCCCAAGTAGCTGGGATTACAGTCATGCGCCACCACGCCCAGCTAATTTTGTATTTTTAGTAGAGATGGGGTTTCTCCATGTTGGTCAGGCTGGTCTCGAACTCCCAACCTCAGGTGATCTGCCCACCTTGGCCTCCCAAAGTGTTGAGATTACAGGCGTGAGCCACCGCACCTGGCCTAAAAGACACTTCTATCAGGAAATTCCAAGGGTTTTAGGAACTCTATACAAAAACCAAATATACCTGTTGGGATTCAGAACACCGTACTCCAAAGTGCAGGGCTTTGGCATGCTGAGTACTCCAAACTAAAGGAGATTGGGAGGGGCTCAGAAGCAAAGTCTCTCTGCCTTCCTGCCCTCCTGTTTCTTGTCCTTCTTTCTCCCCTGGCCAGTCGTGGAAACCAGAACTCTTCTTCCCAAAGGCAGGCCGTAGAAACTAGACTCCTCTCTCCCAAAGCAGGCCATAATATCTAGAAAGGTCACTTTCGGCTGGGCGCAGTGGCTCACGCCTGTAATCCCAGCACTTTGGGAGGCCGAGGTGGGTGGATCACAAGGTCAGGAGATCGAGACCATCCTGGCTAACACGGTGAAACTCTGTCTCTACTAAAAATATAAAAAAAATTAGCTGGGCATGGTGGCGGGCTCCTGTAGTCCCAGCTACTTGGGAGGCTGAGGCAGGAGAATGGCGTGAACCCGGGAGGCGGAGCTTGCAGTGAGCCGAGATTGCGCCACTGCACTCCAGCCTGGGTGACAGAGCGAGACTCCTTCTCAAAAAAAAAAAAAAAAAAAAGAAAGGTCACTTTCTCCTTTACCCTTTTCCCTTGAAGACCCTTATTTCAGAGGGGTCCTACCCTATATGGCAGGAGGGTTGCGGGTGAGGAGTCTATACAGAGAGGCCAAGAAGAACCTGAATAGACAGGCCTTGCTGGGTTTGCCCCTTCAGTCTATTCCCAGTAGATCATACTTTGTCCAATCACATTTCTACATGACTGTCCATTCTTCATCAAACCTAAGCATAAGAATAGTTTTCTCTGGGTCTTTCATTTTTTTTTTTTTTTTTTTTTTTTTTTGCGATAGGGTCTTGCTCTGTTGCCCAGGCTGGAGTGCAGTGGCACGACCTCAGCTCACTGCAGCCTCAACCTCCCAGGCTCAAGCAATCCTCCCACCTTAGCCTCCCAGGTGGCTGGAACTACAGATGTGTGCCACCATGCCTGGCTAATTTTTTATATTTTTTTACAGAGATGGGGTCTTGCTATGTGGCCTAAGCTGGTCTCGACCACCTGGGCTCAAGCAATCCTCTTGCCTTGACTTCCCAAAATGCTGAAATTACAGGTGTGAGCCACTGCACCTGTCCTGGGTCTTCATTTCTGAAGGCTCTGATCACTCAGGAAATTACAAGGGTTTTAGGAGCTCTGTGTAAGGAACCAGACAAAGACCAACTATCTATTGGACAAAAACCATATATGTCTTTCTCATCACATGCTGTGTTTTATGTTTCTCCTCCTCAGGCAACACAGTGCTTCTCCTCATACTATGCATGCAGCACTCCTTCCCAGAGCCTGGCAGATTGTATCTTGACCTCATTCTAGCCATCTTGGCACTGGAACTCATCTGTTCCCTGATATGTCTCCTCATTTACACAGGTGAGAATTACAACGAGCCTGTTCTTATAGGAACCTCGAACTACTTCCTTTCCTCCCAGTTTAAAGTATAGCCCATTATCTTAGTGACAAGGAAGTTCTCTGTGTATCTGAGTGGTGACCACATGCAGACTTCTTTAATTTCAAACCAACAGGAAGGTATAGCCACCACCAGTGAGACCCCATTCTTTTAAGATTGTGTCATTAATAAATTTTTGTTAACGTAAGTGAACTTTTCCATTAAAACAAGACACAAACTTTTGGGGCTGGGAATGGTGGCTCAAGCCTGTAATCCCAGCTCTTTGGGAGGCTGAGGCAGGAGGATCACTTGAGCTCTGGAGTTGAAGACCAGCCCGGGCAACATGATGAAACTCCATCTCTACAAAAAATACAAAAAGTTAGCCGGGTATGGTGGTGCACAACTGTGGTCCCAGCCCCTCGGGAGGCTGACATGGGAGGATCACTAGAGCCTGGGAGACAGAGGTTGCAGTGAGCCAAGATCATGTGCCTGCACTCCAGCCTGGGTGACAGAGTAAGACCCTGTCTCCTAAAACAACAACAACAAAAACATCCACAAACTTTTGCTTCTCTGAAGGCAGCTGAAATGTCAGCTTGCCATTTAAAATTAAAAATTAAGAAATAGGCCAGGCACAGTGGCTCATGTCTGTAATCCTAGCACTTTAGGAGGCTAGCACTTTAATAGAGATGAGGTTTCGTCATGTTGGCCAGGATGGTCTCTACCTCCTGACCTCAGGTGATCCGCCCGCCTTGGCCTCCCAAAGTGCTGGGATTACAGGTGTGATGCACTGCACCCGGCCTCAAATTTTATATATTCATCTGCTTAATGAAGTTTTCATCCACATGTCCCATAGGCACCAAGATCAGAATTGAACAGAACATAATTTTCTTCAAAATTTCCCTCCATCCTAACTGTCCTCTTCTAGCTCAGTTAACAATACCAGCCTGCATCCACTTGATAAATCAGAATCCTAGAAACGTAGGCGTCATCTACCTTCTTCCTTCTACCTCACTCCCCAAGAACGGGATAGGATTGGTGATCAGTCATCAGTCTTATTCAGTCTACCTGTCTTTCAGCTCTGTCTCTTTTCTTTGGTCCCTGCCACTGCCTTGGTTAGGTACTCATCATCCCTTGCATGGCCACATCCAGGAGACATACAACAGGTCTCTTTCCCTCTGTCCACTGATTCATATTTCTTATTCCTGCCAACGTGATCTTGTTTATACTTAACTCTGATTGTTAACAGCTTCCCTGCCCAGACTTTTCTAATAGCTGAAGGAAAAAAAATCTAAAGTTTTCATGTGGCATAAAAGGCGTTTTCTTTATTTTTTTTTTTGAGTCGGAGTTTCGCTCTCATCGCCCAGGCTGGAGTGCAATGGCACAATCTCAGCTCACTGCAACCTCCGCCTCCTGGGTTTAAGCGATTCTCCTGCCTCAGCCTCCTGAGTGGCTGGGATTATAGGCCCCTATCACCATGCCCAGCTAATTTTTGTATTTTTAGTAAAGACGGCATCTGACCATGTTCGCCAGGCTGGTCTCAAACTCGGAATGCCAGGTCATCTACCCACCGTGGCCTCCCAAAGTGCTGGGATTACAGACATGAGCCACCATGCCCGGCCTGAAAGGTTCTCCTTGAATGGCCTCTACCTAGCCTGCTCTTCAGGGATGATGGTGAGATCCTTTCAAAGACTGCCAGTTGCTCTGAGGATAAAATCTAAATGTCTTAGGCTGGGCCTGGTGACTCACGCCTGTAATCCCAGCACTTTGGGAGGCCGCAGCAGGCGGATCACTTGAGGCCAGGAGTTTGAGACCAGCCTGGCCAACATGGTGAAACACCGTCTCTACTGAAAATACAAAAAAATTAGCTGGGTGTGGTGGTGCACGCCTGTAATCCCAGTCGGGAGGCTGAGGTGGGAGAATTGCTTGAACCTAGGAGGCAGAGACAGAGGTTGCAGTGAGCCAAGGTTGTGCCACTGCACTCCAGCCTGAGCGACAGAGCAAGACTCCGTCTCAAAAAAAAAAAAAAAAAAAAGTGTAACTGCCTTGCATGACACACCAGCCACTCCTGATGCATTCTCTGCTCACCTTCCCGACCTCACCCCTCGTCCATACACCCTCACACCCATACATATGTGTAGCTTCTCAAGACCATAGCATTTGTTCAGACTCCTCCCGCACCTGAAGCACCCTTCTTTATTCTTCTAGTCTGTGTGACTAATTCCCGTGTTTCTCTCAAGGAAGGGCTCAAACTCTATCCTCTTTTCCCCTCTCTGATACCTTCTGTTGAGTTAGGCACTGCTTTCCAGGCCAAAAAGCAGCTTGACAACTCCTTGTGCAAGCCTCTTGCACAAGCTTCTGTTGAAGGTGCTTTCCATACTGTCTTAGAATGTAGGATTATTATCTGTATTTTCCCCTGGACCAGAGGAAGTCATGATTTCTGAATTAGATGGCTGGCTGGTTGCTCAGCTTCTCTGGGCTTCACTGTGGGGTAATAGGAGCATCCACTTCATGCAGGTGGTTATGAGAACTGAATGAGGGCATCCATGTAAAACATTTAAACTGTGCCTCATGTGTTCTAAGTGCACAATAAATGTCAGCTATTATTGCTATTTTCAATACTAATGTAATCCCTATATTCCCAGGGCTTAGAACAGGCCTGGCACATAGTAGACTTTGAAATACTCGAGGACGTTAATAAGAACAGCAAATTAGCATAATTTGAAAAAATGAAACTAGACTTGTCTTTCAGAATTCGATCTAATAATGACTTTATTATTTTAGTGAAAATCCGGAGATTTAATAAAGCTAAACCAGAGCCTGATATACTTGAAGAAGAAAAAATCTATGCTTACCCCAGCAATATTACCTCGGAGACTGGATTCAGGTAAGATTTAGGTGAGAATAAAATAATTGAGTTTTTTCCCCTAGAAAGCTAGAAACCATTCTGATGCTTGGAATTTATGATTGTGTAATTGTACTTTTACATTTGTTTGATTTGTTTATTTCCTTTCAGCTGTGGTGGAATCAAGTCTAAATCAGGATGTCTAAATGTATTAAATAGGCCATATATTTGATGCAAAAGATTAACCACTTAGCCAACCTATTTAACCTCTCAAGAGCTTTTGACGTGATTAACTGGTTACTCCCTCCTTGAAGCACCTTTTTTTATAGGTGTCTTTGTTTTTTTTTTTTTTTTTTTTTTGAGATGGGAGTTTTGCTTTTGTTGCCCAGGCTGGAGTGCAATGGCATGATCTTGGCTCACCGCAGCCTCCACCTCCCAGTTTCAAGCGATTCTCCTGCCTCAGCCTCCCAGTAGCTGGGATTACAGGCATGCACCACCATGCCTGGCTAATTTTGTATTTTTAGTAGAGATGGGGTTTCTCCATGTTGGTCAGACTGGTCTCAAACTCCTGACCTCAGGTGATCTGCCCGCCTCAGCCTCCCAAAGTGCTGGGATCACAGGCGTGAGCTACCTCGCCCAGCCTGTTGTTTTCTTTTTAAGGGATGGAGTCTCTCTGTATTGCCCAGGCTGGCCTCAAACTCCTGGGCTCAAGCAATCCTCCCATTTTAGCCTCCCGAACAGCCAGCCCGGTCTGCCCACCCTTGTTTCTATCCAGTCTCTCCCTAAGTGACTTCCATGGTAATTAAAATATCATTCATATCTGTTGGAGATCTTGGGGCTAACGTAGATGTAAAAAACTATACAGGTCCATGTGGTGGCTCACGCCTGTAATCTCAGCACTTTGGGAGGTCGAGGCGGGTGGATCACCGAAGCCCTGGAGTTCAAGACCAGCCTCGGCAACATGCCAAAACCCTGTCTCTGCAAAAAGTACAAAAAATTAGCCAAGTGTGGTGGCACACACCTGTGGTCCCAGCTACTCAAGAGGCTGAGGTGGGAGGATTGATTGAGCCCAGGAGATTGAGGCTGCAGAGAGCTGAGATCGTACCACTGCACTGCAGCCTGGGCGACAGAGTGAGACCCTGACTCAAAAAACAAAAATCAAAAATCAAAAAACAAAACTATGTAAACAAAAAAATGAGGTGATTATTAATTCTAGGTAAATCAGAAGGCTGATTTACATGGCTTAACTCTAGCTAATATTTAGCCAACTGTTACATGTTTAACTGTGGCGAATATCTAGATAGTGATATTGCAGTTTCTGAATATTGATTTAACCCAAAATTGTAATATTGCTTACTGGATTGAGAGGCTACAAGAAAGAAGACATAAATGTATATGTATATGGATTTGGGGAAAGTGAGAGAACTAAATTCTAATTTCTTATATAGGAAGTCCGCAGATAATAGCAAAAATTGAAAAATCAAGAAATTGTATAATCTTGTTATTTAGAAATATAGAGAGAAATACAGAAGAACCAGTTACAAAGAGTTGAAAGTGGCTACCTTTGGGCCTGACACTCAGAGGTGGTGGGTGGTGGGGAGCGAGTGGGGGGATTGTTGTTTTTCACTGTGATCCTTTTTTTTTTCTTTTTTAACTGTGTATGAGTATTAAGTATATATAAACAACAACAACAAAATAGATCCCATAAATATGCTGCTGACTCCCAAACATGTATCTCCAGCTGTGTATTTCCCCTGTGGTCCAGATTTGTCTGTCTGACTTTCTCATTAGCCATCAGCATCTCCAGTTGGATGTCTGCAAACTTAATGTGTCCAACACAGAGCCCTGCCCCAACTCAAATCCAGCCTTCTCCCATCTTGGGAAGTGGCATCGCTATTCAACAGGTTGCTCAGGCCAGAAAGCTGGTATCATCCTTGACTCCTGTTTCCTTCACCCCACCTCCACCCAGATAACCCATCAGCAAGTCCTGTTGGGTCTGTCTCTAAAATAATAATCTGGCTGGGTGCAGTGGCTCACACCTATAATCTCAGCTACTTGGGAGGCTGAGGCAGAAAAATCACTTGAACCTGGGAGGCGGAAGTTGAGGTGAGCCAAGATTGCATCACTGCACTGCAGCCTGGGCAACACAGTCAGACTCTGTCTCAAAAAATAATGATAATAATAATAAAATAAAAATAAGATAATAATCCAACCACTGCTCTCTACCTCCACTGCCACTAACATCTCTCACCTGGATGTGCAAGAGTCTCCTTACTGGTTGCCCCACTCCCATCTTCCCCTGCAGTCCCTCTGATGGCCTCTACTTTGCCCAATCCAGAGTGAACTGACTCTTGGTCCTTGTGTTTGCCCTCTCAATGGCAGTGGGCACAGGTAATCACTGTCTTTTCCTTGAAGTGCTTCTTTCCCTGGGCTCTGGGGCATGACACTCTCCTGGTTTCCTTGCCATCAACCTGCCCTTCCTTTTTCAGTCTCTTTATCCTGCTCCCCTTCCCCTTCAAGACTCCTAAAGATTGGTGTGCCCAAAGCTCAGGTTTTAGACCTCTTTTCTTCTTTATCTGCATCATGTCCGTGGTTCTTCTTTTTTTTTTTTTTTTTTTTTTTTTTAAGACGGAGTCTCGCTCTGTTGCCCAGGCTGGAGTGCAGTGGCACAATCTCAGCTTACTGCAAGCTCCGCCTCCTGGGTTCACGCCATTCTCCTGCCTCAGCCTCCCGAGTAGCTGGGACTACAGGCATCTGCCACCACGCCCGGCTAATTTTTTTCTGTATTTTTAGTAGAGACGGGGTTTCACCGTGTTAGCCAGGATGGTCTCGATCTTCTGACCTCGTGATCCACCCGCCTTGGCCTCCCAAAGTGCTGGGATTACAGGCGTAAGCCACTGCGCCCAGCCTCTTCTTTTTTTTTTTTTTTTTTCTGAGAGGAGTTTCACTCTGTCGCCCAGGCTGGAGTGCAGTGGCACGATCCTGGCTCACTGCAACCTCTGCCTCCCAGATTCAAGTGATTCTCCAGCCTCCTGAGTAATTGGGATTACAGATACCCGCCACCACGTCCAGCTAATTTTTGTATTTTTAATAGAGACAGGGTTTCACCATGTTGGCCAGGCTAGTCTTGAACTCCTGACCTCAAGTGATCCGAAGTGATCCGCCTGCCTGGGCCTCCCAAGGTGCTAGAGTTACAGGTGTGAGCCACCGCGGCCCGCTCTTTTTTTTTTTTTTTTTTTTTTTTTTGAGACAGGGTGAGAGCTCTGTCACCCAGGCTGGAGTGCACTGCTGTGATTTGGCTCACTGCAGCCTTGACTTCCTGGGTTCAAGAGGTTCTCCTGCCTCAGCCTCTCGAGTAGCTGGGACTACACGCATGTGCCACCACACCCAGCTAATTTTTGTATTTTTAGTAGCAATGAGGTTTCACCATGTTGGCCAGGCTGGTCTCAAACTCCTGACCTCAAGTGATCCACCCACCTCGGCCTCCCAAAGTGCTGGGATTACAGGCATGATTACACCACTCCTGACCATGTCTGTGGTTCTTCTCATCCCGCTTTTGGATCTATATAATCTGGGACACAAGTTATTCCTTAACATCATCTGAAGTGGATAGCAACAGACATAGAAATATAGTCAGTATATATAAAGAAAGTGTGGGCCAGGTGGGGTGGCTCACGCCTGTAATCCCAGCACTTTCGGAGGCCGAGGTGGGTAGATCACCTGAGGTCAGGAGTTCAAGACCAGCCTGGCCAACATGGTGAAACCCCATCTCTACTAAAAATACAAAAACTAGCCAGGCACAGTGGCGCACACCTGTAATCCCAGCTACTTGAGAGACTGAGGCAGGAGAATCTCTTGAACCTGGGAGACAGAGGTTGCAGTGAGCCAAGATGGTGCCACTGTACTCCAGCCTCGGCAACAGAGCGAGACTCCATCTCAAAACAAAAAGAAGAAAGTGTATTATTTAGGGGCTTAAGAAATTGACTCAGTGCCATTACTAATGTACTAGTTAAAAAAAGAAAAAAAAGAAAAAAACATGACTGGGTGCGGTGGCTTATGCCTGTAATCCTAGCATTTTTAAGAGGCTGAGGTGGGCAGATCACGAAGTCAGGAGTTTGAGTCCAGCCTGACCAACATGGTGAAATCCCATCTCTACTAAAAATAACAAAAATTAGCTGGGCAAAGTGATGCACACCTGTAGTCGCAGCTACTCAGGAGGCTGAGGCAGGAGAATCGCTTGAACCCGTGAGGCGGAGGTTGCAGTGAGCTAAGATTGCACCACTGCACTCCAGCCTGGACAACAGAGCAAGACTGTCTCAAAACAAAACAACAACAACAAAAAACTTTATAGATAAAGGAAAGAGATACTTTTAAAAACACTTGTTGAAATAAATATAGTTTAATGTATTGGCTTTTAGTAAGGCCAATTTTCAAATTAGTGTCATTTTTAAATTAGCTTTTATAAACTGAACTGTTGTTAGGCACAGGTGTGAAGTGGCAACACAGGTGTGACAGTGTTGAATCAGGATGCACATTGCTTTTTATTATAGTGTGGAATATAAATATTTAATGAATAAAAAGAAAAAAGAACAAAAAACAAAAACAAACAGTTAATGAGCAGCAAGTCCAAGGTTCTTCATCTTGGGATCGTTATCTCTGTCCCACAGTGTAAGCTGATGATATCTTGATAGTTCTAGAATCCTTTACCCTCGGTTTCTTGAAGCCTGGATTATACCGTCTATAATTCTCAATACGTACAGAACTATGAAAACGGAGGTGTCTTTAGTGAAATAGATTCTTTCCCCGAGAAAATACAACCTTTTTTTGTCACTTTTCACCTGCCATGACCTACCTTCTTCTTCTGTTTACTTTTTCTTCATTCTAACCTAAATAGAGGAGTAACTTTAGTATCAGTTCTTGATTATCTCTGTGTCGACTTTTGGGCTTATTCAGAGACTGTTCTTCCTGACTTTGACCCTTTTCATATTTCATCTTGTTCCCCCTGAGCACTGAAGAGTTTACCTAATATTGCTCTCTTATGACTTAATGGAAAGCTCTTTAAAATGTATTCCCTTCACCTCGTGGGGTTAACTTTGGGGCAATAAAATTCAGTTTCTGCCGAACGTGGTGGCCCACGCCTGTAATCCCAGCACTTTGTGAGGCCGAGGCGGGTGGATCACCTGAGCTCGGAAGTTCAGACCAGCCTGGTCAGCATGGTGAAACCCCATCTCTACTGAGTATACAAAAATTAGCTGGGCGTGGTGGTGCGCGCCTGTAATCCCAGCTACTCAGGAGGCTGAGGCAGGAGAATCGCTTGAACCCGGGAGGCAGAGGTTGCAGTGAGCTGAGATCGCGCCATTGCACTCCAGCCTAGACAAGAGTGAAACTTTGTTCCCAAAAAAAAAAAAAATTTCAGTTTATATTCCTCTTTTAATTTTAAAATTTGTATGGAATTCTTCTTTGAAACTGCATCTCAGTTTGAAAATTTGAATCAACTTCCAATGAAAGAAGGTAAATCTGGCCACACGTTTATCCCTTCACCCTCCCCAGATCCTTCCAAAAGGATAGTGAAGGATTAAAAAAGACCACCCTACCCACACTAGCAGAAAAACTGGAGGAGAAAGGGACCATCGATGGTTGAATGATTTCTGAAAATGTATGGGCTACAGAATACAGAAGAAGGAGCGGTAAACAATACCACAGGGCAGAGAGGCTACATTTAGAGGACACGGGGAGAAATAAAGCCAAGGAGGCAGCCACTCTTTTTGTGTAGCCCCAGAAAGACTTGGAACTCAGAAATGAACAGGATGCCCAGGAGTGGGACATAGGGCAGGGAACAGGGACGTTAATTGAAAGTCTACTGTATATAGAAGTGTCCAGGTCTGGGTGTGGTGGCTTAGGCCTGTAATCCCAGCACATTGGGAGGCTGAGGCAGGCGGATCACTTGAGGTCAGGAGTTTAAGACCAGCCTGGTCAATGTGCTGAAACCCCATCTCTACTAAAAATATAAAAATTAGCTGGGTGTGGTGGTGCACGCCTGTAGTCCCAGCTACTCGGGAGGGTGAGGCAGGAGAATTGTGGGAACCCTAGAGGCGGAGGTTGCTGTGAGCCAAGATCACGCCACTGCACTCCAGCCTGGGCAATGGAGTAATGGAGTGAGACTCTGTGTTAAAAAAAAAAAAAAAAAAAAGAGAAGATGGTCAGACATGGTGGCTCACGCCTGTAATCCCAGCACTACAGGAGGCCAAGGTGGGCGGATCACTTGAGGTCAGGAATTTGAGACCAGCCTGGTCAACATGGTGAAACCCCATCTCTACTAAAAATAGAAAAATTAGTCAGGCATGGTGGTGCATGCCTGTAATCCTAGAGGCTGAGGCAGAAGAATAACTTGAACCTGGGAGGCAGAGGTTGCAGTGAGCCGAGATCGTGCCATTGCACTCCAGCCTGGGCCACAGAGCAAGACTCGGTCTCTGCCAGATGTGGTGGCTCACGCCTGTAATCCCAGCACTTTGGGAGGCCGAGGCGGGTGGATCACAAGGTCAGGATATCGAGACCATCCTGGCTAATACGGTGAAACCCTGTCTCTACTGAAAAATACAAAAAAAAAAAAAAATTAGCTGGGCGTGGTGGTGGGCACTTATAGTCCCAGCTACTCAGAAGGCTGAGGCAGGAGAATGGCGTGAACCCATGAGGCGGAGCTTGCAGTGAGCCGAGATCACGCCACTGTGCTCCAGCCTGGGCAACAGAGCAAGACTCCGTCTCAAAAAAAAAAAAAAAAAAAAGAGACTCGGTCTCAAAAAAAAAAGTCAGTGTATACAAGAGTTGACTCTACTCAGAGCATATCCCTTCTCAGTTCCATCAAGATAACTTGAAAACCTTTATATAAAGAGTATTTTTTCAGTGAATAGCCCAGCTCAGAAAAAAAAGAGTGGGAGGTTCTTAGGTGGTTTATACATATTAAGTGCTAAATGTTCGTTGTTGTGTTAACCTCTGAAGACCAGAGAGTTTAGGTAACTTATTAAGTTCACACAGTCTGTGGGTGACAAAGTCAGGATTGGAATTCGGATAGTCTTTTTCCGAATATACTTATAAATAATAGCATATTCAAAGTTTTTTTCACGTTATGCTTATAAATAATGTGGTTATTGGCTGGGCGCAGTGGCTCACACCTGTAATCCCAGCACTTTGGGAAGCTGAGGCGGGCAGATCACTTGAGGTCAGGAGTTTGAGACCAGCCTGGCCAACATGGTAAAACCCTGTCTCTATTAAAAATACAAAAATTAGCTGGGCATGGTGGCAGGCGCCTGTAATCTCAGCTACTTGGGAGGCTGAGGCAGGAGAATCGCTTAAACCCGGGAGGTGCAGGTTGCAGTGAGTGGAGATCATGCCACTGCACTCCAGCCTGGGCAACAGAGCTAGACTGTGTCTCAAAAAATAATAATAATAGTAATGTGGTTACATAGCCCATTCCTGTAACCACATTATTTATAAGCATAACTATTTATTTCTAAGAATAAATCTTTTTTGTTCACATGGGACCATTCCCATGTGATATTTTTCATGCTGAATTTCTCACTTACCATCCCTTGAAATAGTTCCCTTTTAGCACATATAGAATATCTGAGTAAAACACATCCAATAACGTTTTATTTCTTGAATAGGCAATTTTTAGTCAACATTAAAATTCATCTGGCATATTACTGTCACTGTCATCATCACTATTCCTAGTACTAATATCTTAAATTAGTAGAAGGAAATTAAAAACACTTTATAGCTATTACTTCTGAGCAGTGAGACCAAAGTGGGCTGGGGCAGTAGTGTAGGAAGGAGTTAGATTTTTTTTGTTTGTTTTATATACTTATATAATATTTTTATTTGTGTCAAGTGCAAAAAGATACGTTTTTGTGGTATGGGAGAAAAAAGGAGAAATGCAAAAATAAACAGATGCCATACATTTAAAAAATTGTTTCCCATGGTCAGAGTTGTCTATTTTAAATCGTCATTTGATTATTGAATGAATTTTGCCTTTATTTATCTTTAAATGCCATTTAAGTTGATCACTTATACTCAATTGTCTTATACTCAATTATCTAACAAATTAGGATCCTTCTTAAATAAAGCAATGATGGCCTTTTTTAAAACATAGAGGTGTGAAAGTTTATAACATTTTAAATTTATTTCAAGAGTAGAAGTTACTAAAACGATTTATGAAAATAATCTTATTTGGCAATATTACCCTGGCTTCTGACATCTAAGAAAAGGTGACAAATACAATATGCTTTACTAAAAACTAGTAGGTACTCGTTTGCAAAGACAGTAATGAGTATTGGTGAATATGTGTAACCCATTTATATCTTGATTATTTGCAGGACTATTTCAAGCCTAGAAGAAATTGTTGAAAAGCAAGGAGACACCATTGAATACCTGAAGCGACACAATGCGCTGCTGAGTAAGCGATTGTTGGCTCTCACTTCCTCAGACCTGGGCTGTCAGCCAAGTAGAACGTGAGAGGCTCGCGGTCATGACAGCAATTGCAGAGGAACCCAGAGTAATTGAGACTGACTGACCACCTAACAAGTTGCCACGGGGAACTGCAGCTTTTGCTGAATAGAATTTTACAGTGTTTGTTGGAAACCTGAGTTTGGTTCTGACTTCTGTGGCTGTTTAAAATATAGGGCTTGTGGGTCACTTGAAAAGTACCTATAGAAGCCTGGATAACTTGAGGGGAATGTCTGTTTTGTACTTTTGGAAATTATTTAACTGCTTGGTTTATCCTAGGATCAGAGGCTAAACAACTCCATAGTCAACACTTTTCCATCTGACATTAGAACCCTGTAATGATTTCATTATGGATAGGGGAAGTCTAACAAGACAATCGATTTTAAACAGGGTTTAATCAAATAAGTTCTTCCCACTTTTAAGCTGATGAAAGAAGTCATTATTTCTTGTGAATGTTTTTTCCTGGAGAGCCTTATCATGTATTTTATATGCTTATGTGGTGTTGGATGACATCATGTACCATATAGCTTTTATAGAGAATTTCTCACTATAGGACTGAGGTCTCACCAGGTGATCTACTATGCAAACTCCTACAGTTTTCTATTCTTAAGAAATAAGGGCCGGGTGCGGCGGATCATGAGGTCAGGAAATCGAGACCATCCTGGCTAACACTGGTGAAACCCTGTCTCTACTAAAAATACAAAAAAAATGAGCTGAGCGTGGTGGCGGGCGCCTGTAGTCCCAGCCACCCGGGAGGCTGAGGCAGGAGAATGGTGTGGACCCGGGAGGCGGAGCTTGCAGTGAGCCGAGATCGTGCCACTGCACTCCAGCCTGGGCGACAGAGCGAGACTCCGTCTCAAAAAAAAAAAAGAAAAAAGAAATAAGATATGATGATTGATTACTTGGACCAGTGTTAGACTGACCTGTGTTAGACAAACCTGTGTTGCCTATTATATTGGCAGCACCTTCCATTAGCAATAGCTGAAAAATTCAGAGAAGAATTTAGAACTTTCACTTTATTTTTGCCGTTCTTCAAGAAGTTGCTGTATATTTCAGTCTGGTTATACCTTCAATTAATCAATAACTTCAATTATAGGAAAGGCATCTTCTGTAATTTTAAATTACTGTAAAAAAAGATACCTTTTTAAAGCCTTGGATTATACTTAAAAATTGTAATGGATAAAATGCATATTAAATTATATGCAGATATTAAACATATCTGATTCTGAAGATAAAAATGAAGTTTTTTTTTTAATTTTAAAATTTTAAAATTTCCTTTCTCCCTTCCTTTTTTTTTTTGTGTTTTTGGTTTTTTGTTGTTGTTGTTGTTGTTGTTTTTGAGACAGAGTCTCACCCTGTCGCCCAGGCTGGAGTGCAATGGCGCCTTCCTTTCTTTCTTTCTTTTTTTTTTTTTTAAGATGGAGTCTCGCTCTGTTGCCCAGCCTGGAGTGCAGTAGCATGATCTCGGCTCACTGCAACCTCCGCCTCCCGGGATTAAGAAATTCTCCTACCTCAGCCTCCTGAGTAGCTGGGATTACAGGCACATGCCACCATGCCTGGCTAATTTTTGTATTTTTAGTACAGACGGGGTTTCACCATGCTGGCCAGGCTGGTCTCAAACTCCTCACCTTGTGATCCGCCCTCCTTGGCCTCCCAAAGTGTTGGGATTACAGGCATGAGCCACCGTGCCTGGCCTTCCTTTCTTTTTAATAAGTGTATCTCAAAGCCATTGCCTTCTCTAGAAATCTGTTTCGCTGTTCTGGAAGAGCCTATGAACTTTGCCTTCATTTGTTTTTCTTTTCAAAAGGGAACACCAGTGGTAGATGATTAACTCTTCTTTCTTTTTAAAATTTAATTTGGATCTGTAGTCAGTATCTGAGATTTATGGGATGAACTTTGGTTTACAAGGAACAGTGTAGTTAAAAAGTTAGCGTGTCCATGTTCTCATGTAATCATCAACATGTTTGTTGTATAATCATCATTTTTCTGAATGCAATAATGAACATTTCAAACAATAACTGAAAATGAAACTAAGTATCAGAAGTAGCAAAACAGCCGGTGCAGTGGCTCACGCCTATAATCCCAGCACTTTAGGAGGCTGAGGCAGGTGGATCACCTGAGGTTAGGAGCTCAAGACCAGCCTGGCCAACATGGTAAAACCCCATCTTTACTAAAAATACAAAATAAGCCAGGCATGGTGGCACGCATCTGTAATCCCACCTACTCAGGAGGCTGAGGCAGGAGAATCGCTTGAACACAGGAGGCAGAGGTTGCAGTGAGCTGAAATTGCACCACTGCATTCCAGCCTGGGCGACAGAGCTAGACTCGATCTCAAAAAAAAAAAGAAGTAAGAAAACAGAAAAATGAACAAAACAATTTAAATGTTAAACATTCTATTCACCAGGCTGGTAATTGTGCTAGCACTGAGGATACAAAAATTAAGGACTCTGGTTGGCAGCTTACATTCTAAAGAGAGTGAGGAATAGATTTCCAGACTCTGTGCTAAGTGCAGTAATGACAGTAGGCCCAACGTGCTGTGGGAGCTCTACGTCAGGGGGTACGCTGGGGGCAGGAGGGTAGAGGGTTTTAAGAATGCCAGAGAAAACAATGAGTAAAGTAGGAAGGCAAATAGCTACAAAATATCACAAGCACTGTGTATAGCTGGAACCAAAAGTGTGAGGCAGGACCTGGGTGGAGAGGTAGACAGGGTCAGAGCTTGGAGGGCCTTGATACTATGCTGGAAGACCGCACTTTATCTTGTTGATAATGGGATCCTCTGAAGCATTTCAAGCAAGGAAGTGACAACGTCAATTTTAGTTTCAGCAGGATCAGATCGTAGTTCAATATGTAGGAAATATGTGTGGCAGAAAGATATGGCCCTGAACTAGGGCAGGTATAGTAAACCTTTTATTATAAGTATATATGTGTATAGGTATATAGATAGATGTAGGTATACATGTATGTATATGTATTCCAAATGACAACAGTATCATGACTTATAAAGTTAAAAGCTCATTTTTTTTAAATGGCAATATGGAAAAATATAAAGCAAAACAATTATTTGAAATCTCACTACCAAGGGATTATACCAATGTACACTTTTTTTGTTTTGTTTTTTGTTTTTAGTCTCACTCTGTCTCACAGGCTAGAGTGCAGTGGTGTGATCTGGGCTCACTGCAACCTCCTCCTACCGGGTTCAAGTGATTCTCCTGCCTCAGCCTCCCAAGCAGCTAGGACTACAGACGCGTGCCACTATTTTTTAGTACAAAAATAGTAAAAATTTGGGCTGGGTGTGGTAGCTTACGCCTGTAATCCCAGCACTTTGGGAGGCCGAGGTGGGTGGATCACGAGGTCAGGAGTTCGAGACCAGCCTGGCCAAGATGGTGAAACCCCATCTCTACTAAAAATACAAATATCAGCCGGGTGCAGTGCAGGGTGTCTGTAATCCCAGCTACTCTGGAGGCTGAGGCAGGAGAATTGCTTGAACCCAGCAGGTGGAGGTTGCAGTGAGGGGAGATCATGCCACTGTACTCTAGCCTGGGCCACAGAGCAAGACTCCATCTCAAAAAAAAAACACTAAAAATTTTGTATTTCGCCCGGGTGCGGTGGCTCACGCCTGTAATCTTAGCACTTTGGGAGGCTGAGGCGGGCAGATCACGAGGTCAGCAGATCGAGGCCATCCTGGCCAGCATGGTGAAACCCCATCTCTACAAAAAATACAAAAATATTAGCAACATTAGCTGGGTGTGGTGGTGCGCACCTGTAATCCTAGCTACTCAGGAGGCTGAGGCAGGAGAATTGTTTGAGCCTGGGAGGCAGAGATTGCAGAGAGCCGAGATAGTGCCACCGCACTCCAGCCTGGTGACAGAGCAGAGTGAGACTCCGTCTCAAAAAAAAAAAAAAAAAAAAAAAATTGTGTTTCTAGTAGAGACCCGGATTCACCTTGTTGGCCAGGCCGATCTTGAACTCCTCACCTCAGGTGATCCACCTGCTTTGGCCTCCCAAAATGCTGGGATTATAGGTGTGAGCCAGCTGACCTGGTCTCCATACCCTTACCAATAGTGGGTGTTACCTTATTTAAGTCTTGACCCATCTGATGAGTATGTCATTGTTTCAAATTGTATTTCTTTGGATACTAATGAAGTGTTAAACATTTTTTCCAAATTATTTGGTCTTTTATAAATCTTTTATGACATGTATATTCAAGTCCTTTGCTTATTATTGTCCTAGGATATTCTTTTTCTTAACAAATAGAATCTTCTGGCTGGGCGTGGTGGCTCACGCCTGTAATCCCAGCACTTTGGGAGGCAGAGGCAGGCAGATCACTTGAGGTCAGGAGTTCGAGACCAGCCTGACCAACATGGAGAAACCCCGTTTCTACTAAAAATACAAAATTAAGGCTGGGTGCGGTGGTTCACACCTGTAATCCCAGCACTTTGGGAGGCCGAGGCGGGTGGATCATGAGGTCAGGAGTTCGAGACCAGCCTGACCAACATGGAGAAACCCTGTCTCTACTAAAAATACTAAAATTAGCCAGGTGCGGTGACGTGCACCTGTAATCCCAGCTACTCAGGAGGCTGAGGCAGGAGAATAGCTTGAACCTGGGAGGCGGAGGTTGCAGTGAGCCAAGATCACACCATTGCACTCCAGCCTGGGTGACAGAGTGAGACTCTGTTTCAAAAAAAAAAAAAAAAAGAAAAAAATTAGCTGGGCATGGTGGCAGGCGCCTGTAGTCCAGCTACTTGGGAGGCTGAATCAGGAGAATCACTCCAACCTGGGAGGCGGAGGTTGCAGTGAGCCAAGATCACGCCGCTGCATTCCAGCCTGGATGACAGAGGGAGACTATGTCTCAAAAAATAAATAAATAAACTATATATATATAGTTTATATATATATATATAGTTATATATATATAGTTTATATATATATATAGTTATATATATAGTTTATATATATATAGTTATATATATATAGTTTATATATATATAGTTATATATATATAGTTTATATATATATAGTTATATATATATAGTTTATATATATAGTTATATATATATAGTTTATATATATAGTTATATATATATAGTTTATATATATAGTTATATATATATAGTTTATATATATAGTTATATATATATAGTTTATATATATAGTTATATATAGTTTATATATATATAGTTTATATATATAGTTTATATATATATAGTTTATATATATAGTTTATATATATATAGTTTATATATATAGTTATATATATATAGTTTATATATATATAGTTATATATATATAGTTTATATATATAGTTATATATATATAGTTTATATATATAGTTATATATATATAGTTTATATATAGTTATATATATAGTTTATATATAGTTATATATATATAGTTTATATATATATAGTTATATATATATATATAAAATCTTCCTTTATATATTAAGATAGTCCCCACGTTTGTTAGAAGTACATCCTAGTTTGTTGTTTTGGGTTCTTTTGTCATTTACTGTTTAAACACTGCAGCCTGGATTCTTCCTTCCCCAGCACTGGTGAAAATTTTACACTAATGAATAACCAGAGCCACATTGGATATCTTCTTTTTTCTTTTTTTGGAGACAGAGTCTTGTTCTATCCCCCAAGCTATGCAATGGCACGCTCTAGGCTCACTGCAACCTCTGCCTACCAGGTTCAAGCGATTCTCATGCCTCAGCCTCCCAAGTAGCTGGGATTACAGGTGCCTGCCACCACACCTGGCTAATTTTTGTGTTTTTAGTAGAGACAGGGTTTCACTGTGTTGGCCAGGCTGGTCTCGGACTCCTGACCTCGTGATCCGCCTGCCTCTGCCTCCCAAAGTGCTGGGATTGCAGGCGTGAGCCACTGCGCCTGGCCTAGGTTGGATATCTTCTTGTCATGGGAGAGCTGCCAGTGGCTTGAGTGAATTTTAGTATATCCAGGCTTCTGCCATAGGCCCTCTTTCTTCTTCCAGGGATTCAAACAAAAGTCTTATTTGAGTCAAGTTAATCCTTTCTCTTTTTTTTATTTTTCCCCAAATTTCACTAAGACAAGGTTTTTCAACCCCAGTCCTACTGACATTTTGGGTTGAACAATTCTTTGTTGGGGGAGGGTTGTCCCTCCTGTGCACTGTAGGTATTTAACAGCATCCTGGTTACTAGGATGCTCTTAGCATCTTGTGACAACCAAAAGTGTCCCCACACACATGCATTTAGTTTAATTTTATTTAACACTTAACATTTGAGAGCTGACTGTGTGCCAAAAAGTATTCTAGGTGCTGTGAATTCAGGGGTCAATAGGACAGAAAGGATGCCTGTTTTCATGGTATCTACATTTTAATGGTGGTTGTTGGTGTTGGGGAATGGAAGGAGTTAACACCGTAGACAAATAAACCAACTATTGGGTTTGATAAATTCAGTTGTTCTTCTCTAAATTAGACCTTGTGTTAATATGGCTGAGATTTATGGTATGATAAGGCTCATGGAAAAAAATTTAACTTTTATGCTGTAACCATTCAGAAAGTCAACAGCAAATGAAATGAATTTTATATTCTCCTTTTCCTGTTCTTTTTACAGAAAAGGCTAGAAAGGCATGCCCTTTAACAAGTCTGTCCGTTTCAGATATTTTAGTGATCTCAGTCTGAACTGAGATGCTTTTATAAATCTTGAATACAGCCGGGCGTGGTGGCTTATGCCTGTAATCCCAGCACTTTGGGAGGCTGAGGTGGGTGGATCACGAGGTCAGGGGTTCGAGACCAGCCTGACTAAGATGGTGAAATCCCATCTCTACTAAAAATACAAAAAAAAAATTAGTTGGGCGTGGTGGCAGGTGCCTGTAATCCCGGCTACTCAGGAGGCTGAGGCAGGAGAATTGCTTGAACCCGGGAGGTGGAGGTTGCAGTGAGCCGAGATCGTGCCACTACACTCCAGCCTGGGCGACAGAGCCAGACTCTGTTTCAATAAATAAATAAATAAATCTTGAATACAAAACTCACATCTGGTAAGCTCCTGAGTTCTTGAAGAATCAAACTTTGAATATGTGAAAATCACAAATTTAAGATCTCAAAACATTCCCTAGGTTTCCTAAGGAAAATTGTTTCATTCGTAAACCAGGGAAGCCTGTCTCTAATTCTTCTCCCCTCCTCTCTATTCATTCTCACTTTTCACTCTACTACTCTACTGAAACTGTTCTTGGCAAGGTCACCAATAACTTCCTTCCACATTGCTTAAATTGGAGATGAATGCATAGGTCTCCTCTTTTAACTTACCAGCAACACTTGGCGCAGATGATTGAAGGGGGTCTGCCCCTCCACACCTGTGGGTATTTCTCGTCAGGTAGGACGAGAGACTGAGAAAAGAAATAAGACACAGAGACAAAGTATAAAGAAAGAACAGTGGGCCCAGGGGACCGGCACCAGCGCCGGTCTCTGAGTTCCCTCAGTATATATATTTTTACTATCTTGACGAGGGGAGTGTAGCAGGGCAACAGGTGGGGAGAAAGTCAGCAGGGAAACATGTGAGCAAAGGAATCTGTATCATGAATAAGTTCAAGGAAATGTACTGTGTCCGGATGTGCACGTAGGCTAGATTTATGTTTCTCTTTACACAAACATTTCAGTGTAGCAAAGAGTAACAGAGCAGTATTGCTGCCAGCATATCTTGCCTCCAGCCACAGGGTGGTTTTCTCCTATCTCAGAATGGAAAGAATAGGAATGGTCGGCATTACACCGAGACATTCCATTCCCAAGGATGAGCAGGAGACAGAAGTCTTCCTCTTATCTCAACTGCAAAGAGGCCTACCTCTTTCACTACTCCTCCTCAGCACAGACCCTTTACAGGTGTCGGGCTTGGGGACGGTAAGGCCTTTCGTTTCCCATGAGGCCATATCTCAGGCTGTCTCAGTGGGAGGAAACCTTGGACAATACCCAGGCGTTCTTGGGCAGAGGTCCCTGTGGCTTTCCTCAGTGCATTGTGTCCCTGGTTAATCGAGAATGGAGAAAGGTGATGACTTTTACCAAGCATACTACCTGCAAACACATTGTTAACGAGGCACATCCTGCACAGCCCTAAATCCATTAAACTGATTCAATACAGCACATGTTTCTGTGAGTACAGGGTTGGGGCTAAAGTTATAGGTTAACAGCATCTCAAAGCAGAAACAATTTTTCTTAGTACAGATAAAAATGGAGTTTCTTATGTCTTCTTTTTCTACATAGACACAGTAACAATCTGATCTCTCTTTCTTTTCCCCACAGTTGATCACTTCTTCCTTGACTCTTTATTTCAGCTTGGCTTCCAGGACACTACATTCTCCTCCTTTTCTTCTACTTCACTAGCTTCTTCTTTTATCTGCTTTGCAAGTTCCTTTTTGTTGGTATTCTCCAGGGCTCAACCCCTGGGCCTCTTGGCTTCTCCATCAGTGTTCACTCTCTTGGTGGTCTCACACAATCTCATGACTTTGATAGAATTTATGAGCCGATAATTTCCAAATGTGAATCTTCAGCCAGGCCTTCCTCCCTGAACTCCAGACTTATGTATCCAACAGCCTCTTCTAGATCACTACTTGGGTATATTAAAAAACACCTCAAACAGAACATGTCCCCATCTGAGCCACCTGCCACAGTCTCTTCCACCCCTGTAATGGCAGCTCCTCTTTCTCTCAAACCCTATAAACAATTCATCAGCAAATCCTGCTGGATTTTCCTTTAAAACATACCCAGAGTCCAACCAATTCTTGGCACCCCCAATGCTACTTCCTCAGCCACTATAATCTTCACCTGGACTATTATAATAGTCTTTCAGTTTTTTGGGTTTTTTTTTTTTTTTTTTGAGATGGAGTCTTACTCTGTTGCCCAGGCTGGGGTGCAGTGGCGCGATCTGGGCTCACTGCAACCTCCGCCTCCCAGGTTCAAGTGATTCTCCTGCCTCAGCCTCCTGAGTAGCTGGGATTACAGGCACATACCACCACACCCAGCTAATTTTTTTATATTTTTAGTAGAAAGGGGGTTTCACCATGTTAGCCAGGCTGGTCTTGAACTCCGGATCTCAGGTGATCTGCCTGCCTTGGCCTCCCAAAGTGCTGCAATTACAGGCATGAGTCACTGTGCCCGGCCCTATTACAATAGTGTTTTTCTTTTTCTTTTTCTTTCTTCTTTTTTTTCTTGAGATGGAGTCCTACTCCTGTCACACAGGCTGGAGTGCAGTGGCGCAATCTCGGCTCACTGCAACCTCCACTGCCCAGGTTCAAGCAATTCTCCTTCCTCAGCCTCCTGAGTAGCTGGAATTACAGGTGTGCTTTTTTTATTTTTAGTAGAGACGAGGTTTCACCATGCTGACTAGACTGGTCTGGAACTCCTGACCTCATGATCCGCCCTCCTTGGCCTCCCAGAGTGCTGGGATTACAGGCATGAGCCACCACACCTGGCATATAAGAGTCTTTTAAGTGGTCTTTCTGCTTCTCACCACCTCTGTAGCCTGACCCCCCAGCCCCATGCACACACACACACACAAATGTATGTTTAACACAGCAGCCAACAATATCCTTCTAAAACACTACTCTGATGGTTCCCTTTTTCATTCAGTAAAAGCCAAAGCCCGGACAGTGGCCTTCGGGGACCTAGAAAATCTCCACTTCCCACCCACCCCACCTCCTCTCTCCTACTGTTCCTTTGTATACCCCGTGTCAGTCACACTGTGGCTTTTGGACTGCTAAGCACATTCTTACCTGAGGACCTTTGTGGTTGCTGTTCCTTCTGCCTGGAATGATCAACTCCCATATATCTTTTTCAAGTCTTTGTTCAAATGTCACTTTTGGCCAGGTGTGGTGACTCACGCCTGTAATCCCAGCACTTTGGGAGGCTGAGGTGGGTGGATCACTTGAGGTCAGAAGTTGGGAGACCAGCCTGGCCAACACGATGAAACTCTGTCTCTACTAAAAATACAAAAATTAGCCAGGCGTGGTGGCACGTGTCTGTAATCCCAGCTATTCAGGAGGCTGAGGCAGGAGAATCACTTGAACCTGGGAGGTGGAGGTTGCAGTGAGCCAAGATCGCACAACTGTACTCCAGCCTGGGTGACAGAGTGAGAATCCGTCCCCCAAAAAAAAAAAATCCTCCCACTTCAGTCAGCCTCCTGAGTAGCTGGGATTATAGATGTGCACTACACCACCACACATAACTTTTGTTATAGTATATTGTTATAATTGTTCTATTTTGTTATTAATTTTGTTACTCTCTGTGCCTAATTTATAAATTTAACTTTATTGTAGTTATGTGTGGATAGGAAAAAATATAGTGTTCATAGGGTTTAGTACTATCTGTGGCTCCAGGCATCACCTGAGGTCTTGTAATGTTTCCCCTGCAGATAAGGAGAAAATACTGCATGTAATTTACTTGTTTACTTTGTCTGTGTCTCCTGATAGAATGTAAGCTCTATCTTTTGCTTTCTACTGTGTCCTTCATACATAGAACAGTGTCTGACACAAAGTAGGCACTCAATATCTGTTGATGAATTAATGTCACTAACTTCAGTGATTTCACTACTGGAATTGTAGTAGAAAAACTATGCTCACACACGCTCAAAGCCTGTTCCTGTAATCCAGCCATAACCTGGGCTCTGTTTTCACTTTATGTTTATGATGTCCTGAACTGAGAGATTATTTTTTAAGGTCTTGTTTAAAAGTTTATCTCTAGGATACACTAAAAAATAACAAAATATCAGAAATAAAAGAGATAAGACTGCTAGTTTTTATAATCACTGCTATTTACTATTGTCCAAAAGTGCCCATCAATACAGTTGGATAAAGGAGCAGGATTAATTTGTGCATGGGATGGTTATATATTAATATCTACAAAATTTAAGAATTAACCATTAGACATCTAGAGAATTTAAGAAAAACCATTAGAAAGCAAGGATGGCAAACTGTAAAACATAAAGATCAACGATTTTCTTACATATCAAAAAGAACCAGTTTAAAATACAATTGGAAAGGTACCATTGATGATTGCATATAAAAATATATTCAGGAATATTTGTTAACCTTTTAGAGCTCTGCTTCTATTAATCCAGTCCCATATTAATAAATATTTAAGACATTTCTGTTATTATAGAGGAACTAGATGTTCAGATAGAAATTTCAAATTAGGGCCGGGCATGGTGGCTCACGTCTGTAATCCCAGCACTTTGGGAGGCCACTGCTGGAGAATCGCTTGAGCCTAGGAGTTGGAGGCCAGCCTGGGAAACATACAAAGACCCTCTCTCTATTGAAAAAAAAATTTTTTTTTGAGACGGAGTCTCACTCTGTCGCCCAGGCTGGAGTACAGTGGCACAAACTCTGCTTACTGTAATCTCTGCCTCCCAGGTTCAAGCGATTCTCCTGCCTTAGCCTCCCTAGTGGCTGGGATTACAGGTGCCTGCCACCATGCCTAGCTAATTTTTGTATTTTTAGTAGAGATGGGGTTTCACCAGGTTGGCCAGGCTGGTCTCGAACTCCTGTTGAAGTGCTGAGATTACAGGCATGAGCCACCGTGCCCAGCCCACATTTGTAATTTAAATGAATAAGATAAAAATAACCTATTAGAAAACAGATGGCCATGGCCGGGCGCGGTGGCTCACGGCTGTAATCCCAGCACTTTGGGAGGCCGAGGTGGGCGGATCGTGAGGTCAGGAGATCGAGACCATCCTGGCTAACATGGTGAAACCCCGCCTCTACTACAAATACAAAAAATTAGCTGGGCATGGTGGCGGGCACCTGTCGTCCCAGCAACTCGGGAGGCTGAGGCAGGAGAATGGCGTGAACCCGGGAGGCGGAGCTTGCAGTGAGCTGAGACTGTGCCACTGCACTCCAGCCTGGGTGACAGAGCAAGACTCTGTCTCAAAAAAAAAAAAAAAGAAAAGAAAAAAAAAGAAAACAGATGGCCAGTCATGGTGGCTCATGCCTATAATCCCAGAACTTTGGGAGGACAAGGTGTGAGGATTGCTTGAGCCCAGGAGTTTAAGACCAGCCTGGGCACCTTAGTGAGGCCCTATCTCTTTAACTTTTAAAAAATAATATTAAAATAAAATAAATGGATAAAGTTAGTAGGAAACACCAGACATGTTCATAAAAAATTCACTCATATTATTGCTATTTCTTATTGTTCTGGAAGATCCAACAAAACATTTAGATAAGAAAAAGTATATGGAGTTATATAGATTGCATTTTCTTATCAAATAAAGATTGACTACCAGCTAACTCCAAAGAACCTAAGTAGAAAAACTATCACAGGCCGGGTGTGGTGTCTCACGCCTATAATCCCAGCATTTTGGGAGACCGAGTGGGGCGGATCACTTGAGGTCACTATTTCAAGACAAGCCTGGCCAACATGGTGAAACCCCATCTCTACAAGAAATACAAAAATTAGCTGGGTGTGTTGGCAGGCACCTGTAATCTCAGCTACTTGGGAGGCTGAGGCAGGAGAACTGCTTGAGCCTGGGAGACAGAGGTTGCAGTGAACCAAGACTGCACCACTGCACTCCAGCCTGGGCAACAGAGCGAGACTCTGTCTCAAAAAAAAAAAAAAAAAAAAAAAAGAAAAGAAAAACTATCACAAAAATATATAAGAGTATTCAGTAAGGTTCTGGGTGTGAAATTAATAGGTAAAAATCAGTTGCTTTAATACAAGCAACTACCAGTTAGAAGACACAATTGAAGAAAAGGCCCCATTTACAATAATAACAAAAAAGATCAAGTACCCAGATCTTTTTGAAGAAAACTTTAAAACACCACTGAAGAATAAAAAGAAGACTTGAAATGGTATGCTGTGTCCTTGGATAGAAAGTCTTGACGTCATAAACATGGCAATTCTCTCAATCTATGTATGAGAGGATTAATTCTACAAGGTCTTAAGTGTATTATAATAATATAATAATTAAAACAGTGTGCTACTGCCCATGAATAATTACATCAATGAAACAAAATAGTAAATTTAGAAATAGACCAAAGTGTATTTCAGAATTTAGTATATAAAAGATGTTGTTTCAGGCTGGGCACGGTGGCTCACACCTGTAATCTCAGCACTGGGAGGCCGAAGTGGGTGGATCACAAGGTCAGGAGTTTGAGACCAGCCTGGCCAATATGGTGAAACCCTGTCTCTACTAAAAATACAAAATTGAGCCGAGCATGGTGGTGCGTGCCTGTAGTCCCAGCTGGTTGGGAGGCTGAGGCAGGAGAATCGCTTGAACCCGGGAGGCAGAGTGAGACAGAATGAGACTCTTTCTCGGAAAAAAAAAAGTCAGACGCGGTGGCTCAAGCTTGTAATCCCAGCACTTTGGGAGGCCGAGGCGGGCAGATCACGAGGTCAGGAGATCGAGACCATCCTGGCTAACATGGTGAAACCCCATCTCTACTAAAAATACAAAAATGAGCTGGGCGTGGTGGTGTGTGCCTGTAGTCCCAGCTGGTCGGGAGGCTGAGGCAGGAGAATCGCTTGAACCCAGGAGGCAGAGGTTACTGTGAGCCAAGATTGCACTACTGCACTCCAGCCTGGGCAACAGAATGAGACTCTGTCTCAAAAAAAAAAAAAAAAAAAGGACGGGCACGGTGGCTCAAGCCTGTAATCACAGCACTTTGGGAGGCTGAGGCAGGCGGATCACAAGGTCAGGAGATCGAGACCATCCTGGCTAACACGGTGAAACCCCGTCTCTACTAAAAATACAAAAAATTAGCTGGGTGTGGTGGCAGGCGCCTGTGGTCCCAGCTACTCGGGAGGCTGAGGCAGGAGAATGGCATGAACCTGGGAGGCGGAGCTTGCAGTGAGCTGAGATCGCGCCACTGCACTCAAGCCTGGGCGACAGAGTGAGACTCCGTCTCAAAAAAAACAAAAACAAAACAAAAAAAGTGTGTTTTTTTTTTGGTCCTTTTTTTTTTTTGGAGAGGGAGTTTGCTCTTGTTGCCCTGGCTGGAGTGCAATGGTGTGATCTCAGCTCACCGCAACCTCCGCCTCCTGGGTTCAAGCAATTCTCCTGCCTCAGCCTCCTGACTAGCTGGGATTACAGGCACGTGCCACCACGCCCGACTCATTTTCTATTTTTAGTAGAGACAGGGTTTCTGTGTGTTGGTCAGGCTGGTCGCGAACTCCCTACCTCTGGAGATCCACCTGCCTCAGCCTCCCAAGTAGCTGGGATTACAGGTGTGTGCTACCACACCCGGCTCGTTTTGTATTTTTAGTAGAGACGGGATTTCGCCATGTTGGTCAGACTCGTCTCCAACTCCCCACCTCAGGTGATCCGCCCACCTCGGCCTCCAAAAATGCTGGGATTACAGGCGTGAGCCACTGTACCTGGCCAAAAGATGTTTCAATTCACTGCAGAAAAGTTAGCTCATTCAATATATATTTTTTTAAATTTATAAAGCAAAGAGGTTTAATTGGCTCATGGTTCTGCAGGCTGTACAAGCATGACATAGGCATCTATCTACTCCGCTTCTGGGGAGGCCTCAGGAGGCATTTTCTCACAGTGAAAGTCAAAGGGGGAGCAGGCCTATCACTTGGCAAAAGCAGGATCAAGATAGGGGAAGGTGCCACACTTTACAAAAACTGGATCTCGTGAGAACTCAGTCACTATTGTGAAGACAACACCAAGCCATGAAGGATCCACCCCTATGACCCAAACACCTCCCACCACCAGGCCCTAGATTCACCACTGAGGATTATATCTATATATATTTTAAGATGGAGTCTCGCTGTGTCACCCAGGCTGCAGTGCAATGGCATGATCTTGGCTCAGTGCAACCTCTGCCTCTCAGGTTCAAGCGATTCCCTTGCCTCAGCCTCCCCAGTAGCTGGGATTACAGGCGTGTGCCACCATGCCCCGCTAATTTTTGTATTTTTAGTAGAGATGGGGTTTCACCATGTTGGCCAGGCTGATCTCAAACTCCTGACCTCAGGTGATCTGCCCATCTCGGCCTCCTGAATTGCTGGGATTACAGGCATGAGCCCCTTCGCTGCTCCTGGGGATTGTATTTCAACATGAGATTTGGGCAGGGACAACACCCAAACCATATCATCCTCCAGGCGCACCCCCCAAGAAAAGGATAAATGTTATGAAGACAACGAGGGAAAGCATCAAGAAAAGAACTTAGGTTATATCCCTGCCTCATAATTCATATCTACTAAATCCCAGCTGATTCAAAGATTTTATCGTTAAAAATGGGGGCCAGGCCGTGCTCCGTGGCTCACACCTATAATCCCAGTACTTTGGGAAGCCGAGGCGGGAGGATCACCTGAGGTCAGGAATTCAAGACCAGCCTGGCCAACATGGTGAAACCCTGTCTCTACTAAAAATACAAAAATTAGCTGGGCGTGGTGGCATGTGCCTGTAATCCCAGCTACTTGGGAGGCTGAGGCAGGAGACTCGCTTGAACCTGGAAGTCGGAAGCTGCAGTGAACTGAGATCACACCACTGCACTCCGGCCTGGCAACAGTGAGACTCTCTCAAAAAAAAAAAAAAAAAAAAAAAAAAAAAGGCCACGTGCAGTGGTTCATGCCCATAATCCCAACACTTTGGGAGGCCAAGGCAAGAAGATCCCTTGAGCTCAGGAGCTCAAGACCAGCCTGGGCAACATAGCAAGACCCCACCCCCCAAAAAATTTTTTTTAATAAAGGCCAGGTGCAGAGGCTCACACCTGTAATCTCAGCACTTTGAGAGGTGGAGGAGGAAGGATCACTTGAGCCCAGGAATTCAAGACCAGCCTGGAATACATAGTGAGACCCTGTTTCTACAAAAACAGAAAAAAATTAGCCATGTATGGTGGCCCATGCCTGTAGTCCCAGCTACTCAGGAGGCACAGGTGGGAGGTTTACTTGAGCCCGGGAGGGCGAGGATTCAATGAGCTGTGCTTGCACTACTGTACTCCAGCCTGGGAGAGAGAACAAAACCCTGTCTCGAAAAGAAAAAAGAAAAGAAAAGAATAGAAAAGCTAAGCATGGTGGCTCAGGCCTATAATCCCAGCACTTTGGGAGGCCAAGACGGGTGGATCACCTGAGGTCAGGAGTTCAAGATGAGCCTGGCTAACATGGTGAAACTCTGTCTCTACTAAAAATACAAAAATTAGCTGGGCATGGTGGTGTGCGCCTGTAATCCCAGCTACTTAGGAGGCTGAGGCAGGAGAATCTCGGAGGTTGCAGTGAGCCAAGATCGTGTCACTGCCTTCCAGCCTGGGCAACAGAGCAAGACTCAATCTCAAAAAAAAAAAAAAATTTTTACCCAGACAATGGTCACAGACCAAGGGTGGAATTCTCTAACACGAAAGATCCTACAAAGCATAAGAAAAAGAGGCCAGATGCAGTGGCTCACGCCTGTCATCCCAGCACTTTTCGAGGCCAAGGCGGGCAAATCACGAGGTCAGGAGTTTGAGACCAGACTGGCCAACATGCTGAAACTCCATCTCTACTAAAAATACAAAAATTAGCCAGGCGTGGTGGCGCACGCTTGTAATCCCAGCTACTCAGGAGGCCGAGGCAGGACAGTCGCTTGAACCCAGGAGGCGGAGGTTGCGGTGAGCCAAGATCGTGCCATTGCACTCCAGCCTGGGCAACAAGAATGAAACGCTATCTCAAAAAAAAAAAAGAAAAGAAAAAGAATGACTGCCTCCAAAAGGGCCAAGTGTATGAACAATTAACAGTAAAGGAAACAGGAATGGTTTCTAAGCCTATGAGAAGATGATAAACTTTCATTATAATAAGAGAACTCCTCAGTGACTGACACTGAGTTAGCAAAGCGGATAGAGGAAAAACGTTAACACTTGATGTGAGCAAGTCTGTAGGGAAACCAGCATTCTCCTGTATCCTACCGAGACGTGTTGGTAACCTCTGTGGAGGGCAGACTTAGAAATATCTGTTAGAATGCTCTTTGAGGAAGACGCGGTCGTAGATGCTGTGGATCGCTGATCCGCACACTCCTGCTGCTGACTCACCGCTGTTCGCTCTTACAGAGGAACAAGTTGGTCAGGAAGCCGCACATCAGCCATGGCTTTTAAGGATACTGGAAAAATACCCGTGGAGCCGGAGGTGCCAATTCATCGGGAGCCGCAACGTAAAATCCCTGGAAAAGGTGTGTGCTGATTTGATCAGAGGCGCAAAGGAAAAGAATCTCAAAGTGAAAAGACCAGTTTGAATGCCTACCAAGACTTTGAGAATCACTGCAAGAAAAACTCCTTGTGGTGAAGGTTCTAAGACACAGGATCATTTCCAGATGAGAATCCACAAACGACTCATTGACTTGCAGTCCTTCTGAGATTGTTAAGCAGATTACTTCCATCAATAGTGAGCCAGGAGTTCAGGTGGAAGTCACCATTGCAGATGCTTAAGTCAACTATTTTAATAAACTGATTACCAGTTGTTAAAAAGAAAAAAAAAAAATCACAGATGCATGTGTCCTTTTGTGTCTGGAATTGGTGGGTTCTTGGTCCTGCTGACTTCAAGAATGAAGCCGCGGACCCTCGCGCTGAGTGTAACAGCTCTTAAAGATGGTGTGTCCTGCGTTTCTTCGTTCTGCTGGGTTCGTGGTCTCGCTGACTTCAGGAGTGAAGCTGCAGACCTTTGTGGTGAGTGTTACAGCTCTTAAAGGCGGCGCGTCTGGAGTTCTTCATTCCTTCCGGTGGGTTTGTGGTCTTGCTGGCTCCAGGAGTGAAGCTGCAGACCTTTGCGATGAGTGTTACGGTTCATAAAGGTGGCGCATCTGGAGTTGTTCGTTCCTCCCGCCGGAGTTGTTCTTCCCTCTCGGTGGGGTCATGGTCTCGCTGGCTTCAGGAGTGAAGCTGCAGACCTTCTCAGTGAGTGTTACAGCTCATAAACGCGGCACAGATCCAAAGAGTAAGCAGCAGCAAGATTTATTGCAAACAGTGAAAGAGCAAAGCTTCCACAGCATGGAAGAGCACTGGAGTGGGTAGGTGCTGCTGGGTGGCTAGCTTTTATTCCCTTACTTAGCCCACCCACATCCTGCTGATTGGTCCATTTTACAGAGAGCTGATTGGTCCATTTTACAGTGTGCTGATTGGGCCGTTTTACAGAGTGCTGATTGGTCTGTCTTGACAGAGTGCTGATTGGTGTGTTTAAACCCTTAGCTAGACACAGAGTGCTAATTGGTGCATTTATAATCCTGTAGCTAGACAGAAAAGTTCTCCAAGTCCCCTACCCAATTAGCTAGACACAGAGTGCTGATTGGTGCATTTACAAACATTTAGCTAGACACAGAGTGCTGATTGGTGCATTTACAATCCTTAGCTAGACAGAAAAGTTCTCCAAGTGCCCTCCGCTCCCAGAAGCCCAGCTGGCTTCACCTCTCACTTTGACCCTGTTACTCTACTTCCAGGAATTTATCCTGGCAATAGAGTCCCACTTATGCTACAGCATTAATTGCATGATTATTTGTTACAGCCAGAATGAAGCTACAGATTCAATGTTCATCAGTAGAGGATTGGTTAAATAATACCATCAAAAAGTATGAGGCAGCTTTCTTTACTGAGAAGGAAATTATCTCCAAATAATTTTTGAATAAGAAGAGCCAGGTGCCAACTGATAGCATGCTACTATTTGCATAAAAAGAGAGAAGAAATGATGTGTACATTTTCTTTATATATGCATGGACTGTCTCTAAAACTATAAAACTTGGTAACTTTGGTTGCTTCTGGGAGGGGGAACTGGGTGGCTAGGAGCCAGGGCTTTTCAAAATATCCTTTCCTACCTTTTGAGTTTCAAAACTTGAGTCTTACACATATTCAAATATTAATTTAAGATTTAAAAAGCAAAGCAAAGAAAAATAAGCCAAGGGTAAATACATGCAGTTTGTAGATGAAACACAATGTCCAAACTATGTGAAAAGACGTCCCACCTCATTATTCATCAGGAAAATTCAAGTTAAATGGTATTTTTGTGACTTATAGTGGCAAGAGTAAAGAGATTCGTTATATCCAGGCTTGGCAGGAGTGTGTACAGACACTTGCATATGGCAATCATGGGCATGTAATTGGAACTGCATTTTTTTTTTTTTTAAGATAGCATCTGGCTCTGTCGCCCCGAGTGGAATGCAGTGGTGGTGACAACTCTACTCACTGCAAACTGTGCCTCCCAGGTTCAAGCGATTCTCATGTCTTAGCCTCCCGAGTAGCTGGGATTACAGGCGCCCACTACCATGCCAGACTAATTTTAGTATTTTTAGTAGAAACGGGGTTTCACCATGTTGGCCATGCTGGTCTCGAACTCCTGACTGCCTCAGCCTCCCATGTTGGTCACGCTGGTCTCGAACTCCCCACCTCAGGTGATCCGCCTACCTCGGCCTCCAAAAATGCTGGGATTACAGTCATGACCCACGTTGCCTGGCCATATTACACCCTCCTTAATATACTTTCTTTATTTGGCTTCCAGGTCAGTACAATCTCTTGGTTTCTTCCCACCTTATTGGTGACTTCTTCTCGGTCTCCTTTGCTGTTTCCTCTTTTTCTATACCCATTTTAATGTTTATATTCAATAAAATTCACTGTCGGTGTATAGTTCTATGATTTTTGAAAAATGGTTACAAAGTTGTATAACCAGTATTACAACAGTAACAGGTTGAGACTTTGGGGATGTTGAGATGAGGTGAAAGTATTTTCCATGTGAGACAGATGTGCATGTTTGGGACCAGAAGATGGACTGTAGTAGACAAAATCATGTCCCGGCCCCAAAGATGTTCATGTGTCAATCCCAAGAACCTGTGAATATTTTAATTTACACAGCAAGAGAATTTGCAGTGTGATTAAATTAGGAATCAAGATAGATGATGAGATTTTCTTTAATCAGCTCTCTGGGCCCACAGTAATCTAAAAGTCCTTTTTCTGTTTATTTTTAAAATTTATTTATTTATTTATTTACTGTAGACATGAGGTCTCATTATGTTGTCCAAGCTGGTCTGGAACTCCTGGCCTCATGTGATCCTCCAGTCTTGGCCTCCCAAAGTGCTGGGATTACAGGCATGAGCTACCATGCCCAACCAAAAGCATGCTTCTAAAAAGCATGAAGATACAAGAAAATATTGGAGACCATTTTTACAATCGTCGTATAGGAAATGACTTTCTATATGACTTGAAACCAGATCCACAATATGTATAATGTTTTGTAGTAATTTACACCAAGAAAAAATTTTTAATTGAAAAAAATTGTGTGTATCAGGATTAAAAATAGAGGTCATGAGGCCGGACGTGGTGGCTCACGCCTGTAATCACAGCACTTTGGGAAGCCAAGGAGGGTGGATCACCTGAGGTCAGGAGTTTGAGACCAGCCTGGCCAACATGGTGAAACCTTGTCTCTACTAAAAAAAAAAAAATTAGCTGGGGATGGTGGCGCACACCTGTAACCCCAGCTACTCAGGAGGCTGAGGCAGGAGAATTGCTTGAACCTGGGAGGCAGAGGTTGCTGTGAGCCGAGATCGTGCTATTGCACTCCAGCCTGGGCAACAAGAGTGAAACTCTGTCTCAAAAACAAAAAAGAGGTCATGAGATGGGAAATCCCTCAACTTCTCATAAGGAATTTATGAGACCTATATTTGATCCCATCCACTCCTCCTTACCTTTTTAAATTTTTTATTATTTATGTTTTTACAATTCCACTGGAACCTTTTTTATTTTATTTTATTTTTTATTTTTTTGAGATGGAGTCTTGGTTTGTCACCCAGGCTGGAGTGCAGTGGGGCAACTTCCACCTCCTGGGTTCAAGTGATTCTCCTGCCTCAGCATCTCGGGTAGCTGGGACTACACGCGCATGCCGCCATGCCCAGCTAATTTTTTTTTTTTTTGAGACGGAGTTTCCCTCTTGTTGCCCAGGCTGGAGTGCAATGGCGCGATCCCGGCTCACTGCAACCTCCGCCTCCCAGGTTCAAGTGATTCTCCTGCTTCAGTCTCCCAAGTAGCTGGGATTACAGGCATGCTCCACCAAACCCAGCTAATTTTTTTGTACTTTTGGTAGGGACAGGGTTTCACCATGTTGGCCAGGCTGCTCCCAAACTCCTGACCTCATGATCCGCCCACCTTGGCCTCCCAACGTGTTGGGATTACAGGCGTGAACCACCGTGCCTGGCCTAATTTTTGTATTTTTAGTAGAGACAGGGTTTCACCATGTTGGCCTGGCTGGTCTTGAACTCATGACCTCAGGTGATCCGCCTGCTTTGGCCTCCCAAAGTGCTGGGATTACAGGCATGAACCACGGCCCTCAGCCAGGAACCTTTTTTAAAATCAAGGAATTACCTCTCCACATGTCAAAGGATGAATATTCCTCTTGTGATCGGTATACCATCCTCTTTGCTTCTGGAACTTCAACGTTGTAGTTTTCACTTTTTTTGTTGTTTTGTTTTAAGACAGCGTCTCACTGTGATGCTCAGGCTGGAGTACAGTGGCGCGATCTCGGCTCACTGCAACCTCCGCCTCCCGGGTTCAAGTGATTCTCCTGCCTCAGCCTCCGGAGTAGCTGGGACTACAGGCGCATGCTACCACACCCGGCTAGTTTTTTGTATTTTTAGTAGAGACAGGGTTTCACTGTGTTAGCCAGGATGGTATCGATCTCCTGACCTCGTGATCCGCCCACCTCAGCCTCCCAAAGTGCTGCGATTACAGGCGTGAGCCACTGCCCCCGGCGAAAACTAGATATTAAACAATGGAAGAGGCTGGCCCGGGTGCAGTGGCTCATGACTGTAATCCCAGAACTTTGGGAGGCTGAGGTGGGTGGATCACCTAAGGTCAGGAATTCAAAACCAGCCTGGCCAACATGGTGAAACCCCATCTCTACTAAAAATACAAAAATTAGCTGGGCGTGGTGGCAGATGCCTGTAATCCCAGTTACTAGGGAGGCTGAGGCAGGAGGAATTGCTTGAACCCAGGAGGCAGAGGTTGCAGTGAGCCGGGATCACACCATTGTACTCCAGCCTGGATGACAAGAGCAGTCTCAAAAAAAAAAAAAAAAAAAGAGGCACCATGTTTTTTCTTACACTGTCTTATTAAAAGAATATATGATATTCATATGATACCTATATCATATATATATACATATATGTGTATATATATATGTGTATATATACCTGGTTGCCTAGTGGTTAGAAAAGATTTATATATGGCTGGGCGCGGTGGCTCACGCTTGTGATCCCAGAGGCTGAAGTGGATGGATCACAAAGTCAGGAGTTCAAGACCAGCCTGGCCAAGATGGTGAAGCCCCATCTCTACTAAAAATACAAAAATTAGCCAGGCGTGGTGGCAGGCGCCTGTAATCCCAGCTACTTGGGAGGCTGAGGCAGAGGTTGCAGTGAGAAGAGATCGTGCCACTGTACTCTAGCCTGGGTGACACAGTGAGACTCAAAAAAAAAAAAAAAAATGTGTATATATATATCCAATACAGATCCCACTTGATAACAAATATTTAAAGGCGATCCAGTTTGCACTGGGTCCAATTCTAAGAAAATGGACAGTTATTAATATTTATAGCTCAATAGTTAGTTAAATATGTTCATTCAACTGTAAGTAAGTGTGCCCGATCAAACTTCAGGTAGAAATGGCAGTCATACAGAAACCTTAACTCAGAACATATGGATGAAGGGAAACATTTTTGCTTGTTCTTTTTATTTAAAGTACAAAAAATAGTACATAAAGTGAAACATCCATCACCTAGACTTCACAATTATCGACATTTTGTCATATTTGCTTCGTTTATTCCTATCTTTTTTTTTTTTTTTTGGCTGGAGCTCTTTAATAAAAATCATAGAAATACAATTTCACCCCTAAATATTTTACTCTGGATAAGAGCATTTCCTCAATCACAATGCTGTCACACCTAGCAGAATTAACAGCTCCCTGTTATCACCTAACACCCTGCCATACTCACATTTCCCTTGCTGAGTCAGAAATATCTTTTTTGGGCTGGGCATACTGGCTCATGCCTATATTCCTAGCACTCCGTTTGGGAGGCCAAGGCAGGAGTGTCACTTGAGGCCAGGAGTTCAAAATGAGCTTAGTCAATGTAGTGAGACCTAGTCTCTACTAAAAAATAAAATAAAATAAAATAATAAATAAATAAATAAAAATTGCCTGGATGGGTTGGGCGTGGTGGCTTATGCTGTAATCCCAGCGCTTTGGGAGGTGGAGGAGGGAGGATCACTTGAGCCTAGGAGTTTGAGCCCAGGCTGAGCAACAAAGTGAGACCCTGTCTCTACAAAAAATTAAAAAATTTAAAGTTAACTGGGTGGCAGGTGCCTGTAATCCCAGCTACTTGGAAGGCTGAGGCAGGAGAATCGCTTGAACCCGGGAGGCAGAGGTTGCAGTGAGCTGAGATCGCGTCATTGCACTCCAGCCTGGGTGACAGGAGCAAAACTCCATCTCAAAAAAAAAAAAAAAAGTTAACCGGGCATGGTGGCACGCATGCCTTGGGGTCCCAGCTACTCGGGAGGCTGAGGTGGTAGGATTGCTTGAGCCTGGGAGGTTCAGGCTGCAGTGAACATGATCCTGTCACTGTGCTCCAGCCTGAGTAACAGAGCAAGACCCTATCTCAAAAAAAAAAAAAAAAAAAAAAAATTGGCTAAGTGCGACGGCATGAGCCCACAATCCGAGCTATTCAGAGGCTGAGGTGAGAAGATCCCTGGAGCCCAGGAGTTCAAGGTTACGGTAAGCTATGATTGTGCCACTGCACTCTAGCCTGGGCAACAGGGTGAGACCTCATCTCTGAAAAAATTGAAAAATAAATAAAATAAAGTAAATAAGGGCTAGGCGCAGTGGCTTACATCTGTAATCCCATCATTTTGGGAGGCTGAGGCAGGTGGAACCACTTGAGCTCAGGAGTTCAAGAACAACCTGGGCAATATAGTGAGTCTCTGTCTCCATTAAAAAAAAAAAAAAAAAAAAATATATATATATATATATATATATATATACACACACACATATATATACATATATATAAATTAACTTTGGTGCATACACACACATATATAACTTCACCTTCATAACTTTCATTCAAAATAAAGTATTATGTCCATTTTACGCCCGAGTTAAAGCCCACTACCAGACATTAGTTGAATCTAGATATAAACTCAGATCCTTCTGGTTAAGTTAGTGTAGCATCCTAAGAGTTTACACATGGACCTGTGGACATCTCCTTTTTCATAGTCAGAGGGAAAAATAATACCTTATTACTTTCTGTGTAATAAAGCATTCCATTGACAAACCATTTAAGGGGCTGGTTTGTCAGTGATTGAAGGCACCCCTGGACATCTCTTTACCACTGTCTGAGTCATCTTAACTAGGATACTTTGTCTTGAAACTGTTTTCTTAATTTTAAACTCTTTTTTTTTTAACAGCCCACTGCCTACATCTCAGAGTTGTTTTGAAAATACTGCAACTCCTGGGACATAGTTAGGGCTCAATCAATGTTAGCTGTCTTTATAAGAAAACATTCTGAGTAAATATAGGTATACCATCCTGCCCAGTGATTCATCTTTTAGTCTCTGACATGGTATCTAATGGTAATGTCCATTAGTAACAAGATTTTCCAGTTCTCTCCAGTGTCATAATAAGTCACTGTATTCCAAAGTACTATGCACAATAGCAAAGAATACAGGAAGAAATGAAAATTTTGGGAGCAGAAACCTAATGTAGTGAGTGCCACCAGTAGGTGGCTTCTGGGGATAACAGAAAAACTGTCAAAGCCCCACATGTTAAAGGCTAAAAATGCTTACCCTCTCCCTGTGGTGCCCACTCCATCCCTTTAAATTGTGTCCTGTGGTTTAACTAAGGGTTATAACCTGCTCCCTGCTTAGTATGTGTCAGGAATAGCACAATCCAACCTTTATACAGAGGAGACAAAATTGGTAAGTTTGTTCTGGTTCATCCCTTGCAAGCTCCATCTGCACTTTCTGAAAAACAGAAATAATCACCCTTATACTCAGCAATGTGCCAGGTCCATGCACATGATAGGTAACCCCCCACGGCATTCCTAGGAGGGAGCCATTCTTAGCACTGTTTTATAGATAGTTGTTAGAGCAACATAAAGTTTTCTTCTTGGAAACTGTAAAAGAAGAAAACTAGAGGGATTATATTCATACATATGTTAATACAATAGCCTCTGCATCTTCCATTAAAAAAAAAAAAACGACGACGACGACGACTAGTAAAATAGTTCAGCCTAACAGGTGGGTTTTCATTTACAAACTGTCCCTGTACAGATTCTGAGAGGTTGTGAATCTGGTCCTACATAGAAATAAGGCCGAAGAGGCCCAGTAAAAGTGTCAGTGAAAGTACAGATATGAGATTTCTCAGCCATGTTATAGAATGAGATCTCACCCATCTCATAGTCCAGGAAAATGCCAATGGCCCTGGCTTTCACCTCTAACAACAGAGGGGTTGGAAAAGCCCCTGGTGCATGATAGCCATCATCTTGCAGCTCAATTCTCCAACATTCCTGCTGGGCTGATGAGGGTCTCCTTGCCTTTGTGGGAAGAGAGTCTTTGCAAATGCCAATAGCCCATTCTGACTTATCCCCCACTTCAATCTCCCAGAAATGCCTGCCAGAATGAAAATATGGAAAACCCAGAACAATTGGCTTGACTGTAAATCTTTTTGGGAAACCAGGAACCTTTTGTTTTCTCTTTGTAAATCTCACACATTTTTTATCTTCAGATACAATCAGGTTAGGGTGTGCTGTTTCAGGGTCTAGAATTATTTCTACTTTAAATTTCTTTATAATTCTCTGCAGAGCAGAATATTGGGGATGAAAACTGCAGCCATCTCTCTTTAAATGAATTGAAAAGATCGATGGGCTACTCTCATTTTCAGATTCGTAGAAAATTTTAATTTGTGACAGCAATTCCAGTTCAGACAGCTCACTGAGCTCTACTACCTTACTTAACTGGCTTTTGAGTGTGGCACTGTAGTTTGAAAATGCTGTTATGTTTGCACTGAGTTTTTGTTGATTGTCCTTCTCTTCTTCAGCTAATCTGGAGAGAACTGCCTGTTGCTCACGGTCTAAAAACTGGTTGAGGTGCTCAAATTCAGAGGATAATTCCTGCCTTTGGTTTTCCACCATCTCTCTCAGTTCTAAGGGTTTTTTGCTTTGAGTGCTTATTAATTTTTGGAGGTCTGCCAATTGCTTTTTCAGGGGCTGGATGTAACTGCAGAATCTTTTCCTATAATGAATGGCAGCTTTCTCTATGGGCCTCACATGGTGGCCCTGGTGGTCAGGGGGCTGAGTGCACAGGGGACACAACACCATCAGGTCCTCCTTGCAGAAAACGCTCAGGGGCTGGTTGTGTTTCTCGCACAAGGTGGTCTCTTCCTGCTTCCTTTTATTGCTCTTGGTGCTCTGGAGTAGCTTGGCAATTTCAATCATCCTTCCCAGCTGGGTGTTGCTCCTGAAGTGCCCCTCTTGACACTGGTGACGACAGACAGGGCAAGGGAACAATTCCTGTAGATCCATCCAGGACTGTTGGATGCAGGAACGACAGAAGTTGTGCCCACATTCGATGGTGATGGGGTCACTCAGGTAATCCAGACAGATGGAGCACTTAGCCTCTGCTTGGAGTCCGGTCAGAGCTGCTGCCACTGCCATTGGGCTGTCAGTGAAGGTCTGGACCAAGGTGGGCTTTCTTCAAGAGGTTGAGTGCTGTGGGTACTCTTCAGTGAGAAGCAGATATGCTCTCAGATCTCACTGTCCTTCCTGGAGACAGCTGATGACCTCACTACAGTCCCACTGGTTTCTCACATTGGTGGCAGCCCTTGAAGTCCTTTGAATCTTCGGACCCTTTAATTCCAACTGCCAAAAGGAGTCCCACACACAGCCTGCCGGCGGTCACAGTTCAGCCAGACAACTGTTCTTCCAGCCTTTGGCTGCTCAGAGAAAATGATGCCAAGCTAAGCAACTGTTAGGAAAACAGCTGTTGCCTCAAATCATTGGTTGCTGTGGGTGAGAAGATATTTCTTTCTTAAGAACAAAACAAGATGAAACAAACCTGAATTTATTTCAGGTGGTCCTAACCTCCACCACATTCTAGCCAAACACAAATTATCCTCCCCTAGCCCCAGTCTTTTATTTCCGTGCCTTTATTATTGTGCCCTAGCTATTCCACATACTTGGAACCACAATCCCCACATCCCATCTACTTACCAGTCATCCTAACTGGGGTTGTGGGAACAGCTTAGGCCCTGAGGCATAGAGACCACCCAAATTAAAATACAGCCTTTGTTACCTATCTCTGTAACTTGTAGAAATTTGCTTTACATCCCAAATTCTTGGAATCAGGTAAATAATAACAATCTCCCTTTAAACTTTTGTCTTGATAAGTTATTTCTAGCCTGGGCAACATAGACTGAGCCCGTCTCTACAAAAAAAAAATAAAAATAAAAATAAAAATTAGCTGGGCGTGATGGTGCGCACCTGTAGTCCCAGCTACTTGGGAGGCTGAGGCAGGAGGATTCCTTGAGCCATGGAGGTCAAGGCTCCAGTGAGCTCCAGTGAGCTGCCATTGTGGCACTGCACTCCAGCCTGGGTGACAGTGAGACCTTGTCTCTAATTAAAAGAAAACAAAAAGCCTTTCTGATGGCTCAAAATCACATCTACCAAATTTACCTTGCTCTTACATCCTTGCTTCTCTACAGTTGAATAGGCCACAGAAGACCTATCTATTTGTGAAATGAAACCCAACGAGATAACACATTGAATATAAACAAAATTTGCAAAAATACTTTCAGTATTTACTATTAAAATGTCATTATGTCTAAATGCAAAATACCTACAAGATAAGAAAATAAACAGACAAAAACTGAACATATTCCCAATGTATGGGAACATGCTCTCCAAAGGAGCATAGGAGCAACAGTTATGTAGACATTCCAACACTGTAGACTGTGAAGTAGAAACAAAGGTTGAGCTTGGTGGATCATGCCTATAATCCCAGCACTTTGGGAGGCCGAGGTGGGAGGATCACTTGAGTTCAGGAGTTCGAGACCGGCCTGGCCAACATGGCAAAACCTTGTCGCTACTAAAAATACAAAAAAAAAAATAGCCTGGCATGGTGGCACATGCTGTAATCTCAGCTACTTGGGAGGCTGAGAAATGAGAATCGCTTGAACCCAGGAGGTGGCGGTTGCAGTGAGCTGAGATCACGCCACTGCACTCCAGCCTGGGTGACGGAGCCAGATGCTATCTCAAAAGCACATAAACAAACAAACAAAAAACAAAAAAAACTTAAAAAGTTTTTCCTTTGCCACTGTAATTCGACAATGCTAATCCTATAAAAATGCAGATGACTTGAACAAATATTCAAACATATATACAAAGATTTTTGTTGTTGTTGAGACAGGGTCTCTTTTGGTCACTCAGTGCGTGATCATGGCTCACTGAAGTCTAATTTCTTGTTATTTTTTCTAGAGGTCTCGCCATGTCACTCAGTCTGATCTCAAACTCCTGAATTCAAGCAATCCTCCTGTCTCACCCTCCCAAAATGCGAGGATTACAGGTGTGAGCCACTGCACCAGGCTGAAAATGTTATTTTCAGTACTAGTTTGAACTTCAAAAGAGAGGAAGCATTGGAAAATGTCTAGTCAGTATTGGCAGAATAAACTATATTACATGTGTGTAACATACATTCTATACAAGGCAGTATCAAGCAGATTTTAAAGCAAAATAGCACCAAATAGATTGATGCACACAATATATCCTAGGATAAAAAAAAAAAGCAGGCGTCTTCCTACTCCTTCCACCTATTTTTCACTCTGTTCACAGCTATCATCTCTTCCCCTTGGACCAAGGGGCCACCACATTCAGAATTTTGTATTTCAGAAAATGGATTGGCCGGGTGCAGTGGCTCACGCCTATAATCCCAGCACTTTGGGAGGCCAAGGCGGGCAGATGACCTGAGTTCAGGAGTTTGAGACCAGCCTGCCCCAAATGTTGAAACCCCGTCTCTACTAAAAATACAAAAAAATTAGCTGGGCATGGTGGTGGGCACCTATAATCCCAGCTACTTGGGAGGCTGAAGCAAGAGAATGGCTTGAACCCGGGAAGCGGAGGTTGGGGTGAGTCGAGATCGCACCATTGCACACCAGCCTGGGCGACAGAGCGAGACTCTGTCTCAAAAAAAAAAAAAAAAAAAAAAAAGAGAGAGAGACAGAGAGAGAAAGAAAAAGAAAAAGGGCATGGTACATAGATTGTCTACTATGTGAGCATACCCAAAAAGGTTTCGGAAACACTCAATCCCTGTGGTCCAAGGCCTCAGTAATAAAAACACACTTTTATCAGACAGCATAGTCCATGGCATCAGAAATTACTCCCAGGATCTAGTGAAGGGACAGTCCTGAAGACAGACCTTTCTTTGGAATATGCAGGGATCCCTCAGCTCAAGTCTGCTGATTTCACCCTTACTGGAGGGTCTCAAGAATCATTTCTTTTTAAAAAAAAAAAAAAAAAATTCATTTTTATTAACTTATTTATTTTTAATAGAGATGAGATCTTGCTGTATTGCCCAGGCTGATCTTGAACTCCTGGCCTCTCAAAGTGTTGGGATTACAGGTGTGAGCCACCTCACCAAGCTGAAAATATATATGTTTTAAAGAGATGGGGTCTCCCAGCCTGGCCAACATGGTGGAACCCTGTCTCTACTAAAAATACAAAAATTAGCTGGGTGTTGATTGGTGTAAATAACTGATGCCTGTAGTCCCAGCTACTGCAGAGGCTGAGGTGGGAAAGTCACTTGAACCCAGGAGGCAGAGGTTGCAGTGAGCTGAGATAGCACCACTTCATTCCAGCCTGAGCAATACAGTGAGACTCAAAAAAAAAAAAAAAAGGGAGAGAGAGACTGGGTCTCACTATGTCGCCCAGGCTTGTGTTGAACTCCTGGGCTCATGTGATCCACCTGCATCGGCCTCCCAAAGTGCTGAGATTATAGGCGTGAACCACCACGCCTAGCACACTTCTTGATCAAGCATAAATTTCTGGAGCAGAGTGCATTCTCTTGCCCTGAGGCATCTCTGGACAGCTGATCCAGAGTCCTGCAAAGCTCAGGTCCTGCCACTATTTTCTTTCCTTAGCTCCTCCTCTTTGTTCAGATCTCAGGCTTCCCAGCTGGCCTCATCTTCCAGCATCAAGGTTCAGTATCAAACGCCTCTCCTTTGTAAAATGTAGTTATCGCTGGGCACAGTGGCTCACGCCTGTAATCCCAGCACTTTGGGAGGCCAAGGTGGGTGGATCACCTGAGGTCGGGAGTTCGAGACCAGCCTGACCAACATGGAGACACCCTGTCTCTACTAAAAATACAAAACTAGCTGGGCATGGTGGTACATGCCTGTAATCCCAGCTACTCGGGAGGCTGAGGCAGGGGAATCACTTGAACCTGGGACATGGAGGTTGCGGTGAGCCGGGATCATGCCACTGCTCTCCAGCCTGGGCAACAAGAGTGAAAATCCATTGCAAAAAAAAAAAAAAAAAAAAAAAGTAGTTATCTTACCAGGCACAGTGGCTCACGCGCGTAATACTAATGCTTTGGGAGGCATAACTGGGAGGATCGCTTGAGCCCAAGGAATTCAAGACCAGCTCTGGGCAGAGTGAGAGCCTGTTTCTACTAAAAAAAAAAATTTTTTTTTTAATGGTTGAGTTTGATTCTTGTGTGGCCTTGGGGGAGCTACTTAACCCCTCCTGGCCTTAGTCTGTCCTTTGTAAGCAAACATAGTGGTTAAATAAAGGAAGATCAAGTCCATAAACAGCCTGATGGGGACCTCAGGGCCTTGGATCAGGGCTCTAACCCCCCACCCCACCCCCAACTCTATACACAAACCATCCCTCACTGCTACATCCTGGAAGGTAATTCCACACTCGCCATCAGACTAGCATTTCTGGGAATTTTCCCAGACAGATATCAGTCACCTCATTTTCTGACTCCTTAGGACAGGGTGGGCTCTCAGCTGAACTTTTTTTAGTAAGCATTTCAGTGACTTAGGACAAAACTAGTAAATAAATCAGGAACCATAATAAATAAATGGCATGCGTTTTAAAATAACCTTATGCCGCAGGCGTGGTAGTTCATGCCTGCAATCCCAGCACTTTGGGAGGCCGAGGCAGGCGGGACACTTGAGATCAGGGGTTCGAGACCAGCCTGGCCAACATGGTGAGACTAAAAATACAAAAATACTAAAAATGGGCCAGGCACGGTGGCTCACACCTATAATCCCAGCATTTTGGGAGGCCAAGGTGGGTGGATCACGAGGTCAGAAGATCGAGACCATACTGGCCAACGTGGTGAAACCCTGTTTCTACTAAAAATACAAAAAATTAGCTGGGCGTGGTGGCACATGCCTGTAGTCCCAGCTACTGGGGAGGCTGAGGCAAGAGAATCACTTGAACCTGGGAGGCAGAGGTTGCAATGAGTCAAAATACCCACTGCACTCCAGCCTGGGTGACAGAGCAAGACTGTCTCAAAAAAAAAAACAAAAAAAAACACAAATTAGCCTGGCTGGTGGAGAGTGCCTGTAATCCCAGCTACTCGGAAGGCACAGGCAGGAGAATTGCTTGAACGAATTGCTTGAACCCAGGAGGCAGAGGTTGTAGTTAGCCAAGATCACCCCAGTGCACTCCAGCCTGGGTCACAGAGCGTGATTGCGTCTCAAAACAAAAAAAAAACAATGAAAATAAAAACATTAAATCACCTGATGCCGAGTTTGGGTTCCCTTGTGAGGTGCAAGCTCCCTCTAGGCACAGAGCAGGTGCTCAAGAGGCCACGGGTTTCACTACACTCCATCCTCCGGCACCCACAGTGTCACTTCCCAGCTTACCTGGAGCAGGGGGAGCTCTGCGGCGGTCCTTCATCCGTGCAAGAGGCCACACACTAGATACTAACTAAACACACATGGAAAGTGCAGCTGTGAGGACTCCACCCAGCTAAGACCAGCTTCCACCTGGAAGAGGGAGGGGTAGGGGCAAGAGAGGGTGGGGGAGGCTTCCTCCCTGTAAGCACCTAAGTGTTCTTGGCCTTGATCCAAGAACTTTGGAGTCTTTTTTGTAATAACTGAATAGGGCAGGTTTGCATTTGCTCATGCAGATAACCAGAGCCCACCTTATTTAGATGAGTGAAAAGGAACAGAGAAGTTGAGAAAGACTAAAGGAGATTTCAACCCAGAGCCTGCAACTGGGCTACCTGCTGAAAGATATTCCTTACAAGCCTGGGCAACATGGTGAAACCCTGTCTCTATGAAAAATACAAAAAATTAGCTGGGCATGGCGGCAGGCACCTGTAATCCCAGCTATTCGGGAGGCTGAGGCAGGGAGAATTGCTTGAACCCAGGACACGGAGGTTGCAGCGAGCCAGGATGGCGCTACTGCACTCCAGCCTGGGCGACAGAGTGAGACTGTCTCAAAAACAAAACAAAACAGGAATCTTGATTTCTCCTCAACTCTGAAGCCAGAAACCTGGCCCTCTCCCAGTCTTCTCCACCTCAATCAATGGAACCTTTGTTCACCTAGCATTTGAAGCAGAAAATCAAGAAGACGTCTCTGATTTCCCTCATTTCTTTTGCTCCCTACAAATCCACCATCAAGCCCTGGTGTCCTGCCCCACACTGTGTCCCTGAGCTCTGACACACCCTCCTTGGGGACACCTGGGAACCCTCACCTGGTTAGCTGACCCTGGCTGTCCTTCCTCATCCCTCACCCCTCAGAATCCAGTGCTGTCACCTGGGATGCTAATTTGGGGGCTGTGTTTGGCTTCATGTGTGTCCTGTGAAGGCAGAAGAGAGATTGACAACACTGGCCGTGGACAGATCCTCAAGAAGCCATGAGTCCTAAGGGGCAGGCAGAGAAAGAGTCATCTGTCCAAGAGACCAAAGAGACCGAGGCGCAGCTGTCCAGGGCCCGCAGCAGGGTCCGGCTCCTAGGGGATCAGGACAACTGTAAAGGGACTGATAAAAATGCGTGGGAACATTTCAAGGAGTATCAGGGGCAAAGGCCAGAGTGGCTCTAATGGGAGACAAGAGGTAAACACTCATTATAATTCCTAAAGGTAATCAGCCCAGAGCCTGAAGTCAAAGTAAAAGAATAGATTATTTGGATTAATTTACATTTCTGAGGGTAAGTGATCCTTTCTCAATGCTGTCCCTCCCACCCATTAGCTGATTCCATTTGGTTTTGGCCCCACCCTATGATTATAAATGAAATAATCAAAATACAGGAATTTTTCCTCCAAAGGGGTTTTAATGCGAAAATGAGTGAGAGTTCTGTCTTAAAAATGAAACTGGGTGGTCAGGCACGGTGGCTAACGCCTATAATCCCAGCACTTTGGGAGGCTGAGGGAGGGGGGCGGATCGCCTGAGCTCAGGAGTTCGAGACCAGCCTGGGCAACACGGCGAAACCCCGTCTCTACTAAAAATACAGAAAATTAGCCAGGCGTGGTGGTGCACACCCATAATCCCAGCTACTCGGGAGGCTGAGACAGGAGAATCCCGGGAGGCGGAGGTTGCAGTGAGCCAAGATCACGCCAGTGCACTCCAGCCTGGGCGACAGAGAGAGACTCTGTCTCAAAAACAAATAAACAAAAAAGTGAAACTGAATGTTTTCAATCCTCTAAACTATAATAGAGTTTTAATATAGTATATTTTAAATGTTTAATATTTTCTGGGAAAAGAACAAATAAATAGAGATGAAGACCATCAGAAGATTGTAGAGTGCTGTGTTCTGGCTGTCTCTTGACATACTCCCTGTGTGCTCTCAGACAAACCCCGGGGACTTACACTACCATTTATCCGTAGAGGAGACCCAAGCCTATATCTCATCAATAGATTACTAATATCTTTCCCAATTCTAAATGATTTCAGTCATGCTGTGCCATTTATTAGCTCCTCAACCTTGAGCAAGTAATTTATAATCTCCTGGAATTTTATTTTTCTCACCTGTAATATGAGGACGTGCGTGCATATATATATTTGATCACAGTTAGCCCCTGGCATTGCTTATTAGTATTAAGAAAAGAATACATTGATCTATAGATCTTGTTTGGAGCCTGAATTAAACAAACTAACTCTAAAACACACAAATTTTGAGACAGCCTGCGGAATTTGAAAGGAGAAAAGATATTTGATGATACTTAAATTACATTTAATTTTTAAAGGGTGATTGTGATATTACTGTTACTTTTTTTTTTTTTAATTTGAGATGGGGTCTCAGTATATTGCCCAGTCTGGTCTTGAACTCCTGCCTCATGTGATCCTCCTGTTACTGGAGTGGGTCTCGATCCAGATCCCAAGAGAGGGTTCTTGGATCTCGTGCAAGAAAGAATTCAGGGTGAATCCATAGAGTAAAATAAAAGCAAATTCATTAAGAAAGTAAAGGCATAAAAGAATGGCTATTCCATAGACAGAGCACCCTGAGGGCTGCTGGTTGCCCATTTTTATGGTTATTTCCTGATGATATGCTAAACAAGGGGTGGATTATTCATGTCTCCCCTTTTTAGACCATATAGGGTAACTTCCTGATGTTGCCATGGCATTTGTAAACTGTCATGACACTAATGGGAGCGTAGCAGTGAGGACGACCAGAGGTCACTCTCATAGCCTTCCTGGTTTTGGTGGGTTTTGGCCGGCTTCTTTACTGCAAACTGTTTTATCAGGAAGGTCTTTGTGACCTGTATCTTGTGCCGACCTCCTATCTCATCCTGTGACTTAGAACGAGTAAGTGTCTGGGAATGCAGCCCTGTAGACTTCAGCCTTATTTTACTCAGCCCCTTCTCAAGATGGAGTTACTCTGGTTCAAACACCTCTGACACTCCCATCTCAACCTCCCAAAGTGCTGGGATTACAGGCACAAGCCACCAACCACATCTGGCCTATTACTGTTATTTTATTTTATTTCATTTTTTGAGACAGGGTCTCACTTTTGTCAATGAGGCTGGATGTGGTGGTGCAAACACCGTTTGCTGCAGCCTCGACTTCCCAGGCTCAAGTGATCCTCCCATTTCATCCCCCAAAGCAGCTGGGACTACAGGCTATATTACTGTTATTTTTAAAAAGATTCTTTATCCTTTAGAGACATATGCTGAAGTATCTTTGGATCAAATGATATGATGTCTTCAAATGATATGATTAGCTTTAAAAGAGTCTAAGTATAGAAGGTTAGGACCAGCATGTACAGATAAAACAAGATTGGCCACATGTACATGACTGTTGAAAATGAGTGATTCAAGAGATCTTTGCTATTCTTTTTACTTGTGCATATTATTGAAATTTCTTTTTATAAAATTGGGTTTATGTACTTGGTTTTATAGATAGGACCTCACTCTGTCACCCAGGCTGGAGTGCAGTGGTGCGATCATGACTCACTGCAGTCTCTACCTCCTGGGCTCAAGTGATCCTCCTGCCTCAGCCACATGAGTAGCTGGGACTACAGGTGCACACCACCACACCAGGCTAATGTTTTTTCATTTTTCGTAGAGACAGGGGTCTCAGTATACTGCCCAGGCTGGTCTCGAAGTCCTGGTCTCAAGTGAACCTCCTGCCTCAGCCTCCCAATTCTCTGGGATTACAGGCATAAGCCACTCTGCCTGGCTTTGACATTTCTTATAAAAAAAAAAAAAAAAGGAAGTACAGGAAAAAAATAAGAATATATGTAAATATATGGAATATATGGAATTAATATCTATATTATTTTTACACAAACATCATAGTATAAAAATATCTAAACACACAGAATAGGAAATCATAATACTATCACCCAAAAATACAGTCAGCCCTCAGTATCTGCCAAGTTCTGCATCCTGGGATTCTTCTCTTTTCTTTTTTCTACACCATCTGGAAATCAAAGTCTGCATCCCAGGATTCAATTAATCACTGATGGAATATTTTCCATCAGCCGAGGCAGAACCCACCCATACTGAGGCAAACTGTAAGGGATTTGAGAATCTGTCTGAATTTTGTTATCCAAGGGAGTCCTGGAGCCAATCCTCTGCAGATACCAAAGGATGATTGTAATCATATTCTAAAGTATGTATATTGAGACATTCTTTTTGTTTTTTTTTAGAGAGGGAGTGTCACTCTGTCACCCAGGCTAGGGTGCAGTGGTGCTATCATGGCTCACTGCAACCTCAAGCTCTTGGACTCAAGCAATCCTCCCTCTTCAGCCTCCCAAGTAGCTAGTACTACAGGCATGGACCACCATTCTGGCTAATTTTTTTTTTATTATAGAGACAGTCTCGCTAAGTTTTCCAGGCTGGTCTTGAACTCCTGGGCTCAAGAGATCCTCCAGCCTCAGCAGCAGTATATTTTTTCAAAAAGCATATTATAAACTTTTTCTAGAGAATATATTTAGTACTCTCTCTATATATATTATATACATATAAAATACTCTATTTAGTACCTCTTAGGGTCATACAGCATCATGTAAGTACAGTATAGTTTATTAAATCACTCTCAATATTTAGCCTGTTTTAAAATTTTGGGAAAAATTCCTTGCAACTTCAGCAAGGATTTCCTTCCTTCCTTCCTTCCTTTTTCTTTTTCTTTTTCTTTTTTTTTTTTTTGAGTCGGAGTTTCATTCTCGTTTCCCAGGCTGGAGTGCAATGGCGGTTCTCCTGCCTCAGCCTCGCAAGCTGGGATTACAGGCATGTACCACCAAGGCCGGCTAATTTTTGTATTTTTAAGAGACGAGGTTTCTCCATGTTGGTCAGGCTGGTCTTGAACTACTGAGCTCAGGCAATCTGCCCACCTCGGCCTCCTGAAGTGCTAGGATTACAGGTGTAAGCCACTGCAACTGGCGTGAGCTACAGTCTCGACACTGCACTCCAGCCTGTGCAACAGAGACCTGTCTCTAAGTTTTATATATAAATAGAATTTACATATAAGGAAGAGACTTCCAAGGCAGCCTGGTTTACCTATGGTCCATTATGCACAACATTCAGTATAATCAGCAGCCCGAAAACCAAACAGACCCAAGGATAAAAAATGCAAATCAATGTTTGGAAGATCTTGAATTTTTGTGTCCAAAGAAATCTGTGTTATTTAATACCAAAATATCCCATTAGCTTTCTACATTCTTCCTGTGTTTCCAAAAAGGCAGGGAGGTGATGGGTGTTTTCCTTGTGTCCTGAATCCTTGTCAGTTAAATGATTTCTCTCAACCAGCTTACACCGGTAGGAAGTAAGCAGTAAGTCTAGATTCCAACCCGTGTTAACATCTACTTGAATCCAAATAGTTTGCTTATTTTACAGCTCCAGTCTGCCCAAGTAGAGTGATTTGAGGTGCCCAGGGTGTGGGAGGGAGGAAAAGAGAAAATGGGGCCTGGAGGGATGGGTGGTCATTAAGTGTGGGAGGGAAAAAATGTAGTTAACTTGATAGGAAGAGGGGCCTTTGGGGGAGAGGAGCCAGCAGGGGGCCAGACATGCCATCTTCTCACCTACAAAAATGAAATAGTAGGGCCAGCTAGGCAGCCAGTCTTCCCTTTCCCTCTGAGCGTCCTATTTGTATGTTTTCCCCTCCAGGGTCAAAGATCTTTCCTTTAAAACACAGCACTTTCTTCAGTGCCCTGGGCTGTGTCTTGTGGCATTCCTTTCATTAGTTTCAATTGTTTATAAACAATTACAAGATACTATGTTTCAATTGTTTATAAACAATTACAATTTCAATTAGTTTCAATTGTTTATAAACAATTACAGTACAAGATAGTGTGCTAACTAAGGCTTTGGTCAAACGGTTGGATAGCTTCGGCCTCTGCTTTCACTGAGGAGGGCATTTATAAATCTAGTCACAGGACAGACACTGCAAGAGCCATTTTACTAGGTGTCCTGAGTGTTTTTTTGTTGTTTTGTTTGTTTGTTTTCAGACAGGGTCTCACTCTATCGCCTCACCTGCGTGCTGGAATGCGGTGGCACAATTAGGGCTCATTGCAGCCTCTTCCAAATCCCAGTCTCAAGTGATCCCCCGACCTCAGCCTCCCGAGTAGCTGAGACTACAGGCATGGGCCACCATGTCCGGCTAATTTTTTCCATGTTTTTGTAGAGGCAGGGGTCTCACTATGTTGCCCAGGATGATCTCTCCAACTCCTGGGCTCAAGCGATTTCCCTGTGGCCTCCTAAAGTGTTGAGATTACAGGCATGAACCGTTGCACCCAGCAGTCCTGGGTGTTCTGACGCCGCAGAACAGTGGACTACAGGAGCAGACGACAGGCTTACCTCCTCTAGTGTGACCCGGCCAGTGAAGGCTTCCTGGGGAAATGGCTAAGATCAAGCTAAGGCCTCAATCTAAGTCAGGGGTAACCAATCTTTTGGCTTCTCTGGACCACATTGGAAGAATTGTCTTGGGCCACACATAAAACACATTAACACTAACAAACAGCTGATGACCTTTAAAAAAAAATGCAAAAATGGGCCGGGCACAGTGGCTCACGCCTGTAATCCCAGCACTTTGGGAGGCTGAGGCAGGCAGATCACAAGGTCATGAGTTCGAGACCACCCTGACCAACATGGTGAAACCCTGTCTCTACTAAAAATACAAAAATTAGCCGGGTGTGGTGGCAGCATGCCTGTAATCCCAGCCACTCAGGAGGCTGAGGTAGGAGAATTGCTTGAACCCGGGAGGCGGAGGTTGCAGTAAGCCGAGACGCAGAGGATGCGGAGGTTGCAGTGAGCCGAGACCGCGCCACTGAACTCCAGCCTGGGTGAGCTAGACTCTTTCTCGAAAAATAAATAAATAAATGAATGCAAAAAATCTCATGTTTTAAGAAAGTTTACGAATTTATGTTGGGCTGCACGCAAAGCTGTTTTGGGATGCATGCAGCCTGTGGATTGCGGGTTGGACAAGCTTGGTCTAAGTAGTGATCATCTGGGTGAAGGAGACTAGATTTGTACAGCATGTATAACGGTAACTTTGTGCCGTTTTACCAACATCTCCCCACTCTCCCGCCTCCCAGCCCCTAGTGACCACCATTCTCCCTGCTTCTATGTATTCAGTTTTTTTAGATTTCACATATATGTGAGATCACACCATAGTTTTATTTATTTATTTTTTGTTTTGCTTTTGAGATGGAGTCTCGCTCTGTCACCCAGGCTGAAGTGCAGTGGTGTGGTCTCGGCTCACTGCAACCTCTGCCTCCCAGGTTCTAGCGATTCTCCTACCTCAGTCTCCCGAGTAGCTGGGACTACAGGCGCACACCACCACGCCTGGCTAATTTTTGTATTTTTAGTAGAGATGGGGTTTTACCATGTTGGCCAGGATGGTCTCGATCTCTTGACCTCGTGATCCACCCTCCTCAGCCTCCCCAAGTGCAGGGATTACAGGCGTGAGGCACCACGCCCAGCCACCATAGTTTTATTTCTGTGTCTGGCTTATTTCATTCAGCATAATGTCCTCCAGGTCCACCCATGTTGTCACAAATGACAATATCTCCTTTTTTTTTTTTGGCTGTAAGTTTATTCAGTGTGAAATAATCTTCTCCAATTTTACTGAGGTGGCTGACCACGTCCACGACCAAATCCGCCTCTAAACTGGAATTCGGTTGCTGACCCAGCCCCAGCCTCAGCTTTCTTGTTGGCACCAGGGGGCACAGCACTCTGTCGGTAGGTATCTCTGTAGGCTTCCCCTCTTGTGAGTCTTGCAGGTCGCTCACCCTGCAGATCTTTAGCCCGAGGCCTGTCAGTCTCTGGACGGCTGAGGCGTAGAGTGGCAGGCCCAATCTCTTGGGGGTAGATGAAGGTAATCATGGAGATACTGGAGGTAATCATGGAGATACCTTACCTCATTGGTAAGGTACTAGTAGAAATGTCTCCAGGCCTGGTGGCTCATGCCTGTAATCCCAACATTTTGGGAGGCTGAGGTGGGCAGATCACCTAAGATTGGGAGTTCGAGACCAGCCTGACTAACATGGAGAAACCCCGTCTCTACCAAAAATACAAAATTAGCCGGGCATGGTGGCCGATGTCTGTAATCCCAGCTACTCTGGAGGCTGAGGCAAGAGAATCACTTGAACATGGGAGGTGGAGGTTGTGGTGAGCCGAGATCGTGCCACTGCACTCCAGCCTGGGCAACAGAGTGAGACTCCATCTCAAAATAAAGAAATAAATAAAATAAAAATAAATAAATACATAATTTAAAAATCCCATATTTCCATCAATCAGCATTCAACATTCATCAGGATTTCAATAATTCCTGTTTTCTCCTCCCTTTAATTGCTGTCAATGGGGGGAAGTACCCACTCCAACAAATATGGGTATAATCTTAAATAACCTTTATTATATTTAACAAAATAAGCAATGCTTCCTCCTTGGTATCATTTTATACTTAATATGTATTGAAAATTCCTCAAGTGCCTTATAAAATGTCCTTTTGGCCGGGCACCGTGGCTTACACCTGTAATCCCAGCACTTTGGGAGGCTGAGTTGGGTGGATCACCTGAGGTCAGGAGTTCAAGACCAGCCTGGGCAACATGGTGAAACCCCATCTCTACTAAAAATATAAAAATTAGCTGGGCATGGTGGCACGTGCCTGTAATCCCAGCTACTTGGGAGGCTGAGGCAGGAGAATCGCTTGAGCCTGGGAGGCAGAGGTTGCAGTGAGCCTAGATTGTGCCATTGCACTCCAGCCTAGGTGACAGAGCAAGACTCCATCTCAAAATAAAATAAAATAAAATAAAATAAAATAAAATAAAATGTCTTTTTAAAGTTGGTTTGTTCAAACCTGGATTGAAAGAAATTTTATGTTTTACATTTAGAAATTTTATCGGTTTCAACTAAAAAAATATCACTGCCTTGTTGGGGAGAGTAGGTAACTGTCCTATATTATTTCACACATTTATGTGTCATTTCCTGCGTCACTTAACTTATTCCTTGACCCCCATATTTTCTGTAAACTGAGAGCTAGTTATAAAGGCTTGCTAAATTCAGATTCAACCTTTTTTTTTTTTTTTTTTTTTTTTTTTTTTGAGACAGAGTCTTGCTCTGTCGCCCAGGCTGGAGTGCAGTGGCAAGATCTCAGCTCACTGTAAGCTCCACCTCCCAGGTTCATGCCATTCTCCCGCCTCAGCCTCCTGAGTAGCTGGGACTACAGGCGCCTGCCACCACGCCCGGCTAATTTTTTTTTTGTATTTTTTTAGTAGAGACGGGGTTTCACCGTGTTAGCCAGGATGGTCTCAATCTCCTGACCTCGTGATCCACCCGCCTCAGCCTCCTAAAGTGCTGGGATTACAGGCGTGAGCCACCGCAACAAGAATAATTCATAGATGATGTAGTGTATAGTTGACTCTTGAACAACATGGGTACAAGCTGAGCAGATCCACTTATACAGATTTTATTCTGCGTCTGCTACCTGAGACCAACGTCTCTTTTTCTTCCTCAGCCTACTCAACGTGAACATGATGAGGATGAAGACCTTTATGATCTACTTCCACTTAATGAATAGTAAATATATTTTTCCTATGATTTCTTTCCTTTTTTCTTTTTTGAGACAGGGTTTCGCTCTGTCACCCAGGCTGGAGTGCAGTGGAGCAATTATAGTTCACTGCAGCCTCGGCCTCCTGGGCTCAAGTGATCCTCCTGCCTCAGCCTCCCAAGTAGCTGGGACGACAGGTACTCACCACCATGCCTGGCTAATTTTTAAAATTTTTTGTAGAGGTAGCATCCCACTATGTTGTTCAGGTTAGTCTCAAATTCCTGGGCAAAGTGACCTCCCATAGTGCTGGGATTACAGGTGTGAGCCTCTGTGTCCAGCCTTCAGCATTTTTTTTTTTAATTTTTTGCCTTCCTGAGCTGTAAACATCCATTTTTAATAAGGGTTTAACTTTCTCATACCAGAAGCAGGGCTTGGTTGCCCTTAATACTGTTACCGGTTTTCTACTTCTCTTCCTCAGTATATTTGATCCAGGTATCTTCCTTATACGACACGACAGCCTCCTGGTGACCACCTCCCTAATGGGACATGTAGATAAAACCTACTTGACTCACTCCACTGACCTGCACACCCCCCAGGGATTGTATACATTTGCTGCAAGGACTACCTCTCATACAGTGTGACCCCACAAAACTCATGCCTGCTTACCCCAAATCCACCAACTAGAATGCCCCTTGGGAAATGCACTGGACCCCAATAAAGGCCTTGGCCCATTGGTCTCTCTCTCTGGCTCCTCAACTGCTAGGTGAGCAGCACTGCCCCTGCAGCCTTCTCATCAGCCCTCAACAGTACCATCTTCTCTCATGGACCTGTAATAAAACTGTTTCTGTTATTTAACGTGTTTTTGTTGCGTTGCCTCCTCTGTGTCAAACTCTACCAACACATGGACTTAACTTTTCTCCTGGTCAGGGCTCTCCTACAGAGGGGCTGTCTTGGCATGAATAAGCTGGAAATAGGTCCGACAAGAGCCACAAGGGTGTTTGCCAGTATAAACAAGTTTCCTATGAGAGGGACTCCTGGTCACAGATTGTACACTTAGGCATTAGGCCATCCACCAGGATAAAGAAATATCCCATCAAAGGCACCCTGTAAATATCCACTACCAAATCCCCTGGAGTTGAGGTAGGGCAGGGCTGGAGTGTATAGCCACTCTCTGGAGAAACCCCAAGATCAAATTAGAGGAAATATACTTCCTCTCTGACCTTACTCCAGTATTCTTCTTCACTCACTACTTGTCACTGGCTTCCTTGCTATTACAGCTTGACAGTCCCTTCCCCATACTTTCTCAAGCCATTCACTCTGAAATAAAATTTGATGAGGATGCTATTTCCAAGCCTACTCCCTCAACTCAAATGTTTGCTCTGATTACACATTCTCCAAGACACCTACCCTGACCACCCACTTCACGTAGCTAACTCTCCCTCATGCACAGCACTCTCATACAGGCGACATTGACCTACTTTTCCCTGTCACCACAGTATCTGATCAGCATCTAACACACTATAGCAATTCTTTGTGTTTATTATTTTATTGTTTCCTTTCTTCCCTCCAGGAAGTATGCTGCTTAAGGATGGAAACCTTTGTTTTGCTCATCTAATACAATTCCAAATTGAAGGCAGACATTGAGCATCCCTAATCAAAAAACATAAAATCCAAAATGCTCCATAATCTGAAACATTGAGTGCTGCCATGACACCCAAGTGGAAAATTCCACACCCGACACCTTTGCTTTCTGAGGGTTCCATGTACACAAACTTTGTTTCATGCATATTATTAAAATAATTACCTGCAAGCTATGTGTATAAAACGAATTTTTTGTTTCAAATTGGGTCCCATCCCCAAGATATCTCATTGTGCATAAGCAGATATTCCAAAGTCCTCCCCAAAATCAGAAAGCTGAAACACTTCTGGTTCCAAGCATTTTGGATAAGGGATACTAAACTAAACTTTGATTACTCAGTAAAATAAACAAAGTTCAAACACTAGGGCTATAAAAGATCATAATCCTTTGATTATGAAAAACAGCATCAAGAATCAGACTGATATCAGACTTGTCAAAACCATCAAGTTTTAAAAATTAAAATGATCCCAAATATTCTCTTTAACTGTCACCTAAATATGAGCAAGGTCATTTGCAAACTAGTAGTCTGCCAAACTTTACAACCCTGCAACATTTGGGTTGATGGCACCCCAAAATGAAAAGATAAAGAGGAAAACAGAGGCTTAAACCAAGAAAGAATCCAAGAGCAGAGGTCAATTCCTAGAACGGTAGTGAATGGAAGTGTACTGGCCTAGTGTAGTTGGTCTAGATTGGCAGGTGATATACAGAAAGAAAAAAATTGCTGTTAGAGATTATTTATGGATTGTGCATAGGTAAGTATATGTGGGGAAAGGATTTAAACAAAGTGAAATCCTCATTACCCACAAAAATAAGTCAATTGTTTTAACTGACACACACGAAAGAACAGAAACAAATTATGAGAAATATGGAGGTAAACAGAAGAATCCACTAAAAAGAAAGGTATGTGGCAAGCATGATATTCAAATAATGTATGCAACTTTAAATAATTGGCTTAACTAAAAACAAAAAATTATAGGCAATTTGAAAACATTTTATTGGACACGTTAAGTAATATAATTCTAAAATATTTTATCTTAGAAATCAAAGCACTTGACAACTGATATTCATGGAATATATGAAAGTGGCATTATGAACATCTTCTTATAGTTGCCAAAAATTTAGGAGAAAAATTGACTCTGGTTTTCAGTGGTAAAACTTAAAGATTCCAGAAATGAGATTAAATTTACTGGCTAAGTTACCTACAAAAACTGAAACAGACTCATTTACCAGTTCCTTAGCTTTCAGAATCTGATACTGAGCAGATTTTAAGAGGTTCAGAATCTGTTCCAGTATAGAAATAAGGCCAAACGGCTTCTGTGAAAGTATCATTAAAAGTATACAGAACAGACCTATCATTCATATTATAAAAGGAAAGATCACCCAATTCATAGTCCAGAAAAATACCAATCTTACTGGGTTTTACTACTGGCAGAAGCTGGGTTGTCTTAGGACCTGATGCAACATAACCACTCTTCATGTATCGCCCAATTGCCCAGAATCCGCCCAGAACTGATGGCTGATCCTGCCAGTTCCTAAGAAGATGGTCTTGACACACACCCAATATCCATTTAGGTTTGTTTCCCACTTCTACTTCCCAGTAATGTCGGCCAGAACTAAATCTCTGAGAGCCTAAGACAGCAGGGCAGACATAAAATCTCCTTGGGTCATAACAAATGTTTGGTTTTTTTCTTTCATATCGCACAGCTTTTCTATCCTCAGAGACAATAAGTTGAGGATGTGCCGTGTCAAGATCTAGAATCACATCTACTTGAAATGGCTTGATAATTCTGTCCAAGCCAGAATATTGAGGAGGAAGACTGAAACCATATTTTGTTAATCTAAATGAAAAGAGTTCAGGGCATTTTAGGTTTTGATGCTTGTGGTGCACACTCTTAACATGTGTCAGTAATTCCAGGTTTGGCTGCACAGACTTGCCCTCTACCTCCCTCAGTAGATGTTTTAACGTGGAAACATAATCTGAAAGTTCTACAAGGTTTTCATTTAGTTTTGCTAAAATGTTCATCTCTTCATCTTGTATCTGCCTAAGAATCATCTCTTGTTCATTCTGTAAAAACAATCTAATTTGCTCAAACTCAGAATTTATTTCTTCCCTCTTATATTCTACCTTCTTTTTCAGCTCCACTGATTTGCTGCCTTGCAGAATTATCACTTTTTCAACTCGTTCTATATTATTCTTCAAGGGCTCAAGGCTACCTTCTAGAATTTCTCTGTGATAAGAGGCAGCTTTCTTAATAGGGCAAATGTAGTGCTTCTGGTGTTTAGTGGAGAAACTGCACTGTGTACATAAGATCTCTAGATCCTTCACACAGAAGAGGGTCAGAAACTGATTGTGTTTTTCACACATGGCATTGTCTTTCTGCCTCTTTCTCTTGCTCCTCCTAATCTGGAGTTGTTTAGCAATTTCAGTCAAATTACGGAGCTGGGGGTTTCTCCTGAAGCTCTTGTATGGAAAGCAAAAACGGCAGACAGGACAGGGAAAGGTATCATCTAGATCCTTCCAGGATACATTGAGGCAGGAGCGACAGAAGTTGTGCCCACAGTTGATGGTCACGGGGTCTTTCAAGTACTCCAGACAAATGGGACAGCTAGACTCCTCTTGGAGGTTCACCAGGGCTGTCACAAACTCCATCAAGCTGCAAACAAAGGTAGTGCGTAAGGTAACCTCCCTTTGATCAGTCCTGCCTCCGTAGAGTGCAAACCCAGTGAGAAGTGGATACCCCTCCCAGACCTTGTAGATTGATCAGGTTTAGGTTTCACTAGCCTGGCATGCTGATGGCACCCACTGAAGTCTTGTTTAGTCCCCTGCTCCTTAGCTTGGAGGATAATAATTCAAAGCTTACAGCTCTATTATAGATGAGCCCGTCAGAATCTAAGTGTAATGATTTTCTTCTTCAATAAACTAGCCACAGGTTATAATACAGTGGTCATTCCTGTGGATGAGAAAAGATTTTTAATTTCAAAATCTCCTGGATTTGGAATTACAATATAATAACTGGTTCAGGCAAGAATCATCACTAACTGTAAAAACTACTGGGTAAAATTTTATGGGGGAATGATATTCACATTCTCAAAATTTTACTCTAGGCTTATATTTTAATTACAAAGAGAAAAATAAGTACCTTTATAATGTAGAGAATACCACCTTAACCAATGATGGGGCAAACTGATGACCTGCAATGGGGAGCAAAGCATTACCATCTATGGAGAACTTTTGCAGAATATATATATCTAAAATACATAAAATTCTATTATATGCAATTGTGTATTGTATATAAAATTCTATTATATATAACATACAATTGCTATTATTTTTTGAGATGGAGCTTCACTGCCACCCAGGCTGGAGTGCAATGGCACAATCTTGGCTCACTGCAACCTCTGCCTGCCAGGTTCAAGTGGTTCTCCAGCCTCAGCCTCCCAAGGAGCTGGGATTAAGGCACCCACCACCACGCCTGGCTAATTTTTGTAGTTTTGGTAGAGACGGGGTTTCATGCTGGCCTCAAACTCCTGACCTCATGTGATCTGCCCTCCTCAGCCTCCCCAGAGTGCTGGAATTACAGGTGTGAGCCACCGCACCTGGCCTATAAATATAAAACTATATATAAAAATGTATGTATGTATATAACAATGAAGAAATCCAAATCATACAAGATTCAACACAAAAATGGTTCTCAACAGCACAAATGACAACAGTGCTGGGGAAAAAAAGCAGGCTTTTTTTTTTTTTTTGAGACAGGGTCTTTCTGTGTTACCCAAGCTAGAGTGCAGTGGTATGACCATGGTTCCCTGCAGCCTCAGCCTGCAGAGTAACCACGACCACAGGCTTGTGCCACCAGGCCCAGCTAATTTTTAAAATATTTTGTAGAGATGGGGGGGTCTGTGTTGGCCAGGGTGGTTTTGAACGATCCTCCCACCTTGGCCTCCCAAAGTGCTGGGATTATAGGTGTGAGCCACTATGCCCAGCCTGTTTCCTTATATATGAGAGAAAAAAAAAAAAAAAGTAATTCATTCTCTTAGCTTGGATTCTAGACTGGGAAAAAAAAGTTGCAATAAAGTAGATAGTATAGGACAAAGTGAAAAAATGGAGTATGTACTATTTATTAGATATTAGTAATACATCAAAGTTAAGCTTCCTGAATTTCCTAACTGCACCATAGCTGCAAAAGAAAATGTCCTCATTCTTAGGAAATACATGCTTAAATATTTACTGGTGAAGGGGTCATGATCTTTATAAACACCTCTCTTTTCCTTTGGGTCACCTCACAAATCCTATCTGCTGCTCATCAATCTGACTGCCTCCCACCCCACCCTCTAGTCTCTTACTATCCCATCTCTTTACTTTCATAGAACTCAATCATAATCTGAGATCCTTTTCTTCAGGTATTTGTTTCTCTTTTGGCCTTAGCTGGTGAATGAGATAGACTGGAAGTAGGTACTTAGTCTACCTTATTCATAGGGAGGTAGTAGAAAATCAGTAAAGATCTTCAAGAAAGGGAATCATGAACAAGTGGATACATGAATGAATAAAATCCAAAAATAATACAAATAGAGAATAATGTCAATGTTATAAAAGATAAAATTTAGGTTGGGAAACTGTTCAAAATTAAAAGAGAGCCCCACTGCACTCAGCCCATTTCAGAATTATTCTAGTATGAATAGAATCATTCATCTTAGATTTAATGAAACAGGAGCTAGGCACATTGGCTCACACCTGTAATCCCAGCACTTTGGGAGGCCAAGGCAGGCAGATCATGAGGTCAAGAGATGGAAACCATCCTGGCCAACATGGTGAAACCCCATCTCTACTAAAAATACAAAAAATTATTGGGCATGGTGGTGCTTGTCTGTAGTCCCAGCTACTTGGAAGACTGAGGTGGGAGAATCACTTGAATCTAAGAGGTGAGGTTGCAATGAGCTGAGATCAGAGCACTGCACTCCAGCCTGGGTGACAGAGTATGTCTCAAAAAAAAGAACGAAAGAATTAACGAAACAGGTTATATGTAGTTGTCACACATTTTAACATCTATTCCTCACCCATTTCAATCCAACACACTTCAGTAGCACACACAGCTACATGAGGCTTAGGGTCCTGAAGGAACTGTGAAAAGCAAGTTGGGCTGAACTTGTCCTGCCTTCCTAGATACACTTGCAAGTAATCCCAGTCTATAGGTAAATTCATTCCTTTTCCTTTTGACTCCGAATTACTTACTAGATCTTCTGGCCACTGTCATCCATGTGAGTGCTCTTAAATAGCTGTGCTAGGTCAGTGTGTGGATGGTAGAAATGGACTGGTGAAAGTGCACTCTCTAACATACGCTGACTCACAGCTGTATCTTCCTCTGATCTAGTAGGGTTCAGAATTTGTTTAACCATTCTATGTAAATGTCTCATCTTTGCAAACACTATTTCCTTTACCTAGAGGATCCTTTCCTCACCTTTTCCCCAAGAGTGATCTCTCATGATGTTTGGAAACAGCTCAAAAGTCTCCTTCTCTGGTAAGGTTTACTATGTGTCAGGAACAGTGCTTTCCACACAATAATCGATCTCCTTAATTAAACCCTCACAACAACACAGGAGATCTGTCATAGGCCCTGAGTGTACCTCTCTGGTCTCCTGGATAGGCCAAAAATTCCACTATGACCACTCTATCTAGGATATTTCTCATGGTTGTGTTTGCAGGAAGCATCCTTGAAAGAAGATGTAAAGTGTCAATTTGGGACAAAGAACAGTTTGCTAAAAAAATAGATTCCCAAGCTTGGGTTTCACTGGCTATGATGCAAACCTACATTGTGTATGACATCTACCATGGTCCCTCTGCACCACCTCTGTGGGACTTGGGAGGTGTGGGGAACCAACACCAGCATGATGCTCATGCTGCCAGCTGTGCCAGGAGTAATGCAGTTCTTTGTCTCCAATCCAAGAGTGTTATGTCTTCTGAAAGTATCCATTAAATATTAACAGGATAACTTAATAGCTTGCAAGTAAGATAAAATCCCAAACCCTGAAAGTTTAGTTATTATCTTCAATTACAAACATGGAATTTAAATGTGTAATGATTTGGCCGGGTGTGGTGGCTCACGCTTGTAATCCCATCACTTTGGGAGGCCGAGGTGGGTGGATCACCTGAGGTCAGGAGTTCGAGACCAGCCTGGCCGACATGGTGAAACCCCATCTCTACTAAAAATACAAAAAATTAGCCAGGCATAGTGGCAGGTGCCTGTAATCCCAGCTACTTCGGAGGCTGAGGCAGGAAAACTGCTTGAGCCCAGGAGGCGGTGGCTCATGCCTGTAATCCCAGCACTTTCTGAAGTCAAGGCAGGCAGATCACGAGGTCAAGAGATGGAGACCATCCTGGCCAACATGGTGAAACCCCATCTCTACTAAAAAATATAAAAACTAGCTGGGTATGGTGGCACGCGCCTGTAGTCCCAGCTACTCAGGAGACTGAGGCAGGAGAATTGCTTGAACCTGGGAGGCAGAGGTTGCAGTGAGCCAAGATCCCGCCACTGCACTCCAGCCTGGCAACAGAGCGAGACTTAGCAAAAACAAAACAAAACAAAACAAAAAAAGTATAATGATTTGATAGGCGTATCCAAAGTCCTAATACTAACTGGTGTGACTACTGGTGTGATACTAAATCACTAAGCACACTATTCGTTTTGTTTTGTTTTGTTTTGAGACAGAGTTTTGCTCCTGTTGCCCAGGCTGGAGCGCAATGGTGCAGTCTCAGCTCACTGCAACCTGTCTAAAAAAAAAAAAAAAGAAAAAAGAGTGGCTTACTACACCTACAGTGTTTATACAAACAATGAGGTTTATGATGAATAGCTGCTTTCCTTCTGAGAAACTAGAATTTTGATATAAGCTAGGTAGAGGAGCCTGCATGATCTCTTCTCAATAAAAATTCTGGAAAGACAAATCTTCAATGAGCATCCTTGGTATATAACAGTTCACTCATTTTTATCACTTTGTTTCCAGAGAAATTAAGCAGGTCCTGTGTGACATCACGTAGAGAGGACTTTTGGAAGCTTATGCTTGGTTTCATCCAGACTTCATCCCACACACTGTTTTCCTTTGCTGATTTTGCTTTGTATCCTTTCACTATAATAAACCATAATTGTTGGCCAGGCACGGTGGTTCGCATCTGTAATCCCAGCACTTTGGGAGGCTGAGGCAAGAGGATCAATTGAGGCCAGTCATTCAAGACCAGTCTGGGCAACAGAGCAAGACCTCATCTCTACAAAATTTTATAAAAATCAGCCAGGCATGGTGGCATGTGCCTATAGTCCCAGCACTCAGAAGGCTGGGGTGAGAGGATTCCTTGAGCCCAGGAGTTCAAGGCTTCAGTGAGTCATGATTGTGCCATTATACTCCAGTCTGGATGACAGAGCGAGATATCTCAAAAAAATTAAGTTATAACCTCAAATAATACTATGCTGAGTCCTGTGGTCATTTTAGCAAATCACCAAACCTAGGGGTGGTCTTGGGGATACTAATACCGGTATTATGAAAAAATCTTATAAAATTTCCAAGTGAAAGGAGCATTTAGAAATCTAGCCAAACTGCCTACATTTATGTCATTAACTGTTGTAGCAGTATATATATTATAGTACTATTTTGGTCTAAAAGCTGCTGTATCTCTCACTGCTCCTAATTAGAAAAGGTGTTAACTGCTCATAGCAGTAGTTGGGCGGAAAATGTCATGTACATTCCAATTTTGAAGGGACAGTAAGGTATTATTACATCTTAAAAATTATAATATTTTTCAATAATAAGGAATTAAAATAAAATAATAATGTAATTTAACATTTTCGTAAATAACAATGTCATTGCATAAGCTCCTAATCGTTGTTTTAACACACCATGTTTAATGGATGCTTTGGGGCTGGGTAAATTTGAAAAGGAAGTTTTAAGCATTCTGAACAAAGCTGTACAGCCAATACGTTGCAAAATATGACTGGAATTTTTTAAATTATAAGAAAGAACCACATTGCTGTAAAAAAGGGTATTTCATGGATGGGCGCAGTGGCTCATGCCTGTAATCCCAGCACTTTGGGAGGCTGAGGCGGGTGGATCATGACCAGCCTGACCAACATGGTGAAACCCCGTCTCTACTAACAATACAAAAATTAGCCAGGTGTAGTGGCATGCGCTTGTAGTCCCAGCTCCTCAGAAAGGCTGGGGCAGGAGAATTGCTTGAACCCAGCAGATGGAGGTTGCAGTGAGCCGAGATCACGCCACTGCACTCCATCTTGGGTGACAGAGTCAGTCTTAAAAAAAAAAAAAAAAAAGGCATTTCATTTAAAATAAAAAGGTGCACGGAACATTCCTGCATAGATCCTGAAACTCAATGGTCCGTCCTTCCCCACACACTCCAGCTTCCCCTAACCCATCTTCTAGACTCAGGCAATGAAGTTTAAAGAACAGCATTTTCATTGTAAGCCACTCTTCCCAGTCCAAGCTATAAACATTAGCCTACTATAGTAACTATCTTCTGATACCTGAAGACAAGGCCCCTGTGTCCCAGCATCTATGGGAGAGTTGGGGCCTGACTTCCTTAAGTGCCAGTGAGCAAACCTGGGTGTGTTTCACATGACCCAACCACCCCTTTCCCACTTTCTGTAATTTTTCACTTCTCTGACTCTACTGAGCCCCTACTCACTACCTTCATTCCCCAGTTCCCCTTTGAAGCACTTGGTCACCTCTGTACAAATCACAGTTGAGTTCTGTTCATGCTGAATTCTCCCTATTGCAATAGTACAGTACTGATTAAAATCTGTCCTTATGACTACCCAGTGTCTGGCTTTATTTTTGACATGCTCTATCCCCTCAATCAATTCCATAACTCTATAGTTTCCAAACACAAATCTAATCCTATAACCTTCCGATTTCCAGTGGAATGGCTTTTCTTACTCTTAAGTATTACAAGACTCACCACCATCTGGACATTACTCTTTTCCTGGCTCCACATATCTATCATACTGCAGATTATAGTTGAGATTTTTACATTTATTTTTGTCAACCTTTGGTTAAGGACACTGGAGAGTACAGTTCACGGTCTGAATTCTTCCTTATTTTCCTCAAAACTGAATTACCAACTCTGATTCTTATGCTGGTGTACGGTGTGTGTTCAATAATTATTAGGCTAATAAATCAAACCTGTGGTAGATTCCCTACTCTCAAAATTCAACCTCTACTGCTTGAGATCTTGTCACATTAAAAAAGAAAAAGTCAACCTCTATTACCTTATTTATTTTACTTTTTGAGACAGGATCTCACTCTGTCGCCAAGGCTGGAGTGCAGTGGTGCGATCTCCATTCACTGCAACCTCTGCCTCCAGGCTCAAGCGATCCTCGCACCTCAGCCTCCCGAGTAGCTGGGACCACAGGCACGCCCCACCATGCCCAGATTTTTTTTTTTTTTTTTTTTTTTTTTGTAGAGACAGGGGTCTCACTATGTTGCCCAGGCACGAGCGTGAGCTAGAACTCCTGGGTTCAAGCGATCCTCCCACATCGGCCTCCTCATGTTGGGGTTACAGGTGTGAGCCACCGCGCCTGGCTCCTACTCTGATTCTTGTGCTGGTCCGTAGTGTGGGCTCAATGAATATAAATCAAACCTGTGAGAGATTCCCAGATCTCAAGATTCAACCTCTATTACTTTAGATGATACGAAACGTAAGTGAGCCTAAACTTTCTCATCCGTAGCAGTTTCCTAACAGCCAGATCTTTGTGAGGACGGAAGGAGACGAAATCCGCCAGAGAAGTGCTGGCGCTGTAGGGTGGGAGATCCTTCCTTAACGCTCCCACCATAATTTTTGGAGATCACGTGGCCACTTCCCAAACTGGTGTTCAGATCAGAATCTTCTTTAAAGTTCAATCATCGGGGTCCCACCGCCTCCGCGGCTAAAACAGAATCCGGTCGAACACGGTGGCTCACGCCTGTAATCCCAGCACTTTGGAAGGCCGAGGCGGGCGGACTACCTGAGGTCGGAAGTTCGACACCAGCCTGGGCAACATGGAGAAACCTCGTCTCTACTAAAAATACAAAAATTAGCTGGGTGTGGTGGCGAGCGCCTGTAATCCCAGCTACTCAGGAGGCTGAGACAGGAGAATCGCTTGAATCCGGGAGGCGGAGGTTGCAGTGAGCCGAGATTGCGTCACTGCACTCCAGCCTGGGTGACAGAGCGAGACTCCGTCTCAAAAACAAAAAAAAAAGGATCCATAGTCGTGGATCAGTCGTGGACAGGTCGCGACCCCGAGGTTTGGGCACAGCTGATACTCAGGAAGCCCCTGCCCAGTTAAGTAAGCCTCCCGCCAGGCCCTGCTGCGCCTTTCCTGCGGCCCTCCCAGCTTACCTGGAGCAGTTGGACCGGCGGCGCAGGATTGATGCTGTGCAAGACCCATGGAACCCCACGGGGCGCAGAGCGGAAACCCTCACACAACCCTGGACGCCTTGGTTTTCGAGTTTTAGGCACACAATTGACCCGCGCGGTGGTTGGCTGCTCCACCGGAAGTGGGCGGGAAAGGCCTGAGCATGCTCAATGCCCCAGGGTGCAGGGAGAGTGGGAAGACTCTGAGAGCCTGGGGCGGCTCCCTCCGTGGTGGGGGCCCTGATGGCTTCAGCGGGTCATTTAAATCACAATGGCCATCTTTTCAGATTTTTCATTCCTATGAGCAACTTTTTTTTTTCTTTTTCTTTTGAGACAGGGCCTGGTGCGGTCTCGGCTCACTGTAGTCTCAACCATCCGGGCTCAAACGATCCTCCCACCTTACAGGCGCACGCCACCACGCCCGGCTGATTTTTGTATTTTTTGGTGGAGACTGGGTTTCGCCATGTTGCCCCGGCTGGTCTCGAACTCATGGGCTCAAGCGGTCCGCCTTCCTCGCTGTGAGCCACCGCGCCGGGCCAGGGTGGTTAGTTTTAAAATGCAAGAGGAATAATCAGCTCTTTGGATCAGTTTGCGTCTCTGGTTGAGACGCTGCGTAGTTACCACCCTGGAATTAGGCCCCACCCTACCAACTAAGACTCACTAAGGTCTCGCCTGAGGAATTGATATTTAAAGTAGATTTTAAGGGACGAGTATGAGTTTGTTGGACAAACTTGACGGTAAAATCTTCAAGGCTGAAGGATTAGTAATTGTGAGGAGCCTCTTAAGTCTTATAACTTGGTAAATGAGACACTGAAAGAGGCTAATATTTGCAGAAGAAATCATAGAATTGGCATAGCACTTTTTTTTTTTTGAGACGGAGTCTCGCTTTGTCGCCCAGGCTGGAGTGCAGTGGCACGATCTCGGCTCACTGCAAGCTCTGCCTCCCGGGTTCACGCTGTTCTGCCTCAGCCTCCCGAGTGGCTGGGACTACAGGCGCTCGACACCACGCCCGGCTAATTTTTTCTATTTTTTAGTAGAGACGGGGTTTCACCGTGTTAGTCAGGATGGTCTCGATCTCCTGACCTCGTGATCCACCCGTCTCGGCCTCCCAAAGTGCTGGGATTACAGGCGTGAGCCATCGCGCCCGGCCGGCGCCCTTTTCTGTTTAAAATTTAGGGCTACTTGGCCAGGGGCGGTGGTTCACACATGTAATCCCAGCACTTTGGGAGGCCAAGGCGGGCGGATCAGCTAAGGTCGGGAGTTCGAGACCAACCTAGCTAACGTGGCAAAACCCCATCTCTCTAAAAATACAAAAAATTAGCCGGGCATGGTAGTGCATGCCTGTAATCCCGGCTACTCGGGAGGCTGAGGCAGGAGAATCGCTTGGACCCGGGAGGCGGAGGTTGCAGTGAGCCGAGATCGGGCCACTGCACTCCAGCCTGGGCAACAGAGTGAGACTCAGTCTCAAAATAAAGATAAAAAATAAATAAATAAAATAACTTAGGGCTACCTTCCCAGAAAAATACCCTCTTGTGATGAAGTCTGAGATTTGATGGAAGAGTGGGAACAATAAGTGAAATCTTCAAATCTTCACACCTTAGTGCAGAAGATGCAATCAGAGAGGATGATAAAGGGTGTGATCAGGAGGACACTGATCTGGAGTCTGACCAATGGGATGAAGGAAAGGAAACTCTAAAGGCTTAAGGCTGAATGGGGCCAGATTCTACCATAACATTAAACCAAAGGCTGGGCGGGTGGCTCACGCCTGTAATCCCAGCACTTTGGAAGACCAAATGGGGAGGATCACTTGAGGCCTGGAGTTCAAGACCAGCCCGAGTGACAGCGAGACTGACTCAAAACAGAAACAGAAAAGATGGATTGTATTGTGCTCCTGTCCTGGATGGAGGATCACGAATCTGTTCTGCAAGGGCATAAGGAGCTCATAGTCCTCTGTGAACCCCTGACTAGTGCACACAGGGCATCTCTGAGCCTCTGCTGGGAACAGAATATCTCAGTGAGAATCACCTTAGGGGTACAGGTGAGGGAGACTCAGTAAAAGGCATGGAGCCTTCAGTAGGACCTAAGCTGGGGGTAGCCACATGGGAAAGAACCTTGCTGACTCATGTATTTTAATTTTTAGCAATACTTATGTACTTTAGAAACACATATATTTTAATATATGTTTAAAATTTCATATAATTATAAACATTTTTATTGTATTATAGTAGCATGATATATATATATTATATGTAAATATTTTACAATATGTATATATTACCTATAAAAATTGCATATTTTATTTAATGAAAATTAAAATTTTTCTTATGGTATTATGTTAACATATATATGTACACATAAACATGTGCAGTTCACTTTTTAACTCTTTTTTTAAATTTTATTATTATACTTTAAGTTTTAGGGTATATGTGCACAACGTGCAGGTTTGTTACATATGTATACATGTGCCATGTTGGTGTGCTGCACCCATTAACTCGTCATTTAGCATTAGGTATATCTCCTAATGCTATCCCTCCCCCTTCCCCCACCCCACAAAAGTCCCCGGTGTGTGATGTTCCCCTTCCTGTGTCCATGTGTTCTCATAGTTCAATTCCCACCTATGAGTGAGAACATGCGGTGTTTGGTTTTTTGTCCTTGCGATAGTTTGCTGAGAATGATGGTTTCCAGTTTCATCCATGTCCCTACAAAGGACATGAACTCATCATTTTTTGTGGCTGCATAGTATTTCACGGTGTATATGTGCCACAGTTTCTTAATCCAGTCTATCATTGTTGGACATCACTTTTTAACTCTAAAATCTTCAATGAGGAAGTTCTTTTGTTTATCATATGGGAATTGAAGAATTATACTTCTTGGAAGGAGCTTTACACCAATTTACTTGTGGTCCCTCTAATTTTATCAAAGGTGCTCTCTGTAAACAGAATATCTATCATTACAGTCAGCAGAAACATGAGAAACAAAAAAAATCTTTAGAATATCTTGAATTTGTGCCACACAAAACTCCTATTTAAAAAATCTATATTCATATTTATCCTTACATTAAATTAAAAGACATTGAGAGGCACTATTAGCAATAATTATTGTATAATCATCAGACATCTACCTTTCCGAATTGAATTATAATATTTGATAAAAGTATGTGCTTGCAATTAGAACCTAGTTAGGTGAATATTTTGTATTTGATTAGTTTGGCTTTTAAATCTACATAGATCCCCAAGTTTCTCCTGCATGTTTTTATTTTCTTGCTTTTCTTGGTTGAAGAAACATGGTGGATATTCCTGTAGTTGGCAAGAGTTTGGATTTTACTAATTGATCTCTTTTTTTTTTTTTTTGAGACCGAGTTTCATTCTTGTTGCCCAGGCTGGAGTGCAATCGGCTCACTGCAAACTCCACCTTCTGGGTTCAAGCAATTCTTCTGCTTCAGCCTCTTGAGTAGCTGGGATTACAGACATGGGCCACCACGCCTCGCTAATTTTTTTTTTTTTTTTTTTTTTTTTTTAGTAGAGAAGGGGTTTCTCCATGTTGGTCAGGTTGGTCTTGAACTCCCGACCTCAGGTGATCCGCCCGCCTTGGCCTCCCAAAGTGCTGGGATAACAGGCATTAGCCACTGCACCAGGCCTGGATTTTACTAATTGACTGCTGAGATGGTCCTTAGTAGTTTTCTCTGTCCCTGTATATCTTCTAATAGGTTATTTGACAGAGAGGCTTCATTACATTTGAGTTCAGTTTTTTTGGTGAAACTATTTCTCAGTGTTGTTTTCTTTCTTCAAGAGGACTATAATGTCTGTTTTACTCACTTTTTATGATGTTAGTTAACACGGTGATTTGCCTAAATCTATTAATAAATTTGGGGTTGCAAAATTGTGATGGTTTTGTCTTCTAAATCATTTTCATTATTAGTGAAATATAGCTTTAGTAGTAGCTTTTCTTATCCTTTGAAAAACCTGAAGTACTGTTCATGTCAGGAAGGAAAAAAATCAGCTTGATTGAACATCCTTTTAAACTGGGACTATCGTCTTGTCCACAGAAACAAGAGTACCTTACCCTTGGAGTTCTTTTCTTACCTAAAGTACTCCACAGTCAACCTTCAACTGGGGTGGACTGCTGAATACAGGAGGAGAGGGTGACAGGATGATCAATAATTGGTTGGGGTCAGTGGCTCTTGAAGCTTCTTCAGAGCCTACAGGGAAGGAGGCAAAAGTAATCTTGAGGAGGCAATGTCTTTAGATACCTCTAAAGACAGTCCCCATCTGCCATTTCATCCATTTCACTTTCCATGATTTCAGTTACCTGAGGTCAAACATAGTCTGAAAATATTAAATAGAAAATTCCTAAATATAAGTTTTAAGTGGCTTGTCTTTTTTTTTTTTTTTTTTTTTTTGTATTTTTAGTAGAGACGGGGTTTCACTATGTTGGCCACACTGGTCTCAAACTCCGAACCTCAGGTGATTTGCCTGCCTTGGCCTCCACAAGTGCTGGAATTACAGATATGAGCCACCGCGCCCAGCTGGCTTGTCACTTTTGAGTAGCATGATGAAATTTCCTGCCATCCTGCTCCATGCTGCCCAGGACAAAATCATCCCTTCATCCAGCGTATCCATGCTGTAGACGTTCCCCACCTGCTAGTCACTTCCTAGCTATCTCAACCTAACTGTCACAATATCATAGTACTTGGATTCAAGTAACCCTTAACTTATTTAATAATGGCCCCAGTGTGCAAAAGTAGTGATGCTGGCAATTGATGTATGCCAAAGAGAAGCCTTAAAGTGCTTCCTTTAAATGAAAAGATGAAAGTTCTCCATTTAATAAATAAAGAAAAAAATCAAATGCTGAAGTTGCTAAGATTTGCAGTACGATGAGAGATTTGGCGAGAAAGACCACATTCACATAACTTTTATTGAATGTATTGTTATATTGTTCTATTTTATTATTGTTGTTGCTAAGCTCTTACTGTGTGCAGTTTATAAATTGAACTTTTTTTCTTTCTTTCTTTCTTTTTTTTTTTTGAGTCTCGCTCTGTCGCCCAGGCTGGAGCGCAATGGCGCAATCGCAGCTCACCGCAACCTTCGCCTTCCGGATTCAAGCGATTCTCCTGCCTCAGCCTCCTGAGTAGCTGGGGTTACAGGCGCCTGCCACCACACCCAGCTAATTTTTGTATTTTTAGTAGAGATGAGGTTTCCTCATGTTGGCCAAGCTGGTCTCAAACTCTGACCTCAGGTGATTCACCCATCTTGGCCTCCCAAAGTGCTGGGATTACAGGCATGAGCCACCGCACCCAGCCGAATTTTTCATAGGTAAGTATGAATAGGGAAAAACATAGTGTGCATATATAGGATTTGATAGTATCCTTAGTTTGGGTGTCTTGAGACATATCCTTTGTGGCTAAGTGGGGGCTACTGGCTTTCAGGAAGAAGAAGGAGAATTGAGGAGTCATCAGCTTCTAATTTTTTTGGCTCCTAGAGAACAAGGCTTTCTAAGGGAGATTCCTAAGGCAGAAACTCTCACGGCACAATGGCCTTTGCAGCCTCCCTGGCTGAGCTCCAAGCAGAGGCCAGCTGCCCCATCTGCCTGGATTACCTTACAGACCCAGTCTCCACTCACTGTGGGCACGACTTCTGTGGGTCCTGCATCCACCAGTGCCTCGAAGACCTACAGGACGTCCTCCCTTGTCCCGTCTGCCTCCACCACTGCCCTGACAGGAACCTCAAGAGCAACACCCAATTGCACCACATGACTGATATTGTCCAGCAGCTTCCCACCACGAGGAGCAAGAGGGAAGGGCAAGAAGAGGAGCCCCTGTGTGCGGAACACAGTCAGAATCTGGCCCTGTTCCTTGAGAAGGGCCTGGAGCCTTTCTGTCCTTGGTGCAGGGTCTCTGACCACCCAGATCAGCCCCTGATGCCCATTGGGGAAGCTGCAGCTATGCACAGGAGGAAGTTCAAAAGCTACCTTGGGCCTCTGAAAAAGCAAGCTGAAGTTGCTGAACTGGGGTGTGAAATGCACATTTCAGAAACTTTTGAAGTGATGGGGAAGGCGGAAAAGTGGAGGAGGGACATATTCTTTGAATTTGAACAATTAAAGTATTTCTTGAGAAAAGAGCACATTGTAAGTTGTGCCAGGCTTCTTCTTGAAGAGAAGGATGTTGGGAAAAACAAAACAGGCCAGGCACAGTGGCTCAAGCCTGTAATCCCAGCACTTTGGGAGGCCGAGGTGGGCGGATCACCTGAGGTTGGGAGTTGAGACCAGCCTGACCAACATGGAAAAACCCCGTCTCTACTAAAAATACAAAATTAGCAGGTGTGGTGGTGCATGCCTGTAACTCCACTGTAATCCCAGCTACTCTGGAGGCTAAGGCAGGAGAATCGCTTGAACCCGGGAGGCAGAGGTTGCAGTGAGCCGAGATCGCGCCATTGCACTCCAGCCTGGGCAAGAAGAGCGAAACTCTGTCTCAAAAAACAAAACAAAACAAAACAAAAAACCCCAACCAACTGAAAACAAAAGCCAAGTTTCAGACCATATTTTCACATTAAAAAATATGCTTTGTGTCTGGGCAGGATGTTGGGTGACCATAGTCCCAGCTACTCAGAAGGCTGAGGCGGGAGGATCATTTGAGCACAGGAATTAGAGCCCAGTCTAGGCAATTTAGAAAGACCCTGTCCCCCACCCTCCAAAAATGCTTTATGAAATAACAGGGAAGTATTTGCAAGCTTACCCAGGGTTTCTGAGAGGTATTGAAAGTATCCATAGTAGGTATGAAAATCTGAAGACCCCTGCAGTGTTGTTCTATGACATAAAGAATGAGCCGGGCATGGTGGCTCACACCTGTAATCCCAGCACTTTGGGAGGCCGAGGCGGGTAGATCACGTGAGGTCAGGAGTTCAAGACCAGCCCGGCCAACATGGCGAAACCCCGTCTCTACTAAAAATACAAAAAATTAGCCAGGCATGGTGGCGGACACTTGTAGTCCCAGCTACTTGGGAGGTTGAGGCAGGAGAATCACTTGAACCCGGGAGGCGGAGGTTGCAGTGAGCTGAGATCGCACCATTGCACTCCAGCCTGGGTGACAGACTGAGACACTGTTTCAAATAAATAAATAAACAAAATTGACATCTGAGCAAAGACTTGAAGAAAAAGTGAGAGGATTCTAGGCAAAAAGTGAGAGGATTCTAGGCAAAAACTTGAGAGAAACATGGTCCACACAGAGGGAGCAACAAAGAGCAAAGGCCTTGAGACGGGAGCCTGTGTGGCCTATCAGAGACCTGGGAAGGAGGCCTCGAGGCTATAGAAGAGCAATCAAGGGAAAGAGGCACAGCTGAGCTGAAGAGGTAGCGGGACCAAATTGTACTGCCTGGGAGACCGCTGTAGTGAAGTGGACATTTGTTCTGATCCTCTTTTTCTCTTGCATAAATTATACATGTGCTACTTTTATAATTACTAAATCATTGTCATTGTTTACAATCTTTTCGTAAGCTAGCACTTACCAAAATGAACTGTGGGCCAGGTGCGGTTGCTCAAGCCTATGTAATCCCAGCACTTTGGGAGGCCGAGGCGGATGGATCACGAGGTCAGAGATGGAGACCATCCTAGCTAACACGGTGAAACCCCGTCTCTACTAAAAATACAAAAAAAAATTAGCCGGGGATGGTGGCGGGCGCCTGTAGTCCCAGCTACTCGGCAGGCTGAGGAAGGAGAAAGGAGAAAGGCCTGAATCCGGAAGGCGGAGCTTGCAGTGAGCCGAGATCTCCGAGATCGCGCCACTGCACTCCAGCCTGGGTGACAGAGCTACACTCCGTCTCAAAAAAAAAAAAAAAAAAAAAAGAACTGTATAATTTAGAAAAGAGGTAAGGTAGGAAAAATTAACATGGCATAGATGAAATGTTTCCAAGACAACTGTGGTGGTGAACTCCTTTGATGTGTCTTTCCTGATGATAACTGATTTTAAGGATACATTCTCAAAATGATGAAATGTTTAGAGTACCTAAAAATTTACCTTATGTCTTGAATCCCTTCCCACCCCTTTTAGATGTGTGTGGACAAAAAGTGTTGTAACCTGTACTTACCCCATGGGACATGTTCTCTAGACTGTCAGTCATCCTGGAGACCTGCACAGCTACTTACTCACACAGCTACTTTGCTCTAAGAAGAGAAGCCAATGGCAGAGCTCCCAATCATATATATTTGTGGGTTTGAATCTACCACCTGCTAGGTTGATCTCAGGCCAGGCTGGAAGATGACTAAAATATTAACGCTGTGAAGATTAGTGAGCCAATACAGAGTAAGTACTTAAAACAGTGCCTGCCCCAAAGTAAGAACAAAATATATGTTATCGAAACATTTTATTTGTTGATTTATGTGTGTCTCTGTGTGTGTGTGTGTGTGTTTAATGACAGGGTCTTGCCATCTTGCCTAGGTTGGTCTTGCCATCAGGCGATCCTCCTGACATCAGGCGATCCTCATGCTTCAGCCACCCAAAGTGTTGAGATTACAGGCATGAGCCATCGCTCCCAGCCCAAAATACACATTAGTTATCACTTTTTTTTTTTTTTGAGACAGAGTCTCGCTCTTTCACCCAGGCTGGAGTGCAGTGGTGCGATCTCGGCTCATTGCAGCCTCCGCCTCCTGGGTTCAGGCAGTTCTCCTGCCACAGCCTCCTGAGTAGCTGGGATGACAGGCACCTGCCACCACGCCCGGCTAATTTTTGCATTTTAGTAGAGACGGGGTTTCACCATGTTGGCCGGGCTGGTCTCAAACTCCTGGCCTCAAGTGATCTGCCTGCCTCAGTCTCCCAAAATGCTGCGATTATAAGCATAAGCCACTGTGTCCAGCCAAGTTACTACTATTCTGAATGCTGAAAATTTCCTTGGCTTCTATTGTGGCACAGAAAGTAGATCATACAGAAACCTGATCATACTACCCATAACAGTGTGTTAACAAACAAACAAACAAACAAAAAACAAAAAATAAGCCCACAGTTACTTCCAGATTAAATACATCTTCTGGTCCAAGAAAACGAAAATTATTGCCTCTTTCCCTGTCCCTCCCAAAAACAGATGATTCGTCATTTTCGTCTGTCATTGATCTAAAACTATTTTCTTTCTTTCTTGTTTTTTGAGACAGAGTCTTGCTCTGTCGCCCAGGCACGATCTCCACTCACTGCAAGCTCTGCCCCCCAGGTTCATGCCATTCTGCTTCAGCCTCCCAAGTAGCTGGGACTACAGGCGCCCGCCACCACGCCTGGCTAATTTTTTTTGTATTTTTAGTAGAAACATGGTTTCACCATGTTTGCCAGGATGGTCTCAATCTCCTGACCTAGTGATCTGCCCACCTCAGCCTCCCAAAGTGCTGGGATTACAGGCGTGAGCCACTGTGCCCGGCCAACTATTTTCTACTTTTATAATCATCTGGTGTCCAAGGGCATTGAAACAGTTTGTCTAAATTTAGTTTTCTTGATCTCTCAACAATTTGATATTGCTGACTGGTCTCAGACTGTACCTTGTCAGTTTGTTTAAGATATTACTACTTTTTCCCCATTCAGTATCCTTAGATGGGGGTGATTCCCAGGTTTCTTTCTCTGGCTCTCCTTTCAGGTGACATCATTGGGTCTTTCTCCTAAGTCTCCCAGACAGAACAGGCTCCACCAGACGGTTCAGTCTTCATGACACTGCACTGATATTCAAGGGAGACTTTGGTGGGGGGAACGCATTTGGGCTTCCCCATGGGTTTAGAGTCCCTGCGATCAGAAAACTGCACCCTAGTGCACTGGCTCATGTCTGTAATCCCAGCACTTTTGGGAGGCCAAGGTGGGAGGATCACTTGAGCCTAGGAATTTAAGACCAGCCTGGGCAACATGGCAAAACCTTGTTTCTATCTAAAATGCAAAAATTAGCCAGGTGTGGCCCTGCATGCCTGCAGTCCCTGCTACTTGGAAGGCTGAGATGGGAGGATCACTTGGGACCAGGAGGTGGAGGTTGCAGTGAGCAGAGATGGTGCTACTGCACTCCAGCCTGGATGACAGAGTGAGACCTTGTCTCAAAAATAATAATAATAATAATAATAAAAAGAAAACTGACAGTCCAAAGAATAGAGAGGTAGCAAACTCTATGGTTTTTCGACTAACTACAGGTGTTATATCTGTCCTATCAGGGAGTAGGACAAAGGTTTTCATCTGATCAACAGCACTAAAATTGGGGTTCTAATGAATATCATCTCATAGAAGTAGAATGGATCCCCATCCAAAATTCGGTTCAGATATTGAGACTGATGATGCCACACACACACCAAAAGATTATGTAAAGAAATCTAATTGTCTGATTAGGCTTTTAGGGAGGAGTAGGACAGGTTTCTCTATCTGACTTGAAACGGCCTGTGAGCAGGGAAACCAGCTGGTGGTTTTTATTTTGTTTACAGGGTGGGAGTGAAACTGAGTGTTTTCATGTGTGTGAAGGGGCTTGTGTGGATTGACTTGTCACCTTCACCAAGAGAGAGCACCTGAGTTTTCCTATTATGGTGCCCAGATGTGGGGCAGAAGGAAAAAGACGAGGAGTGCTAAAATTTAAAAGCTGGCAGCAGTCACACGTCATGGGATGTATTCAGATTCTTTCTTTTTTTTTTTTTTTTTGAGAACGAGTCTTGCTCTATCGCCCAGGCTAGAGTGCAGTGGTGCAATCTTGGCTCACTGAATCCTCCACCTCCTTAGTTCAAGCAATTCACCTGCCTCAGCCTCCCAAGTAGCTGGGACTACAGGCATATGCCGCCATGCCTGGCTAATTTTTGTATTTTTAGTAGAGATGGGGGTTTCACCATGTTGGCCAGGCTGGTCTTGAACTCCTGACCTCAGGTGATCCACCGGCCTCCGTCTCTCAATCTGCTGGGATTACAGGCATGAGCCACTGTGCCTGGCCAGGGTTCTCTATTCCAATCATAGAAAAGTGTTTGTTGAGACACTAAAAAATTATGATAAAGATGAACTTGGTATAATACAGTGTCACCATAGGACACTGTGGAAAGCAAATTTGCTCTCTCATCCCACACCAAGGCTTCTCTCCAGAGTTGCCATTCATAAGTTTCTTCCATATCATTCCAGGAAAATCTTATGGATATATCAGTATACAAGCAAAGAAACCGTTTACAGTTTGTTTTCATACCAGTGGGAGCAAGTTGTATTCAGTGTTCTGCATTTTATTTTACTTCCCACCTGTGCCAGAGGGAGGAATCCCGGCTTATCAGCCGGCCTGGATGCAGAGCAGAAGAAGAGAGAGGGGTGAGGATTAAAAGACGTCGGCAGTCAAACATCAAAAATGGAGTCACGCTCTTTATTAGAAGTACCCGCCAAGAATATAGCAAGAGAATATATCATACACCACAGTCTTTCAGGTAGGACACCATTGATCTTTGACTATTCTGGTTGTAAGAGATGTTGAAAAAGGTTGAAAGCAGAAATAAGGCATAAATTTTTCTATAAATATGTCAGTGAGTGAAAACAAGTATGATCCATTATTCAAATTAGAAAATAAACCCTCTACCGACTCATTGGTCAGAGAAAGCCCAATCTGTTTGCCTGGGGCTAGATCCCATATGCTGCATGTTTCAGTAAGTTGCTGGAACTGCCAACATCCATTCCTTTTTTTTTGTTTTTTTGAGACAGAGTTTCGCTCTTGTTGCCGAGGCTGGAGTGCAGTGGCATGATCTTGGCTCGCTGCAACCTCTGTCTCCTGGGTTCAAGCCATTCTCTTGCCTCAGCCTCCCAAGTAGCTGGGACTACAGGCACGCACCACCATGCCTGGCTAATTTTTGTGTTTTTAGTAGAGATGGGGTTTTACCAAGTTGGTCAGGCTGGTCTGGAACTCCTGACCTCAAAGTGATCCATCCGCCTCAGCCTCCCACAGTGCTGGGATTACAGGTGTGAGTAAATGCACCTGGTGCCAACATCCAATCTTGGTGATGGTGCTGTGTGAGCCCGTCTGAATAAAGACTCTTTACACACACTGAAGGATCATACAGCTGTGCCTCATTATTCTACCTGCCAAAATTCCTGCCAGTATTAAATCCCTCAGACCCAAGACTGTGGAGAGTAAATGGCTTTGAAATTATTAGTACAGTTAAATTCCTTGCTGCAGATGTCACACTTTCTCTGTTTTCAAGGATAATAAATTTAGGGTGGGCTGGGCATGGTGGCTCATGCCAGTAGTCCCAGCACTTTGAGAGGCTGAGGCAGGAGGAATACTTAAGGCCAGGAGTTTGAGACTGACTTGAGCAATGTGGCAAAATCTTATCTCTACAAAGATACATGCACATGTATATTCATTGCAGCACTATTCACAATAGCAAAGACATGGAACCAACCCAAATGCCCATCAATGGTAGACTGGAGAAAGAAAATGTGGTACATATACACCATGGAATACTATGCAGCCATAAAAAGAATGAGTTCATGTTCTTTGCACGGACATGGATGGAGCTGGAAGCCATTATTCTGAGCAAACCAATGCAGGAACAGAAAACCAAACACCTCATGTTCTCACTTATAAGGGGGAACTGAACAATGAGAACACAGGGACACAGGGAGGGGAATGATACACACTGGGGCCTGGAAGCCAGTGGGGTAGAGAAAGGAAGAGCATTAGGACAAATAGCTAATGCATGCTGGGCTTAATACCTAGGTGACGGGTTGATAGGTGCAGCAAACCACCATGGCACATGTTTACCTATGTAGCAAACCTGCATGTTCTGCACATGTACCCTGGAACTTAAAAAGAAAAATAAACACTTCTCAGTATTTTTCATAAAGCACATCTTTTCATGAGAAAATGTGGTCTGAAATTTGGCTTTTGTTTTTAGTTTTTCTTCAACATCCTCTTCAATAAGAATTGAACTGGCACGAAGTGCAACTTGTTTCTTTGACAAGAAACACTTCAATCATTCAAATTCAGAGAATACATCCTTGTTTCACTTTTCCCCTTTAACTTCAAGATTCTGAAGTGAGCGTTTCATACCCCGTTTTAGCACCTTCAACTTACTTGTTCAGGGATGAATGTAGCTTTCGAGCTTCCTCCTGTGCCTGGCTGCCGCTTGCTCGATGGGCAAGAGAAAGTAACTCCCATAGCCAGAGCTGACCGACACAACAGCTCCAGATCCTTCTCACAGAACAGGGCCAGACTCTGACTGTGCTTCCCACACAGGGGCTCCTCTTCCTGCACTTCCCTCTTGCTCCTCTTGGGGTTTGAAACTGCTGGACAGTATCAGTCATGTGGCACAATTGGGTGTTGCTCCTGAGGTTCTGGTCAGGGAAGTAGTGAGGACAAATGGGACAGGGGAAGATGTCCTGTAGGTCCTCCCAGCACTGTGGATGCAGAAGTGACAGGAGTGACAGAAGCTCTGCCCACAGAGTGGTCACTGTGTCTGTCAAGTAATCCAGGCAGATGTAGCAGCTGACCTTGGCTTGGTGTCGGCCCCAGGGCACTGTAGAGACCCCTGTGCCGGGAAGGATGTGTCTGAGGTTTCTTTCTTAAGGAAAGCCTTGTTTTCTTCATGTAAGGAACTTGAGAAACTGATAACTCAACTTTCTCCTTTCTGGAAGTCAGTACCTATGGAGCTGGACCTTCTGAAGGGTCCTCCTGCCTCCTTTCCTTCAATTCCAGAGACAACTTCTAAGAAGAGCCCCTCTGTAGCCAGTTAGTAACTTTCCTGTCTTCCGCTGTGTTCACTGGTCCTCAGGAATTGAAGGTCCACTGTGAGTCCTCTTGCTCAGGAAAGAGTCACCACTGAAAGTCCTCTATTGCTCATGTGGAGAAGATGATTCTCGTTTTAAAAGGATGTTCAATCAGGCGCGTATTCTTCCTTCTAAGTTCTAAGCCTGGCTCTTGAGCTTATAACCCTGTGGAGAGTTTTCTTTCTACTTTCCAACTGGACAGACTCCAGATGCAATTAGCCTCTGGTCAATCACAGGGTCGGATGAGCATTTTCCACCTTCCTCTCTGATTCCATTTTCGGCCTGGGAAAAGGGGTGGGCAGAGCATAAGGGGATTAGGGGTTGAAGACTGGATTTTTCTCTCATTACTCCATTGAAACTCCTCTAAGTTAATCAGTGATTTTGTACTGGGTTAATTGAATATTGGGAAAGTTCTCATCATGGTTTTTTTTAAAATTTATTTTATTTTATTTTTTCAGGGAGGTAGATGCAAAATTTCTTGGCTAGTGTTGGCTTCTTTCTTTTCAGCCATTTTAATTCTTTTTTGCCCCTTGAAAGTAGTATTTTCTTTTTCTTTTTTTTTTTTTTTGAGATGGAGTCTTGCTCTGTCGCCCAGGCCAGAGTGCAGTGGTGCGATCTCGGCTCACTGCAAGCTCCAATTCCCGGGTTCACGCCATTCTCCTGCCTCAGCCTCTCGAGTAGCTGGGACTACAGGTGCCCGCCACCACGCCTGGCTAATTTTTTTGTATTTTTAGTAGAGACAGGGTTTCACCTTGTCAGCCAAGATGGTCTGGATCTCTTGACCTCGTGATCCGCCTGCCACGGCCTGTCAAAGTGCTGGGATTACAAGCGTAAGCCACCGCGCCCGGCCGAAAGAAGTATTTCAGAATCAGTCCTTGCCTCTATTTTTTGGATTCACAAACTCATTCCAGTAGTTTTCAGCCTCCACTGCCTCAGACACATGAACAACCTGCCAGTAGAGACATTTATACTTTAACTGCTCATTCTGTAGGTGGTTGCTTTGTAGAAGTGTGGAGAAAAGACAGGCTATGCCTGGGCAGCGCCAGGCAGGTGTAGGAGCAGGCTTCCCTAGGTGAGATGATTCCAAAGTTACCTTTCAGGTATCTGGGCTGTAGTTTAAAGAAGTCTCCACTGGTGACTCCGGCAGGTTGTGAGATCCTTAGTAAAATCATTCATAGCCCATGGTTTCAGCTACTACTCACATGGGACAATGTCCACCTCAGATCCCATGGCAGTCAGGACCTTTATGTTAATATGTACACTGTCTACCCATTGTCTCATTCATTGAGAGCTCATTCACTCGGATAACTCTGCAACAGATTCTTTGACTGCCAGCTGTCTGTGGGCTCTGACTACAAGCCTAGAACACAAAGATAACAGCACATTTCTCACCAGCAGGGAGCTGCAGTGCAGGGCAGAGAGAAGAGCAATGAAATAAAAGTTTGACCCCGTCTTCATGAGAAGAGCATCTACTCAGAGAAGAGAATAAGAAAACATATATATGTATATATATATATACACACACACATATATATTTAGAATTAAAGTAAAATTATTTGAAGAATAATTATTTATTTTATATATTATATAAATAAAATAAAAAAAATACACACATATATTTAGAATTAAAGTAAAATTATTTAAAGAATAATTAAATAAATAATAAAATTGTTTAAAGAATTAAAAATATATGCATATATATATTTTTTTTTTGTCAGGAGCACAAATACCAATCTTTCCACTGCAGAAGGCTCCACTGTAAAAGGTTTCAAGGAGTAAATTTGCATGCTGTATAGGAGAGAATACCCTACTTGGCACAAAAGTTACACAGTGACCTGCTGTCATCCATTTACCTTCCAAAAGTTAATTGCTGTTATTGGCTTCTTGTAAATGTTCCCAAATGGAGTATGCATGTACAAGGAAACATTTACATGAGTCTCAGAATTATGTACGAAGAGTCTGCTTTTTTAAAATCTCCAAATAGGAGCTACCTGAATGTTCTATAATTGCCTATTTATTCTTTATTTTGTCCTATATGAATATACATAAGTATACTTCAGGATATTTTAAAATGGATTACAAAATTTGAGGAAAATCTTCTGTGGGGAATACTGTAAGTGAGATGGATGGGTCCTGAACATACTGTAGGCTATCTGGTCTTCCAGATTAGTGTTTCCCACAATGTAGTCAGCCCTGTGGTTTTTTCCCGTAGAAGAGCTAGCATTTACTGAGTTACTAACCATGATACATGCATTGGGCCAAGTGCTTCACCTAAACATTCACTGGAACCTACACATCAGAACTGAGAGGTAGTTATGAGTGTCTCTTTATAAAGAAGAAGAAAGTGAGTCCTAGAATGGGTAATTCATCCAATGTCACAGATTCTTCTATCACTTCTCCATCTTCCCATAGCACCCTCAATATTTTTTTGTGTCGCCATCAAATAACTTCTCACATCATTCATCCTATGAGCTACTGACTCCACAGTTCTTATTTGAGATTACATCTCCAGTTAATATTATAAATCTGGTAGATTTTCTCACGCAATTCCTGGCTTTTGAACATTAGGAAACAAGTATAGGCCGGGCAATGTGGCTCATGCCTGTAATCCCAGCACTTTGGGAGGCCAAGGCAGGCAAATCACCTGAGCTCAGAAGTGAGACCAGCTAGGGAAGCATGGTGAAACCTAAAGAAATACAAGAAATTAGCCGGGCGTGTCAGTGTACACCTGTGGTTCCAGCTACTTGGGAAACTGAGGTGTACCACATCTCTGTCTCATGAGCCTGCATCATCCACTATCCACACTGCTGGCCTCAAATCTGCCTCCCAAACCAAACCATTTTCATCCTCATGGACTGTTGTGAGGCATCCTTGCAGGATCACTCCACAGGCCCACTGGCCTGGTGAGGTCGCCTCCCACCCCCCAAACCCCACCTAAGGTTCCTGCCCCTTCCCTGAGTCCAGGCTTATCTCTACTCCAGGAGGACCTTGTTATTGGTGAGCCAGCCCTATATTTCTATGAGATTTACCTTTCAGAAACTCAGGTTCTCACAGTGAATATCAGAAAAACATCCTTTGTGCTTCTCACAGAGGCACTTTTCTTTTCACTTTTCACTTTTCTTTGTATTTTCCATAAATTTTATTTTAAGATAAATTTTAGGTGCACAGCAAAATTGGGCAGCATGTACAGATATATCCCATATATGCCCTTCCCCTATATAAGCACAGCCTCTGCCACTAACAGCATCCCACCCAGAGTGGCGTACTTGTTACAACTGATGAATCTACATTGAATCATCATTATCACACAAGGTCCATAGTTTACACAGGATTTCACTTTTACATTTTGTGGCAGATGAAAAATGTATGGTGTGTATTCACTATCACAGCACCACACAGAGTAGTTCACTGCACTTAGCATATCTCTGTGCTCTACCTGTTCATCTCTCCCACCCTCCAACCCCGGCAACCACTAATTCTTTTACTGTCTTCATAGTTTTTCCATTTTAAGAATGTTATGCCTTTCAGCCAGAACCACCATCTTCCAGTAATTTGCCAAAATGACCAACACAAAGGGAAAGAGGAGAGGCACCCGATATATGTTCTCTAGGCCTTTTAGAAAACATGGAGTTGTTCCTTTGGCCATGTATATGTGAATCTATAAGAAAGGTGATATTGTAGACACCAAGGGAATGGGTACTGTTCAAAAGGAATGCCCCACAAGTATTACCATGGCAAAACTGGAAGCGTCTACAATGTTACCCAGCATGCCGTTGGCATTGTTGTAAACAAACAAGTTAAGGGCAAGATTCTTGCCAAGAGAATTAATGTGCGTATTGAGCACATTAAACACTCTGAGCCGAGATAGCTTCCTGAAACACGTGAAGGAAAATGATCAGAAAAAGAAAGAAGCCAAAGAGAAAGGTACCTGGGTTTAACTAAAGCGCCAGAGTGCTCCACCCAGAGAAGCACACTTTGTGAGAACCAATGGGAAGGAGCCTGAGCTGCTAGAACATATTCCCTATGAATTCATGGCATAATAGGTGTTAAAACAAAAAATAAATAAAAGACCTCTGGGCTGTAAAAAAAAAAAAGAATGTTATATAGTTAGAATCATACAATATTAGCCTTTTCATAACATCTACCCACAAAAACCTCTTTGAATACATAGTCTGGAACAATGAGTGCATTGCTCTCAACACATGCAGAAATGGGAGAGACCTTTAGAGAACTGTCGCCCACAGTCATGTCTTCTCTGCCACCTGAAATTTGTATGATACATAAAACAGTAAAGGTAGAGATACAGAAAATGTTGTATTGTATGCAAAATTGATTAGACTTATGAGATCACAATTTCATACACTCTAGTTTTAGATTTCCAGAACACTTAATAGTTTATCCTCACATCTGTTAATTTCTACAATATCTCTTGCTATTGAAACAAAATAAGTTTTGAAAATAAGAGAAAACAAAATGAGAAGACTAAACTTATAAAAGTATTTTATAAAACTTATGGATGCTAAATTCAGTGACAATTGTATAAATTACAGGATGAAAATGAAGCAATGTCACAGTTCAGCCATCATCATAATCTGTCACTATGCAGATTCTAAGAGGTTTTGAATCATGCCTCATACAGAAATAAGGCTTCAGTACTTCTGAAAATGTATCAGTGAAAGAATGGATGTGAGACCTGTCATTCAAATTGTAAAAGGAGATCTCACCCAACTCATAGTCCAGATAAATGCCAATTCCTCTGGGCTTCTCCTTCAGTGGAAGGATGACAGGAACAGCGCCTCGGGCCACACACTCACCATTCTGCAGCTGGATAGCCCAGCACATGCTCTGTCCTGACAGGGGCCACTTTCCCTTCCTGGGCAGGGATTCCTTACACACCCCCACGGTCCACATCGGCTTGTCATCCTCTTGCACCTCCCAGTAATGCCGGCCACACTCAAATCCCTCAGAACCCAGGACCACTGGATGGGACAACAATCTCTTTGGATTCCAGTGAACTCTCTGACTTTCCTTCACAAATGTCACACATTTCTTATCCTCAGAGACACGCAGATGAGGATGTGCACTTTCAGGATCCAGAGTAACTTCTCTAAACTTCTGTATGATTTTCTGAAGAGCCGAGTACTTCAGGGGAAGCCTGTATCCTTCCTTCTGGAGCCGCGCAGAGTGGACAGCTGGGGTCTACAGGCCTTACACCTGTGCAGGACGGTCCTTACATCCATCAGCAGTTTCACATCTGCCATCACACTCATCTCGGCCACCTGTGTGAGCAGACCTTTCAGGGTGGAAATGTGTTCTGAAAATGCCCTTATGTTTGCACCAAGTTTCTTCTGAATGTCCTTCTTTTCCTCAGCTAATCTGCAGAAAGCTACCTGCTTTTCATGGTCAACAAACTTCTTTAGGCGCTTCAATTGAGAGGGTAATTCCTGCCTTTGGCTTTCCATCTTCTTTCTGAGCTCCAACAACTTTCTGTCCTGGGTGGCTCGCAGCTTCCTAACATCAGCCACCCACCTCTTCAAGGGCTCAAGGTAACTGTGGAGCCTCTCCCTGTGATGAGAGGCAGCCTCCTCTATGGGGCTCACCTGGTGGCCTTGGTGGTCAGGGGCTGAGTGCACAGGGGACACAACACCACCAGGTCTTCCTCGCAGAAAACGCTCAGGGGCTGGTTGTGCTTCTCCCACAGGGGCGTCTTGTCCTGCCTGACATCATTGCCTCTGGCTCTCTGGAGTAGCTTGGCAATGTCAATCATCCTTCCCAGCTGGGTGTTGCTCCTGAAGTGGCCCTCTGGGCATTGGTGACTACAGACAGGGCAAGGGAACAATTCCTGTAGATCCAGCCAAGACTGCTGGATGCAGGAACGACAGAAGTTGTGTCCACATTCAATGGTAACGGGGTCGCTCAGGTAATCCAGACAGATGGAGCACTTGGCCTCTTCCTGGAGTCCTGCCAGGGCTGCTGCCTCTGCCATCAGGCTGTGAATGAAGGTCTGGACAGAGAAGCTACTCTTCCCTCAGATCTCCCTGACCTTCCTGTCCTGAAGGTCTCCCTGTCTGTTAAAGTCAGTCCTTGATGTCCTCTGGGGTCACCAGCCTCAGCTGCTGAGAGCAGCTCTGCCTCCACCTGTGGCAGGTCACAGAGCAGTTGGGCAAGTAGCTGCGAAGGAGAGAGAATTCAAAGCCAAGTTCAGCAATTCTCTTGTTCAGAAAGCAGACATGACTCTAAAATGCCTGTGAGGTCCTGGGGATGAGAAAATATTTCTTCATTTACAAAAGGCTGCCATTTTCCTGGTACCCACAGAGCCCAACCTGCTGAAGAGGGCCCACCTTAGAGCAGAACTTCCTACTTTTTGTGCTCTGCTCAATGCCACATTTGAGGCAACCACTGATTCTTCTCTTCACTCTCAGCAATCCACCCACATCTAAATAAACCACACAGAGTTGCATGGTTTTGTGGAAATGACCTGGTATTGTGAACTAGATGCCATCTCCTTGGGTTAGATTCTAGTCTTAGTCACATCCTTGGTGAGGTACCTGAGAAAGTAACTTAACATATTGGACTCAAGCAGAATCAACTACAGAAGGATAAAAATGCCAACTTCAATCATTGAAATCCTGTGAAAAACCTACAATAGCATCTGGAACTTTTAGGGTTAAACCACAGATATTTCTGATAGTACTAGATTCATAATAGCCCAATGTTTACTTGGTCATCTGAGCTTTTCATTTGCTGTATATATCAATTGTGCACTCAATTGTGCACATATACAGCTAGAAGTTTGGTGAGATTTGATTAACTCTGATGAGTGTCAAGTAAGAAAACTGTGATTTTTCACATAATGCTCAGAATGAAATTGGAGGTCAGGATTTCAGTGTGAAGTAAGCTGGGAAACACACACTTAAAGACACATGACTTGTCTTTAAAGTAATGTATGGACTATCACCTAGTAAAGGATTTGTACAAACAAGATCTTGAGAAGGGCTGGTGCTTACTCTTAGAAACAGGTACTGATTCTGAAATGGAAGCTGAGAGCCTGAGAGGCTTACTAGAACTTTCAGCTGACTTTCAGTGTAGAGGAAAATTCAGAGCACCCCACAGAGAACATGTTATGGTTAAATCCCGATATTTAAATTGGAATGAGAGAACAGCTACACACTAGAAGGAAGAATGAATCAAAATAATGCCAGCCCTTAAAGACTGTTGATTCAATTATCTCAAAACCCTTGGAGGCATAAGGGCATTCTGGGTTTGACAGCTGGAGGCCAAAAACTAAAGGTGCGGTGTGTCAGGAAGGTTCATACAGAGCTGCTAAGAATGTAAATCAGCTGGGCTTGGGCGCTCATGCCTGTAATTCCACCATTTTGAGAGGCCAAGAACGGCAGATGGCTTGAGCTCAGGAGTTCGAGACTAACCAGGTCAACATAACAAATCCCCATCTCTATAAAAAATAGAAAAGTTGTCTGGGCACCGTGACTCAAGCCTGCAATCCCAGCACTTCGGAGGCTGAGGCGGGCAGATCACCTCAGGTCAGGAGGTCAAGACCAGCATGGCAAACATGGTGAAACCCCGTCTTTACTCAAAATACAACAATTAGCAGGGCATGGTGGTGGGTGCCTGTAATCCCAGCTGCTCGGGAGGCTGAGGCAGGAGAATCGCTTGGACCTGGGAAGTGGATGTTGCAGTGAGCCGAGACTGCGCCACTGCACTCCAGCCTGTGCGACAGAGCAAGACTCCGTCTCAAAAAAAATAAAAAATAAACAAATAAATAAATAAATAAATTAGCCACGTGTGGTGGGAAGGCAGAGGTTGCACTGAGTGGAGATCATGCCACTGCACTTCAGCCTGGGCAACAGAGGAAGATTCATTAAAAAAAAGAAAAATGTAAATCCTAGAAACCAGTACACAATTGGAAAAACAAAGCAGATCATTTTATATAATCCAGACACATCAGAGTGGAGAACAGCAGAGATTTTTCTTTGTGCTTCATCGGATTGGCAAGGTTAAAATGATTGCAGACTCAGCGCAGTGAAGCAGGAAGGAGAGGAAGCCTGGTGGGGTGAGAGCAGGGGCTGAGCTAGGCTTCCTGGGCCAAAATCCTAGCTCCTTTGTGGCTATGTGATACTTGACTAGCCAGGAAGGATTAATTCAGGACAGAAGATGTTCCTTGCAGTAGAAAGACACTCAGTGGTGTCTAATATCATACCCCAGGATGTCCACACTCAGGATCCCACTGACATGGAGCCCACCTTCGGTCATCCCCAATACCACCCTTCACAAACTACCAACTTGTCCCTCGGGATGCCTGCACCTGCCCCTGCCCCTGACTGCCCACCCCACCTGCCCCCACTGGGGCTGCCTCTGATCCACTGTCCAGGCACAAGGGTCTGCTCATGCCCCTCTCCCACAGACCTGCTGCTCCCATCTGAGGACAGTGTGCCCCCACCTACGTCTCCTGGCCCCAGCTCTCTGCAGCTCCCACCTTCCCTAACGTTCTCCCAGCACTTTTGTACAAGCAGATCTCCTATGCTGTCATCAGCTCTCAGCTCATCTGTTACTTCCTCCTGACCCAAGCATCCCCTGATGTCCATGAGGACTCACCTCCCTGACACTGTTACAGAGCAGCAGGGACAGTACCGTGACTGTCTTACTAACCCTACGACTGTAGTAAATGTGCCCCTGTTTGGATATCTGCAGTCCCAGTAACTGTGACTTCCATCTTCTCCCCACCGTGATTCTGCAGTGTCAATCCTTGGGAACCATAATAAACGGCATCTATTTAAAAATAACCAGATCACCAGTTTGGATTCCTTCACAAGTTGCCGGCTCCCGTTAGGCAGAGCAGGCACGCAGGGAGTCAGGGGTCTTTCTAGGATCCATCTTCCCCAGGTACTACTCCCGGCTTACCTGGAGCAGATGATTCAGGAGGGTCTTGGACACGGACCTCCGAGAGCGTCGGCCGAGGACACTCTTGCACCAGACTGAGGTCAGCGCTGAGACCCAGATTTATATGCACCAGCAGCAAGGTGGCACTTAGGGCCCCGTCCACCGAGGACTTGCGGCCCCGCCCCTGAGGGGCCTGGGCGGGGCCAGGCTGTAAATGAGCTCCTGATGGGTGAGTGGGAATCGGTTGTGATTAAATTTCGGCAGGTAGATGCGGGTGGCGCGAATATACATGATCTAATTTACGCCTTGCTGATCCTCCTTAATTCGCCCAAAGCACTTTAATCCCATCTTCGCAGATTCGGACTCAGGACCTCTGAAAGGCTCAATGGGGCCTCTCCAAGTGCCACCCAGCTGTGTGCAGGTTTGGAGCACAGAAGTTTCACCCTGTCTCCCTGATGCAATTTCTAGCACTGCAGGACGAGGAATGAACTTTGCCCTTCAGTTCTGAAGGCCTGGGCTGAGTCCACCTCCTGCTCCCTGCCCCTCACAACAAGCTGAACCTACTCCAGTGGCTGCAGAATTCCCCAACTAGCAGGGGGAGATACAGAGGGACCAACTCAGGGCCCTCCTGTATCTAGAAAGAGAAACTGAAAAGTCCCAAGCCAAGGAGTTATGCAGCTGTTGACGGTTTCCGTTCCGGGAATCACTGTCTCCAAGAAATGACCTGGGCACAAGGAAGCCTTGGGAGAAAAAGAGACCCCAGAACACCCGCAATGAAGCAGGAAGTCCCAGGGCCAGGAGGCAGCAGGGCCCGATGCGGAGGCCTGGCCTACCTGATAGACGCGGCCGCCATTAGAATGACCTGCACTCTTTCCCATGCCCCGCCCCACCCCCATCCTGAGGCAGATCCCAGGTCCCATTTGAGTCAATTTTCCACATGACCGTCTCCACACACCTGCACGGCACGGCCCCTTCAGGGATTTGCTCCACTTCACTCCACCTCACGCCTTTCCACTCCCTGCACGTGATGATTTCAAATTGCAATTTTAATCATGCTCCTTCATACACTGGAGCAGCTTTTACAGCTCTTGGAAAGAATCAAGCTCTTTACCATGTCCCCAAAGGACCTAACAGTCTGGTCCCCCCTAATCTCCATCTCACCCTTCACCTCTATTTCCACACTCAGCACAGGGAACTCTCCTGCCACAGGACCTTTGCATGGGGAGCTTTTGTCCATGAGAATTCTCATGTCCCAAACACATTGTTTACTCCCTTATTTCCACACACTCTTTCTTTATATCCCAACCTAATGTTACCTTCTCTGGAAAGCATTCTCTGCACTCTGAAATCTGTGACATCTTACAGTTTATTTCTGGCAGAATTTTATTAAACAAATTTGGATTCTTAACTGGTTGCTTTTTAGCAATGATTTAGCAATCATTCACACACAACCTTGTAAAAACGAATATTTAATTTTATGCTACAAATGTATAAAAAAGATTAATCTTATAAAATATAAATATTTAAATATCAGGTGGGCAGACTACTCAGACTGAGTAAACATCTTGAGCTTGACAAATCTGTAAATGGCTCAATTTTTGCATGGGGCTTCACAAATCTCTCTGCTTTCAACTTTCACTGAGCAGTGAAAATGGTTTGGAAAATCTATGAAAAGTAAATTTCATTTTTATAAAATAAACCTTGTCACTGGAGTGTAAGGAGATTTTTTTGAATATATTTTAGGTGAGATATGGAGCATTCTACAGGCAGAAGATTGCAGATCTGCAGCTTCCTAAGAGACTCACATGGCTGAGCGTGTGGCATGGAAGCCCACGTTGCTGAATCTGGTGTCTTTATAGGTGTTGCTGTAGCCAGAAAGGAAGCCCATCTGTCCTGTCTGTAAATCCCTATGTGATCAGAGTCAAGAGTTAGGCCCTCAATAAAACACGTACTTACTTTGCCCGATGCTGCCTTCTGAGGTCCTGCTCTTCTACTCAACACTCCCCAGCCCATGCCCAGCCTGTTCATGTTACAGATTCCTGGCAAGGAGAAGTCCTTAAGGTCACAAATCTTGATGAGTGGTGGATGGAAGGTGGCCAGACATGAACTATCTTAGGGGCTTTATCCACACAGTGACAGTTCTTCCCATAGTGAACCTAGAGTGAGAGGCAGGGAGAAAACCTGTTCTGGGAGTCGGGGTGCTGAAGGAGGCTCATTCAGTGCACGAAATGAATAAGATGTGTGCCCTGCACAGAACTACACATGCTACTCCATTGCACGCCCCCTCACAGCAGTTATGGTTCCAATTCAGAGATGAAAATTGATGGCTAGAGATGTTAAGGGATGGAGAGTGAGATTGCAACCTCCTCAAATCCTACTTAGTTCCCAAAAACACAGTCACAGTGTGTCCTGCCTCCAGTTCAGGGGCAATGAAGAACTCTGTGGTGGGGCTCTCTCGGAGCACATTGTTCCTGTGAGCAGGAGCCTGAGGTCACATCCTGCACTCTACCTCTTCTACTTCCTCCAGAACCTGTGATCTTTTGTAGGTCCACACAACTTGTCCCCATCACTACCTTCACAGGTAGCCCATATTAAGAGATGGAGAGTGAGATTGCAACCTACAAAAATCCTACTCAGCTCTCAAAAGTGCAGCCAGAATATTTTCAGCCTCTCACTCAAGGGCAATGAAGAGCTCTGTGATGGGGCTTTCTGGGAGCACCTATTTTCTGTGAGCAGGAGGCTGAGGTTATACACTGTACTCTACCCTCTTCTCCAGAAACTTGTAAATTTTTGCAGTTCCACTTGACTTGCCCCCATGACTACCCACACAATAGCCTACAATATAAACCTAAAAATGTGTGACAGCTCAGAACACTATTTTCTGGAGAAGACTAGGGCATGTTCTGATCCTCCATCCACAAGGAGGCTGAGAAAAACAATGTTTGGTTTTACTAGTCTGCCTTCTATTTTCGTGAAGAAAGGAACCATGGTTTTTATGTCCTTGTTCCAAAGAACTGGTCATAAGCCAGTTGAATTAATAGAAGGTGGTTTAAAATAGTTTTGTATATAAAGTAGATCACTTTCTTCATGTAAACAAAGCATTCTGTGTAATAGAAACCAGCAGGAATCTAAGAGTTGTTTTGGGCAGTGTTCTGCTGCTACACCAGACAAAAAAATCAAACAACTAAAATGCAATATATTGTTATTGGACAATACTGGCATATTGTAGACAAGCAAAAACAAATAATTTCTGGCCAATCACTTCTAATATCCTAGATGTTTAGTACTATAAATGAAAACAACAGTCCTGTCTTTCAGGAATTTAAAAACAATTCTTACTCAAAGTGTACTTAAATTACTCACAAATGACGTATTGATAGGCCACACAGAGTGGTAAAAAGTGGAGCCATCAAGCACCCATCATGACAGAGAGTAATACTTTATATTTTGCAAGGCTACATACATATTTCATAATTTGTGAAGTACCTTAGTGTGACCACCTGGATAAAACAGAATGGGAGTAAAGAATGCAGATTGAAGGGAAAACTCGAAGTTCAGAAATTAAAGTTGCATAAGCTAATAATAAAAATGGGCCAAGCAAGTGACCCATACCTGTAATCCCAGCACTTTGAGAGGCCAAGGCAGGACGATCACGCTTGAGCCCAGGAGATCAAGACCAGCCTGGGTAACACAGCGAGTCTATCTATCTATCTATCTATCTATCTAATATCTATATATCTGTATGTCTATAAAATATATGGCAGTGCACCATACATTTTCTTTTCATATATATAAAATGTTAACATATGGTAAACTGCCAAAGTTGCCAAAACAATCAACCTAGTAAAAATAAACCACGCCAATAAACAAAACCAGTGTGAATAACTTTTCTGTGAATAGCCACCATGGATGTAATATCACATATTGTCTGGGAAGTTAGTTTGTTAACCTAATATCTTAATTAGTGGTTTACCCACAAATTGCACATTTTAAATGAATATTTTAAAACTCCGATGATACACGTACGTATATGATCAGTTTTTTCTCTATGTCATCTCTGCCTCAGGCAATATCATTCCTTAAAATTCAATTGCATCACCCTGCCCCAGTGTGAACTCTTTTTAATGTATGTTTCTGAATTATGATTTCTTAGTTTTTATTGATTTAGAGACACATATAATCTCTTTATATATGTAAGTGAGATAAAATTATTAGCTATATTGTAGGGCAATCTAACAATGTGTGTCAAAATATTCAAAATATATTGCTTTAAAAGAAAAAAAAGAAAGAAAAGAAAATATATTGTCTTTAACCCAACAATTATTCATCCAGAAATTCAATGTGGAACAAAAATGTATACATAAAAAACTTCATGGTTTCCATTTAATTTTTTTTTTTTTTTTGAGATGAGGTTTCCTGCTCTTATTGCCCGGGCTGGAGTGCAGTGGCATGATCTCAGCTCACTGCAACCGCTGCCTCCCGGGTTCAAGCGATTCTCCTGCTTCAGCCTGCCAAGTAGCTGGGATTACAGATGCCCACCACCACACCTAGCTAATTTTTTTTTGTATTTTTAGTAGAGACGGGGTTTCACCACATTGGCCAGGCTGGTCTCGAACTCCTGACCTCAGATGATCCACCCGCCTTGGCCTCCCAAAGTGTTGGGATTACAGGTGTGAGCCACCATACCTGACTGGCTTTCACTTAATTTTTTAAATATTTTGTCCTTCAAGATAAACACATGAGCAGACATTTCAGTTATGTTTCTAAACACAACAGGAAGGGGTTAAAACAGGCACACGGAAAACATATGCTTGGGGGAAAGAGAGAGAATATGGGGAAGAGGAAAACACAAAGGATGTTCATGGTGTTTGGTCAGAGAGAGTCCAGCAGTGCTATCAAAGAGTGGCCCACCATTTAATCCTAGTAGATGCTAAAATAAAGGAGTGGAGTCAAAATGCAAATCAAGTGAATCATGAAACACTGTTTACTGTTTGCATGTATTGGGATGTAACCGTATCATAAATCAAGGAACATTTGTATGTACTTTCCTACATAGTAGTCACTAGCTACATATTATTTTTAACATAAAGTCGAAAAATTTTTCCAGAAGGGCAAGACAAAAAGATAGGAGATTAAAAAAAAAATAGGGTAAATTCAGTCAATATACATTTTGAAAGAGGAATAGAGATAAAGGCAGGATGTGGAAGCTCATCAGCTGGAAGCATATTTTTTCAAAATGATCTCCATCAGGTCCATGTGGTACTATTAATCAAGATTAATTAAAATTTACACAGTTTTTATTGGCAACATTTAAATTCCTCTATAGTCATATATAGCGAGTGAGTTCTATGTAGGACAGTACATACAAATGCTTTTTGATTTATGATAGGGTTACATCCCAATAAATGTATCATAAATTCAAAATATTATAAGTCAAAAATGCACTTAATCTTTTGATAAATCCATAATAAAGTGCAAAAAGTATATGTTCCACCATCTATCCTGAGGACAATCTGTATACAGAGCCTTCTCTCCTATAAATGTTTTACCACTCAGGGTTGAGTTGAAAAGTATAAAAGAGCAGACTCAACAGTCATTCTTTACACCAGCTAACAGGGACATGAGTGTGAAATTTCTCAGTTATGCTAGATCTGCTCTAGTATGTTGTTAAGTATCCTTTAGTACCTAATATTAAGAGGAATGTCTCTCTAACATGTTCTGAAAATTAGATATAATGCTTCAATGTAGGACAATTTCATTCTTTTTTTATTTTGAAGTTTTATTTGAAGTTCAGGGGTACACGTGCAGGATGCGTGGGTTTGTTACATAGGTAAACATGCGCCATGGTGATATGCTGCACAGATCATCCCATCACCCAGGTATTAATCCAGCATCTATTAGCTATTCTTCCTGATCCTGTTTCTCCTCCTACCCCCCAACCCTCTGACAGGCCCCAGTGTGTGTGGTTTCCCCCATGTCTCCATGTGTTCTCATCACTTAGCTCCCACTTTTAAGTGTGGTTTTCTTTTCCTACATTAGTCTGCTAAGAATAATGGCCTGTAGCTCCATCCAGGTCCATGCAAAGGACATCTCATTCCTTTTTATGACTGCATAGTATCCCATAGTGTATATGTACCACATTTCTGTTATCCAGGCTATCATTGATAGGCATTTAGGTTAATTCCATGTCTTTGCTATTGTAAATAGTGCTGCAATGAACATATGAATGCATGTATCTTTATAATAGAATCATTTATATTCTTTTGGGTATATACACAGTAATGAAATTGCTGGGTTGAATGGCATTTCTGTCTCTAGCTTTTTGAGAAATCCCTACGCTGTCTTCCACAATGGTTGAACTAATTTACACTTCAACCACCAGTGTAAAAGCTTTTTTCTCCACAACCTTGCCAGCATCTGTTGTTTTTTGTCTTTTTCCTAATAGCCATTCTGATTGGTGTGAGATGGTATGTCATTGTGGTTTTGATTTGCATTTTTCTAATTATCAGTGATATTGAGCTTTTTTCATATGCTTGTTGATTGTATATATTTCTTCTTTTGAGAATTGTCTGTTCATTTCATTTACCCACAATTTAATGGGGGCAAACGTTTTAATGTTAGGGTGTTTTTTGTAAATTTGTTTAAGTCAACTGTAGATTCTGGGTTTTAGACCTTTGTCAGATATATACATTGCAAAAATTTTCTCCCCTTCTCTAGTTTTTCTGTTTATACTGTTGATAGTGAAGGGATGGGTTGCCCCTCCACACCTGTGGGTGTTTCTCGTTAGGTGGAACCAGAGACTTGGAAAAGAGACACAAAGTATAGAGAAAGAGAAAACGGGGCCCAGGGGACCGGCGTTCGGCATACAGAGGATCCTGCTGGCCTCTGAGTTCCCTTAGTATTTATTCATCATTCTTGGGTGTTTCTCGGAGAGGGGGATGTGGCAGGGTCATAGGATAATAGTGGAGAGAAGGTCATCAGGTAAACACGTGAACAAAGGTCTCTGCATCATAGACAAGGTAAAGGATTAAGTGCTGTGCTTTAGATATGTATACACATAAACATCTCAATGCCTTAAAGAGCAGTATTGCTGCCTGCATGTCCCACCTCCAGCCCTAAGGTGGTTTTCCCCTATCTCAGTAGATGGAACATACAAGAGGGTTTTATACCGAGACACTGCCTTCGTCAGTGTTTTGTGTCCCTGAGTACTTGAGATTAGGGAGTGGTGATGACTCTTAAGGAGCATGCTGCCTTCAAGCATTTGTTTAACAAAGCACATCTTGCACAGCCCTTAATCCATTTAACCCTGAGTTGACACAGCACATGTTTCAGGGAGCAGATGGTTGGGGGTAAGGTTACAGATTAACACCATCTCAAGGCAGAAGAATTTTTCTTAGTACAGAACAAAATGGAGTCTCCTATGTCTACTTCTTTCTACACAGACACAGTAACAATCTGATCTCTCCTTCTTTTCCCCAAATTTCCCCCTTTTCTTTTCGACAAAACCGCCATCGTCATCATGGCTCGTTCTCGATGGTCACTGTCTCTTCGGAGCTGTTGGGTACACCTGCAGACTAACAACAGACAAAACAGGCACACAAGGATTAATATGAAATTTATAATTATAGTACTTCCGATGGTCTTAACCCAAGTGACAGGGTTAAGATTTGCAAGGCCATCAGCAACTCCTGCGATTGCCTCCATTCCTGGCACCAAATTTAAATAGGCTTTTGATGTTTTGAAAATGTGTTCTTTTAATTTGGAAATGTCTAAAGTGAGATTATCTTCTCTTCCCTGTAGATGGCATCTAACCATGTCCCAGTGATGCTCAGACTCATTATAAACTTGGGGTATAATACAAAAATCTGATGTATTCCAGTCACACTGTAACTGGAAACGATGTTCTAAGCTCATAAGCCTGTCTCCCATCCAAATGACACTTTGTCTAAGATCATTAATTTGGTTTGCCAATTTTTTATCAATACCAGATTGTGAATTCCACAATCTTGTAGAATTTTTTTGCCAATCATTAACAAAGTTTACTGACTGAACAGAAGAGTACAATGCAACTCCTGCCACAGCAGCTGTAGCTGTGACTGCAATTAATCCCATAATCACTGTAATTAAAGTAAAAGTGACTCTTTTGGATCTATTTAAAACATCTTTTAATACTTCAGTCAAAATATGGACGGATGGCGAGGCCCCCCACGGTCGGTCCATGAACGCAGGGATCCACACGCCTTCTCTTGCTCTCACCAGCAGAATACGGTGCTGCCAGTTAAAAGTTGAATCAATGCAAGTAAACAATCTGCAATTTTCACAGGTTATAGCTTGAGAGTCTGGTTTAGTAACTATATTTCCTACAACTAGCATATAAGGGGGCTTTACGCAACTTTGTAAAGGAACCGTTAGACTGGAATTTAGGTCGATAGTATAAAATGGCTTACGATCTCTTGTTTCTAAAGTTTGATTTCCAGACCAAATTCTAATGAGGTATGAGGCCGCAGTGAGCCTCCATGATTCTGGATGTTCAGGACCAGAAACAGGACTTATTATTTTTGGTCTGGGGGTAGAGATTCCTTCTTCTCCCCATTCCCAAGGGTAGAAAGACTGTTATTTTTTATGCTTATGTTTGTACAAACTTTCTGTTAAGTCGCTATCAACAGCTGGACTCACTTGTGCACTGGGACACGACTGAGTTCGTCCCGTGCAGTTGTGGTAGAATTGACCTCGAGGTGCCCAATCTATAATAGTTCCGAATTCATTGTTTTGTAATATCACCGCACCATTGCCCACACATTCTTCCCAAACTAAAATTTCTGTATTTTTTTATTCTTTGGGAATTTCCTTGGGGCAAGGTTTCCCTTTAGGTCTAAATTTTAATGATCTTTGATAAGAAAATTCTTGTAAATAATTTACCCGTGGCCTGAGTGACATCCCGCTTACCATGTGATAAGTGAATCTACTGATAGGACTGACAGTAGGTACACTTCTACCAACCAACTTTGGACTGCAGGCATTAAACATCCTGGTGCTCTCCCTAGGCAAATAGGAGGATAACGATAACCAGTGGAAATATTTATCATCATCCCTTCTTCCTCAGGTTTGGCAGGGCAACGATCATCTGTGGGGCCAGGTACCCATACTCTATCATTAACATATACTTCAAAAGGATTATCTATCCATGTGGCTGGTGTTTCCATCTCCGTGGAGGCGCTTTTCTTTACATCTCCGATTGGTTCATTGCAGAACTTCAAATGTCTAGTGGGTATCCAAACAGGAAGCTGATTTTCTCCTGGTGAAACACAAGCAGAACCTCTCCCCCACGTTATCACCTTCCCTATTTCCCATGTCTTATTTTTATTATCTTTCCACCAAATCAGTTTTTCTTCATGTGCGCTGTTCTTTTTACCAGTAAGATGTTGTTCTGCAGAAGTAGTAGTCTGATTTCTATAAATGTTTAAAAAATTTAAAGCATAGAGTGCTAGATTAAGTTGCATCTGAGGAGTGGTACATTCCTTACTGTCTCGCCCTTCTTTTTGTTTAACTAAGTTTTGAGTGTTCTATTAACTATGGCCTGTCCTTGGGAATTATAGGGAATTCCTGTTGTATGTGAAATTTTCCACTGATTTAAGAATTTTTGGAAAGCTTTACTACAATATCCTGATCCATTATTAGTTTTTTTTTTTTTTTTTTTGAGATGGAGTTTCACTCTTGTTGCCCAGGCTGGAGTGCAGTGGCGTGATGTTGGCTCACCTCAACCTCCGCCTCCCAGGTTCAAGCAATTCTCCTGCCTCAGCCTCCTGAGTAGCTGGGATTACAGGCATGCACCACCACGCCCAGCTAATTTTGTATTTTTAGTAGAGACGGGGTTTCTCCACGTTGAGGCTGGTCTCGAACTCCTGACCTCAGGTGATCCACCCGCCTCAGCCTCCCAAAGTGCTGGGATTACAGGTGTGAGCCACCACGCCCAGCCATTGTCAGTTTTGATTTTTTCTGGAACTCCCATTGATTTTTTTGTCCCACTTTTTTCTGGAACTCCCATTACAGCAAAACAAGATAATAAATGTTTTTTAACATGGGAAGTACTTTCTTGATTATCTGGCCCTAAACAATGTAAAATCATAGTACTTTGATACACTTCTGAGGCTGTGCCTATGCTGACAAGTCCTGTAACAGCCTTTTGTTTAGGCCAATTTTTTGGCCACTGATTTAAAGCAATGATAGAGACATCTGTTCCAGTGTTTACTAACCCTTCAAACTGTTTTCCTTGAATAGTGGCGTTACACACAGGTCTGTTCTCTGAGACCCTACTTGCCCAATATGCAGCCTTTCCTGTTGGATCAGTGCTTCCAAGCCCTCCTGTTCTTTTTATCTCACTATTTCCAACCTTAATATAAGGCAGGAGTAATAATTGAGCATTCCTGTCTCCTGGACTAGCACTCCAAGGAATTGAAGAGCTAATAACCAATTGAATTTCGCCTTTATAGTCTGAATCAACCACACCAGTATGAATTTGAACTCCCTTTAGATTTAGACTTCATCTTCCTAAGATTAGTCCTACAGACCCCTCAGGCAGTGGGCCATATACCCCTGTGGGGATTTTTTGTGGGGGCTCCCCTGGAAGCAGAGAGACTGCTTGTATACTACATAAATCTACTGCTGCACTGCCACTTGTGGCGGGTGACAATTGTTGTATTGTGGTAACTGGCTCATTTCTTGAGGTACTTGGGACAGTGGGTGTTGTTGTCCCTGAAAACCCTGAGGAACAAAGGGCTGAACTGGGAATGCCCCAGTTTGTTGCAGGGCCTGAGGCTGGCCCCTTTGCTGGTTTCCCGACAATGGTTGCCCATTTCTATCAAATTTAGAATGACATTGACTAGCCCAATGTTTTCCTTTTTTACATCTTGGACATAAGTCAGGTGGCTCTTTACCTGTTGTTGTAGTAGCTTGAATAGTCATATTTTGTTTATTTGAGACTGGGCAATTCTTTTTTAAATGACCAATTTGACCACAATTATAACATTTCCCTCCAAATGTTCTAACTTGCCCTCCTAAAGCAACTCCTGCTATTGCTTGAGCCATAAGCATAGCTTTATGCATAGCTCCTCCAATTCCATGACAGGCTTTTACATACTCTGAGATTACATCTGATCCTGAAGGAACCTCTCCTTTTAATGGCTTAATGGCTGATTGACACTCAGGATTGGTGTTTTAGTATGCCATCAATTCCACCTGACTTTTTGGGCATTTTCATCGGCAATTGACTTTTGAGCAGCATCTTGGAGCCTTGCCACAAAATCAGGGTAGGGCTCTTTAGAGCCTTGTCTTATTGTATTAAATGAGGGGTAGGCGGTTCCTGGGCCTTGGAATTTTTCCCAGGCTCTAAGGCAGATAGCTCTAACTTGCTCAATGGCCGCATTTTGCATTAATGCTTGTTGGCTAATAGTGCTCCAATGTTGACCTGTTCCTAATAGTTGATCTGCATCTATGTTAACTGGAGGATTGGCAGCCCTATTTCTTCGGACCTGTTCTTGTGCCCCATCAATCCACCAAGTCTTAAATTGTAAAAATTGAGAGGGTGAGAGAGACGATTTTGCCAGAATCTCCCAATCATAAGGAATGAGTCTATGTCCATGAGCAATGGAATCTAATAATGTCCTCATATAAGGGGAGTTGGGTCCATACTGTTTTACTCCCTCTTTCCTATCTTTTAGCATTTTTATCAAAAAGGCTTGTATCTGGCCTCAACTGTGGGAGGCTCTCCCTCTTGGGCCCCTTCTCCAGATGGCATCAGTTCTAACATTACTGGGAATTGCCACGCCTCAGTATCTCCTTGCTTTCTTGACTTATCAATAATTTTATGTAATGCACTACCCTGTCTACTAGGTGGTGCCATAGGATTAAGTCTCATAGTGGGCGGCAGAGGGTGTGGCACCCTACCCTGTGGTGCTGGGAGCATTCCTGGATGTCCATACTGACTTTCTGGGGGTGGCCAATACTGAAGTTCGGCCGGCGGCCAGTATTGATAAGCTACTGGCGGTTGGGTCTTATTTTCTCTAACCTGCATTTGAGGTTGTAATGTTATGGGCATCTGACCTGCTGGAAAAGGACTTGGCCCTCATGGTTTAGACTCTGATGGCCCCACTAATTCTGGACCTTTTTCTTCTAAGTTTAACGTTTCAGGATATATCACCTCCTGTAATTGTTTATAGTCAACATTTTGAGTTGACTGAGCCATTACTGGCTCTGCTACATATTCGCAATGTAAACTTTCCTTTTTTTTCATGGGATTTTCTCCCTGTCTCTTCTTTACAATCTATTACACCGCTTCCAGGGGCATCAGAAACTGAAACGCTATCTTCTTCTGTTTGAAATGGCTCTAAAGCTGCTTTAATAATGGCCTAATCATTCCATACTGTAAGTGGAATGATTTTACCCTTCCTACCTGCTTGTTTTAGTTCCTTGTCAATTTTTTTCCAATCTTTTAGATCTAAAGTTCCCTGTTCTGGAAACCATGGACAAAATTGTTCTATTGTTTGAAATAGCTTGATTAGATTTTTTGTAGATACTCTAACTCCCCCTCTTTTTAAAAGAATTTTAATAAAGCTGAGATAAGAGACATATTTACTTTTAGTTGTTTGCCCTATTGTTACCCTGGCTTCTTCCGCGTGCACAAGCTTATCAAAGGCTGACTGTAGATGTACCTGGGATCCCTCTTCTATTTGGGATCCCTCTTCGACTTGTCCTCAATGACCACGCTTGAGCGTACTTTCACCCTAGAGAAAAGCACCCACGTTGGGCACCAGATGAAGGGGTGGGTTGCCCCTCCACACCTGTGGGTGTTTCTCATTAGGTGGAACCAGAGACTTGAAAAAGAGAGAGACATGGAGACAAAGTATAGAGAAAGAAAAAAGGGGGCCCAGGGGACCGGTGTTCAGCATACAGAGGATCCCACCGGCCTCTGAGTTCCCTTAGTATTTATTCATCATTCTTGGGTGTTTCTCGGAGAAGGGGATGTGGCAGGGTCAAAGGATAATAGTGGAGAGAAGGTCAGCAGATCTCTGCATCATGAACAAGGTAAAGAATTAAGTGCTGTACTTTAGATATGCATACACATAAACATCTCAATGCCTTAAAGAGCAATATTGCTGTCCCCCGCATGTCCCACCTCCAGCCCTAAGGCAGTTTTCCCCTATCTCAGTAGATGGAACATACAATTGGGTTTTATACTGAGACATTCCATTGCCCAGGGATGGGCAGGAGACAGATGCCTTGCTCTTGTCTCAACTGCAAAGAGGCATTCCTTCCTCTTTTACTAATCCTCCTCAGCACAGACCCTTTATGGGTGTCAGGCCTGGGGACAGTCAGGTCTTTCCCTTCCCATGAGGCCATATTTCAGACTATCACATGGGGAGAAACCTTGGACAATACCTGGCTTTCCTAGGCAGAGGTCCCTGCGGCCTTCTGCAGTGTTTTGTGTCCCTGGGTACTTGAGATTAGGGAGTGGTGATGACTCTTAATGACCATGCTGCCTTCAAGCATTTGTTTAACAAAGCACATCTTGCACAGCCTTTAATCTACTTAACCCTGAGTTGACACAGCATATGTTTCAGGGAGCACAAGGTTGGGGGTAGTGTTGCAGATTAACAGCATCTCAAGGCAGAAGAGCTTCTCTTAGTACAGAACAAAATGGAGTCTCCTATGTCTACTTCTTTCTACACAGACATGGTAACAATGTGATCTCTCTTTCTTTTCCCCACAAGAAAGCCCTACCTGGCACAACAGTTACACAGTAACTTGCTGTGACTCATTTTCCTTCTAAAGGATAATTGCTGTTAATGGCTTTTTGTAGGTATTCCCAAATGGTCTATGCATATACAAAAATAACACATTTATATGAATATGGGTTATGTATAGAATGGTCCCCTTTGTTTATCTCCAAATGGGAGCTACTTGCATATGCTACAACTGCCTACTTATCATTTATTTTTATCCTATATCACTATATATACTTCAGGCTCTTTTTTTTTTCTTTTTTTTAGACAGAATCTTGCTCTGTCACCCAGGCTGGAGTGCAGTGGCGCAATCTCGGCTCACTGCAACCTCTTCCTCCTGGGTTCAAGTGATTCTCCTACCTCAGCCATTCCAGTAGCTGAGATTACAGGTGCCCACCAGGCCAGGCCAATTTTTGTATTTTTAGTAGAGACGAAGTTTCACCATGTTGGCCAGGCTGGTCTCAAACTCCTGACCTCAGGTGATCCGCCTACCTGGGCTTCTCAAAGTGCTGGGATTACAGGTTTGAGCCACCTCGCCCAGGCTTCAGGCTATTTTTAAATGGATTACCAAATTTGAGAAAAATTCTCTCTGGGAAATACTATAAATGAAATGGATGTGTTCTGAATAATCTGTAGGGTATCCAGTCTTCTAGATTAATGTTTCTCGCAATGTACTTGGCCCTCTGGTTTGTTCCCAGAGAACAGCTAGCATTTACTGAGTTATTCATCATGATACATATACTGGATTGAGTGCTTCACCTAAACTTTCAATGGAATCTGTGTATCAGAACTGACAGGTAATGATGATTGCATTCTCTACAAAGAAGAGGAAAGTGAGTCCTAGAATGGGTAATTCATCCAAAGTCGTAGCTTCTGCTAGCGCTTTTCCATTCTCTCATAGCATCCTCTGTACCCTTTTATATCACCATCAAATCACTTTTGACATCTTTCATCCTATTAGCCACTGACTCCACAATTCTTATTTGAGATTACATCTTCAGTTAACGTTGTAAATCTGCTAGATTTTCTCATGCAATATTTGACTTCCAAATATTATAAAGCAAACAAACAGAACTAAGAAACTAGTTGAAGGTATATTTAAATTTTAATTTCAAAAGGGTCACACCAAATGTCCAATTATATAGCTGCTGTGGTATTTTGGCAGTTCTTCAAACGTAATCAGGTTGCATTAAATTCAGCAATTTTACTCCTTGATATGTATTTTTAAAAATTGAAAACATAGGTCCACACAAAAACTTGTGCACAAATGTTCATAGTATAATAACATTATTCATAATAGCCAAATAATGGAAACAAATCCAAATTTTCATTAATCTGTGAATGAATAAACAAAGTAGTACAACAATACTGTGCAACATTATTCACCCACAAAAGGAACAAACTACTGGCCCATGCTTCGACATTAGATGAACATTGCAGACATTATGCTTACTGAAAGAAACCAGATACAAAAGGCTACCATTGTATGATTTCATTTATGTTAGTTAACCAAAATACTTTATACAGTCAGAAAGGGGATAGATGGTCAGTTTCAAGGCCCAGAGGAAGGAGACCTCTCACTGGGCAAAGAATTCCCTTTGGGCTTATGAAAATGTTCTGGAATTGCCGGGTGCAGTGGCTCAAGCCTGTAATCCCAGCACTTTGGGAGACTGAGGTGGGCGGATCACGAGGCCAGGAGATCGAGACCATCCTGGCTAACACAGTGAAACCCTGTCTCTACTAAAAATACAAAAAATTAGCCGGGTGCGGTGGCAGGCACCTGTAGTCCCAGCTACTTGGGAGGCTGAGGCAGGAGAATGGTGTGAACCCGGGAGGCGGAGCTTGCAGTGAGCTGAGATCGCACTCCTCAAAAAAAAGAAAATGTTCTGGAATTAGAAAGTGATGATGGGCTGGGCTCAGTGGCTCATGCCTGTGGCTAATCCCAGCACTTTGGGAGGATGAGGTGGGCAGATCGCTTGAGGTTGGGAGTTCAAGACCAGCCTGGCAAACATGGTGAAACCTCATCTCTACTAAAAATACAAACATAAGCCAAGTATGGTGGTGCACTCCTGTAATCCAAACTAGTTAGGAGGCTAAGGCTGGAGGATTGCTTGAACCTGGGAGGCAGAGGTTGCAGTGCACCGAGATCATACCACTGCACTCCAGCCTGGGTGACAGAGTGAGACTCTGTCTCAAAGAGAAAAATATGAACTACAATATTTGGGTTAGATTAACTAATTTTTTTTTGAGATGGAGTCTCACTTTGTTGCCAAGGCTGGAGTGCAGTGGTGAGATCTCAGCTCACTGCAAGCTTCACCTCCTGGGTTCAAGCGATTCTTCTGCCTCAGCCTCCTGAGTAGCTGGGACTACACGTGCACCACTACCATGCCCGGCCAATTCTTGTGTTTTCACTAGAGACTGGGTTTCACCATGTTGGCCAGGCTGACTTCAAGTGATTCACTTACTTCAGCTTCCCAAACTGCTGGGATTACAGGTGTGAGCCACCGTGCCCTGCCCTAATTCTTTTTTTGTTTGCTTTTTTGTTTTTGAAATGGAATTTGCTCTTGTCGCCCAGGCTGGAGTGCAATGGTGCAATCTTGGCTTACTGCAACCTCTGACCCCTGGGTTCAAGAGATTCTCCTACCTCAGCCACCCGAATAGTTGGAATTACAGGTGCTTGCCACCATGCCCGGCTAATTTTTTTTTTCTTTTGAGACGGAGTTTCTCTCTTGTTGCCTAGGCTGGAGCACAATGGCACGATCTCAGCTCACCTCAACTTCCGCCTCCCGGGTTCCAACGATTCTCCTGCCTCAGCCTCCTGAGTAGCTGGGATTACAGGCATGTGCTACCACACCCGGCTAATTTTGTATTTTTAGTAAAGACAAGGTTTCTCCATATTGGTCAGGCTAGTTTCGAACTCCTGACCTCAGGTGATCCGCCCTTCTCGGCCTCCCAAATTGCCGAGATTACAGGTGTGAGCCACCACGCTCGGACAATTTTTGTATTTGTAGTAGAGCCGGGGTTTCGCCATGTTGGCCAGGCTGATGTTAAACTCCTGACCTCAGGTGATACACCCGCTTCGCCCTCCCAAAGTGCTGGGATTACAGCCCTAAGCAACTGCACCCGGCCTCGTCCTAATTCCTAAAGTGATATTTAAAGCAGTCTGAGGGCAGAATAGCAAGGTAACCTCAAGGGAACCAAAAAGAGGTTGGAGTTTGAGGGTCCCCGGCAAAGGTTCACTCAGCAATGGTGCTATCAAACAATACAAAATACACAGCAAATGCTCAGTTTCTGAAGTTGGGAGCAGTGATCCATTGCCACAGGTGCTACAGCTTAGAGGTGAAGGCACCAGCTGCTCCTCCCACTCAGAGGCGGCATAGCCCTGGGACTCACCTAACCTGCCGCACCCGGTTTCCTGAACTGTGCAGTATGAATTAGAACAGGATTCATCTCCCACCAAATTTAAATAAGATCCAGTCAATTAAAACAGCAACTGAAACAGTGTTGTCTGATTTTAATTTCCTAAATTTGGAAAGCAGCACTTTCCAGTGGCTTGTTTGGCATCTCCAAGAGCTATGTGGACATTTCAGAGAAACTATATTGTTTTAAAGGAGTGCTGTCATTTACTTCCATTCCTGTTGAAATACATGGTCGTTAGAGAGGGGAAAGCATCAATATAGATATATTTTGAAGGGATGGGTTGCCCCTCCACACCTGTGGGTGTTTCTCGTTAGGTGGAACCAGAGACTTGGAAAAGAAAAAGACACAGAGACAAAGTATAGAGAAAGAAATAAGGGGGCCCAGGGGACCAGCACTCAGCATATGGAGGATCCCGCCGGCCTCTGAGTTCCCTTAGTATTTATTCATCATTCTTGGGTGTTTCTCAGAGAGGGGGATGTGGCAGGGCCATAGGATAATAGTGGAGAGAAGGTCAGCAGATAAACATGTGAACAAAGGTCTCTGCATCAGACAAGGTAAAGAATTAAGTGCTGTGCTTTAGATATGCATACACATAAACATCTCAGTGCCTTACAGAGCAGTGTTGCTGCCCGCATGTCCCACCTCCAGCCCTGAGGTGGATTTCCCCTATCTCAGTAGATGGAACATACAATCAGGTTTTATACCAAGACATTCCATTGCCCAGGGATGGGCAGGAGACAGATGTCTTCCTCTTGTCTGAACTGCAAAGAGGCATTCCTTCCTCTTATACTAATCCTCCTCAGCACAGACCCTTTACGGGTGTCGGGCTGGGGGACAGTCAGGTCTTTCCCTTCCCACGAGGCCATATTTCAGACTATCACATGGGGAGAAACCTTGGATGATACCTGGCTTTCCTAGGCAGAGGTCCCTGCGGCCTTCCGCGGTGTTTGTGTACCTGGGTACCTGAGATTAGGGAGTAGTGATGACTCTTAAGGAGCATGCTGCCTTCAAGCATGTTTAACAAAGCACATCTTGCACAGCCCTTAATCCGTTTAACCCTGAGTTGACACAGCACATGTTTCAGAGAGCATGGAGTTGGGGGTAAGGTTACAGATTAACAGCATCTCAAGGCAGAAGAATTTTTCTTAGTACAGAACAAAATGGAGTCTCCTATGTCTACTTCTTTCTACATAGACACAGTAAAAATCTTCTCTCTCTTTCTTTTCCCCACAATATTTAAATTAACACAGCTAAGGAAACTCTGAGAATACAAGTGAGCTTTCCAGAAGTGGAAGTGATCAGACAGGAGTTTAATGAAGCTGGTGCTCAATATTCAACCCAGCCTGCTCCTCAAGTGCAGTGAGGTTTGGGGCATTGGACAGTGGAGTCTGAGTTGGGAGGGAGCTGTGCTGAGCTAACAACATTCCCTTGTTATTGACTCAAAATCAAGAAATAAGGTTCACCCTCAATCTAAGTTACTTACCTTCAATAGGATCTTGAGTTTGAGGGTCTCAGTTCTCCCCAGTTAACATATAAATTTAATGTGTTTTCAAGCAAATGTTTACAAGAACTCTGGTGATGTGTATCTGGTGATAGTAAAATTCCTATGCCAAAGTAATTGTCCAGGAGGCATCAACGCCATTCTAAATAAGGAAGTACATACAGAGAAGATGTAAATACATCTAGTTGCTATCAAGATTTATTATACCATCCTACTATTGGACCAGGAATATAGAAATAAATCTTTGAAAACATAGAGCTCAAAGCCCCCATCTGTGCTTATGCATTTTCTAAAATGCAATGTACTAAAAATTGTGGACCGGTAGTTCAGGCAAATGAGGTAATAACTCACCCAGAGTGAATAATGGGTGAAGACTGGGAAGGTAATTTAATACCAGTGATGTTTGAGGTAGCAGTTGCTAGATCACAAGCTTTTTGCTAATATTTTTTACCCAGTGTCTTACTCAGCTTGGGCTGCTATAAAAAACTACAATAGACTTGGTGGTTTAAACAAGAGACATTTAATTATGACAATTCCAGGGGTGGACAATCCCAAGATCAGGGTGCCAGCCTGGTTCTGGTGAGGGCCCTCTTCTGGCCTGCAGGCTGCCTTATTGCTATAACCTTTCAAGGCAGAGTGAGGTACCTGTGAATTATTTTCCTTTTCTCAAAAAGACATTAATCCCATTATGGGGGCTCCTCCCTTAGGACCTCATGGAAACCTAATTACCTGATAAAGATTGCAACTGCTAATACAATTGCATCGAGAGTCAGGGTTTGGACATGTGAATTTTAGGGGGATGTAAACATCTAGTCCATGTCTCCCAGTAATACTTTTGTTTTCAAGTAATATATACTTTTTAAAATTCACAAAATCTTACTGTTCACACTCACTGGCTTTGCTTGAGAACATTCCAAATGCCCTATAGTAATTTCTCCCATTTTCACACAGGAGCTGGCCTTACAGTTGAATTAGACCTAGCAAATAGTAAACAGTCACAGTAGGGGTCTGGGTAATATTTTCGTTAATTGACCGTGACCCAGAACTAGTAAAGTGAAAGGAAAAAATAAAAATCACCCATGATTCCACACATATTTAGATTTATTTTTAAATCTATTCTTCCATCACACAGACTTTTTCATGTATGGGTGTGTATATTCACACAGTAGTATTACTACATATACTAGACTAGCTTATATTTTTTCTCTTCACTTACATGTTATGGAAGAAGACAACTAGAGCCTGTGCCTGCTGTCTCCTGGACCCTGCCCTATGTACATTTTTTCGTTATTAATTTTAATCTACAGCCTTTCACCGTAATAAATTGTGACTCAGAATGTATCAGTGTTTCCAAGTTCATTGAGTCCTTCTAGCATTTCGCTGATTCTGAGATTAGTGTTAGAAACCCCCCCAACACAGAAATCAATTAACTTACCTTTCTGCAACAGCACAGGAGGTACAAGACCTTGTGGGGAAAAGAAAGAGGGATGAGATTGTTACTGTGTCTGTGTAGATAGAAGCAGACATAGGAGACTCCATTTTGTTGTACTAAGAGAAATTCTTCTGCCTTGAGATGCTGTTAATCTGTAACCTTACCCCCAATCCTGTGCTCCCTGAAACATGTGCTGTGTCAACTCAGGGTTAAATGGATTAAGGGCTGTGCAAGATGTGCTTTGTTAAACAAATGCTTGAAGGCAGCATGCTCCTAAAGAGTCATCACCATTCCCTATCTCAAGTACCCAGGGACACAAAACACTGCAGAAGGCCGCAGGGACCTCTGCCTAGGAAAACCAGAGACCTTTGTTCATGTGTTTATCTCCTGACCTTCTCCCCACTATTATCCTATGACCCTGCCATATCCCCTCTCCGAGAAACACCCGAGAATGATGAATAAATACTAAGGGAACTCAGAGGCTGGCAGGATCCTCCATATGCTGAGGATCCTTATTTCTTTCTCTATACTTTGTCTCTGTGTCTCTTTCTTTTCCAAGTCTCTCGTTCCACCTAATGAGAAACACCCACCTGGTGGAGGGGCAACCCACCCCTTCAAGACCTCTCCACAAATACAGCTCCTGAAACTCCTGCGAAGTATTAATTTCTTAAGAAGCTTCAGAAACATAAACATACAGGACACATGACAATACAAAATTGGTAACATGGTGAAATACATTTATTAGCACTGAGAATACAAAATTGGCAAGAAAAAGTTATATTTCTAGAGTCTTCCCTTTTGGAATTGCTAAACCATCTTGTAACTGATTCCCACATCATTTCTGTGAAGTAGAATATTCTGATTAGAATATTCTAATTACAGTATAATTCATATAACTAGTTTTTGGAACCAATGAAAAAAATAATTTTCATCTGCTTATTGACCAAAAAAACCCTAACTCTTGTAACATAATTAATTCTAACAATTAACGAGGTTAAACAATGTCCGGAAATACTTTCAGAAACATGGAAAAAATATTAAACAAGAATGAATAGCCTTCCAGGTCATTCATCATTTATCTTAGATTCCACAGACTGTAAAATATTTGAAGTAGGTGTAGTAGTGATATAAGGCCAAAGGTTTTCTGTAAAAGTATCAGGGAAGGTATATATTTGGAGTTTATTGTTATTATTATAGAATGAAACCTTTCCAAATGCAAAATCCAGCAAAAATGTCAACGTGCGCCAGTCCTCTGGTGTCCCTTGTGCCACATGGACTAGTCCAGAGCTGAACTTGCCAGTAGCCCTCACTGAGTGATGCTGATGTCAGAGCATCGCTGAGGAGATTCCCTGCACACTCCTGCAGCCCGGTGTCCTGTGTTTCTTACTTCTTACTGCCAGTGATGCCTGCCAGCATCAATTCCTCCAGTGCTCAGGATAGTGAGGTGAGAAGAAAATCAGTATAGGTTGTAAGAAAAGTTTGGTTTCATTCTCCCATAGGTCATATATTTCTCTCTTCTAATATGATAAAATTGGGGTGGGCAGTTTCAGGATCTAGTGTGAAATCTGCCTTCAATATGTTGATCATTTATGCAGGCCAACACATTGTGGAAAAAGACATCAACTCTCTTTAATTTCTTTAAAAACACTGCTGGAATTTTTAGGTTTTTGTATCTGTTGCGGATATTCTCAACACTTCTCAGGAACTCTACTTTGGACTAAACTTACTTGTCTCTTACTTAACTTAGAAGATTTTTCAGCATAAAAATATGGTGAAAAAGTAGGATGCTGCTTTCACTTGGTTTTTCTTTAACCTCCTTTCTCTTTCATAAGTAAAGTTTTTAAAATTGCACCTTACTCCATTGCTAGTAACCACGTAGTTTGTTTCAACTGACAGTGGAATTCTAAACTAAACTAAAATGGTCAGAAGACTTTAATAGACATCTAGCCCTAAGGAAAAATATACCCATTGCCAACAGGCATATGAAGAAAGCGAAAAATTACTGATCTTCAGGAAACATGCATATCAAAAAGATGAGGTATTACCTCACACCTGTCAGGATGGCTATCAAATAAAAAACAAAAGTCAGGCTGGGCGTGGTGACTCACGCCTGTAATCCCAGCACTTTGGGAACCTCCACCCCTGGGTTCAAGCGATTCTCTTGCCTCAGCCTCCTGAGTAGCTGGGACTACAGGTGTCTGCCAACACGCCCAACTAATTTTTATATCTTTAGTAGAGATGGGGTTTCACCATATTGGCCAGGCTGGTCTCGAACTCCTGACCTTGTGATCTGCCCACCTTGGCCTCCCAAAGTGCTGGGATTACAGGCATGAACCACTGCGCCCAGCCACCCTTACACACTTTTTTTTGTTGTTGTTGTTGTTTGTTTTTTGTTTTTTGAGACGCAGTCTCGCTCTGTCGCCCAGGCTGGAGTGCAGTGGCGCAATCTCGGCTCACTGCAAGCTCCGCCTCGTGGGTTCACGCCATTCTCCTATCTCAGCCTCGCGAGTAGCTGGGACTACAGGTACCTGCCACCATGTCTGGCTAAGTTTTTGTATTTTTAGTAGAGACGGGGTTTCACCGTATTAGCCAGGATGGTCTCAATCTCCTGACCTCATGATCCGCCCGCCTCGGCCTCCCAAAGTGCTGGGATTACAGGTGTGAGCCACCCCACCTGGCCACCTTACACACTTTTAATGGGAAAGAAAAATGGTGTAGCTGCTATGAAAACAATGTGGAAGTTCTTAAAAAAATCAAAATAGAATTACCATACAATCCAGCAATCTCACTTTTGAGTATTTACTCAAAAAAATTAAAATTAGGATCTTGAAGAGATACCGGGACTCCCACGTTTACTGCAACAGTTGTCACAATACCTAAGAGGTGCGAACAACCTACATTTCTATTGACAGATGAATGGATAAAGAAAATGTGACAGATGCATACAATGGAATGGAATACTATTCAGCCTTAAAATAGAAGAAAACTGTGTTCTATGTGAGAACATGGTTGAACCTTAAGGTCATTATAATAAGGGAAATAAGTCAGTCACAGGAAAAAGAAATACTGCATGCTTCCACTTGTATGGGATATCTAAAATAGTTAAATTCATAAAATCTGAGGGGAATGGTGTTTGCCAAGGGTTGGGAGTAGGGGAAGTGGAAAGTTACTAATCAACAGACATTCAATTTTAGATAAACAAGATAAATAAGCTCTACAGACCTGCTGTACAACCTTGTACCTATGATCAAGAAGAGTGTATTATACACTTGAAAACTGGTTGAGTGGGTAGGTCTTATGATAAGTGTTATGAAAAATATAATTTAAAAATGTATATGTGCCACATTTCACCATAATGTTACATACAATAGCAAAAAACCTGTAAATTTATTAACAATCCAACAATTGAAGTAATTTACTGTACATCCACTCTTAGAATATTATAGAAACTGTATAATCTCTTCTGCACTCTCAGACTAGCGTTATAGAGAAAAAAATCTTTTTTTTTTTTTTTTGAGTTGGAGTAGTCTGGCTCTGTTGCACAGGCTGAAGTGCAGTGGTGCAATCTCAGCTCACTGCAACCTCTGCCTCTTGGGTTCAAGCAATTCTCCTACCTCAGCCTCCCTAGTAGCTAGGATTACAGGTGCTTGCCACCGAGACTGGCTAAGTTTTGTATTTTTAGTAGAGATGGGGTTTCACCATTTTGGTCAGGCTGGTCTTGAACTCCTCACCTCAGGTCATCTGCCCGCCTCAGCCTCCCAAAGTGCTGGGATTATAGGCGTGAGCCACCGCCCCCAGCCTAGAAAAAAATTTTTCTAATCACCACTACAAGTTCAGGAGGTTCTCAAGACCACATTCAGTTTCAATAATTCACTATAAAAGCTCACAAAATTCAGCAAAGCTGATATATCATGATTTAGTCTGCTTTGGCTACCGTAACAAAACACCATCATTGGGTGACCTAAAAAATAGAAATTTATTTCTCCATACTGTGGACATCGGGAAGTCCAAGATCAAAGTGCCAGCAAGACAGGTTTCATTCTGATATCTTTTCTCTCTTACTTGTGTGCACAGAAAGAGCTTGGTTCTCTCTTCCTCTTCTGATAAGACCACTAATCGCATCATGGGGACCCCACCCTCATTAACTCAACTAAACCTAATGACTTTCCCAAAGGCACCGCCTTCATACTTTTTCACCGTACAAAATATAAAAGTGGCCACTTTGGGAAGTCATTAAGTTCAGATTAGGGTTTAAACTTATGAATTTTGAATTTAAGAATGTAAAGACATTTTGAATTTAAGAAAATGTTGAATTAAAAAAAAAATTTAATCCCAGCACTTTGGGAGGCTGAGGCAGACAGATCACCTGAGGTCAGGAGTTCGAGACCAGCCTGGCCAACATGGTGAAACCCCATCTCTACTAAAAATAGAAAAAAATTAGTTGGGTGTGGTGGTGCACGCCTGTAATCCCATGTAATCCCAGCTACTCGGGAGGCTCAGGCAAGAGAACTGCTTGAACCTGGGTGATGGAGGTTACAGTGAGCCAGGACCATGCCTTTGCACTCCAACTTGGACAACAAGAATGAAACTCTGTCTCAAAAGGAAAAAAAAAATTTGTAAGAATGTAAGCCCTAAGAATTAGGGCTTAAACATATGAATTTTGGTGAAACACACATATTCAGTGCATAACAACTCATGAGTATAGTTTAATAGAAGAAAAGAACACATTGAAATAAGCAACAGCGAAGAATTGTTGGAAGATAGAGAAGTAGGAAACACCAAGAATCTTTTTTCCTACCTAGCCAGCAATTGCACTAACAAAATCTCTCTGATGAAACTATTGTAGAACTCTCCGGAGTCTTTTTTTTTTTTTTTTTTTTTTTGAGACAGAATTTCACTCTGTGGCCCAGGCTGGAGAGCAGTGGTGCAATCTTGGCTCATTGCAACCTCCACCTCCTGGGTTCAGGCAATTTTCCTGCCTCAGCCTCCCGAGTAGCTGGGACTATAGGTACCCGCCACCACGTCTGGCTAATTTTTTGTATTTTTAGTAGAGATGGGGTTTCACTGTGTTAGCCAGGATGGTCTCCATCTCCTGACCTCGTGATCCACCCGCCTCGGCCTCCCAAAGTGCTGGGATTACAGGCATGACCCACCGCACCCAGCCTCTGCAGTCTTTTTTCAAGCTTGCAAATTCCAGGGGAAGTCTTGGAAGATAAATTGCCATTAATGTCCGTCTATTTTAGCTTTTAAGCTTTTATCTTAGCATCAGCTCTGCATGGAAATAATAAAACAAAAATACTATACAGAAAGTAGAAAACCAATAGCAAAAGGACAAAAGTAAATCCCTTATCAGTTATTATTTCAAATGTAAATGAATTAAATTCTTTAATCAAAGACAGAATGGCAGAATTAAGTCTAAAATGATCCACACACATATATTCAGTTTGAATATCCTTTAGACACAAACAGGTTGAAAGTGAATGAATGAAAAATGTATTCCATGCAAACAGAAACCAAAAAAGAGCGGTGGTCATCATACTTGTATCAGAAAAAACAGACATTAAATTAAAAAGGTTGTAAGAGACAAAGAAAGGAATTATATGTTAATACAAGATTCAAAACGGAAGATGTAACAATTATAAACATTTACACACCTAATAGCAAATGATCTGGCTGGGTGTGGTGGCTCACGCCTCTAATCCCAGCACTTGTAGGGGCAGAGGCAGGAAGATCACAAGGTCAGGAGTTCCAGACCAGCCTGGCCAACATGGCGAAACTCTGTCTCTACTAAAAATACAAAAATTAGCCGGGCGTGGGGGCGGGCACCTGTAATGCCAGCGACTTGGGAGGCTGAGGCAGGAGAATCGCTTGAACCAGGGAGGCAGAGGTTGCCGTGAGCCGAGACCACACCATTACACTCTAGCCTGGGTGACAAGAATAAAACTCTGTCTCAAAAAAAAAAAAAATCAAAATTCATGAACCAAAATTTGACAAAATAGAAGAGAGAAATAGACAATAGACAATAACAGATGGATTTTTTTTTTTTTTTTTTTGAGACAGAGTTTTGGTCTTGTTGCCCAGGCTAGAGTGCAGTGGCATAATCTTGGCTCAATGCAATCTCCGCCTCCTGGGTTGAAGTGATTCTCCAAACTCAGCCTCCCAAGTAGCTGGGATTACAGGCACCCACCACCATGCCCGGCTAATTTTTGTATTTTTAGAAGAGATGGGGTTTCGGCCAGGCACAGTGGCTCACTCCTGTAATCCCAGCACTTTGGGAGGCTGAGGCAGGCGGATCACGAGGTCAGGAGATCAAGACCATCCTGGCTAACACTGTGAAACCCTGTCTCTACTAAAAATATAAAAAATTAGCCGGGCGTGGTGGTGGGCGCCAATAGTCCCAGCTACTCGGGAGGCTGAGGCAGGAGAATGGCGTGAACCCGGGAGGTGGAGCTTGCAGTGAGCCGAGATCGTGCCACTGCATTCCAGCCTGGGCGACAGAGCGAGAGAGACTCCGTCTCAAAAAGAAAAAAAAAAAAAAAAAAAAAGAGATGGGGTTTTGCCACATTGTCGATCTCAAACTCCTCACCTCAGGTGATCCACCCACCTCGGCATCCCAAAGTACTGGGATTACAGGCTTGAGCCACCGCGCCTGACCACCTCCCTCTATAATCTTACTTCTGCCCTCAGATAGAAACAGAAACAAAATTTTCAGATGAATTTATAGATAACCAGTATGTATTTATGTTAACAAAATATATGTTTTATATATATTTTACACTACATTTACCACGCCAGACACTGTTCAAAGTGCTTTAACTCATGAAAACTCATTTAGTCTTCACAAATCTAAAAAGTAAGTTGAACTATTATTGCCCCATCCCTCCTTTTTTTAACTAGATGAGAAAGGCAGAAAAAGATAACTGCTAAGGTCACACAAGATAGAGGAGGACAGAGCATGGATATGAACTCCTGGAAGCCTGGTTCTAAAGTTAAGCCTTCACCATCACCCTTTATTTTATTCCTCTAACCTGCAGAGGTACACAGACACACATATGTGTATGTACACACATATACACATACATACATATATCAAACTACCTGTAAAAAGTCTGTTATGCATCCTTATAGACCTTTACATATTTTTATGGACAGAAAGAGGGAGAGTAATCTGCTAAATCCAGATGGAACAGACATAGAGCAAGGCTACAAAGCATCTTAGAATGTAACAGGCATGAAAAATATTCTTTGGCTGAAAAATTAGATCATTGATAAACTTGGAACAGTCTCAGTGGAGGAGTAAAGGTGAAAGCCCGATTGCTTCTGAACTCTTTTTTTTTTTCTTTTTTTTTTTTTGAGACCACGGAGTCTCACTGTCACCGAGGCTGGAGTGCAGAGGCACCGTGTCTGCAACCTCTGTCTCCCGGGTTCAAGCAATTCTCCTGCTTCAACCTCCTGAGTAGCTGGGATTACAGGAGCCCACCACCATGCCCGGCTAGTTTTTATATTTTTAGTAGAGATGGGGTGTTACCATGTTGGCCAGGCTGGTCTCGAACTCCTGACCTCAGGTGATCCACCCACCTCTGCCACCCAAAGTGCTGGGATTACAGGCATGAGCCACCGCGCCCAGCCCTGAACTCTTCTTGGAGGGAAGAACAAAATTCTTAGAGCAACTGGTCTAGAAGAATAATTACATCACATCTCTTTAGGTTAATTAGCATCTAGCAGGTGGGCCCCATCCAGTTAAATTATGCTGTATCCTATGAGGTATAGTCAGCCTTGCAGGATTCAGTGCCATATTGATGGGGTTCCCATATTAAGTAATTATTTATTTATTTATTTATTTATTTATTTATTTATTCACTTATTCATTTATTTTTGAGACAGAGTCTTGCTCTGTCGCCCAGGCTGGAGTGCAGTGGCGCTATCTCGGCTCACTGCAACCTCTGCCTCACAGGTTTAAGCAATTCTCCTGCTTCAGCCTCCTGAATAGCTGGGATTACAGGCGCCCACCACCAGGCCTAGCTAATTTTTGTATTTTTAGTAGAGACAGGGTTTCACCATGTTGGCCAGGCTGGTCTCGAACTTCAGACCTCAAGTAATCACCTACCTCGGCCTCCCAAAGTTTTGGGACTACAGTTGTTGAGCCACCATGCCTGGTCTCTTAAGTAATTTTTATTTTTTTAAAATTTTACTTTAAGTTCCGGGATACATGTGCAGAATGTGTAGGTTTGTTACATAGGTATACATGTGCCATGGTGGTTTGCTGCACCTATCAACCTGTTATCTAGGTTTTAAGCCCCGCATGCATTAGGTATTTGTCCTAATACTCTCGTCCCCTCGCCCTCCCACCCCCCAACAGGCCCTCATGTGTTTTGTTCCTCCCTGTGTCCATGTGTTCTCATTGTTCAACTGCCACTTCTGAGTAAGAACATGAGGTGTTTGATTTTCTGTTCCTGTGTTAATTTGCTGAGAATGATGGCTTCCAGCTTCAACTATGTCCCTGCAAAGTACTATGTCCGTCAACTATTTCCCTCATTTTTTTATGGCTGCAGAGTATTCCATGGTGTATATGTTCCACATTTTCATTTTTTTTTCTTTTCTTTTTGAGATGAAGTCTCGCTCTTGTCCTCCAGGCTTGAGTGCGATGGCGCCATCTCGGCTCACTACAACCTCCAGCTCCCAGGTTCAAGCGATTCTCCTGCCACAGTCTCCAGCGTAGCTGGGATTACAGGCGCTTGCCACCATGCCCGGCTAATTTTTGTATTTTTAGTAGAGACAGGGTTTCACCATGTTGGCCAGGCTGGTCTCGAACTCCTGACCTCAGGTGATCCACCTGTCTCAGCCTCCCAAAGTGCTGGGATTACAGGCGTCAGCCACCATGCCCAGCTATGTTCACATTTTCTTTATCCAGTCTATCACTGATGGGCATTTGGATTGGTTCCAAGTCTTTGCTATTGTAAATAGTGCTGCAATAAACATACGTGTGCATGTGTCTTTATAGTAGAATGATTTATAGTCCTTTGGGTATCTTAAATAATTTTTTTTTTTTTTTTTGGTGACAAAGTCTCCCTCTGTCGCCCAGGCTGGAGTGCAGTGGCGCGATCTCAGCCCACTACAACTTCTGCCTCACGCGTTCAAGCAGTTCTTCCCCTGAGTAGCTGGGATTACAGGCAGGCGCCACCACCCCGGCTAATTTTTGTATTTTTAGTAGACATGGGGTTTCACCATGTTGGTCAGGCTGGTCTCGAACTCCTGACCTTGTTATCCGCCCACCTCGGCCTCCCAAAGTGCTGGGATTACAAGCGTGATTTTTAATGCCACGTACTGTGACAGGCAAACAAACCACCCTGCTGGCTGCATAGTTTCAGTTTAAATAGCATAATATACAGGGTGGGTGCAGTGGCTCACACCTTTAAGTAATCCCAGCATTTTGGGAGCCCGAGGCGGGTGGATCGCTTGAGCCCAGGAGTTTGAGATCAGCCGGGCCAACACAGTGAAACCCCGTCTGTACCGAAAACACAAAAATTTAGCCGGGCGTGGGTGGCACGCGACTGTAATCCCAGCTACTCAGTAGGCTGAGGCGGGAGAACTGCTTGAACCAGGGAGGCTGAACCCGGGAGGCGGAGCTTGCAGTGAGCCAAAATGGCGCCACTGCACTCCAGCCTGAGTGAAAATAACAAATAAATAAATAAATACCATGCACTCATCTCACTGCAAAGTAATATGGGGGAAGCTGCTGTCACTGTTATTTCTTTTCCTTTCTTTTTCAGGAGACTCTGGAATTTCAAAAGGTTTACGAACCAGCACTTTGCTTTATCGGTTCATTGTCTAGGTCACACCTCTAGTCAACTGTCCACCTTTCTAGGATATTAAAGGCATCAACGGGTCTTTATTCCACAATTCAAATCTTATTACTTGATGTTTAAAATGCTTCACTGGCTTTTCTTTGCATTTGATAAAAACCAAAATCCTCAATTCTGCCTAAAGGGCCTTGCAGCATTCATTCTCGCCTATCTCATCAGCCTCACAAAGCCATTTTCCATATTTTATACTTCTTGCAATTTCCCACGTTGTAGTGCCAACCAAATCTTCAGTTCCTCTTGTACCAAGTTTTAAAAAATTATCATTTCTAGGCCGGGCGCGGTGGCTCACGCCTGTAATCCTAGCACTTTGGGAGGCCAAGGCGGGCGGATCACGAGGTCAGGAGATCGAGACCATCCTGGCTAACACGGTGAAACCCCGTCTTGTAAAATACCCTCGTTTGTAAAAATACAAAAAATTAGCCGGGCGTGGTGGTGGGCACCTGTAGTCCCAGCTACTCTGGAGGCTGAGGCAGGAGAATGGCGTGAATCCGGGAGGCGGAGCTTGCAGTGAGCCGAGATCACGCAATGCACTCCACCAACCTGGGCCACAGAGCGAGACTCCGTCTCAAAGAAAAAAAAAAAAAAAAAGATAATTTCTGGCTGGGTGCGGTGGCTCACGCCTGTAATCCTGGCACTTTGGGAGGCCGAGGCGGGCAGATTGCCTGATCTCAGGAGTTCGAGTCCAGCCTGGGCAACATGGTGAAACCCCGTCTCTACTAAAGTACAACAAAAAATTAGCCGGGCGTGGCAGCGTGCGCCTATAGACCCAGCTACTCGGGAGACAAGAGGCAGGAGAATTGCTTGAAGCTGGGAGGCGGAGGTTGCAGAGCCAAGATCGCGCCACTGCACTCCAGCCTGGGCGAAAGAGAGAGATTCCGTCTCTTATTTAAAAAAAAAAAAAATCATTTCTAAAATATTTTGTAGAGGCTGAGTCTGGCTATGTTACCTAGGCTTGTCCTGAACTCCTGGCCTCAAGCGATCCTCCCACCTTTGCCTCTGAAAGTGATTGTATTACAGGTGTGTGTGAGCCACTATGCCCGGCCTGTACTAAATTCTTTAAACTTGAGAGGCTCCACATTAGCTCTTCTTCCAGCCTTGAAGACTTTGACAGTGGAATTGATCCAACGAATGCCTCTTCATCCCTCAAATTCCGCCTGAAATGTCACTTCCTCAGGTGGGACACAATCCCACAGGGTGGGAGAGATCCACCCACTCACCCACTGTGCTGCAAACTAATCCAAAGGGGCTTCTATTCCTCTTTCAAGCATAGAGAGTGCTCAACGACTCCACCCTGCGACCCCAGGCTATGGGAAGAAGTTGACCCTGCAAAGCTCTCCACTCCCTCACCATCTGGGAGGGGACGCTGTGCTGTTGAAGCTTTTAAAACCAACTTGCAGACTTACTTGGACCCTCAAGTTTACTCATATAAATAAAAAATGATAAGAATCCGAAAAGACAGCCAGGAGAATTAAATGCCAGTTGGGGCCAACAGAGCCCTGATCACGGAAGAGGGCGCCCCCAGCTCTCAATCTTCACACAATCCCGGCACCCAGGGTCACAGAGCATGCGCAGTCCCTTGCCGCTCACTTCCGGGTGGAACGGCCAACCACCGCGCAGGCTGAACCCCAGGCAGGAAGCCTTGCGCACTTGGTGGGGTTGGTGTTTGAGTCCTTCCTCGCGGGGGCTCGGTGGGTCCTGAGTGTTCTCCGGCCGGGTTTACTGATCCGTCTGCTCCAGGTGAGCTGGGAAGGCCGCAGGAAACGCCCAGAAGGGCCTCGCCGGGAGGCTTAACTGGACAGGGGCTTCTTGAACATTCTCTGTGCCTAAACCTCCGGGTCGCTGCCTGCCCACGACTGAATTTCCTTAGTCTCTGGCGTAGCTCTTGTGAAAAATTCAGGATTGTAGAGTTAGAATGGGGGTGTTGGGCCTGCGTCAATTAAGCTTTAAATGTTATGATCTGAATTAGGGTTTATGAAGTGGCTATGTTATCTTCAAAGAGTTAATGTACGTGTTTGGGAGTGGGGGTTGGGGAGCTAAGGGAGCGAAGTGGTAGCTGCCAGTTGAGAACCCACCAGCCTAGGTCGTCTGCACCCTCGACCTATGTAACCATCCTTTAATCCTCACAAGGGTTTTACAGGTACGAATTATCATTTCAGCTTTGTAGATGAGGCGCTTTAGGTGCAGGCATGTTAAGAATCAGCCAGTATGATGATGGTTGAAACTGAGAGCTTGGAATCTACAGCTTTTACAGGTTTTATTTATTCCTCAAACAAGCTAGAGACATATTCCCACCAAGAAGCTTGCTGCCTGGTGAGGGGTTTTCACAGTTAGGTAAAGAATTGCAGAGTAGCAGTAAAATCACATAACTGTGATATGTGACATGATGGGAGCTAGGCAAAAAACTTGGACTAGATCTTAATGGATCTTTTTGCTTTGTTTTCCTTAAAGCATAGGCTTACAAAGTACAGTCCGCAGGCCAGCAGCATCATCTGGGAACTTAGGAAAAAAACAGCCCTACTGAATCAGAAACTGGGGATGTGGCCCAGGCAATCTTTTACCAAGACCTCCAGGTGATTATAATACAAGGTAAGATTTGAGAACTGCTTCCATAAAGTAATAAAAGACCAGTGGAATGTTTTCAGTTGAAATATGAAAGGATTCTGTTTGTATTTGAAAAGGTCAATTTAGCTACAGACTTAAGAAATTGGGCACCATTGTGTATCTAGGAGAGAGACATAAGTGGTTTAAACTAGGGTAGTGACCGTGCTTACAGAGCTGTTCTGTTCACTTAATGTCCTGATTTTAAATAGTAGAGAAGATTGCTTTAGGTGTATGCTTGGGGAAAGGAGGTCACAATGATACCTGGAGTGAGTCCTCTTGTGTCTCTTGTGAAGGGGTGGCCTGCCCCTCCACACCTGTGGGTATTTCTAGTCGGGTGGGATGAGAGACTGAGAAAAGAAGTAAGACACAGAGACAAAGTATAGAGAAACAACAGTGGGCCCAGGGGACCGGCGCTCAGCATACCAAGGACCGGCGCCGGCCTCTGAGTTCCCTCAGTTTTTATTGATTATTATTTTCATTATTTCAGCAAAAAGGAATGTAGTAGGAGAGCAGGGTGATAAATAAGGAGAAGGTCAGCAACAAACACGTGAGCAATAGAGTCTATGTCGTAATTAAGTTCAAGGGAAAGTACTATGACTGGACGTGCACGTAAGCCAGATTTATGTTTCTCTCCACCCAGACGTCTCAGCGGAGTAAAGAATAACAAGTCAGCATTACTGCAAACATGTCTCGCCTCCCACCGTAGGGCGGTTTTTCTCCTATCTCAGAATTGAACAAATGTACAATCAGGTTTTATACTGAGACATTCAGTTCCCAGGGGCAGGCAGGAGACAGTTGCCTTCCTCCATCTCAACTGCAAGAGGCTTTCCTCTTTTACTGATCCACCTCAGCACAGACCCTTTACGCGTGTCGGGCTAGGGGACAGTCAGGTCTTTCTCATCCCATGAGGCCATATTTCAGACTATCACATGGGGAGAAACCTTGGACAATACCCCGCTTTCAAGGGCAGAGGTCCCTGTGGCTTTCCGCAGTGCATTGTGCCCCTGGTTTATTGAGAATAGAGAATAGTGATGACTTTTACCAAGTATACTCCTTGTAAACATTTTGTTAACAAGGCACATCCTGCACAGCCCTAGATCCCTTAAACCTTGATTTTATACAACACATGTTTTTGTGAGCTCCAGGTTGAGTCAAAGTGGCTGGGGCAAAGCTACAAATTAACAACATTTCAGCAAAGCAATTGTTTAAAGTACAGGTCTTTTTCAAAATAGAGTCTCTTATGTCTTCCCTTTCTACATAGACACAGTGACAGTCTGATCTCTCTTTTCCCTGCACTTTGCTAGAGTCCTTTTTTGTACATGTTTTCTTAAAAGTAGATTTTTTCTTCTGATTTTACCATTTTTTTCAATGATGCTCTGCAGTTTACTAACTATGTGACATTGGGCAAGATTCTTGTTTTTTTTTTTTAAGATGGAGTTTTCCTCTTGTTGCCCAGGCTGGAGTGCAGTGGCGCCATCTCAGCTCACTGCAACCTCTGCCCCCTGGTTTGAGCCATTCTCCTGCCTTAGCTTCCCGAGTAGCTGGGACTACAGACGCGCCACCATGCCCGGCTAATTTATGCATTTTTAGTAGAGACAGAGTTTCACCATCTTGTCCAGGCTGGTCTCAAACACTTGACCTAAGGTGATCTGCCTGTCTTGGCCTCCCAAAGTGCTGGGATTACAAGTGTGAGCCACCGCGGGTGGCTGGGCAAGATTCTTAAAACTTTTTCAGGCTCAATTTTTCCAATCTCTGAGCACCCTATGTAACCTCACTCCCATTCCCATGCGCTTTCTAACTTTCTTGTTCTGCTCAATAGTACCCATTTGAAAGTATTAAGCAAGTATTGGGAGTTACCATAGCCACACTTAGTGTGGGCAGGTGGGAAGAGTGGTTTGCAAGAGACAGTATTCTTGTTATTTCTTTTCTTTTCCTTTTGTAGAGATGGGATTTTGCCATGTTGCTCAGGCTGGTCTTGAACTCTTGGGCTCAAGCGATCCACCCAGCTTGGCCTCCCAAAGTTCTGGGATTACAGCCCTGAAGCCACCACTCGCGGCCATTATTCTATGTTTTCTGTAGTGTTGTGTTAGAATTTTTCACAAGTTAAATGTACTCTCATCCCTGGATATACAGTATACACAGGGCATTGGTTCCAGGGCACCTGAAGATACCAAAATCCATGAATGCTCAAGACCAGTGGATGCAGGTTCTGCATCCCAGGAATACTGTATTTTCGATTCTATCTGAAGTTAATTGCGTTAGTGGATGCTGAACTTGCCGATATGGAGGGCTATTTAAAATAAAGGATGTATTTTGAAATTCTAAAACTTCTGTCTTACTCCAAAGTTAGTAAGGAAAATTTTCTGAAGCACACCACTACTATAGTGAGTCTTTGGAAGTTACTGCCTTTACTAATCATTTCAGGAGTAGCAACCTTATAAGACATAACAGCTTTTAGGTGAAATGTCAATGTGCTTCTTTTTTGAGACAGAGCCTTGCTCTGTTGCCCAGGCTGGAGTGCAGTGGCACAATCTCTACTCACTGCAACCTCTGCCTCCAGGGTTCAAGCAATTCTCCTGCTGCAGCCTTCCAAGTAGCTGGAATTACTGGCATGCGCCACCACTGCCAGCTAATTTTTGTATTTTCAGGAGAGACAAGGTTTTACCATGTTGGCCAGGCTGGTTCTCGAACTGCTGACCTCAAGTGATTCACTGCCTTGGCCTCCCAAAGTGCTGGGATTACAGGTATGAGCCACCACGCCTGGCCCAATGTGCTTTATATGCAAGTAAATATAGGTTATCTCTATATATGTATGTATTACATATAATAGATAAACTATAATGTGCTATAATAGAAGTATGTGGATTCAGCTAAATTTGTATGACCTCTTGAGAGATTTTCTGAGATAGTCCTATAATACTTTTTATTATACATGTGTTAAATGCCAAGGACTGTGACAGGTGTCTTACATAATTTATTCGTTTATGCTTAAAATCTGAGAGAGTATTATTTCCTACTTTCTGAAAAGTGAAACTCAGAGAAATTAACTTGACCGAGTACCTGTAGCTAGCTAAGTGTTAGAGTTGGATGAAAACCCAATTCTGTTAGGTATTGTTAGCTCTCAGTTTGTATTTTATCTGTTTTCTCCATTATAGTGTTGGATCAGTAAGCCCATTTTTCCCTGTTAAAATATTTGGGATACATTATTAAATATGAACAACTGAGCATATCAAATATGAAAAATGTAAGGTGGTTTGATATATAGAGGGATGTATAGGATGCTGTGGGAGTGTAAAGAAGGAGCAGTACAACTTAGTGATTGAGTATCATGCCAGTGGTTATGCCAATTAGCGTAATGTTAGATAAGCATGTTCAAATTCTTGTAGACTCCGCTTTTACAGCTCTAGGCTTTTATAGCTCTAATTGAGGATAATATCTCCTAACTTACGGAGTTGTTCTGATGGTTTAATTGAACCTGTGACTATATGGAAGATCCTTAGCATAGTGCCTGACATATAATAAATTATCCTTGAGAACAGGTGTCTTGGGCTGAGTCTCTAGAAGGACCAAAACTTAGTCCTAGGGAAGAAGTGAGGGTAGGGTAAGCAGAAAGTGGTTTGTGCAGAAGAGGGAAAGCATGATACCTATGTTTGTTTGTTTGTTTTCGTTAAGTACTTTAGGAGACTGTAGCCAGATGAAGATAATGAAATATGAAGGGTTCTGAATGGCGAGCTAAGGGTGAAAAACTTTGTCCTGATTTGTGGGGAGTTATAAACAGATTGTTATGAGGGGAAACAACATTTAATTTGTTTAAAAAGTGAAGGCCTGAGGGACAAGTTAAATGATATCAAGAAGCAATAGGCATGTCGGGCGCGGTGGCTCATGCCTGTAATCCCAGCACTTTGGGAGGCCAAGGTGGGCCGATCACTTGCGGTCCAGAGTTCAAGACCAGCCTGGACATCATGGCGAAACCCTGTCTCCACTAAAGTTACAAAACTTAGCCAGGTGTGGTGATGCATGCCTGTAGGCCCAGCTACTCAGGAGGCTGAGGCAGGAGAATCACTTGAACCCGGGAGATGGAGGCTGCAGTGAGCCAAGATTGCACCACTGCACTCAAGCCTGGGCCACAGAACCTAGGCAATAGGCAAATCTTGAATTTGGGGTAGTCTAGGACAAAGGTGGAGGCAGGGAACATTATTCTAGATTGAAAAAGATTTAAAAGAACTAATAAGCAAATACAATACATGACTCTTGTTTGGATCCAGATTCTAATACATCTAACAGAAAGCTCCTTTGGTCAGGAAGAATTAGCTACCATTTACATGATATTCTTATAAGAAAAAGAGGTTGTTATACTTCCCATTTTACAGGTCAAAGAAATGCGATTCAAAAAAAGACACATTGATTTTCTAAAGATACACAGTCAATAGTTGAGCCAGGCTTCAAACCTGGTGTCCTCTCAATAATGTTAGAGCTTACCTTGTAAAATACTGCTTCCTGTAGCATGTTGCTGTGATAGCTTTTGCTTGTGCAGTCCTAGGACACTGAGTTAAAACTTTAAGTTTGGAAATAATTGATAAATGGTGACTTTCTAGGGCTACTGCATATTTTCCTATTCTGCTAGTCTAAAGAGAATGTATAGTAAAAGAACTTGCTAGGTCACCAAGACAGAGCCAATTTCACATGTCAAAACCATGCATATAGTATTACTCTCACTGTCGTTGGGTTATGAGGAAAGCAAGAGGAAGAAGAAGAGTTGAGAAAGTGTCTAGGGAAAGAAGGTGAAGGGGAAAAAATATGTATTGATGGATAGGTGGCTTGCAAGCTTTGATGGAGGAATTTGACTTGCTTAAAATCGGGTACCTGTGGGTGTCTTTCTGAAAGCAAGCCAGGAAGTTTTTCTGCCTCAGTTTTGTTTTGAAAGTGGCAAACTTACAGAAAGATTGAAAGGGTATGCATCCTTATACTTTTTCCCTGGATTCACCCCTGTTGTTAACTTTTTGCTGCATTCATGTTTTCTCTATTTATACTTTCTTTTTTTTTTTTTTTTTTTTTTGAGACACAGTTTCCCTCTATCACCCAGACTGGAGTACGATGGTGCGATCTCCGCTCACCACAACCTCCTCTTCTCGGGTTCAAGCGATTCTCGTGCCTTAGCCTCCTGAGTAGCTGGGATTATAGGCATGTGCCACCACACCCTGCTAATTCTGTACTTTTAGTAGAGACGGGGTTTCTCCATGTTATTCAGGCTGGTCTAGAACACCTGACCTCAGGTGATCTGCCCACCTTGGCCTCCCAAAGTGCTGGGATTACAGGCGTGAGCCACCGCACTCAGCTACACATTTTTTTAATTATTGAACCTTCTGAAAGTTTCAGGCTTCCAGATGGCTTCCCACTGTGCATCAGTATATATATATATCTCCTAACAACAAGGGCATTTTACTTCTTACTGTGATAATTTTATTGTGCTCAATTTAACACTGGTACAACATTATGTGATATACAGTCCATACTAAGAATCTCACATTTATTTGTTCCCCATTTTTTTTTTTGAGAGGGGAGATAGAGTTTTGCTGTGTCGCTGGGGCTGGAGTGCTGTGCTGCAATCTCAGCTCACTGCCACATCTGCCTCCTGGGTTCCAGTGGTTCTCCTGCCTCAGCCTCCCAAGCAGCTGGGATTACAGGCACATGCCACCATACCCAGCTAATTTTTTGTATCTTTAGTAGAGATGGGGTATCACCATGTTGGCCAGGCTGGTCTTGAACTCCTGGCCTCAAGGGAGCTGAGTGCCTTGGCCCCCCAAAGTGCTGGGGTTACAGGTGTGAGCCACCACACCCAGCCTGTTCCCAGCATTTTTTGGTTTTGTTTTGTTTTTATTTCAAGATCTCAGATTCAATCAGGGGTCACACATTGTATTTGTCATGTTTCTTTCCTCTCCTTAAATGTAGAAACCTTTTTTTATGCTTGTTTTTCCTGACATTGACATTTTTGAAGAATGCATACCAGTTGTCTTGTAAGAATGCTCCACAATCTGAATTAGAGTAATTTTCTATAATGGTTAGCTTGAATGGCAATATTTTTGGAAAGAATATTATATAGGCAATGTTGTATACTTGCCATAGCATCCTATCAGGAAGCACATAAGTTTGTCCCATATTTTTTAGTTTTTTTTTTTTAAATAAGTAATGTATGGGGTGAATCTCTGCAATATGAATATCTTGTTTTTCCAAGAACTTCCACCCCATGATTTTAGCATTCATTGATGATTCTTGTGTGAACATTTAATACATTTGTGATTATGGAATCAGATTTTTAACGTGGTGTCTTTTCTTACTCATAGGAAGGAGTCCCTATCTTGGACCTGAGGCTGCTTTCTTGAAGAAAACTTGACTTTATTTCATTTAGTGGGAAGAGCAGCAGCCCAGCTATTAAGTTCTAGTATGCAATAGGCTGCAGGCTGTGAAGTGTTTGTGGCAGTAGACTCTGAAGCTAAGGAGCTGAGGGCTTAACAAGTTTCTAGAAGCTGCCATCAACATGCCAAGTCAGTAAAACTTGAAAGCTGGTCAGATTTCAAGGTCTCGGGAGGATATGCAATGCGTACTGGGTCTTGAGCTCTAGAGAGCTAGGCCTTGCTAAAATAAAAGAATTACCTTACCTACCATCTTTGTTCAAGGCTCAATGGAATTTGTGACGGCCCTGGCTGACCTCCGAGCAGAGGCTAGCTGTCCCATCTGTCTGGACTATTTGAAAGACCCAGTGACCATCAGCTGTGGGCATAACTTCTGTCTCTCCTGCATCATTATGTCCTGGAAGGATCTACATGATAGTTTCCCCTGCCCCTTTTGCCACTTTTGCTGTCCAGAAAGGAAATTTATAAGCAATCCCCAGCTGGGTAGTTTGACTGAAATTGCTAAGCAACTCCAGATAAGAAGCAAGAAGAGGAAGAGGCAGGAAGAGAAGCATTTGTGTAAGAAGCATAATCAGGTTTTGACTTTCTTCTGTCAGAAAGACCTAGAGCTTTTATGTCCAATGTGCAGTTTGTCCACTGATCACCAGCATCACTGTGTTTGGCCCATAAAGAAGGCTGCCTCCTATCATAGGAAAAAACTGGAGGAATACAACGCACCGTGGAAGGAGAGAGTGGAACTAATTGAAAAAGTCGTAACTATGCAAACCAGAAAATCACTGGAACTGAAGAAAAAGGTAAAACATAGGGCAGAAGAAGTCAAGTCTGAATTTGAGCAACTTAGGTTATTTCTCCAGAATGAGCAAGAGACTGTTCTTAGGCAATTACAAGATGAAGAGATGGATATTTTAGCACAACTAAATGAAAGCCTAACAAAATTTTCAGATTATACCTCCTCATTAAAATATCTACTAAAGGAGATAGAGAGCATATATGTGAAGTCAGAACTGGAATTATTGGCAAATGTTAAGGATATCTATCACAGATATAAGAATTTAAAATTCCCTGAGCTGTTCTTATTCAAATTAAAAGAATATGGTTACCATCTGCCTCCACAATATTCTGGCCTAGACAAAATTATCAAGCGATTTCAAGTAGATGTAATTCTAGATCCTGAAACAGCACATCGTAAACTTATAGTCTCAGAAGATAGAAAAACTGTGCACTATGGAAATACAGCACAAAATGTACCTCATAACCCAAGAAGATTTTATCTCCTCCCAGCTGTTCTGGGTTCTAAGGGATATAGTTGTGGCAGGCAGTACTGGGAAGTAGAAGTGAAAGACAAGCCTGAATGGATTCTTGGTGTCTGTAATGACTGTCTTCCCAGACGGAGGAAGAATCAACCAATTTTAGCACAGGATGGATTATGGGGAATTTGGCGATCTAGTCAAAATAATTATATTGTATTGGGCCATAAGGAAATTATTCTGCTGCCACAAGTAATACCTAGTAAGATTGGCATTTTTTTAGACTATGAAATGAATGAACTTTCCTTTTATAATTTGAATGATAGATCTCTTCTCTATACTTTTAATGATAATTTTACAGGAGCACTTTGGCCTTATTTTTATACTGGAACTGACTCAAAACCCCTTAAAATTTCTACAGTAACAGATCCTGAATGAACTATTAGAAGACTCAGTTTCTTTCACTTAGTAGACATAACTGAGCCAGTGAATCTAGTTTTGGCTATTCTGTATTTTGTGCAGTTTTTCCCATAAAACAATATTTTTTATCTCAGTTTCAGCAACTTCCAAAAAATGTATTATGGGACCTACTTTATATTAAATTATGGGGTCAGTGACAAAGTACTTTAGAAATTCTACAGTAAAATACTTGAAAAATATATTACTGAAGAAATGTATTATGTAAGAAAATCTATTACTTTTGTAATTGCCAATAAAAGTCCAATTATTTTTTTTCTGTATTACATACTTTTCCTTTAAGAAAGATTAAGTCTTTATTAAAGGCATTCATCATTACTCTTGGACTACCTGCTATGTAAATACAGCCTCTTTTCTATTTCTTTTCTTCTTTTCTTTTTCCTCTTCTCACCTCTCCTCCCCTTTTTTCTTTGCCCAGGCTGGAGTGCAATGGCGAGGATCTCAGCTCACTGCAACCTCTCCCAGGTTCAAGCAATTCTTCAGCCTTAGCCTCCCAAGTAGCTGGAATTACAGGTGTGTACCACCACGCCCAGCTAATTTTTGTATTTTTAATAGAGACGGGGTTTTACCATGTTGGTCAGGCTGGTGTGACCTCCAGTGATTTGCCTGCCTCGGCCTCCCAAAGTGCTGGGATTACTGGTGTGAGCCACCACACCCAGCCGGGTAGCTACTTTCAACCTTTTTTTTTTTTAATTAAACTTTTTGTTTTTCTATTTTGCCCAGCGTGGTGTTGAACGTGTGGCCTCAAGCAATTCTCCTGCCTTAGCCTCTCAAAGCACTGGGGTTACAGGCATGAACCACCATGCCCAGTGCCACTTTCACCTTTCATCTGTTTACCTCCGTATTTCTAAGTAACTTACTTTATTTTTTATTGTGTGTGCCTTTGTCAGTATTGCCTTAGTCGTATAGAAAATGAGATGGCATTCTTACATCCTCTGCCACACACACACATACTGTACACACACAACCGGTGGATAATCTGTTCTGTTCCCACTGGACAGAGTACCCTCTAGTGCTGTTCAGCTACTGTCCTTCACTTCACTTTGGGAACTGATCTCTAGTCTCAGAATCCATCTTAACTTAGTTCCATCTTTTCCTCCTTAGGTTTATTCTGTTAATTCAGGAATTAACATCTTTCAATAGATCACAGATGGGTGACATTTGAAAAACTTGTGTCAACAAAAAAGACTAGAGCTTTTGATGGGATTATGTTATATCTTTTTAGATTAATATGGAGAAAATTAACAACATGTCAGCTGGTAGACATAACAGTGAATCTATTCAATGAATTTTTACATAATTGTCTCTGAAATTTGTAGTTTTTAGTGTACGTGTATTTAACATCTTTTGTCAGCTTTGTCCTTAAGTATTCAATTTTTTATGTTATTTCAATTCTAATTGTTCATTACTAGTATACAGAAAACTAATTTTTGAATATTAATCTTATTTCCTATAGCTTGCTAAACTTATTTTTAGTAGCTCTTGTTTAGATTCCATTGGAGTTTCCGGAGAGATAGTCATGTCATGGGCAGGTAAAGACATCTGTATCTCTTCCTGTGTAATATAGATCATTTTTCTTTTTCTTCTTGACATAGAGTCTTGCTCTGTCACCCACACTGTAGTGCAGTGGCATTGTCTCGTCTCACTGCAACCTCCGCCTCCTGGGTTCAAGCAGTTCTGGAGCCTCAGCACCGCACCCTCTCCACCCCAAGTAGCTGGGATTACAGGTGCCTGCCACCATGCCCGGCTAATTTTTGTATTTTTAGTAGAGATGGGGTTTCATCATGTTGGCCAGGCTGGTCTGGATCTCCTGAACTCAGGTGATCCACCCACTCCGGCCTCCCAAAGTGCTGGAATTACAGACATGAGCCACTGCACCCAGCCCCAAAGCACAATTTTTAAAAATCTAGGTTTAATGTTTGAATTATTGTTCACAAAATTTATTTGAATTACAACTATTGCTTTATAACCACTTTTGCCAGCTTTTTAGAGGCAGTCACTTTGAATTCCTCAGCTCTTTTGGTATTTACTTTTATAGTCACTAAATCACATTGCAATAATTCCTCTGGATTTTTCAGTTTGAAGTATTATGATGTCCCACTTTGGGAGACAAGAATTTGGAACAGCCTTCACCTTGTGGCCCTCTTCTAATAGAATTTCTCATTATTATTTTAGAATATTTTCTCACATTTATTTTGATTATCTCAATACCATTCATTTCTGAGCCATGTATTGTCAAGTGATTGCCTTTTTGCTTTTTCTATAACAGTTTCCTCTAGTTAATACTTATCTTCAATATGCTTTGTATTCCATGTTCTTCTTCTTCTTAATTCATTCCCAAACTGTCCCCTGCAGTTGTCTAGTTTTCTGAATTCATTTAAAGGCATCTGGCTTTATACCATTTTCATCTTGCAGAATACTGTCAAGGAACCCTCTCATCTGCAACACAGGCACATTTGTTCACTAAGCCAGTGGCTCAGATATCTTGGGGATATTCTTGGCATCTCTTGCATTGTTTTACCTGTCTTTATGTTTTTCCATTTGGAACTTGGTTTCTTGTTTGATTTGAGCACAGCCTTCAGTAGCTTTCTAGTAAGTTTCATGGGAAATAAAGTTTTTGAGACCTGTGTATCTGAAAATGTCTTTAGTCTATCCTGATGTTTAACCAGAAGTTTATCAGGGCCTGGAATTATACTTTTAAAACAATTTACTCTTACGTATTTTTAACCTTTTAAATTGGGAAATATATTGTTATGATATTAACAATGTGTAATGAAACACATTAAGGCCGGCCGCAGTGTCTCACACCTGTAATCCCAACATTTTGGGAGGCTGAGGCAGGCAGATCATGAGGTCAGGAGTTTGAGACCATCCTGGCTAACACAGTGAAACCCTGTCTCTACTAAAAATTCAAAAAATTAGCCAGGCTTGGTGGCATGCACCTGTAGTCCCAGCTACTCGGGAGGCTGAGGCAGGAGAATCACTTGAACCCAGGAGGCAGAAGGTGCAGTGAGCCAAGATCGCGCCACTGCACTCCAGCCTGGGTATCATCTCAAAAAAAAAAAAAAAAAAAAAAAAAAGCATAGGCAGAATTCTATAAGCATGAGATTTAATCAATACATTACATAGATTTGGTCATGAACTCGCACCCAAGGTCAGCTGGCGTTATAATGGATAAATTCAAGCTCCAGGTGCTATTGTAAAGCTTCAGTTTAAGTTTTTTTTGTCTTTTTTGAGATGGAGGCTCACTCTGTTGTCCAGGCTGGAGTGCAGTGGTGCAATCTCAGCTCACTGCAGCCTCCTTCTCCCGGATTCAAGCGACTCTCATGCCTTAGCCTCTGGAATAGCTGGAATTACAGACTTGCGTCACCGCGCCCGGTCAATTTTTGTATTTTTAGTAGAGACGGGGTTTCACCATGTTGGCCAGGCTGGTCTCAAACTTCTGATCTCAAGTGATCCCACCCACCTCAGCCTCCCAATGTGCTGGGATTCCAGGTGTGAGCCACTGCGCCCAGCCAGTTATTTTACACCAATTCAGAGAAAATTACACATCTGGTTAAATTACAATAATTAGCAGACATCAAAAATAGGATGACATTGGTGAAATAAGTGTTATTAGAGATACATGGATCAACTGAAAGATTCGAGGATCTATAAACTCAGTGGCTTCTGTGGACAAGAAAACAGTCATAGTTTAAAGACAGAATCATTTCTATAAGTGATAAGGGTTTTGTAAATGAAAAATATATGCTGATGTATTTCCAGCATCCCTACTCTGCACTCCCCTTGCCAGTTTCTGGCTACTTAATATTCCACCACCAACCTTATGTCCCAAGAAATCATCACTATAATATTCTTTTACCCATTTCCCCTACATAATCAGTCTTCTTCCTAATTGTTCCATCCGTTATTCATCACCCAAACTAAGGCACTGAGATGGTGGAAAGAGCATGCATTTGAAATCCCATACTAAGTTGGGCAGTTTGTGGCAGTTAATAATTTATTGCCTCCATTTTTATCTTTTCAAAGAATCAGCTTTGGTTTTGTTGATTTTTCTCTTGTTTCCAATTTTCAATTGTATTGAGTTCTGCTTCAATTTTTATTTTTGTCATTCTGCATGCTTTACATTTAAAAGCTCTCCATCTCCTTTTTTTCTCTAGTTTCTTTCTTTCTTTTTTTTTTTTTTTTGAGGCAGAGTCTCACTCTGTCGCGCAGGCTGGAGTGCAGTGGCAGGATCTTGGCTCACTGCAAGCTTTGCCTCCCGGGTTCATGCCATTCTCCTGCCTCAGCCTCCCAAGTAGCTGGGACTACAGGCACCCGCCACCAAGCCTGGCGAATTTTTGTATTTGTAATAGAGACGGGGTTTCACTGTGTTAGCCAGGATGGTCTCGATCTCCTGACCTCGTGATCAGCCCGCCTCCGCCTCCCAGAGTGCTGAGATTACAGGCATGAGCCACCACGCCTGGCCATTTTTCTCTGGTTTCTTAAGGTAAAGGGTTAAGTTACTGATTTTAGATTTTTTCTAATATATTATAAATTTAATGCTATAAATACTGCTTTAGCTATGTTACACAAACATTGAAATATTGTATTTTTATTTTTATTTTGCTCAAAATATTTAATTTCCCTGAGACTTACTCTTTGACCCAAGGGGTATTTAGAAGTGTACTAGTTTTCACATTTTTTTTGGATTTCCCAGAGATTTTTCTGTAATATCTATTATAATTTTGTATAGTCTGATAATGTAGTTTGTGTGATTTCTTTTTTTTTTTTTGAAACAGAGTTTCACTCTTGTTGCCCAGGCTGGAGTGCAATGGCACAATCTCGGCTTACTGCAACCCCCACCTACTGGGTTCAAGCGATTCTCCCATCTCAGCCGCCCAAATAGCTGGGATTACAGGTGCACACCACCTCGCCTAGCTAATTTTTGTATTTTTAGTAGATACGAGGTTTCTCCATGTTGGCCAGGCTGGTCTCGAACTCCTGACCTCAGGTGATCTGCATGCCTTGGCAGTGGTGGGATTACAGGTGTAGCCACCGTGCCCTGTCATTTGTGTGATTTCTATTCTTTAAATGTGTGAAGGAATGTTCCATAGCCTATGATGTGGTTTATCTTGGTGAGTGTCCCATAGGAGCTTGAAAAGAATGCCTATTTTGAGTTCTCTGTTTTTTGTTTTCACTGGAGACAAGATCTCACTAATGTTGCCCAGGTTGGTCTCAAACTCCTGGCCCCAAGTGATCCACCCACCTTGGACTTCAAAAGTGCTAGGATTAAAACAGGGCCTGACTATATTGCCCAGGCTGGCATTCAGTAGCTATTCATAGGCAGAATCATAGCCCACGGCAGCCCCAAACTCCTACTCTCTGCCTCAGCCTCCTGAATAGCTGGGACTACAGTGCACTTCACCATGCCTGGCTTCTCTGAGTTTAATCAAGCATGTTTTATGATTACATTTTAATCTTTTCTATTAACTTATTTTATACATCTTTTAAAAACATTTTAATGGTTCTCCTAGAGTTTATAGTATATATTTTTAAATAATTTGGGGCCTCCTTTAAATGAAATTATACTGTTTCCCTTTCAGTATAAGAACCTTGTAATAGTATATTCCCAGTTCTCACTGATCCTGTGTGGTCTTGTATTCATATATGGACTACTTTTACATATGGTGGAAAAACACTATATATTACTGTTTTAAACCGCTAGTTATCTTTTAGAGCAATTACCTTTATTTTATTTTTATGCACTTTATTTCTTTGTGTAAACACAAGTTTCTGACATATATAATATTCCTTTGGCCCAAAGTATTTTTTTTTAACATTTCTTGTAGTGTCCGCTTGATGGCAATGAATTCCCTCCATTTTGTTTTTTCTAAGTATTTCGACATTGATTTTGATAAATATGCTAATTGGTTATAGAATTGTGAGTTGGCAGCGTTTTTTTATTTACAGAAGTAACTATTGTCAGGCCGGGCGCAGTGGCTGTAATCCCAGCACTTTGGGAGGCCGAGGCGGGCAGATCACGAGGTCAGGAGATCGAGACCATCCTGGCTTACACGGTGAAACCCCGTCTCTACTAAAAATACAAAAAAAAAAAAAATTAGCCAGGCATGGTGGCAGGCGCCCGTAGTCCCAGCTACTCGGGAGGCTGAGGCAGGAGAATGGCATGAACCCGGGAGGCAAAGCTTGCAGTGAGCCGAGATCGCACCACTGCACTCCAGCCTGGGTGACAGAGCAAGACTGTCTCAAAAAAAAAAAAAAAAAAAAAAAAAAAAGGAAGTAACTATTGTCTCCTTGATTTCATATTTTCTGATGAGAGGTCTGTTGTAATTCTTATCCTCCTTCCTTATTCTCCTTCTTTTCCTCCTTCATGCACTGCAAAACAGTGTTTCACCCACTGACCACATACAGTACAGTGGTCCTATAAGATTATAAAACTATTTTTATGGAACTTTTTCTATGCTTGCCATTGTGTTACAATTGTCTGTAGTATTCAGTACAGTAACATGCTGTACAGGTTTATAGCCTAGAAGCATTTGGCTGTACCATGTAGCTTACAGGTATAATAAGCTACACAACTGCAATCTAGGTTTATGTAAGCATACTTTATGACGTTCACAGAATGATGAAATCATCCTATGATGTACTTCTCAGAACATATTCCTATAGTTAATGTATGCATGGCAGTAATGTATTTTTTTTTTTACTTGGGCTGCCTTCAAAACTGCTTTTGATTTTAATTTTCAGCAGTTTGAATTTGATTGATATACCTATGTTTGGGGATTTGCTATCATTTTTCTTGTTTTGGGGTTTTTTTGGTATGTGTTTTTTTATATTCATCATGATTGGTGGGCTTCTTGGTTCTGGAGTTTTCATGTCTGTAACTAAATTCTTGGCCATTTTTTTTTTCAAGTATTTCTTCTGCTCTTTTTTTATTTTTTAATTTTTATTTATTTTTGCCATCATTTCCTAGTGATGAGATTTCTTCTGAGATTCCTAGTATCCACAAATGACACCATTTGATACTGTCCCATAGTTCTTAGGTTCTCTTTTTTATTCTTTTCACTTCATATTTCAATTTGGGTAATTTGTTTATCTTCAAGTTCACTGATTATTTCCCTAAGTGTGTTAAGGGTACTAATGAGGCCATTGAAGGCATCTTCATTTCTTTTCTGTGGTTTTCATTGCTAGCATTTCCATTTGATTTTATAGTTTCCAACTCTTTGATAAAATTATCTATCTGACCTTGCATGTTGTCTTTATTTTCCGCCAAAGCTTTTAACATATCAATTATCGTTATTTTTCTCTTTCTTTTTTTTTTTTTTTTTTTTTGCCTGAGAGTTCTTATTTTGTGTCATAGCTTAGTCTGGTTCTGATATTTTGTCTCTTCAGAGTGTGGTTTATTGTCCTCTTACATTGTCTTTTTGTGTGCCTTATATTTTGATTTTTGTTTTTTGTTTCTTTTGTAAAAACCAGACATGTATAGGAAAATATATACTGAGGTAAATATATATATACTTTTTTTTGAGGTAGAGTCTTACTCTGCCACCCAGTTTGAGTGCAGTGGCACCATCTTGGCTCACTACGACCTCCGCTTCCTGGTTTCAAGTGATTTTCCTGCCACAGCCTCCCGAATAGCTGGTATTATAGGCATATGTCACCATGCCCAGCTAATTTTTGTATATTCAGTAGAGATGGGTTTTCACCACATTGGTTAGGCTGGTCTTGAATTCCTGACCTCAGGTGATCTGCCTGCCTCAGCCTCCCAAAGTGATGGGATTATGGGCATGAGCCACCACACCCAGCTGGTAAATATTTTTATACTATGTAGATTATATTAGTTTTATAGGGAATACCCTAATATGGTATCACAAACTGGGTAGTTTACATAACATGAAATTTTTTTTCTTTTCTTTTTTTTTTTTTTTTGAGACAGAGTCTTACTCTGTCACCCAGATTGGAGTGCAGGTTGCTCACTACAACCTCCACCCCTCGGGTTCAAGCGAATCTCCTGCCTCAGCTTCCCAAGTAGCTGGGATTACAGGAGCCTGCCACTGTGCCTGGCTATTTTTTTTTCTTTTTTTGTATTTTTAATAGAGATGGAGTTTCATCATCTTGGCAAGGCTGGTCTTGAACTCCTGACCTCGTGATCCACCTACCTCAGCCTCGAAAAGTGATGGGATTACAAGCGTGAACCATCGTGTCCAGCCCATAACAGGAAATTTATTGTCTCACAGTTCTGGAGGCTGGGTCCAAATTATGAGTGTTGGCAGGACTGGTTTGTTCTGAGGGCTGTGATACAGAATTTCTTCCATGCCTCCAGGTTCTGTTGTGTTGCTGCCAATCTTTGGCATTCCTTGGCTAGTAGATGCATCACTCCAATGGCATTCCCCCATGTTTCCTCATATAATTTTCCTCTGTGCATACCTTTGTGTCAAAATTTCATCTTTTTATAAGGACAGCAGTGATACTGGGTTAAGGCCCACCCTAATGAACTCATTTTGACCAATTACCTTCTAAAGACCTAATTTCCAAATAAGGTCACATCTGAAGTACTGGAGTTAGCACTTCAACATACTTTTTTGGGAGAACACAATTCAACCAATAGCAGAGATGAACTTGTTTCCCTTCTGCTAGGCCTGTAGTAAGGGTGTGTTTGTATTAATCGAGCCAGGAGTTAGGCAGTTTGAAGTTTGTTATTGCTATAGTTACCATTAATGCATTAAAGACTTCACACTCCCCTAGTGATATGTCTCTTTCATTTCTCAAACTGGATTCTACTGTTATTTTTACTCAACTCCTGCTAGTGTGGTTTTGGGAGTTGGGGAAGCCTGTGTTCTCTGATGTTCTGATTGAGCATGAGTCATGGGCAGGCACTCTGAACTTTGGTCTCAGGCATGTGTGGCCTTCACAAATGTTCTTCACTCTCCTCCAGATGTAATGCTGGGCCTAGCACACATTCCCACATCTCACAGCACAAAGGGAAATGACTGGCACTTCTTCCAAGTCCCCTTTTTCAGGGAACTACCTGGTGATATGCTCACCAAAAGAAGGGAAGAAAACTAAGAAGGAAAACAAGGGACTCAGACAACAATAGACTTAAAACCTCTGGACATAAGACAGAAGATAAAAGACAATTCTTAGGGTAAGGGAAACATGAAAGGTCTCAGAGGACAGCTGTGCATCATATCACCACATTTCAGTTCATGCTAAGATGATAGAGGGCTTCAGGAGATTGAGCACTACAAAGAAAATGAATATAATCAACAAATTACATGTCGAGTTTAGAGAGGAACTTTAGAGATTAGCAGATATGGGGCTGAAAGAGATAAACAGAAAATGCAGCAAGTAAGAAATCAGGCAATTTTAATCACAGTAAAACAAAATTTGTGTATCAAAGAAATTATAGTACCTAAGTGGCTCAGCTGTGAACAATTATATAGTCATATGAACATATTAATCCAATTATATTATCATATTTGGATATTTGTGGGTAAAGATAAGAGTATGTGCCTGGGTGGTGCGAGAGACCTAAATTCTCAGTTTACCTAATAGAATGTTAATTTAAAATGTCTGACATTAGACATATTACAGTTATGGAGAAATAGCAAGGTCACTGGAATAAATCATGCCTCTGTTTAACAGGAATTTGGTGTAGGATGGCATGACCCAGGAGGTTTTTGTTTTTATATATTAGCCTGTTTTGTTGCTGGACTGAACTAATAGCTCTCTATATAATTTTGATAAAATTCATAATGTGGAAAGCATTGAATTATTGACTGTGTAATACCATCTTTCATCTTAGAATATCAAAAGTACTTTACAATTTATTCCCATTACATCTCTGAAGAGTAGGCATTTCTAATACTGTTTTATTGATAGTTGCTAAAATAATGAAAGAAAAAAACTTTCTTCTGCTTTTAAGTGGCAGACAGAATTCAGAATTGAAGAGCTCCTCTCCTAAATAATACAAAATAGCTTTCAAATAATTCATACTTCATAATCTATTACCGTACAGATTATAAGAGGTTAGAAATCACACTCAGTGTGAAACACAGCCTAAGTAGTTTCATAAAAATATCACTTGAAGAAAAGATATGAGACCTGGCATTCAAGTTATAAGATTAAACCTCATCCCCTTCATTGTTCAGAAAAAATCCTAACATTACTGGGTCTTACTTTTAATAGAACGATTGCCACTCTCTGTAGTGTAATTACTTTGGCAAAGTTATTAGATTTCTGTAGCTGAATACTAAAGCATGAATCCTATTGTGATGGCGTCTTTTTCCATCTCCTGGGAAGACAATTCTAACAAACTATTATATCTATCCGGTTTGATTTTGTCCTCTTTCTCTTCCTCCTGGTAATACCAGCCTTAATCTTTTTTGGCTCATGAGTTTTTGCGGTGTCTTTCCAAATCGCACTGTATTCTATCTTCAGAGATACAAGATTATGACTTGCTGTTTCAGAATCTAGAGTCAGATCTATGTAAAATGAATTAAGAATGTTTTGTCGACCATAATGTTGTGGCAGAAGTCTACAATCATCATCCCTTGTTAAAATGGAAAAGCTCATAAAGTTTTTATCTTAATACCTGTTATTGATACATACCCTAATATCAGTTACTAATTATCTGAGTGAATAGTTTACTCTGCTATCTCACTTATTAGAGCTGTAAATAAGAAAACATGTTCTGAAAGTTTTGTTTTCATCTAGTGTGTGTATCATATCCTCTTCTTTGTATTTTCAGGTTTTCAGAACTGCATCTTACTCATTTTCCGAATAAAGCATAAAGTGCTCAAAATCAGAGTTTAATCTCTTCCTCTAATATTCGACTATCTTCGGTAGCATTCATGTATTTTTAGTTAACGTAACTATTGGTTTAGTTTTGGCTTATTTAAAGCATTTTACACTTGCTGTTTCAGAAGTCAGATGTCCCCTGTGAGCTTCTCTCTTGAGGCAGCCTGCTCTATAGGACAGGTGGGCCCAGCGGGAGCCAGCCCACTGCAGACCCAAACCCTTTAGTCCTTGTCACAAAAAGAGGCTGGGACCTGATGGTGGTTCTCTTCCTGACTTTTCCTGGTGGTCCTTCTGACTTGGAGTGGCCTGGCAATTTCAGTGGCGTGACAGCCGGAATGTTGCCACTAAAATTTCTCTCTGGGCACCATAAGCGGCTGACAGGGCACGCGGAGAAAACGATTCGCTTCTCCCAGGATTGGTGGAGCGACCGCTATTGGACGAGTGTGGTCGTCCCTGGATCTCTGAGCAAAGAGACACTGCCATGGCGGCTGCCGGTCAGCGTATAAGGTCTGTTAGGGAGACCCGAAGCCCTGCACCAGGATCGCAGTTTGGCCGGCCCAGCCCACCCTGCAGGGCTGGCTCTCCAAGCGCTGGGTCCGGGGAGAAGAGGACAGCTGCCCCGCCGCACCGCACATCCTTCCATCCACTGTGGTACATGGCGCTGCCCCCGGTCTCCAACGTCGCGCTGCACCTCCACGGTCTCACCCGGAAGTCGAAGCCCAGAGACGGTGCCGGCCGCACCCAATCACTGCTCTGCCGCTCCGACTTCCGCTACGCACTCGCCCAGCCTCCTGGGAGAAACGCTGCAGTGCTTGGGGCGCTGAGGCTACTTGAGAGCCTAGTGTTCTGTGAGAAGGTTGCATTCTGAAGGAACCTCAGCTGTTTGCTTTGCTCTTCTGCCACCCACCCCTACCTGTGCCGGACTGAGGTCTCTCCCTGCCCCGCCTTAACAGAAGAGAATTCCAGTTGCTGTTTTAATTTATTGAATCTTATTTATAACTGGTTGGAGAAAAATGTGGTTATAATTCCCACTGAACAGCTTATTAAAAGTTACAGTAACACTATGATAATTGAGATATTGTCTTTTTGGGAATAAATAATGAAATTATAAGATGAAATATACAGATGAAATTATAAGATGTCTGGGAATTTACTCCATTGGCAGGAGAAGTTGTTGGGGTTATAAAGATTGTTAATTCAAATGATAGAAATTGGTTTCTTTTTATGTGTAGGTTCTTCATAATGTTCTCTCTACTATTATGGATGTATGAAATACTCCACAATTTAAAAGCTTCCTTTCGTACCCGGCATGGAAGCTCATGCCTGTAATCGCAGCACTTTGGTAGGCTGAGGTGGGCGGATCACATGAGCTCTGGAGTTTGAGACCAGCCAGGCCAACATGGTGAAAACCCGTCTCTACAAAAAATACAAAAATTAGCCGGACATGTTGGCTCGCCCCTGTCGTCTCAGCTACTCCGGAGGCTGAGGTGGGAGAATCACTTGAACCCGGGGAGTTGAGGTTGCAGTGAGCCAGGATGGCTCCACTGCACCCCAGTCTGGACGACAGAACGAGACCTTGTCTCAAAAAAAAAATAAAAGATTTATTTCAAAAGGCTAATCATGTTTCAGCGTTATCAATGCCTCGTTCCAGAAAAGCTCATTTCTCTTATTGTTTTCTTTGAGCCGCCTCCCCGCTTTCAGTCCGCCTCAGGGCTCTCAGATTCTGTCTCCTTTTCTCTTCCTCCTCAGTTGTCCCTAATCTTAATCGATTTTCCATCCTCTACCAATCCTATCTCCTTTCCTGTCAGCACCCTTTGTAATCTCATAAAACTGCCAAATTAGTTTAAATTGGGATTGAGGAAAGAGCGAGACCAGGCATTGTGCTTCCATCTTGGTGTGTGTGTCCTGTGTGTGGATCCCAGGCCTGGTCTCAGATTACCAGAGTCATCTGGGGCTGGTTCCTGATACCCTCTCTTCATCCTTTTGTGGTCACACAAAGACAAGGAAAATCAACCTCAATTTCCCTTTCAGTTTTCTGTAAATATAAACACCAATAAAGACATATCTTCTGGAAAACTTGGTTGTTTTTTTTTTTTTTTTTTGAGACTGAATCTCACTCCGTCACCCAGGCTGGAATGCAGTGGCAAGATCGTCGTAGCTCACTGTAGCCTCAAACTCCTGACCTCAAGCAATCTTCCTGCCTGGGCCTCCCACATTACTCGGGTTGCAGTCTTCAGCCATTGAGCTCAGCCTGGAAAAAATTTTTTAAAACATAGGATTTGGTGTGGCACAGAACTCAATATATTCCAAGAATGGTTAGTATTTCTCATTCTTCTGTTGACTGTTTAATGGTAGATATGCTGATTATGCAGAACAGTTCAGACATAATTAGATGTAATTAGGGCAAAGCAGCATGAGGCCCCTTATGAGAAGTCCAAATCTGTGATTGTCATACAACATACAAAAGAACTTTCTCATATACGATGTCAGAGTAAAGAGTGAACCAAATACGTATATGTGTAGGATATGTGTATGCTACTATAATACCATAATAATTTTTTTTTTTTTTCTGAGATGGAGTCTCCTTCTGTCACCAGGCTGGAGTGCAGTTGCATGATCTTGGCTCACTTCAACCTCCGCCTCCCAGGATCAAGCGATTCTCCTGCCTCTGGCTCCCGAGTAGCTGGGACTACAGGTGCCCTCCACCACGCCCAGCTAATTTCTGCATTTCTAGTACAGACAGGGTTTCACCATGTTGGCCAGATGGTCTCGATCTCTTGACCTTGTGATCTGCCTGCCTTGGCCTCCCAAAGTGCTGGGATTACAGGCGTGAGCCACTGTGATGGGCCAATAAAATTGTAAGTAAATATAAAAAAGCATATTTATATTTTATTTTTTGTAGAGATGGTTGCCCAGGCTGGTCTGGAACTCCTGACCTCAAGCGATCTTCCTGCCTTGACCTCCCAAAGTGCTGGGATTATAGCCATGCTGCCAGCCATGTGTAGGGTATGTATATGTTCCTATACCATAATAAAATTTTAATTACATTTGTAAGGTATGTAATTATGTGTATTTCTGTATAATATGTACATATAAATATGCTAATTAATACAAGAACATATTGAATTATAATCAAATATATATAATTTTAGATGTATATTGAAATGTTTACCTTTCTAAAAATACAAAACTGATGGTTAAAAAATGAAATGCATGAACTCCCCAAGGTTCCTTCCTATGTGGCTACTTTCCTCAGCTTAGGTCCAGCCAAAGGCAGCACGCCCTTTACTGAGTGTGGCTCACCTGTGCCTCCTGGTACAATCCTCACTCAGATATTCTGCTCCCAGTAGAGGGTTAGTGTAGAGTGCGGAGCCTACCTGTATTCATTTGTCAGCAGTTCACTGGGGATTGTCAGCTTTTTCCATCCTTGCAGAGCTGTTTCTTCCTCGATCCGGGTTAGAAGATGCAACACAGTCCCTACTTCTTGTTCACCAAAATGGTGACCTCAGAACAAATTCAGTCCTATACCCTGTAGGGAGTTTTTTTTCCTTATGCAGTCAGCATGGGGGAAGTGACAGGTCCCAGAGGGCAATTCTGTCTTGTTCTCTGATTGCTCCTTCAGGGTCCTGGGTTGGTGAAGGGGACAGGGGTAGGGACCTGCAGAATGGTCGTGATGGGGTGGGAGCTGTGGAAGTAACACGTCATGCACTGAGTGGAGCATAAGGGCAAGTACTGGGTTTTTTTGTTTCACTTTTTTTTTGGACACAGGATGTTGCTCTGTCACCCTGTAGTGCAGTGATGCAGTCATGGTTCACTGTAACCTGGAACTACTGGGCTCAAGCAATCCTCCAGCCTCAACCTTCCAAATAGCTAGGACTGCAGGCACACATCACCATGCCCAGCTAATTTTTAAAAATTATTCTTTTTGAAGAAACGGTGTCTCACTATGTAGGCCAGGCTAGTTTGGAACTCCTGACCTTATCCTCCTTTCTTGACCTCCCAAAGTGCTGGCATTACAGCCATGGCTCCCAGCCAGTCTTTTGTTACTCATAATGAGCCCCTTTGGATCAACCGGATTTATGCTAATGAGGTGAGTTGAGCTGGGGCCCCGGGGTAGCCTCAGGATAGGGCTGCTCACAGAAGACCAAGTGATTAGAACTTTCAGTAGGATGGTGGGGGGACCTGGAAAATAAACTTTATACAAATTCTTGAAGAAAGTAATATGAGGAGCTTTGAGATTTGTGAACACCTTGAGGTGCGGGGATGGTGGACCACCCAGAGAGGGAATGAAACTATATTTAAATATTAAATGTGATACCTATACTGCACTTGCACTTTTAAAATCATTCTTTTAGTGATTTAAGATATAGATAAAATGATATGATGTATGAATTCTGCATTAAAATGATTTGGGGAAGGTAGAAAGAGCATGATCTTGATAAAATGAAATTGACCATAATAATTATTGAAACTGTGTAATGGATCTATGGGGGTTGGGGTGATCTATTGTACAATTATGTCTCTCTTTCTGCATGTTGGGACTTTTCCATAATATCCCATGAATTAAACTGAGATCATACAGCATCCTAATTATTGTTGTGTCAACCCCACATGGGAAAAATTGAACACCCATCAAATTTAGTCCGGATATAAAGACTGATTATGCCACACACCCACACACACACTAGAAGGATAGGAACAGGTTTGTTTCTCACATGCTGGGGTGTTGGAGGAGACCAGCACAGGCCTGTATGTGGTCTGTAAATGGACTGTGAGAGCAGAGAAAGAAGACGGGCTTGGTGTTTTTCTTCAGGTTAAGGTGTGGGCAGGGTGAGGGATCACTCACTCACAATGAAACTTACCTGGTTTGAATCTCTTTCCTGCCCTGAAGGAGGGAGCACCTGGGCTTTCTTAGCAGGTTGCCCAAATGTGCGGCCAAAGAAAAAAATGGAGGAGTGAGGATTAAAAGTTATCAAGGGTGAAAAACTGTAAAAATGGATTTGAACTATTTTGTAGGATTCCCCCACACCCCAATGTTTAACTGTTGATTAGATGCACCATGTTTCATTTCACTGAATTTGAACTTGTTTGAGTAAGCCTTTATGGTGCTCAATGAAACTGACAGCTTAATCTAGTAAGGGAAGTTACAATTTCATTGAATGCCTTCTTCAGGACCCCAGCATTGCATATTCTGGGAAGTGAAATGAGTCTTTGGTCCCTCTCAGTAATGTCTGGAACTCCAAAGGAGTTACAGATCCTGTTGAGGCTTCATATTGTGGCCTTAGTGTACGTAGAGAAATGTGTGACCTTGAGTTAGATTTTGGATATTTGTGAGGCAAGAATTCTTTACTCTGAAGCAGGTAACTCCAAGGCTATGGCTCCATAGTTAGTAAAACTGCGAATTGGGCTGATCATCGGTCAGGGGCTCCAATTCTGAGAAGATGGCCTGAAGTTCCATCCATTGACTGACCTTGGAGTCCTTTTGCTTGTTAAGAATGTCCTGATTAATAAATGAAAAGTAGTAAATCCCTACTGAGCTCATCACGCATGGCAATGGTTATGCCATCCTTACAGTGTATAAACCCCCACTGCTGTTTATCATTTGATCCCAGAGGTGTGAGGGGGAGGTCTCTCAGGTAGCCAAAGGACCTAAGAGAGGAGCCATCTCCTAAACCCAGTGGCATGTGGCAGGGACTAAGGACAAGGTAGGCAGGCTACCCCTTCCTGCAGATGAAATATGGCAGAGGGCCTGCGTCTGGCTCTATGATGTAACAAGGATTTCTCCTGTACCTGTGCTGAACTAGCAGGGTGCTGCTTCTAGAATCCAAGGCATGCTGAGCAACTGAATATGAAGAGTTACAGGCTTAGTGCCTGTACATTAAGTGAGAGCTTAATGTACCGCAATTTAGAGTCTGTAGGCCTTTCGTGGAGGGGGCCCCATTAAAGATGGGTGGATTTGGAAGTAACAGCATAAGTGACCTTAAGCAAAATTTATAAATGATGAGTATGTTTCCTCCAGAATCCAAAAAGGGTTAAAGATACTGGGCTTGTTTTCACATTGTGGGCATTGAGAGGTTTTATAGCTGTTTCTCCACAGTGTCAGAGATGGAGTTGCTTTTAGTTTACCAAATAATTTTCAGGCAATTAATTGAATAAGAGGCTTGCACTGTGTGGGGGAAAAGACCCACTTCCTTTGTGTAAACTCCTTTGTGAGTATTTTCATGGCTTGAATGAGTGTTTCAAATGGATCACCATGGAGGAGAATGTCATCCGTGTAAATCATACCTGCTGTTCTGGAAGAAGTTGAATTAAGTTGGAATCTTCCCTACAAGGTTTGTGTGCAAAGGCAAGACTGCTAAGGTGCCCATGATTGGTGGGTAGAGATGCATAAAATTCCTTTGAGGTAAAGGGAAAGCATGGCCAGGAAGCTGTAGAAATAGTCCTGAAAAAAACTAGCCAAATCTTTAGTAGCCAGATATTTACCACTTGCTGATTGGATGGAGTAAGTCATGTCAATAACATTGGGAGAGATCATCCAATTAAAGCCGTTATCAATTCACTCTGAGATGTCATACTTCTTTCAAAGTTTAAGAACACACAAAATTGGGGTTGAACGCAGAAACGTGAGATAATCACTCCTAGGTCTTGTATCATGGGTTTCAATTCTTGAGTATCCTATTTTAGCTAATATTTAGTCATACTATCTTTTTACACTGGGGTCAGGAACATCCTTTGGATCCCATTTTGTAAAGCTAGTTTGAAAATTCAGAAGACTTAATTTAATTGCATTTATTACTTATCCTATCTCTTTTTTTCTCTTTTATATATCATCCCAGTGTGTGCTCTGATCATGGAAAATTTAGAGAAACCAGTGATTCTCATAGTTAAAGGATACCTCTTTTATCTCCATTTTATGTTCAGTAACATCACTAAGGTAATAGAGGGTTCATCATTTAAAATCAGAGGGATCCCTGGTTAACTAATTAGAGGCAAAGGATTACATCTCTCAAAGTTTTCCAACTGATGCATTTCAACAGATGCTGAGGTTCAATCATCATCCAAGTTATAGAGAAAGAAAAGTCAACCAGCACCATTAAATCTTCTGTGTTGTGCAGATTCTTTCAGTAAATTTTGCATATTCAACTGGAAATTGCAAATTAGGAACCTCTGTTCCAGTTTTTTTTTTTTTTTTTTTTGATCCTCTCCTTGAATCTATAGTTTGGTTTTATCTTTCTTTCTCTTTATTCCCGGTTTCTCTGACTTTCATGTCCATTATTTTTTATTCTTTTTTTGTAGACATGCAATACACTTTATGGGTTGTTCCTTTTAATGTGATTATGATTTGACAATACATAATAATCATTTAACGTGATTATTGTCCATGACAATACTGATTGTAACAGTTTGTGAAGAAGGTTCAATAGATAAATAACTTTTCTGTAAACATATCAGTGAAAGTATACACACAGGATTTGTTTTTTAAATTATAAAAGACACAGCGAGATGCATGACTCAGGGAGACATTAAAAGGGATCTCAGTCCATATTCCTGTTCTTAAATACCAAAATATTATCTAAATTACTGACCTAGGTCAGAGAAATCTCTCAAAGAACCTCAGCTGAACTCAGTAAAAACAGCGCAAAGCAGCTGAGCTGAAAGTTCAGGCTTGTCATGGGGCACAGAGCCAGTGAGCAAAGCAAAGCTAAAACAGCAATTCCCTGAAGGTGGCAGCCAACATCTGGATAATCCTGCTCACAATGCCCATTGTAGGGGTCAGTTTGCATACAATTTGGTTCAGTGTTGAGACTGCTAATGCTAATGCCACACCTCCAAGATTGTGTGAAATGGATTCTTACTCATGTAATGAGGTTTATGGGGAGAGCAGGATGTCTACACAGTTGGTCCAAAAATGACTTGAGAAAGCAGGGAAAGGAGACTGGTTTGGGGTTGCGATGGTGGTCATGGGTGGTGCTACTGAAAGGGTCCTTCGCTACCAGGGGCTTGCTAGGTCTGAACCTCCCACCTGCACCAACAGAGGGACCACCCAAGCCTTTCTCATCAGCTTGTCCAGGGTGGGCAGAAGGGAAGAGAGAAGAGTGAGTCCCCCAAAAAATACCAGCAGTCAAACATAAACATAGAATCAGAATCTTTATTTACAAATGCCCTCTAAGAACACAGGAAGAAAAGACAGCCACATACAAAGGGTGGTTTAAGTACTTCCTCATTAGCCTATGACAATATGATTGTAACAGCTTGTGAAAAAGGTGCAATAGAGAAATAAGGCATCAGTTTTCTGTAAACTTAGTGAAAGTGTACACATATGATCTGGTTTTTAAATTATAAAAGGAAACTTCTCCCAATTCATAGTCCAGAAAAACGCCAATTTGCAGGACTTCTGTATTCCTTGTACTACATGAACTACAGAATGGTTGAATTTGCCAGCACCCCATCTGTGGAGTTGGTGATGTAAGACCATCTCTGGGAAATGTTTCTTTACACCCACCAAGGGAGCATGCACCTGTGCCTCTCACTTCTACTTGCCAAAAGTGTCTCCCAGCATCAAATCCCTCACAGCTCCAGACAGCTGGGTAAAAACTAAATGACTGAGGATTATCAGTAAAGTGTGGCTTCCTCATCCTAAATATCACACTTTTTCTATCTCTTGAGATAATAAGACTAGGGTGGGCTGTTTCTGGATCTAGCATCAAATCTTTTTGAAATGTGCTTATAATTCTTTGCAGGCCAAAATAATGTGGAGGGAAACTCAAACTCTCCTTCTTTGATTTGTATGAGAAGACTGCAGGGGTTTTCAGGTTGTCATATGTGTTGTAGATGTTTTCAATACCATCAGCACATCCAGGTCTGCCCGAAAACACTTCTCTGTTACTTCATTTAAGAGATTCTGTAGTGTGGATAAGTGGTCTGAAATTTGTCTTTGGCTTTCGGTGAGTTTTTCTTTAGCATCCTTCTCTTCAGTAAGTAATCTTGCATGAATTGCAGCTTGTTTCTTTACCAAGAAAGACTTAATTTCTTTAAATTCAGATTGTAATTCCTTCCTCCATGTTGCCATCTTCCTTTTCACATTAAGAGATCTCAAAATTGGGACTTCACACCACATCGTGGCATGTTCGGTTTCCTTCTTTAGTGGCTTAATGTAGCTTTTGAGCTTTCTCCTGTTTCTGGCTGCACCTTGCTCAATGGGCATCAGGCAGTGATACTGGTGGTCAGAGGGGACCCTGCACTGGGGACACAACAGCTCCAGGCCCTTCTCACAGAACAGGACCAGACCCTGACTGTGCTTCCCACACAGGAGCTCCTCTTCCTGCTGTTTCCTCTTGCTTCTCATGGTGAGAAGCTGCTGAACCATATCAGTCATGTGGCACAACCGGGTGTTGCTCCTGAGGTTCTCATCAGGGCAGTGATGGAGGCAGACAGGACAGAGGAGGACATCCTGTAAGTCTTCCCAGCACTGGTGGATGCAGGAGCGACAGAAGTTGTGCCCACAGTGAGTGGTCCTTCATGTAATCCAGGCAGATGGGGCAGCTGGCCTCTGCTTGGAGCTCAGCCAGAGAGGCTGCAAAGGCCATGGTGCAGGGAGGGATCTGTGTGGGGAGACTCCCTGCAGAAGGTGTGATCCTCCAGGAAGGAGGGAAAGTGAGAAGCTGGTGCCCCCTCAGCATTCTGTCTCCTGCAAGCACATCACAAGCCTGTGTCTGCTTCTTTCCCTTTGGCTCTAGAAGCAGCTCCAGGGGGAGGCAGGTCACAGGGCACCTGCTGATCCCTTGGCACCAGATCCTCCTTTACTCAAATTCAAGCTGGGCTCTTTCATTGTCTTTCTCAGCAAGGGCCACAGTTACAAGAGGTGATGGAAACTAATGACCATGTAAAATACTCCCAACTGAGACTTTCAACAGAACAATAAAGCAGTTTTCTTCAACTTCAAAAGGAGAAAAAAGAGTAGATATATTAAAGCAATGAAGAGCATGTATATCAATGAAAATAACTACCTAATAATTTTCCTTATTTCTACATAAACACTTCTAAAAATAAAGTCCATTGAGATAGAGGAAATCTCATCAGTATTCACTAGTTATGATTTCTGATAATGATATTATGAGCTTAATATTTGAGAGATTCTATATTTCAGACATTCGTAGTGCAGTATTTACCCATAAGATTATATGTGATCCTGGGTTTGCTTCAAACTGTTGCAAAGTATAGGGATTGGGATATAAATTTATAAGTGGATACACAGTGTTGCACTAATTTTGCTACTATTTTATACACTTTAGATGTTCTCCAGTAGAAAAGGATATTGAAAAGGCTGATAGCCTGTACAAAATGGCGACACTCCATGTCTATGAAAAAAATACAAAAATTAGCCAGGCATAGTGGCACACACCTGTAGTCCAAGCTACTAGGGAGGCTCTGGTAGGAGGATCTATTGAGACTGTGAGGTTGCGGCTGCAGTGAGCAGTTCGTGTGCCACTGGACTCTAGCCTTGACAACAGAGCATGATCCTGTCTCAAAATAAAATAAAATAAAATAAAATAAAATAAAATAAAATAAAAAGCTGAGTCTTATTGTCTCTGTGTCATTGTCTCCAAGCCAGACCAGCTTCTCTCTTACTCTCATTTTTGAACCTCATCTTTCACTTCTGCTACATCTAGAAACTCTAAAATCTCTTGTGGGCAGGGCACAGTGGCTCACGCCTGTAATCCCAGAACTTTTTGGCAGGCCGAGGTGGGAAGATCACCTGAGGTCAGAAGTTTGAGACCAGCCTGGCCAACATGGTGAAACCGGGTCTTTACTAAAAATACAAAAATTAGCTAGGAGTGGTGGCAGGCACCCGTAATCCCATCTACTTGGGAGGCTGAAGCAGGAGGATCACTTGAACCTGGGAAGCAGAGGTTGCAGTGAGCTGAGAGGCTGCCATTATGCTACAGCCTGGGCAACAAGAGTGAAACTGCATCTCAATAAATACATACATAAAAATAAATAAATAAATAAATAAAATCCCTTGTGTCTTCCTCTTTCTTCTTCACACTTCACACAAATCTCCCCCACATTCTTTTTCTACTCTAACTCTATCTGGCTTCCAGGCCCGACTCCTCTATGGCCACACAAATCTCCCAAGTTCAGATGAACTAAATTATTGGCAAGAGCAAGGCCAGGCATTGGGGTCGCTGACCACAAGCAAAACTGGTCCTTCCCCCTCGCTCTCAACTACTGCATCCTCCTCTGACCTCGCCTACCTTATCCACTCCACTGGCTAGTTCTCTGCAAAGTGAATTCCCTAAGCGCTTCCTCAGTATAGCCTCTTATTCCACCCTGGTGTTTCGGAGTGTCGCCATTTTGTCCAGGGTGTCCAATGTAGCTTCCTATTCCACCCATTTTCGTCCTTATGGACTGTGAGGAGAAGTCCTCGCAGGATCGCTCCATGCGCAGCCTGAGCCTCCGAGGTCTTCCCCAACTCATAACATGGCCCAAGGCGCCTGCTCCTTCCCCGAGTCTCTGCTCACCTGCACTTGTGGTCCGAGGGGCGCTTTCCTGATGCCAAATCTCCACTTGGGTCCAGACTCTGTGAGTATTCAGGAGCTGCCCTTAAATTTCCAGATGTTGGGGTGATTCCCTCAGCACCACTGCCAACTAAGAATGGCTGCTCCTGTCTTGCAGGTCAGTCATGTCCTTCTTGGTCCAGGTCAGAATAGCAACACAGCACAGCCTCTCCATCCACCTGAGAATTCTGAATCTGGCGCCTTCAGAGCCTGTAAGCCTGTGGATTGTTTCCTTTCTGTTTGCTTATTGGACAGACTCTAGATGCAATTAGCGTCTGGCCAATGACCGGCTCTGATGAACATTTCCCACCTTCTTCTCTGATTGCATTTTCAGCCTGGGAGATGGGGTGAGTGAGGAGAACGTGAGGAGACAAAAAGTAGAAGACTGGATTTCCTTGCCTCTCAGTAGTCCATTGAAACTCCTCTAACTTAATCAGTGATTTGGTCCTGGGTTAATTGAATATTGGAAATATTTTCGTCTTGTTTTTCTCAGGCAGGCAGATGTAGGATTTGTTGGCTAACGTTGGCCTTTTCCTTCTCAGGCAGTTTTAATTCTTTTTGTCCCTTGAAGGAAGTGCTTCCAGAGTCAGTCCTTGCCTCTGTTTTCTGGATTCCCAAACTCATTCCAGCGTTTTCAGCCTCCACAGGCTCAGACATAGCAGACAAACTGCTGGTAGAGAGATTTATATGCTATCTGCTCATTCTGTAGGTGGGGGCTTTGTAGGGGGTGTGGAGAGTGGAGGGGCTATGTCTGGGCAGTGCCGGGCAGCTGTAGAGTAGGCTTCCCCAGGTGGGATGATTCAGACGTTTCCTGTGCGATACCTGGGTTATAGTTAAAAGAAATCTCCCTGGTGACTCTGGCAGTTTGTGAGATCCTTGGCAATGTCATCCATAGCAAATGGTTTCAGCTACTACCTGCGTGGGGACAATGTCCAAGTCAGACCCCATCTCAGTTAGGATCTTTGTATTAATATACACAGTGTCTGCCTGTCATCCCATTCACTGACATATATTTGCTCACATATTCTTCGAGTGCTAGCTGTCTATGGACTCTGACACACAGGGATAATGGTACCCTCCTCAGCGGCAGGAAGCTGCAGTGCAGAGGAAAGAGAGAAAAGCAATGCAATGATGGTGTGGCCTCCTTTTCATGAGGACTCCATTTACTAAAAGGAGAGAATACGAATATTCTTTTGTCAGGAGCACAAACACATACACTGCAGAAGGATTTGATGGAAATATTTTAAAGAGTAAATGTGTGTGCTGTATAGGAGAGAACAACCTACTTGGCAAAATAGTTACACAGTGACTTGCTGTCATCTATTTGCCTTCCAAATGATAATTGCTCTCCCATGGCTTCTTGTAAATGTTCCCAAATGGTCTAGGCATATACAACACCCTCCCCGCCCAGCATTTATATGAGGAGGGGTTATGTATAGAACACTCCTTGTTAACCTACAAATAGGAGTTACTTGCATATTCTACAGCTGCCCGCCATTCGTTTTTGTCCTATATCACTATATATACTTCAGGCTATTTTAAAATGGATTACCAAATTTAAGGAAAATCTTCTACAGGAAGTACTATAAATGAAATGGATGTGTTCCGAACCACCTGTAGGGCATCCAGTCTTCTAGGTTGTTTCCCACAATATACTTGACCCTCTGGTTTGTTCCTAGAGAACAGCTAGCATTACTTCATTATTAACCATGATTCATGCACTACTTCACCAAAACATTCAATGGAACCTACGCATTAGAACTGAGAAGTAGTGATAATTGCCTCCTATACAAAGCAGAAGAAAGTGAGTCCTAGAATGGGTAATTCATCCAAAGTTGTTGATTCTTCTATCACTTCTCCATCCTCCCATAGCATCCTCTATACCCTTTTGTGTCACCATCAAAATACTTCTGACAACTTTCTTTCTTTTCTTTAATTTTATTTTACTTTAAGTTCCGTGTTACAAGAGCAAAATATGCAGGTTTGTTACATAGGTGTACACGAGCTATGGTGGTTTCCTACACCTATCAACCCATCATCTAGGTTTTTTTTTTCCAACAAGAATCCATAACTTTATTTATGATAGAAACAGTACAAATTTCAAACCAAGCTGCAGTTACTCCTTTGAGACACCAAGAAAAGTTGTTTCAGATGGTTACATTGTTAATTCCATAATGGCACTTACAATATCATTACTGTTGTTCTTCAGGGCATGGACTGCCTTTGCTCTCCACACATTTGCTTGTGACATGACCAGTTCTATGTCCTTAACTTCTACACCTGTTTCATCGACCTCTTCCTCTTCACTCTCCTTTTGTACAGTTGGGTTTGTGTGTTTTCTTGAATGTTTGAGACAGCTTCACCTTCAACATTGAATTTCTCAGCAGCTGCTACTTGTGCTTGCTCAGATAAATCTTCGATCTTGGCTTCCCCAGAAACTATGTAGGTATCCGAAGCAGGGCTCTTGCAGACATTTGGTTTTGTGATGACAAAGAGGATATTCTTAGATTTCCGGATACTGACTCTAGTGACTCCTGTAACCTGTCGAAGACCCAGTTTGGACATAGCCTTCTGTGCCTTCTTTTCACTCCAAATCTGTTTTTGGATTTTGTTTTACTGACTGGCTCTTCATCAATTTCAGCTGCTGCTGCCAGCTGGGCTTCTTGTGTGGATGTCTGGGTGGAATCCTGTTTTTTAGGCTCTGGTACTGATTCATCACTGTCAGATTCTGTTCCAGACCCTGTCTCAGCCTGCGGCTGCGGCAATTCCTGCTCTGTCCAGGGACGGTTTCTGTGGCTTCGCAGGGCATTTCGTGCAGGGAACGAGGAACCAAGATGGCGGCAGAAAGAGAGTGAGCCAATCATCTAGGTTTTAAGCCCCGTATGAATTAGGTATTTGTCCTAATGTTCTCCCTCTGCTCGCCCCTCACCCCATGACTGGCCCTGATGTGTGTTGTTCCCCTCCTGTGTCCACGTGTTCTCATTGTTCAACTCCCACTTTTGATTGAGAATATGTGGTGTTTGGTTTTCTGTTCCTGTGTTAGTTTGCTGAGGATGATAGCTTCCAGCTTCATCCATGTCCCTGCAAAGGACATGATCTCATTCCTTTTTATGGCTGCATAGTATTCCATTGTGTATATGTACCACATTTTCTTTCTTTTCTTTTTTAATTTTTTTACAGATTTTCGCTCTTTCGCCCAGGCTGGAGTGCAGTGTCATGATTTCTGCTCACTGCAAACTCCAAATTCTGGTTTCAAGCGATTCTCCTGCCTCAGCCTTCAGAGTAGCTGGGATTACAGGCACCCGCCACCACGCCTGGCTAATTTTTGTACTTTTAGCAGAGACGTGGTTTCACCATGTTGGCCAGGCTGGTCTTGAACTCCTGACCTCATGATCCACCCACCTCGGCCTCCTGAAGTGCTGGGATTACAGGTGTGAGCCACTGTGCCCAGCAATATACCACATTTTCTTTGTCCAGTCTATCATTGATGGGTATTTGGGTTGGTTCCATGTCTTTGCTATTGTAAATAGTGCTACAATAAACATATGCGTGCATGTATCTTTATAATAGAAAGATTTCTATTTTTCTGGGTATATGCCTACTAATGGGATTGATGGGTCAAATGGTATTTCTAGTACTAGATCCTTGACGATCTAGTCTACACTGTCTTCCACAATGGTTGAACTAATTTACATTCCGACCAACAGTGTAAAAGCATTCCTATTTCTCCATAGCCTTGCCAGCATCTATTGTTTCTTTTTAAATGGCCATTCTGACTGGTGTGAGATGGTATCTCATTGTGGTTTTGATTTGCGTTTCTCTGATGACCAGTGATGTTGAGCTTTTTTTCATATGTTTGTTGGCGGCATAAATGTCTTCTTTTGAGAAGTGTCTATTCATATTCTTTGCCCAATTTTTGATGGGGTTGTGTTTTTCTTGTAAATTTGTTTAAGTTCCTCATAGATTCTGGATATTAGACCTTTGTCAGATGGGTAAATTGCAGAAATTTTCTCCCATTCTGTCGGTCGTCTGTTCACTCTGATAATAATTTTTGTTGTTGTTGTTTATTCTGTGCAGAAGCTCTTTAGTTTAATTAGATCCCATTTGTCAATTTTGGCTTTTGTTGCAATTGCTTTTGGCATTTTTGTCATGAAGTCTTTGTCCGTGCCTATGTTCTGAATGTTATTGCCTAGGTTTTTTTTGTTTTTTTTCTTTTTGTTTTTTTTTTTTTAGGGTTTTTATAGTTTGGGGTGTTACATTTAAGCCTTTAACCCATCTTGAGTTAATTTTTGTATAAGGTGTAAGAAAGGGGTCCAGTTTCAGTTTTCTGCATATGGTTAGCCAGTTTTCCCAGCACCATGTATTTTTATTTTTATTTTTGAGATGGAGTTTCACTCTTGTTGCCAAGACTGGAGTGCAGTGGCATGATCTCTCGGCTCACTGCAACCTTCGTCTCCCAGTTTCAAGCGATTCTCCTGCCTCAGCCTCCCAAGTACCTGGGACTACAGGCACACACCCCCATGCCTGGCTAATTTTTGTATTTTTAGTAGAGACTGGGTTTCACCATGTTGGCGAGGCTGGTCTCAAGCTTCTGACCTCAGGTGATCCACTCACCTCGGCCTGCCAAAGTGCTGCCATTAGAGGCGTGAGCCACCATGCTGTGCCCACAAGGGATTTTAGAGCTTCGAGATGTAGCAGAAGTGAAAGATGAGGCTCAGAAAAGAGAGTAAGAGAGAAGCAGGTCTGGCCTGAAGACAGTGACACAGAGACAATAAGACTCAGCTTTTTATTTTATTTCATTTCATTTTAGACAGAATCTTACTCTGTTGCCTAGGCTAGAGTCCAGTGGCACACGAACTGCTCACTGCAGCCTCAACCTCACAGGCTCAATTGATCCTCCTACCTGAGCCTCCCTAGTAGCTTAGATGACAGGTGTATGCCACTATGCTTGGCTAATTTTTGCATTATTTTCATAGAGACAGTGTGTCACCATGTTGTCCAGGCTGTCAGCCTTTTCAATAATGTTTTCTACTTGAGAACATCTAAAGTGTATAAAATAGTAGCAAAATTAGTACAACAAACCCTGTGTATCCACTTACAAATTTATATCCTAATCCCTATACTTTGCAATACTTTGAAGCAAACACAGGATCACATATAATCTTATGGGTAAATACTGCACTATGAATGTCTAAAATATGGAGCCTCTTTTAAATATTAAGCTCGTAATATCATTATCAGAAATCATAACTAGTGAATACTTATGAGATTTCTTCTAGTTCAATGGACTTTATTTTTAGAAGTGTTTATGTAGAAATAAGAAAAATTATTAGGTAGTTATTTTCATTGATATACATGCTCTTCAGCGCTTTAATATCTTATTCTTTTTTCTCCTTTTGTAGTTGAAGAAACTGCCTTATTGCTCTGTTGAAAGTCTCATAGTCTGGAGTATTTTACATGGTCATTAGTTTCCATCACCTCTTGTAATTGTGGCCCTTCCTGAGAAACACGACAAAAGAGCCTAGCTTGAATTTGAGTAAAGGCGGATCCAGGGTCACAGGATCAGCCAGTGCCCTGGGACCTGCCTTCCCCTGGAGCTGCTTCTAGAGCCAAAGGGAAAGAAGCAGACACAGGCTTGTGATGTGCTTGCAGGAGACAGAACGCTGAGGAGGCACCAGGTTCTCACTTTCCCTCCTTCCTGGAGGATCACACCTTCTGCAGGGAGTCTCCCCACACAGATCCCTCCCTGCACCATGGCCTTTGCAGCCTCTCTGGCTGAGCTCCAAGCAGAGGCCAGCTGCCCCATCTGCCTGGATTACATGAAGGACCCAGTCACCACTCACTGTGGGCACAACTTCTGTCACTCCTGCATCAACCAGCGCTGGGAAGACTTACAGGATGTCCTCCCCTGTCCTGTCTGCCTCCATCACTGCCCTGATGAGAACCTCAGGAGCAACACCCAGTTGCGCCACATGATTGATATGGTTCAGCAGCTTCTCACCGTGAGGAGCAAAAGGGAATGGCAGGAAGAGGAGCCCCTCCGTGAGAAGCACAGTCAGGGTGTGGTCCTGCTCTGTGAGAAGGACCTGGAGCTATTGTGTCCCCAGTTCAAGGTCTCCTTTGACCATCAGGATCATCCTTTGTTGCCCATTGAGCAAGCTGCAGCTATACACAGAAGGAAGCTCAAAAGCTACATTAAGCCACTAAAGAAGGAAACTGAACATGCCAAGATGCGGTCTGAAGTCCCGATTTTGAGATCTCTTAACGTGAAAAAGAAGATGGCAACATGGAGGAAGGAATAACAATCTGAATTTAAAGAAATTAAGTCTTTCTTGGTAAAGAAACAAGCTGCAATTCATGCAAGATTACTTACTGAAGAGAAGGATGCTAAAGAAAAACTCACTGAAAACCAAAGACAAATTTCAGACCACTTATCCACACTACAGAATTTCTTAAATGAAGTAACAGAGAAGTGTTTTCGGGCAGACCTGGATGTGCTGACAGTGTTGAGAACATCTACAACACATATGACAACCTGAAAACCCCTGCAGTCTTCTCATACGAATCAAAGAAGGAGAATTTGAGTCTCTCTCCACCTTATTTTGGCCTGAAAAAAATGATGAGCACGTTTCAGGAAGATTTGACACTAGATCCAGAAACAGCCCACCCTAGTCTTATTATCTCAAGAGACAGAAAGTGTGATATTTAGAATGATGAACCCACACTTTACTGATAATCCTCAGTCATTTAGTTTTTACCCAGCTGTCTGAAGCTGTGAGGGATTTGATGCTGGGAGACACTTTTGGCAAGTAGAAGTGAGAGGCAAAGGTACATGATTCCTTGGTGTGTGTAAAGAAACATTTCCCAGAGATGAGCTTACATCACCAACTCCACAGATGGGGTGCTGGCAAATTCAGCCATTCTGTAGTTCATGCAATACAAGGAACACAGAAGTCCTGCAAGTTGGCATTTTTCTGGACTATGAGTTGGGAGAAGTTTCCTTTTATAATTTAAAAACCAGATCATATGTGTACACTTTCACTAAGTTTACAGAAAACTGATGCCTTATTTCTCTATTGCACCTTCTTCACAAGCTGTTACAATCATATTATCATAGACCAATGATTAACTACTTAGAGCACCCTTTATATGTAGCTATATTTTCTTCCTGTGTTCTTGGAAGGCATTTGTAATAAAGGTTCTGATTCCATGTTTATGTTTGACTGCTGATATTATTGGGGGACTCACTCTTCTCTCTTCCCTTCTGCCCTCCCTGGACAAGCTGACGAGAAAGCCTGGGTGCTCCCTCTGTTGGTGCAGGTGGGAGGTTCAGACCTAGCAAGCCCCTGGTAGTGCAGGACCCTTTCAGCAGCCCCACCCATGACAACCATCACAACCCCAAACCAGTCTCCTTTCCCTGCTCTCTCAAGTCACTTTTTGCGTCAACTCTGTAGACACCCTTCTCTCCTCATAAACCTCATTACAGGAGTAAGAGTCCATTTCACACAATCTTGGAGCGTGTGGCATCAGCAGTCTCAACACTGAACCAATTGTCAGGGAGGGTCCACCCTATCTATGCAAACTGACCCCTTCAATGGCCATTGTGAGCAGGATTATCCAGATGTTGGCTGCCACCTTCAGGGAATTGCTGTTTTAGCTTTGCTTTGCTCATTGGCTCTGTGCCACATGATGAGCCTGCACTTTCAGCTCAGCTCCTTTGTGCTGCTTTTACTGAGTTTGGCTGAGACTCTTTGAGAGAAATCTCTGACCTAGGTCGTAATTTGGATAATATTTTGTTAGTTAAGTATAGGAACATGGACTCAAGTCCCTTTTAATGTCTCCTTGAGTCATGCATCTCAGTCCAGACATATTGCCGTGTCTTTTATAATTTAAAAAACAGATCCTCTGTGTATAATTCCACTGATAAGTTTACAGAAAAGTTTATGCCTTATTTCTCTATTGAACCTTCTTCACAAGCTGTTACAATCGGTATTGTCCTAGACAATAATCATGTTAAATTATTATGTATTGTCAAAGCATAATCACATTAAAAGGAACAACTCCTGAAATGTATTGAATGTCTCCAAAAAAAAAAAAAAGAAAGAATAAAAAACAATGGACATGAATGTCAGCGAGACAGGGAATATAAAGAAAAATAAAACCGAATTACAGATTCAAGGAGAGGAACAACAACAACAAAAACTGGAACAGAAATTCCTAATTTGCAATTCCCAGTTGAATATGCAAAATTTACCGAAAGAGCCTGTACAACACAAAAGCTTAAAAGGTGCTAGTTGACTTTTCTGTTTCTGTAACCTGGATGGTGATTGAACTTCAATATCTGTTGAAATGCATCAATTGGAAAACCTTCGCAGACTTAATCCTTTGCCTCCAATTAGGTAACCAGGGATCCCTTTGATTTTAAATGAAGAGTCCTCTATTACTTTAGTAACATTACTAATCATAAAATGAAGGTAAAAGAGGTATCCCTTATCTCAACTGTAAGAATCACTGTCTTTCCTAAATTTTCCATGGTGTGTTTCTAGATTCTAACGTAAGCTGTGACTGATGTAAGTTCAGGGGAAACTCTAATTTGTGACCAATTGTTCGTGTGTCTCACGTCCAAGCTGGTACCTGTTCTATAGAGCACATGGGGAAAAATTGTATCCTGTGCCATATACGGGCTCATTTGGTGGTCACTTGTGTGAAGCAAGAAGTCACTATTTGGAGATTTGGCATTATTTGAAAACTACAATTACTTATGTTAATCCATTTTGTTCTGATTTGAGAGAATGCCTGAGATTTGGTAATCTATAAAGAAGAGAAATTAATTTCTCACAGTTCTGGAAGGTAGGAAGCTCAAGATCAAGGCAGTGACAGGTTTGGTGTCTGGTGAGTACCTGGTCTCTGCTTCCAAGATGGTGCCTTCAATGCTGCAGCCTCTGGAGGGAGAAACACTTTTCCTCACATGGCTAAAGAGCAGAGGCGGAGCTGCTGAGTGCAGTGGCTCATGCCTGTAATCCCAGCACTTTGGGAGGCCTAGGCAGGCAGATCACTTGAGGCCAGGAGTTGAAGACCAGCTCGATCAACATGGCAATGAGGGAAGAGAGAGACTCTCTGATATTGTTTTATACTCAGTACCTGTTTTAAGAAAAAACAACAAGGAAGTACAACCAAAGACAGGCAACCCGGCGCCAGGCCTGAAACCAGGACTGGGCCTGCCTGGCCTAAACCTAGTAGTTAAAAATCAACTCATAACTTAGAAACCGATGTTATTTATAGATTCCAGACATTGTATAGAAGAACATTGTGAAACTCCCTGCCCTGTTCTGGTTCTCTCTGGCCACTGGTGCATGCAGCCCGTGTCACGTACCGCCTGCTTGCTCAAATCAATCACAACCCTTTCATGTGAAATCTTTAGTGTTGTGAGCCCTTAAAAGGGACATAAATTGTGCATTTGGGGAGCTCAGATTTTAAGGCAGTAGCTTGCCGATGCTCCCAGCTGAATAAAGCCCTTCCTTCTACAACTCGGTGTCTGAGAGGTTTTGTCTGTGGCTCGTCCTGCTACAGCAAAACTCTATCTTGACTAAAAGTACAAAACTTAGCTAGGCATGATGGCATGCAGCTGTAGTCTCACCTACTCGGGAGGCTGAAGTGGGAGGATCATTTGAACCCCAGAGGCAGAGATGGCAGAGCCAAGATTGTGTCATTGCACTCCAGCCTGGGTGACAGAGCAAGACTCCGTCTCAAAGAAAAGAAAAAGAGAGCAGAGTGGGTGAATATACTCTCGAAAGCTCTTTTTTAGCCTGGCATGAATCCATGAGGGGAAGCCCTTGAGACCTAAACACCTCTCATTAGGTTCCACCTCTCAGTGGAATCACATGGGTGATTGTTTATAATACAGGAGGTTTGTGGAGACAAACATTTAAACAATAGCTACTGAGGCTCATACTCATAAGAGCAGATGGCTAATTAGGAGCCTAGAAATATCTTTGCTTTCTGCTGCTGTCTAGGCCTTTGTTACAACAAAGATTCTGATCTTCAGAATTACAGGGAGATGGTTGGGAACAGTATCTCACACCTGTAATGATCGCTTGAGCTCAGGAGCTTGACACCAGCCTGGGCAACATAATGTGACTTTGTTTCAAAAAAAAAAAAAAAAAAAAAAAGAGAAAGAAAAGAAAAAGAAGAAAAAGAATTATGGGGAGAAACCGGTGACCCCTGTGGCTCACCAAAGTGGTCAGTTTCAACCAAACTTACAACCAGGGTTCCTAAACTCTGTAACCCTCCAGTGCCCATAGAACTGTGATGGTACTAATAGAAGGTTTTCTGGAGTCAGAAACTTCAAAACATAATAACATGAAAAGGAACAGCCCCTAAAGTGTATTGCACGTTTACCAAAAAAAAAAAAAAAAAAGAAAGAATAAAAAACAATAGACATGAAAAGTCAGGGAGATGGGGAAGAAAGAGAAAGAAAAATAACACCAAATTCTAGATTCAAGGAGAGGACCAAAAAAAAAAAAAAAGCACCAAAACAAAACAAAAAAACTGGAGGAAAATTCCTAATTTGCAATTTCAAGTTGAAAATGTAAAATTTACCAAAAGAATCTAAACAACGCAAAAGATTAAAAGGTGCTGGTTGACTTTTCTGTCTCTGTAACCTGGATGATGATTGAACCTAAGCATCTGTTGAGATGCATCATTGGAAAACCTTTACAGACTTTATTAGTTCCCTCTAATTAGTTTACTAGGGATCCCTCTGATTTTAAATGAAGAATCCTCTATTACCTTAGTGATGTTACTGAACATAAAATGGAGGTCAAAGAGGTATCCTGTATCTTAACTATGAAAATCACTGGCTTCCCTAAATTTTCTATGGTGAGAACACACACTGGGATGAAATACTAAAGAGAAAAGAGAAATACAATAAGTAATAAATGCAAAGTAAATTACATCTTCTGCATTTTCAAATTAGCTTTACAAAATGGGATCCATGGATGTTCCTGACCCCAGTGAAAAAAGATAATATGATTAAATATTAGTTAAAATACATACTCAAGATTTGAAACCCATGATGCAAGACCTAGGAGTGATTATCTCACTATTTCTGGGTTCAACCCCAATTTTGTGTGCTGTTATACTTTGAAAGAAGTATGACATCTCAGAGGGAATTGATGACAGCTTTAATGGGGTGATCTCTCCCAATGTTACTGACATGACTTACTCCATCCAATCAGGAAATGGTAAATATCTGGCTACTACAGATTTGGCTAGGTTTTTCCAGGCTTATTTCGACAGCTTCCTGGCCATGCTTTCCCTTTGCCTCAAAGGAATGTTATGCATCTCTACCCACCAATCATGGTAATTTGAAAAAATTAGCTGGACATGGTGACGGTGTGCCTGCAGTCCTGCTATTTGGAAGGTTGAGGCTGGAGGATCCCTTGAGCTCAGGAGTTCCAGGTTACAGTGAACCATGACTGTCCACTGCACTACATGGTGACAGAGCAACATCCTGAGTCCAAAAATATATATGAAATTAAAAAACCCAGCCCACCGGGCTCAGTAGCTTATGCCTGTAAGCCCAGCACTTTGGGAGGCCGAGGTGGGCAGATCACCTGAGGTCGGGAGTTCAAGACCAGCCTGGCCAACATGGTGAAACCGTGTCTCTACTAAAAATACGAAAATTAGCTGGGTGTGGTGCCTGGCGCCTGTAATCCCAGCTACTCCGGAGGCTGAGGCAGGAGAGTTGCTTGAACCCGGGAGGCGGAGGTTACAGCAAGCGGAGATCGTGCCATTGCACTCCAGCCTGGGGAACAAGAGCGAATTCCATCTCTCCATCTCAAATAAACAAACAAACCCAACTCAGCCCTTGCCCTTATGTTCCACCCAGCGCATGATGTGTCACTCCCGCATTTCCCACCCCATCGTGACCATCCTGCACTAACCCGGTAATCTGGCGGAGCTCAGATTCTGAGATCTTCACTTTCGACCTCTCCCAGAGCCCACAGAGGCCCCAGCCTCACCCCAGCGCCTCTCAGGGGCACCGAATGTGGAGCCGCAGAGTCCTCCACCCTCCAGGGGTTGGGTGCCAGCTGCCAGTCAAGGAACTGAACCCCGCTAAAGAGGCTTCTCTTTCTCCTGCTCACTTCATCTTCTGCCAGATCCCGATGGCTGAAGAGGGTGTGCCGGCGCCCCTGCCTCTGGAGGGCACCCCCACCCCTGCGCCCGTGTCCTCAAGCCCTTAATCTGACTTGGGAGCCCTGGGACTCCGGGCTGGACCTCAGCACTTTTCTCTAGCACCACCAGGCTGACTTCTAACCCTCACTCCCCGCAATCCCCCAAAAAGAATCAGAAAAATCAAAGAAAACACCGGCGTATCTGGTGCTGGAGAGCGTATTTCAAACTGGGACTGCCCAGGGAACTCAAACTCAGAACATTACAGCAGAGAGGCCAGCTGGTGCTTGTGGGGAGACCGAATAACAGAAGACTGAGGCACAGACACCGCAGGGCTACGAGGGGTGGGAAAAACCCGGAGAGCGTCATTAATTTATTTCTCATTGCTCCTAATTAATATTTACTTGTATTCCCATATGTCCGCCTAGGTGATGGAGGAGTGTGTGTAATATTTGTTTTAACTTATGCAAGGGTGTGAGATGTCCCCCCTGCTGTAAATGGAGACCTCTCAGTATTTGAGCTTTGTGGGACTGGTGGAGGGGGGACACTTGGAACTATAGCAGAGTAGGAAAAGAAAAGGGGAGGACTCCAGTTAGGGAGGCCTTCCTGGCTGGAATCAAGTCTGGTGATGGTGAGGCAGGAAAATAGAGTCTGGAGGCAGGGAACATAAGGCCAATTCACACTTCAGCTATAACAGGAAATATCCTCTCCGTAAGGCGTAGGCTGTAAATGACTTTGTAATTTTACTTCATTCCCTCCATTTACATAGGGTGTACCCCAAGTTACCAATGCAATGCTCTAGGGACTATTTAAACTCCCAAAAATTCTGTTAACAGGGCCTTTGAGCCCCTATGTTCAGGCCTGCTCCCACACTGCAGAGGGTACTTTCATTTTCAAGAAAACCCTTCATTCCTTCCTTGCTTTGTTTGTGCATTTTGTCCAATTCTTCGTTCAAGACGCCAAGAACCTGAACACTCTCCACCATTAACAGTGGGTTGTAGGTTTAGGGATGACATTCCATCCTCCAGCATCTCAACTCTGTCCACTGTGTGAGGCATCTGCGGACCTCAGGAATGATCTTCTGGATCTTCTGGAATTTGCCCTTAGGGAGCAGCTGCAGGGTTAGGGGTTGGAGGGCTGTCACTTCGCAGCTGTCAAGATTGCCTGGTATATTCTGTGAATACAAATAAACTTGAAATACTGTCCAAAAATTAAAAAATAAAATAAAATAAACCAAAAATAAAACAGGGGACATTTCAAGGGACTTTAGGGGCTCCACAAAAGGAAGAGGAACAAAGACCAAATGTATTTCTTATACCCCACATAGAGACTGACAACATATCAGATTCATCGCAGGGACTTATTTAAACTACATGCCCACGTCCCCCCAAAGCAAAGTTCTGATACATTCTTCCCGGGTGAGCTGGCTACAATAGGAGCTTTGACACTGTTCATAGCCCCATTCCTTCTACCACAACTACAGAGCTACCACCTCCAGAAGGAGCAGGGAGGAGCCAGTGAGTTTTCTTCTGGGAGGCTGTCTGCTGCATGAGACTGCCCAGTTGGAGAGCTGCCTGAGAGTGTGAGAATCCAGAAAACACAGCCGAGGACTCTGCAAATAAGCCTCTTAGGGGGCAGATAATATTACAACAGGCTCTTGCAGAAAGAGCCTGACAAGATTTCTTAGTACAGAGGTCCCCAAACCCTGGCCGCAGACTGGGACCTGATGGTGGCCTGTTAGATCTGATTGATCTAAGTTAAAAGGAAGCTTTTAAATTGTAGAGTATTTCATACATCCATAAGAGTAGAGAGAACAGTATGAAGAACCTACACATAAAAATAAACCAATTTCTATCATTTGAATTAACAATTTTTGTAACTGCACCAGCTTCTCCTGCCAATGGAGCAAATTCCCAGACATCGTATAATTTCATCTGTATATTTCATCTGTACATTACATTTCATCTTATAATTTCATTTTTCCTAAAATACAATATTTCAGTTATAGTGTTACTGTAACTTTTAATAAGCTGTACAGTGTGAATTATAACCACATTTTTCTCCCACCAGTTACAAATAACATTCAGTAGATTAAAACAGCAACTGGAATCCTGTTCTGTTAAGGTGGGGCAGGGAGTGCCTTCAGTCTGGCACAGGTAGAGGTGGGTGGCAGAAGAGCAAACCAAACAGCTGAGGTTCCTTGAGAATGCAAACTTCTCACAGAATACAAAGTTCTCAGGACGCCTAGGTGTCCTGCAGTGCTTCCTGCAGGTGGCTGGGCAACACCTCCAGCGAGTCTGTACAGAAGTCAGGGCAGCTGAGCAGTGATTGTGCGTGGCCAGCACCACCTCTGGACTTTGACTTCTGAGTGAGACCATGGAGGTTGATGATGTTGGAGACCAGGGGCAGCGCCAGGTACCACAGTGGATGGAAGGATGTGCTGTGGGGCGGGGCAGCTGTCCTCTTGAGAGGTGAAGCCAGCTGGACTTCCTGGGTCCAGTCGGGACTTGGAGAACTTTTCTGTCTAGCTGAAGGATTGTAAACACACCAATCAGCACTGTGTAAAAACACACCAGTCAGCACTCTGTGTCTAGCGAAAGGCTTGTGAATGCACCAATCAGTGCTCTGTGTCTAGCTAAAGGTTTGTAAACGGACCAATCAGCACTCTGTAAAATGGACCAATCAGTGCTCTGTAAAATGGATCAATCAGTAGGACGTGGGCAGGGCCAAATAAGGGAATAAAAGCTGGCCACCCTGGCCAGTATCGGCAACCACTTGGGTCGCCTTCCACGCTGTGGAAGCTTTGTTCTTTCGCTCTTCACAATAAATCTTGCTGCCGCTCACTCTTTAGGTCCGCACTACTTTTATGAGCTGTAACACTCACACAAGGATCTGCAGCTTCATTCCTGAAGTCAGCAAGACCATGAACCCACCGGGAGGAACAAAGAACTCCGGATGTGCCACCTTTAAGAGCTGTGACACTCACTGCGAAAGTCTGTGGCTTCTCTCCTGAAGTCAGCAAGACCATGAACCCACCAGAAGGAATAAACTCCGGACACATCTGAACATCTGAAGGAACAAACTCTGGACACACCATCTTTAAGAACTGTAACACTCACTGTGAAGAAGGTCCATGGCTTCATTCTTGAAGTCAGCGAGACCAAGAACCCACCGGAAGGAACCAATTCCGGACACGCTTTTCTTCCCAGACCCAGCGCCTGGACAGCCATCCCTGCAGGGTGGGCTAAGAGAGCACTGCGTTCTTGGCGCAGGGCTTCAGGTCTCCCTGACAGACCTTACGCTGAACCGCAGCCACTTCGACAGTCTCTTTGCAGAGATCCAGTGACGACCATACTTGTCCAACAGCAGTCGCTTCACCAATCCTGGGAGAAGCTAATCGTTTTCTCCCCGTGACCTGTCAGCCGTTCATGCAGCCCAGGGAGAAATTTTAGCAGCAACACTCCGGCTGTCACACCACTGAAATTACTAAGCAACTCCAACTCAGAAGGACCACCAGGAAAAGGCAGGAAGATAACCACCATCAGGTCCCAGCCCCTTTTTGTGACAAGGACTAGAGGGTTTGGGTCTGCAGTGGGCTGGCTCCTGCTGCACTCACCTGTCCTATAGAGCAGGCTGCTTCAAGGAAGAAGCTCACAGGGGATGTCTGACCTCTGAAAAAGCAAGTATAAAATGCTTTAAACGAGCCAAAACTAAACTAATAGTTATGTTAACTAAAAATACGTGAATGCTACCGGAGACAGTTGAATATTAGAGGAAGAGATTAAACTCTGATTTTGAGCACTTTATACTCTTATTTGGAAAATGAATAAGATGCAGTTCTGAAACCTGAAAATACAAAGAATACGATATGATACATACATTAGATGAAAACAAAACCTTCAGACCATATTTTCTTATTAAAAGCTCTAATAAGTGAGATAGCAAACTCTTCACTCAAATAGACAACCAGTAACTGATATAAGGGTATGTATCAATAACATGTTTTCAGATAAAACCTTCATGAGCTTTTCCATTTTGACTAAGGAATGATGATTCTAGACTTCTGCCACAACATTATAGTCGACAAAAGATTCTTCATTTTACATAGATTTCACTCTAGATCCTGAAACAGCATGTCATAATCTTGTATCTCTGAAGACAGAGTACAGTGAGATTTGGAAAGACACCACAAAAACTCATGATCCAAAAAGATTAAGGCTGGTATTACTAGGAGGAAGGGAAAGAAGACAAAATCAAACAGGATAGATATAATAGAGTTGTTTGTTAGAATTGTCTTCCGAGGAGATGGAAAAAGACACCATCACAATAGGATTCATGCTTTAGTATTCAGCTACAGAAATGTAATAACTTTGCTGAAGTCATTACAGTAGGTAGAGTGGCAGTCGTTCTATTAAAAGTAACACCCGGTAATATTAGGATTTTTCTGGACAATGAAGTGGGTGACACTTAATCTTATAACTTGAATGCCAGATCTCATATGTTTTCTTCAAGCGATATTTTTATGAAACTACTTAGGCTGTGTTTCACACTGGGTATGATTTCTAACCTCTTATAATCTGTAGAGTAATAGATTATGAAGGATGGATTATTTGAAAACGATTTTGTATTTTTACTTAGGAGAGGAGCTCCATAATTCTGAATTCTGTGTTTACCACTTATAAGCAGAGGAAAGGTTTTTTCTTCCGTTATTTTAGCAGCTGTCAATAAAATAGTATTAGAAATGCATACTCTTCAGAGATGTAATGGGAGTAAATTGTAAAGTATTTTTGATATTCTAAGATGAAAGATGGTGTTACTTGTATAGTCATCAATTCAATGCATTCCACATTATGAATTAAAATTCCACATTATGAATTTTATAAAAATTATATAGAAAGTTATTAGTTCAGTCCAGCAACAAGTCTTACATAAAAACGAAAATCTCCTGGGTCATGCCATCCTATGCGAAATTCCTGTTAAACAGAGGCATGATTTATTCCAGTGACCCTGCTATTTCTCCATAACTGTAATATGTCTAATATTAGACATTTCAAATTAAAATTATATTAGTAAACTGAGAATTTAGGTCTCTCGCACCACCCAGGCATATACTTTCTTTCCCCACAAATATCCAAATATGGTAATATAATTGGATTAATATGTTCATATGACTATATAATTGTTCACAGCTGAGCCACTTAGGTGCTGTAATTTGATACACAAATTTTGTTTTACCTGTGATTAAAATTGCCTGATATCTTACTTGCTGCACTTTCTGTTTATCTCTTTCAGCCCCATATCTGCTAATCTCTAAAGTTCCTCTCTAAACTCGACATGTGATTTGTTGATTATATTCATTTTCTTTGTAGTGCTCAATCTCCTGAAGCCCTCTATCATCTTAGCATGAACTGAAATGTGGTGATATGATGCACAGCTGTCCTCTGAGACCTTTCATGTTTCCCTTACCCTAAGAATTATCTTTTATCTTCTGTCTTATGTCCAGAGGTTTTAAGTCTATTGTTGTCTGAGTCCCTTGTTTTCCTTCTTAGTTTTCTTCCCTTCTTTTGGTGAACGTATCACCAGGTAGTTCCCTGAAAAAGGGGACTTGGAAGAAGTGCCAGTCATTTCCCTTTGTGCTGTGAGATGTGGGAATGTGTGCTAGGCCCAGCATTACATCAGGAGGAGGGTCAAGAACATTTGTGAAGGCCACACATGCCTGAGACCAAAGTTCAGAGTGCCTGCCCATGACTCATGCTCAATCAGAACATTGGAAACCATGGGCTTCCCCAACTCCCAAAACCACACTAACAGGAGTTGAGTAAAAATAACAGTAGAATCCAGTTTGACAAATGAGAGACATCACTAGAGGAGTGTGAAGCCTTTAATGCACTAAGGCTAACCAGAGCAATAACAAACTTCAAACTCTGCCTAACTCCTGGCTCGATTAATACAAACACATCCTCACTACAGGCCTAGCAGAAGGGAAACAAGTTCATCTCTGCTGTTGGTTGAATTGTGTTCTGCCAAAAACATCTATTGAAGTGCTAACCCCAGTACTTCAGATGTAACTTCATTTGGAAATTAGGTCTTTACCAAGGTAATCTGTTAAGGCCGGGTGCGGTGGCTCACGCCTGTAATCCCAGCACTTTGGAAGGCTGAGGCAGGTGGATCACCAGATGTCAGGAAATTGAGACCAACCAGGCCAACATGGTGAAACCCCATCTCTAGTAAAAATACAAAAATTAGCTGGGCGTGGTGGTGGGCACCTGCAATCCCAGCTACTGGGGAGGCTGAGGCAGGAGAATCGTTTGAACTTGGGAGGCGGAGGTTGCAGTGAGCCGAGATTGTGCCATTGTACTCCAGCCTGGGCAACAACAGCGAAACTCCATCTCAAAAAAAAAAAAAAAAAGGTAATCAGTTCAAATGAGGCCATTAGGGTGGGCCTTAATCCAATATGACTGCTGTCCTTATAAAAACACGAAATTTTGACACAAAGATATGCACAGAGGAAGGTTATGTGAGGAAACATGGGGAGAATGGCACTGGAGTGATGCATCTACTAGCCAAGGGATGACAGATTGGCAGCAACCCACCAGAGCCTGGAGGCATGGAAGAAATTTTGTGTCACAGCCTTCAGAAAGAACCAATCCTGCCAACACCCTTATTTTGGACTCGGCCTCCAGAACTGTGAGACAATAAATTTCCTGTTATGTAAACCATCCAGTCTGTGATACCTTATTAGGGTATTCCGTCCAAAACTAATATAATCTACAAGTATAAAAATGTTTACCTTAGTATGTATTTTTCTATATATGTCTGGTTTTTACCAAAAACAAAAAAAACAAGGCATACAAAAAAATGTAAAAGGAAAATAAACCACACTCTGAAGAGACAAAATGAACATCAGAACCATACTAAGCTATGACACAAATGTAGGAACTCTCATGCAAAAAAATGAAAAAATAATTGTAATTGATATGTTAAAGGCTTTAGTGGAAAATAAAGACAACATGCAGGATCAGATAATTTTATCAGAGTTGGAAACTATAAAATCAAATGGAAAAGCTGGGTGCGGTGGCTCACGCCTGTAATCCTAGCACTTTGGGAGGCTGAGGCAGGCAGACCACTTGAGGTCAGGAGTTCCAAACTAGGCTGACCAACATGGTGAAACCCTGTCTCTACTAAAAATACAAAAAAAAAATTTGCCCGGTGTGGTGGCGGGTGCCTGTAATCCCAGCTACTCCGGAGGCTGAGGGAGGATAATTACCTGAACCCGAGAGGTGGAGGTTGCAGTGAGCCGAGATCGTGCCACTGCACTCCAGCCTGGGTGAGAAAGTGAGACTCCGTCTCAAAAAAAAAAAAAAAAAAAATCGGGTGGAAATGCTAGCAATGAAAACCACAGAAAAGAGATGAAGATGCCTTCAATGGGCTCATTAGTACCCTCAATACACTGAGGGAAATAATCAGTGAACTTGAAGATAGATAAACAAACTACCCAAACTGAAATATAAAGTGAAAAGAATAAAAAACAAAAACTGAGAACTGTGGGACAGTATCAAACAGTGTCATTTATGGATACTTGGAATCTCAGAAAGAAGAAATCTCATCACTAGGAAATGAAGGCAAAAATAAATAAAAATTTAAAAAGTAAAACAGAGGAAATATTAAAAAAAAATCATGGCCAAGAATTTAGTTACAGACACTAAAACTCCAGAACCAAGAGGCCCAGATAACACCAAGCATCATGACTACCAAAACACACAAACCAAAACAAGAAAAAAAGACAACATATCTCCAAACATATCAATATATCAATCAAATTCAAACTGCTGAAAATTAAAATCAAAAACACAATTTTGAAGGCAGCCCAAGTAAAAAACTACATTACTGCCTTGCATACGTTAACTATGTGAATATGTTCTGAGAAGTACATCATGGGATAATTTCATCATTCTGTGAACGTCATAGAGTATGCTTACACAAACCTAGATTGCAGTTGTGTAGCTTATTATACCTGCAAGCTATATGCTCCTAGGCTAATAAACCTGTTCAGCAAGTTACTGTACTGAATACTATAGAAATTGTAACACAATGGCAACTATTTTTGTATCTGGGTATACGTAAGCATAGAAAGTTTCTACAAAAATGCAGGTTTATAATCTTATAGGACCACCATCATGTATGTGGTCAGTGGCTGACACACTGTTATTCAGTGCATGACTACTTACAAAGGAAGGAGGATAAGAATTACAACAGACCTCTCATCAGAAAATGTGAAATCAAGGAGACAATAGTTACTTCTGTAAATAAAAAAAACTGGCCAACTCACAATTCTATAACCGATTAGCACATTTCTCAAAAGCAATGGAGAAATACTTAGAAAAATAAAATGGAGGGAATTTCTTGCCATCAAACAGACACTATGAGGAATGTGAAAGTACTTCAGGTCAAAGGAATATTATAGATATCAGAAACTTGTGTTTACACAAAGAAATAAAGTGCATAAAATAAAATAAAGGTAATTTCTCTAAAAGATAACTGTCTATTTAAAACAATAATAAGTGTTTTTCCAGCATATGTAAAAGTATTGTATGAATACAAGACCACAAAGCATCGGTGAGAATTGGGAATATACTATTACAAGGTTCTTATACTGAAAGGGAAACAGTATAATTTCACTTAAAAGAGGCCTCAAATTTTTAAAAAATGTATACTGTAAACCTCTGGGAGAACCACTAAAAAATGTTTTTAAAAGATGTATATAATAAGGCCAGGCACGGTGGCTCATGCCTATAATCCCAGCACTTTGGGAGGCCAAGGTGGGTGGATGATGAGGTCAAGAGTGAGATCATCCTGGCCAACATGGTGAAACCCAGTCTCTATTAAAAGTACAAAAATTAGGCTGCATGTGGTGGCTCATGCCTGTAATTCCAGCACTTTGGGCAGCCGAGGCGGGCAGATCACGAGGTCAAGAGATCAAGACCATCCTGGCCAACATGGTGAAACCTCGTCTCTACTAAAAATACAAAAATTAGCTGGGCATGGTGGTGTGCCCCTGTAGTCCCAGCTACTCAGGAGGCTGAGGCAGGAGAATCGCTTGAACCCTGGAGGTGGAGGTTGCAGTGAGCCGAGATTGCACCACTGCACTCCAGCCTGGCGACAGAGCGAGACTGCATCTCAAAAAAAAAAAAAAAAAAAAAATTAGCTGGGCGTGGTGGCAAGTGCCTGTAGTCCCAGCTACTAGGGAGGCTGAGGCAAGAGAATTGCTTGAACCTGGGAGGCAGAAGTTGCAATGAGCTGATATTGTGCTACTGCACTCCAGCCTGGTGACAGAGTGAGACTCTGTCTCAAAAAATAAATAAATAAAATAAAAAGTTAATAGAAGAGATTAAAATGTAATCATAAAACATGATGAAACCCAGAGAAGCAAGGCATGGTGGTGTGCACCTGTAGTCCCACCTATTCTGGAGGCTGAGGCAGGAGGATCTCCTGAGCCCAGGAGTTTGGGGATGCAGTGGGCTATGATTGTGCTTGTGAATAGCTATTGAATGCTAGCCTGGACAATATAGCCAGACCCTGTCTTAATCCTAGCACTTTTGAAGTCCAAGTTGGGTGGATCACTTGGGGCCAGGAGTTTTGAGTCCAACCTGGGTGACATTAGTTAAGATCTTGTCTCCAATAAAAACAAAAAACAGAGAAGTCAAAATCAGCCTTCTTTTCAAGCTTCTGAGTCACTCACCAAGATAAACCACATCATAGGCTATGAAACATACCTTCACACGTTTAAAGAATAGAAATAATACAAAATTAAAGTTGATATTATAGAAAAATCTCTGAGAAATCCACAAAAATGTGAAAATTAGTACACTTCTAAATACCCCTTGGGTCAAAGAGTAAGTCTCAGGAAAATTAAATATTTTGAGCAAAATACAAATACAAATACAATATTTCAATGTTTGTGTAACATAGCTAAAGCAGTATTTACAGGGAAATTTATAGCATTAAATTTATAACATATTAGAAAAGAAGATCTAAAATCAGCAACTTAACCCTTTACCTTAAGAAACTAGAAAGAACAAAAGCAAATGTAAAGCTTTTCAATGTAAAGCATGCAGAAGGACAAAAATAAAAATTAGAGCAGAAATCAATAAAATTAAAATTGGAAACAAGACAGAAAATCAACAAAACCAAAGCTGATTCTTTGAAAAGATAAGTTAGAGGCAATATATTGATAACTGCCACAAACTGTCCAACCTAGTATGGGATTTCAAATGCATGCTCTTTCCAGTATCTCAGTGCCTTAGTTTCAGCAATAAGTAAGGGATAGAACAATTAGGAAGAAGGCTGATTATGTAGGGGAAATGGGGAAAATAATATTATAGTGATTATTTCTTGGGGCATAAGGTTGGTAGTGGAATATTAAGTAGCCAGAAACTGGCAAGAGGAGTTCAGAGTAGGGATGCTGGAAATACACGATTATATTTTTCGTTTATGAAACTCTTATCCCTTACAAGAACGATTCTGTCTTTAAACTATGATTGTTTTCTTGTCCAAGGAAACCACTGTGTTTACAGATCCTCAAATATTTCAGTCAATCCATGTATCTCTAATAACACATTTCACCAATGTCATCCTAGTTTTGATATCTACTATAATTCATTATTGTAATTTAACGAGATGTGTAATTTTCTCTGGATTGGTGTAAGATTAAGATAACTGGCCAGGCATGGTGGCTCATGGCTATAATTCCAGCACTTTGGAGTCTGAGGCAGGTGGATCACTTGAGGTCAGGAGTTCAAGACCAGCCTGACCAACATGGTGAAACCCCGTCTCTACTAAAAAACACAAAAGTTGACCAGGTGTGGTGGCACGCGTCTGTAATTCCAGCTACTTGGGAGGCTGAGGTGCGAGAATTGCTTGAACCCAGGAGGCAGAGGCTGCAGTTAGCAGAGATCACGCCACTGCACTCCAGCTTGGGCGACAGAGCTAGACTCTATCTCAAAAAAATAAAAATAATTGAAGCATTACAATAGTACCTGGAGCTTAAATTTATCCATTATAATGCCAGCTGACCTTGGGTGCGAGTTCCTAACCAAATTTGTGTAACTGACTAAATGTCATGCTTATAGAACATTTGTTTATGCTAATGTATTTCATAATACATTGTAGATATCATAACTATATATTTCTCAATTTAAAAGGTTAAAAATATGTAAGAGTAAATTGTTTCAAAACTATAATTTCAGACCCTGAAAAACTTCTGATTAAATATCAAGATAGACTAAAGACATTTTCAGAGGCTGGGTGTGGTGGCTCATGCCTGTAATCCCAGCACTTTGGGAGGCCGAGGTGGGTGGATCACAAAGTCAGGAGATCGACACCATCCTGGCTAACATGATGAAACCCCGACTCTACTAAAAATACAAAAAAATTAGCCGGGCGTGGTGGCGGGCACCTGTAGTCCCAGCTACTCGGGAGGCTGAGGCAGGAGAATGGCGTGAACCCGAGAGGCAGAGCTTGCAGTGAGCCGGGGTGGTGCCACTGCACTCCAGCCTGGGCAACAGAGCGAGACTCCATCTCAAAAAAAAAAAAAAAAAACCAGAAAACAAAATGGCAATAACTACACAATACATGGCTCAGAAATGAATGTTATTGAAATAGTCAAAATAAATGTGAGAAAATATTCTCAAACAAAAATGATAAATTCTATTCTATTCTATTTCAATGTTATTGAAATAATCAAAATAAATGTGAGAAAATATCCTAAAACAAAAATGATAAATTCTATTAGAAGGGCCACTGGGTGAAGGCTGTTCCAAATTCTTATCTTCCAAAGTGGGATATGATAATACTTCAAACTAAAAAATCCAAAAGTATTATTAGAATGTGATATGGTGACTATAAAAGAGCTGAAAAGTTCAAAGTGGCTGCCTCTGAAAAGCTGGCAGGGGGGGTTATAAAGGAATATTTGTAAATCAAATAAATTTTATAAACAAATAATTGAAACTTTAAACCTAGATTTTTAAAAATTGTGCTTTTGGGCTGGGTGCAGTGGCTGTAATCCCAGCACTTTGGGAGGCCGAGGTGGGCAGAACACCCGAGGTCAGGAGTTCGAGACCACATTGGCCAACATGGTGAAACTCCGTCTCTACTAAAAACACAAAAATTAGCCAGGTGTGGTGGTGGGAGCCTATAATCCTGGCTACACGGGAGGCTGAAGCACGAGAATCGCTTGAACCCGGGAGGCAGAGTTTGCAGTGAGCCAAGATTGTGCCATTGCACTCCAGCCTGGGCAACAGAGTGAGACTCCATCTCAAAAAAAAAAAAAAAAAAAAAAGAAGAAAGAAAAATGATCTAGCTTACACAGGAAGAAATACCGATGTCTCTACTTGCCCATGACATGACTATCTCTACAGAAAATCCAGTGGAATCTACATAAGAGCTCCTAGAAGTGAGTTTAGCAAGCTTATAGGAAATGAGATTAATGCATGAAAATCAATTTTCCATATTCTAGTAATGAACAATTAGAATTGAAATAATCAACATAAAAATATCAAATAGTTAAGGACAAATCTGACAAAAGATGTTAAACACATGTACATTGAAAACTACAAACTTCAGACAAGTTAATGACATAAAAATTGATGGAACAGACTAGATTCACTGTCTCAGTTATGTCTACTAGCTGACATGTTAAGATGTCAATTTTCTCCACATTAATCTAAAAAGATACAACATAATCCCATCAAAAGCTCACCAGTCTTTTTTGTTGACACTAGTTTTTCCAAATGTTACATATCTATGATCTACTGAACGATATTAATCTCTGAATTAACAGAATAAACCTAAGGAGGAAAACATGGAACTAAATTAATATGGATTCTGAGCCTAGAGGTCAGTTCCCAAAGTGAAGTGAAGGACAGTAGCTGAACAGCACTAGAGGGTACTCTGTGGGAACAGAAGGAGAACAGATTATCTACTGGTTGTGTGTATACGTGTGTGGTAGAGGAGGATGTAAGAGTGCCATCTCATTTTCTTTCCTTTCTTTTTGTTTTTGAGATGGAGTTTCACTCTTGTCACCCAGGCTGGAGTGCAATGGCCCAGTCTCGGCTCACTGCAACCTCAGCCTCTCGGGTTCAAGAGATTCTCCTGCCTCAGCCTCCTGAGTAGCTGGGATTATAGGCATGCATCACTATGTTCGCCTTTTTTTTTTGTTTGAGACGGAGTCTCGCTCTGTTGCCCAGGCTGGAGTGCAGTGGCGCAATCTCGGTTCACTGCAAACTCCGCCTCCCGGGTTCATGCCATTCTCCTGCCTCAGCCTCCCAAGTAGCTGGGACTACAGGTGCCCGCCACCACACCCGGCTAATTTTTTTTGTATCTTTAGTAGAGACGGAGTTTCACTGTTAGCCAGGATGGTCTCGATCTCCTGACCTCGTGATCTGCCTGCCTTGGCCTCCTAACAATTTTTTCGTATTTTTAGTAGAGACAGGGTTTCACCATTTTGGCCGGTCTGGTCTCGAACTCCTGGCCTCAGTTGATCTGCCCACCTCGGCCTCCCAAAGTGCTAGGATTACAGGCTTGAGCCAACGCACCTGACCGACATCTCATTTTCTATAGGACTAAGGCAGTACTGACAAAGACGCGCAGAATAAAGAATAAAGTTACTTAGGAATACTGAAGTAAACAGATGAAAGGGAAAAGTGGCACTGGGCATGGTGGTTAATGCCTGTAATCCCAGTGCTTTGGGAGGCTGAAGCAGGAGAACTGCTTGAGGCCACAAGTTCAAGACCAGCCTGGGCAAAAGAGGAGAAAAAAAAAAAAGTTGATAGTGACTATCTTTACATAACATGTAGTCCAAGAGTAATGATGAATGCCTTTAATAAAGACTTAATCTTGGCCGGGTGCAGTGGCTCATGCCTGTAATCCCAGCACTTTGGGAGGCCAAGGCAGGCAGATCACCTGAGGTTGGGAGTTCAAGACCAGCCTGACCAACATGGAGAAACCACGTCTCTACTAAAAATACAAAATTAGTCAGGCATGGTGGTGCATGCCTGTAATCCCAGCTACTTGGGAGGCTGAGGCAGGAGAATCACTTGAACCCAGGAGGCAGATATTGTAGTGAGCCGAGATTGTGCCACTGCACTCCAGCTGGGTGACAGAGCGAGACTCCATTTCAAAAAAAAGACTTAATCTTTCTTAAAGGACAAATATATAGGCAACACAGAAAAAACATTATTGGGCTTCTATTGGCAATTACAGGAGTAATACAGTTTTCTTACATAATACATTCCTTCAGTAATGTATTTTTCAAGAATTTTGTCTTAGAATTTCTAAGGTAGTTTGTCATTGACCCCATAATTTTTTTTTTTTTCTTGAGAGGGAGTTTCGCTCTTGTTGCCCAGGCTGTAGGCTGGAGTGCAATGGCGCAATCTCGGCTCACTGCAAACTCCGCCTCCCAGGTTCAAGTGATTCTCCTGCCTCAGCCTCCTGAGTAGCTGGCATTACAGGCATGCACCACCATGCCCCGCCAATTTAGTATCTTTAGTAGAGGCGGGGTTTTTCCATATTGACCAGGCTGGTCTCGAACTCCCAACCTCAGGTGATCCTCCCGCCTTGGCCTCCCAAAGTGCTGGGATTACAGGCGTGAGCCACCACACGCCCGGCCGACCCCATTATTGATTATAAAGCAGGTCCTATAATCACGTTTTTTAGAAGTTGCTGAAACTGAGATATAAACTATTCTGTTTTTTTGTGGGGAAAACTGGACAAATTACAGAATTATCAAAACTATATTCACTGGCTCAGTTATGTCTAATAGTTGAAAGAAAATGACAGTCTTTTAATAGTTCTTCATTCAGAATCTGTTACTGTAGAAATTTTAAGAGGTTTTGAGTCAGTTCCAGTAAAAAAATAAGGCCAAAGTGCTCCTGTAAAATTATCATTAAAAGTATAGAGAAGAGATTTATCATTCAAATTATAAAGGGAAACTTCATTCATTTCATAGTCTAAAACTAATGCCAATCTTACTAGGTATTACTTGTGGCAGCAGAATAATTTCCTTATGGCCCAATACAATATAATTATTCTGACTAGATCGCCAAATTCCCCATAATCCATCCTGTACTAAAATTGGTTGCCTCTTCCTCCTTCTGGGAAGAGAGTCATTACAGACACCAAGGATCCATTCAGGCTTGTCTTTCACTTCTACTTCCCAGTACTGCCTGCCACAACTATATCCCTTAGAACCCAGAACAGCTGGGAGGAGATAAAATCTTCTTGGGTTATGAGGTACATTTTGTGTTGTATTTCCATAGTGCACAGTTTTTCTATCTTTTGAGACTATATGTTTACGATGTGCTGTTTCAGGATCTAGAATTACATCTACTTGAAATCGTTTGATAATTTTGTCTAGGCCAGAATATTGTGGAGGCAGATGGTAACCATATTCTTTTAATTTGAGTAAGAACAGCTCAGGGAATTTTAAATTTTTATATCTGTGATAGATATCCTTAACATTTGCCAGTAATTCCAGTTCTGATTTAAATACATGCTCTCTGTCTCCTTTAGTAGATATTTTAATAAGGAGGTATAATCTGAAAATTTTGTTAGGCTTTCATTTAGTTGTGCTAAAATATCCATCTCTTCATCTGGCAATTGCCTAAGAACAGTCTCTTGCTCATTTTGGAGAAATAACCTAAGTTGCTCAAATTCAGACTTGACTTCTTCTGCCCTATGTTTTACCTTTTTCTTCAGTTCCAGTGATTTTCTGGTTTGCATAGTTATGACTTTTTCAATTAGTTCCACTCTGTCCTTCCACGGTGCATTGTATTCCTCCAGTTTTTTCCTATGATAGGAGGCAGCCTTCTTTACGGGCCAAACACAGTGATGCTGGTGATAAGTGGACAAACTGCACCTTGGACATAAAAGCTCTAGGTCTTTCTGACAGAAGAAAATCAAAACCTGATTATGCATCTTACACAAATGCTTCTCACACACATGCTTCTCTTCCTGCCTCTTCCTCTTCTTGCTTCTTATCTGGAGTTGCTTAGCAATTTCAGTCAAACTACCCAGCTGGGGATTGCTTATAAATTTCCTTTCTGGACAGCAAAAGTGGCAAAAGGGGCAGGGGAAACTATCATGTAGATCCTTCCAGGACATAATGATGCAGGAGAGACAGAAGTTATGCCCACAGCTGATGGTCACTGGGTCTTTCAAATAGTCCAGACAGATGGGACAGCTAGCCTCTGCTCGGAGGTCAGCCAGGGCCGTCACAAATTCCATTGAGCCTTGAACAAAGATGGTAGGTAAGGTAATTCTTTTATTTTAGCAAGGCCTAGCTCTCTAGAGCTCAAGACCCAGTACGCATTGGATATCCTCCCGAGACCTTGAAATCTGACCAGCTTTCAAGTTTTACTGACTTGGCATGTTGATGGCAGCTTCTAGAAACTTGTTAAGCCCTCAGCTCCTTAGCTTCAGAGTCTACTGCCACAAACACTTCACAGCCTGCAGCCTATTGCATACTAGAACTTAATAGCTGGGCTGCTGCTCTTCCCACTAAATGAAATAAAGTCAAGTTTTCTTCAAGAAAGCAGCCTCAGGTCCAAGATAGGGAATCCTTCCTATGAGTGAGAAAAGACACCATGTTAAAAATCTGATTCCATAATCACAAATGTATTAAACATTCACACAAGAAGGTTTAATATGAATTCACACAAGAATGTTTAAGAATGAATGCTAAAATCACGGAGTGGAAGTTCTTGGAAAAACAAGATATTCATATTGCAGAGATTCACCCCGTACATTACTTATTTAAAAAAAAAAACTAAAAAATATGGGACAAACTTATGTGCTTCCTGATAGGATGCAATGGCAAGTATACAACATTGCCTATATAATATTCTTTCCAAAAATATTGCCATTCAAGCTAACCCTGAGAAAATTACTCTAATTCAGATTGTGGAGCATCTTACAAGACAACTAGTATGCATTCTTCAAAAATGTCAACGTCAGGAAAAACAAGCATAAAAAAAAGGTTTCGATTTAAGGAGAGGAAAGAAACATGACAAATACAATGTGTGATTCCCTGATTGAATCTGAGATCTCGAAATTAAAAAACAAAGAAACAAAAAAACTAAAAAATGCTGGGAACAGGCCAGGTGTGGTGGCTCACACCTGTAATCCCAGCACTTTGTGGGGCCAAGGCATGTGGCTCCCTTGAGGCCAGGAGTTCGAGACCAGCCTAGCCAACGTGGCAAAACCCCATCTCTACTAAAAATATAAAAAATTATCTGGGCATGGTGGCATGCGCCTGTAATCCCAGCTGCTTGGGAAGCTGAGGCAGGAGAATTGCTGGAACCTGGATGGGGGAGGTTGCAGTGAGCCAAGATTGTTCGACAGAGCGAAACTCCTTCTTAAAAAAAAAAAAAGTTAGCAACAAATAAATGTGAGAATCTTAGTATGGACTGTATATCACATACTGTTGTACCAATGTTAAATTGGGCACAGTAAAATTATCATAGTAAGTAAAATGCTCTTGTTCTTAGGAGATGTATATTGATGCACGGGGGAACCCATTTGGAAGCCTGAAACTTTCAGAAGGTTCAGCAATTTAAAAAAATGTAAACAGAGAAAATGTGAATGTAGCAGAAAGGTAACAACTGGGGTGAGTCCAGGGAAAAGGTATAATCATGCGTACCCTTTCAGTCTTTCTTTAAGTTTGACACTTTCAAAACAAAAGTGAGGCAGAAAAACTTCCTGGCTTGCTTTTAAGACACCCACAGGTACCTGATTTTAAGCAAATCAAATTCCTCCATCAACACTTGCAAGCCACCTAACCATCAATACAGTATTTTTTCCCCTTCCCCTTCTTTCCCTAGACACTTTCTCAACTCTTCTTCTTCCTCTCGCTTTCCTCATAACCCAACAACAGTGAGAGTAATACTATATGCATGGTTTTGATATGTGAAATTGGCTCTGTCTTGGTGATCTAGCAAGTTCTTTTACTATACAGAAATTCTTTAGACTAGCAGAATAGGAAAAAATGCAGTAGCCCTAGAAAGTCACCATTTATCCATTATTCCCAAACTTAAAGTTTTAACTCAGTGTCCTAGGACTGCACAAGCAAAAACTATCACAGCAACATGCTACAGGAGGCAGTATTTCACAATGTAAGCACTAACATTATTGAGAGGACACCAGGTTTGAATCCTGGCTCAGCTATTTGCTGTGTATCTTTAGAAAACTGATGTGTTTTGAGGCGTGCAGTCATTACTACTGCCATATTATGGCTGTCTTTTTTTTTTAATTATTATTATACTTGAAGTTCTAGGGTACATGTGCACAACGTGCAGGTTTGTTACATATGTATACATGTGCCATGTTGGTGTGCTGCACCCATTAACTCATCATTTACATTAGGTATATCTCCTAATGCTATCCCTCCCCCTCCCCCCACCCCACGACAGGCCCCAGTGTGTGATGTTCCCCTTCCTGTGTCCAAGTGTTCTCATTGTTCAATTCCCACCTATGGGTGAGAACATGCGGTGTTTGGTTTTTTGCGCCTCATAGCCTGTTATGAATTAAAAAAAAAAAAAAGAAAGAAAGAAACTATATACTCAGACCTATGAACATGATTTTTCTGTTTTACCTCTAAATGAATCATTTCAAGTTGAGGAATAGAAGGCAGGAAAAGTGATAATGGCATAGAAGACTCTAAGCTTTTTACAAAGCATTTAGGCAATACATTTTATAAGCATTTATAGTACCTTTTGTAAAGCATTTAGGAAAGCGATTCTTCTTATCCTTCAGTTCTTATTTGAAATGTCATTTTCTGAGGAAGTACTCCCTGATCATTTAAACCAAGTAACTCACCTGTCAGTCATACTCACTGTAAACTTCACTTTTATGTATTTTATTACAATTGTAAAATTACTTTGTGAAAAAAAAAGAAAATTGATTTTTTTTAACCTCATTTCTTTGACCTGTAAAATGGGAAGTATAACAATCTCTTTTTATTATAAGAATATCATGTAAATGGTAGCTAATATGTGCCCATTCTTCTTGGCCAAAGGAGCTTTCTGTTAGATGTATTGGAATCTGGATCCAAACAAGAGCCACGTATTGGCATTTGCTTATTAGTTCTTTTAAATCCTTTTTCAATCTAGAATAATGTTCCCTGCTTCCACCTTTGTCCTAGACTACCCAAATTCAAGATTTGCCTATTGCTTTTTTTTTTTTTTTGAGATGGAGTCTCACTCTATCGCCGAGGCTGGAGTACAGTGGCACGATCAAGGCTCATTGCAGCCTCCGCCTCTTGGGTTCAGGTGATTCTCCTGCCTCAGCCACCCAGCTAGCTGGGACTACAAGCATACACCACCATGCCCAGCTAGTTTTTGTATCTTTAGTGGAGATGGGGTTTTGCCATATTGGACAGGCTGGTCTTGAACTCCTGACCTCAGGTGATCCGCCCACCTTGGCTTCCCAAAGTGCTGGGATTACAGGCATGAGCCTTCATGCCAGGCATGCCTATTGCTTCTTAACATTGTTTAACTTGTCCTTCAGGCCTTCACTTTTTTAACGAATTAAATATTTCCCCTCATTACAATCTGTTTATAACTCCCCATAAGTCAGGACAACATTTTTCACCCTTAGCTCACCCTTCAGAGCCCTCCATATTTCATTTTCTTCATCTGGCTACAGTTCCCTAAAGTACTTGGCCAAAACAAACAAATCAACCAACTAACCAACCAACCAACCAACCAACCAACCAACCTAGGTGCCATGCTTTCCCTTTTCACAAACCACTTGCTGCATAGATTACCCTACCCTCACTTCTTTCCTAGGACTAAGTTTTGGTCCTTCTAGAGACTCAGCCCAAGAGAAATGTTCTCTAAGATAATTTATTATATGTCAGGCACTATGCTAAGGATCTTCCATATAGTCACAGGTTCAATTAAACAATCAAACAACTCCATAAGTTAGGAGCTATTATCCTCAATTAGAGCTGTAAAAGCAGAGTGTACAAGAATTTGAACATGCTTATCCAACATTATGCTAATTGGCATAACCACTGGCATGATACTCAATCACTAAGTTGTACTGCTCCTTCTTTACACTCCCACAGCATCCTATGCATCCCTCTATATATCAAACCACCTTACATTTTTCATATTTGATATGCTCAGTTGTTCATATTTAATAACTTATCCCAATTTTTTTTTTTTTTGAGCTGGAGTTTTGCTCTTGTCACCCAGGCTGGAGTGCAATGGCACAATCTTGGCGCAGTGTAGCCTCCGCCTCCAGGTTCAAACAATTCTCCTGCCTCAGCCTCCCAAGTAGCTGGGATTACAGGCATGCACCACCACGCCCGGCTAATTTTCTCTATTTAGTAGAGATGGTGTTTCACCATGTTGGTCAGGCTGGTCTCAAACTCCTGATCTCAGGTGATCCACCCACCTTGGCCTCCCAAAGTGCTGGGATTACAGGTGTGAGCCACCATGCCCAGCCTGTACTAAATTCTTTAAAGTTGAGAGGCTCCACATTAGCTCTTCCTTCAGCCTTGAAGACTTTGACGATGGAATTGATCCAATGAATGCCTCTTCATCCCTCAAATTCCGCCTGAAATGTCACTTCCTCAGGTGAACGTGAGTTCATAGGGTGGGGCACAATCCCACAGGGTGGAAGAGATCCACCCACGCACCCACTGAGATGCAAACTAATCCAAAGCGGAGTCTGTTCTTCTTTCAAGGGTAGAGGATGCTAAAGGACTCCACCCTGTGACCCCAGGCTATGGGAAGCAGTTGACCCTGCAAAGCTCTCCACTCCCTCCCCATCTAGGAAGGGACGCGGTGCAGGTGAAGCTTTTAAAACCAACTTGCAGACTTACTTGGACCCTCAAGTTTGATCATATAAATAAAAAATGATAAGAATCTGAAAAGATCGGCCGGGAGCGGTGGCTCACTCCTGTAATCCCGGCACTTTGGGAGGCCAAGGCGGGTGGATCACGAGGTCAGGAGATGGACACCTTCCCGGCTAACACGGTGAAACCCCGTCTCTACTAAAAATACAAAAAAATTAGCCGGGCGTGGTGGCGGGCGCCTGTAGTCCCAACTACTCGGGAGGCTGAGGCAGGAGAATGGCATGAACCCGGCAGGCCGAGCTTGCAGTGAGCCGAGATAGCGCCACTGCACTCCAGCCTGGGCGACAGAGCGAGACTCCGTCTCAAAAAAAAAAAAAAAAAAATCTGAAAAGATAGCCAGGGAATTAAATGTTAGTTAGGGGCAACAGGGCCCTGATCACGGAGGAGGGCGCCCCCAGCCCTCATATTCTTCACACTGTCCCTGCACCCGGGGTCACAGAGCATGGGCAGACCCTTCCCGCCCACTTCCGGAGGAACCGCCAATCACTGCACAGACTAAGCCCCAGGCAGGAAGCCGCGCACTTGGTGGGGCTGGGATTCGAGTCCTTCCTCGCGGGGCTCGGTGGGTCCTGCGCATCCTGTGGCCAGGGTTACTGATCTGTCTGCTTCAGGTGAGCTGGGAAGGCCACAGGAAAGGCCCAGAAGGGTCTCGACATGAGGCTTAACTGGGCAGGGGCTTCCTGAACATTCTCTGTGCCCAGATCTCCGAGTCGCTGCCTGCCCACGACTGGATCTCCTCAGTCTCTGGCGAAGCTTTTGTGAGAAATTCAGAATTGTAGCGTTAGAATGGGGGTGGTGGGCCTGCGTCAATTAAGCTTTAAATGTTATGATCCAAGTTAGGGTTTATGAAGTGGCCATGTTTCTTCAAAGAGTTAATGTACGTGTTTGGGAGTGGGGTGTAGGGAGTTAAGGGAGCGAAGTGGTAGCTGCCAGTTGAGAACCCACCAGCCTACGTCGTCTGCACCCTCGACCTATGTAAGCATCCTTTAATCCTCACAAGGGTCTTACAGGTACGAATTATCATTTCAGCTTTGTAGATGAGGCGCTTTAGGTGCAGGCATGTTAAGAATCAGCCGGTTTGACGATGGTTGAAACTGAGAGCTTGGAATCTACTACAGGTTTTATTTATTCCTCAAACAAGCTAGAGACATATTCCCACCAAGAAGCTTGCTGCCTAGTGAGGGATTTTTACACTTTAGGTAAAGAATGCAAAGTAGCTGTAAAATCACATTATAACTGATATATGACATGATGGGGAGCTAGGCAAAGAACTTGGACTAGATCTTAATGGATCCTTTTGCTTTGTTTTCCTTAAAGCATAGGTTCACAAAGTACAGTCCGCATGCCAGCAACATCATCTGGGAACTTAAGGAAAAACCAGCCCTACTGAATCAGAAACTGGGGATGTGGCCCAAGCAATCTTTTACCAAGACCTCCAGGTGATTATAATGCAAGGTAAGATTTGAGAACTGCTTCCATAAAGTAATAAAAGACCAGTGGAATGTTTTCAGTTGGTAGGTGAAAGGATTCTATTTGTATTTGAAAAGATCAATTTTGCTACAGACTTAAGAAATTGGAGGCACCACTGTGTATCTAGGAGAGAGACATAGGTGGCTTAAAGGAGGGTGGTAACTGTGCGTACAGAGCTGTTAATTACGTAAGATACTTAAAGGATTATAAATCATTCTACTATAAAGACACAAAGACACATGCACATGTGCCAGGCGCGGTAGCTCATGCCTGTAATCCCAGCACTTTGGGAGGCTGAGGTGGGTGGATCACCTGAGGTCAGGAGCTCAAGACCAGCCTCTGGCCAACATGGTGAAACCCCGTTTCTACTAAAAATACAAAAGGAGCCAGGCGTGGTGGCGGGCGCCTGTAATCCCAGCTACTCGGGAGACTGAGGCAGGAGAATCCCTTGAACCTGGGAGGCGGAGGTTGCAGTGAGCCGAGATTGCGCCATTGCACTCCAGCCTGGGCAACCAGAGCGAAACTCTGTCTCAAAAAAAAAAAAAAAAACACATGCACACGTATGTTTATTGCAGCACTATTTACAATAGCAAAGACTTGGAACCAACCCAAATGCCAATCAATGAAAGACTAGATAAAGAAAATGTGGCACATATACACCATGGAATACTATGCAGCCGTAAAAAAGAATGAGATCATGTCCTTTGCAGGGACATGGATGAAGCTGGAAGCCATCATTCTCAGCAAACTAACACAGGAACAGAAAACCAAACGCTGTGTGTGTTCTCACTCATAAGTGGGAGTTGAACAGTGAGAACACATGGACACAGGGAGGGAAACAACACACACCAGGGCCTGTTGCAGGGTAGGGAGTGAGGGGAGGGATAGCATTAGGTCAAATACCTAATGCATGCCTGTCTTAAAACCTAGATGACAGGTTGATAGGTGCAGCAAACCGCCATGGCACATGTATACCTATGTAACAAACCTGTACATTCTACTCATGTATCCTGGAACATAAAGTAAAACTAAAAAAACAAAAACAAAAACATCACTCAACAGGACAGGCATGGTGGCTTATGCCTGTAATCCCAGCACTTTTGGGGGGCAAATCACTTGAGGTCAGAAGTTCCAGACCAGCCTGGCCAACATGGTGAAACCCTGTCTCTACTAAAAATACAAAAATTAGCCAGGCCTGGTGGTCGGTGCCTGTAATCCCAGCTGCTCAGGAGGCTGAAGCAGGAGAATCACTTGAACCCAGGAAGCAGAGGTTTCAGTGCGCTGCTATGGCGCCACTGCACTCCAGCCTGGGTGACAGAGAGACTCTGTTTCAAAAAAAAAAAAAAAAATTAAGATAGAAACCCTATTGGCCAGGTGTTGTAGAAACCCTATTGGCCAGGTGTGGTGGTTCATGCCTGTAATCCTGGCAGTTTGGGAGGCCGAGGCGGGCGGATCACCTCGGGAGGCTGAGGCAAGAGAATGGCTGAAACCTGGGGGCAGAGGTTGCAGTGTGCCACTGCATTCCAGCCTGGGTGACAGAGACTCCATCCCAAGAAAAGAAAAAAAGTTTTTTTAAAGTTTTAAAAAGTTACAAGTTTAAAATTTTTTCATTTTTCAAAGCTAATATTGTTAAAAGATTTTACCAAATGCTAAATAATTAGAAATATTTTTGCTTTTGATTTACTTGTAGTATTTGAACTCTTCATAACATTTATTATTCAGTTTATACAAGTCATATTTAGGTATGCATAACTGAGTTATGAAACACAAATGCTTTAGCCACCAAGTGGCATGTCAGTAAGTTAAAAAAACAAAAAACAAATAATACAAAATCTTTGTTTACATCACATTGGAAGAGAAGAGAATAGTGCCAAAATAGACATACTAATATAGCCTCTCAGGAAATGTTACCTTAAAAATAGGAAAACTGAGAAACGGAGCTGGATTTGAACCTGGGCAATGGACTCAAATCCCATACTTCTAACACCAAGTTATGTCAGTTCCCTTCCGGACATGAAAATAGTTGTGAACCAGGCCGGGCGCAGTGGCTCACGCCTGTAATCCCAGCACTTTGGGAGGCCCAGGCGGGCAGATCACGAGGTCAGGAGATCGAGACTACGGTGAAACCCCGTCTCTACTAAAAATATGAAAAAAAAAAAAAATTAGCCAGGCGTAGTGGTGGACGCCTGTAGTCCCAGCTACTTGGGAGGCTGAGGCAGGAGAATGGCGTGAACCCGGGAGGTGGAGCTTGCAGTGAGCCGAGATTGCGCCACTGCACTCCAGCCTGGGTGACAGGGTGAGACTCTGTCTCAAAAAAAAAGAAAAAGAAAAGAAAATAGTCGTGAACCACTCTACGAATAAGAAACACACTGGCTGGGCATGGTGGCTCACACCTGTAATCCCAGCACTTTGGGAGGCCGAGGTGGGCGGATCACCTGAGGTCAGGAGTTCCAGACCAGCCTGGCTAACATGGTGAAACCCCATTTCTACAAAAAATACAAAAAATTAGCCAGGCATGGTGGCATGCCCCTGTAATCCTAGCTACTTGGGAGGCTGAGGCAGGAGAATCGCTTGAACCCGGGAAGCAGAGGTTGCAGTGAGCCGAGATTGCATCATTGCACTCCAGCTAGGGCAAGAAGAGAGAAACTCTTAAAAAAAAAAAAAGAGAAGAAAAAAGAAAGAAACACATTAACAATTAGCAGTCATTGATAAGTACTATTTGTTAATCAATAGTAAGACAAAAAAGCAGGAGGCAGAGTCCCTAACCCCACTCAGTGAGGCTGGGAAAGGGTCCCTGTGGTGAATTTGGGAGGAGGAGACAAGTGGGTGGAAAGGACATAGGAAGAGGTCCGTCTGGGGCAGAGAAGCAGGGGCAGCTGGCCAGTTCGCTTCCCCACCACTTGACACTCCCATTTCTTGTCATGGCCCTTAAGAGGGGGAGCACCTGGACCCCACGAGACCACAGTTCCAGGGCAGGTGGGTACCTCGGGCTAGGCCAGTGAGTGGCCCTGCTCCCCAAAAATCCCTCTTGACCCTGTTCCCACTGCAGGAGGTATCATTGCACTAAGTAACACCGTGGCCTGCTGTCTCCTCCTGCAGCCAACCGATCAAGAGGACAGCACTGTACGGCGTGCGGAGACCCCCCCTGGGGGGAAGGAATCACACTGGGTCCAGGTGATCTCTGACAGTAGAGACAGACACCATCCATTGCTGAGCCAAGGCAATGTGTGAGCACTGTTCACGCCTCAGCTCATTAATGCTCCATAATGCCCCATGGGTTCCATGCTGTCTGACCCTGTTTATGGATGGGAACACTGAAATGGAGGCTCTGTGCCTTGCCTTAGATTTGAGCTGAGATTTGAACCCAGGTGGACATCCTGAGCTGGGGCATCAGCTGTGGCATCCCTAACAAGCCAGGTCATCCACTTGCCGGTCTCTGCTGATGAAGCCTGGATGGAGCCCGGATTCAGGACGATGCACAGAGGACATCACCATTTGGACGAGGCCCCCCTCCTGTTCCCAAATCTCTCCACTCCACCTTCACCTGCCTCATCTGAGGGATGAGGGGCACCTGCTGGGCTACCTCTAGGAACTCCTTGGTCCTCACTATCCACACCCTCCCCTTGCTCTCCTTCCTTAGAAGCACAAAATCTAAAGCTGCCAACTCTGTACATAAAGACACTGAAATTAAGAAGGAAACAGCCTGGCCAAGACGTCTTTCCACCAGTTACCTGTCCACTGCCTCAAGACTCCAGGCATGGAGCAGAGAGAGAGGCTCAGCAGGGGCTGGGATTTTTCATGGCCCTGGGAGCCAGGGCTGCCCTGGGGTCAGGGGTAGGGGCTGCACTGAGGCACAGTGAGAGAAGTCACATGAGGGGCAGGGACTTTAGAAGACTCCTGAGGAGCCAAAGCTACATGGCAGAAGTAATAATAACTATAGTTGTATCTTAGAAAACACCTATTGGGTGCTAACACTTGGTGGGGCTCTACACACTTTTTTTTTTCTTTTTCTTTTTTTGGAGACGGAGTTTCACTCTTGTTGCCCAGGCTGGAGTGCAATGGCGTTAGCTTGGCTCACTGCAACCTCTGCCTCCTGGGTTCAAGCGATTCTCCTGCCTCAGCCTCCCAAGTAGCTGGGATTACAGGCATGCGCAACCATGCCCGACTAATTTTGTATATTTTGTAGAGATGGGATTTCACTACATGCCGGCCAGGCTGGTCTCAAACTCCTGACCTCAGGTGATCCACCCACCTCGGCCTCCCAAAGTGCTAGGATTATAGGAGTGAGCCACCGCGCCCAACCTCTACACACTTTACAAACTGTTCATATCCCAGTTTAAAGAGGAGAAAATTGGGCCTTGATGAGGTTAACAGCCCAAAGCCACAGAGTCAGCAGCAGAGCCCAGAACTGCTCAGTTGGCCACCAGCGCCATGTAGGGCCCAGGCAGCAGCAGCAGCGTCAGATTCTGCCCACTCGCAACAATCCTGAAATAACAGCCCCAGGCCTGCAGAGCTGTTAGGTGACCAGAGCAACACACTGGCTTGTCTCTAAGTGTGCCTCCTCAGACACGTGCCCATCAACAACCAAGTGTAGGCTGTCTGGCCCCGCTTGGTCTGACTGTAATTTGAGGTGTCGCCAAAATTACAATCTAACACCACCAAAGAAGGACAATTTTGGTGGACAGAGCGGCCAACCAAGGAAATCAAGTCTACAGGCCCTTCCAGAGCAAGAATGCAGCTAGTCAGGAAGGCAGATGGGTACCCAAGGCTCCTGGGGCAAGATGACTACCGCTTCTCTTTTCCTGGTAGATGCCATCCCCCACCTCGACCAGGCCTCCTCTTTCATCCCAGGAAGTTCACTCACCCTAAGTTCCACTCCCTAAGCCCAACAGCAGCTTCTAGGGCTCCTTACTGGCCATAAAGCCTCTCTGAACTGGATTCGACAAGGCTTATACCCCCTCCTGGGGTGTGGAAAGAGGAACATTTTTCCAATTGAGTGGCCAGAGGTCAAAATTTCCAATCTTCCCAAAACGTCTGCCAATATAGACCTGCCCCACAAGCCCTTTACAATGCAGCCCAGGGCTTTCTGAGATGCCCCGTGGCCAAGACGCACATTATTCATTCACCCACCCCGGGATGTAGAGTCCTCTATACTCGCTATGAGCCCCAAGATCCCCAAAAGAAAGCTGTGCTTGTGCCCACGGCCCACTGGACTACATCAACATGGGGACCTCGCCTTTGTCACTCCCAAGATGGCACCACCGCCTCTCAGATCCCCCCATGAGCTTAGTCACTCCCACATCAGCATGACCCACAATATTCTTTTACTCTCACCTATTGAAGACTTTTTTTTTTTTTTTGAGACAAGGTGTTGCTCTGTCCCCAGGCTGGAGCGCAGTGGCGCAATTATGGCTCACTGCAGCCTTGAACTCCAGTAGCTTGGGACCACGGGTGTGTGTCACCACACCTGGCTAATTTTTTCTATTTTTCTACAAAGATAAGGTATTGCTATGTTGTCCAGGCTGGTCTCGAACTCCTGGACTCAAGTGATCCTCCTGCCTCAGCCTCCCAAAGTGCTGGATTACAGGCACGAGCCACTGCACCCAGCTTGAAGACTAGTATAAAGTCACTTACATGGCAAGTGCCACAAAACCAAGCTGATATGAGGTATTAAGAGAACACTTACAAAAATAGGGAGTGTTGTAGTAATTCTAAAAGTGTTCAGAATCAGGAGATGGTGTGGATAGTCCTTGTGCATTCCTAGTGTACAATCAGATGGCCGACTTCCAGATGGGATTAATAATACTTTTCTGCAGAGCAGTTGACAGGGGCCAAAGCCTCAAATCATCAACCTCACTTAACCTGTCTTACTCCTTGGAATCCAATAATATGATTTGTAGTGAAATGAGAGTTTAGATATAAAAGAAGCCAGGGCTAGAATCTGGTGTTCTTTCCATGAACACTTTGGCAAGTGGAAGCCAAGACTGGAAAATCATTTACAGACATGGAGTTTGGGGAGTGAGGTCATTTTGGGAAGTGAGAATGAAGGGAGGAAACGAGGGCTGAAACTCAGGCCCAATATGCCTAGACAAGGCTCTTGTTACTGATGGGATTCAAATTAGTGATTTTTCCTTTTCCAAAGGCTCTAACATGGTTTAACTAATTTTCTTTCTTTTTCTTTTTTCTTTCTTTCTTTCTTTCTCTTCTTTCTTTTTCTTTCTCTCTCTCTCTCTTTCTTTCTCCCCTTCCTTCCTTCCTTTCTCTTTCTTGACAGAGTCTTGCTTTGTTGCCCAGGCCAGAGTGCAGTAGTGCAATCTCGGCTCACTGCAACCTCATCCTCCTGGGTTCAAGAGATTCTCCTGCCTCAGCCTCCTGAGTAGCTGGGACTGCAGGCATGCACCATCATGCCTGGCTAATTTTTGTGTTTTCAGTAGAAATGGGGTTTCACCATGTTGGCCAGACTGGTCTGGAATACCTGATCTCAAGTGATCTACCTGCCTCGGCCTCCCAAAGTGCTGGGATTACAGGTATGAGCCACTGCACCTGGCCCTCTCTCTTCCTTTCAACAGGGTCTTCCTGTTGCCCAGGCTAGAATGCAGTGGTGATCATAACTGACTGTAGCCTTCAACTCCTAGGCTTAAGTGATTCTCCCACTTCAGCCTCCCTAGTAGCTTAGACTACAGGCATGCACCACCATGCCTGGCTAATTATTTTGTTTTAGAGAGGAAGACTTGCTATGTTGCAGAGGCTGGTCTCTAACTCTGCTTTAAGCAATCCTCCTGTCTTAGATTCCCAAAGTGCTGGGATTACACTTTGGGTGAGTGAGCCACCACACTCACTCCTGATATCCTGTGTTTATCTAAAATTTTGATGTTTTATTCATCATGTATTTTTCGTGGGTATTAATTTTTATTTTTTTCAAAAATGGAGTTCAAATGTTATCTTGATTGCTGAGATTGTCGGCACACTCTTCAGTTTTGTGCTCACTCGTTCTAGACCTGTCACTAAACAGAGGGTAAAAATGATTCAGGATGGGACCGAAGACTTCACTGACTTCACTAATTTCAGTTTTTCTTTTTTCTTCTGATCAAATGTACAGCAAACAATGATTTTTGTTCCTCAAAGGAAGCTATAAGAAGGGCAAAACATGAAAGAAGGGATCAGCCTTTACAATTTTCTTTGGTCCACCACCCTCCATCTGGTCTATTCACTGACTCACCCCTGGGATCCAAATTGGGGTGGCACCATTACTACTGATCCCCTCAACCATCTTGATCAAGCTCTGTAAAAAGGCTTTTCCTTTGTGTTCTGAAAATGTTAGAAATTACAAATAACTTTTTTTTTTTTTTTTTTGAGGCAGAGTTTTGCTCTTGTTGCCCAGGCTGGAGTGCAATGGCGTGATCTCGACTCACTGCAACCTCTTCCTCCCAGGTTCAAGCAATTCTCCTGCCTCAGCCTCCCGAGTAGCTGGGATTACAGGCACCGACACCACGCCCAGCTAATTTTTGTATTTTTAGTAGAGACGGGGTTTCTCCATGTTGGTCAGGCTGGTCTCGAACTCCTGACCTCAGGTGATCCACCAGCCTCGGCCTCCCAAAGTGCTGGGATTACAGGTGTGAGCCACCACGCCCAGCCACAAAGAACTTTTAATACAAAAATAATTAGGCTGGGTGCAGTGGCTCACGCCTGTAATCCCAGCATTTTGGGAGGCCGAGGCTGGTGAATCACTTGAGGTCAGGAGTTCGGGACTAGCCTGGCCAATGTGGTGAACACCTGTCTCTAATAAAAATACAAAAATTAGCTGGACATGGTGGCGGATGCCTGTAATCCCAGCTGCTTGGGAGGCTGAAGCACCAGAATCGCTTGAACCTGGGAGATGGAGGTTGCAGAGAGCTGGAAGCATGCCACTGCGCTCCTGCCTGGGCAACAGAGTGAGACTTTATCTCCAAGAAAAATAATTAAAAGAATACCAACCCATAAAAATTGTTAAGTTTAAAGAACACAGATTTGGCACCCCTCTGGTCTCATTCACCTCCCGGTGAATGAAAGATAGCTGTATGTCAAGGACCTGTTCTGGTAGGTCAACAAGCATATGTGCCACTGGTTATTGTGTTTTGGTAGACTTTGAGAGAATCTTTGCCCTTGCTCTGATCATCTTGAATTATGTAAAAGATCTGCAGTGATAAGGGATGAATCGAGGCTGTTCAGTCTTAAATGCCTCAATTAATAGGAACAAACACTGGAAACAGAGACAGGTATCAGGAACATTTCTACCATGCTATACTCAACGCTGAACATTTCTTATACAAAGTAAGGACAGCCAGACATGCAAATCATTGAGTGTTTTATTGAACAATTAAGAAATGTATAACCATTTCATTACTTTACAATGGTAAAACTCATTTGTAACTTTTTCTGTGAATATGCGAATTTGTACTTGAATTAGTTTAGACTTGTATTGAACGAGATGTATCTTGACTATAAAGTGTTTTCTTTTTTCAGTACAAAATATACAAACAAGTACATGTTTTAAACATAAATATAACTGAGAATAGGTTGTGTTTCTACTCAAATGCACTTGTGGAAAGTACCATTCATCCGCAAAGACACTTTTAATAAGCTTTGAAAGGAAGACAAACTCCACAGTGTTGTCAGATTTTCTATTTAAAATTACATTTATATTAACCCCAACCTTTCATTTTAGCAAAATAAAGGTTAATGGTTTATGGTTTCTTCTACTTTACAATATTTACAAAGTAAAACTTCTACTCCAGATATGAACCTGTGACCCAGCATGGTGGCACATGCCTGTAATCCCAGTATTTTGGGAGGCCAAGGAGGCGGATCACTTGAGCTCACCAGCCTGAGTTTGAGACCAACCTGGGCAACATGGCGATACCCCATCTCTACAAAAAATACACAAATTAGTCAGGTGTGGCCGTGAGTGCCTGTAGTCCCAGGTACTCGGGAGGCTGAAGTGGAAGGATCGCTTGAGCCAGGGAGGTGGAGGTTGAGCATAGATCATGCCTCTGCACTTTAGCCAGGGTGATAGAGCCAGATCTCATCTTAAAAAAAAAAAAAGATATAAACTTGTAAATTTCTTATCTGGAATTAACATAAAGTAAGAAAAATTTTGTGGCACTAAGCTAACGATCCTTCAATAAATACAAATTAAGAACATCTTAGCATCTGGGGAACACCTAGTTATCAATACAATTCAAATTTAGACAGGATAGTTTCTTTTTTGAGTAATCATATCCCTAAATTCCTTCTGATTTTTTATTTCCATGTCTCAGCATCTCAGGATGAACAACACCAAGACAAAGCCTAATAGGATGATGAGCACTCATCTTTTAGATACAGATATCACTCTGAGTGGGACTTCACTGGCATAACTGTATTTTAGATGTCGACTTTAAGTAAGACTTTTTAAGAAATAATCTATACAAAATAATAAAGGACATAACAAAACTTCAAAGGAAATCAAACACTGGGTTCTTATAATTACATGATGAGAAAGGTTAAAAAATGAATGGTTCCAGCCTGAGTTCAAGACCAGCCTGGGAAACAGGGTAAAACCCCATCTCTACAAAAAATACAAAAATTAGCTGGGTGTAGTGGTGCACACCTGTAATCCCAGCCTATAATTGGGAGGTTGAGGCACGAGAATCACTTGAACTCGGGAGGTGGAGGTTGCAGTGAGACAAAAGTGTGCCACTTCACTCTAGCCTAGGCAACAGAGCAAGACTCTGTTTCAAAACAAAAACAAAAACAATGGTTTCATTTGAACATAAAATGAACTACAATTAGGATTTTATGTTTTCTTTCAACTTCAAATGGACATTACTCATTAAATTAAAAAATCATACTTTCATAAACCTTAAAGCTTGTCATAAAATTGGTAGCAATTAATAGCTTTTCTTAGTCTTTCTCTCTATATAATCAATGAACCAATTATTTTCTCCCTATTGTGCAAAGCCAAATGGTCAATGCAATTGATTTCAGGTTGAGCAGTTTTTAGAAAATCACTCAAACACATACAAATTTAATACTTTTGGAGAATTATGGGAATATGAAAGCAACATTTTAAATTCTTGCACTTCTTACCATGAGAGAGTTCTAAGACACTAAAAGGTATTTTTCTTTTTAACCCATAAGAGAATAATAATGTGCAGGAAAAGATGAGATATTTTTGTTATGTAGGCAAACAATTTGGGCTTCAGATTGGAATCCTTTTGAATTTATGTTATTTTCCCTCCAAATAGAAGCCAAGAAGAATAAAATCCTTTGAAGCTAATAAACCATTCCAGGTGCTTTCAAATGATCCTTTTTTTGTGTAGGAACTTCTAGGCAATCACGCTGTTGGCATCATGAAGTTCTTTTGTGTGGCTGGGTGTCTTTCCTTCACTCCTCTTCTTCTTCTGATAGATCCAGTAAAGTTAGCTAGAGAGATCTATATTTGAGAGGCAAGGGAGAAACAAATACATCAAAGAAATACTATCCAGCACACCAATAAACACATGCCTAATTTTTTTTTTTAATAATGAGTTATGGAAGTTTATCAGTGTTTTTCAGTGCTGAAAGCAACTTTATATATTCTTACCTTTCAACAGAAATGCAGCACCTATGTGTCTTTAAAAGGCTGAATTTAAACTTTTATTATATTTACTTTTTGAGACAGAGTCTCACTCTGTTGCCCAGGCCGGAGTGCAGTGGCACCATCTCGGCTCACTGCAACCTCTGCCTCTGAGTTCAAGTGATTCTTATGCCCCAGCCTCCTGAATAGCTGGGATTACAGGTGTGCGCTACTGGTGTCAATGTTTCCTTAGGTAGTTTTTTTGGGCCCCCTCCTGAAGACATGAAGGCTGCTTCTTGCTTCATTTCTGGAAGCTTCCACCTCCTTCACATTTCACTTTCACTTCACATCTCACAGTCATAGTGGGGTGTTAACTATGACTAATTTAGCAATACAAATATAGAGATACCTCTTCTGGAATCATCTCTCTCAACTCAGATTGCCTAAATTTGAACATACAAATGAAATGGAGCCAGGCATGATGGCTCACACCTACTGGGGAGGCTGAGGTGAGAGGAAGGCTTCAGCACAGAAGTTTAAAACCAGCCTGGAAAACATAGCAAGAGCTCATCTCGAAAAAATATATATGTGTGGCTGGGCATGGTGGCTCACGCCTATAATCCTAGCACTTTGGGAAGCCGAGGCAGGTGGATTGCTTAAGCCCAGGAGTTTGAGACCAGCCTGGCCAACATGGTGAAACCCCGTCTCTACCAAAAATACAAAATTTAGCCGGGCATGGTGCTGCATGCCTATATTCCCAGCTACTCAGGAGGCTGAGGCATAAGAATTGCTTGAACCTGGAAGAAAGAGGTTGCAGTGACCCCAGATCATGCCGCTGCACTCCAGCCTGGGCGATAGAGCTGTCTCAAAAAAAAAAAAAAAAAGAAAAAAAAAAAGAAAAGAAAAGAAAAAATATATATGTGTGTGTTTTGTAAAAAATAGATGAAAATGAGATGGATTTTTTTTGCTTATCAAACTTACAATATATACATGTTTGTTGCGCAGGTTGAAGCACAGTGGCACAATCTTGGCTCACCACAACCTTCACTTCCTGGGTTCAAATGATTCTCCTGCCTCAGCCTCCCAAGTAGCTGGGATTACAGGCGTGCGCCATGACACCCGGCTAATGTTTTTGTATTTTTAGTAGAGACAGGGTTTTGCCATGTTGGCCAGGCTAATCTTGAACTCCTGATCTCAAGTGATCCGCCTGCCTCGGCCTCCCAAAGTGCTGAGATTATAGGTGTGAGCCACCACGCCTGGCCAAAAAATTGTTAAATAAATTAAAATGTTATACTGCACAATATTCTTATTTTTTGTTTCCTTTTATTATTTTTTTTTTCGGTGACCAAACAATGAACCTAAGAAAATATTCATTTAATGCAAAGAAAGTAGTAGAAGAGGAAGAGAGGAACAAAAAAAGACATGAGACATATAGAAAAGAAAAAGTAAAATTGCCTAAGTTCAACCATATAAACAATAAAATTAAACGTGAACTTACTAAATAATCTATTCAAAAGGCAGATTGTGTCAGACTGGGTAAAAAAACAAACAAACAAAAAACATGATTAACCATAGGTTCTTTGCAAAGGCATATTTCTGATTCAAAGCCAAAAATAGATTGAAAGTCAAAGAATGGAAGAAGAGATATCATGCAAGCAGCAAGTATAAGAGAGCTGAAGTGAATATACTAATAATGTCATAGTTTTAAAAATTAAGACAAAAATTGTTACTAGAGACAAAGAATGACATTTATAATGCTAAAAGGGTCAATTGAGAAAGATAGAACAATTATGAAGATACATATACTTAGAGCCCTAAAATACACGAAGCAAAATCTGGCAGAATTGAAAGGAGAAATAGATGATTCAACAATGGAATCAAATTAGAAATCAATAACAAAAGAAATTTGAGAAATTCTCAAATATATGGAAATTAACAACATACTCCTAAACAACCAGTAACTCAAAGAAGACTCAGAAGGGAAATAAGAGAGTATTTTGAGATGAATGACAATGAATATTTAGGGAATACAGCTAAAGTAGCACTTGAAGAGAAATTTATACCTATAAACATCTATAGTAAAAGAGAAGAAAGATCCCAATTGAATACTTAACTTTTCACTTAAGACCCTAAACATGGAAGAGCAAACAAAACCTAAATCAGGCAGAAGCAAGGAAATAATAATGATTACAGTAGAAACGAATGAACTGGAGAATGGAAAAACCATAGCAAAAATCAACAAAACCACAGTTGTTTCTTTGGAAATAGCAACAAAATTGATGAACTTTATTTAGACTGACCAAGAATAAAAGAGAAAAGACTCAAACTACTACTCTGAAATGAAAGAGGGAACATCACTACTAACCTTACAGAAACAAAAAATAACTATAAGAAAATAGTATAAACAACTGTGTGCCAACCAATTTGATAAATTAGATAAAATAGACAAATTCCTAGAAAGACACAAATTACCAAAACTGACTCAAAAAGAAATAAAAATCTGAAATGGATCTATAACAAGAAAAAAGATTGAATTAACAATTAAGAAACTTTCCAAAAAGAACCACATTGCTTCACTGGTGAATCCTATAAATCAATTAAAGAATAATTAGTATCACTTTTTCCCAAACTCTTCCAAAATTTAGAAGAGGAGAAAACACTTCCCACGTCATTTTATGGTTACCCTGATACCAAAATCAGAGAAAGACATCATAAGAAAAGTACAGACCAATATCTCTTGTGAATGTAGCTGTAAAAATCCTCAGCAAAATACTAACAATCTAAATTCAGCAACATATGAAGAACATTATGATTTAGTGGGATTTACCTTGGAAATACAAAGTTAATTTAACATCTGAAAATCATTTAATGTGATGCATAATATCAATAGAATAAGAGACAAAACACATAACATATGATAATATATATACATATATATGTGTGTGTGAACATATATTTGGTTTTCTGTATGTTTTTTTTTTTCTTTTTTTTCTTTTGAGACAGGGTCACACTCCATTGCTTAGGCTGGAATGCAGTGGTTTGATCACAGCTCACTCAGCCTCGACTTCCTGGGCCTGGGATCAGGCGATTCTTTCACTTCAGCTTCCTGAGTAGCTGGGACTGTAGGCGCATGCCACCACACCTGCTTGGCTAATTATTTGTATTTTTTGTAGAGACGGGGTTTTGCTATGTTGCCCAGGCTGGCCTCTCCCTGGCTCAAGCAATCTGCCCCCTTCAGCCTCCCAAAGTGCTGGGATTACAGGCGTGAGCCACCACCTGGCCACACATGATAATTTAGATACAGAAAAAGAAGTTGACCAAAACAAACATCCTCCCTTCATAATGACAACATTCAGCAATCTTGCAATAGAAAAAGAACTTTCTCAATCTGATAAAGGTCATCTACAAAGACCCATAGCTAACATAATACTTAATGGATGAAAGACTAAATCTGGGACCAAGAATAAGACAAACATGTTTGCTTGAACTACTTTGGAGGTTCTTGTCAGGGCACTTAGGTAAGAAAAGAGAAACCCAGATTAGAAAGTTAGAAGAAACTGTCTCAATTTGCAGGCGATCTCGTACGTGAGCTTGCACACAGCAAATCCTAAGGAACCTTCTGAAAAACCTATGAGAATGAATCAATAACTTTATTAAGATTTCAGGATATAAGATGAATAAAAAATCAATTGTATGCCTATACATTAGCAATGGACAATTCAAAAATGAAATTAAGAAAATTCCATTTGCAATAGCACCAAAAGAATAAAATACTTAGAAATAAATTTAACAAAGGAAGTACAAAACTTGTACTCTGAACACTACAAAAGCAATTAAAGTAGACCTGAACAAAGAGAAATACATTCCATTTCATGGATTGGAAGACTTAATTTTGTCAAGATGGCTATACTTGTTACATTGATCTATAGATTTAAAACTATCCCTATCCAAATACTAGATGGCTCTTTGCAGAAATCGACGAAGTAGATGTAAATCTTTGTGACCTTCGATTATTTTTTTAAAATACATAATATCTAAAGAACAAGCTACCAAAGAAAACATAGACTAATTTGATGTCAATAAAATTAAAAACTTTTTTGCTCCAAGGACAACACCAAAAAAAGACATCCACAGAATGGAAGAAAATATTTGCACATCATATTTCAGATAAGGGCCTTGTATTCAGAATATATACATATATATATATCTTACAGCTCAACAATATAAAGACAAATAATCCAACTGAAAAATTGGCAAAGGATTTGAATAGCCATTTCTCCAAAGAGACACAAATATCCAATAAGCACGTGAAAAGATGCTCAACATTTTAGTCATTATGGAAATGCAAATCAAAACCACAATAAGTTGTCACTTCACACCTTCTAGGATAGCCATAACAAGTGTTAGCAAGTTATGTGGAGAAATTAAAACCCACATATACTGCTGGTGGGAATGTGAAATGATGCCACCACTGTGAAAAACAGCTTGGCAGTTCCTCAATGAGTTACACATAGAATAACAATATGACCCAACAATTCCTCTCTTTTAATTCCCAGAGAACTGAAAACATATGTTCCAACAAAAATTTATACACTAATGTTCACAGCAGAATGATTCATATTAGCCAAACAGCCGGAATAACCCAAATGTTCATCAATAGGTGACTGGACAAACAAAATGTGATTTTTCCATATCATGGAATTGTATTCAGTCATAAATTGGAGTGGAGTACTGATACATGCTACTACATGGATGGGCCCTGAAAACATTAAGTGAAAAAAGCTAATTACAAAGACCACATATCACAAGAATTCACTTATATGGAATATCTAGAATAGGGAAATCTATAGAGACAGAAAGTAGATTAGTGGTTGTCTAGGACTGAACAGCTGGGGAGTGCCTGCTAATGAGAATGGGGTTTCTTTATGGGATGATGAAAATGTTCTAAAATTGATCATGGTGATGGTTGCACAACTTAGGAATATAGTAAAAGCCATTAAATTGTACACCTTAAATGGGTGAATTGTCTGGTGTATAAACGATATCTGAAAATAATTAAATATGCATATCCTCATAATTCCACTTCCAGGAGTATTTTGTAAGAAAATAAGTGTACATATGTTCAAATACGTATGCATGCCAGTTCACTGCAACATTGTTCAAAATAGCATAAATACTACAAAACATAAATATTGATCAATAAAGTCAAGATAAATAAATTAAGGCTATCCATACAGTGAAATGCAATCATCCCTCAGTATCCCTGGGAACTGGTTCTAGGATTTCCCTTGGATACCAAAATCCGTGGATGCTGAAGTCCCTTATATAAAATGGTGTAGTATTTGCATATAAATTACTCAGCCTTCCGTATACTTTAAATTGTTTGCAGATTACTTATAATACCTAATACAATATAAATGATATGTAAATAGTTGTTATACTGTATTGTTTAGGGAATAAAGACGAGGAAAAAAGTTTGAAATGTTCAGTACAGATACTACCATTCTGTTTTTTTCCCCAAATATTTTCAATCTGCCATTGGCTGATGTAATGAAAAACCCACGGAAATGGAGAGCCGACTGGACTACAGTGTCATTCAAAATGACCTTCTTTTAATACCTAGGTGACGGTTGATAGGTGCAGCAAACCACCATGGCACACGTTTACCTACGTAACAAACCTGTGCGTTCTACACATGTATTCTGAAACTTAAAGTAAAATAAAAATAAAAATAACTTATTGTTTTCATATGTACAAATAAATACATCTAAGTAAAAGACAAACGCAGTAAATAGATTTCATATGTGTTTAAATAATGTGTATATATGTCATATTTATACACATATTAAAGTAGATTAAATGTCACTTAGATGCTAAGTAAAAGACAAAGCAGTAAATGGATTTCATGTTTAAATAATGTGTATATATGTCATATTTATACACACATAATTTTTGTATATATAAAAATGTTGCTATTAGAAAAAAATGTGAAGACTAAGTATAAAATTGAACTAAACTGCAGCACAATTTTGACATAAACGAAATGTGATACCTAAAGAACTCCAAGCCCTCACATACTCCCCACCCTCACCCCCACTCCCACCCCACCCTCACCAAGGTTACTTTGGCCAGTGTAATAAAAGAAGTTTTTGGGGGGCTGAAGCAGGAGAATCGCTTGAACCCGGGAGGCAGAGGTTGCAGTGAGGCCAGATCATGCCATTGCACTCCAGCCTGGGCAACAAGAGCAAAACTCTGTCTCAAAAAGAAGAAGTTATATATGGTACACACACACACACACACACACACACACACACACACACACACACACACACACACACACACACACACACACACACACACACACACACACACACACACACACACACACACACACACACACACACTCTCAAGTGAAGTGACATTTAATCAAAATTTTCACTGAGTAGGAAAAAGGTGAAGAGTAGGAAAAAAGCATGTCTAGGCGGAGGAAATAATGTGTAAAAGCCCTGAAGTGGTAAGGAACATGACATATTTGACAAATTCACAGAGAAGCGCTTTTGTGGTTTACATTCAGAATTTTATTTCAATTGTAAGGGTAATGAGAAATCACTAAAGGACCTTAAGCAGTATAGAAGCCATAATATGGAGAATGGATAAAAGAGAAGCAAAAGTGGAGGTGTGAAGGTTGCTGCAAGGTAAACAGTAGTTGAGCTTGTGTGATGTGAACTGGTGACAAATTGAGAACTGGGAGACTCAATATGTACAAGTGTACAATGGCCAGATCCTATATTAATGCTTTGACCCACAAACTGCAGCAACCAGCCCAGGAAGCCGAATCACAACCTCTGCAGCAGCTGGTCCCAGATGGTCAAGAACTACCAGTTTCCTTTTTATCCCTCGTCCCCTGATTCTAACTTAGGACTAACTGAAGAAAACCACATATACTCCCCAAATCAAATAGGATATCCTGCTTCTAGATAGCCTGCCTTCAGCTTTCCCATGCCAACAATCTCCAGTCACATCATACCTAAAGCCTTCTCTGTTTCTCACAATGAAGCTTTCCTGATTCTCTGCCTGTCTTGGTCCTCTGCCACACTCAAGAGATGCTGGCTGACTCCCTTGCTATGTAAACTCTGAATAAAATAGCCCTGGCTTGATTCATTTGAGTGGTTATCTTCTTTTTTTCTTTTTTTCCTCAGGAGTATGATGATTAAGTGTAAAGAGGTAATTGAGGCTAAAGGAATGGATAAAACAGAGCAGGAGAGAGTAGAGATACATTTTATTATACCTTGCAGGGTACAACAGCCTGTTTAGGAGGCAGAGGGTTGGCTGAGAACTTAGTGGAAATAAGTATGGTGCCCTGGAATTGAAGGGAAGGGACTTTTGCAGGCTAAGTAGCCAGCTGCTAAATTCTGCTGTGAAATCAGGAAAAAGACTAAAATTTGTCAATTAATTTAGAAAGATCAGACCGGGCATGGTGCCTCAAGCCTGTAATCCCAGTACTTTGGGAGGCTGAGGCAGATGGATCACCTGAGGTCAGGAGTTCGAGACCAGCCTGGCCAACGTGGTGAAACCCTGTCTCTACTAAAAATACAAAAATTAGCTGGGCGTGGTGGTGCATGCCTGTAATCCCAGCTACTCAGGAGGCTGAGGCAGGAGAATCGCTTGAACCCAGGAGGCAGAGGTTGCAGTGAGCTGAGATGGAACCATTGCAATCCAGCCTGGGTGACAAGAGAGAAACTCCATCTCAAAAAAAAAAAAAATTTAGTAAGATAAGGATAATTCTAATGCAGATGTAAGACAGATTAAAGTGGATTTAGATGTGAATACAAAATAATGAATCAGGGACAATGAGTACAGAAAAATCATGAGAGCATTGACTGAGGGGTATGTGGATGTTATATGTGTGTTTTGTTTGTTTTAGGATATAGGCTTATCACCATTTAAACTTTCAAGTTGACACGATGATCCAGAGAGGTAAAGGTATAAGTGACAGCTTGAAATTCCTAAGAAATCTTAGGGAGAGAAGGGGACCCACAGCACATAAGAAGGATTGGCCATGCCTTCCGTAATACCAAGAAGGAAGAGGAAGATGGGGGTGGGTAAGGGGGGGAATGGATTAGATGGGATTTATGCTAAAAAGAAATTTTAGATTCCTGAACAACACGGTAGAGAGCAGCTAGTTTAGCTATCTATGGAAAGAATTGTTACGCATTTTGTAAGGAGAAATCAGTTTTTAAAATGAAGAAAACTGGCCGGGCACAGTGGCTCACGCCTGTAATCCCAGCACTTTATGAGGCTGAGCTGGGAAGATCACCTGAGGTCGAGAGTTTGAGACCCACCTGGCCAACATGGTGAAACCCCGTCTCTACTAAAAATACAAAAAAATTAGCCAGGCATGGTGGCAGTTGCCTGTAATCCCAGCTACTTGGGAGGTTGAGCCAGGAGAATTGCTTGAACCTGGGAGGTGGAGGGTGCAGTGAGCCGAGATTGTGCCACTGCACTACACTCCAGCCTAGGCAACAAGAGTGAAACTCAGTCTCAAAAAAAAAAAGAAAACTTTGAGACTCTAGAACATTGTATACATACTTTGTTCAGAGGAATATACAATTATAGTAATAAATGTTTGTAATATAAACATCACTATATTTATGTATTTGATATATAAGTGTATAAGTAAATATATTTATCATTAAGGCATCATCATCTTTTTTTTTTTTTAGACGGAGTCTCACTCTGTCTCTCAGGCTGGAGTGCAGTGGTATGATCACAGCTCACTGCAGCCTCAACCCCCTTGGCTCAAGCAATCCTCCCACCTCAGCCTCCTGAGTAGCTAGAACTACAGGTATGCACCATCATGCTAGCTAATGTATTTTTTGTAGAGACAGTGTCTTGCTGTGTTGCCCAGGCTGATCTCAAACTCCTGGTCTTAAAAGATCCTCCCACCTCAGGCTCCCAAAGTGCTGGGTTTTTAAGTGTGAGCCACTGTGGCCGGATGGCATCATAATCTTTACAGAAAAGTTTTATCTCATCAGTAAATTAGGGACATTAGGGATTTCCTCCAAGCATGACCTTTGGACACTGGGCTGTGATTAATTTAGAAAAGAGTAATTTTCTATATTTCATTTAGCTTTATGCAATATGTCCTGCAGATATTTCAGCCCACACAGGAATGCCCCATATTTAAGGCAGTTCTTGGGCCATTCACATTAAGCAAAGGTTTGTTGTACCTTAAGCTTTAGGGGCTAAATCTTGTCTTCAAGGAGCTCATATTTCAATACTGATAAAAATCTAAAGAAACAAAGTCGAATGTGATAGATGGCTTTAAAAGCCTACTACTGAAAGTGCTGTGATGTTAGGAGGATGATGATTATTTTAAACTAACTGAATTAGGGTGGCCCTCATGAGGAAAATGGGATTTATGAGAACTCTCAAGGAGGGAGAGAGTTTGGACTTGATGAGAGAAATTCCTAGAAAAGGAAATATCTCCACCACAGAGATAGAAAATCACAGTTCCATCCTAGAAATATTAGAAAATAAATCTGAAAATGTGTGTATCTAGTGAGAACAAGTCTTAAATTTATTATCTTAAATTAAAAGATAATAAATAAAAGCTTCATTTCGTTTCATCTTTTTTTTTTTTTGAGACACGGTCTCGCTCTGTCACCCAGGCTGGAGTGCAATGGCGTGATCTCGGCTCTCTGCAACCTCCACATCCTGGGTTCAAGTGATTCGCCTGCCTCAGCTTCCTGAGCAGCTGGGATTACAGGTGCCTGCCACGAGACCTGGCTAATTTTTGTATTTTCAGTAGAGATGGCATTTCACCATGTTGGTCAGGCTGGTCTCAAGCTCCTGACCTCAAGCGATCTGCCCGCCTTGACCTCCCAAAGTGCTGGGATGATAGGTGTGAGCCACCACGCCCAGCCTATTTTACCTCTTTTAGCAATATTATGAGGCTGGGCAAGATGGATCACACCTGTAACCCTAGCACTTTGGGAGGCCGAGGCAGGCAGATCACTTGAAGTCAGGAGTTCGAGACCAGCCTGGCCAACATGGTGAAACCCCGTTTCTACTAAAAATAAACAAATTAGCTGGGTGTGGTGGCGCAAACCTGTAATGCCAGCTACTTGGAAGGCTGAGGCAGGAGAATTGCTTGAGCTGAGATCGCACCACTGCACTCCAGCCTGGGCGACAGAGCAAGACTCCGTCTCAAAAACAAAACAAAACAAAACGAAACAAACAAAAACAAACAAAAACAACTTATGAAGTGCCTGCTATATTGCAGGCACTTTTTTTGGGCTGAAGATACAAAGATAAATAAAACCTATCCTCGGCCTTCAGGGAATTTACAGCATGCAGAGGAAGAGAGGAGGACTATAGTCAGTTAACACTTTCTAATGCCAGGCGTTAAGGACTTTAACAGAAGTATGTAACTAGTGCTCTGAGAGCAAAAGTGGGCATATCTATTGTAACTAGTAGGGGTATTAAAATCAGAGAAGGTTTCCTAAAGGATGAATGATACTGAGAAAAAAAGTGAAAAAATATACATTTGAGGTAAAAGCATAGCTTGAAGAACAGTTAAGAGATGAAGAATGGACTGATTTTAAAGTAATAATAAGTCTAACTACTATTTATTTAGCACTTACTGTGTGCCAAGTATTGTTATGATAGGGTAAGGGCCATAACAAGTTCCATCTTATAGATCTGGAAGTGGAGGGAAGCTCAGAGAGAATAAATGACTTACCAAAAATGATCACCAGAGAGTGAGCTGTGTGGCCAGGGCTTGAATCCAGTAGGTCCAAACAGTCTTAACTCTTATCCCCTCTGGGACAGGCAAGGGGGAAAGAATAAGGTAACAGATGAAATTGGAAAGGTATATGTTGTAAGGTGTTGTTTGTCAAATTATTGTTATTATTTTGTTTTCCATTTGACCTACAGCGGGATAACTGAGATCAGGACTGAAACACATTCACTGGATTCAGAAGAAGGAAGTCATAATGGACCTTCCCCAGAAGGAAAAGGGGAACAATGTGTTGAAAATAGTTGGGAGGAAAGAAAACAGCTGCCTTTTCAAAAAGGGTGGCTTTGAAGAGATGAAGAGAACATGTGCTGGTCACTAGAGAGCACTATGGAGTCAATGGTGGAACTCTTCTTTCTTTCCTTCTTTCCGTCCTCTTTTTCTTTCTTCTCTCCCTCTCTCTTTGTTTCTTTCCTCTCTCCTTTCTTTCTCTCCTTCCTTCCTTCCTTTCTTTCTCTCCTTCTTTCCCTGTTTCTCTCTCTTTCCTTTTTTCTTCCCTTCTCTTTCTTCTCTTCCTCTCTTTCTGTCTTCTTTCTTTCTTCTTTTTATTTCTTCTCTTCCTCTTTCTGTCTTTGTCTCTTTCATCTTTCTGTCTTTTTTTTTTTTTTAAGACAAAATAGATCAGTGTTGACATATTGAACATTCTGGGGGAGCAAGAGAGTATAATTGCTAGATCAAGGTCCTTGAGGTGTAGGAAGATTACCCATACCCGAGAGTTATTTTTTATTGAAAGACTAGGGGCCACACACAGTGGCTCATGCCTGTAATCCCAGCACTTTTGGAGGCCAAGGTAAGAGGATGGCTTGAGCCCAGAAGGTCAAGACTAGCCTGGAAACAAAGTTAGACCCTGTCTCTACAAAAAAATCTTAAAATTAGCCAAGCATGGTGGCACACACCGGTACTGTCAGATACTTGGAAAGCTGAGGCAGGAGGATAACTTGAGCTCAAGACTTTAAGGCTACAGTGAACTATGATCACGCCATGGCACCCAGCCTGGGTGACAGAATAAGATCCTGTCTCAAAAAAAAAAAAAAAAAAAAAAGAAAGACTAGTAAGGGAACATAAAAGAAGCATTGTAGATGTAGATGTCTGTAGTTTGAGGGTGAGGTTGGATTTTGAGGCTTAATGACCTCCTATTTCACCATGAAGTAAGAGGAGTTATCTTTTGCTGTAAGTTGGAAGAGGAGATTAAGAAGTGTAAAGAAACTAGAGGTTATTACTTTGAAATAATAGTTGAATAGGAATATGAAATGCAGAAGAGTTCTTCCCAGAGAGCCCCGCTAAAGTTGGAGATGAAGTGCTCCACGAAAGTAGAGATTCTATGCTGAAAGCAGAGTTGGGTTTCACTTAAACCCAAGAGGTGGAGAGAATGGAGTGAGAAGGATGAAGATGCTAGGACAATTGCAGGAAGAGTTGGGAAGCAGGGCAGGTTTGGTTAAGGGGGTCAGATGCTCATGACTGCAAGGGGGTAAGAATAAGACAGAAAATAGGAAACTAGAAGCAAAGCTTGAATACCAAGTGAGGGTGACAAGAGAGTATCAGCTGGACTCAATTAAAAATAATGTATTAACACCATGGAATACTATGCAGCCACAAAAATTGATGAGTTCATGTCCTTTGTAGGGACATGGATGAAAGTGGAAACCATCATTCTCAGCAAACTATCACAAGGACAAAAAACCAAACACTGCATGTTCTCACTCATAGGTGGGAATTGAACAATGAGAACACATGGACACAGGAAGGGGAACATCACACACCAGGGACTGTTGTGGGGTTGGGGGAGGGGGGAGGGATAGCATTAGGAGATATACCTAATGCTAAATGACGAGTTAATGGGTGCAGCACACCAACATGGCACATGTATACATATGTAACAAACCTGCACGTTGTGCACATGTACCCTAAAACTTAAAGTATAATAATAATAAAATTAAAAATAATAATAATAATAATGTATTAAAAGACACTTTTTCCAAAAGTATTTTCATAGTCATTACCTCTGGAACATGAATATGGGCAATAGGGTAGGATGGGGAACTTGTACTTTTGACTTTACATTCTTCCACTGTTAGAAATATATTCTACACCATGAAGATGTATTACAATTGTTATTAAAAAGCTGGCTAGACCAGGCACAGTGGCTCATGCCTGTAATCCCAGCACTTTGGGAGGCCGAGGGGGGCGGATCACCTGAGGTCGGGAGTTCGAGACCAACCTGACCAACATGGAGAAACCCTGTCTCTACTAAAAATACAAAATTAGCTGGGTGTGGTGGTGCATGCCTGTAATCCCAGCTACTCGGGATGCTGAGGCAGGAGAATCGCTAGAACCTGGAAGGTGGAGGCTGTGGTGAGCCGAGATGGCACCATTGCACTCCAGCCTGGGCAACAAGAGTGAAAACTCCATCTCAAAAAATAAAAATAAATTAAAAAAAAAAAAAACCTAGTAGAGTATGTATTGACACAGTATGTAGTTATCTAGAGTACATATTAAGTAAGTAATGTTTTAGAGACAGAGTCTAGGCTGGAGTGCACAATCATAGCTCACTGCAGCCTCAAACTCCTGGGCTCAAATGATCCTCCCTGGAGGCCTCAGCCCCCCAAATAGCTAGGACTAGAGGCACACGCCACCATGCCTGGCTAACTTTTTTTTTTGGTAGAGACAAGTTTTAATCATGTTGTCCAGGCTGGTCTTGAACTCCTGCACTCAAGCAATCCACCTACCTCTGCCTCCTGAAGTACTGGGATTATAGGCATGAGCCACTGGACCTGGCCTTAGAGTACATACTTATAAATAAAAGCATTGATGTAGTGAGATTTTACTGTTAGAAGGGAGAAGTCATTCCAGTCTTAAGTCGAGACCTCATTTTCCACTCTAGGGCCCTCACATTAACCTGTAGACTTGCATTTCCTGACACCCCTTCTCTTGCTCTCCTTCACTCTAAATCACTTAGGACTGAAGGTGATGCCAAAATATTTCTGAGAAAAAAAATCAAGGAAATGAACTGCATACAGCATAGATTTTTCTGTGTAATTAATTCAGTTGCATAGGCTGGGATCGTTGAGGATGACCCCAGGAGCTGGAAAAATTGACAGTAAAGATAATATGACATTCCTATTAAAAGAGCTAAAGGTCTGAACACTCTAATAAAGGGTTAATCTGGAAAACTTTCAAAGTCAATTGTTTACCTTACCTATCCTTTTACAAAGTCTTACTTGATCCTAACTGATCAAATAACCACATGTGATTTTATCTAAAGCATCCAAAAAATTAGAGGGGAAGAAGTGAAAGGGGTGTTTTGCCTTAGAGCCCACTACCTAGGTTTACAGTACATTTACCAAGTTATCAAAGTGCCTTTGTTGCAAAACATAGAAAAAATGGGAAAGTATTTACGACAGTGAGAATTATGTTATCAGATCTGAAGGTAGCACTTGTTATTATAGTGCTGGTTGAGCAAGGTCTTGAAAAATTATCTAATGTTTATCTTACATTAACTCTTACAGTAGATTCCAACAGGTGACTTTTAAACATTCTTCAAAGAACTGTAGCTGAAATGTAGAACTAGTCTAAAACTGAGAAAATGGATGCTGTCACCCAAGCAGTTTTATAAGCTCTCAGCCAACTTTTTTAAAGGGTTGCTATTTTTAAGTAGTTTGCATAGCTTTAATTAAATTTCCCTTCAGTTTACAAACTTGATTTGTAAGTCAAAATTTCCCTCAACTTTAAAAATTAAAATTTCACTACTCATGCTTACTTGTAACACTGGTTTTTATGGTATGTGATTTGAGGATAATCTGTGGCTATCTAAAGACTTGTGTTTATATTTTGCAAGGTATCTTTCTTTGTATATGCAGGAATTCTCTTGCTATTGTGAAATGTGTCCTCTCCTCTTTGTTATTTATGAAGGAGTGCTGGAAAAATCTGAGGTGTCTCTATTCCTCTTAAGCACAGATTTTTACCATTATTTTATACATGACACTGAAATGCTCTGCTGGAAGCATTATCAACACACACCAAAGGATATTTTAACACAGAAAATCTTTTTAAAGCATGTTTCAATCACCATTAATTGGCTTCTCAGAAACCTCCTACTGTATATTTCTGGATTCCTCCACCAAAGCTATTTTTCGTATTTTGATAACAAAGATTAATTTGTTACAGATATAGACATAGAGAACTTGACATTTTTGTCTCAATCCTTTTGATAAATGTTTATTATGAAATTGCTCCTCCTTCATTTAATTTTCTGCTACAGGGCTTTCCCCAGGTTTGGAAAGCATTAAACAATAGATACAGCAACTGTTCTTTCCACTGAATGAATGGAACCGTAAAAGCTACTCTACAGGCCAACTGAATAAGCTAATTTAGCTATTGCCTGTGTATGTTAACCAGATGAGGGCTATTTCTATGGCATTTTTTAAGGAAGCTATATCTTAAATGAATTAATGAGCTTGAAATACTTACAATGGAATGCCAAACTGTGTATTTTTTAGTATGAAGTGACTTAAACTTGGACAGCGTTTGAAGTTAACTGATTCAAGCAGTATTACCGGTAATTGTGGTGGTGTAACATTATTTAACAAGTGTAAAAAACAAGAAAAGGGAGGAGCAAAACTCTACCAGAATTTATCCTTAAGATGTGACTATCAAGATCACTACTATTGGTGAGGCTGGAAAGCTGCCATTTCATTAGTGTTAAGTTTACTTTATCTATTAAAAGAAATATTTTCAGAAAAAAATAAATAAACCCTGAGGGCAAATAATAGTTGAATAGGAATATGAAGTGTGGTGGCTTACATCTGAAATTCTAGCACTTTGGAAGGCCAAGGCGGGTGCATCACTTGGGGCTAGGAGTTCAAGACCAGCCTGAGCAACATGGGAAACCCTCATCTCTATAAAAAATACAAAAATTACCCAAGAGTGGTGGCGCATGCCTGTAGTCCCAGCTACTTGGGGGGCTGAGGTGGGAGGATCACTTGAGCCTGGGAGGTTGAGGCTGCAACGAGCTGAGATCACATCATTGCACTGCAGCCTGGGTGACAGAGCAAGACCCTGGGGGAGAGAGGAGAGGGGAGAGGAGAAGGAGGAGAGAAAGAGAGGAAAAGAAACCCCGAAGTATTGATGGTAGTTCGTCGCTGGTATGGTGCTGGTGCTGTTGGGTGAATACATCCAAATGCTTTCACACACTGGTCTTAATAGGGGAATCGGCTTGTTCTGCATAACATCCGCAATAATATTAGCCCCCATGTAGCCGTTACTCAGATTCAACAGTTATCAAGATTTTCCTACATTGTCCTCATCTGTCTAATTTTGTTCCTTAACTATTAAAGCAATTCTCAAAAGTCATGTCATTCATTTAACTCTTTCATTTATTGGTATGCATCTCTTAAGTCTTGACATCACCATAAGCCATTATCACATATTACAAACTGTGAAGAAACATTCTCTGGTATATCTAATTTGGAACACTGCCTAAATGTAGCAAAACTATTTTCTGTCAGAAATACCTCAGGGGAAGGGTACTCGTGAATGGAGAGGCATACATCTCCTCTGAAGGCAATTGTGTTTGCGCAGTTTTCTTCTCATGGTCAAATTAACTGAAGGAAAAAGAGAAGTATTAGGAGCATTTTTCAGAGGCTTAATTGTTGTTTAATCTAGACAATGCAAACATATTTTGGAGCCAAACTAGACTGTGGTTATTTGCTATTTGTTCAAATGTGATTATAAAATTAAAAACCAATGTGATGCACATACACAAGGGGTGTTCCTAACAGTTAATGTTAATAGCAAGATCTTCTTTTACTCTTATTTTTTCATCCCCATCGTTAAGCAATATAGCCACATCTTAATAGTAATATCCTCCTCCTTTTACATGCTTTTTTCCTAAATGCTCCTAGACCTTTTATTTTATGTAGTAAATTAATCACAAATATTTTGTAAGAACATTGTCCAAGCTACTCTGTATTTCCGAAAAGCATAAATGGTTTGAATAGTGACTGCTGTAAACAATGAGAAGGGATCAAGCTGCTTTCTCAGAGTTGCTGAATTGGAACTTTTTTCTTATTTATGTAAAAGCACAGACCAGGGGACATCATTTGAAATAAACTCACAGTGATCAAACTTCTAATTCACTAAAAAGCAAAGTCTGAATTTTTAACAAGTGATGCATCATTTTCTGTTCTAACTGAAGAAGTATATTATCAAGTGAATAATCTAACATATTGGATGTAAATATTACCAACTTTTTATTTAAAGTTGGGTTTGTGGTTCAGAAAACTTTAACTTTCTAATTTTTCTTTCTTTCTTTCTTTCTCTCTCTTCCTTTCTCTCTTTTCTTTTCTTTCTTTTTTTTTTTCAAACTTACTGGTTCTTTGAAATCTTAGCTGTTTGGTTTTGAAGTAAAAGTACATTAGAATACTTTTGTGTACTAAATTTCTGTTGGTTAAGTACAATATACTTGATATCATCTTTGAAAACGTGTCAAGTAAATTAATATTATGTATCTTTACCATACATATTTTTGATGCTTTTTAGCTCTATAAGCATAATAATAATAAAAACTGCACTTACTTGTTTTAAGTGACATGCCTAGTTACATAATTAGAAATAACAGCTATTGACCTGTTTTAAGATTTAATCTGCATTTTGTTGCATTATGCTTTTTGTATGTTAATTCAGTCCCTACTCCAGGCAGCAACATACTTTTTAAATAAACTGCTTTGGAGTTTGCATTTTACCTAAAAATCTATACATTTATTTACCTTTATAATGAATAGACGAACATTTCTGTTTCATTTTACTCGTAAAGACAACATAATCTGCAATAGCTTAGAGATCTATTTTCTTTGCATTTAGGAAAAATAGTGGTAAAATACTTATTATTTCGAAGCCCAGCTGTTTTTAAAATATTGAAATAATAGACCCAACAAGATAGATAGCATACTTTCAAAATCCTACACATTTATCCCCAGTACTACTAACTGAAAGCACACCTAAGTGGTTTTCAGATAAACACAATCATGCTCAGAGACCCAGGGATGCAAACAGGCAAAACAAGTTACTTGTACAAATGTATCAAAGGCCTACCTGGTCTCTGTCCGCTGATGAGGAGAAGACTCATAATAAAAATAAAAAATGCAAAAAGGAATTGCTGAAATCTCATTTTCCTACCGCACAAAAGTGGAGCAATGACTCTCAATGTAAACCAAATGATCCGTAAATAGTCTGTGCAATATCTGTGTGGCTGTCTTCACATTCTAATGACAAACCTCAGAGAACTGCCAGCTGTGTTTTGCAGGAAGGTTAATGATCACATTAGACAAAGTTGCCGGTGCTGTGTGCTGTGGTCAGAGCCTCCCTCAGCCTCAAACCCCTCCTCCACTCCTCTTCCTCTTTCTCCTCAGCCACTCCCCTTTATTTCCATAAGCAAATATTGGTGAAATAAACCATTCAAGCATGCTATAACTTTAGTGGAGGTGTACTCCGAAAGCTCCAAGAAGAGAAGGACTTAAATTCAATCTGGATATGAAGAAATACGTAAAACAAGACATGACACTCCCTCCTCCCCTTACCATTTGCATCTGTTTAAACTTTGCCCATATTGGTCCCACATGCAGAAACCAGTGGAAATGACAGGAAGTCTCTCTTTTGTCTTTTTCAGAAGGAATTCTGAAGCTCTAACATAAGAGTCCCAAATGCTTTGTGGCAGAACATGTGCTGAAATGCTTTATCTTTACCAAACTTACCACAAAGTAGTGCCTGTTTACACTAACTCTCCAAATTGCCTAATTCATTGGGTTTGTATCAGTAAAGATTTTTGGAATTTAGAATGTTTTGAAATAAATCTGCAAAACATATACATTTATATTAATATTTTGTAAAGTGCAATTTTTAAAGTAATGGAGATTATTTTCATCTGCAAATGTCCAGGATTTTAAAAAAGGCAGTTCAGGCAAGCCACAAACTCATGAAATCTGTGTTCAGTTAAAAATTTATATGTGGTGGAATACCAGGCTAACATACCACAGTCACAGAAATTGGAGATGGAGAAAAAAAGTCTTAGTTCATCTCCCAGTGAATTCAGAAAACACAAAAACAGTCTAGCCTTGTCTTTTACACACATGCACCAAGATCTCTTTTTGTTTCAAGTGCTCCCTTATATGTCAGATATAGCTGTTATAAATGGAAATGACTATACTTATTATGTAAGTATAATAAATTCCATTTATAACAGCTATATCGATCATATTTTAGGTAAAATGCAAAATGCCAAAAAAATAGTGTAGATATGCCCTGAAACACAAGTACAGCCAAAGTACTAGCTCTAAAGCATGTGTAATTTGTTTTGAACTGTTAGGAATTTTGTTGTATTTGGCTTCTTTAGACTCAGGGAGGTGGTACATAACCTTGGGGTTTCCTGAGGTTTGAATTTAATGCACAATTTGTCTTGATTTTATAAGTCAATCTGTAAATTTCCCTGCCTGTCTAGTTAGGCATGGGGTTTATAATAGGCAATGGCATACAAAAATTCTTAAATTCACTTTATTGAAGTCTTGAGAATATATTGACATGTTTGGGGACTACAAGCATAGTGTTAAAGGGTCCTACTTTACCATGCTGTACATCACCTCATAAAATCAATGGAATACAATAGAGTTTGAACTCATGATATACAAGTGACTTAAGAATGGCAAAGAATTTACTCAGATTTTTAAATCCCTCCCCATTTCCCGCCCCAGTCTTCTTAGTACATCACTCAGGAAAACAGCATGCTAACAAAGTTGAATGTTAAATCAATAAGAGATCAATACAGATTTTGGCACTATATTTTCAGGCCAAGTTTTAAGTCTGTTCAAAGGTTGAGTAGTGAGTCTTTATAGATAAGATAGAGACCTACCACACACAGCAAATATTGACTAAAATTTTTATATTTCATTACCAGGTGATCAACAATGAATTCCTAGAATATCGCTAATATGCACCAGTGCTGTGGAAGATACATATCTCCACTGATCAGGACAGAGAAAACTGTTATATAAGTCATCTAACCACATAGAACATCATTTTTCTCATTAAAAGAAAAAAGATGTGATAAAATACCTGGTTTTCTACCTGAAAGAGTGATTATGTATTAAACTCATGAAAATTTACACGATTTATTTACATGTTTTAAAATTATTCTTTCAAAAAAACAAACAAAAAAGATGTTGTTTAAATAGATGACTTTCGGAGTATAGTAATAAAGTGATTATACAGTCAATGAGCAACTGAAATGTTAGACATGGAGGTACAATGAAAAGTGATCCAGCATTTCTGTGGAATGTGAGTCAACAATAGCAATAAATCATTCGTCTCAGTACTGAATAACTAGGTGTGGAGAAATATGGGTAGGAAAATGTCAGAACAATGCAACTGGCTCTGCAAATAGCACTTTTAGCCTGCAAGCATAAGAGAACAAGGAATCTTCTTGTTTACATGAACACAAACCAAGACTTCCACCCTACAGACAGCCTTTGTGAGGGAGGCAAGTGCTGTGCCCCGGGCTAAATCCTATGTTAAGTGTGTTGCATAAGTTACTTCGCATAATTCTCCCCAAAACACTCTGAAGTATCATGCCCCCCTGTTTACCAGATGAGAAAACTGACAGCTAAAGAGGTGTAGCCTCCAAGGGCTAGATGACTGGAAGAGGAATAGATGGGATCCAAATTCCATAATCTCAGCCCTGAAACATTTTGCTATCCTCCCTTTTAAGGCCCAAATTCTAGTTCTTATTAAAAAAAAAAAGCCTATTGAAGTTATTATAAAACAAAAGATAAGTTAGCAATATATTTCTTGTACGAGGTTGAATATTGTGCCTTGTAAAATTTATGTCCTTCTGGAACCCAAAATGTGGCCTTATTTTTGTCAGGCCTCTGAGCCCAAGCCAAGCCATCACATCCCCTGTGACTTGCACGTATACATCCAGATGGCCTGAAGTAACTGAAGATCCACAAAAAAAGTAAAAATAACCTTAACTGATGACATTCCACCATTGTGATTTGTTTCTGCCCCACCCTCACTGATCAATGTACTTTGTAATCTCTGCCACCCTTAAGAAGGTTCTTTATAATTTCCCCCACCCTTAAGAAGGTTCTTTGTAATTCTCCCCACCCTTGAGAATGTACTTTGTGAGATCCACCCCTGCCCGCAAAACGTTGCTCTTAACTTCACCGCCTATCCCAAAACCTATAAGAACTAACGATAATCCACCACCCTTTACTGACTCTTTTCCGACTCAGCCCACCTGCACCCAGGTGAAATAAACAGCCATGTTGCTCACACAAAGCCTGTTTGGTGGTCTCTTCACATGGACACGCATGAAAATTTTGAAATAGAGTCATTGCAAATGTAATCAGTTAAGATTGAGGTCATACTGGAGTAGGGTGGGTCCTAAATCCAATATGGCGGCTGTCCTTATAGCAAAAAGAAGAGACAGAGACACACAGGGACGGGTGGGGAGGAGCTCTGTGATGATAGAGGCAAAGATGAGAGTTATGCTATCGTGAGCCAAGGAACCAATGTCAAGGATAGCCAGCAACCACCAGAAGTTAGGGGAGAGGCATGGAACAAAATCATCCTCTGAGTTTCCAAAAATCAACACTACTGACACTTTGATTTTGGACTTCTAGCCTCCTGAATTTGAAAGAACAAATTTATGTTGTTTTAAGCCACCCAGTCTGTGGCACTTTGTTATAACAGCCCTAGGAAATCAATATATTTCTGTACCTACATATATTCTATAAGGATATAAATATTCTCTGTATAATCCAATAAAAATATATTTATTTTATAGTAGTATACTATATATGCCAGGTATTTAACAAATGTTATTTTGTTTACACATCATAATCTTATGATGTAAGCTCTATCTTCATTTTACAGAAAAGGCAACAAACTCAGAGGATTAAGTGATTTGCCCCAGATAAAATAGCTCATAGCAAAGTCAATATGAGGCCTGTGTCTCTCAGTCCTGGACCTCTTATCCCTTTGATTTGGATCTTGTGCCCTAACTTTTACTAGGAGATCCTTCCCAATTGATTTCATTGTTGCCACTTGCAACTTCAGTCTTTCCTTCTTCTTTTTTTTTTTTTTTTTTTGAGACGGAGTCTCGCTCTGTCGCCCAGGCTGGAGTGCAGTGGCACAATCTCGGCTCACTGCAAGCTCCGCCTCCCGGGTTCATGCCATTCTCCTGCCTCAGCCTCCTGAGTAGCTGGGACTGCCCGCCACCACGCCAGGCTAATTTTTTGTATTTTTGTAGAGACGGGGTTTCACCGTGTTAGCCAGGATGGTCTCGATCTCTGACCTCGTGATCCACCCACCTTGGCCTCTCAAAGTTCTGGGATTATAGGCGTGAGCCACCACACCCGGCTTCAGTCTTTCCTTCTTTACTGCATCCCTCTTTCCCTATAAAAGTACTCTTTCCAACCTAAAATTTCTCTCCCTTTGCTCATTATCATTCAGCTAGATGTCTGAAATAGAGTCCAAGCATTAAACTAACCTTCCTTCCTCCCTCCCTCCCTCCCTTCCTTCCTTCCTTCCTTCCTTCCTTCTTTCCTTCCTTTCTTTCTTCCTTCCTTTCTCCCTCCCTCTCTCCCTCCTTCCTTCCTTCCTAGCCAGGCTGGTCTCGAACTCCTGACCTCAGGTGATCTACCCACCTTGGCCCGGCCCCGCAAAGTGCTAGGATTACAAGGGTGAGCCACCATGCCTGGCCTAAACTTTCAAATATGACTTTTTCTGTGGACACTTCACTGCATCCAAATTAGGCTACACTCCACTCACCTTTTTCTCTTTTCTTGTTTTTGTCATGCTTTGTGTTTCTTTTCTCTTTTTCTTTTTTTTTTGAGACAGAGTCTGGCTCTGTCACCCAGGCTGGAATGCAGGGGCACAATCTTGGCTCACTGTAACCCCCGCCTCCTGGGTTCAAGCAATTCTCCTGCCTCAGCCTCCTGAGTAGCTGGGATTACAGGCATGTGCCATCATGCCCAGCTAAGTTTTCTATTTTTAGTAGAGATAGGGGTTTTACCACGTTGGCCAGGCTGGTCTCGAACTCCTGACCTCAGGTGATCTGCCCATCTCAGCCTCCCAAAGTGCTGGGATTACAGACAGGAGCCACCGTGCCCGGCCTTGTGTTTCTTTTCTTTAGAAAAAAATCTGCTGGGTTTGTTCCAATTTTCCTTAATTGAAGTCCTACAAGTTCTTCAGGGTTTAATCAATCATTCCAGATCAGTTCAACAAATATTTGTCGAGTACTTAAACTACTTTTGTGTCCCAGGCTTTGTTGTGCATACTAGGGATAAAATCAGGAATCAAACATGTCACTACTTTTGAATATAATGCTTATTCATTAAATTTAATTAATTAAATTTTCTTATAAATTAATTGAATTTTCTCTATAAGCATTTCCTGATTCCTACCAACTGAAGTGATTTTAGTCATGTTTCAGGGATCTGGAAATTTTCCTGTTATCATAGCCTTTTCATCACCATAGCATTTAATGCCTCCCTCATGGGCCATAATACATTCATCCTGGTCTGACAGTTTCTTGAGCACATATGGAATCCTGCAGAAATAAAAACTCCTTGAATGAAGAAACTTGTTCTTTCCCATTTTGGTGTCTTCTCCAGAGTCTAGAAATATTGAATCATATTCAATTGAGTATGAAAATCATGAGATATTAAAAAGAATGCATGGGTGAGAACTTAAAACCAGTATGGCTCCAGAAACGAAAGTTGTGATGAAGAAAAAGAATATGTGAAAAATATTTACCTGGACAAGTGAAAAAGATAAAAAATGAGGTGAATTCAGGAATTAATTACAGCAAGTACTAAGATGGCAGTTTATGGAACTTGACATAAGTTAAGGGTAGAAATTAGGTTACCTTTCAAGTCTGAAAAGCTGTGTCTTGTAACTACACTCTCTAACCTGGGATTTGTCTTACTCTATAGAATGTAAACTTCATGAGGGTAGGAAGTTTTAACTGCTTTCTTCACTGCTATATTATCAATATCATACTTGATGAATCAGCAAAATTCCACTCTAACCACACTAGTGTAGTAAAGAAGATCTTAATCTTATGAGGATCAGCTCATGATTCCTGGTTAGCACACCTGTCTCTGTTTGTGGTGGGATTAGCTCCTTCCCTCAGATGGAAGCATTTAAAGCTAATCCTGGTGGAGACAGAATGTGGCTCAATTTAGAGTGTATCTTCTCAAGTGTGTTTCCTATTTGATTACTGATTGTTTGGATGGTGTTCACTACGCCTTGCCAATACTTTGTTTTAACTTCAGGTATCTGCCTGCGGCCTTCTTTCTTTCTGGCTTCCTATTTCTTCCATTTCTCTGCTTTCTGACCCTTGCTGGATTTCAGACTACTACGTTTTTCTGCTTTCTGACTCTTGCTGGACTGACCTGGTTTTGGTATGCATTTTTCTTTTGATCCTTTTTTCCATTTTGACCACTTCTTGGTATAGACCAATATAATGCTTTTTAGTTTTCATTCTCTACATTAGTTCTTTTAGGCCTTCCTTAATTCTCCAATTAATTAACTAATCATTTACTTAATTAACTTTATTATCTAATTAATTATTAATTAGTTCTCCTAGGCCTACCTAATCTACTGCCATTCTTGGAACTCAAATAGCACCAAGTGGAAAGCTAACAGCCAAAGTTATAGAAAATAGAATCATAGTAAATCAAAAAATTGTTAGTTTTGAAAACTTGTGTGAACAAAATTGGCATTCTCCTTGCTTAGAGGAAATGATGGATTAGATGTGTCAGAGATATCAAATGTATAAAATTCAAATATTGAGTGTGGTAAAACATTTATTCAGTACAAGCTCATTCAAAAATTTTCCCAGGATCTCCTTGGGCACATGTGCTGGTTGAAAATACATTACTGATCATAAATGCTGCATCAGCCTAATATCTGAGCCAAAACATATATTTTTGCAAGAACCCATAAGTCCAAAAAAGGCATACACTTTTGAGAGTATGAATACCTTCCTAACCCTCATATGTCTGGCAAACCTAAGAAAAATAACATAGGAATACGAGTAATAGACTCTTTATATTGTGTACAAAAATAACAGAGGTAGCAACATATGTGGAACATTCAGACATCCCTATATTGTGGTGATTCTTACCCAGGCTACTTGACTAAAGTGATTGACCAAATGGCATGAAGAAGACCTTCTGGTATTGTGAGAAATTAAAAGAGATAATGGTGATCTTTAGATGGTTTTTTAATGAAGAACAAATTCGATATAAGTAATTCAAGTGAATAAAAGAGATCCTATTTAGTAATACTTCTCTTTGAATAAAAAATGTGAGACACATTTGGGTTTATCCTCTCCATCCCCACTTTCAACCTTGTTTATGTGCTTATTTAATCAAAAACAGTCTCAGGAATTTTCATAATAAACCCAAGTGACTCCTAAGCAACAATTATTGTTTACTGGATAAATTATATAAAATATAAAACTGCTAGTAAACTCTGGGCTGGAATTCTTTAAGTGCATATTTAAGACTTTGAAATACATGAAATTTTGAATCTTTTTTGAACTACACTGCTTGAATGGCCTAGTGTTTAGCATTAAACAAATAAATCAGAAATTTTGTATTTGAATATTAGGCTTCGTGATTTTGTTCGTGAACAAAAGTGAAGGTAGTTTAGTATAATGGAAATAGGATGACTTGACTTTACAGGTCACGTAACTTGAGTGTTTAGTCCTGGCTTCTGTCACTAAATCATTTGGCTTTGGTCAAATTATTTTATCAGATTCTTTATTTAAAATGTGAGGCATTTAGACTTTAACTTTGCAGATTTTTTTTTTTTTTGAGACAAACTCTTACTCTGTTGCCCAGGCTGGAGTGCAGTGGTGCGGTCTTGGTTCAATGCAACCTCTGCCTCCCGGGTTCAAGTGATTCTCCTTCCTCAGCCTCCCAAGTAGCTGGGATTACAGGCACTTGCCACCACACCTGGCTAATTTTGTATATTTTTTGTAGAGATGGGGTTTCTCCATGTTGGCCAGGCTGGTCTCAAACTCCTGACCTCAGGTGATCCACCTACCTCAGCCTCCCAAAGTGCTGGAATTACAGGCATGAGCCACTGTGCCAGGTTTTTTTTTTTTGAGATGGCGTCCCACTCTGTCGTCCATACTAAAGTGCAGTGGTGTGATCTCCGCTCACTGCAATCTCCAACTCCCAGGTTCAAGCGATTCTCTTGCCTCAGCCTCCTACGTAGCTGGGATTACAGGTGTCCACCACCACACCCAGCTAATTTTTTGTATGTTTTTAGTAGAAATGGGGTTTCTCCATCTTGGCTAGGCTGGTCTCGAACTCCTGACCTCAGGTGATCTGCCTGCCTTGGCCTCCCAAAGTGCTGGGATTACAGGCATGAGCCACCGTGCCCGGCCTTGGCTGACTATTTAAGAGGGCTCATAAATTTATTTAATCAAAATGAAATGAATACTTAGTATATGCAGGGATTTTGTTGCACTTTATGAAAAAGAAAAATATAATACCAAAACATTATGTCCCAAACACATGAGGGTAATAGCATGCCAATTAATGTGTGATTAACAAAGTACGGAAAACCTTGTTAATCAGTATTTGAGACTCTCATTCTTTCTTTTTGGACCTTAATTTCACTCTCTAGTGAGATCGTGCAAAAATATCATTTCTCTTTTCCAGAGAATCTAGTCCAATTAATGTTATCCTGGGATACTCAGCCTGGTTGTCTAGCACTGCCGTGCTTTGCCTGACTTTCATCCTGATAACTAGTCAAGAATGATTGCCAACTCTCTCCTTTTTTACAGTGAGTACCCACACAGGCTATTTTATAAGAATGTTGGATACAGTTCTCTGTTGTGCCTCCTGACCTGGTTAGAAGGTGTATTTTATTATTATTCATTATCCTATTACCTCTGCGTTCCCCAAACTTGGTACCTAAACAAAAAATGTTTGTGATTAGTTACTCAATGACTATGAGGATTTTAGCTTTGTTGAGCCCATATCACACACAACAATATTTAAACTATTTTGTGTACTTTTGAAGTCCAGTAAGGTCATAGAAAATATATATTATATATATGTATATATGTGTGTATATGATACATGTATTCTGTCTGTCTGTCTGTCTATCTATCTATCTATCTATCTATCTATCTATCTCTAGGAAGAATGTTAACAATGAAGTCCAGGCCAGGCGTGGTGGCTCAAGCCTGTAATCCCAGCACTTTGGGAGGCCAAGGCAGATGGATCATTTGAGGTCAGGAGTTTGAAACTAGCCTGGCCAACATGGTGAAACCCTGTCTCTACTAAAAATACAAAAAAGTTAGCTGGGTGTGGTGGTGGGCACCTGTAATCCCAGGTACTTGGGAGGCTGAGGCAGGAGAATAGCTTGACCCCAGGAGGTGGAGGTCAAGTGAGCAGAGATCACGCCACTGCACTCCAGCCTGGGTTACAGAGCGAGACTTCATCTCAAAAAAAAAAAAAAAAAAAAAAAAAAGAAATGACACATCCATTTTACAAATGGATGTCCAATCCACATCCATTTTACAAATGAGAAAACTGGCATTAAGTGACTCATTGAAGTCCAAAGCAAGTTAGTGATAGAACAAAATGTGCCCCAGTAATAGGTTTTGTTAAAAGCAACCTTAATATGAAAGATCATCTCTATATCACCTGTTATGTACCAGGAATTGTTGTAGGAACTTTATTTGAATTATCTCATTTAATCCTCATAACATCCTCTTGTGCCTATTTTACAAATCAGGGAGCTGGAGTACAGAGAAGAGAGATTTATCCAAGGTTACATATCTAGGAAACAACAGAGCTAGGATTTGAAACCAGTGAGACCCCAGAGTTCTTGTTGTTAGTTGCTTGCTACCTCTTCGCCGCTGCAGATATAAAACAATCCTTATTATACTTTAAGGCTTGTGTTGTTTCCTTTAATATTTATAGTGAAAATTATTTTATATTTTTATTGAAGCTTTATTTAAATTTTAAATTGTGTTCATAGTTTTGTCTTCAAATATACATATCACATTGGATTTCTGACTTGGCGGAACTCCTAGTCAAATCCTATTTCGCAGAAATATAGTAGTTATAGAGTTATAAAATATGTATGTACTAAACGAAAATTATCTAGGTTAGAATACTACTTTCTTGTAAATAGCTTGAAAACAGGCAATTACTCTATAACACAAGTACAAACATCATGGGTACAAAATCTCCATTAAAGATTGGAGTACTTGTTCTGTGAGTTACTAGGAAAAAACTGAAAACAAAAAAAGTGGTATACTAACTTGCCAAGAAGTAAATTAGATAAATAATTGTAGATGTGTGCTTTTACGTCTGCACCCTTTCTTACTAAAATCCGAGCTACAAATTGAAGTTACTTCCTTTTTAAAAGTGTGTAAACCAGCACATATGGATCCAATTACTTAATCTTCTGCAGAGTTCTAATGACAGTTACTTCTACCAATTTCAGCCAGTCTGCCAGATCTTTGTATGGGAACTGAAGGATGGCTTCTTTAACTGACCCTTTGTCCTTTCAGAAGAAGCCAATCAGTAGCAGATGCAGTGGGGTGAGTGGTGCATGGTGTGTGTGTGTGTTTTGTGTGTGCGTGTGAAGAAAAATGTCTATGGTAATCAACTCATTTGAAAAGTAAAAGAATAGAGTGGGAAGTAAAAAAAGGAAAAATGGGAAGATGTAGAAAGAGAATGAGAACTGGAGGGAGCAAGACAAAGGGAAAGCTATAAAGAGGGAGCTTGGGTGTGAAGGAATTTCAATGACTTCTTTTATTTGTTTACTTTTGGGAAGATCTGTTTTGCAAATTTAATTCCCACACAACAAAATTGCTCCTGGTAAAATGTAACACTAAAGTAATACCAATTTAAATGCATTTAAGGAAGTTGTAATGCTAGAATGACAATCTCATGGGAGTAATCAAAATTTTGAAAATACTTTGCTAGTCATTTCATCACACCTCAGCATGAGAGGCAAAGAAGATGGTTAACATATCAATGTTTCTTCATGATTATAGCAAAGGACAACGGAATGTTATTTTTCTTCAAATCTCACCTTAAAGTTGACAAAGGAGATCAACCTCTTCCCTTGACGTTTTCTATTGAATCTCTGCTCTCTTTCGGATTCTTTTTTAGTCTCCTTTATTTTTTTCATCTGATGCAGCATAATTTATATTAGAAAGGTGAATGGAAGGAAAACTTCAACACAAAGCTACTAAGGAGGTGGCTGTATCCTCTACCCCTTTGGAGACAATATCCTTTATTTTTGATAATTTTTCAATGCTGTATACAGGTGAAGAAACTTTTCCTAAATTAGCAATGAAGCTCTATAACAACATAATTGTAATCAGAAAGGAGGTGCCCAAAGTAAGAAAAAGAACGTGCACTCTACCTTAAGAATAAGATCAGAGGGAATGACATACTTATACTCTCTGAGGAGCATTTTTATGAGTTAAACAAGCACTAGAATTTTATAGTTGAAACCTGCAACATCGTAACATTATCCCAACAGATTGTCTATAACCTCGAAGTGTTTAGATTGTATATATTCTTACGGGAAGTTATATGGCATAATGGGTGCATTTGATTATAGGAATAGGACAAATAATCTATTTTTATAGAGGCAAGTCTAGTAAGTAGAGTCCACATTTAACAGAGGTAGTTTTATTACACATATTTAAAATTCAAGCATAGAATCCTTTCCACAATTACAAGCATCTTTTCGGCACTTGACTGTTTCCTGTGAAATGTATTTACCCTCATAATAGTTCTAGTAAACAGATCCTGTGATTTGGGTGGCTTGAGTCCATCCTGGCTCTTGAGCCAAGATGACAAATTTATAAATCCATTTTAATTACATCATCATTTGGCGAATGTTTTATTTCTGTATCTAAATTTACATGTCTACCTGAATCTAAGATTTTGTGTTTATCATGGTTATGGAAAGAACATCTCTTCCTAAATTGTGAACAAGTGATCCTAGAAGAATAAAGTGCTTGCTAAGGACCAGCCATGACTTACACTTCTGATGAGAGTAAAAGAGCTGATTTGGTTCCAAGTTATTCACTAAGGTGGCATTTTTATTTTAGGTATGCACTTTTGTTTACCTTAATACATTTAAATGTAGGGCGCACATAGTGGGTTTATAATTTAGTCTCTTTTTTCGAATGGATCAGACGTAGTTTTTTGTTTGTTTGTTTGTTTTTTTTTTTGAGATGGAGTAAGCCTGTTGCCCAGGCTGAGGTGCAGTGGTATGAACTTGGCTTACTGCAACTTCCACCTCCAGGGTTCAAGCAATTCTCCTGCCTCAGCCTCCCAAGTAACTGGGATTACAGGTGCCCACCACCGCGCCTCACTAATTTTTGTATTTTTAGTAAAGACAAGGTTTCACCATGCTGGCCAGACTAGTCTTGAACTCCTGACCTCAAGTGATCCACCCACCTCGGCCTCCCAAAGTGCTAGGATTACAGGGATGAGACACTGCATTGGGCCTAGACATAGTTCTTAATGTTCCATTTAACACCCCTTTAACCTTGAAAGAATTTTGGCCAGGTGCAGTGGCTCATGCCTGTAATCTCAGCGCTTTGGGAGGCCGAGATGGGAGAATCACTTGAGTTCAAGAGGTTGAAACCAGCCTAGGCAACATGTTGAGACCTTATCTCTATTTAGATTAAAATAAAATTAAAAGAGAGAGAGAGAGAGAAAGAGAGAGAGATCTCATCTCTACAAAAAAATAAAAAATAGCCAAGTGTTGTGCCTTGTGCTTGTAGTCCCAGCTACTCAGGAGGCTGAGGCAGGAGGATGGCTTGAGCCCAGGAGGCAGAGGTTGCAGTGAACCATGAACACACCACTGCACCACAGCCTGGGTGACAGAGCAAGACCCTGTCTCCAAAAAAAAAAAGTTTCCATTCTTGCTGTATACATTGTGATGAATACCACAAACATTAAAGAGCACTTTTTGTTTTTCATTGCTGTGGTTATTGTTTTTGGTGTGCTCCAAGTTATTTTTGGTGGCCTAAAGTGGATGAGGATTCTTAGATCTATTTTTTCTCTCACAACTCTATTTCAGGCTTAAATTGTTCTTTTCGGTGTCCAGTGTAAGTCACTAATGAGGGAGAGAAAGTGATTGAAATTTGGATTGCTCTAAAAGAATGTTATTTAAATAATTTTAAACACTTTCTTTCATACATATTCAAGTGATTTATTTTAAAAAATAGGTAATCTTTTCAAGGCCAGTTTGCTTCAAACATTTCATAACCCTCATAATATTTACGTTTTCTGCCATTTTACCGCCTTGCTTTATTTTTTTCCCCTCTTACTTGAACTACCCTCTAAGTAGCATGGTAAATACTATACTTTCCATTTTTTTTCTTCTTCTTTTTTTTTTTTTTTTTGAGATGGAGTCTTGCTCTGTCACCCAGGCTGGAGTGCAGTGGTACCATCTCAGCTCACTGCAACCTCCACCTCCCAGGTTCAAGCCATTCTTCTGCCTCAGCCTCCCAAGTAACTGGGACTACAGCTGTGCGCCACGACACCTTGCTAATTTTGGTATTTTTAGTACAGACAGGGTTTCACCATATAAGCCAGGCTGGTCTTGAACTCCTGACCTTGTGATCCTCCAGCCTTGGCCTCCCGAAGTGCTGGGATTACAGGCATGGAATTACAGGTATTACCACCATACCTGGCCATACATTCCATTTTTCTTTTTTTTTTTTTATACTTTAAGTTTTAAGGTACATGTGCACAACGTGCAGGTTTGTTACATATGTATACATGTGCCATGTTGGTGTGCTGCACCCATTAGCTTGTCATTTAACATTAGGTATATCTCCTAACGCTATCCCTCCCCCCCTCCCCCAACCCCACAACAGGCCCCGGTGTGTGATGTCCCCTTCCTGTGTCCATGTGTTCTCATTGTTCAATTCCCATCTACGAGAGAACATGCGGTGTTTGGTTTTTTTGTCCTTGCGATAGTTTGCTGAGAATGATGGTTTCCAGCTTCATCCATGTCCCTACAAAGGACATGAACTCATCACTTTTTATGGCTGCATAGTATTCCATGGTGTATATGTGCCATAGTTTCTTAATCCAGTCTGTCATTGTTGAACATTTGGGTTGGTTCCAAGTCTTTGCTATTGTGAATAGTGCTGCAATAAACATACATGTGCATGTATCTTTATAGCAGCATGATTTATAATCCTTTGGGTATATACCCAGTAATGGGATGGCTGGGTCAAATGGTATTTCTAGTTCTAGATCCCTGAGGAATCGCCACACTGACTTTCACAATGGTTGAACTAGTTTACAGTCCCACCAACAGTGTAAAAGTGTTCCTATTTCTCCACATCCTCTCCAGCACCTGTTGTTTCCTGACTTTTGAATGATTGCCATTCTAACTGATGTGAGATGGTGTCTCATTGTGGTTTTGATTTGCATTTCTCTGATGGCCACTGATGATGAGCATTTTTTCATGTGTCTGTTGGCTGCATAAATGTCTTCTTTTGAGAAGTGTCTGTTCATATCCTTCGCCCACTTGTTGATGGGGTAGTTTGTTTTTTTCTTGTAAATTTGTTTGAGTTCATTGTAGATTCTGGATATTAGCCCTTTGTCAGATGAGTAGATTGCAAAAATTTTCTCCCATTCTGTAGATTGCCTCTGATGATAGTTTCTTTTGCTGTGCAGAAGCTTTTCAGTTTAATTAGATCCCATTTGTCAATTTTGGCTTTTGTTGCCATTGCTTTTGGTGTTTTACACATGAAGTCCTTTCCCATGCCTATGTCCTGAGTGGTATTGCCTAGGTTTCCTTCTAGGGTTTTTATGGTTTTAGGTCTAACATGTAAGTCTTTAATCCATCTTGAATTAATTTTTGTTTAAGGTGTAAGGAAGGGATCCAGTTTCAGCTTTCTACATATGGCTAGCCAGTTTTCCCAGCACCATTTATTAAATAGGGAATCATTTCCCCATTGCTTGTTTTTGTCAGGTTTGTCAAAGATCAGATAGTTGTAGATATGTGGCATTATTTCTGAGGGCTCTGTTCCATTCCATTGGTCTATATCTCTGTTTTGGTACCAGTACCATGCTGTTTTGGTTACTGTAGCCTTGTAGTAGAGTTTGAAGTCAGGTAGTGTGATGCTTCCAGCTTTGTTCTTTTGGCTTTGGATTGACTTGGCAATGTGGGCTCTTTTTTTGGTTCCATATGAACTTGAAAGTAGTTTTTTCCAATTCTGTGAAGAAAGTCATTGGTAGCTTGATGGGGATGGCATTGAATCTATAAATTACCTTGGGCAGTATGGCCATTTTCATGATATTGATTCTTCCTACCCATGAGCATGGAATGTTCTTCCATTTGTTTGTATCCTCTTTTATTTCATTGAGCAGTGGTTTGTAGTTCTCCTTGAAGAGGTCCTTCACATTCCTTGTAAGTTGTATTACTAGGTATTTTATTCTCTTTGAAGCAATTGTGAATGGGAGTTCACTCATGATTTGGCTCTCTGTTTGTCTGTTATTGGTGTATAAGAATGCTTGTGATTTTTGCACATTGATTTTGTATTCTGAGACTTTGCTGAAGTTGCTTATCAGCTTAAGGAGATTTTGAGCTGAGACGATGGGGTTTTCTAAATATACAGTCATGTCATCTGCAAACAGGGACAATTTGACTTCCTCTTTTCCTAACTGAACGCCCTTTATTTCCTTCTCCTGCCTGATTGCCCTGGCCAGAACTTCCAAGACTATGTTGAATAGGAGTGGTGAGAGAGGGCATCCCTGTCTTGTGCCAGTTTTCAAAGGGAATGCTTCCAGTTTTTGCCCATTTAGTATGATATTGGCTGTAGGTTTGTCATAGATAGCTCTTATTATTTTGAGATACGTCCCATCAATACCTAATTTATTGAGAGTTTTTAGCATGAAGGGCTGCTGAATTTTGTCAAAGACCTTTTCTGCATCTGTTGAGATAATCATGTGGTTTTTGTCTTTGGTTCTGTTTACATGCTGGATTACATTTATTGATTTGCGTATATTGAACCAGCCTTGCATCCCAGGGATGAAGCCCACTTGATCATGGTGGATAAGCTTTTTGATGTGCTGCTGGATTCAGTTTGCCAATATGTTATTGAGGATTTTTGCACTGATGTTCATCAGGGATATTGGTCTAAAATTCTCTTTTTTTTGTTGTGTCTCTGCCAGGCTGTGGTATCAGGATGATGCTGGCCTCATAAAATGAGTTAGGGAGGATTCCCTCTTTTTCTATTGATTGGAATAGTTTCAGAAGGAATGGTACCAGTTCCTCCTTGTACCTCTGGTAGAATTCAGCTCTGAATCCATATGGTCCTGGACTTTTTTTGGTTGGTAAGCTATTAATTATTGCCTCAACTTCAGAGCCTGTCATACATTCCATTTCTCTAACTGGTGGTTAAGATTAGGTCTCCGTGACCGGGCACAGTGGCTCACGCCTGTAATCCCAGCACTTTGGGAGGCTGAGGCGGGCAGATCACCTGAGGTCAGGAGTTCAAGGTCATTCTGACCAGCATGGTGAAACCCCGTCTCTACTAAAGATACAAAGTTAGCCGGGCGTGGTGGCACATGCCTCTAATCCCAGCTACTCCGGAGGCTGAGGCAGGAGAATCGCTTGAACCTAGGAGGTGTAGGTTGCGGTGAGCTGAGATCGTGCCATTCCACTCCAGCCTGGGCAACAAGAGCAAAACTCCGTCTCAAAAAAAAAAAAAAAAAAAAAAAAGATTAGGTCTCCCTAATGCCAAACATGTGGATCAACACTGGAATTTTAATTTAAAAACAACCAGACATTTTATAGCTCTTAAAAGAACAGGGCAAACCTACTTCCTCTGTGAATCTAGATACTTGCTTTTGCATTGTTTCAGACCATGGCTGGCCTCATTAGTTTCTTTTCGTAGAATGATATACAACTGCAGAATATTCTGCCACCTTTACTTTTATTTATTTATTATTATTTTTTCTTATTTATTTGTTTATTTTGAGATGGAGTCTCGCTCTGTCGCCCAGGCTGGAGTGCAGTGGCGCGATCTCGGCTCACTGCAACCTCCGACTCCCTGGTTCAAGCGATTCTCCTGCCTCAGCCTCCCAAGTAGCCCGGACTACAGGCATACACCACCACGCCCAGTTAATGTTTGTATTTGTAGTAGAGACAGGGTTTCACCATGTTGGCCAGGATGATCTCAATCACCTGACCTCGTGATCCGCCCCCCCTTGGCCTCCCAAAGTGCTGGGATTACAGGCGTGAGCCACCGTGCCCGGCCTATTTATTTATTTCTGAGGTGGAGTTTCACTCTTGTTGCCCAGGCTGGAGTGCAATGCCACGATCTCAGCTCACTGCAACCTCCACCTCCCTGGTTGAAGCGACTGTCCTGCCTCAGCCTCCTGGAGTAGCTGGGATTACAGGCGCCTGCCTCTATTCCCAATAATTTTGTATTTTCAGTATAGACGGGGTTTCACCAAGTTGGTCAAGCTGGTCTTTAACTCTTTCTTTTTCTTTTTCTTTTTTTTTTTGTTTGAGACAGAGTCTCCCTCTGTCACCCAGGCTGGAGTGCAGTGGCAGATCTCGGCTCACTGCAACCTCTGCCCCTCAGGTGCAAGCGATTCTCCTGCTTCAGCCTCCCAAGTAGCTGGGGTTACAAGTGTGCACCACCACACCCAGCTAATTTTTTTGTATTTTTAGTAGTGACGGGGTTTCACCATGTTGGCCAGGCTGATCTTGAACTCCTGACCTCAGGTGATCCACCTGCCTCGGCCTCCCAAAGTGCTGGGATTACAGGCTTGAGCCACCGTGCCCAGCCAGTCTTGAACTCTTGACCTCAGGTGATCAGCCCGCCTCGGCCTCCTGAAATGCTGGGATTACAGGTGTGAGTCACTGCACCCGGCCTATTCTGCCACCTTTAGAGGCTCTTCCTCCTGAACAGTTCAGAAAAGGAAGAGGCAAGTTTTTTTTTGGGGGGGGTGGGCATTAAGATTGAGTGTAGTATATTCATATTCACCATGTCAGTTTTACACGTACCTTATGCTTCTTTATAATAAGGAGATTTTAGACATTCTGTTTGCAATCTTTGCTTTTGTTTTTATGGATTAACATGTTTTATATCTTAAAAATTTTGAACTTGGTCTATCATGTGAAATTCTAGTCTCTGCTTTCAGAAGACTGTATGTTTAAAGTGACATGAAAAATTGCTAGTGAAAAAGTGGGCACTCTATCATTTAACATTATAACATTTAGAATTTTTTTTTGTTGAGACAGGGTATCTCCTTGTCACCCAGGCTGGAATGCAATGGCATGATCATGGCTCACTGCAGCCTAGACCTCCTGGGTTCAAGCAATCCTCCTGCCTCAGCCTCTGGAGTAGCTAGGGCTACAGGTACACACCACCACACACCTAAATAATTTTTATTTTATTTTATTTTATTTTTTTGAGACAGAGTCTTGCTTTGTCACCCAGGCTGGAGTGCAGTGGCACGATCTCCGCTCACTGCAATCTCCGCCTCCTAGGTTCACGCCATCCTCCTGACTCAGCCTCCTGCGTAGCTGGGACTACAGGCGCCTGCCACCACGCCCAGCTAATTTTTTGTATTTTTAGTAGAGACGAGGTTTCACCATGTTAGCCAGGATGGTCTCTATCTCCTGACATCGTGATCCACCCGCCTCGGCCTCCCAAAGTGCTGGGATTACAGGCATGAGCCACCGTGCCTGGCCACACCTAGCTAATTTTTAAATTTTTTGTAGAAATGAGGTTTCACTACACTGCCTAGGCTGGTCTTGAACTCCTGAGCTCAAATGATCCTCCTGCCTCTGCCTCCCAAAGTGCTGGGATCACAGGCGTGAGCCACTGCGCCCGGCTTCTTGCTTTATATTAATGAAATATTTTGCATCACTAAGGTTATCTAAACTAACTCTAAGTTGAATATATTACTTTCTAAAATAATTTTCTTATTAGTGATCATATTATAACAGTATTTTTATATTACAAATAGTGGAATCATATTAAAACATTCAGAAGAAGGCCATGAAAAACTTTTAATACTGTTAGAGAATTGTAAAATTTCGAAGTCTAAAGATTGATAGGGACCTGACAGTTTTCTAGATAAACATTCTTCTGATACTTGCATCTCATTACTAAGTAGTTTAGAAAACTGATCTCTTGCTATTCTACATAGAATGTTACACACATTGAGATTGGTTGTAAAACCTTTTAACCACTTGAAATTATAAAAGTCTAAATTATTTTATTTATGATTTTTACAAAGCTAAAACATGGTCTTATTTGTATCATGAATACTCAAATGTTTTATTGCAATTATAAGTCTAATTACATTTAAATTAATATATTATTTAAAAGCAAATTTAATTTCTATCAGTCTGTCAGAATTTCAGTTTCAGATTTAGTCAATATTTAGCCAATGAACAGAGATAATACTTTCATACTGACGATTTTTAAATTTCTGTAAATATTTCTATTGATATATTTAGTTTACTTTTTTTTTTTGAAACGGAGTCTCACTCTGTTGCCCAGGCTGGAGTGCAGTGGCACGGTTTCAGCTCACTGCAACCTCCACCTCCTGGGTTCCAGCAATTCTCCTGCCTCAGCCTCTTGAGTAGCTGGTATTACCAGAGCCCGCCACCATGCTTGGCTAATTTCTTTTGTATTTTTAGTAGAGATGGGGTTTCACCATGTGGGCCAGGCTGGTCTTGAACTCCTGACCTAAAGTGATCTGCCTGCCTCGGCCTCCCAAAGTGCTGGGATTACACGTGTGAGCCACCTCTCCCGGCCTAGTTTACCTATCTGCTTTAAAGGTCAGTTTACCTATCTGCTTTAAAGAGTAGCTCAAGGATAACCAGTTTGCACAAGAACTACTGTCTACCCCTACAGAGCCAAATAGGAAGGGAAAAAAGCTACTAAGTAGTTTACGAATAACTGTTGCCTGACTACTTGCACTACTAATACAGTTTGCAAGAATCACTATTCTGCATTCCTTCCCCAAATTGTATATATATTATATAACATATATTGTTAATTATATGTAATTATTAATTATATATAATTATTAATTATACATTATATATAATATATTTTATAATTATAATTATAAAATATATAATATATTATATATAATTATATATAATAATAATATATTATATATAATATAATATTATATAAATATATAATATATTATATATAAATATATAATATATTATAATAAATATATATAATTATATATAAATAATTATAATTATATAAAAATATATATAATTATATATAAATAATTATAATTATAAAATATATAATATATTATATATAATTATGTATAATAATAATATATTATATATAATTATATATATAACAATAATATATTATATATAATATAATATTATATAAATATATAATATATTATATATAAATATATAATATATTATAATAAATATATATAATTATATATAAATAATTATATAATATAAATACTATATTATATGTAATATAAATACATTATATATAATATAAATACTATATTATATAATATAAATACTATATAATATAATATAAATACTATATAATATAAATAATATATTATATAATATAAATAATATATTATATATAATATAAATAATATATTATATATAATATATTTATATTATATTATATCATAAATATAAATATATCATATTTATATTTTAAGATTAATATAAAATATATTAAATATTTTATATAATATATAAAATATATTATATAATATATGATATATTATATATTATAATAATATATAAAATACATTATATATTATATGATATATAATATATTATATAGTAATATATAAAATACATTATATATTATATAATAATATATAAAATACATTATATATTATATAATAATATATAAAATACATTATATATTATATAATAATATATAAAATACATTATATATTATATGATATGATATTATATAATAATATATAAAATACATTATATATCATCTGATATATTATATATTATATAATATATCAGATGATATATAATATCATCTGATATATAATATATTATATATAATTAATAATTATAATATTATTATATAATTAATAATTATAATATATGATAATATATAATATAAATATATTATATTTATATTACATCTGATAATATATTACAATAATATATAATATAATATATTAATAATAATTATATATAATATAATATATAAATAATAATTATATATAATATATATTAATAATAATTATATATAATATATATTAATAATAATTATATATAATATATATTAATAATAATTATATATAATATAATATATATTAATAATAATTATATATAATATAATATATATTAATAATAATTATATATAATATAATATATATAGAGAGAGTTTGTTTTTGAGATGGAGTTTTGCTCTAGTTGCCCAGGCTGGAGAGCAATGGTGCGATCTCGTCTCACTGCAACCTCTGCCTCCCAGGTTCAAGTGATTCTCCTGCCTCAGCCTCCTGAGTAGCTGGGGTTACAGGCATGTGCCACCACACCCGGCTAATTTTTTTACTTTTAGTGGAGACGGGGTTTCTCCATGTTGGTCAGGCTGGTCTTGAACTCCTGACCTCAGGTGATCCACCCACCTTGGCCTCCCAAAGTGCTGGGATTACAGGTGTGAGCCACAGCGCCCGGCCTCCCCAATATATTTAAGTGGACTTGTGCTAATATAATTAGCAATGTGCCAAGAACAGGGCATTGTCTCAGGTTAAGAGTGAAGCTCAGATGATTGCTAGGTGTGGCCCAGATGACTGTTTCCCAGGTTCTCATATAGGTAGGTGGTAGCAAGAGTCTTCCTGCTCTCAAATGCCCACAACTGTTGATTAATGAAAGGTGATAACTTTTTTTATCTCCACACCAATGATTTTTCCATCTCCTTTCTGGGAGTGGAAATTGATCACATACTAAGTAGTCCCTCTTGAACACAGATTAAGACCTAATATTTTCAACATCAATATACTATTAGTAAATGCTGCTCTTCAAGTGGGATATTCCATGGGATACATTGATTGATAAATAAGAATGCCAACATGACATCATGGACTGACAACAACCAAGGGCTTAACAAGCAAATGTGCTTTCCGAATTATACAATTATAAGACAATGACTTACCAAAGATGCCACAGCTTTTTCGGCAGTTAAAGCAATGTCCCAGATATTATTTGGAGGGAAAATACACTTCATCGTTAACAAACATTTTAATTTAAAACATGGCAACCATTTACCAAGTCCATGGTATATGAGAACACCTTGAAGGTGTACGTTCTTCTACAATATCCACCACATTAGGACGCAGAAACTATTGTTGCTCCATTTTACTGGAGGAACAGTGCAATTGAATCACAGAAAGGTGAATAACTTGGCTGTCCTCAGAGGGATGAGTCAGAGTCAGAATTAGAACCTGGATTCCACATTGCTATCCACTGTACTAGCCTGCAGTTCCCAACTGTGTAGGTGGTTTACCATAGGAACATTATTCTCAGCACACTTCCGCTATGCTAGACATGTAGAAACAATGAATAAACATTAGAAATATCAAAATTTTAAAATAAATGTGTCATGAGCTCAGATAAAATGGAGAATTCCTCAGGAGGTGGAAGGGTACAGAAGAAAAAATGGCTTAAAGATTGCCTAAGCAAGGTGAAAAAACGGCACAATACAGCATGAACTCAATTTGGTAACAAAAACAAGAAACAGACAAACAAAAACTCTCTATGTATTTATATACATTTTTTGTTGTTGTTTTGAGACGGAGTCACCTCACCTGGCCCTATATATTCTTAAAAACTGGAAGGAGACGTACCATTTTATTGTCATTATCAGTGGTTATCTCTATGTAGTAGAATTGTAAGTGCTGTTTCTTCTTCGAGATTTTTGTGTTACCTGCAGACAGCATGTATTGCTTTTGTGATTTAGAATAATTAGTGGAGACCGGGCGCAGTGGTTCATGCCTGTAATCCCAGCACTTCAGGAGGCTGAGGTGGGTGGATCACCTGAGGTCAGGAGTTCGAGACCAGCTTGACCAATATGGTGAAATCCCGTTTCTACCAACAATACAAAAATTAGCTGGGTGTGGTGGTGGGCACCTGTAATCCCAGCTACTTGGGAGCTGAGGCAGGAGGATTGCTTGAACCCGGGAGGCAGAGGTTGCAGTGAGCCGAGATCATGCCACTGCACTCCAGTCTGGGCGATAGAGCGAGAATTTGTCTCAAAAAAAAAAAAAAAATAGTGTATCATGGTTGAAACTTGGGATTTGTTATATTAAACTTTCTGTTTGTTTATTTTGAAAACACTCTTATTAGTTTTGAAGTAATTTTAGATAATACAAATTATTTGAAATACAGACTAAAACTATGGCTGGGGCTTGTTGGGGTATAAGTGTGGCTGAGTGAGCAGCAGGAATATGCTTATAGGAAAGACTCTCTTCTCGAGAAAAGATTCTATTGAGTCCCAGAAGCAAAGTCTTAAATGATGGGAGGTATTTTGGATAGATTTCCCACTCAAAGTCAAATGTGGCACAAATTCCTTCTGAGTCCTTTGTGGTCTGTCTTTTGCCTATCTGTCGGTTGTAACCTCCTACTCCTCCTCTTCCTTTACTATGTTCCAGTCTTGTGAAACCCACACATAGGGTATTTGCACCTGTTTTTCCCACTTCATGGAATTCTCTTCCCCAAATCTTCACATGGATAAATTTTCTTTCTGGTCTCAGCCACTCTCTATTGTTACATTCTCTCATATTATTGTTTTCTTCTTCTTCTTCTTCCTTCTTCTTCTCCTTCTCCTTCTTCTTCCTCTATTTTGAGACGGAGTTTCACTCTTCTTGCCCAGGCTGGAGTACAGTGGTGTGATCTCAGCTCACTGCAACATCTGTCTCCCAGGTTCAAGCGATTCTCCTGCCTCAGCCTCCCAAGTAGCTGGGACTACAGGCATGTGCCACCGCGCCTGGCTAATTTTGTATTTTTAGTAGAGATGGGGTTTCTCCATGTTGGTCAGGCTGGTCTCGAACTCCCGACCTTTGGTAATCCGCCTGCTTCAGCCTCCCAAAGTGCTGGGATTACAGGCGTGAGCCACCACACCCAGCTGTTATTACTGTTTTTCTTATCTTGGGAACATTTAATGCAGGCTACAATTCTTTGTATGTGTTTGTTTAATGTTGGTGGTCTCTCTCCATTAGAATATAAACTCTGTGAAAGTGGAGATGTTGGCCGGGTGTGGTGGCTCACACCTCTAATCCCAGCATTTTGGGAGGCTGAGGTGGGCGGATCGTCTGAGATCAGGAGTTGGAGACCAGCCTGGCCAACATGGTGAAACCTCATCTCTACTAAAAATACTAAAATTAGCCCCGTGTGGTGGTGGGCGCCTATAACCCCAGCTGCTCAGGAGGCTGAGGCAGGAGAATCGTTTGAACCCGGGAGGCAGAGGTTGCAGTGAGCCAAGATAGCACCATTGCACTCCAGCCTGGGTGTTGCAGCAAGTCTCATTCTCAAAAAAAAAAAAAAAAAGAAAAAAAGAAAAAAAAATGGAGATGTTGTCTCTTGTGCTCATCTCTCTATCCATAGACTCTAGAATACTGCCTGATACATAGCAAGCAGTCAAGAAATACCTGATGAATAATTGAATGAATGTAAAGATAGTCTCTGAATGAGCTGGACTTCAAAATGCATCTGGGTGTGAAGAAATGGGTTTGAAGACTTAGCTACCACTCAGGAAACCCTCCTATTTTTGCTAAAATATTGAATGATAATACTTTACCCTTTGCTCATAAATACTAACCTTTGTAAGTTCAAAAAGCCTAACTCCAAATAACAAAATATATATAAGTTATAGATGCATATGAAGGAACTAACGAACCTATAGTAGTCATAAGGCAAAGAAATGTTGAAGGACAAAGAACAAATGGAAGATAATTTAACATTTCTGCAAAAACAGCTAATGTTTGGGAGCCTTTACCATACTAGAAAATGATATTTTCCGGAATAACTTCAATCTGACTTGTATATGCTTCTATATTTTGACTACCCATGCTACAAACCATTTTTATGGCTCAACTACATTAAGTTCAGGGGTGTTTATATTGTAGTGTGGTTGGGAAGTTATTTTTCTTATTTGATGAAATAATCTAATTTGCACAGCCTCCAGACAAAGGTAAGAGTTAAATTCCAAGAGGACACTGTCACTGTCCACACAGAACAGAAAATGCAGCCCAGGGCTGACTGGTAGGAAAGACCTGCCTGGTGGGTCACGAAATGCCACACAGAGGGAGCCATTCAAATATCTTGTCTGCTCCGTTTGTGTCCAGAGAACCAGAAAACAACTACCAACTGGCAAAGTTCACCTCTAGATTAATGACTGGTAGATTTAATTTATGCAAATGTATAAGCTTCAATCTATGTGCTTTACAAATTAGATTAATACTATCTATTTTGGAGATTTTGTAAACTCTGGGAAATTAAAACACCTTGGTCTGAAGGCATCAATTATTACTTTGAGTTGAAAACTATATCCAGGTTTTCAAGATAATAAACTCACAGAAGGGGTATTGAAAAGGCCAGTCTTACATATTATTTTTATTTTCTTTGAAGTCTTAAACAGGAGGAAGGGTTTTAATTCAATTACAGCTGGCCTTTAGAATCCCTGGGTTTCACATCCCCAGTTCAACCAATGGAAATATTTGGAAAAAAATTACAAAATAACAATAAAAATGATAATAATAATACAATATAACTAATTTACATAGACTTTACATTGTGTTAGGTATTATAAGTAATCTAGAGATGATGTAAAGCATGCAGGGGGGTGTGCATAGGTTATACAAAAATATTACATCATTTTTTCTATATTGCCCAGGTTGGACTTGAACTCCTGGGCTCAGCAATCCTCTCTCCTCAGCCTTCCAAATATCTGGAACTATGGGCCTGGCCCACCATGCCCAGCTTACTACCTCATTTTATATAAGAAACTTGAGGATCCACAGATTTTGGTATCCATGGGGGTCCTGGAACCGATTCCCCGTGGATACCAAGGGACCATTGTATTATTTTGTCATGTTGGCAAAACTGCCTGTATTATCTCTCATGAAAGTTGCCTGAACCAAAGGAATAGTCAAATATGTGATGTATGACAGTTATTTACCTTAATAGTTTGGCACTACCACCCCCAACCAAGATCATTTGAGTCTTCTTTTAGATCTGGAAATTTTAAACCATAGATCCTTCCTTTCCTCTTTCCTTCCCTCCCTCCCTCCCTCTCTCCCTCCCTCTCTCCCTCCCTCTCTCCCTTCCTTCCTTCCTTTACTCCTTCCTTCCTTTCTTCCTTCCCTCCTTCCTTCTTTCCTTTTTTCCTTCCTTCATCCCTTCCTTTCTTCCTTTTTTCCTTCCTTCCTTCCTTCCATTTTTTCAAGATAGGATCTCACTCTGTTGCCCAGGCTGGAGGGCAGTGGTGTTATCTTGGCTCACTGCCACCTCTGTCTCCCAGGCTCAAGTGATCCTCCCACCTGAGCCTCCCAAGTAGCTGGAACTACAGGTGTGCACCACCACGCCCAACTAATTTTTGTATTTTTTTTTTTTGTAGAGATGGGGTTTCATTATGTTTCCCAGGCTGGTCCTGAACTCCTGGGCTCAAGTGATTCACCCGCCTCAGCTTCCTAAAGTGCTGGGATTACAGGCATGAGCCACCACACCCAGCCAACCATAGATCTTTCTGCACCCACTCCAAATTTAAGTCTCATGTAGAAGAAGTATGAGGAAGAAGAAAAAGTGACTCAAAATCCCACCACTTAAAGACAGCCACTATAATTTTTTTAAGTTTCGCTCTTGTTGCCCAGGCTGGAGCACAATGGCTCGATCTCAGCTCACTGCTACCTCCGCCTCCCAGGTTCAAGCCATTCTCCTGTCTCAGCCTCCCAAGTAGCTGGGATTACAGGTGCCTGCCACCACATCTGGCTAATTTTTGTATTTTTAGTAGAGATGGGTTTCATCATGTTGGTCAGGCTGGTCTCAAACTCCTGACCTCAGGTGATCTGCCTGCCTCGGCCTCCTAAAGTGCTGGGATTACAGGTGTGAGCCACTGCGCCCAGCCATAAATATCTATTGACTATCCCTTCTCTTCTTTAAAAATATTTTCTCCTATTCTTCTCATCCTAATGTTGCCCTTTATCTTCTAGTAAAAATACCTCACTACATACTTTATGATTGATGTGTTAATCTATCATTTTATACACTAGAACGGTGTCAGGCATGAGAATGTAGACATGAGACTCCGTTTCATCGGGGGGTGGGGAAGACTGGAAAATAAAGTGAAAGTAAGAAAATAACAACTAAATACAAGTGGAAAAAAGAATTAGGTATGTACCACCAATAAAAATATTAAAAAAAAATTGTGCCTAGCTTCTGGATGCTTCCCTTTTTTTAAATCATCAGTCAGAATTAATTTATAAAGTAAATATTCTTCTATGAAATTGTATACTCCAAATTAGGGCAACATGTCATATTCCTCTGTAGAGAGAGACACAAAAACTTGGGAAAGGTAAAAATATTCCCCCTAATTAATGGACTTGCTTTGGGAAGTAATCCACGTTTTGTGCACACTCTATGGTAAAGGAATTAGGAAAGGACATTTAATGGTTTCCAGCTAATCAAAAGTGGCACTTAGATTTATTATAGAGGACGAGTGTTCAACTTCTTACCAATTTTCACTTGTGTATAAAAATAGAAGCTGCAGCCGGGTGCGGTTGCTCACGCCTGTAATCCCAGCACTTTGGGAGACCAAGGAGGGCGGATCACGTGAGGTCAGGAGTTTGAGACCAGCCTGGCCAACATGGTGAAACCCCATGTCTACTAAAAATACAAAAATTAGCTGGGCTTGGTGGTGCGCGCCTGTAATCCCAGCTACTCAGGAGGCTGAGACAAGAGAATTGCTTGAACCCAGGAGGCGGAGGTTGCAGTGAGCCAAGATAGAGCCACTGCACTCCAGCCTGGGCGACAGAGCGAGATTCCATCTCACTCAGTAGTGTGACTTCTGTTTCCTCAATCTTCTGTTCTCACAAACACTCAGGTTCTCTTGCTGCTTCCTAAAGTGATGGATTTTAATGTCTACCTTCACCATTTAGCAGGGATTTGATTTTGCAACAGCAAGCAGCATCTTAGCTCCTACATTTATTTTTTTACTTAAAAAAGTTTTTTTAAGTTAAAACAATTTATTTTTTGGAAACGGTCTCACTCTAACACCCAGGCTACAGTGCAATGACACTATCGTAGCTTACTCTTGCCTTGAGCTTCTGGGCTCAAGTGATCCTCCCACTTCAGCCTCTTGAGTAGCTAGGACTACAGGTGCAGGCCATCACATCCATCTAAGGTTTAATTTTTTTGTACAGATGGAGTCTTGCTATGTTGCCCAGGTTTGTCTATGAACTCCTGGCCTCTAGCAATCCACCTGCCTCAGCCTCCCAAAAGGCTGGGATTACAGGCATGAGCCACTGCACCCAGTCTACTTTTTTGATGAATCAGTAAAATGTAGAGAAGTCTTAAATGCAAGGAAAGAGTATGGTTGAACGTAAGAGAATACACTCACCTACATCTCCTGTTGTATTTTAACATGCCTGGCTGGCTGGATTAGGCTGTCACGAATGCCTCATTGGATGAAAGGCAATTATGGACTCCTGCCTCTCTGCTGTTACAACCAAACCTCTTCGTTCCAACAACTTGCTGAGGATATAAATTCCAGGGCACAAAAACCCACAGTTTTTATAATGGGTTTCAGGCCCATTACTGGTAATAATTTTAAATTGTTTGAATTCATGGCCCAAGAGAGAACTTTCTGCTTTTCATTAAATGTTGCTGAACAGGTGCTGAGCTCTGCAGAGTCTTTAATGTCTTCCAGTCTCTGCTAAGTCACACTTAAAAATAAAATATTTGAGTTTCTTCCAAATCAATAGTCACACTAGTGAAAGAGTTCAGACGAGCACACATTTTGCAACCTCTATTTTGCGTCATTTGGTTTGGATCTGAAGGACAAAATTATCTTCTGATGGAATAGTGAATGGAGATAAAAGGTTGGAAAAAATTACAAATTTGTCTGTATTACATATTTGGTTACACAAAAGTTCTGGGAACACCATCTTTTCTTTTCTTTTTTTTTAAACCCCACCAAGATGTATTGAAAGGAAAGCTGCTCTGCTGGGAATGTTTGAAGTAGATAAATTTGTGCCTAGGAGATGGGAGGTAATTACAAGGCAAATGACTCGCGCATCCGGTAGATTCATGGAGGGTTAAACTAAATATTTCAAGCTGTTATTTGGTCTGTTTACTCATGTTTATATGAGGCTAACAACTTCCACTACGGCCTTTCAGGCAGTTGTTCCCAGGTGTCTCCTGTTTAGCTGTTGGGTTCATCTGAATTACTTTATGAGGAATATTTAGAATAGAGAGAGACGGGATGATCAAGGGTGACGAGAGCTTCTCACCACCTAGGGAGAATTCCCTGGTTCTACTGATCTTCACTGCAGCTGTGGTGTGAAGTGGGGAGAATAAGACTGCCAGTGGCAAAAGTAAATTTCTTTTTTTAATGATTTCTATAGATTCTTACAGGCTTGCTAGAAAATTTAAATGAAGAATTGAGTCACTGAAAGCCATCTTCTTTGATTTTGGATACTAACAGACTTATTTATTTTAATGTTTTTATTGGTACCTAATATTTGTTCATATTTGTGGTGTACATGTAATATTTTATTACACACATAGAATGTGTAAAGATCAAGTCAGGGCACTCAGCATATCCATCACCATGAGCATGTATCGTTTCTATGTGTTGAGAACATTGCAAGTCCTTACTTCTAGCAATTTTTAAATGTACAATATATTGTTGTTAACTATAGTCACCCTACTCTACTATCAAATATTAGAACATATTCCTTCTATCTGGCTGTATGTTTTTACCCATGTAAATGCTTTAGATGGGTGCAAAGTTTTTAGTGAGACAACTAAAAACTTCTCTACATTCGTGGTAGATGATATTTGGGCAGGTGATGATTTTGTAGATATGTATGAGAATGTCTTGATTCTTAGGAGATGCAGGTTGAGTGGCATGATGTCTAAAATATATTTTGAAAAGTTCTAGCCAAAAATATGGAGATAAAGGAAACAGGATAAATTGTTAAAATGCTGTTAAATCTAATTGTTTGATAAGTGTGTGTTCCATGTACTTTTCTTTAAACTTTTCTGTATTTGTAAATTTTTTTTTTTTTTTTTTGAGATGGAGTTTTGCTCTTGTTGCCCAGGCTGGAGTGCAATGGCATGATCTCAGCTCACCACAACCTCTGCCTCCTGGGTTCAAGCTATTCTCCTGCCTCAGCCTCCCGAGTAGCTGGGATTACAGGCATGTGCCACCACGCCCAGCTAATTTTTGTGTTTTTAGTAGAGACGGGGTTTCTTCATGTTGGTTAGGCTGGTCTCAAACCCCTGACCTCAGGTGATCCGCCCACCTTGGCCTCCCAAAGTGTTGCAATTATAGGTGTGAGCCACCAATCCTGGCTATACATTTTTATAATAAAAAGTTGAAAATAGGCCAGGTGTGGTGGCTCATGCCTGTAATCCCAGCACTTTGGGAGGCTGAAGCAGGTGGATCACTTGAGGCCAGGAGTTTTGTTTTGTTTTGTTTTGTTTTTTGAGATGGAGTCTGGCTCTGTCGCCAGGCTGGAGTGCAGTGGCAAGATCCTGGCTCACTGCAACCTCCGCCTCTCTAGTTCAAGAGATTCTCCTACCTCAGCCTCCCGAGTAGCTGGGATTACAGGCATATGCCACCATGCCCAGCTAATTTTTGTATTTTTAGTAGAGACGGGGTTTCACCATGTTGGCCAGGATGGTCTCAATCTCTTGACCTCGTGATCTGCCTGCCTTGGCCTCCCAAACTGCTGGGATTACAGGTGTGAGCCACTGCGCCCGGCTGAGGCCAGGAGTTTGAGACCAGCCTGGGCAACATGGCGAAACCCCATCTCTACTAAAAATACAAAAAATAGCTGGGTGTGATAGCACACGCCTGTAATCCTAGCTACTCAGGAGGCTGAGGCAGGAGGATTGTTTGCGCCCAGGTGGTGGAGGTTGCAGTGACCTATGATTTTACCACTGCACTCCAACCTGGGTGACAGAGCGACACTCTGTCTCAAAAATAAATAAATAAATAAACTTAAGGTTATAGATGCATGCTCAAGTCTTTTTCTCCCTTAAAAAAAAACAACAAAAAACAAGACTGAAAACAAACAAACAGAAAAACCCTAGCAAAAATCTTCTCTGGATTCTGTTTCCTCCTTCAACAAATTGTTTACCTTTTCTTTTTAAAATAATTAAATCAACTCTTACCAACTTTAGGTCCTTCTCTCCTGTTTGCTCTTCAATCTCCTGCAATATCATTTCTGTTTGAAATCAACCTGGCAAAGCTCTCTTATTAACAAATCAAATGGCCTTTTCTGACTTTTCCACTTATATCCCTTTTAAACTCAGTTAACTGACGTAGTCAAGTAAGACATCCATGAGCTTTTTCCTTCCGTAGCATCTATCATCTTTTTCTGATTCCATTTATTACCCCTCCATTTCAGTTTTCTTTGTTGCTCTGTGTGGTGAGCGGATAATGGCCCTCAGATATATTCACATCCTAATCCCCAGAACCTGTGAATGTTACTTTCTATGGCAAAATAAACTTTGCAGATGTGATTAAATTAACGCTCTTCAGAGGGGGAGATTAGTTTGGATTAACCAGTAGACAAGTTGCAATCACAGTGGTCTTTATAAAAGGGCTGCAGCAGTCATCAGAGTTGGAGTAGGAGAGGGCAATGTGACAGCATAGGCAGAAACTGGAATAGTTGCTTTGAAGTTGAAGGCGGGGCCTCAAACTGAGGAATACAGGTACAGCCACTAGAAGCTGGAAAGGGCAAAGACATGACTGTCTATTCAGAACCTCCAGAAGGAACAGGCTTTTACCATACCTTAACTTTAGCCCAGTAATGCTTATTTTGGACTTCTGACCTACAGAACAGTAAGATAATACATATTTATTTTTTTATTATTTATTTGTTTTTTTAAAATTTTATTATTATTATACTTTAAGTTTTAGGGTACATGAAGTCTCACTCTGTTGCCCAGGCTAGAGTGCAGTGGCACGATCTTGGCTCACTGCAACCTCTGCCTCCCAGGTTCAAGTGATTCTCCTGCCTCAGCCTCCCAAGTAGCTGGGATTACAGGCATGCACCACCATGCCTGGCTAATTTTTGTATTTTCAGTAGAGATGGGATTTCACCATGTTGGCCAGGTTGGTCTCAAACTCCTAACCTCAGATGATCCACCCATCTCGGTCTCCCAAAATGCTGGGATTACAGGGATAAGCCACCTGTAATCCACCTGTAATGCCTGGCTGATATTTATTATTTTTAGCCACTTAATTTGTGTGATTTGTAACAGCAGCAGTAGGAAACTAACATACTGTACCTTTATCAGTTCTATCCTAAACCCTTGTGTTACCCCAGAGCTCCACATGGGACCCTCTTTTCTCCTTTCTCTACATTTTCTCACTTGGAGATTTCACCTTCTGTCAAGGTTTCAACCATGACCAGTGATTCCCAGGGCTATCCTTCACAATCTACAGACTCACAACTTCAACTCTCCACATTACATTCTCCTTTGGTGTCTTGCAAGCAACTCAAACTCATTATCCTATAGGCTATGCAAAGGAGGAGTCACCAGGAAGCTGTTGAAGCTTAAGCTTCAAGTTTCTTCACTTGCACAGGTCTCTTTCAAGATTCTGGGAGGGTCCTAGAAATTTGCATTTGTAATTTTAAAATTATTTTTCTTTTCTTTTTTTCTTTTTTGAGACGGAGTCCCACTACTGCCCAGGCTGGATTGCAGTGGCATGATCTTGGCTCACTGCAACCTCTGCCTCCTGGGTTCAAGAGATTCTCTTGCTTCAGCCTCCCAAATAGCTGGGATTACAGGCATATGCCACCATGCCCGGCTAATTGTTTTGTATTTTTCATAGAGACGGGATTTTGTCATGTTGCCAGGCTGGTCTCAAACTCCTGACCTCAGGTGATCCACCTTCCTTGGCTTCCCAAAGCGTTGGGATTACAGGCATGAGCCATTGCACCTGGCCTTAAAATTATTTTTCATAGTAAAATTGCCCATGGTCATAAAGGCAGTAAGGTGCATTTGACTCCGTAATCCCTGAGACAAAACCAGCATTTGGGTATCCTGAAGTTTGTACAATTGCATGTACCTGACATGCAGTAGGTTGTCAACAAATCCTAGTAATGTTATCTTCAGATGCTGCATTTTGGTTAATAGCATCACAATCTTGCCTTACAAAAGCTAGTGACCTCATAGTAATCCTTGATACTTCCCATATCCATTTCCTACATCCAAGACAGAAAGTCCTATTGACTTTACCTTTCTCAATTTCCTTAATTTTGGTGTCACTGTATCTTGTCACTTCAATCTTTGACTTTATTCAGGTTTTCATCATTTCTTAATGTATTCTAATAGTCATCTCTTTTGTTTCTGTGCTCCTCTACTTCATCCAGTGTAATCTGTTTGCTGCTGACAAATAGATTTTCCTAAAGCCAAAAAGGAATCAGACCTCAACAGCTTAGTGCTTTGCAATGTGGAATCTATTATCCAATATAATTGACAATTAAGTCTCTAGAGATTAGCAAACTAACAAGCATGATAGTCACTGATTATTAGCACTTCTGTTCCAGGCATTATGTTTTGCCTAGAATGTACTTTCTCAATTTAAATTTTATTCCTTCAGATAGACTTTTCCTGATGCCACCAACCAAAACAGGCAGCCCCAATTATTGTCATATCATCTATGTTATACACATCATTGCTTATATCTCAATCTCTACTTATCTTGGTTATTCGTTTGTTTGTTAGTTTACTTGTTCATAATCTGTGTCCCAACTGGAATGTAGCTCTGTGAAGAGAAGGACCTTTTTTTTTTCCCTTTTTCCAACTCTCATTCACTGATGTATCTCCAGTGCCTAGCACTGCACCTGGTAAAAAAGCAGAAGCTCACTGACTATTTGCTGAGTAAAAGTGCTAGGCTGGGATATTAAAAGCAAACAAACCAATCCATAACACCATTATTAGTACATTTATTTAATAAAAGAAGTGATATTATAATACCAAAAATAGGAAAATCATGATTACACAGTAAAGAACATTAAAAAAATTGAGTCAAATTAACTTTATTAAAAAATTCTGGTCAGGCACAGTGGCTTATGCCTGGGATCCCAGCACTTGGAAGGCAAAGGCGAGCAGATCATTGGAGCTCAGGAGTTTGAGATCAGCCTGGGCAACATAGTGAGACACCCATCTCTACTCAAAATACAAAAAAATAGCCAGGTGTGGTGGTGCATGCCTATGGTCCCAGCTACTTGGGAGGCTGAGGCAGGAGGATTGCTTGAGCCTGGTGGGTGGAGGTTGCAGTGAGCCAAGATTGCACCACTGCATTCCATCCTGGGTGTTTGGTGGCAGAGGAAGATCTTGTCTCCAATAAATAAATAAATAAATAATAAAAATAAAATAAAATAAAATAAAATGTCTACATTGTTCTTATTTTTGAGCTTCACCTTTGATGAAAACACTTCCTCATATCTAGCCCCATGACTGTCATCAAGAAGAGCTTTTGAAAGTCCAGGACAAACAGAACCCTTTGCTTTTTCCTGACAGTGTCATGTGCTAAAATAATTCTAGTAAGTGGCTGGTACATAGCCCACAGTAGGCCCGTAATATGTGTTCACCGTTGCATTTATTGTACACATTTCTTTGCACTTGAGCACAAGCTTTGCCTCCTCACTTCTCTCCTCCAGCCTGCCTCAAAGTTTGATTTTAAGCTCAAATATCAGTTGCTCTACTAGGCTTTCCTGTGTATCCTTGGGTAATATGAGTCTACGACATGTTATTAATACCCTTGGTTTTTTGTTTTTTTTCAGAGACAGGGTCTAGCTCTGTTACCTTGTTGCCTAGGCTAGGGAGCAGTGGTATGATCATAGCTCATTGCAGCCTTGAACTCCTGGGCTCAACCGATCCTTTTGCCTGAGCCTCCTGATTAGGTAGGACTACAGGTGTGTGCTGCCTCACCCCCTACTTTTTTATTTTTATGTTTTTGTAGAGACAAGTCTTGCTATGTTGCTAAGGCTGGTCTCCAACTCCTGGCCTCAAGCAATCCTCCTGCCTTGACCTTACAAAGTGCTGGGATTACAGGTGTGAGCCACTGTGCTCCACAATGCCCTTATTTTTATACTTACTGTGGTTGAATTATTATTTGTATTTTAAAAACTTATTTCCCTAAATTGAGCATTCCATTATAGGAGGAGGGTGTTTAAGTATTAGGAGTTCTGTCAATATTTGAGGAATGGACACCCCAAGCCACAAATTTAATCTGACTTTGTTTAGTCAAGAGATTTGACTAATCTGAATTGAGGAGTGTGTAATAACAACAGCTATATACCAGTTCTACTGTAAACAATATATGCCAATTCTTTTTTTTTTTTTTTGAGATGCTTTCTTGCTCTGTCACCCAGGCTGGAGTGCAGTGGTGCGAACTTGGCTCACTGCAACCTCCACCTCCTGGGTTCAAGTGATTCTCTTGCCTCAGCCTCCCACATAGCTGGGATTACAGGTGCCCACCACCACACCTGGCTGATTTTTGTATTTTTAGTAAAGACGGGGTTTCACCATGTTGGCCAGGCTGGTCTTGAACTCCTGACCTCAAGAGCCGCCTGCTTCGGCCTCCCAAAGTGCTGGGATTATAGGTGTGAGCCACCACGCCTGGCCAGTATATGTCAATTCTACTGTAAACACTTTATATACTTAATCTCATATAACACTCAATTCTGTAAGACTAGATACTGTTTTACCCACATATTAGAGTTGAAGATAAAAATGACTCAAAGTTTAAATTTAATTTGAATGAAGTCAAATCAGTGGCAAAGATGAGTTTACAAACCAGATCTTTCTGACTTTTACTTAGACACCATGATATAATATTGTGTAGACCTGCACTGTCTTAGCCAGACAACAGCCACTAGCCACGTGTGCCTGTTCAGCCTTGAAATACGGCTACTTTCAACTGAGATATGCCATAAATATAAAATACATGCTAAATTTTGAAGATTGCATATTTTAAAAAGAATGTAAAATATCTCATATTTATTAATAGACAATTTTTCAATTTGATTACATGTTGAAATGATAATGCTTAGAATATATTACATTAATAAGATGTATTATTAAAATTAATTTTTTTAATTTTTAAATGCAGATACTAGACAATTTTAAATTGCACATGTGGCTTGCATCATATTTCTGTTGGGCAGCAGTGGCATAGACTGCTGCTTTTTAAACTGTGGGTTGGAACCCACTAGGAAATCTAAAATCAATATAATGCGCCACAATCAGAGGTTTAAAACTGGATGGATTAGAATAGAGAACAGAATGGACTAGAATAGAAAACTGAGTATATCATGTGTAGTAAGGTAAGTACTATTTGGTGAAACTTGTTTCAGTGGTTGGGCATGGTGGCTCCTACCTGTATTCCCAACATTTAGGGAGGCAGAGGCAGGAAGATAACTTGAGCCCAGGGTTTTGAGACCAGTCTGGGCAACATAGCAAGACCCCATCTCCACCAAAAACAAAAAAACAAAAAAACACAACTTGTTTTAATTATAGACATGTATTTGTAATAGCCACAATGCAAAATGTATTTCTAACCTTCTCTCCTTTCATAAAACACTATGTGAAATGTATTTCTTAGTGTGAATCTCTGTCGTAAAAGTTGGGAAATAACTGATATAGATAGCCACAGTCTGTTTTGTTCATATATAGAGTCCTCTTCCATTAGAAAAAATTTTCAATTTTCTCAAAATTATTTATTTTCTTTTTCAGAATCACTCTAGGACTCTGGATGGAATAGGTCCCTGTGGTTTTGCTGTCAATCCTTCAGCCTCCATCATAGTTTTTACAGACTGTCACCCATCATTTTTTTACTTTCCTTCTTATGCAGCTGATATTCCATGGTTCATCAGTTTAATAGCTCCTTTGCACACAGTCCATTGTCTCTCTTGCTTTGACATATAGCCCTGGCAAAACACTAACTCCAGTTAAAGCCTCTCATCTACTCATGCAGCTGCATGTCATTGGAGACTAACACAACTTTGTTGCATGGTCTCACTTGCTCTTCATACTCCTCTGCAATTCTACTACATCTCCCTATCCAGTGGCTGTCTAACATGCATCAGAACCTCGTGTGTTTTATACAGATTGCTGGACTCTACCTTGAGTTTCTGATTCAGTAGGCATATTGGCTATCTAGTACTGTGTAATAAATTAACTGAAAACTTAGCACTTTACAATGAACTTTAAAAAGAAAAATCTCACCATTTCTGAGGGTCAGGAATCTGGGAGAAACTCACCTTGGTAGTTGTGGCTTAGGATACCTGATGAAGTAGCAGTGAAGATGTTGGCTGGGGCTGTAGTCATCAAAAGGCCTGGGGATGCACTCCAAGGCTCACAGGAATGGCTGTTGGCCAAAGGCTACAGTTGCTTGCCACGTGGGCCTCTCTAAGCCAGCTGGTTTTGTATAGAACAAGTGATAAGAGAGAGAAACATACAGAGAGAAAGAGGTGTAGAGGCAGAGGCTTCAAGCTTTTAAACCTCTGTCTTACTCTGTTGGTTACACAGACCAACCGTGGTACAATGCAGGACGGGACTACATAAGGGTGCGAATACCAGCAGGCAGGGACCATTAGGGACCATCTTGGAGGCTGACCACCACAGCAGTCTAAGGTGGGGACTGAGAACCTGCATTTTTTAGCAAGTTTCCAGGGGATGCTGATGCAGTTGGTCTAGGGATCACACTTTGAGATTTATTAACCTAGTCCATTCACTCTCCTACTCTAAAGACAGATGGTTTCAAACTGCTATCCATTAAGACTTGGAAGCTTGAGTTTCCATATCCTCAATTTCTATATTTTATATCTATACACACACACACACACATATATTTGCACACACACATATATACACATATATATGCACACACAAACACACACATATATATATACATATCTTTCCTAAAATCCATGTGCTTCAGAATGTTCCTGTGCAAGAGGAATGAGAGTCCCCTTTTCCTGTTTTTTTTTTTCAGATTTTATATTGTTTTTATTCATTGTGTACTGATAATAGTTAGCAAACTCAATATAGAAGAATAGTTTTTTTTTAAACTTATGAGCCTTATGACCAGAAAATAATCTGATTTAAATACCAGTTATTTTTGCAGAGAATAATGGAATGATCAATAAAAGACAGTCAAACATAAAAATATATACAATTATTTATTTGTTTAGAGACAGGGTCTTTTTCCTGTTGGCCAGGCTGGAGTGCAGTGGCATGATCGTGGCTCACTGTATCCTCGACTTCCCGTGCTCTGGTAATCCTCCCACCTCAGCCTCCCAAGTAGCTGGGACTATAGGCATGTGCTACTATTCCCGGCTAATTTTTTTGGTATTTTTTGTAGAGATGGAGTTTCGCTCTATTGCCCAGGCTAGTCTCGAACTCCTGAGCTCAAACAATCTGTCCACCTCGGCCTCCCTTGGGATTACAGGTATGAGCCACTGTGCCTCGGCAAAAATATACTAAATTAAAATAAATTCTTTGGTGAAGGTGAATAGAAATACCATTTCAAGTAGAAAAAGGAATAATGTAAATTTTTCTGTTGATGAGTCTTGTATTTTTAAAATGAATGATTCTGGGTGTCAGATTATTATGCTGTTTTGATTTGCCAAGAAATAAAATATGTAAAATGTGAACAGGTAAAAGAATGATCACTTTTTTTTTTTAACTTTTTTTTTAACAGAGTCTTGGTCTGTCACCCAGGCTGGAGTGCAGTGGTGTGACTTCGGCTCACTGCAACTCTGTCTCCTGGGTTCAAGGGATTCTCCTGCCTCAGCCTGCCAAGTAGCTGGGATTACAGGCATGCACCACCACACCCAGCTAATTTTTTTCTTGTTTTTTTTTTTTTCTTTTTTTCTTTTTTTTAGTAGAGATGGGGTTTCACCATGTTGTCCAGGCTAGTCTCAAACTTCTGACCTCAAGTGAGCTGCCCACCTTGGCTTCCCAAAGTGCTGGGATTACAGGCATGAGCCACTGTGCCCGGATGATCTCATGGTTTTTTAATATATTGGAACATTGTCTAACAGACTTACACATGAATTATCTAATTTTCTGGGGATACATACCTTTTTTAACTTACTATTTCCTATTGATCAAATATATATATATAAACATATACATATTATATATATACACATATACATATATATATATATATACATACATATATATATATTTTTTTTTTTTTTTTTTTTGAGACGGAGTTTCACTCTTGTTGCCCGGGCTGGAGTGCAACAGCACGATCTCAGCTCGCTGCAACCTCTGCCTCTTGGGTTCAAATGATTCTCCTGCCTCAGCCTCCTGAGTAGCTGGGATAACAGGCATGTGCCACCATGCCCAGCTAACTTTGTATTTTTAGTAGAGACAAGTTTCTCCATGTTGGTCAGGCTGGTCTCGAACTCCTGACCTCGGGTGATCCACCTGCCTCGGCCTCCGAAAGTGCTGGGATTACAGATGTGAGCCACTGCACCCGGCCAAAATATTTTGTAATTTAAAAAATTTACCAATTCTCTAAGGGTAGATGCAGAATTTTAAAAGACTAATAGCACTATAAAGATTCTTGTCCAATACAATTTTGTCCAGTAGATATGTGAATGATTTCTGTCCTATAGAAAAAAATAACTCAAAGGTTGCATGTGTATTGCCCTGTAGGGCATTAACCCGTTTTATATCTAATTTAGCGGTTTTATTCATCACACTTCCTTTCAGGAGCTATACACATGGTCTCTCCTATCACTCTTTGGGTTTGCTTTACCACCTTGCTTGTTCCCTCATTAATGGTTTCCTCTTTAAATACATCTTTGGCACCTGCTCACTTTATATTTGTATGAGCCATATTTCTAATTTTTGTAAAGTAGACTTTGTCAAATTCCAATGACTACCTTTTTAAAAGTCTTATTTAAAATATCTATATTTAGAATGTACCAGACATTACATCCTTAGCAACTTTAAGAAGTCATAATGAAACATTTTAAATGACAACTTAAAAATGTGTAGGCCAGGCATGGTGGCTCACGCCTGTAATCCCAGCACTTTGGGAGGCCAAGGCAGGCAATCACTTGAGATCCTTTGGGAGGCTGAGGCAGGTGGATCACTTGGGCAGGCTAGGAGTTCAAGACTAGCCTGGCCAACATGGCAAAACCCTGTCTCTACAAAAAATATAAAAAATTAACTGGGCAGGGTGGTGCGTGCCTGTAGTCCCAGCTACTCGGGAGGCTGAGACATGAGAATTGCTTGATCCAGGGAGGTGGAGGTTTCAGTGAGCTAAGATCACGCCACAGCACTGCAGCCTATGTGACAGAGCGAGACCTTGTCTCAAAAAAAAAAAAAAAAAAAGTGTAGAGACATAATTTTAAAAAATTATCTTAGAGGGTATTTTAGGAAAAAGAAAATGTCCTGGGTGATTATTTCATTACTTCTTATGTCGTAAGCTTTCAACACCTTCTTCCCTTCCTCTTAATCATTCTGTTTTGACTTTGCTTCTTTATTATTTCACTGATTAAAATGGGAGCACTCACAGAGAAAATCTGTCACATCTCTTCGCCGTCCACCTCAGTCCATGTAGACTGTTCTTTTCTGATGCTCCTAGCCTGTTGCTACGCTCCCACCTGTCAGTCTATGTGCTGTTTATTACTGTGTTCACGTAATGATGGTCTTCCGAATCTAGAGCCAACACTTTCCGTGTCTGTCTACTGTACTTGCATAAATAGCTAGAATTTTCATTTACATAACAATCCTCATTTATTAACATATCTTCATAATATTAACATTTTTAGAGATGACAAATAAAAGGTCATGAGTTGAAAGAATCAGGAGTGTATGTGTGTTTGTGTATGTTTGTGTATACATGTGTGAAAAAGAGATTTTGCTAGGGAAAGAGTAAATGACATAAAATATTTATTCATTTCTTAATTATTATTTTATTTTTATTATTTTTTAATTTTTAAAGTTAATTTTTTTGTTTGTTTGCTTGTTTTATGAGACAGTGTCTCACTCTGTCACCCAGGCTGAAGTGCAGTGGCATGATCTTAGCTCACTGCAACCTCTGCCTCCTGGGTTCAAGAGATCCTCCTGCCTCAGCCTCCTGAGTAGCTGGGACTACAGGGGCATGCCACCATGCCTGGCTAATTTTTGTATATATTTTTTTGGTAGAGATGGGGTTTCGCCAGGTTGTCCAGGAGGGTCTCCAACTCCTGGGCTCAAGCAATCCACCTGCCTCCACCTCCCAATGTGCTGGGATTACAGGCATGAGACCCTGCACCAGGCCAGTATTTATTCATTTTCAAAGATTGGGACAGAGACATAGAAATCAACTTTTATTTCAGATTTCACTCTTTCTACTAAATGTTTATATTCTAATTATAAAAGGATATTGAAAGGAAAATCGGCATAAATAAATAAATTTTCCCATCATCCTTTGTACACCGACCCCATTCTGCCCTTAAGTCCATCAGACTATGAAATTCCCTGGCCAGGTACCTTGTCTTATTACTCTTGCTCTATTGCTCAGGCTGGAATCTTGCTTTGTCACCCAGGCTGGAGTGCAGTGGTGTGATCTCGGCTCACTCCTGGGTTCAAGCAAATTCTTCTGTCTCAGCTTCCCGAGTAGCTGGGATTACAAACCCGCACCAACACGCCCAGCTAATTTTTGTTTTGGTAGAGACGGGGTTTCACCATGTTGGCCAGGCTGGTCTAGAACTCCTGACCTCAGGTGATCCACTCACCTCGGCCTTCCAAAGTGCTGGGATTACAGGCGTGAGCCACCGTGCCCAGCCTCCTTGTCTTATTACTCTTGGTGTCTGCCCAGTTTCTGTGCCTAACACACAGTTGTTGTTCAGAAAATATTTGCTAAATGAACAAATGTATTAACTTATTTCAATCACTTTTTATACCTTGTCTTGTAAAGTGAGGAAATTTGTATTTTTAAAATTTATTCAACACATTTATTATATTTTTACTATATTTTAGCCATTCGGATAGATCCTGGGGTTGGATTCAATGGTGAACAAAGACAAACATGGCTTAGTAATGGTCTGCATATTCAGGGCTCATAAATTCCAAGATACAGGCTAGATGAATTATTTTATGCTATAACTCAATAGACGTGATGAAAACTCACAGCTGGAAGGAAGTTTAGGTATAATCTAATCTAATGGGCTTATTTCATAGATGAGGTAACTGAAGTCAAGAAAGTTTAAGTGATTTGCTCTTATATCATACAATTGCAGCTCATATCATAGCTGTGAACTCCCTTCCATGGCTTTATCCACTAACACTCATCTTGTTGCCAAGCATTCGAATATGTAGGCAAGTTTTTTGTTGTTGTTAATAAATGGATTCTTGTGAATTGTGAATTGTTTGCATCTGAATTTAATACAACCTTTAACTTTCAGGTTCACATGGTAATCTGTTCTTTGCAACTTGTCATTTATAGAGTATTTATGATAATATCTTCATTTGGGAAATTAGATGAGCTGTTTTCCTTGGAAGTGCTTCAGAAATGCTGATTCATTTCTAAAAGAAACACTTGATTAATCTGTTGCAGCAACAGTGGGCAAACTATAGACCGCAGGCCAAATCTGGCCTGATACTTATTTTTGTACGATTCAAGAGCTAAGAATAATTTTTACGTTTTTGAATAGTTAAAAATGAAAAGAAGAGTAGTATTTTCTGACATGTGAAAATAATATGAAATGCAAATTTTAGCATCCATTATTACAGTTTTATCAGAATGCAGCCATGTGCATCTATTTAAGTGCCGTCTATGGCTGCCTTCTGAGTACAGCAGCAAAGTGAAACAGTTGCAACAGAAACTATATGGCACTCAAAGCTTAAAATATTTATCATGGTGGGCGCGCTGGCTCACACCTGTAATCCCAGCACTCTGGGAGGCCGAGGTAGACCGATAACTGAGGCCAGGAATTTGAGACCAGCCTGGCCAACATGGCAAAACCCTGTCTCTACTAAGAATGCAAAAATTAGCTGGGTGTGGTGGCACATGCCTGTGGTCCCAGCTACTCGGGAGGCTGAGGTGGGAGAATCGCTTGAATCGAGGAGTTGGAGGTTGCAGTGAGCCAAGATGACACCACTGCACTCCAGCCTGGGCAGCAGAGCCAGACTCTGTCTCAAAAAAAAAAAAAAAAAAAAATAGCCAGGCGCGGTGGCTCACGCCTCTAATCCCAGCACTTTGGAAAGCTGAGGTGGGCAGATCACCTGAGGTCTGAAGTTTGAGAGCAGCCTGACCAACATGGAGAAACCCTGTCTCTACTAAATATACAAAATTAGCCAGGCTTGGTGGTGCATGCCTGTAATCCCAGCTACTCAGGAGGCTGAGTCAGGAGAATTGCTTGAACCCAGGAGGCGGAAGTTGTGTGAGCTGAGATCGCGCCATTGCACTCCAGCCTGGGCGACAAGAGCAAAACTTGGTCTCAAAAAAAAAACCATATATATATATATAAATATATACACATACACATACATATACACAAATATATATGTATATACACATACATATACACACACGCACATGTATATACACATATGTGTGTGTATATATACATATGTGTATATATGTACATATGTGTGTATATATACATATGTGTGTATGTACATATATGTGTGTATGTATATATATGTGTGTGTGTATATATATGTGCGTGTGTGTATATATATATATAGACCTTTACCGAAAGAGTTTACTCACCCCTGCATTACAGCAACAAATACCATACTATACTTTCCATTCACTCCCAATGCTTAAGAGACATTTAGACAGATATTTAATAGGAACCAGTGATTTCAATATCTTTGAGGAGTAATCTAAAGGTTTATCCCTAAATTGCAAGTAACCCAAAATTAGTCTAGATTTATTTTACTTTCTCTTCTTCCTTAATACTGTGTGTAATGTCTGTGTATTCTTTTCCTTGAAAAATTAAAGCTTACAAGCAATGTTTATATCTATCTGTCAGACATAAAAAGCTTTCTGCAGCATACCAACAGAAGGTATGTATTGATGTAATCTGTAAAGAGACAGCAAAGAACAGACTTGCCATGGGATGTGACTGTGTTGTCTGCAATGGATGTGTTTCTTTGTGGTTACTGTGTCTCCAGCTTCTTACACTCAATGCCTAGAAAGTTAAAACTAAATATTTCACATGGGTTTAAAAGCTTAAGGTTCTTTGAGAAGGGAGTTCTGGGCTGATAATAGAAACAGCCAGATACAGTTTCTTCTTAGACTTACAGAGACTTCTTCTGTTACTAACACACACTTGTCGTTGAAGTTGAACAACAACTTCACCTTAGAAACTTCACCAATAAAGTTTACTAACAGTCCAAATACTGAAAGTGAATATACATATGGAAGTGTTTACCCTCATTGGATGTTAAATAAAAGCAACCTAAAACAGTGATGAGATACCAGTTTTTGTATATTGAATTACAAAGAATAGGAAATTATACTTTCTTTTTTAAGATAGGGTTTCACCGTGTTGCCCAGGCTGGTCTCTAATTCCTGGGCTCAAGTGATCCTCCTGCCTTGGCCTCCCAAAGTGGGGATTATAGGTGTGAGCTACCACACCTGGCCAAAAATTACACTTTCTGATATTGGCTGTTATATAGTGACATCATGAATGTTGATATTCTTTTCTGAGACAAAGTTTACTTTTTGACACTCAAAGGATTTCCAAAAAAGATGTAAAATGCCATCAAAATAATTCACTTGAACACTGAATGTTTTGGTACAATAAACAAATACCAGGCCAGGGGCAGTGGTGCACACCTGTAGTCCTAGTCACTCAGGCGGGCCAGGTGGAAGGATTGCTTGAACCCAGGAGGTTGAGGTGAGCCTGGGCAACATAGTGAAATCACATCTTTAAAAAAAAAAACAATGACAACAACAAAAAATAAACAGTAGATGAAAATTCACAGTCTTACTTAAATCCCATTTTGGATATGCTGTTGTTTAACCAAAACACAAATCTACCAAGCCACTCGTCTGCTTAAAATTCTTTGAAGGTTTCCAGTAACCTGTTGAGTAAATCCAGTTTCTCTACAGAGGGATTTCAAGTCTCTGTAATATTGTCCTGGACCTCTCTCTTCTTATTTCTTGCCATTCTACCTACCCAATAAATTCTCTTCCCTCTTATCTGTGTAAACTCATCACTGCAGCAATTGTCCCCCCAATCACTTCTGCATTTTTCTTTAAATTGTTTCCTGGATCACTTGCAAATGCTGTACTTTCTCCTATCTTAAAACCAAATTCTCTCTGGATAGTCTCCAGCTATCATCCTATTTCTCGCCTTTAAAAAAAAATAATCTTTTGAAAGAGTTGACTATACATTTTGATGATTTGTCTCCAATTTTACCCCTCTCATTTTCTCTTTAGCCCACTCATTTTTTATTGTTTATTATAGAAAAATTTAAGCATAAGCAAAAAAAGAGAGACAATTGTAAAATGAATACTCCAACACCCATCAATTAGCCTCTACAAGCCTGTTTCAAAGCCAATCACAGATATGTGAACACATTTAAACAAAATTTCAGACTCATCACCCCACCAAACTGTTCTTGTCGAAGTTAAAAATGACCTTCATATCATTTACTTGATGGAGTGAAATGCACACATATATAGTGTTCTGTAAAGCAATAGTTTGGATTGAAAATATACATATATATTAAAAATAGAAAACACATAAATTCTATCACTTAGAGATAATTGACTTAGATTTTGTAACGCAAATTCACATGTATTTAAAAGATAAGATTATACTGTTTGTATCTTAAAACATTTTTTTGAAATGGAGTCTTGTTCTGTCGCCCAGGCTGGAGTGCAGCGGCACAATCTTGGCTCACTGCAACCTCTGCCTCCTGGGTTCAAGCGATTCTCCTGCCTCATCCTCCCGAGTAGCTGGGAGTACAGGCATCTGCCACTGCACCCAGCTAATTTTTGTACTTTTAGTAGACACAGGGTTTCACCATGTTGGTCAGGGTGGTCTTAAACTCCTGACCTCAGGTGATCTGCCCATCTTGGCCTCCCAAAGTGCTGGGATTACAGGCGTGAACCACCGCACCGGACCTTGTTTATACCTTTTAAAAATCTTTTATTTAATGAATTATAAATGTACCTCCTTTTTTTTTTTTTTTGTGACAGGTTATTGCTCTATTGCCCAAGCTGGAGTGCAGTGGCACTAACATCGTTCACTGCAGCCCTGATCACCTGGGCTCAAGTAATCTTCCTGCCTTAGTCTCCCAAGTAGGTGGATCCACAGATGTGCACTACCCCACCTGGCTAACTTTTAAAATTTTTTGTAGAGACAGGAGTCTCCCTATTTTGCTCAGGCTGTTCTCAAACTCCTGGGCTCGAGATCCTCCCACGTTGGCCTCCCAAAGTGCTGGGATTACAGGCGTGAGCCACTACATCCAGCATTAAATGTATCTTTTATCTTTTAACATTCAATGTTACAAGTCTAAATAGTCATTTTGCAGAGCTGTTTAGCATTCCATCACTTTTATGTTGCAAATAATCTTCTCCATTTGTACATTTTGTGTTTCCAGTTTTAACTTTCATAAATATTACATGCATATCAACCTTTTAAAGATCTGTATGCACATGTGCTGTATTTCTTCAGGATAAATTTCTGTAATAGAAGTGGAATTTTGAGTAATGCATATTTTTAAAGCTATAAGGCAGTATTTTTTCAAAACTATACACATTTAATCCACAGTATACTAGCCAGCTGGCAAAAGAAGTGTTCTTACTGGTAACAGTTGGTCATGGGGAAAATAAAAAAAAAAATGTGAAAATGGCGTGATTCTTTAAATGTCATGCCGTTTACCAAGAAGACTCTGTGGTGCCGGGGTGATGAGCCTGAGTTAGAGGGTTTCTCTAAGCCCATACAAGTCTAACAGAGTTGAAGTTTCATTTATAAGCAGCCTCAGATCTTCCATCTAATAACGATGGGTCATGGAACCTAACTGGCTCTTTGCTCAACATGTATACTCGATTTTGATAGAAATGGATTATCAGCAACAAAAACTGAGAACTCTTATAGAATGAGCTAGTTTAGGAATAAAATCTACAGTCTATTTTTTCAAATTAATCTAATTAGCCATAATTTATTTTATTTACGGTCTATATTTAAGACCCTTTATATATAGCCTAGCTCAGAAAACGGCTAAAGAAGATTTGAGAAAATATCAACAGTATCTTCTAATAAAAGCCCTGCTCTCTAACATGATAAAGATCAAATACAAAGGAAGGCCACACCTACTATGTACCCACAAAATGTAAAAAAAAATTAAAAACAAAAACAAACAAACAAAGAAAAAATAAAGGAAGAGCAAAGAGCAAAATATTTGTCACCAAAAAACACTCCCCAAAGAGGCTGTGGTATAGGTAACCAATTCCCCGTAGATGCTATCTAAGGAACTTTTCTTTGTAGGCAAAAACAACCAAAACCCCTGAAACTAATTTTACTCATGTAAAGGAAGCTGGATCTCGTTCAAAAGCTCCGAGGCCAGCATGCTTTATGTGTAAAAAATACTTAAAGAAAGACATACACTTCTATTTTTGAGGAAATAAACAGTCATGGTGGAGACTGTTAATTCCTCTCACAAACTCTCAAATAACCCTTAATTCTGAACTTGTGGAAAGGGGCCTCAGCATTGCCTCTACGTTTGGTTCTCTACCCAGTATTTTCAAGATGTAGAGAGAAGCCTAATAAATGAAATTTTGTCCAGAGTTTACATAACCATTTTCATCAGCTTTTAAAGAGTGCTCTTGAAGTGGAGAAAGCCAAGTTAGGCTTGACATTGATTAGCATAGTTTGAATGATAATAGAAACTTAAAAACAAATCAGTTAACAGTAAGTCTGCCTTTTACTTCTATCACTGCAATTTTAATGCCCAAGCAACATTTTAAAAATGAGACAGGCTATTTGTTTATTATTAAATTGTATCATAAGGGAGGTAAGAATTGATGGGTCTGGATTCTGTGTCACAAAATTGCTTTCAATTAATTTATTTAATTCAGGATATAATGTAAGTTTCAGTTCCCTGGGATTGGTGAATTCTGAGTTCAGTCTGTGGTTTAGATAAGAGGCTCAGTAAAATCTGGAATGTTCAGTTTCACATGAGCTGAAAAATTGGTCTGACATCCTAGAAAACACTTTCTGGGGAGAGTGATGAGGTGTTTCCTAAAGCAGATATTATAAGGTCCCATCAGCCTTAAGATTTTCCCAGTACATGTCCAAACTTCATCGTTAGATGAGAAGGTGAATGACTGTGATGAGAAATGGAAAGTCAAAGCTGACCTGTCGTCTTATCATTGAAACTTTCTCAGGGGTTTAATGAGACCTAAGTCATAACTTTTCACAGAGTTATAGGGCTAGAAAATACTTCAGAGTTATTTATTCTTGTGTTCCACCTAGTGGAATAAATTATTTTATAATATCCTAGAGAGATGATCATTCTCAACCCTTCCAATTATAAATTAATTAATTTTTAACATATTTACTTTTTTAGTTATGAGGAAGACCATTTGGAGTCATTTACATTTTTAATTTTTTTTTTAATTTTTAATGAAATTATTTTCTTTCTTTTTTTTTTTTTTGGGACGGAGTCTCGCTCTGTCACCCAGGCTGGAGTGCAGTGGTGCGACCTTGGCTCACTGCAAGCTCTGCCTCCCGGGTTCACAATAAAATTATTTTCTAAGATAATAAATTATATCTTTCTGAAATATCTAGCCATCGTTTCTAGTTCTGAACTCTGTAGTATTTTATAATAAATCTATAATAGTTCCTATTTATTATTTATTTTGCCTACCTTTTCCCTGCAGTATCTATTTATTTATTTTTACAGACAAGGCCTTTCTCTGTTGCCCTGGCTAGAGTGCTGCAGCACCATCATAGCTCACTGTAACCTCAAACTGGTAGACTCAAAGAATCCTTCTGTCTCAGCCTCCTGAGTAGCTGGGACTACAGGTGCATGCCACCATCCTCAGCGATTTCTTTAAATAATTTTTTTTTTTTTTTGAAGAGATACGGGTCTCATTATGTTGCCCAGGTTGGTTTCCAATACCTGACCTCAAGTGATCCTTCCGCATCAGCCTCTCAAAGCACTGGAATTACAGGTGTCAGTCACTGTGCTGCTCCCTAGTTAGTCTTTTAAAACAATATTTTAAGAAAAATATCCCTCTTTCTTTGCCCTTCCTTCCTTCCTTCCTTCCTTCCTTCCTTCCTTCCTTCCTTCCTTCCTTCCTTCTTCCCTCCCTCCCTCCCTCCTTCCTCTCTCTCCCTTCCTTCTTCTCTTCTCTTCTTTCTCTCTTTCTCTCTTTCTTTCTTTTTCATTCTTTCTCTCTCTCTCCCTCTCTCGCTCCTTCTCTTGCTCCTTCCCTCCCTTACTCCTTCCTTCCTTCCCTCCCTCCCTCACTCCCTCCCTCCCTTCCTTCCTTCCTCTCTCTCTCTCCCCCTCCCTCCCCACTCGCTTACTCCTTCCTTCCTTCCTTCCTTCTTTCATCTCTTCCTCTCTTTCTTTCTTTTTGTTTCCTTCATTTGTTCTTTCTGACAATGACTTGCTCTGTCATCCAGGCTGGAGTGCAGTGGTATAATCACCATTCACTACAGCCTTGACCTCCCACGCTCCAAGGCATCCTCCCACCTCAGCTCAGCACCCCAAGTACCTGGGACTACAGGCATGCAGTACCACTCCTGGCTGGTTTTTTGTTTGGTTTTTTAAATTTTTCACAGAGACGGAGGAGTCTCACTGTGTTGCCTAGGCTGGTCTCAAACTCCCAGGATCAAGTGATCCTCCCACCTTGGCATCCCAAAATGCTGGGATTACAGGCATGAGTCATAGAACCTGCCCAAAAATATCTTTCAGCATTTGGAGAGAAACTTCATGCCTCTCCCTGAGCTTCCTCTTCTTCTGAGTGTACATCTCTAGTTTCCTCAGGAAATCTTTATGTGACAATGGTATATTTATTTATCCTTTGCCATTCTGAGGGGGTCCTAGTTTGTTCCTGGACCTTTTTATATGTAATGTCAAAAATCAGAAAACGAGGCTTTTGCCTTAGATATGAATTCTGTCAGGACCACTGTGAATATTTGTTGCCATAATATATGCATGTCAGTGTACGCTGCAAATGTACTTGTTAGTAGTTTATCTTTTAATAGAACCAAGTACTTGTTTTTATTCCCACTGATTTCACTAACAAGTAAATGACTCTGTTTTTTTCTGACAAGAGGCATTGATGTAGTTGATTTTTAGAAAGATCATAATTTTTTTCTGATTAAAAAAAGCACATGTGGTAAATGGTCAAATATTATGTTGGTGCAAAAGTAATTGCTGTTTTTATCATTTTTTAAAATATAAAAATAATGGCAAAACCCACAAGTACTTTTGCACAAACCTAATATTAAGGAAATGTTGACTTAGAATATGAACTTTTCTGTAATCTCTCTCCTCCTCACATATGAATGTAAATAATAGGTAAACATAATTTATAGATTCCCCCCACCTCTCACATATTTATATGTAGTAGTGCACACTTTGAAGTCTGATTGTTTTAAATTCTGACTCTGCCACTCATTAGCCAATGCAGTTTTCTCATTTTTTAAAATGATTATGATGTACCTACCTGATCAAGATGTTGTGACTATTCAGTGAGATAACATTTAAAATGCTCCATACACATGGCATAATATTAAGTCTTCACTTAAAGTTAGCCATTTTTATGTCTCTATAATACATATTATATATCAATTTTAGTGACATGGGCATAACACAGAATTTTATTTCTACTTAATAATATATGCCTTGAAGCTCTTTTCATATTATATGCATGTAATTGTTAATTTCAATTACATTTTTTAATGGCTGCACAATATAGCAGGTAGTATTGTAATATTATGTAAATGTGTCTAGGTTTATTTAAATAATGCTTATCTGATCAATGTTAAGTATAGCCTCAGTGGTATGCTGGAAGTTGTTTGTATCCCCTCATAAGAGCTGATTGTCATACCTCTTCACACGTTCAGATGATGTCACACGAGTAGCTTGAGATCAGCTAGTAGTAGTATTATTTACACTATGGAAATTGGCAAATGCTAGATCAGGAGTTTAGGACATACTACCCCAAAGTACAGCATCTTAGCATATTTAATATTTTAAGCCGATGGAATTTGAGAAACAGCATGCGCAGGAATTTATGATCTTTTCCTGAAGCAGGTTGTAAGACTCCTCATGAGAGGTGCCCTCCCTATACCCAAAGAAAAGGAATATCCTTATCTCTGAAGACACAGGAACACCAAGGGGAATCTGAATAAACAGATTGGCTGTTTTCACACTTAGGACTTTTTTTGTCCTATTGCATTTCTCCATGACTCTACTCTTCACCAAACCAAGCATAAAAATACTCAGGTTTAACTGCCTCTTTGGGTCTTCTTTGTCTAATGAAGGCTCCTGTACAACAGAAAATGTAGTGTTAAATAAATTTCGGTGCTTTCCTTTTGTTATTTTGTCTTCTGTTACATGGGCCTCACCTAATGAAACTAAGATGGGTAGAAGGAAAAGATGTTTCCTTCCCTACAATCACCACCCTCACATACATCATTTTCCAGCACATGGTTAATGAAAAAATTACTATTTTTTAATAGATAGTACTTTTAGCCTTTATTTTTTATTTTTTATTTTTTTCTACAGATGGTGTCTTGTTATGTTGCTCAGGCTGGTGTTGAACTCTAGGTCTCAAGTGATCCTCCTACTTCACCCTCCCAAAGTATTGGAATTACAGGCATAAGCAACCATAGCCAGACTAAAAAATTATTTTATAGAATGCTTTTTCTGTGTCTATTGAGATGATCATATCGTTTTTGTCCTTCATTCTGTTGATGTGATGTATCACATTTATGGATTTGTGTATATTGAACCATTCTTGCATTCATGGTATAAATCCCACCTGCTTGTGGTGCATTATCTTTTTGATGTGCTGTTGGATTTGGCTTCCTAGCATTTTCTTAAGGATTTTTGCATCTTTTTTTTAATTTAAGGATTTTTGCATCTATCTGATTTTGCATCAGGAATATTGATCTGTAGTTTTCTTTTTTTGCTGTTATGCCCTTCTCTGGTTTTGGTATCAGGGTAATGTTGACCTCATACAATATGTTAGGGAGAATTCTCTCCTTTTCAGTTTTTTTGGAATAGTTTCAAGAGGATTAGTATTAGTTCTTTGAATGAAAAAAATTATTCATGACACTTGTTGAAGGCAGTAAGAAAGACTTTATTCAAGGAGAGACTATTGAGATAGGTGTACAGAGCTCTTCTGGGGTCTTGCAGTGGGGTGAAAGATTGAGCTCAACCATTAATACAACAGGAAAAAGTGAGAATTTATAATCAAAGAGCTGGGTAGGATTCAGTGGGTGGAAACTAAGCAAGAACATCAAGGGTAAGGGGGGATTCTGGCTAAACCAACTTAACAGGATTCTTGCTGAAGACAGGCCTGGGTGATCAGACATCACCTGGGGGCTGGTGGAGGATAAGAAACCTAATTCGGTGTGTAGAGTGACCAGATATTGAAGGTGGGAAGTTCTGGTTAAACTGACTAACGAGAATTTCTGCTAAAACTGGACAATGAAGAGGCCAACACTGCAGGGTCACTCTCTGCGTTGCCTTAGACTGACCCGGCTTTCGCCCTCGTTCTTACCTGCAGTTCTCAAGCATAACTGCAGAATGCACTGGGAGTGCAACATCCTGAGATAAGGAGGAGGTGACCGGAAGAGCCCAGGCTCTGTTCCAGGCCCTCCAGAGCAAGCTGTCCTTTAATGCATTAGCCTAGTGTGTCAAGAGACCCTGGGATGTAAAACCCAGGATGGGTGGCTTTGCAGAGTTTCAGCTGTGGTGGAAGTGGGGTAGGCACAAACAAGACTCCATCTACCCAAGGGAGCTTTCCACAGCCTTGGAGGACTCATAACCTTCTGCATTTCCTTGCTGCCTATCTGTAAGTAATATAGCCACTTCATGTAACTGTGGTGTGCGTGGGTGTTCTGTTTTACTGGACTCAGAAAGGTTGGCAACCAGTGCACCATGAACCTGCTTCACAAACACGGAAGCCCCCAAATCAGGGCCTAGGAAAAAAGAGCTCAGAAGAGCGCGAATGGAGTTTGGCCCAGGAGAGACTCTTTGTCAACATCATTGTGTAGTTTCCTTTTTTTGATTTGGACATATAATTACTGTTCTGAAACATTTAAGTTTGCACATTAGTGAGGGTATTTCCAAAGCAATATCCTCAAAGTAAAAAGAAGTAACAGAACAACAGAAAACCCACATAAAACTTGATTTGCTCCCTACGTAATTCTTTCCTTCCCCTCTACTGGTAGTGAACCAGAAAGTGAAGGAAAGTAGTTTGACTTCTGTGTAGGGTGTCTTTCCCTTCACCTGCTAGATCTCACCAATGCTGGTCCTCGTTTCAAGGAATTATGGTGACTTATCATTAATATTGTCACTGCTTTCAATTAATATAACATCCTGTGTGCACAAAAAAGCTTGATTGAAATCTTTTGGCTTTAGAAATAACTATCAGATGGTCACGGAGGTGAAGAGATGCTTTTCCAGATATATCTTCTTTCAGTTTTTTTTTTTTTTTTGAAGTAGATAGATTACAGAGAAGGTGAAAGGAGATGTAAATTTGACCCCTAACTAGATTCCATCCCTATTCTCATTACAATGAGAAAGTTTCTGTCACATCACAAAAAAACCTTCTTTTTACTTATTCTCTGAACAAGAAGTGGGCTTGTAAAACGCAGATTAGTTTTTAAAGGTACATAGAGGTATACAATAGAGAAGATCTGTCAAGGAAACATCAGGAGGGCCCATAAAAGACGAACACAGAAGAAAGTAAGCTAATCCTCTGTGTTCATTGCTGTTATTCCTCCCATTCTCTCACCCCCATCCAGGAAGGTATTGTAAAAGCAGTAGAGAGCTGAATGAGAAACAAATGGCTAGTTTGTGCTGAAAGGTTTTGTGCTATTCATACGTGCCCTACTTATTGTGGAAAAACCCAGATAATTTATTTGACAGTTTTAGATAGGGTTGTCACTTGAGGGTAAAAAGAAGGAAGAAGAAAAAACCCAGAATCTAGGCTCTGGTCTGAAGGGTAAGGGGGCCAGACATTGAAACCTCATTTGCACCCCACAGCTGCAACAGTACCATTGATTTAGCTACAATCTAAAGTGCACAGCAGCAATCTTAATACGAAAATAGTTATACATTTTGTTTATAGCGAAATTTCAAACAAAAATTCCAAATTTTAGAGAACAAAAATGTCAGAGTAACCTTGTGTACACAATGTATTCTTCTAAGTAAATATTAGAGCAACCAGTGTGATTTTTACTTTCATAAAGCAGAAACCACAGACTGCTAAAAATTTATGATTTTTGTTTCTAATTGTTTTATAATATGAATAATGTATGTTTTATATAATATGAATAAAATAATATGTTTTAGGATATGAATAAAATAATGTATTTGCTCTGGGCTGGCAAATGTTGATAAGAGGAAATTGCTAGAAAGTTTAAAGAAATTGGAAAATTTATAAACATTAAATTGTATTTATCTTTAGGGAATGCTAATCAGGACTTGACTACATATCAAATTTTTGGGAAAAAAAGGTGATCTAAAATGCTACTTACAAATAATTTGAAGAAAGCTTGAATATAAATGAAGTACCTTTCTTTCTCCTTGTAAATTTTCCTTTGGGTTCCAGTCCATGAGGTCTCATCCTCATGACCCTTTATGAAGCCGAGTGACCTCCAACAAAACTTAGGCATGATTAACCTTTAATTAAGCAAGAGGGGATTCACAGAGAACATTTATAGAGCTTAGGACTGGAGTTTTCTATCTGAAGTTACATATTATCATTTATCTTCATATAAATCAGTGTAAAAGTGTTCATTGGTCCATCAACCCAATGACTGGCAATAGCTGGTTTGGGTGGGGCCATACTAATAACTTGTCAGGTAGATTTGGGTATAAAGGCAATTCTTATAAAATCAAAGCTTCCTTCCCTTCCATTTAAAAAAAAAAAAAAAAGCGTGATGCCCAAAATAATTGTAGAAAGCCAAATCAAATCAACTGATTTCATTCAATGTTACTAAGTTTTCCATCATCAGCCTGTGACAGTGAAAATTCCTGAATGTTCTCAGTGGTCTCATATTTTAGAATGGTTACCTCATGTAATTTGTATGTACTTCTTTTAAAAAGGGGCCGCTTCATCTGGTTTCTCGCTAATGTGCATCGTAGGTACTTTTTTTTCTTCTAAATCCCTTTGGCATAGTTTTCTCTGACTCTGAGTCACACTTATTTTTAATATGAATAACAGCCAGTATTCATGATGACAAAAAAACTGTTGGGAAGGCATGAAAACCCCCAAAAGTAAACATAGCTGTGGCCATCTTCTGTGGAATGATCACAGCTTCCATAAAAACACATTCCTAGGGTTTAGCCTGGGAAGTTTGCAAACTAGTTAAAAAGGCACATTGTCCCTTTCTCTTCCTGTCATGTAATCTACAATATAGCTGCCTAAAAGGCACTGAGCACCCTAGTCCTTGGAATAGGATGGAATTATCTTCTTCTAAATAAAGTGCAGCTCTATGTCAACTCCTCTGCCTGGTTTTCTTGCCCACTGAACAGAATTGAACGTGGTTGAGATTAATACTTGTGCTCGGAGCTGTTGCCTGCATGGTTCATTTCCACACGCTTTTCAGCGGTTTTTGTATTTCCCGGTCTTAGTAGTAATATTACTTAATAAAAGGTAAAGTAAAAGCTTTATTCACTGCTCACAATGTCTGGGAATGGGAAAAGGAGTTCAAATTCTTTGACATTTTGAATTATCCTCGGAAGTCCTTTTGTGTATTTACTACACATAAAAATGGGTAAAGGCATATTTGGAAGAACGTTTGTTCAATATTGGAATGAAGAAACAGTTTCAAAGAAGAAAAAGCAATCATGAATTGGAGAATTAAAATGGTAACACAAACAAAATTGCCTTGGAGACAAAATTTAAACAATGGGGCATAGAAAAACTATCAAGATATTTTATAGGATGGATACTGCTAATGGCTGCCATTTACTGATTTTTTTTTTTTCTTATGGGCCAGTCACTGCGCTTTATATACACTATAGCTTTTAAACTTCCCAAAAGTAATGTTAGGAGTAGGAGCTGGCTGTGAATTACGACCATTATATTTCCCATGATGAAACAAAGATGGGCTGAGAGATTTTGAATAACTTGTCCATGGTCTTAAAGACAGTAACAAAGCTAGGATTGACTCAAGATGCTTAACCACATACTATACTGTTGATCTCCTTTGATGATTGTCTTATAAAATATCAGAGGAAAAAAGTTATAAATAGCTTTATTAGTTTATTATCACATTTGGCAAGGTTTTCGTACCTTATGAATGCAGAGGAAACTTTTGATTTTCAGATTTTTGGATTTTGGAGTTATGATAAGGGATATGAACCTGAACTTAGTCTTTAAAATACAGTATTAAAAAAATGGTCTTGAGAATGTTACCATTTTGGAAAGGAACATGCTTTCCCAGAAAGACAAAAGCAGTCTCTGAAGCCCCGTGTGCAACCTCATATTTGGAAAAGTAGTCCCTTTTACATAAGAAGTGTTTTATATCTATAGTTCATCATCTATAGAAGTCTCTCCTTGATAGAAAATAAAGCTGTTAAATGCATCAGGTTATTTCTTATTTTCTCACTTTTTGAGGAGACAGTTTGAGGTTTCATATATATTAATCAGTACATCATCTTCTGGAATCCATTTTAACTCTACTCTAGAGCCAATTCTGCCTCAAAAACAGTATTTCCTTTTTTGAAACATTCAGCTTAATTTAAATTTAAATTGGGAAATTTTACCTTATCCCTTTAGTTACTTTTACTAGATTTGGCATATCACTAATGTAACTCCTCTCCCCAAACCTAACTTGAACAGATTTACTCATACACTGGAGAAATAGCAGAGAAAAACTGAGAGGTCTTTTAGTACATTTTATGGAGCCTGTACAAATATTGGGAAATTGCAGATTTTTAACTTTTTTTCATGAATGTGCACTGAATTCATGTCAAAATTGTTGCTATATAGGTTTCAAGTGTGAACCATATTCTTTATGAGCTTAAAGCACAATATGAGATGATATATGCAGTGGTTACTTGATATTAGGCATCTATCATGAGACAGAATAAAGTGACTGGAAAGTGATTAGCTCTACTAGAACACACTGGAGCCCAGTGTGGTGGCTCACGCCTGTAATCCCAGCACTTTGGGAGGCTGAGGAGAGCAGATCACTTAAGGTCAGGAGTTCGAGACCAGCCTGGCCAACATGGCAAAACCCTGTCTCTACTAAAAATACAAAAATTAGCCGGGTGTGGTGGCGTGCTTCTGTAATCCCAGCTACTTGACAGGCTGAGGCAGAATTGCTTGAACCCAGGAGGCAGAGGCTGCAGTGAGCTGAGATTGCACCACTGCACTCCAGCCTGGGCAACAGAGTGAGACTCTGTCTCAAAACAAAAAGCAAAAAACAAAAAACAAAAACACTGGAAACC